>NW_026947514.1:14000700-15200700 GCF_034190915.1 Cavia porcellus
CAAATATTTATCAGAGCTTTGAAGCTAAGTTGTACTATTTTAGAAGCAGAAGGTAAATGAAAATGTACCAAACCAGGTAAGGAAACCCCAGGGGCTGATAGTGTGTATGACTATGAAGGAAGCATTTGCCTTCTCTGGTCTCCGTTTCCCTACTTATCAGACAAAATGACTCAACTAGAAGCTCTTTAATGTCCCTTCCAGTACTAGGCTGTCACATTTCTGTGTACTTGACTTGGCCAAGAAAAAGAGCAGCGTTATTCTCCAAACTTCTAATAACACCCAAATAGCAATGATTTCCAAATCTGTATGTACCCTAATTTATCTCCAGAATGCCAAATGTGGATATCAAATGATCTGTTTGATATATCCACTTGGCTGTTGAATAAACATCTCTAATTTAACATGGGCTAAAGCAGTATTCTCAATCCACTTCATTGACCCCAAATTAGCTTACCTTAGTTTTTCCAGTTTAGTGGGATGGTTTCGCCAGCTATCTGGATGCTTCAGCCAGAAATCTAGGGGTTATTGTTGATTTCTTTCTTTTTTTCCTCATTAGCATCCAGCTCCTGGCAAGTTTGGTGGTATTAGCTCTACCACCGAAGGCTATATTGAGTCTTTCCAGTCGGGTTCCTCTCCACTTTCACTGGCCCGTCCACCCCTGGACCAGTAAAGTTAGCACCTACCTTAGCTGTCAGCTTCCAGTCTTGCCCTCTTGCTATCGTTTACATAAAAGTTAAAATGGTATTTCAAAAATATAAATGAGACTCTGTACCTCTTCCGCTTAAAATGCTTCCATAGCTTTTTATTGTACTTAAACTAAGTCGAAATCCTTACTCTGACTTACAAAGCTCTAACTGATCTGACTCCTGTCTTCTACCCCATAGTCTCTTGCCTCATTTCCTTCCCCTCACCCTCTTGGATCCAGTGTCTCTGACATTCTTTCCCTACTTTTCACATACTGACCTCCTTGTCCTGCTCAGTCCTGGTACCTGCTCTGCTTCCTGCCTCAGTTTCCCATAATCCATGACTGCTTCCTTCTCACCATCCAAGATGTCTACAAAAAAAGCCTTTCCAGTCATTCGATGTAAAGTGGCCAAGTATTTAAAACATTTGATTTTAATCACCAGCATGGTACTCATGATGATCTGCTAATTTTCTTGCTTTTCGGTTTTTAAATTTTTTTGCTGTTTTCCCCAATGAAATGTTAGGACAGACATCTATTTTGACCACCAAAACAGTGCTGAAATGGAAAGGATCTCAAACACTTGATGCAAATTGGATGAAAGAAATGTCATTCAGCTGCAAGAACCGCTGATGGTATAAACCAGATTGTCTCCCTTTTGTTGACCTAACTCTAAAGATACTTTCAAGCTCAACTGCAATCCCTCTTTCTCTAGGAAATCGTTATCAACTCCTCTCTCCTAAAAGCCTGCTGTGTGCTTCATGTATACCACAAATTTAAACACTGATGCCTACCTGGTTGTGTTTAAACTCTTCTTGTGTGAATGTGTGTAGACTTCTTGGAAGTCTTGGAGTGCAGAGATTAACTTTTATAATTTTTCAGTTTTGTTGGGAGCCTGTTGAAACTGGAAATTGAACACACATGCAGGGCTGCTGCATAGCCCAGGCAAGATAAGATACCGACTGAGGATACCTGGCTCTAACTCCAATTAACTGAATAAAGACTGTAGCTGCAGGCAGTTCACCCCTGTAGTGAAATGCAACCCAGAGATGTTTCTTAAGATACTTCTCCTTGTTAACATAATGTGTTACTTGCAAAGTCCTTACACCACTCTCAAGGTCTATTCAGTTTCCTGCTTTGTTTGAAAAAAATAATAAATACAGGTTGCCCCGAGGCATTCCTTGTCTTAGCCCTCAGAGTCTCAGACTCTGCAGAGGGTTTTGATCCTCCTGGAGCCCTAAAATCATACCATTTACCTCATTTATTTAAGCCTTTGTCGCGCTCTCATTTGGGAGACTGGTGATCTAGGCCAGGTCCCCAATACTGTTTATTTTTTTGTACCTAGCACTACATAGAACACATTTATATGTTTGCTGCCAGATTGGAATCTAAATTTCATACATTTATGCCAACTTCTATTGTAAAGTTGAGCCCAAAAGGGGGAAATATTTTGACAAGCCCACAAGAATTTTTTAAAGTTGAGGGCCACAGAGTTCATGATTCCCCAGAAATAGTTTTCATACTTTCTTTTCTCTCTCTCTGTCTGTCTGTCTCTGTCTGTATGTCTGTATGTCTGTGTGTGTGTGTGTGTGTGTGTGTGTGTGTGTGTGTCTCAAATTCTCAAAGCATTGCGAGAGCCACAACAGGTTAAGGAACATCCTAAGTAAACCTAGTGGTCTACTCATTAATTCTCTATCTCACCTTGCTCCACATTTCCATTTCTATCTAAAAAATTTGAATTTGCATTTTACAAGGCATCACAGGTCATTTCTTCTTGACACCCATCCTTGAGCCCTGGCGGAGAAAAATTGCCTTTTTTTTCCTTTTTGGAACAACAATAACAACAACAACGAAGCGCAATCCTAATCATTCCAGGACAATTATACGAAGTAAGACACGCATGGATACGTTTCTGACAGGTTTTTACAATCTAGTTTTACCATTCAGCTCTTACTAAAATGCTAATCCCTTGAGAAAAAGAGGGTGAAAAAAATCTAAGAGTTCTGTGGCACAGACAATTATTTTATAGGAAATAAGAAGTAAATAACTCATATGTGGAGTTGCAAAGCTATAGCAAGAAAAGGGATAACCAGAAATCTTCTATTGCCACTGGGTAAAAGCAGGATCAGGGATCATGTGGCTTCTAGAAAGTATAACAAGCAACAGTGAGCACTGGGAAAGCAGACAGGCACACCTTCATCAGCCCACGCGCTGTGGACCACAGGATTCAGCCAGTTGGGGGTGGAAGCTGTTTATTCTGGTGATATGGATCCTAATGTGATGGCCTAGCAATAATTCTTAGAGCAATGCTAGAACAACCCATCCAAACAAGTGAACAGCTCTATCTTGATGTTAACAAAAATAAAAACCTACCACAGGATGTAGCCTGTGTGACTTGCTGCCAATAAAAAACACAAAGGGAGTTTTCATACATAACCACCAAGAAATGATGAATTTTTCATTTTTCAACTTTTCTCAACAATGTCAGTGGACTTGCCATTGGAATTCTTTCCTAGAAATTAAAATAATACACTGTGCTTGGTCCTGGCTTACATTAGTGGGACAGACGAGGTGGGTGATTTCTAAACCAAAGTTCTTACACTAAATTTCTATAAAAAGGGAAACATAATTTTTTCTAGTCCAATTTCCCCATTTTGCTTAGCAGATATTCTGAAAAGGTTACACATGGCTACCGATTTTAAAAGTAGCGTGATCCTCAATGGGTGACTATGAAAAAGGTTGCCATTTGTAAAGAAATGTTTCAGTGTTGAAAGCCATGGTTGACTGGTGGACCCTGAAGACTGCCCTGGGCTGCCTAGGGTACCCCCATTGTAGCCCCAGTATGGGGCACTGTTTGCTCCTCTGAATCCTAAAAAGATCATAGGGCTGATTCCTGAAGCTTATCTTAAAACTTCAGCCCCCACATATGTCCCTTTTCCTTCTATTTGTGTTCAAACATCAAAACTAGTCTTGCTTGAAAGCCACAGAATATTCCTTGATTCACACGTCTGATAGATGATTACTATATTCTTACTGAATTATCTAGTAGCATAGCCCAGAGGCTGGGGCCCCTTTATCTATCAGTGTAGAATCTTAATTCTGTCTCAGGTCCACATAGCTTCTCATAGTCTACACCTGAGCACAGACAAGGTCACAAGAGGCCAGGCACCTGCTGTGTCAAGGGTTGTCACAGCGCCTGTGGCTGGTGTTGGTCCAGTGGTAAGTTTGGCTCTGAGTCCTGATGCTTTCTGGCCTGCCCTGATGCTTTCTGTCCTGCTTTAGATACTAGGCTGCAACCTGCTGGACAGTGGGCTACAAAATATGTCTTTTCAAGAGGAGATCATTAAATTTTTTCTTGTCCAAGATTTGGACTTGTCCTAGACTAGCAGACTACAGACACTTTAGAATGTATTTGGACCAGAGTTAATGCCACACAGGATGTGGTGGTGGTTTTAGCTGTGAAGGGAGAAGCAGCAGATGCAAGAGAAGTACCCTTAGGGATAAATAGATAAATAAACTTTGGCTGAGAACAAAAAAGTCATGGAAAAAAGAATACAGTGGTAAGCCTGGGTTATTAATCCTCTTTTATGCCTTTTCTAGTGATTCCCAAACCCAGATAGGGCTCAGATTGACTGTCTGAGATGTATCTGATGTGGGTGGTCCAGGAGGTGTAACTGTGGAGTTTACAACCACCAGTGGCCAGGGCTTTTGGCATCCCAGAAGTCATGTTCATCTAGAAAATGATCTAGGCTGGGCATAGAAAAGACAGGGCTATGCCCACTTGATTGGGACCTGCCCCTCAATGGAGCAACTAAGTTCCAAGATATTCCAGTTCCCTGGCTTTCCTGGGCACCTGTGGTCGGGTGCAATGGCCTGGTCAGGCTATAAGCAAGGGAAGGTCAACTGCTACTGGGCCAGGGAGTCCTGGGCTTCTTGGCTTTCTCTCCACACTTCCATGGAAGGTCATGGAACACATCTGTTTGAAAAAAAGTTTGGCATAATTGTGCTGCAAGAGATCAGACAGGTGTTAAAGGATGCCATCCTGCAATGCCCAGTAGCACCTTTCCAAAACGTGGACTTGCACCACACTGGTGCAGCCTTAGCATCCCTGAGATGGCCTATACTGCGGGCATCCTCCCTCCATTGCCCCAATGTGAGGGACTCAGGAATACGGCAGAAACCCCCATGTCTACCCCACCATGTTTATAATAATTCTTTGCCTCTCAGAAGCAACACATTCTCAGACCAATTTTTTTCTTTTTTTAATCTCGAGATATGAATGCAATGTATAGTTATTAGAAATGTAAACAAAAATGAGTTTGCAACATTATTCAAGACGTATGAAGGTACAAACGATATATAATTATATACTGTTGTGATATGAGCGAATATCAAGATTTATACGAAAAACACTTTGCTTTTAAGGGGCTGTTATTTACTAAAACATAGAAAGCCTACAGACTGTAAGGGAGTATGTCATGTGAGTTGCAAAAATAAAAGCACATTAACAGTGTTTTTCTGAGGATGACCCATAATCCCACCTATACTAGAGCCACTGACTGATTTATTGAAAATATTTATTCCCAAGCCCCAGCCCAGAGTGACCACATCAGAATCTCTGGAAGAGATATTAGAAATTATCTGGGAGGGGAAAAAAAGCTTTCAGATGAATCTTAGCACAATAAAGAGGAGGACCATGCACCTGGAGTTCAGAGGAGAGGACATGGTTCCGACAGAAGGGTATCTGAACAAACCTCGGTAGTGATGAAATTTGAGAGAGTCCCCAGAAGACACTCCCAAGACATCGTAGGGTAGCAGCACTGTGGAACTGTCACATTGTCAGGCAAGTTCCTCCTCCTTGTCCATCCTTCCCAGTGGGTTAGATGCATGTGCAAGGGACAGAGTTAGTTTTTGTTAGAAAGCACTTGACCCTTAATTGGGTCTTGATAAATGCTAGTCAAACAAATGAATTACCGTGCATACCCTAAAGAAGCAGGTTTGAAGAATTTCTTTTTATAGGACAGGGTATAGGAGGAGACAAGATGTGGGCAAAATTTCAGAGACGGGAAAATTAAGGTCAATGTTGAGGTTAGTTTACACCAAAGAGTGGAGACAGACTGAAGTGCAGGGGTGTGTGAGCCGGGATGAGGCTGGGAGTCTATGGTGGGGGACGTGGGCAGTCTTCTGTGGATTCTGTGCGTAAGAGTAGTCACTGAAGACTGGGGTCTGGGAAGCAGTGGAAATGTGGGGTCACTAATTACGTAGCATGGACAGCTGCCCTGGAAGCAGGAGGCCAGCAGGGGCAGGCAGCCATGGGCAAACCCTCAGAGTGGTAAGGAATAGGTTTGAGTACTCTTAGGGGCAAGATTTACTGAGATTTCCTAACCATATTTTCCACCAAACCACAGAACCATCCAGGGTCCTGACCCCCTGGGAAACCTTTGTTCTTTTGCTGGCTCCCATCTGCTTGGACCCCCAGGTCTGATTGAGCTCTCCTCCCTTGGCTACCCAAGCAGCGTGTCTCATCTGGCATGAAGATAACCGGGACACTGCATGGGGTGTACGCGGGGGACCATGGCCATAGTGGAGAGACGAAAGGGAGCTTTGCTGAGGTGCAGACTCCGGGGATGGAGAGGAGGGGCCAGGATGTGTGGAGTACGGTAATAAATAATTCAGATGGGAACATACTGGATATGAATTTGAGATGACAGCAAAATAGCCAGGTGGAGGGGACCAGGAACCTACTAGAGAAAGAGCTAGAATTCAGGAGGGCCTGGGTACTGATTATAGGTCACAGGCCATCACTGGAAGGCACAGAAATGGATGTGACCACCGGAATGATGGAGGTGGAAGCCATAAGGCGGTGGGTCAGGCAGGGGGAGCCCTGGAGAGAAATGGAGAGAGACTGTGGGCAGCAGCATGCAGACACCCCACTCCCCCTCCCCGGACCACCATCACTGTCTCCGAACAACCAAACACGAAATTCACGGTGAGAGGGAGAGAGCCCCTTCATGCCCTCTGCTCCAACATTCTTAAATCCACTCTGCGTTTAGCTCAAGCTCTGGGCTTGTTTTCATGGCTGCTCAAAGTTGTGCCACTGAAAGCATTCATGATCCCAGTGCTTCCCTGTTTTGTAGGAGATTATTCCATTCTCGTGTTTGACTGGGAGAAAAATAAAAAACCTGCATTCCTGGTTTTCATTAATGGAAGTGTACGCTTTCTCAGTGTTTTAAGAAATTGCTTCTTTCCTCGTTGAAATAAGATGATCCACTGCACGCTGAAAGTTTCTCATTGTAAAGTTCAGTGTCATCAGGAAGAGTCAATGGGTAAATTGTAAGTATTCGCCACAATGGGATTTCTACATGGTAAAGTGAGAGACTGCATAAAGATGAACTGAATACACAAACTATTTCTTCTCTATTTAAACAGAAAATAGCAAAAATTATGTTTTTCCAAAAACCAGGGATGTTTTCTTTTTGGCTATTGTTATTTTTCTGTGGGCCAAATCTTGGCGGTATTAGATTCTTTAATGTCATGGAAAAGATTCTACCCTGTATATACAACAACATCCATTTACCTACCCATGCAGAAAGGGTACTTGAGATGAAATTTATTGTGGATGCCAATGATGCTGCCCTTGGCCAGAGAGCTCCTGCAGCGCCTGGGTGTCCTGAATTCAGCCCGGTCCCACTACTTTCTATCAATAGCTGTTGGGGAGTGGGGGCCACTTTGATTAGATACTTTCCAGCAACTTCAAGAGAGACTGGGAAGGCGGTTACTAACATTTCCAGTCTTCAGCGGGAGGTGGTTTTGCCTTCTGAGGTTGGGGATTCCCCAGCCACAGGAAAGGGGTCACACCTTGGGCGACCAAAAACAGTGACAAATATCATTCTCACACTTGAGGATGAGGACTATGCTTTAACTTTCTTTATGTGCCCGTCCCAGTACAATGTCCTGTAGGCAATAAGTGCCAACCAGAATTTGATTACGGATGCTCTGCCAATGCATGTTCAGGAGTTTCACCTTGGAGTTACTAATCGCCTGCAGAGCCGAATGACTCCATGCATAGAATCTCCGTGCTTTCATTCTGCGGCTCTTTTGCTGAATCCACTGTAATGTGGCCACACTGCATTCATAGTCTTTGATGAGATATATGTCAAAACTCTTAACAAAGCCCACAGGCCTCTCTGTGAGAATCTCCTTCTGCCCCATGAGCACATCATAATTTGCACAGTAGACAAAAAGAAATAAAAGCATTTAAACCTCCCGGTCTCCATTAGAGAGACAAGAGACATCCTCAGCATTTTAAGATGAACATCTCAAAACCTGTATTCAGGGGGGACAAATGGTGTAATCTATGGTGTTATGTACAGGATTGTTCTTCCTGGTCACTCGTCACCAAAAGGGAAAGCTCAGAGTGGATTGGCTGGCAAGCCATCCATTTTCTGTGAAATAAGGAAAGCCCTGGGGGCTTAAATGGTAAGGTTATCAAATATCTTACCTCCAAACAGCTGCCTTAAAATGACTTCCACACAGGCAGTGGTTTTCTCCCAGTGGTAGCATTTGCTATCTTAATGTTCAGTGTGGTACCTCGCAGACACTAGAAACTCAATGAGTTTTTCTTGATACTGATAACAGTTAGAGATAGCATCAATTGCCACTTAGTTTGGTAACAAAATGGTTGGCACTCATCTATTTTTGGATGCCATGGAGGTACTTTAATACAGTATACTAAAAGTATAGGTGAAGGGTCAGACCCACTGTGTAGCTATTACTGAATTGCATGCCTTTTAGTAAGATTATTCCACTCACCCAACTTCCTGTATGTTAATAGCTTAAATAGCCATCACATATTAATCCAATCTGAAAGTAGTACTCGTACAATTAACTAAACTACGGGCTTTATTTGGACTTCCTACTGCTTCTTGCCAACGAGGGATGTCAGCACCAGTTGGAGCTACAAGCACGTGTCCTAGAATGACTAGGACTCAATACAGAGATCGCTCACAACATCCACTTCCTGTGTAAATGGGGACTAAATATTTTGCAAGCATGATCTGTTTGCATCCTCCCCAGAAATCAAGGGGTGTAGGCTTAGTGCATACCCTCTTACCTGCTTCACAGATGAGAGAGTGGGACCTCGGATACCAAGCAATGTTTGCAAGATAGTTGCAACCAGAAGGGGCAGAGCCCGGATGTGGACCACAGCTACTCTGTTCCGGAAGCCTATGGTGGTGGCCATGCTAGCACAGATCAAAGGCATTTATCAGACGTGTGAAACCGACAGAGCCTGTCCCCATCAGCAGGGTGCTTGCCAGGGACCTACTTTCCAATGGTCATCAGATCAGCCAAGAAGGAAAATAGTCCTATAACAATGACATGCAACTTTCAATGAAACGGGGATTTCTGGGATGTGTGGACCAAGTCTCAAACTGGACACCCCGCCTGCTCCCATAATAAGTTTTCCCCATCTCCATCAGCCCTTGCTTTTCCCTCCTTCCTGGGGTGATCTCACCAATGGCTGGCCTGGTCTCCAGCCAGAGCACTGGGGAGGAACACAGTGCAAACATCCCCATTGGCCTTTGGCTTTTCTTCCCTGAGTGTTTTAAGGCTTAATTAACGCATGTAAAGTGATCTGAAATGCGGGAATAAAAAGAGCTAGGAAACTGCAGAGTGTGGCTGATTACCTGAGGCGAGACAGCTGAAAAAGGGAGACAAAGGGGGGTCTGGAGAGGCCAGGAGAGGCCTCTGCTCGGCAGCCAGCTGGCTGGCCGGGCGCCAGATCGGACTGTTTTGGCAGCCTCCCGCCCCACGCTTCCCTCTCAAGGCCTACACTGCAGCTCTGCTGAGGATAAATAACTCCTTCAGGGCCTAAGGCAGTGCCCGGGAGCGGGTCTGAGGACACAAGCCGGGGCTAGTTCCATGAGTGGCCCTGGATGTAAGCAGTGAGAGCCCACCTAACAACCTCCACTGCTGTCAAGCACGGCCCTCTGCAAATTCCTGGGTTTTTGTCAACGAAGGGATAAACATCGCAGATACCACTGAATCACAGCAAGTCTTGTTCATTCCTTTCGGCAACTGTGGATACATAGTAGTGATTTGCTGTCATCTGCGGGAGGCACTGACTCCCTTATCAAATGGTGGGTGACAACTCAAAAGCCCACAGAAGAAGCAAGTGCGAGTTCTTTCTTTTGGTATAACTTGATCCTGCCTAGACCGAGAAAGTTAGAGCGTGTTAGGGAGTCCTCTCCGGCACAGCGAGGCTCTCTGGGCACCTTTGTGTATATAAACCATGGCTGTATACACAGCCTACTCTAAACTGTTTACGGTGATGGAGAGCGAAAGATTTGTTTGGATAATCTAAAGTTTATATTAGGTTTTCATCATGTTTGAACCTCCTGCTTGGGCAATAGCTGGGTTGTTATCCATCTCCTGAGCCCATAAACTGAGGCTGTGGAGGCTGGAAATACTTGACAATTTGGCAACCAGATCGGAAGGGGGCTCACTTGCCCTGTTTGCCAGGGAATGAATTCCAAACGGCACTAAATGCCAACATGGGGGCAGATACCTGCGCTGCGGCCAAGCCTATGGTCACACGATAAGATGCCTGCTCTGTCTTGATGCCAGCACCATCGAGTGGTAGATAAAGCCCTACAAGGAGAACCAGGGAGTCACCCGCGTTTGTATCTGCTCTAACTGAATGGCTAAAGGTACCGGAGATCCTGCTGTCCCCAGGGTGGCCAGCATCCACTGTGCTCGTCCAGTTTGTTCTCTGGACTTTCCACTCCCGACAGCTCACCCACACTCAGGTCTGTCTGTGTCATGATGAAATGCAGCATTGCCTCCTGGCCATGGGCCTCTGGAGAGTCCTCTGAAGTGACTGGCCATGCATTCCTGCAGGGCTGTGTCTGAGCTAATGTGATGACACCAGGTGTAAGTCCCCTGTCTTCTATCATCTATATCACGACAGACTGAAATCATCCTTGCATAGTTCTTTCCAACAATGTGAGGTTAATTTTATGTCAACCGTCCTGGGCCACAAGGGTGTCCACATATTTGGTCAGGCACTGATGGGCACATCTCTTTGGGTGTTATATATTTGGGGTAAAGCAAAGATCTCCGGCCCTATGGACCTGCTGTTAGTAACTAAAATCATCAGTGAAATAGTACTGTATTAGAAGGTAGTGAAAGCAGAGGTCGAAAGAAAAATAGCACAGGATCAGGAAGATCCAAAGACATTAGGGAGAGGACATCTGACAAAGGGTTAAGGCCAAAAAAGAGCTCTGCAGTATGGGAATCATGCAGGATCCATGCACCTCATTCGACTTCTTCATTTCATGCTGCTCCATATCCAGCACTCTGACACCTCATTTTCTCATCGCTCTATGCTAGGGTGCCCCTCCAAAGGAAACTTTTTCACCTCACTCTTGTATACATCTCTGGAAAGTTACCAGAGACTGATTTCAGCAGAAAATGCTGACAGCCCTGGGCTGGAGAACCCGTAGGAACTGGCAGTGTCAACTAAGCCAGGGGCTTGGGACACCCAGTGGAAGACTCAGCCAGATGCAACGCAGGCCAGTGATGCTGTCAGAGGCAACAGGGAGGTGAAAAAATTCTCCAACTGATCACTTCCCTCCAGGGGCCCTCCTTAGTGGCCCTAGAGCACTGGCCACCTGACCAAGGGGTCTGTGAAAGTCGGGCTACAGGAGGCAGTGGGGAGCAGAGGGCAAAGAGCAGAGTTGAGAATGATTCAGAAGATAACTGGCCCAAGCCTGGGTCAGTTGGCGTTGAACCCAGAGCACTGGCGACATGATTTTGCTGCAGCAGTCACAGCACTGCTCTGCAATGGTTTTGCTCCATAGCAAAAGGAGTGCTTGGGGAGGGGCATTATTTTTTATATCCAGAATCCAGAGTTCCTTTGCCTTGTGTTTGATGCACAATTGGATGAATGAATGAAGAAATGAATGAACGCTAGTTTCTGCCAACCAGTCCCTCGCTGGTATGCTCCAGTTTGGAGGAACTGCTCACCAGTAGTTTCTTTTCAGCATCTCATCACCTCCTATCGGTGCTAAAATTACTTTCAGCCCAGCATTTGTAACATTTAAGGCCACACGGATGGGATAACTGTAAAGCAATTAGATCAGTTTTCAACAAAGGGATCAAATGAATTCAAGTAAGTTTTGCTCGAATCCTTCCAAGCAGTTCCCCGGGCAGGTTATACCATCTTGCCCTGACCCTGTATGTCTAGCCCCCTCCTCATGAACTGCACAAGGACAGGAATGAATCACTTTTCAGAGAAAAATGTTGCTTTCTTGTCAGTGAAATGTCATCCAGCCCTTCACCTGGCTGATATGCAGATGGGTTGGGACACCTCATAAGAAAAGTTACATTTCCTTTTGGTAGAAGAGAAGAGGAAGTGGACTGCCACAAACAGAACTGACTGGTGACTTTCCCAGGGTTGCAGGAGGGCTGAGAAGTGATCCTATGTGTCACCAGGTATGGTCTGGGACACCCTGGATACCACTAAAAGGTCACCTTCTATCTTTACTCCTTAATTTTTTTTTTTTTTTTTTTGACAGCATCTTATTATGTCGTTCAGGTTGGCCTTGAACTCTCTTAGGTAAGCCCAGGCTGGGCTCAAACTCAAGGTGATCCTCTTGCCTCAGCCTTTTGTGTGCTGGGATTACAGGTGCATGCCACCACACCCAGTCCACCACTCCTTGCATTTTCCAGGGTCTATGAAACCCTTCAGGGAGGGCACCTGCAGGATGGGAACTCAGCCCTCTGCAAGAGGAGCCTGCTCTTAGGCTCTGAGATGGGACAAAAGGCCAAGTGGGTGATTGCAGCACTGCTCACTTGAGTTTGAAACTTTCCATCTGCCAATGTCTCCTGGGAGCTCAGGACAGAAATCCAAACAGCACCAGTCCCACAGGTTGACTTCCTCGGTTAGCAGAGACTAAAATACTCTCAGCTGGCCTTATTTTACCATGTGCAAATCTCTGTTCTGCTACAGATAAGAAAGGCAGGCCAGGGAAACCTGCCTGTGACTTTGTTGGAGGTGCTGGGCACCCGGCTGCTCTGCTCCACAGCTGTGGGATTTGAACACGTCGCTCCACCCACTGGGACCTCCATTTTCTCATTTGAAAACTGGGGATCGCAAGATGTTTTCTTGCTGAGGTGTGGTAAAGATCACATGAGATGTACGTTTCGAGGACTTTGAAGACTGACAAGTGTAAAATATTACAAGGTAAGGCAGCAGAAAAAGTGCCTTTGATGTTTAATTAATACTAAAAATCTTCCATTACATTTATTTAGCTATAATTGGAAAGGGTGAGGGCCAGAGTATTTTTCAAAGGGACTTCTCCTGCTCCAAAAATAGAATGCAGAAAAGCACATATTTGACTTTCTTTTTGGTGTAAACCACAGCCTGGCAGAACTGTGACCTTCAGACTTGGTGCGGAGTATCCAACATTGAAAGAAAATTCCCAGTCCCAAGTTTTCCAAATAGGTTTTTCAAATTAAAACAACGTTATTTTGGATGAAGGGCTGTATTGTTTCCTCGCAGGAACATTTGGGGGATGAAAAGCTGATCTCCAGGTGGGTGAAAGCCCATTTCAGGGGCGAAGTAGGGGAATTTGACCTGTGTTCCCGTGACACACCTTGCCCAGTTGTGAAAGAGAAACCCATAAGTTAGTCTCCCTAATTGTACGCAAGGTGATTTGTGAGTCAATGTAGGCTCATAATTTACTTTCAGTTTACGGAATTTGTGAATTTTCGCATTTAATTTGTAATTAAGTTTTCTCTATGAGGCACACCATATGCCACTATTAATTCTCTGTTGTTGCTGTCTTAGGAGATACATGAGTGCATATTTTGATGCAATTGTTGCGGTCTTTTGAAAATCAATGACTACGTGCTTAGCCATATGGGGCTTTGTTATTTAACACTGCCTAACATAAGTAAGAGAAGACACAATGCAAAAGGACCTGTTAACAGGGAAGAAACACTGTAAAGCTATGTAAAACACAGTTCCATGGTTTCAGTCACAGGGATTTTCAACTTTTCCCTCTTCCTGGTGGTCTTTCTGAAGCCGGTCTTTATGGATCCCGCGGTGTGTCTCACCTCTGTAGCACGCACGACGCGCGCGGGACAAACCTCCACGCCCCAGCCGCTGCCCTGGGGTGCAGACGAGTTCAGAGGCAACCAAGGTCCTTCTTTTAATAATTCCACCAGGATCCGACACCCAGCTCCGGAGGGCCCCGCACCCACCGCGGCTGCTTTCGCAAAGGCGGGCGTCGGGTTCTCGGTTTCTGCTCCCCACCTCCCCGCCCCCGCTCGGGCTTTCCCCGGGCTCCCGAGCCGCCTGCGGTACGTGCGGGCTGCAGAGCGGGCCGCGGGCTGGCGGGCGGCGGCGCGCACTAGGACCCAGCAGGGCTCCGGCCGGGTGGGAGCCGCGCCGCCGACCCCGGGCGGGCGCCGGGCGCTGGAGCCGGGCTCGGGCCGCGATCGGCGCAGCTCGGCCGGGGGACGCGCGAGCCGGCGGCGGGGCCACCCGCGATCCAGCGCCGCCGCGGCCCCCATGCGGCCGCGAGGAGCAGCGGGGGGGCCGGCGATCGAAGGTAACGAAATCGGGGCTCCGTTCCCGCCTCCCGGTGCTCTGCGTGTGTTTAGCATCGTCATGAGGAGCCCTCGCCCGCCGTGCAGGCTGCTGCATTTCGGGGCACCCGTGGCTGTTTTATTTTTTTGATTTTTTAAGGTCCTCCCCCCTAGTCCCACCTAGTTTCAGATTGATTTATAGCATGCAGCCCCAAGTGGGAAAGATCCAGGGATGGCAAGTTGCTTATTTTCATTAGTTTTGTCTCCAAAGTAAGTTCATTAAAAAAAAAAAAAAAAAAAGTTTCTCTGGAATCTGCAGAGTCCTTTATAGAATTTGTGGTTTTAAAAAAAATATTGCAGGCAATGGTTATTTATTTTTAAAATGAGCCAATAATTGGTGTAATTCTGTTAATTACTTCTCAGGGAAGCCCACGGTGGTGGGGGGGCTCCCCGGGGCGGCACTTGTGTTTTCCAGAACTAACGTGTTAAATGTGGAGTTTGGCGGGGGCAGAGTTTACAGCATTGCTGTTGGCGACTGTTTTTGCAATCCGTGATAAACAGAGTCGGAAATATGGGCAGTTTAAACCTCTTTTCAAATACCGTAACCGCTTCTCCTGATGTGACATAAACAGACTAGAGTTTCCGTGGAGGGCAGCGAGAATATTTCTCTGTTTGGAGGAACAATGTTTTGAGGAGAAAAATCATGATTACCGGCTGAGGAGGCTGGAGAGACTATATTTCATGCTTTGTTTATACTCCGGGAATGACATTTGGGAAAGGGAA
Organism: Cavia porcellus; assembly: GCF_034190915.1. Classification (NCBI taxonomy): domain Eukaryota; kingdom Metazoa; phylum Chordata; class Mammalia; order Rodentia; family Caviidae; genus Cavia; species Cavia porcellus. The sequence continues at coordinate 14,015,762 of NW_026947514.1, forward strand.
ACCCAGTCTTTCCCGGGAGCTTTTAAATGTGGGGTTATTAATTTATTGCATGTATTAGTTTCAATTGGCAGGCTGTGCCTAAGGTGACACGTTTGGGTAGCAGTTGGGACACACGATGGCAAATGCAAAATAAGCCTCCTCTGAAAGGGCTGGTGGGCTGGAAGCCCCCATGTGGAGCCGGGCAGGCAGGGTGCAAGCGGCTCATTGAGGAAAAGGGGAATCGCTTTCCTCAGCTAAGGAAGACATCCTGTTACATTCCTTTTGTTCCCTGTTTTTCATTGATCACCAGCTCTGCCTCAGAGAGGGCGAGCAAGCAGCATAGAGAGTGCAGACCTCCGAAGCCTGCACAAACGTCTGGAGCCCGCTCCAACTCCCACCCTGATTGGTCAGTTCGATTGAGACTTATGAAAACAGTCACCCAAAACCTTTTCAGAAAACCAAGCCATAATTTCAGACGGGCCTCCTTGTGCAAGGGTTTCTGCCAGATGGCTTTTTCATCCTAGTGCAGTTTGCTCAAGATTCCTGTATGTTTACATTTTGTTGTTATTATTCTTTCCATCCAGATAAAGTAGGCCATTTTGGTGACAAATGTCTTTGCAGATGTCAATGACTAGTGCACATTCATGGATGTGACACTATACAATAGTCTCAATGATTTCTATTCCTAAGTTGTAGAACGCAAAGTTGTTCAACTTAGAATTAATTTTTCCTAACTGGTTTTTTAAAGAAAAATCTGAATATTTGAATAGCAACCTCCATAGATGGATGCTTAACTCTGTCGTTTCTTTGATAATTTAAGTGCCTTTGCATGATCATATTTCAGGCACTAAATCTTGCAACAGTGGAAGAAAAAGATAATGAACAAACTATCAATATCAGTTTGCCCACTATGGTAAAAAATTCTGACACCTCCTTAGAGACACCTCCTTGTCCAAGAAAAAAGGCTTCATCATTTAAGACTCTGAATTAGCAAACATTATGAAATGTTTTATCTAGAAGACAAAATATAAGGCTCATAGACATCTTTATTTGAGCCTTAAAGTGCTTCGTTAAAGAACCACTGTCCCAGGAGTTGTTAAACCTATAAACACTTTTCTGATTGGTTTAAAAATTTAGACGCAGGAAGTGGATGGTGTCTAATAACCCATGAGTGGAGACATGGTTGTCATGGAAACCGAGTAACCCCACCCCACCCCCACCCCACATGTATACACTGCCATGGCCACCACTTAAAAAAAAAAAAAAAACCTGCATGTCATCACAGATGCCTGGAGAACATGCTGGCTTCTGTAAGCTTTTCCCACAACATCTGTTGAAACCTGAGATGGTGCCTGTCAAATCAAGGTCATTTTACAACAACAACCAAAAATGCAGTCTCCTGGATTTCATAACTGTATTTTTATTGAAAATATTTCAGAGGGGAAAAAAATAAAAAGCCTGAAAGCCAAAATGAGTATTTGTGCTTACTTAGCATTTTGCTACCTCCGAGTTGTGCAAGGGGAAGGCTGAGAAGATTGTATTTGAGCACTTCATTGTGAAATCAAAGTGATCTGCATATCCTCTGTTAGAACAAAAAACTATTTTCACAGCCTTAAAGACTAGCTTGTTACCTGCAGATGCAGGGTGTAATGGAGAAAGGGTAAGGAGTGATTCTGTGGGGTTCAAAGTTGAACGGAAGCAATTAAACTTAAAAGAATTATGATATTTTGGACCCTGCTCCAAAGCTGCATGTGAGGGGAGAGAAATTAAGAGTGTCTAGTGGTTTCCAAAGAGGGTGTTCTCCATTGCTGAGCAGGGAAAGAAAGGAAGGAAAAAAACTTCTAAATAAGCATTGTTTCTAAACTGCAAATATTATTATTCAATTGATTTAGAAAATTTTCTTCTTTGTGGGTAGAGAAAAGTGCTTTTATTTTTAGGATAATTTAGAGGTTCCCAAAACTAAAGCTGCTAAAATATTTCCACTCTCTTAGTAATGGCAGAGAGGATAAAGAAAGAAAAAAAGTTTGCAGCCCTCCCCCAAATCTCCTTGCTGCCCATTCATTTCTCAAAAGAAATAAGTAAGGAGACTCTCTCCTAAATTTTGACTCTGAAGGTCCCGATTAAGCCATGTAAATACGAAGCAAATGCATTTGTTATATCTCTGTAGTTTTGTCAATAACAGTCTCCAAATGTTAGATTCTTGACTTTCATTTAGAAGTAACTTTAGAATTATGGTAACCTGTAGCACTGCATTGCTTTATCTCAACTGAAGATGATCAGTTTTAAAGCTTACTTAGTCAACAGTTTGATCTTTTTAAAGAGCATCAAATTTCCCTTGTTCTTGTCAACTAATTGCCTGGGGGAGGAGGCAGGAGAGGAAGGAGCAAGGTGGAAAAAGTCCTAAATATATTTCAGTGTTTGTTTACTGTCTTAGGAAATACACCGCTTAGAAGCAATGTAGCATCACTTAGGTGATTCAGTGTCTATTTCATGTTATCAAATATTTAACTTATAAGGACATGGTAAAGAAGGTTAAGTTTAATGGCAGGACTTGTCTCTTAGGAAAGGATTTCCTGTTAGGAGCTTTCTTATCTGCAAGTATGCTCATTGGCAGGAAACATGTCAGTTGCTTGTTTTTACAAACTGAAGGAAATGAATGGGATTTGTTGGTTTGTAGAATCTACCTTCATTCTCCATTGTCGGTCACATACTTTGCTTAGGACACTTCATTACTGAAGAGACTTTTTAGGAGTACAATAAATTGACTTCAACTCTTTGGCATTTCTGTTATTTTCCTTTTGATTTTTGAAGTAGAAAAAAAATGATCATTATACTATGATGAACAACTTATTTGATCCATGAGAGTTAACAAGATAGTAAAATTCCAGTTATTCCAGTGTCAGACCGTTACTGACATGCTCACTGAAGCTAATGTGTTTTTGATGCTATGCCAAATTTTTAAAAATTGTTTCACAATACCAATCAAATGTCACTTTCTATTTTGGATTAGTCCAGAGAAGTAAAAGAAGCAGTTTTGTTCTGCTCTTTGCTTGTAAGAAAAAGCTCCATGCAGAATACAAGTCAGGTATATGGCGGCCTTGCTCAGGAGGAAAGGCCACAGTCGGAGGTGGGGAGGTTCTAGAGGACAGAAGGAAAACAGATCTTAACTCCCACAGCATTTACTATGTGAGTGTGGGGAGAATTCCTTTGAATGTTACAAATAAGTGAAATTAACTGTTCCAGTTCATTTGTGTTTTAAATTCTGGAGGAGCAGAAAGGGTAAGTGCCTTTCCAGGTACACAAGTGCCTACACCTCTATTTTGGAAGCAGTCTGGTAAGAGGAAGAAGCCAGCCCAAGGGAGAGGGAACCATGTATTGTAGTGCTGTTTATGCATTTTTGTGGATGTCATTTTTTTATATTTAATACCAAGTGGAATCTTCTGCAAGACCCTGATGTATGAATTGAATAAAAGCAGCTACTCTGGGGAAACCAGAACCCCAGAGCCCATGATTGCCCTCTGAGCTGCTCCTCAGGCTTCCCTGGGGACCTTAGAACCCTTGCCACTACAAGTCTGAGAGTCACTGCTTTTAAAGTGCCCCAGATATTCTCTAAAGAAGGCTGCAGGGAACTGCCTGGAGAATCCTGTACCCTCTTGGCTAAAGAGAGGACTGTTGTCTTGACAGTTTTAGAGAACTCTGCTCAGAATGAGTAGGGCAGAGTTGCAGTGAGATACCTCGTATTCTAAACCCTAAGAGGAAACAGATGGAACTGGCCACAGTATGGAAAAGCCCTGGTCCAGCCGATGAGGAAAGAAAAGGAGCAAGTGTTTTAGGGATATTTATAAACAAGTGCCCTTTTCCTTCTAAGTTATAGGAGCACTTTGCGGAAGTACCTGGGAGGGTTGTTTGTAATTTTGCTGGAAGGCCTGGGCACAGTCTACCATCATATTGGGATCTGTTCTATTATAGTTACTCTATTAGTCAGTGAAAATAATTTCATATTAAGTGTCATTTGTAAAGTGAAAGTTTGCCAAACCATATAAGTCTGGTTGGCAGACTTAGTAATGTTTTGAGAAAAATGATAACACAGATGATATTTGAATATCATCAGATATACTCAGATTATGTCCTCTTTTAGGATTGTCCTAAACAAGTGTGGAGTGGTCAGTTGTCCCCATTATATCCCAGCCGCTACCCGTATGAAGGATTCTTAGAGGGGGTGGACAGAGGAATCCCCTTAAGTTCCACCCTTGCTTTGCACAACTTCTTGATTCACATACACGCAGGTAGGTAAGGAGAAATCAGCGGAGACTTCAGGCAAGCGGTGTGCAGTAGAATTGTGCTTCTGATGGGCACAGCCAGTCTCCCTGCATTGATTCTCGGAGGCTGCACAGTTGGGGAGTCTATAGAAATAGAAAGGACGGATCCTTCTCCACATTCTCCTATTACTTCCATTGTGTTGCCATGTTCTACTACCTGTGTGGGGTTAGGGGTTATGATTAAAATAATCAGTGTTCCAGGAAGCCACAGAGCTTCCAACCATCTTTTAAAGAAAGCATTTTCTCGACAGAAACGAGCACAAAATAGTTGGCTGTAGTAGTGGATGAAAATGATTGTGGACCACTTTTATTTATTGAATTCTGTTGAATAAAGCTTTTTAAGGTTAGGCTGTTTAAAGCTATCATTTCTTCTCCCACTTGCATTTCAGAGAAAAATAACCGTGCATAGCCGTAGAAACCAATGGAATGGTCCCTAGGCATTGTTATGATCACATAGCAGTGCTTCTTTGGGAGTGAGCATTGCTCCATGTTTTGCTTTTTGAATTGAAGAATCTGTTGCAGTTACCAGGACATTGCTGAGGTTATAAATGGAGGATTTCCCCAAATGGCATATAGTGTGTGCCTAATACCTTTGCAGGTGTAAAGATTTGGAGGATGATCTGGGCATGGTGGTGCATGCATGGCTGTATTCCCAGCCACTTGGGAGACTGAGACAGGACGGTTGCAAGTTCAAGGTCAGCCTGAACAACTTAGCAGAACCCTGCTTCATTAGTAAAAGAAAAAGCGTGAGGAATGCAGAGCACTTGCCTAGCACGTGCAAGACCCTGATTGCATCCCCACTATAACACACACACTAAAACTCAGATGGTAACAAGTCCCATCTGGAGGTAAAGGGAATTTAGTATATTACACAGGTTAGATTTTAGTTAACCTGAGATATCTTTGCACTTTTAAATTTTTTGGTTCAGCACAGTTAATATTTCCATAGCCTTTAAAAACTGCTCTCTAATAATCAGCTAATAAATATCTCTAAATTAAGACATTTCTGTTGTTTCTTATGACTGGATTTAGAATGTGGAATGGTCTTGGAATAAGTTGCTCTCAACACTGAGGGTACACAGAAAACTCACATCACATTGGAAATGGGTTTTGGTTTATCAGGTGATGCTTGCTACATTGTTGTATTTGATTTGCATCATAACCTAGTATTAATGTAATACTGCTGTCAATAATAAGTAACTGATGTCCCATTCTACAGGTGAAGAAACAGAGGCGACTCGATTCCTAGACCCACACATTCTTTGGTAGCCAAATAGTTTGCACTCCCAAGCTCCTAACTCCAGACTCTGGGCATTTTTTACCCCGCCAACTCTTTACCACTGACATCTGACCTTTTGTCTTCCAGAGTTACGGGATTCTCTTCTATACTTGAAATGCAGTCACTTCCTAGAAACAATTGCAAAGTGGGATGGGGATATTTGTTGTGATTCTGGCAAGAATTATAATTTCGTTGCATAAATTTCTGGTTTGCACATTTGGCCATTAGTGATGGGAAATAATTTTTAGGTCCCTTGTCAGAATGATTTCGCTTCGTTCATCTTGATCTCTTAGATTTGCTTTCATCCACCCCCAAGCACGTTTACTGATTTGGTAAACAAAAGGTCATAGCTGCAAGGCATGATTTTCCTGAATTACCAACATATTATACTCAATGTAACTGTTGGTACCTTCTCTTTCCTACAAGAACTAGACAGTTTTTATAGTCAACATTTTATATTGGCTATGAACTTCTCAAAAAACTCAGAGGCACAAATACAATAATATCTCCCTGAGTTCTTTGAGAATAAAAGCTAAATGGCCTAAGTCATCCAGGATGAGATCTGGTATCTCCACGGACGCCCTCCATACCCGGCGCTATACAAATCCCAGAGTTTATAGCAGCTAAGTTGAGCGAATTAGTTTGTTTCTTATCTAAACAGGGAGCTTCACTCCTGTGTTAGTGTAGGGGAAATCACAAGTTTTGTCATCAGCAGAGAATCCCATGCTGCCTAGAATACACACGACCAGTTAGAGCCAGCCCTGGAACAGATGTTCACATTTTCAGAAAGTGCCCAGCACTTTCTGATTCTCTTGGAGAGGTCAGGCACACGCTAAGTGTTCAAAGCTCAGTGGAACTAGTTCATGTCTCACGGGTATGTTTTCAGGTATTCCACATGTATGAAACCATTTTGAGAGTTGATCGAGGGAAGTGTAAAGACAGAATGTGCAAATTTAGGGAATACGTGGAGATCATCCATTGAACAGTTACTGAACACTTACTGCCTAACAGGAACTGTGTCCTGTGACAGAGATGCTTGGAGAAGAAGACCCCTTGAGACCACAAACCACCCGTTCTGTGACTCTCAGCAGCTCTACGTCTGGAAAGTGTGGCTCTTTTGAGATTCCTATTCCAAGCCGGTCGTGGCAGATTGAAGTGCCACCTCCCTGAGTTCCTCAGACACTGATCCTGCAAGGAGCATCAGAGCAGAGCAGTTTATTTAGGAGGTGATCTCAGGAAGACACCAGGAGGGAGCAGGAGTTGAGGAAGCGAAGGTGGTCAGCAGTGAGCTGTCTCTCAGAGACCTCTGCGGCACGCTGAGGGCTTCCAGACTGTCTCAGGTGCTGATCCCAGCCTGAAGGCAGGGCCCAGAGAATGCGCTTAGGACCTCCCGTAGCAGCTGGGGTGCAGCAGTGGGCGCTAAGATGGGAAGCCTAAGGAGGAAGAGGCTTGGGCGTCAGCAGCTTTGCTGCCTCTCGGTACACTGGCTTCTTCCACAGTGAATGTTCCAGAACATTCCAGAACATTCCTCATCTGTTCTTTGAACTTCAAGATGAGTGAACATCCTGGTAAGGTGTTTTTTTCAGTCTGAAGAATAAGAGCGATAGAAGAGCCAACGTTCACAGTATGTGCAAGCAAAAATCCTTAGCGCAGATGCTCATTTTTCCTGTTTTTTTTTACTGTTCCAGCCGTTCTCCAAGTTTCCCAAGTTAGAAAACTTGGAGACCCCTCCTTTTACATCTCCCGTGTGATTTGATCCCCAGGGCCCCGTGCTGCTTCCCAAGTCACCCCACAGTCATCTCATTCCATGACTTTAAGGGGTTCTGTTCCTTGGGCTTCTTTCTTTACCCCTCAAACTTCTACCCCAGACCACTCTCGAAGCATAGGTTTAGGCTCTAGATTTCCTGTTTCCAAACCTCTGTGACTTACAATAGTGTGCTCCTGGGTGAGTTACTTAACCTGAGCCAAGCCTTAGGTACTAATTCCACAAGTAATGCTGGAACTACACGATCCTACAAGAATTATTGTGCAGGCTAAATCAGAGTCCCAGGAAAGCACAGAGCCAGACACACAGTTACAGCTCAAATCATTGAGCTGGTTCTTATTGTCCCATGGTTAATATTGTTATTTTCCTTGTCTACGAGGAGCTGGGTGGCTGCCTCTCTGCCTCTGTCGAATTTTAAAGTCCTGCTTTAATTTGGCCCAGCCCATGATTTGCTCCGTGAAGTTCCCAGGATAAGCTCAGGCTTTCTTCTTGCCTAACCTTATCTTGGTCTTTCCAGTTCCCCGCCATTCTGTGTATTGTGCCTCTGTCGCATCTGGCTTTTTCCTGTGTCACAGAGTTGCCCTCATCCACTTTAACAGTTCTGTGTGCAGAGCTAATCAATTTTTTTTGTCCCCAGCAAATGGTCTTCTCTAGCATGTACCCACTGATTGTCAAGAACTATTGACCATAACTGTTTTTATTTTTCAGCTTTTTAGTTTTCAAGACAAGGTCTGGCTGTGTAGTTCAGGTTGGCGCTGAACTCACTACCGGGAGCAGGCTGGTCTCAAACTCACCGCAATCCTCCTGCCTCTGTCTCTCAAGTGCCGGGTTATAGGTGTGCACCACCACATCCATTTTTAAATTTTAGTTGGATCTAATAATCCAATAGGCCCTTAATTCTCTGCCTTCCTGGGAGAAAAATGCCCATTCTCAGTGTTCCCAGTAAGTGAACTATATTATATGAATCTGGTCTTAATCACTCTTGGGGTTAGGAGAGCCTGGTGGCCTTGTAGAGTGAATTATTTATTTATTTATTTATTTTTGTCTTTTTATTGATACCAGGGATCGAACTCACGACTGCCTGCTTGCAAGGCAGATGCTTATGCCGCTGAGCTAAATCCCCAGCCCTTAAATGTGAGTTTGGTTTTTTTTTGTCTTTTTAGAGTGAGTTAGTTCTAAAGAGAACAGTTTGTTGTGCGAGAGAAGATTGGCAGCTCCGTCCCTCTCTGACTTCCTGTCTGGCTGTGTGACCTCTTCCTTTCTCAAGCTTCATGATACTATCTGCCTTATTGTCTTGTGGGCAATGAGGCTCTCATCAGAGCTGGACAGGTGGGTCTGCCCAGTCATGGACTTTCAGCCTGCAAAGCTGCAAGCTAGACAGGTCTCTTTTCTCTATAAAGTATACAGCCTCAGGTATTTTGTTATAGCAACAGAAAATGGGTGAATGAATATGTGTATCAATATTTCTTCATGGGTGTGGAGCTTGTTTTCCTGTCATATTTTAGTTTCAAAGTTACTTAGTTTTTGTGTGTGTGGGGTATATTACAGGCACACACATCAAATATATTATTGGTATATAAATACTGTGTCTCTGCAGGTAATAAGCATGTATGTATATCTATACTTATAGCTCTATAATAATTTATTGATAGTTGTATAGATATTCAGTTGGTATGTTAAACTTTTTAATTGAATTATGCACACAAGGGATGACTCAGAGATATGAATGGTTAAATAATATTATAAATAATATTATAATAAGAGATATATAGCCAAGAATGATAGGATTAAGTGTGAACTGAGGAGGAGTTCACACTTTTGAGGGAGGACAAACAGCAATGTGTCTTTTTCTGTAACTTTTTAAAAAATTTAAACGCTGTGTTTTGATCAAGCATTTATGGCAATTTCGGTCCAATAAAAGCATAACTACTGCGCCTCCCCGCCTTATTCCCGGGTCTGGCAGCTGTGGCTTCTGGCTTCTCCCCAGGTCAAAGGCCATGCAGAGTGAACGTTTTGAATCAGTTAGGACACTGAGGCTGCCAGAGCAGCGCAGCTGAAGCCACTGATGGAAAAACTTGCAGAACTGTTTCCAAAACTGATGAGACAAGTGTCTAGGAAGCAAAAGGGAAATAGTTCTGAGGGGGATTAACCACAGTCTGCCTTTCCCTGTAACAGAATTTTAAAATTTAAATAGGTTTATTATCCTAGCTCATACAAAAAGGGAGTACAAATCTACATCTTGATGGAGTTGAAAAGTGAATATCCCCGTGTAACTAGCAACTACATCAGTAAGTAGCCTTTGCTGTCCCCAGGCCCCCCGCGACCCCAAGCCACTGTCTTCTGCAGAGTGATCCTTTTCCTAACTGTGAATGTCATGGGCTAATTTTGCCTGTGTGTGAACTTTATATAACAATAATCATACAGCGGCTCATCTTCCGTGTCTTTTTCTCTGCATCCCATTATGTTTCTGAGAATTCATGCGAGGAATAGTTGTCGCAAGCAGCAATAATTTGTTCACTTTTATTGCTATATAATATTGTTTTCTGCCACCAGTTTACATTATTAGAAAGAAAGCTGTCTGAATTTTTATCTGTTTCTTAGCGCTCATAGGGTGGGTACCTAAAGAACTAACTGCTATGTCAAAGGGTATACAGATGTACAAAAAACAAAACTGATTTTGCACATTATTCATAAGGTTTACGTTTCTCTCCTGTTCTTGTAGAGTCTTTAGTATTTTTATGTAGGTAATCAGTGACGTCATTTACAAATGATGACATTTGTGCTGTGTGCCAATCCTGACGTCATTTCCTTTACCTACTGCACTGCTCCTCCAACACAGTACTGAACAGAACCAGGGATGGTTGGTTCCTTTTTTTCCTCCTGATCATACAAGAAATATTCTCATTCTCCCACCTGAAGGTACGATATTGCCAAGATATTATGTGGAAGCCCTTTGTGAAGTCCAAAAAGTTCTCTTCAGTTTCTCAGATTCTACATGTTATTTTCTAACTATTATTTTTCTACATTTATAAAGCTATTTATATGATTTTCTCTTTTAATGTTGTGAATTAAATGAAAATATTAAGCTGACCTTGCACTTTTGAAATAAATTAACTTAGCTTTATAATATTAGCTTTTGTATGCATTGCTAAATTTATTTTGACAATAATTTAGAGGAGTTTTATATTTATGTTCATAGTTAAGAAATCCGATACTTTTCTTCTTACCAAGTTTTGGTATCAGGATTTTCCAAACTCTAAAATAAGCCAGAGTCCTTTATTATTATTAATGTCCTGTAGTGTTTGTATAGGATTAGAATTATGTATTCTTCAGAATGTTTGATGGTAGTTTGTTTATCCAGGACTGGTGTTTTCTTTGAGGAAGATTTCCTTTGTACAATTGAACTACCAATTCAGTTTCTTTTATGATTAAGACTATTTTGGTGACCTCTTCTTGAATTCAGTTTAGCAATTTATGCATTTCTGAGAGTTTTTTTCATCTTGCTTTTTAATACTTTGTGATAGGAGTCTCGTATTAATCTCTGGGCCATTATAATTAATTTTATATTCTTAATATCACTTACAGGCTTGCTGACTTTCTTTACCAGCATCCCCAGAATTTTGTTACTGCAGTTAGTCTTTTACAGAAAAGTTTTAGTCTCACAGATCTTCTCTATGATCTCTCTGATTTTTGTCTATGTCTTTATTCTTTTTTACTCTTTTGGCTATGTTTCTAGTATACTAAGATGGCAATTTGGTTCATTCATTTTGAAGTTTTCATTTCTAATATAAAATTATAAGCTATCAATTAGATTCTAAGTACTGAGTTAATTCTATCAGAGTTTTAATATGTAGCATTTTAAGTATTGTTCACTTCTAAGTAACTTCTGAATTATTACTTTTCTTTGTTCTGTGTAGTCCGTAACTGTAATCCCAGTATTACTGGAGGCTGAGACAGGAGGATTGCAAGGTCAAGTTCAACCTGAGCAACTTAATGACTTAGGGAGACTGCCTTAAAAACTAAAAAACACCCCAAAAACCAAAAAAGAAAAAAAGGACTGGTGATATAATTCATTGTGAAGGGCCTGAGTTCAATCCCCAGTGATGAAAAGCAAACAAACAAAATAAAGTTTTTGCTTTCATTTCTATGCTTGTGGTATTTTTCAGTTTATCCCCTTTATTATTGATCCTAACAAGTGCATTTTGGTCGTAGAATTCAGTCTTATAATTCCATCTTCATAACATTAAGTCAAGATTATCAGTAAAGTTGCTTAAATCTTTAATTCATTGATTGAATTACTTGATTGCTATTGTACTAAGCAATGTGTATTAAAATTTCTCACTGTTAGCCTAATGTCACTTTTTCTTGATACAGTTAGTATGTGTATCTAATTTAGAATTCTGTGTCCTTAGGGATGGAATCTTTTCTTTTTAAGAAGCATGCTCTTTACCTCTCAGTGCTGTCTGGCTTCCTATGTGTTTTCTGTGATGCAAATGCAACAATATCAGGTAGCAGTAGGACATAAACAGCTTTCCTTTGATTAGCTTTTGTTGATACATGTTTTTCCATTCTTTATTTTTAAAAAATTTTTGTACCCTAATCAGTATGCATCTTTTATATGTCATATATAGCTGGATATTGTTCTTGTGCATTCTCTAAATAATCATCTTTTACCTGAAATGTGTAATACATTTACATTTATTATAATTGCCAATATATCCTAACTTCCTCTTCCTTACTGTCCTCTTTTGTATGTTTTCAGTAATAGAAATTGAACTCAAGGCCTTTGCACTGAACTACATCCCTAGCTTTTTGAAAATTTTTTGTATTTTGAGACAGGGTCTCACTAAACCACTTAGTTACAAGCTGGGCTCCAACCTGTGACTCTCCTGCCTCTGCCTTCCAGAGTGCTGAGATTATAGGCTGTTGTCACTATGCCCAACTCTAATTCATTTCTTTAACTTATTTTATTATTTCCATTTTCCTACCTATCCCTTGTTTTTTTTTTTTTTTCTTGATTGTTTTGTTTGTTTTTTTTTCTTATTTCATGTATTTTTCTATAGTAGTTTGGAAGTTTTATACTTTAGTATAATTCTTCTATTGATCCTCTAGGAATTTTAGCATGCATAGTTAGTGGCTAAAGCTAATTCATATATTTCTCAAATTCTGCAAAGACCTTAGCTCACTTAACTCCAGTCAGTTTTCCCTCAATTTAGGTCATGTTTTTACCCAGTGTTTTATTTTTATCTATTTAAAACTTTAAATATTACACAGTAGCATTTTCACTGTCAACTGGAAATAATTTGTCCAGATTCACCTACCCCTGGGCGATGCTCTGGGCTGAGAGTTCCCGCCTGCCGTGTAACTTCTTAGTTCCGATTTAGTGAGGATTCGTGGATAGCCAATTCTTTCCGTTATTGTTTGTTGGAAAACGTCTGATTTCCTCTTATTCTTTATAAAAACAGCATCTTGCCAGCTCTACCGTATTTTTTTGCTAGGTACCAAGTTCAGTTACTTTTCTCTCAACACGTGAAAGGTAATTGTTCAATTATGTTCTGGCTTCTGCTGCTGAGAAATTCTATGCTAGGTCTAATTGCTATCTGTATTAAATGTATTCCTTCTCCAGGAGTATTGTGTGCGTGTTGTTAAGATAGTCTGTTAATCTTTGATAGAAAATATCTTGATGTGAGTCTTTTTTAATTTTAAAATTATTGTCAGTCCACGTTTGCATTATGTAACAATTATAGACATCGTGGGGAGATGCACAGGTGTAATACCTCTTAATTCCTTTCCTACCTCTTTCCCCTTCTATTTTCTTATGTATTTATTTGCTTAAGGTTTTGGGGACTTTGTGAATTTGTGGATTCATATTTTCATCAGTTCTGGAAGGTTCTCAGGAGGCGGCCCTGTTCTGAACGTGTTTTCCATGATTCAGATCTTAGACTTTTGTTTCTGTCTTCTGTGTGTTTTACCGTTTGCTGTGTCTCTGGATCTCTATATGCGAGTCTTCTAGTTTCCTGTACCTACCCTATCTAATCTTGTTTGCTTTTTATACACTCATTCCCTTCCATTATTTATGTGAGCATTTATTTCAAATTCAACGTCTGATAAATTTAAGTGCGTTGTTTTTGTGGTTTCACTTCTGCAGAGTATTGTTTCTGCTGATTGTTGTTTGTGGTACTTTTCGTCCTTGTGCATGTGTGTCCCTATCTTATTTTGCTTTACCATAACTTCTGGAGACTTTTTAGTTGGAATTCCTTGAGTTTGAGTTGAAAATGAGTTTCCCTATAATTCACATTTTTCCCCCCGGCTCCTGGGATCATTACCAATCTGCAAAGCAAGCACTTAAAATTCTCAGTTTGAGGTTTGGGGGACCAAACAAGTCATCAATTCATCCTCCAGACCCACATGGGCACATCTTGTGCTTGTAAATTTTTAGTTAAGTCTCCCCCAACCTTTCCAGTTATCACTCATTTTTGAGGCAGCAGTTTTGATAGTCTTTAGAGTCCTTTCTTTTTAGCTGGATGCCTCCTGTTATACTCTGTTCTTTTGTGGGTCCTGGATTTGTTAGTGTCACCAGCTTTTATCTGCTGTGTCCTGTCCCCTGCTACGTTGTAACAACAGAATTTCAAGTTTTCCCAGTTTGTCACATGCCTTCAAGGTGAAAACTGCAATAAATTTTTTTTCTGAGGATGTCTGTCTTCTTGATGGCTCATGAATACATTCCAAATTATTTTTGAGGAAACATTCTGCCCAACATTTTTAGTTATTTTCAGTAGCAGGATTGAAAAGCTGTCTTACTACTAAAAGAGGGATGTTTATATTTCTCTTTTTAGCCCTTCCTCAATAATATTAATTTTCCCAAAAAACACATAAATGATTTTGGCCTAGTACCATAAAGATCCTATGTGCAAAAAGCAATAAAGAGCTAGGCTTTGTGGTGCGTGCCTAGCACTCAGGAAGCTGAGGCAGGAGGGCTGCCATGAGCTTGAGACCAGCCTGTGCTACATAGTGAGACCCTGTCTCAAAACAAAATAAAACAAAACAAAACAGGCACCTCAGCAATAAAGAAAAAGCAGACATTATTCTTAAAATATCACTTCCTTCCACACATTGTCAGGTTTATATTAAGACCTAGCTTAGGTTAGTGCTGAGATAACACTAGCTGCTTTAACAAATGCAAAGTAGTTCAATGAATCAAGGCAACATAGGTTTATTTCTTGCATTTCCGGGACGGATGGCCTGATGATTAGACACCTCCTGTTCTCATGGTGATTTAAGGTACCAAACACTTTCCAGGTTAGGGCTCCGCCGTTTTCAGCCTGTGGCTCGCAAGGTCCTATATTGATTTGGATCATACCAGAGGAATAGGGGAAAGGACACGATGACCCTGGAGTGACTTGCTGCTACTGACCAGGTCTAGCTGGGGCACATTCCTCTTCTCCCATTCCCTTAGCTGGTTCTCGGCCACATGGACCTGCAGAGGGGTTTTTGGAAAACATGGTCCAGATATGTGCTTGGAAGAGGAAGAAACAAGTTTGGTAAGTGGCCAGTTGCTTGCATTTTTTCCTGAAACCCTGGCCCAATCTGACTTCTCACTTCTCTGGAGTACCTATTTCACTTACTGTCAGCATCATCGAATTTAGGAGTTAGCTGTCCTGAATTATTTCATGTGTGTACAGTCGAAAGCACTAACTCTGTGTTCCTTGGACGTGTGAATTTTGTGAACTTTTCAAGCTGTCCGCAACCACTGTTTTGCTCTCTGAACAAAGAATAGTCTTGTTCTAAAGAGATGCCTGCTAACGTGTTTAGGGATCCCGTGTTGCAGCCTGGAACTTACTCATTGCATTGTTTCTGTTCTGCAACTTTATTTGAGGTTTCAAATTTGCCAAAATAAGAGTGGAGAAAAAGGCATGTCTCTGAAGTTTAGTGAAAGCCTTACAAACCATAATGGCATTTCTACAGAGGATCAGATTAATCTGTCTCTGTGGTTTCTTCAAAAATGTCATGTTGAAATGGATCCCTTTGGCTTTCTCTGAAGTAGTCACACAGTCATTGCATTTTTGTTGAGTTCTACAGAGTGGTAGTGTGGTGCAGTGGGTGGGTTTTGTAGTCAGAGTCTATGAAGAGAATAAGACAATACAGGACACATAGTTTATACTATTATTTACAACAGTCTCCCACAGAGTCAAATACAAAGAAAGTGCAGGAAATGTTTCCATATACCAAGACCCAAGGAATCCAGCTGAGGCCTGGATCCCACAGCAATGTCCTGCATGAGTCCAGCTGAAGACTTAGAGCCCACCATAATGCCTCCCACGAGTCCATCTGGAGGACGAGAGCACATGACAATGACTCATGCAAGTCTGTTTCACGAATCTGCACTGGGAAGGACCAAAGATCAGTGATGAAAGCTAGAAATCCTATGCCAGCCAGATGAAGGATCTGTGCCAGCAGGTTGAGGGTTCTGCCCTGGAGCCAAGAAGTGATGCTCAAATTAAGGACCAGAGCTCCCCTGAAAAGTACCACAGCCGTCCTCAGCTATGAGGTCTCAAGTGCCTACTACAATGAGAACAGCTGAGTTCATATCAGGAAGGCAGCATGACAAGCTTCTCCTGGAGGTTAAACAGAGCACATCTTCCCCTTGGGGGCCAGGAAGGACTAAGGGAAAGACCAGAGCTCCCCCAAAGTGAACTGCAGCTGTTCTCAGTGACAACAGGTTCCCAGGCTGCTAGGCCCGTGATAACAGCCAAATTCACATAAGGAGAGAAGCTCAGCAATCTCCTCCAGGAGAATCCACAGTACCAAAACAACAACTTCTCCAGTTCCCCTTTTATTTTGGCAACTGTCCTCACGTGGGCCCCCTACTCAGTAGCATGCTGATTCAGTTCAGCTGGTGTTAAATTGATGGTCAGTTTTTTGGTTTTTTTTTTTTTTTTAATCGATACCGGGGATCAAACTCACGACCGCATGCTTGCAAGTCAGGTGCTTATGCCACTGAGCTAAATCCCCAGCCCCTGACGGTCAGTTTTAATCCACAGTGCAGATAAGACTCTCCCTACAGTGTAGTGAGCGAGTGTAGACAACCCACTTTGAATGGGGAAGGATCTATGCAACTGACTTTGATGGATACAGTGATGGTGAGGCTCTAGGTTATTTATAACAGAAAAAGCCTGGTGGTATTTTGAGTCCTTTAGCAGCAACCTTACACTCCTTTTCCTTAGCCCTTGCAAACCCATCTCCAGGCCAATGTTTAGCAAATCAACAAACCGGAGCTTTGCTCTTGAATGAATATTCCCTGGGGCCATGGAAAATCTTGGCTCAACTGGACCCTAGGTTATTGGCCTCAGTATTACCCTGTGCTTGAGTTTAACTCATTATTTTGTTGCTAGGCTCCATGTTTCCAATGCTTCATTTTTATTTTCAGTTGCTTAGTAAATGACAATGACATATGGACCTACGTGAAATTGTTGGAGTCGTATTTTGTTTTCACCGCGTGGTTTTCTCTACTGCAGTGTACTATGGATGGGAAAACGCTCTGACATCTTAGTAACTCTAATCTATTACCCACCTGCCAGGAGGTAAACACAATGCATGTGGCAAATTACTTTATGTGCCAATAAAGCTTGTGTTTTGGAAAAAATGTTAGACTGTTTATATCTAAAACATTGTTTTGAATCAAGTCATCTAAAATATGCAGATTAAGAATAGGAAGCCATATCCTGAACAGCATCATCAAAATTCCAGGAAGGGACAGGCTGCAAAACAGGGCTGTGGTGAGTCTATAATTAGGCAACAGCCCTGCCTCTGGGATTGAGCCTTTCCTTGGGCTCAGCTCAGACTTTGGTCAGGGAACTGCTCTCCAGCCCAGAGGCCTTCACCTGAGAAGGTGAACCTGCAGGCAGATCCAGCTCTCTGGAAAGGCAGGACAGAGCAACCGTTCATTTATTATCTTGTTTCTTTCATAGAAAAGGGAGGGCATAGCATTAAGGCAGATGAGAACAAGGCAGAGCATTTCTAAAAAAAAATAGAAGGGAAGGAAGCCCAGGGCTTTATCTTGCAAATTGTATTTACTTTCTTTGCAACTTTAAAACTTCTCTGAATACTTTCTTGAAAAAATTTCACTCTTATTTAAAAAAGTTTCCAAAACTGCACCAAGGCACTTGATTTCAGCCAAGGACATTAATGAGATAATGGGGCCCAGGAACTGGCAGGAGGGGTATAATAGTTAATTTCTCTTGTTGATGTTGAGAGCTGCTAAAAGTCCTCTTTCTCCAGGAGCCAGAGTTCATTTCTTCCATACCAAACAGTCACCACAAAAGAAGATACGATCTCCATGTGTGTGATGTGCTACTATGATTTGTAAATTGTATTTTTTCAGTCTAGTACTCTATGTGTTTTTACTGAAGTGGCCATGTAGTCTGGTTTGCTTGTTGAGAGTTTCAATTTATGCCTACTGACCCGATGCAAATACAAATAATACCTACTTTCTTCTTCAGAAGCATAAATTATAAATTATAGATTATAGATTATAGATAGTAGCTTACAGTGGTAGTTGGTGTGTCTAGCTACAGATGAAAGGTTTATTCTGGTCAACTCTTTTGTTGAGTTTAATTTTGCTACTCAATATTTCAAGAAAAAAATCAATTTGGAAGCTTTGGTGAACTTCAAGGTAATGAGAAATGGCAGAACCAAGATCCAGGATAAGGAGATAGTAACTGAAAGATCAGAGAGGTGAACCTAGCTTTCAAGTCTATTTCTTAATATCAGTGTGGTTAAAGAATTTAAAAATGCGACTGAAACATTTGCCATAGAACTGAAAATTCTAAATAAGAACCCAATGGATCTTCTAGAACTGAGTAATTCACTTATTGTAGTTGAAGCCTAAATAGATTAACTTTTCTGGAATAATTCAAATGATGTAGATTGAACCAGACGTGGTGCACTTG
Source organism: Cavia porcellus (assembly GCF_034190915.1). Classification (NCBI taxonomy): domain Eukaryota; kingdom Metazoa; phylum Chordata; class Mammalia; order Rodentia; family Caviidae; genus Cavia; species Cavia porcellus. Next base: position 14,034,053 of record NW_026947514.1, read on the forward strand.
GGAGGCTGAGGCAGGAGAATCCTTTGCAAGTTTGAGACCAAGCTGGGCTACAAAGTGAGCCCAAGGCCAGCCTGAACTGCGTAGTAAGACGCTGTCTCAAAAAGACAAAAACAAACAAAAGACAAATGCCCTAAGACTGGCATTACTGATGGTTGTGGTTATACAATAGAATTAATTACTATGATTGCCATGTATGTTTATAGTGGATGAGTGTGATGGTATATAAATTATTATTTTAATAAAGTTTAAAAAAACAAATAGAAGGATTCAAAAGAATAGTTTGAAGAAAATGAACTAGAAAATAGAGAAGAAGAAAACAGCAAATATAAAGGATGGTGGAGGGGTAGAGCTCAATGAGGCCTAGGGCTCAAGACCCCAAATAATAATGTTGATGATAATCATAATAAAGCATGAAGAAACAAAAGGACACAAAATAAATGCAAGATTGTGAGATATGAAACATGATGGTCATTCATACCCAATATACATGTAATTGTGTGTGCAATACAAGAAAATGGGACAGAAGAAATAACTGGGAAAAATGATTGACAGTGTCCCTTCCCAAGCCAACAAATGACAGAAAGTTACAGCATTGCGCATTCCTAGACTACCACTCAGAATCAGTCCAAAAGCACCTGAACATAATAAAATTTCTGGATGCAAAAACATGGAAAAGCTGAAAAGCAGTTAAAGTTAAGGGAGTGGACCCCTCTTTGTTTTTAAAGAAGCAACAATAAGATTGAAACCCAATTCTCCAACAGAAAGAATAGAAATCGGAAAGAAATGGAATGCTATCTTCAAACTGCAGGAAAGAATAACTTCACTGTGAAATCTTTGCCCTACCAGAAAGATTCCTCAAAAATGAAAAATCAAAGTTATTAAACAACTATCATGAAGTGAGCCGAGCTAAAGAAAATATTCACTAGAGGAGATCATTGCACAGAAGGCAAATTATCCCAGATCAAAGCTCAGGGTTTCGGAATGGAAGCAAAGGTAATAGAAACAATACGTAGTTAATGTAAATGATTATCAGCTGTATAAAATATATACAGTTTATATACAGTATAAAATATATACAGTACAATTCAGTGTAATTTAAAATACATAGTAAAACACGGGAGAGCATAAGTCTGAAGAAACTAAAGAAGTTGAATTGTTCTAAGTTTCTTCTAGGGAAAATGACAAATAATTTGTGTTAAATATTAGTAACTAAGGGGTGCATGCTTTAAAATCTATGTAATCTTTTTAAAAATATGAAATAATGTGTAAATAATAAGCTAATAAAGAGTTACGTAGAATAAATAATGTTGAGATCATTTAAAAGAAGGCAGATATTTTAAGAAAAAGGATTATAAAATAAGTGAGAAAATAAAAACATAACAGCACAACAGACTTATGCCAAAATATGCCAGCAGTTATAGTAAATATATGTAGACTAAGTAATCTAATTAAAAGTCAAAAGATTATGAATAATTGGATTTTTAAAAATCTAATGCACTGCTTTAAATGGACAAAACTTCTATAAAGATGTGGAAGGACCAGATATAAAAGCATATAATAATATATATCTTGCCAAATAAACAAAAGAAAGATTTTGTTTATACACCTATACTGATACCAAATGAAATAAACTCAAAAAGAAGAAATGCTGTTAGACATAATTGGAAACATTTCATAATAAAAAGGATTCAATTCATTTATTAGACACAACCACAAGACATACAAGGAGAATTAAATGTATCCATAGTCAGGAATTTTTTTATTTAGAGAAAAAAAATGAAACAGAAAAAAGGATAGAAATAATACAGAATTTCAAAAAAATAACAGTAAGAAATCACTAGTTGATAAACTACATACTGTTATCTTACAAGTTGTTATTCAAGTTGCAAAATCAAAGCTTAAAAATGGACAATCAAACAATGACAGCACAAACTATTCTGTTTGAACTGACAAAAAATTAGTAGTATGGTTATCTATTGCATGCTTCCACATAGGAATTTTAACACATCTCTCTTAGTGATACAACCAACGGACAATAAAAATCAGTAAGGGTGTACACAATTCAAAGTTAATTAGCAGACATCATTTAATTATCAAACTTTGCACTCAACAAATATAGAATATTCTTTCTTCCTTCAATTTTAATTTTTATTAGTACACGTGTGCAGAGCACAAGGATTGCATTCCTTTGGGGAGTTGGTCCATGTACGTAGCCCATCTTAAGTCTTTTGTCACCCCTTCCTCTCCACTGTCTTCCCATTCCCTCCATCTCTTGGTTCCCTTCTCCTTTGCAAAAGATCTGCCCCTTTATTGCCTATTATATTTTATTTTACTTTTTATTTATATTTTGGGTTTGTCATATAAGAGAAATCATGTGACAGTCAATTTGTGTGTCTGATTTATTTCATTTAACATTATGGTCTCAAAGTGTCTTCATTTCCTGAATGTCTTCCAGTGGGTTTGTTTTTTTTTTTTTTTGTATGCTGGGTTATTAAAGCAATTCTTAAAACTATTGAAAGGATTGAAATCATGAGTCTATTTTCTGACCACAATGACATTAAGCTGGCTATCAATTAAAAGAAAAGATAACTGGAAAGATCCTATATGTTTACAAATTCAGCAATTATAGGTCAAAGAAGAATTAGCAGAGATAATTAGAAAATATTTAGAAATTACCGACAATGAAAATATGAAATACCCAAGCTTGTGGAATGCAGCTAACACATATATAGCCTCAAACACATATATTAGAAAGGAAGAGAGATCTAAATATTCTCAACATTAATTTCAATAAGTTAAAAATAGAATACCAGCTAAATTTTTAAAGAGGTAAAAGAAAAGCAATAAAGAGAATAGAAAATAACATGATCAGCCGAGCCAAAGGAACAGAAAAATCAATAAATCCTGGAAAAACCATGAAGAAGAAAAGCGCAAATAACCTGCATCAGGAATGCGGAAGGGATGTAACTATACTGCCAAGATAGTAAGGGAATAATACGAATAACCTCACAATACATTTGCAATTCTAGGAGAAATTTACGGCTTTTAAAAAGTGCCATTTATCCAAAGTGGTATAAGAAAAATTACAGTCTGAGTAGCTTTAAATCTACGCATATGAATATGTAATTAAAAACTTTCCCATAAGGAAAGCTTCAGACCCAGATGGTTTTACTGTTGAATTCACCAAATATTTAAGAAAGGAATAACACATATTTTCCACAAAGTCTTCCAGAGCATAGAAAAAGTAGGAATATTCCCAACGTGTTTGAAGAAGCAAACAGAATTTCAATACTAAAACCTGACAAAAATACGAGAAAGGAAAATTCCAGGTCAATTGCACTCATGGATATAAATTCAAAATTCCTAACTGAAATACTGGCCATGTGAACTCAGTCATAAATTACTGCAGATCATAGCGAAACTATAGTCTGCAGAGAGACCTGCTAGAAAGCAGAACTATAAGGAATGTGGTTTGTTAAGGTCACCGTGGAAGGGACAGCAGTACTCATTGGAAAGAATAGCAGAAACTAATGTGACCGTGGTGTTTGTGATGAATCATTGCACTGTCCATTTTGGTGTTACGTCTTTTTGTGTGTGTATATGCTATTTCAGGATGTTAATGTTGTGAAGCTTAATACACTTAAGATCATTTTCTTGATTTTTAATCAACTTAAAATTATCCATGGGCTCAGCATTTTGAGAATTTGTACCTTACCCATTTCTTTTCCTTTGAAATGATGTTGTCTACGTTATGGAAATGCTATTCATCAATGAGACCAAGATACACTATTTTTATAAATTCATCTTGGGCAACTTTTAGGCTTTTTGTTCCTGTTAATTAATATTGTCTCTTTTTAATTTGTATATTCGTGTCTTCCTTCCCTCTTTTTCTCCTTCCTTCCGGTCTCCTTCCCTTCCTTTATTCCTGATCTTCCCATGGTTTCCAGTTTTGCTTTTGTCCTAGGATGTCAGAAAGTACACCTCTGTTCTGCCTCTGTTTTTGTGCAGAAATTTGTTTTCACCCATTAATTCTCATGAGGCTGTGTTATCATAAACCTAGACCTTTCCATGTGTTTGCCTCCTTCTGCAATTGGCTGGTTCCCTTTCTTCTTCTCTGTCATGTTGTGTCAGAGCTAGGGGCTTCAATGTCAGACCTCCATCATTCTGTTGGGACCTTTCTTCAGAATCATGACTAACACCCAGCTCTAATATTTTGTTATAACAGCATAAAAATCAAACAAGACACTGAGTAAACATAGGCAAAATTTCCAAGAACTTAATCTCTGAAGGTATCTTTAATCATATTTTCTTTTAGCCCATAGTTTGGTTAGGTATATAATAATAGGTTGAAAATGAGTCTCCCTCAGTATTTGAAAGGCAATATTCTATTGCTGCAGCTGAGAAGTTCTGAGGGTTCATCTTCCCTATATGAGAGATCTTCTTCGCTTTGGAAGCTCTTAGGATTTTAATTTTATCCCCAGTGTGAAACTGCATGCTACTACACCCTTCTAATGTTTTTATAAATAAGTCTGCTGTGGATTTAATAACATCTTGCAGTTGGAAGACTTACGCCACTGTTGTAGGGAAAGTTCTGGTGAACCTTGGAGTTGTGTTTGTCTTTGCTTGATTTGTGGGCCTTCTGCCTTTGTGATGTTGGGGTTGGATCTAAGGCCTTCACATTGAGCTACATCCCCACCCTTTTCCCCACAAGTCTTATTTTGAGACCACGTCTTGCTAAGTTGCCCAGGCTAGGCTTGCAGTAGTGTATCTCGTTTCTTAGCTTCCTGGAGTGAGATGACAGATGTGCATTGCCATGTCTGACTGTGTTTTTAATTATTTTCTCCAAACACTTAAAAATTGTATTAGTTGAATGTTGGGCGGGTCTTTTTTTCTCTCTCTCTTTTCTTGATCGTGCCTTTGTCTTGTTTTATTTTCTAAATTATTTCCTCCGTCTATTGAATTTTTTTACTTTGTCCTTCTAGTATTTATTTCCAAGAACTTTAAGTTTCCCCCCAAATCTTCCTTACAAAATCCTGTCCTTTCTCTCCCTCTCCCCCTCTTTCCTTTTCCTTTGTAATACTGGGGATTGAGTCTGACGAGATACTCTACCACTGAGCTACTCTGCCAGCTCTTTTTGTTTTTTAATTTTGAGGTAGGGTCTCACTAAACTGCCCAGACAGAGATTTTGTCATCTTCCTGCCTCAGGCTCCCTTGGTGGTGGAATCGTGGGTGTGCGTCCCCGTTGTCATCTGTCCTCTTAACAAAAGTGATGCCTTCTCTTAGAGTATAAAAACTTCGATGTTCTCTTCTGCTCTCTGCATCATCTGTTTCCTGAGACTTCCCTGTTTGTTTTTTGTTTTTCTGTGTTGGGTGTTTAATTTTCACTAGAGATTTTCCTCAGACCCCTGGTGATCCTTGGGACTCTTCATCCTGAAATACAAAGTTTTGAGGAATTTATGGGTAGTTATGTGCTTCAGTAGGGCTCATGGACTGGGGAGACAGTTTCTTCAAATTTCAGTGCCAGGGATTTTCTTCTGGGGCTGTTCCATCTCTGCGGTGGTGAATCTCCTAGTCTTCCATGGAGTGAATATTCAGAGAGCCAGGGAGGAACTTTATAGCATGTTTCCTGTGTGAGGTTAATTGAGAAATCCCGGCAGTGACTCTCTAAGGACACACAGTATCGGAGGAGGGCTTTGAAGGCTGTGTAGAAGAGCTTGAGCCTTCAACTGACGGCTTGAGTTACAACCAGCCCTTGGGAACAAACTGAGTTTCTAAGTTAAGGGTCTGCTCTGCCATCCGGGGTCCTGCCTGCCTCTCTTCTGAGCTGGGGTCTCAAGGCTTGGGCTTCGCCTTTGTTCCACTGTCTCTAAACCTGATTCCTGTGTGGGTGGGGAGGGGTTCTCTGTGCCCACCTGGTAGGGATGAGGACATGAGAATCTGACTTGGTGACAGAGTCACGCTAACCTCCTACACCTCACTGCCACCCTCTGCAAAGCTGATGCTCTTGCTAGGAACTGCTGAGCCTTGCTAGGATTTCTTGATAGCTCCTTGACTTGGTCTGATCAATTTGCTTGCGCCAAACTTTAATGTCAGCTTTCTCAGTCATGCCGCTCTTGGGCCATCCCTGCTCCCTACGGCTGGCTTCCTGGAACTGCTTGCTTTCTCTCGTCTGCTCTTTTCTCCTCTCTCACTCTCTTTGTCCTTGTGGGTTCAGGTTAACTCTGAAGGCAAACAGGATGACTTGAAGGGTCAAGAAGGAGTATGTAAGGAACATTTGTAATCTTACTGATGCATCTCCCAGATCATGGATCAACTCTGCCCTGTCTCTTATGAAGCTTTGTTCTATGTTCTCTATGGTTTCTCGGCTGTAGGCTGGCAGATTCAAATGATAGATCTACTTGGGAGCTGTGGCCAACTCTTTTTTTTTTTCTTTTCATGCTAGAAATGAAACCGAGGACCTTGTGCATGCTAGACAAAACACCCTGCCACCAAGCTCCACCCCCAGCCTTCCACTGTGATATGTTGCTCCTCCTATCTGCTGCTTGGTTACCCAGAAACCTGCATCCTACTCATGCCAAGCACTTCTGCCCGAGTTAGCCAAACTCCTCCCATAGCACCTGGAAAGGAGGAATAGGGAAGGGAAGCTCTGAAGCACCTGAGGAGTAGGCTGAGTTCCTCTTCCTCTGCTGAGCATAGGCTGGATGATTTAAAACGGTTTGGAATGTAGCCACACAGTCCTTCTCGGGATTGGCTTATTGTGGAAAATAAAAGTCACCAGGAATATGCAACCCTCTCACTTATTTCTAATGGCAGAATTTAAGAAGCTGCATCTTGACTGTTGGTGCTAAGTGGCTTCAAGGTAGAAAGCATCCAACTACCAGACCTGGGCTGGTGTGCAGCCTGCAGCCTCTCTAATTTATAGTGTGTAAGCTTCTGTAGTAGTTGGCTTTAGACCTCAGCTGGGTACACTTTGTTCTCCTCCTTTCTTTGTGCAATCCAGCCTGAGAGCAGGAATGATTTCTGTTCTACCCGGACTGTGAGACTTCTGAATCATGAGGAATGCTGAGGCTGTGCTCTGTCACAGCTAGGCCCTTCTCCCTGTCCTGTCCTAAGTAACTGGAAAATTGTCCGAGCATGACCATTTCTTCTGCCATCTTGAGATTTGCTAAGGAGACGGATTGGACTTTCATCAGTAGTATGTTTCTGTGGAAGTCACTGAGTATTCCAACAAGGTTGTGTTTTAAGTGGCCCATCCCTAGAGGGAAGCTTGAATGTTTTAGTAAGTTGTTTCACAGTGATCTGGAAAGAGTGCACATATCTTTTCTAGAGATGTGCACAACACGTTGTCTCCTGCGAAGACCATCTGGATTAACCTCATAGCTGGCACTGCATGTGGTGAACAGTCAGCTCCACCAGTTAGTTACTGCCAGAAGAAACAATGGCTGATATCCCTCAATTACTTAATGTTTTGGTCGGTGTATAATCAAGTATCTTGAAATCATTTTTTTTAGTGAGGGGGTGTTGGCTTTGCCCACGAGTGCCAAGTGCCTCTTTTTAAGGCTTTGTCAAGTATTTCTTCATGAAAACAGCAGCTCTGTCCCACAGCTCTGCCATGTCTTAAATCATATCTCTTCATTCTTCACTAGCAACACAGGGGAGCTGCCCTCCATGAGCTGACGAGGAGTTTAACCTAGAATATATCACCACCCTACACTGAACGATTGGTTGGACAAAGGTGATGTCTATGGGGGACTCTTAGTTGTTTGACCTGTTCCTGAATTTAATCCAATTACTAGCAGGTTCTCCATCTGATATGATGTTAGCCTGGGGTTTTCATTGAATTGTGCTTTATCTTGATGTCAGTGGATGTCACAGCAACAAAGCCCCCATGCACTTCATTGCTGTGTTTGTGACTTTATCCAAACCATGATTCCTGAGCTTTTTGTCCTGAGATGAATATTGCTTCTCCCAAGTGGTGATTTTAAAATTTTTGAATGTCATTGCTTTCAGGTAGGAGACATTTCTTCTAGTTGACCCCAATTCACACCCTTCCTGAGGGTGGTTCACTTACTTACTTTACTGGCCTGACTCCTGTGGAAGTTAGATTTTGCAAACCCTACTTTACATAGTGTTATAGTTAATTTTATGTGTCAGTTTAGCTAAACTACAATATCAGTGTTGTTCAAATTCTAGTCTATGTGTTGGTAGGTATGTTTAAAGAGGAGATTAATAGTAAATTTGTAAACTTTGAATAAAGCAGGTAAGAGATAAATGGGCCTTATCCAATCAGCTGAAGTCCTTTAGAGACAAAGGCTGAAGTCCATTAAAAAGAGGAGCGCCTGCCTCCTGACGACCTTTGGCCTCAAACTACAGCATTCACTGTTTCCTAGATTTCCAGCCTCTCAGACTGCCCTGCCTCCATAATCACATGAGCAAATTCCTTAAAGTAAACGTGTGTGTGAGTGTGTGTGTGTGTGTGTGTGTGTGTGTGTGTGTACATTTATTGGTTCTGTTTCCCTGGAGAGCCTAGACTAATCCATACTGTAAGTTCTTTATAGAGACCTTCAGGAGCAAACAGTGGGTTTGTTTGTATTGTATGGGTACTGGGAGATACAATTGACAGTGTTTCCTGCTTTGCATGGACTTTAAAAGTTAAAAACCAAATCTGTGACTCAGCTTCAGTGAATAAACACTGGGGGACATGTGCCAGCAGCAGCAGCAGAGATATACAGAGGCAGAAAACTCTAGAATCAGGTTGGCAGACTGGGTTAGAACTATCCCCTTCTCCTAAATATGGTGATTCAATATTTTCCAAGATTGAGGAGTCAGTAAACAAAAAATAGTGTACTTTTTTATCCATCTGTTTCAAGAGAGCGTACACGAATCATGGTCAGGGAGAGTACTTGCAACTAACGTCTGGAGAGAGGACAGAGAAAGCCTTCAACACCTTCTGTTCATCCATGGTGAGTGCACAGACCTCCTCTCCTGACACTGGCTTGTGATCAGAAGCCAAAAGCCTCTGTGGAGTCCCTATTAGGTTTCTGTTGTGAGATATTTTTGTGAACCTTTTCTTTATTTTTCCTTTTTAGTTTCAGCTTTTTGCATCCACTATCTCATAGTTAAATTCTGTCTTACTTTTCTCATTGCTGAGGCAAAGTACCTGACACCCAAGTTCAAGTGGGAAAGGTTTATTTAGCTCACAGTTTGTGGAGGTTTCCGTCCATAATCAGCTGACTCCAAGGCAGGGTGGCACATGGCAGAGAGGTCACCATTCATGGTAGCAGAAGACAGCAAAAGCAGCAAGAGGCAGGAGACAAGACTCTTTCTGTGCCTTATATTATATATAGACCACCACCCAGGGTGCTTGTGGCACTCACACCCTTAATCCTAGCCAGAACCACGACAAACCAATCAGTGGACTGATTAAGAAATCACACGCCCTCAATCCCAGCGTCACACATTATGGATTCAGCCACCTCTGAAAAAGCCCTGTGACCACATGAGGCCGTGGAAGGACATCTAGACACAAACCATAACACCTTCCTTTTCTGTTTTTTTGCTTCCTACTTTTGCTTTTGTACTTTGGAGTATTTTTCCAGCAGAAGTGAAGCCTTTTGATTCATCCATCCGTCCATCCATTTACCCATCCTTCTGTCCATCCGGTCACTCAGTCACCCATTCACCCCACACAGCAGATACTTTAGACCCCCTAATCCATACCAGATACGTGTGCTAGCTCATTTGAGAGGAGAGATACCATGCTGAATCAGGTAGACATGTCACTGTGAGACCTTGAGTCTGTAAACTATAGGAAGATTATAAAGCATAAAAAACAAGACTAACTCTGCCACGTGGCACAAATGTGATTTCTCATTTAAACCCTAGCACTTGCTGCTGTCCTGTCCCCACATCTCTGCCACTCCCAAACCCTCTTACCATACTCTACTTTCTATTTTGGCCAAACATTCTCATTTTTGGCATCTATTTGATTTATGTACTTCTTGTGCTTATTATTTCTTTTTTTTTTAATTTTTTTTTCTTTTTTTCTGGTACCAAGGATGGAACTCACGACCGCCTGCCTGCAGGGCAGGTGCTTATGCCACTGAGCTAAATCCCCAGCCCCCTGCTTATTATTTCTTATTATCACTAGTGTGGCCTGTTTCCCTCTGCTAGAATGTCACTTCCACAAAAGCAGGGAGTTTTTGTATATTTTGCTCATGGACATAACCCAATTAACTCTACTAATTCATAGCAGATGCACGGTAAATACTTGTTTAATGAGGTAAAGTAAACCTCAAAGATTTGGAGGGATAGATTTCTCTAATATACATATGAAAAGCAGACATTTATAATTTTTCAAATTAAAAGCAATGACAATAAATATAATTAAGGTAGACAGAAGAAAGAAAATTTTATGAAAATTCAGATGTGGGAAAAATGACTCTCAAACGGGGATCCTGAAAGACTTAAAGATGAAGGTAGCCTCTCCTCAGAGGCTTGAAGGATAAGCAGGATTAGGACAGGGAGAATAGAGGTGAAGAAAGTGTTATTTAAAACAAAAGAACAAATAGAAAAAGTTTAGAAGAAAGCGGAAGGTGTAGGCAAAGGCGCTTATGAGGTGGGTTTGACCACAGGAATTGGTCAAAAATAAAAGTGAACAGTGAGACTGACCAATTAAAAATGGAGAAATGATTTGAACAGACACGTCACCAGTGAAATACGTATGTGGATGGCAAAGAAGCACATGCGACACGGTCCCCAACATTAGTCATCAGGGAAATTAAATCTATAATATGACGACACCTATTAGAGTGGATAAAATTAAAGAGCCACAATATTAAGTGTGGGCAAGAGTGTAAGGAAACTGACATGAACACATTTATGATGGAAACGTACTCTGGTAAAATGGAAAGCAGTTTGGCAATTTCTTAAACAGATACAAATATGATCTAGCCTTTGTATCCTAGTAAATTCCAATCAAAGTGAAATTAAAAAATACACTGACCCAAAGATGCATAAATATTTTCATAGCAGTTTTATTTAGGGCAACCCCAAACTGGAAGTATCCATCATCAGGTGAATGGAAAGGGAAATATGTGTTCAGCAATGTAACTATTGATGCTTACAACAAAATGAAAGAACCTCAAAGCAATTTTGTTGAGTGAAAGAAACCTGACTTTGGAGAGGCTGTGGAGGAAAAGGAATACTTCTTCTTTGCCTGTGGAAGTGTAAACTGGTAAAATCACTATGGAAATAGAAATTCCATAGACCTAAATATCTTTCTGAAAGAGTTAAAGATACCATACTACAGTGATATGTGCATACCCATGTTTATAGTAGCACAATTCACAATAGTTAAATCTTGGGAGCAACCTATATGTTCATCTACAGGCAAATGGAGAAAGAGAATGTGGTAGTTATGCACAATGGAGTACTACTCAGCCATAAAGAAGGATTAAACTTGGTCACTTGTAGGAAAATGGATTATGAGACCAGTGAAGTAAATAGGACATGTAGGATTATATATTGCATGATTTCTCTTATATAAAAACTTAATATATAAATAAAGTATAAAATAGAAAAGACAGACAGTAGGAAAAAGAGAAAAATGTTATAATTAAAAAAGAAGCCTAGTCATAAAACGTTATATATTATATGCTTCCAAGAATATACAATTTAGAAAACTCAAGCTAATTGGCAAGGACAAACAGCAGATGAGTGGCCTCCTGGAAATGGCAGGGGAGGGGTTACACATTCCTGCTGGCTTGGACCACCAGCAGTATCTGCATGACTGTCCCATGGCACCCGATGTCTGGTCATGCATGTACCTGTGTTCAGATCCTCTTGGGAGCGAAACATGAATCACAGCCCCGCTGTGAATGTGTTAGAGAGGGCAGGAGGAACTTTTTGGTGGTGACTGTCATGATAGTGTCACAGGTATAAATCTATGTTAATACTTACCCAACTGTACTCTTTAGAGCTGTCATTTCTGTTCCAGTGAAGCTGTTCTGGGAAATGAGTGTTGGAGGGAACTCACCAAAAATCTTCATAGTTAGGCTGAAGTGTTTATGTTCTCTAGGAAGCCGGTAGTTTGTTTATTCATACATGAACTTATCGCTTGCTGATCATATGCGGACATGCATGATCGTCAGTAGGATAGAGGACTTGGAAGAAAGGACTGGGGCATAAGTGCTGAGTTTCATTTCAGTATGCTGAGTCTGGAGTGCCCACTGTGCTGCCTGGTGGACATGTAGGATGGGCGGTTGAAAATATATAGAGAGATGTGCTTGGAAAGAGAGCAAGGGTGGAAATCATGATGTAGACCCTCCTGCAGGAAGAGGGCCTTTGGAGCCCTCATGCAGTTCGTGATGAGATTAAAGTAGAAACATGGAGAATATATGCCACGATTCTTGTCAGGCACGTTTTTCGTGTGTCTTGTTCTCACTGTGGTGGAAGACTTGGAAGAACAAATTTTCTTTCTGTCCTACAAAGATAACAAGGAAACACTGGCGGGTTTGCCTCAGAGGATTGTTACAATGTCTTTGTGTCATGGAGATTCAGATAGTGAGCATCAGTCCCTACTCAGACTTTCTTTAGGGAACTCAATGAAAGTCAAGGATATGAGGAAGGCATACACCCACTATGGAAACAGACATTTCGCAAAGCTCAGTGTCTTTCTGAAAGCATTAAAGACATCACACCACAGTGATATGTGCATACTGAAGAAGGGCGATGTCAATATGGCTCCATATTAAGGATGGGAGATCTAAGGGGCTTTTCTGACTGCAGGAGAGGAAATGGATATTTAGGGGGATCCCTGGAATGTTAAAGACCCTTGCCTTAAACTGTGACAGGGTGGCATTTGGCTCCTGGCGTAATCTAGGCATCACGGCCTTGGAGCCACACCCATGGGCTCCTGCTCCCCAGTTAGAGCAGGTACAGGGATGAATCAAACAAAGAACATCATGTAGGGTGCCCTGAAATGAATATGGGCTTTCCTCCTCTTCTCCAGATACCACAGCCCACAGCATGTCCCCCTGACACTACAAAGCGGGGAAGGTCTCTAAACACATGATTGAAATTAAATTGCCATTCAGTGGGGTCTCTAGCTCTAGATTTAATTTGGTTTAGAAGAAGTAAAGTAATACCATGTCCCATTCACTCAACTTGCACCAATTATGGAGCAAGTGAATTCCTGCTAGAAATGAAACCGGGTCAGCATCGTCAGGGAACACACTTGGGGAGGAGATCTGTCTCCATCCTGGAGGGTGATTCAGGTGATCAGGTTTGGAAAAAAGACTTGCATATACAGATGGGGCTTGGGTACTGCGGGAGAGGGATGTCTAAAAATCTTCTCTTTCCCAGTAAAATGAGATGACATCTCCTTCCAAACAGCTTGGGAAAGTATAGTTCATATCTGGCAGTATTATGTGATCTTTAACACTCTCTCTCTCTCTCTCTCTCTCTCTCTCTTTCCTTTGGTGCTGGGGATTGAACTCAAGCCTCATACATGCGAGGCAAGTGATTATCATGGCACCACATTTGCAGGCCAGTACCGTTCCTTCTTTAAAATTTTATTTTGTAGTTTTTAACCCTTGACTGTATTTTTACAGTTACCTAGTTTGACTGAGACCCCTGCATGCTGGTTTCCTTTGAGTATAGAAAAGATTTCGGTTAGAACTACTGAGCATAGTGATCCTTGAAAACCCACCTGATAATTTATAAAACACTTCATAGTCTGGGAGGTGTAATTCCTTCTAATGTGTCTATTGGCAACTTATCGTACCCACCCATTTAATAGATGGGCACATTGTGGTCAAAGAAGAAATTGAGAACCTAATACAAGCTCCCAGATTATTTGTTTCTGGAAAATTTTAAGTGCAGAGTCTCTATTCCTAACTGATTTTCTAACCTTCTCTAGAAAGACCCATACGATATTTGTATATATAGATGTTGGAGTCAGAGACTTTAGAGTTCAAATTCTGGCTTTACCTCTAATTACTTAGATGACCCTTCTCCTACTTCTGGGATTCCCAGATTTTCCTCACTGAAATAGAGGAAATCTATCTCATTAATTTAAGAAAAAATAGAGGGAAATTTGTTTGTTGAGTACATACCGTTGGGTGTCTGTTCTGCAACAGAGAGAAAAATGATCAAGGTTCCCGGTATCATTTGATGGAAGAGAAAGAAATAATAAATAACACAAGAAATAATCAGTTGTGAAAAAACTATACAGAGAAAATTACAACAACAAAGTGATAGGGAGACCACTTCAATAAACATGGCCAGGGGAGACCCCTCTGGATATAAGGGCCAGCTGGGGAGTCATGGCGCACGCAAAGGCCGTGGCGGGACTAGCTTTCTTGTCTGAGGAACAGGAAGAAGGACCCGTGTGCTTGAAGGTTGGTGAGCACGAACTACAAGGTGAAGCGCAGGGCTCTGTCCTGTCTGCTCTCTGCAAGGGAAGTGTGGGCTTTATTCCAGGGACAGCGGAAAAATGCTAGATTTTAAGCAGAGGAGTCACCAGGTCATGTTTTTATTTTTGTAAGAACACTCTGGCTACTGCATGAAGGCTGGAGTGACGAGATCAGTTAGAGGATGTGACAGTGTCTGGGAGAGGAGTAGGGCCGCGGAATGGCAGGCAGTAGGAAGGTCCAGGGCGTTGCTCGGCAGCAGAGCTCGAAGGTCTCATTGATGGGCTGGAAGCAGAGGTGAGCAAGCGCTGAGTGGAGGATGTAAGATTTTGTGAGGTGTTACTATTTCCTGAGGTTGGAAGGACTTGGAGGAACAGATTCAGAGTGGGGGACACCAAGGGTCCGTGTTGGGCAGCTTAGGTTTGAGATGCCTGTTGCATCTGTCATCAGGACAGCTGGCTGTGTCCTGCAAAGCTTGGGAGAGAGTCATGGAATTTAAAGCACTGTCACATACGTGGTGGTCTTGGGTAAAGTCACCCAAGAATGGGCGTGGAAGAGAGAAGGGCCTCCAAAGAGCCATGAACACTAAAATTTAGACGTTGGAACAAGAAAGATGAGCTAGCAAACATCACAGAAAAGGGGCTCTCCCTGAAGTCAAGGGAGGATTGGGTGTGTGGCATCATCATAGCCACGAGAAGAAACTCACTTGCCGGCCAGCTCTGGATGCACGTGGACACTCAGTGGGTGTCAGCCCCCTCTTTAATGGAAATAATACCATTCTCTCATTTTAGAGCTTTCGAAGGGTGTAACATTACCTTTCCTCCTGGCATAAATTCAATTTGTAATAGCATTTTCTACTCTTATACGCATCTTTCAAGGTTGAAATTTAGAGCCCTTGATAAGCCATGGCTGGTCACCCTTCTTCGAAAGCACACATCTACCTGCCTACAGATCCACCATGGAGCGGTTTCCCTTTTTCCACTGGAAGTTCACCTAACTTAATTTGCCTGGGTAACCTGCTGTCCTAGGTTTCGTGGAGTTGTGACATCTAACGGAGTCATTAATGCTTTAGTCTTTTAGGAACTGTTTCAGGTTTTTATTAATCACCGTCATGATTGCACATATGAATTATGAAGAAGTTATTTTGGTAGCTGGATTTCCTCCTCAGAAGAATTTCTGTATTTGCTCATTAGGGACGGATAGCTTGCAGATGGAGAAAATGGTGAATGCTGTCTGGGTCCTGGGGGGACAGTCTGTAGAATCCGAGTAAGGACTACCTCATGGTAGCCAGAAGACAGTGAGTATTTGAAGGTGGTAGTTAAATGGTTTCTCCTTCCCTTGCTGTAATTTAATTAGAAATTCCCTGTGAGCTGCCCCCCTGCAATATGGAGGGTGTGAACTGCTTAAAGATGCGTGAACACCAGAAGGAATCTGTGGGTTTGGTTTGATTTCTCCTTGATACCCACCGCTGGAGGAATCATTCCGAGGACCTTCGAGAGAGGAATGTGCTAGTCTTTGGCGGAGACGGGAGGGGCTGTATTCCAAGAGAGGGAGGTAGCTAGGTAACTGGCAAGAAATAGAAAGCTATCCTTATAATTCTATTTAGGGAAAACACCATGGCTTTTCAGAATTGTGTGATTGTGTTTGAGATCAGGGCCCAAAAAAAGAACGTGAACAGGGAAATGTGACGAGTACAATCTAGTCCTTAGGATCCCATTCAGAAGTGTGGAAAGGGAGCACAGAGAGTGTTTTCACGATAGGCCCTTCCCTGCAGGCTTCCTCCTCGGGTGCCCCAGACGATCGCTGGTTTTCTGCATCAGTGCCAGTGTGGCTGCGCCCGGGCCTGCTTGCCATTTTCCCAGGTGTGGGGGTAAATGTGGGCTTCCCCTGTGTTTACAGGAGATTTTACTCCAAGCCTTTTACACCGATCAGAGACTTGCTGCTTCGCTCCCTTGGCTCCCGGCCCTTTTCAGTGATGAGAGTGATTGTCTGTGATTCTCCTATAGTTGGGGAAGATTTTCTAGACTGCAAATAAAAGACAAGTAGTTATGTGAGGGTGCGCGCGGAAGCAGCTGCTCTGCTAGGATCCAGTGCTCTGGCGATGGAGGGAAATACCTGCCATCGCTTGCACTGCCATTTTTTTCCCCCGAGAGGCTGGTTGGGAGGGATGAGGGCGGGAGGGAAGGACCTGGGTTGGGCAGGACGAGATCCATTTACCAAAGCCACAGAGGGATTCAGGCAGACACTGAGCTGACTTCTGTATAGATAAGGAAAGGCTCGGTACCCAGCAGATGGGCCACCCTCCTGATTCTGTAGTAGCTCTCTGTGACAGATTTCTAATCTGATGGTATTTTCATCTTAATTTATTTGCAACCTGTTTTTTGTAGGTAGCAGCATTTCTGACAAAGGTGATAAATTCGCTGAAGCTTAACATTCAAATTCTTTCCTCCTATGAGTGTTACATAATTATATATACATTTGGGCTCAGAGGTCCTGGTTTAACACACTCTTTTCGCAGGAGGACCATTTGAGTGCCCATTCTCTCATTAATTTTATTTGACATTTATGTCAACATTACATTCCTAGTTTAAAAGGAGAAATCACATGAGTACGCAGGGGTGTATTTTAAAGTGGAGTATTTAGTTTGGCAGTGAAAAGCAGCCAGCTCAGTCTGCTGAAACAAAATTTTCTAAATTAATCAATAGAAAGTGGTCTAAATGCACTAAATTTAAATTGTTCTACAAAGTGCTAAATGCTGCTGCGTGTGGCTGTTTGGATACTTCTAACATTTTTTCCTCTGGGGCTCCCAGAACTGACTAAAATGGGTGTCGCTGGAAAGTTAACTTGGGAGCCATCAGAGGTGTAAGAAACAGACAGAAAGTAAGTCGCTTATGATGTCAGGAGTGGTTCGCTTCCATGAGACTTTGCGTGAAAATCAGAGCTGGTGCTTCTCCCATTTACCCTAACTTCAGAGCCAGGATTTTATGAGGTAAGCGTGCAAGCGTGAGGCTCCTGGCTCCGCAGAATGGAGAGTTTCCCAGACGCTGCGGTGGAGATGGGATTCCTTTCACCAGCTGACCACATGCCCATGTCATTACCCAGGGCTCCCAAGACTAGACAAAAGTAGCGTCTGAGCTTATTAACCCTGACCAAGAAACAATGTTAGAGAGCATTGATGGCCCCTCAAGTGAGGATCTAGGTTGAATTTCTGATGCCAGGGGAGAGGAAAGGAGCTGCCTTAAGCAGCAACCAAGGGACTGAGGGTAGGCAGTTCCTCCTGGTTCCAGAATGCTGACTATCACATACTTTATGGTTCCTGTTCTCTGGAGCTTTTGGCTCTAGTGACGAGTGGCGGCTGGGCTTTGTTTGTTGAGTTTACCATACTGGAAAGGACCCGCCTTTGGCAAAAGTGGGGTGACTGCCAGCCTTTTTTCACTTGTCTTGGTTCTACTGTTCATCTCTACCTTCTGATGCCGGCTGGTTCAGCCAAGACAGGCCCTCCGGTCCCCTTCCTGCTGCCTGTATCAGGAATCTGCAGGGTCAAGTGGTTGGTTACCTGCAGGCTTAGGAGTCTATCCAGATGGCAGAGTTCCTCATAGGTCATCGTTAGAGCCCTTTCTAACTGTGGCCTTCTGTGGTCAGCATCTCTTGAGGCCCTCTTGAGCGGTTGGTGGAAAGATAAGGATCTTGTTGGAAATGTCAGAGGAGGAGGGACAATTGTGGTTTATGAAGGACAAAGCACATCTGGCTTCGTCTTTACTGAAATCAATTCAGATCTGTTCTCAGCACCTTACTTAGGCCTGGTGGACTCGGATTTTCGTACCTGATCTTGCCCATCTAAGCTTCCAGCTGCCCTGTTCAGTGTATTTGTATACAGGACAAGTTACTACTGCTGCTGGTAGGTTGTTGCATTTCAAAGTAATAGTATACCGTTCTGCTCCAGAACCAAACAGCACAATATGAAGAAAACCAAGACGGTCATAGTTTTATAGCTATAAGGCAAATCTGAATTTCACAGGGAAGGGACTGAGAGCTGGAAGGGCCTCATAGGTCTGAGGCTACCTTTGCATGCACAGAGACGCCCAGGGAGGAGAGAAGTCCAACCTCCTGACCTTGGCCAGTCTTCTTCTTTCATTCTGGCCGCAGCCTGTTGGGCAATCACAGAAGCTTCCCATGCAGATGCCAACGTAGGGCTGGGGAGTGGTAGGAAATCTCCCTCCTGAGAGCTATGAGCAGTGATGCTCCAGCCCTGTCAAGTGGAAGAGACCTTGGAGATGCTGGTGTGGACTCCTGGGAGCCACAGCTCCCTCCAGCTCCCAGCTCAGGTTTCCTGGTGGGAGAAGATTAAAGCACCCATCTGTTCTCCCTCTTCCAAGTACCAGATGCACCCCCCTGAGCCCTTATCACCCAGAGAAGACCTGAAACATTATTAAGGAACTCGCCCATATTTACTTAAGCCACACCTCTGCTGTTGGTTCCATAAACCAACTATTGTTCTCTTGGAAAACACCCATTCTTCTGGATCCCTTTTCACTGATGCTGGCTGCTCTGGGTTGAGGGTGAGGAGAGAGACACTTTTCAGCCAGGAAGAGGTGAAGGTCTGTTTTGGAGCTGATGGACTGATTGGGTAGGGGCTTCAGGAGGGAGAGAGCCCCAGATCCATAATAATTGCAGTGACCCTGTGGTCATTCCATTCCCTTTGATCTACTTAACAAGACCCCTGCTGGGTATGATGGCACACACCTCTAATCCCTGCACTGTAGGAGGGTAAGTAGGAGGATCACAAGTTTGAACCCAGCCTGGGCATAGTGAGTCCCTGTCTCTAAATAATAATAATAATAATAATAATAATAATAATAATAATAATGATAATAATAATAAATAGAAAGCGTTGGGATGTAGTTAGTGCAAAGGCCCTGAGTTCAGTCCCCAGGACTGGGAGAGTAGAGGGGAAGATTCCTTTGCTACTAGAGACCTGGTCTAGTCAGATGTCCCTGTCCTCTTTCAGCCCTCAGGTGCAGCAGCATGCACAAGTGAAGGGACCTAATTCGCATCCCCGGCACTTGTACGTGTGGCATCTGCCATGCTGTGTGGCCCAGGTATGGGAGCTGAGGTCATATCTGTGTGCAAACTTTCTTCTCCAGAGCAATTTAGAAACACCTAGTGGGCTAGTTCCGTGGGTGGAGGCCACAGCCCCTTCTCACACAATATTCAAAAGCAACAAGTGCAGCTGGTTGTCTGGAGTCAGCTTTATTGGCATTTGGCTTCTTGCAATATATTTTTAATATACTATGTATGCTGTATCTGAGTAAATCAGCAGGTATGTTTTGAAATTAAATATTTGCTAAAGGCTAGGCTCTTCTCATGTTAAATTATTGATAACAGACTTCACCAACACTGTATAAAACTTGATATATGATTTTTGAGTGACCTGCCATTTATTAGACTTTATCTGCCCATGAAATCCATTTCCAATTCAGACCCTATCTACTCCGAGATTGCTTGCCAGAAATCTATTCCCAAGTTTCTCCTTATTTCAGTGAAATATCTCTAGCTCAGCACCTTTCTCAAGGTGGCTGATCTAATCGGGGGCTGATCACTTATCGCTTCTCATTTTCTTTGGCAGGACCGTCAAACTGGAAGTGTATCTCAGGGACACTCGGAGGCACGGGGCGTCCCACCCCGTCAGTCTTTCTTCTGTGGTGGGAGGTGAGAAGAGGCAAATTCCTCAAGCCAGAGCTTGCTCCAGGGTCTGTTAACAAACAGGACCAGCCCTTCGTTCCTCTTTGCCAGGGGCTGTCAGGAATCTCTCCTGGGGAACCCTGTGTAGTGACCCTGAGCAATTAGAACTCATTTGTATGGCATAGAAGGCTACTGAGCCCCAAAGGTCTCTGCAGCCCCCCTTCCTGCCTGGCTCCTCTGCAGACAGGTGCCTGCTTGTGGCTGCCGCGAGGACCAGCTGGCAGGAGGACTCTAACTTGTCATCACAGAAATAAAATTTGTCACCTCTGTGTTCCCAACCTCTGTTCTTTCATGTTTAACTAGCACTCTGAATCTTTATAAACATGTCACAGTTTCTATTTTTATTTCCTAATTAATTCAGAAAAGGAGCAGAAGACAGTGCTAATGAAAGAATAAAAAGGGGACAGGTGGGACAGGGGTGGCTGTTGTTTTTCGGCTGGAGAAGGTAATTGAATGGAGATGGGGTGACTACCAAGATGAGGAATCACCTGAGGCCGGCCAGTGATCCGATGGTTCCTGGCTTACCCTGAAACTGGCCAGAATTCATGAACACGCCTCGATTCATCAAACACGATGACGGGCTTTTCTTCTTAACCTGAAGGACAGTGATATTTCTTTTTTCCACCTGCAGTGGAGAGTAAAAATTTGCACATATATGAATTTTTTAATTATTTGTAATGTATGATCATTCCTACTTTTGAAGTTATATTCCCTGAGTACATTAAAGCTAATTTAACCTTTGTCTTGGTGATTCAGAAATCATCTTTATAAACATTTAGGACTGTGTACATTTCCAATTTTGGAATCTTGACAATCTCAGGAGTGTGGGGTTTAATTAAACAAGTGTTTTCTCTATTGTTACCAAAAAGACTGCAGTAAGAGGCATGAAAGAATGGAAAGAGTTCTAAACTTATCATCGAAACAATAGTTCTAGCATGAGTCATTACTTAGCTATGTGACCTTTAGCAAGTGTTTTAACCTCTCTGAGCATTTATTTCTTCATTTCTGAAAATGAGCAATTGAACTATATATTTCCAAGATTGAGATTTCTAAAATTCTGTGATTTTTACAATCAAGGGCCATGCTAGTCTTTTTTTTTTTTTTTTTTTGTATTGGGAATTGAACTCAGGACCTCATGCTTGCCAGGCAGAACCATGCTACTCAGTAATACCAAGTCTCCTAAACGTTTTTGTTTCAAGTCAGCTGTGGTGATAGACACCTGTGATTCCAGCACTCTGGGATGCTGAGGCAGGAGGCCCAGCCTGGACAATTTAGCAAGACCTTGTCTCAAATTTTAAAAAGAAAAGAGCCAGAGAAAAAGGTTTTATTTTTATGAAATTGCTCCAAAGTCCTAACACTGTGTTGGTTTAGTAGACAAACAACAGCCTATGGCCCAAATGTGGCCCACCACTGATTTTGTCAATAAAGTTTTATTAGCAGAGATCTGCATGCACTCCTTTTCCTCTGTCCCTCTGAGCTACGCTGCTGAGTTGAGCACTTAGAACACAGATGGCGTGGAACACGGTGTCTAAAATATTTACTATCTGATTTCTGTCTTTTCAGAAGAAGTTTGCCAACCTCTCTTACTGTTTCATTTCATTCTCGGTCTGTCCCCCTTCACTGTACTCACGCTCTCCCTCCACATCTCCCTACCTGGAAGCTGTGAAGCCAGCCAGACAACATGGAGAATTAGAGTCATGTTCAAAGTAAGAGTCGCTGGGTTTAAACAAAAGTTTGGGGAGACGAGCTTGGAGTAGGGAGCTGAGTATGTGGGCTTTTAGCTACTTCAGGTCCTCTCTTGGTTCAGTCTCTTGGTCTTTGTGGATAGTTAAGAAATCTTCCCACAATTTCAAGTTTCTAGAAACAGTTGTGTTGATTTTGCTGTGATTATGGATTTTGCTAGTGATTTTGGATTTGCTGTGACACCCACTTCTTATATGTGGCACTGCTACTGTGATTAAGTCCAAGACAAGGGTAGCAAATTAAAATGAGATGAAAAGACTTGACTTTAGATCCTGGACCACTTTCCTGTGGCCTTGTGACCCCAGGCGGTCCAGCCATTCCATTTTTCAAAGCCTCCTACGCATGGTAGCTTGGGCACTGGGGAGATGCTTGGCCAAAAGGATCACAAGTTTGAGCTGAATCTGGGCAATTTAGTGAGACCCTGTCTCAAAAAACTTTTTTTAAAAAGGCCTTGGGATGTAGATGAGTGCAGAGGTGTGGGATTCGATCTGTAGCTCCCTGTCTTCTAAGTGGCCTTATCTTGCCAGAATATTATGTTCAGTCCCGCGCCTGATCAATTGATCTTTGATTTCTTTTAGGCTCTTTCCCTACATGGAGCTCTCTGAGTGGTAAGGGGCAAGGGTCCAGGGGACAAGGACAGGATGGAGTATCAGGGTCCCTGGTCACAACAGCGTCAGCCCCAGTTCCCATCAGCCACTGGTGATGGTGCTGTTGGGTGAACACAGATCTGAGGCCTGTGTGCAGGGATGTGTATACATGATGCCTCCTCCTCTGGTCTATGCATCCCCTCAAGGCAGAAGGTAGCTTTTAAGTTAAACCACAAATCTGCACTGACTAGAACAGAGTCTGACTTCCACAAAGAGGTGTGGAATTAACTTGTCATGACCAGGATTTTCCTTTGTTGGTTATCTTTGTTACCTGTGTGTCCAGTAGCCTCTGCAGTGGCCATACATGTTAAATCTGTACTTTGTGGTCACTTTATGGTCCCCCGTGCTGAGCACCAGCCACCTTATAAGAAAGTAGCTCTTTCTGTAAGAGACGGAAATAGCAGTTTGGCAGCAGCTGTGGCATGGCAGAGCCGGGCTGAGGTTTGCTCAGGAAGCTTTGTCGAAGCCTGCTCTGTACCCAAGATCGCCTTGCTCCCCGACTCGGACAGCCCTCCCTGATTCTGAGGCAGACACCCCTTCCCTCTCTTCTGTCCATCTGCTAGATTAGACAGTGGAATTGAAAAAAAAATGCACAAAACCAAAAATCAAAGATTGGTAAAGATTTTTAGGGTTAATATACAGGCCACATTGAAAATTATCTAAGAAAGAGCCAGTGTATCTACTGTGGTTTGATCTGGTTTGTCCCCCAAAGTGTCATGTCCTGGAAGCTTGGTCCTCAGTGTAATGGTGTGGAAAGGTAGCAGGTCCTTAAGAGGCGAGGCCCACGGAAGATGACGAGGTCTTGGTGCTCACATGACCTCAGGGCTCATCTTCATTCTTGAGCCAGAAAGCTGTTATTAAGGGGAGCCATCCACTCCAGACACTTGGCCCCTAATGCATGTGGCCAGTTCCCTTTCTTCTGCTTCCCCACATTTGATGCCATTACCATATGCCAGCACCATGCTTTCCAACGTAAGCCAAATAAACCTCTTTACTTTGTAAGTTATTCAACTTTAAGTATTTAGTTATAGCAACACCAAGTAGATTCAAGCTATGTACAAATGCCTATAGGAACTTCTTTGTATTACATACATTTTCTTAGGCAGTAAATAACACTTCATTGATTTAAAAATTCTGAATTTCTGGTGTGTGGCACACATTGTGTTAGTTGTTGGAGTGATGGCAGTTAGTTGTCAGCAAGGAATTTCTATACAATGGACAAGTAAACAAACAGATGAAAGTGTTGCAGATTGTAGAAGAAGCATCAAAGGACACAAATGTTAGGGGCTGGGTCTGAGGATGTGACATTTACAGAGCCTACAAATCCATAAGGAGCTCGCTAAGGCAAATAACAGACAGAGTAATTTCCAGGCTGACAGTATAGCATGTGCAAAGGCCTTGGGGCTGGGATAGGAACTTGGCATGTCTGTAGAACCAAAGCAGTACAGACCAGTGGGACTTTGGTGACCAAATGGCAGCTGGAGCGTGCTAGTTTTGGACAAATTTGCATGTATTTGAGCTGTCAGCCCATTTCAAGCATGGGGGTGGTGTGCATGGTCAGGGTTCTGTTTTGAGGGGCATTCTCAGTGCTCGGTGCAGAATGGTTTGGGTGGGACAGGAGCACAGTCACTGAGACCAAGGCAGGGCAGTCCCAGCTCTGAAGCCGTGTAAAGATGGAGAGACCTTCTGAGTGGAGTGGAAGTGGGGAGTGCTAGGGTTATTTCCAAAAGATAAAAAATATTAACAAAAGATGAGAAATATAAAATAAAAAGCGGCCTTTATTCTGAGAACACGGAGAGAGATGACCAGCACCCCCACCACTGGCGTCAGGCGATCTCTCCGGTGTACACGTGCGTGGGGGCCTGTAAATAGCCTCGGTTTGGGGTGGACCGTAAGGCAGGCATTAGGGATACACAGGTAGCCCATTGGTCCTAGGTTTGGCGCCATATGTAAATTTCCAGGGGCGGGAAGATGGCGTCACAGGTAACTTCCTGGGGGCAGGGCAAGATGGGGCTTCCTGCTTCCGGTTGTGGCTTTCCTGGCTACAGTGTCCTATCTGGGCCAAAACCGTTTCAGGGAGGAAACAGGTCCTACAGTGCTGACCTTTAGGAGGCAGCATTTTTAGAGATGGAAGGAGAAGAGCAGGACTCAGCTCGGGGGAACTCTCAAGCTTCTGTTGAAATCAAGTCTGTTGGTGGCACAACTCACATTTTGTAGCTCATGAATGAGAATCGCTGGAATCTGTCTTGTCCTGGCCACTGAAGAACTGTACCAGGCTCTGATGAGGGGCTGGCTTTTTTCCTATATGCAGCTCCTACCTTGACCACTTTGGATCCAGGTTTATACCACGTGGTGCCCTCAGCAGTGAACACGATTGCTCATTCACAATAGTTGTTCAATAAACAGTTGCTGGTGTGTTTTGTGTGCACCAAGAATCCCCAGCTTTTTCGAAGAGGAAGACTTGAAAGCAAGGAAGAAGGGCTGGGTGTGGTGGTGAATGCCTGTAATTCCAGCACTCAGCAGGCGGGGGTAAGAGGATCTCCATGAGTTCAAGGCCAGCCTGGACTACATAGTAAATTTGAGGCCATTCTGGGCTACATAGTGAGACCCTGTCTCAAAAATAAATAATGAAATAAAATAAAAATTTTAAAAAGTAAGAAACATGAGCTGATTAAAGGGGAAGAAAGGCAGATGAAGAGTTTAGGGGAATTTTTGTAGTATTAATAATGAATTGACTGTTTTCTGAAAAAAAAAAAAGATTTTGGACAAATGAAAAAGAAATTAAAGATGAAGAAGCATCTGGTTTTAGGGGACATACCTGGCCAGCTGACCCTTGTGCTTCTATTACACTTATAACCCTGGGTCATTTATTGGAAATATGCCTGCCTTCTCTTCCATTTTTTCCCCTTCCCACTCTCTTACTCCTAAAGAAGAACCTTAACACCAAGGGCACAACATGTGCAAAGGCCCTGAGGCTGGTGGAGAGAACTTGGCACATTTATAGAAAAAGGCAAAGTAACAGAGAGGAGGGGAGCAGAGCCAGAGATTTCATTTGAGGGTCACAGGGCCGGGAGAGGTTTGGGATGTGCAGCTGCTGTCACCCACAATGTGAAAGAGTCTAAACATTCCCCTCTCTTCAAAATGACCACAATGAATGCAGCTTTCACGCCATGATTTCATTGTCCCAGAAGACAGAAACTGGTGCTAACAGACCCACTTACTAACCTAAAAGTGCATTTCTTTGCCCCATGTCCAGGAATGAGTATTTTTTGACAGAGCAAAATACTGACAGCGGTATCTTGTGATATTAAAAACTAAGCATTTGTTGCACTTAAAAAAAAAAATTTAAGTTATTTCTCCTCTGTAGGAAAGTAAAGAAACCTGTGATAAAATAATAATTAAATGCTGACAGTGCTAAATTTCTACCCAGCATGAGCTGGCAGCAGCTTCGTACCACAACATTAGGTCATTTGAAGAAAAAAAATCTGATTAAATACCTCTGCAAGCTTTTCTGATTAGCCGTTCTTAAAAGAGCCCGTGACAGTAATGAAAGGGTGTAATTTGACAGCCGCAATTTGCTTTCAAAAAAAATAAAAAAGGTAAAATAGTAGAGCGCATATGCGTGCGGTTTTCGCAGGAATTTCTTGTTGGTCTTTACTAGCCGGGTTTGTTTTACTAATCATTACTTTGTAGCAGATGTGAGTTGCCCACCAGCCAGGAATTGTGGAGATGAAAGTGGCGGTGTTTGGGGCGGAGGGGAGGGCAAGGTTTAAATGCCAGCCTTTTTCTTCCTCTCCTTTCTTTTTTTCTAATCCTGCTCCACATAGCAGGTTTCCTATTTCCAGGGTTGAATGACCTTGACACGAGCAGTTTGGGGAGCGGAGGGGTGGCTGTGGAGCTCCTCCTCCAGCTCCTGCATTAATGGTCTGCATGTGGCGGCTCCAGTGTCTCTGCGTTAACTTGCTGTGGCATGCGGGCCGCAGGCCAGCTTTGGCTGAAGATGGAGCGATTATGTGACATATGGTAAACACAGCCACCGCCGCTGACTCCTCTTCCTTCGCACTCTCTCCCTGACTTCTGCTGCTGACCCTAGGTGTCTTGGGTTTGGAAGGGTTTTCCATTTTTCAGCCTCGAGATGGTCTGGCTGGGTGGTGATGGAATTACAGAACTTCAACCCACCCACCCCAACTACCTCATCTGGAAGATGAGAGCATTGAGTCTAGGGAGGTGACTTGCAGAGCGGAGCCCAGAATTCAATCTTCCAAGTCTCAGAGTGGCCTGACTGTATCTTTTCATGTCCTTCCCCTCTAAAGTGGAAATGAAGCCAGTATTTGAGCTTTCCAGGCCTGCCATCACACAGTACCACAAACGGGGGACTTAAAGCAATAGAAATGTATTCCCTCAGAGTTCATAGGACAGAAGATCAAAACTTAGGTGTTGGAAACGCTGTGCAGACAGAATTTGTGGCTTTGGAGATTCCGTCGCACACCTTTCTGATAGCTGCTGGTGTTGCTGGCATTCCCGGGCAGTCCTTGGCTCATGGTAGCATCCCTCCACTCCCGGCTTCCATCACCAGGTGGCTCGTCCCTGTCTGTGTGTCTGGCTAATCCAGTCTTCTCTTCTTATGAGGACAACTGTCAGACTGGTTTGGGGCCCACCCTGCGGCAGGGTGACCTCATCTTAACTGATTGCGTCTACAAGATCCTATTTCTGCATAAAGCCCCGAAGGCACAAAGCCTTCTGTAGATCTTTTGTGAGGAGGCAGAGGGACACAGTCAGTGCAAAGAGGGTGAAGCTGGGTAAGATTTTCCTTTAAACAGTTTTGGGAGCTCCTTGGCTGCAATGAATCACGATCACCTTCAACTGTACTTTCAGAGATTGTTCTGTCTTTATGCTTTTCCTGTCAAGTGAGGAACCTGAGTCTTTCCATTCATTATTAATGATGGTGATATGTAGCTTTCACTTTTAGCACAGAGCAAGAGAGTGTAAGTCAATCTGAGGATTTGCTATTAAAAAAAGAGAAAGAAATAATTCAGAGACAAGATTCGAGTTGTGCACATTTACTTGTAGTGGGTCTGTGGGTTCTCATAAGAAGCATCAAAACCATTCAATTTGGAGAGTGAGTCCTATTTATCTTTATGGAGTTTTTTAAACTAATTTTTTGTATTTTATGGAAAAAAGGTAAAACAATTTCATAGCAAAATCATAGGAGAATAGCAATAGTTAATACATTGCATACTGTTATCGTCAAAGTAGTTACTCAGAGAAAAATACGAGCATAGAAAATTCTCCCATCAGTATTAACACAGACCTTCCTTTTCAGTGAACTAAGAGACATTAATGGTATAGCTAACTTACATTTCTCCCTTTTCGCTTCTTTCCTTTCCCCTTCCCCCATCCTAGTTCTTGTTTCCTTTTAAACAATTTCTTTCCATTTTACAGTATGTATTGTACATTTTAGACCTTATTTACTCTTTGAATTTCCCATACCAGGGAGACAATGTGATGTTTATACATGTGAGTATGATTTATTTCATTGATGCGTAAGGATTCAAGTTGTATCCATTTACCTAGAATTTTGAAGAGTATATCAGAAAATAGAAAGTTAGCTCTTGCTCATGGGTAGGAAGAATCAACATAGCAAAAATGTCCGTACTCCCAAAATTGTTATACAGATTTAATGAAATCCTGATCAAAATACTATTGTCATGTCTCACAGAGCTAGAGAAAACATTCCTAAAATTGATTTGGAATCAGAAGAGACCTAGAATAGCGAAGGCAATCCTAGGCAACAAAGGCAGGGCAGGAGGTATCACAATCCCTGACTTGGAGTTATACTACAAAGCTACTGTGATAAAATCAGCATGGTACTAGAGAAACAACAGACCTGAAGATCAGTGTAACAGATCAGAAGATGCAGACACAAGTATGAACACACTCAGCCACCATATCTTTGACAAAGGGGCCAAACATGTTCACTGGAAGAAAGACAGCTTCTTTAATAAATGGTGCTGGAAATACTGGCTCTCTACACTCTGAAGACTATCTTTATGTTTATTCTATATTTGTAATTTAGAATAGCCATCATTTAGATGGTGCAATAATTTATTCTGTGTTAGTCTATCATTTATTCAGCAATCATAGTCAAATCCTGCGTTCCTCCTTAACTATGATTTGTGTTCACCAGTCCCGCATTCTAACTTCACCTTCTGAGAAGCTTGAGCATTTTAATTTCTTCAGTCCTGTCCCACTCTGCTCCAGATCCACACAAGGACTCATTTCCTGCTCTTGTCTCTCCTGCTGTGACCACTGGACCTCTCTCAAACCAAACCACTTTACTCCTGGTCCCCAAATGCACGTGGTACCCGCCCCTCTCTATACGTGGCTCCTCTTCCACTGGAGGTGATGGACTCTTCTCTTTCTGGGGTGCACCCACTACCACAGGCCTCTCTTTCATGGCTTCTGCCTGGCCATCCCCCACAGGAAGCTCTGTCCTCCGCAGTGAGGTCCTACAGAGTGCCTTGTCCACACCTCACAGGGATCAGGAGCTGCCATCTGGCAGTAGTGGACTAGGCAACCTCCACCCCTGGCTCTGCTGTTACCTTCTTGTGTGGCCCAGAAATACCTGGATACTTCCTGGCTCACTGTGGTCCTGGGAATCAGATGACAGATCAGAACTATTGCAAAGCTCATCTATGAGAAGTACTCCTTAAGTAGCAATTACCTCACACCCCTCCATTTATTCACCTGTAAAATAGACCTATTAGTAATAGTGCCTAGTTAGGATGGATTTAGCAAATCACATGGGACAGTACCTGGCTTGTAGCAAATCATCAATAAAAGCTGTCCGCATCTGTCATCAAACTCATTGTCAGTGTCTTTGTAGATAGGACTGTAAGACCCTGTAGGACTGAGCTTCTGTTGTTAACTTCGTTCCGTGAGTAGGGTGGAACTGTATAGCAGCTGCTTAATATACAATTTGCTTGATAAATGGAGAGTTTCAGTCTTGTTGCTCTGTGTACTATGTAGGCTTTTTTTTTTCTTCTCCCTTTTCCTAAGACATTAAAATTTCCACTGATCATTCTGGGCTGGAAGTTTTTAAATGAGTAGAAATAAACTCTGACAGCAGTGTTGATATTTGACTCCACACCTAAATTAGTCTGATAAGTGAATCTCTGTGGTAATGTAGATGTCATCATTCAGAAATGGCCCAAATTCATTGTCTTTTGATATCTCCTCATCAGAATGAAACAGGGACATGTTTTGAAACGGAACATCCTCTTTAGTTTAATTGAGTGTGTTTTTGACAGTGTTGAGGTTTGTGTAATGTCCTCATAATAGCCCTTTGAAGGGGAACATGAGGACAGAATTGTTCTGCAAATGAGGGACAGAAGATTTCCCGTGCAGCTTTCTGCTCCACCACACTCTATGGGAAGCCAGGTAAATTATTGTAGATAAATGAGAAGACACAGAAAAGCCCTGCAAATGATGATTCAGACATAAAAATTTAGTAAATGCCTAAAATACTGACCACAAACTGCTCATTTATCTAAGTATTTGCAAATTATACATTATTTTATATTAGCTTAATTTTTAAATTCTTTTTGACTGCCTTTGAGATAATACATTTGCCTTCCATGGATAAGTCCCTTATCCCTGTGTTTTTTATGTAAATACAAAGAACGCCCATGAATCTAATATCAGTACAAATTGAGAACTTGTATCCAAAGTACTTTGAATTTTTTTTCAGATTCTGGAATATTTGCATATATGTAATGAGATAAGATGTCTTGGGGGTAGGACCTTGTCTAAAAACAAAATTCCTTCGTTTCATACATGTAACTGGAAGGCAATTTTACACAATACTTTTGGTGTACCTGTGTGTTGACTGTGACCTGTCTGTCACTTGGAGTCAGGTGCAGAATATTCCACTTGTGGCATCATGCTACTTCTCAAAAACCCTCCAATTTTGGAACATTTTGAATTTTGAATTTTCAGAATAGGCACAACTTGTAAATTCCTTCTCCTCCCATATGCTAACAAATGAATGGCACTGATGCTCAAAATATGTTGACAACTAATTCTCTTCCTTGGCCATATGATTTGAGTAGTTTTACTAAGAACTGGTGATATGGCAGCAAAATTAGTGATGCTCTTTTAGGAGCAGATTTCCTAAGTGGGGAGGCTGGGTAAGTGTTCAACTCTTTCTTCTTAGCTACAAGTTAAGGAAGAGATGATACAGCTATAAGGAGAGCCTGTGAAACAAAAGGGGTTTTGTTATTTGGATATAATGGTAAATTAATGTCAGTACACTGGGCTTCATTTCTCTGCCACATGCGTGCAGTCTCTCTCTGTCTCTCTGTCTCTGTCTCTTCTCTCTCTTTTTCTTTCTCTCTTTCTCTCCTTTCTCCAGGATCACATTAACCTAAAACCAGAGCAACTGTGATTATAATTGTCTTTTCCTCAAATGCCACTGTTCACAGTTGCACACATCTTTGGGTATTGTGACTGTTAATCTTGATATATCAGCCTTACTGGATTAAGAAAGCATGTTCCCAGGTGTGTCTGGGTGGGACATGGAGGGGTGGCCTTGCGTAATATATCCGGTCTTCACCATCTCCCTCTGGCACCACTCACCTCTCTGCTTCTTGGCCACCATGAACTAAGAAGCCTTGCTCTGCCTGCCATGCCCCACCACCGTGATGTCCCTGCCTAGAGCCAACCCATCATGGACTGAAACTGCGCTCACATTAAACCTTTTCTCCTTTAAGTTGTGGGTGTTTGATGTTGTGTCCCAGCAGTAAGAAGGCTAACAAGAAAAACTGGTGCAGAGAAGTGAGATTGTTGCTGTGACTGTATCTGACCATGTGATATAGAGGCTTTTGGGACTGTTTTATGAGAAGAGTTAGACAGATTTGGAGAAGCAAGCTAGAGAAGCCCAGAATCCTGTAAACAGAGTTTGATTAGTGATTCTGGTCAGAGCTCAGAAGACCTGTATGCTGATAGGAATGAGAACAGTAGAGGCCAGGCTCGTGAGGTCTCAGTTGGAAACAAAGACTCCATTGGAAGTTGGACTAGAGGACAGGTGAGTCACATTCTGACAGAAAATTTGTCTCCATCTTCCCATGTCCTGAGATTTTACAGCAGACTAAGACAATTAATCTGGCAGAGGAACTTTCAAGACACTTCTGCATTCAGGCTGTGCTGCTGTCTGCTTTTCACCAAATTTATAGTGAAGATTGGGAGTAAAAAGCAGAGCAGATAAATTTGAAAAACTAAATTTGGGGCCAGAAGGAGCCATGTGCGAAGTTGGAGGTGTGGCTATAGTAAGCCCCTGACTTAGGAATGAGTTCCATTCCAGGAAAATTGTTCGTAAGACTGATTCATTTGTAAGCCAACAAATTGACTCTTGTACAATATAGCTGTGAAAGTTTGCAACTTAAATATTTATAAGTTGGAGACTTACCATTACAAGAGATATTAGCACCATTTAAAAAATAACTACTTTCTACAAGGACTAAATGAAAGATGATCTAAGAGCATCTCAGGCAACCACAAGACTCCACTCATTCAAGCTCAAGAATACAAAAGGGTCAAGAGAGTCCCTGGGCCTACTTGAGGAGGACCTCTTAGGGAATTGGTTCCCCAGGATTAAATTCACTATGCTCCGTCATCTAGGCATTCAGAGGCTCCTGTTGCCGTGGTCAAAGGGGACCAGGTATTGCTTCAACTGATAGCAGACTTTGACATTATTCATGTAATGCTGATTTTACTGACATGCAGAATAACAAGAATTATGGTGTCAGAGAGACTTCCTTTCAAAGGAAGTTCTGGAAAGTCGGGCAAGGAATCCCCAAAATGCATGAAGCTGTGGGAATGAAGCCAGGCGTGCAGTGGAGATCCCAAGAAGTCAAGATGCCAGAAATGTGCAGAGGAAAACTATAGACCTTGAAGGGACCCGACCCAAGAGAGGCTGTGTGGACTGCAACCGGAAAGCACACAGGAAGTCCTTTGAAACACATTTTACCCCCGGGTACTCCAGGTCTCAGCTATGAAGCTACAGAAATTAGCTTTTGCTCTGCTGGATTTCAGTCTTGCTTTGGTCCAATTCTTTACTAGTCCCTTGTTCTTCCCTTTTGGAGCTGGAGTGTCTCCTCTTTGCCACTGCCCTTGGGATTCGGTAACTTATTTTTTATTTTTACCGAGGTTTATAGCTAAGAGCTTGCCTTGAGTCTCAGAAGAGGCTTGGACTTGGACTTATAAAAACTGCTGGAACTCCCGAGACTTTGGGAAGGGAATTATGGGATTTCTAGTTGTGTGTGAGATAGTTGTATTATGTAAAGCAGAATTATGAACCTGCTGATGTCTTTATTTGAAGATTAAGGAGAGTTTGAAGAGATGTCTTTGGATGTGAAGTTGCCAAGGAATGGATTGTGACCATGGATTCTGATTCAGTGGTACCTTGGTTCACAAACTTAACTCTTCGCACAATTCTGGCTGCAAACCGAATTGCATGAGAACTGAACAAAATTACCCTGTAAGATCAATTCTCATCCAGTTCGGGTTATGACCAGAATTGTGGGAAGAATTAAGTTCACGAACCGAGGTGCCAGGGGATATCAACTTCATTAGGCTAAAAAATGCCTAGCGGGTTAGTGAGGCTTGCTCTTGGGTTTGTCTGGGTAGGACATGGCACAGTGACCTTGGGTGCTGTATTTGGTCCTTCACCTGTTCCTTTCTACCCCCTGTTCTGCTTCCTGGCTGCTATAACCTAAATAGCTTTGCTGTGTCATGCCCTTCTACCATGATATTTCTGCTTTTGCCTTGTTAACGTTGTGAGTATTGTGTCCCAGCAATGAGAATGCTGACTAATGTAGATATTTTTAGAAGACTCCTTCCTTTGCTACCACAATTCCCTCATGCCTGTGAAAGTAGGAATTGCCCTTGAGGGCTCCCAAAGCCGGTATGGTGACTTGAAGCCTTATACTTTTGTCAAGAATCAACCTTTGATGATGCCCTCCAAGAAATCTTGTTATTCTCAGGGCATCTTTCTTTGGTCCCTGTATCTCACTTTACTGCTTCTCCATAGAACCCCTTTCTGTTCTGTACCCCAGTGATCTCAGCCAAAGCCATATGAGGCACACTCCCCAGAAGACCTCAAGATTGGCTTTTCAACCAGAAGCCCCTGTCGTTTACTGGAGCATCTTCCCATTGGTCTAGGCATGGAGCATTGTAGTGCTAACATATTAGATAATAAGGATCACCTCTGTTGGAAACTGCAGCTATGTTTTGAAGCCATGAAGCAGTTAAAAGATGGAGACCTGGTTTATAATCTCAACTTCTTTTCTGATTGCAAGATTTCTTGAAAAAAAGCCAATTACCTCTTCCAAGAGCCAGAGAAATGTAGGTAAAGTGCTTATCACAATAACTGACTCTGTAGCCCACATCTTATAAGTGCTAACTGGGTTTCTTTTACTTTTGCATATCCTCTGGGATAGCAAAAAGTAAATCATTGGAAAGTAGGTGGTATTTGCAGGATAATACTGACTTTTGGCCAATAATAATAGGCCACTATAACGTAATGAGATCTAGACTTATAACTGACCTTGGAGTCAATCCTAAAATCTGGGACAAGTTGTTCATAACAATTGTTCATAAAGCTGGTGGATTCCTGGTTTAGAATTTTACTGTCCAAATATTTTCCATTGATTGAGATCTATAGGTAACTACTCCATACAGGCTATCCGAAGAAGGGGTCCTTGATTTGGCTTCCCATTCTATGTCAGTCATGCTGGGACTGTAGTGGCCATTGCTGGCTGTCCCCTGGGCTCTGCTCATTCTTGGTTTCACTAGGAAGTGTAGTCAGCAGCCCCTTTCCATCTGTGGGGGCCTCCTATTTCCCCAATATCTGTGAGCTATAGCAAGTGTCTCGTCTCCTTCACTGTTACTTTCCTACCCCGGAGCTAAGAGGCTGATTCCTTCAGCCCCTTCCTGCCTTCACTCAATGTTAGGAGGAGCTCCTGGAAGACACTATTTCTGTGTCATTGTTACCTTTGTTAAACAAAATGACTTCTAGAACTTACTAATCACACTTGTCCTACTACCTTTTGGTGGCACTGAGCCTTCCGGAGAAGACAGCCAATACTCTGAAGTGATAAATGGGAGGAGGTCTTGTCACAAATGTGAATGGATTGCACAAGAGATATAAGCTCCTCGGGAGGTAATGACAATCAGCCAGAGACCCACAGGCCCTCTAGCCACCCTCATGTTCCAGCTGGCTCCCAGCACCTGTCATAGCTGTCGTGATGAGGCCACCTGGCCTGTTTCCTCCCTCCCATCTGGCGTAGACCTGGGCTCTCCACATTGCACAGGTCAGATTAGTCATCTTTGGGGTTAGATGGGGCTTGCCCAGGTCCTGAGGCTAATGTTGACCAAGGGTTGTGTTTTAGGGACTTGGATCCCACCGTCTTTGTTATCTACTCTTGTCTTGATGTTGTGTCTTGGCTCTTTTACTGGCCTCAAAACTGGTACCCATATTTCTACCTTGTTTCTGGGGCCAAAATTCCTGTCTGGTCACCTGACTGGGAGCCTCTGGAACTGACATCCTGTGCTCCGCTGCACCCTGCCCAACGGTAGAGACGTTTCTCAGCACCAGCGCGGCAGCTGGGGCTCCACTTGTGCAGATTGTCACCCATACTCTGAAGTCTGCGTTGTTACTTCCCTGATGACTTCCTTGTTAGTTAAGTCACCGAGTCAGGACATTATGTTTTCTCTCGTCATGTTGCCTTTTTGCCTGCGCTCCTGCGTGGTTTTTTCCTACCCTGCCCTTGCTACTTTCCTTTATTTTTTTTCACTTTATATATAATATAACTGCATGCGTCTGGCCATGATATGGATATAGATATAGATATAGATATAGATATAGATATAGAGACAGGTAGGTAGATAGAGAGAGAGAGAGAGAAAGAAATTTTGTGGCAGAGTAGAAACAAGTCTTTAATACCCATCTTCATGATCATCAATAACTACACATTGTGAGTTTTTACATCTATAAATTTATGCTATAATTACACGTAATTTTTGCATT
This sequence comes from Cavia porcellus, assembly GCF_034190915.1. Classification (NCBI taxonomy): domain Eukaryota; kingdom Metazoa; phylum Chordata; class Mammalia; order Rodentia; family Caviidae; genus Cavia; species Cavia porcellus. The sequence goes on from NW_026947514.1 coordinate 14,069,686, forward strand.
TTAAAACAATGTTGTCTATACTTGGTTTTTTTGTTTGTTTTTGGTTTTTTTTTTTGTTTTGTTTTGTTTTTTGTTTTTTTTGCTTTATGTTTTGGCTTCGGTACCTAACTTTTGCATAACCGAGACTCATGCTTTGTGTTTTGTCCAAAGATTTCTTTCCGGTGTTTAATATCTGGTACTCAGCCTTTAGCATCTGTTCCACTCCAGTGAGTGGATCACCCCCCCCCCCCCGCCCACCGCCAGCTCTTCCAAAAAGGCCCCATTTACAACTGCTCAAGTGAGGTTAGGGTGAAGTCCAGGACAGCGACTAGCTCTAGGGTTGCCTCACTGAAACCAGAAGGGGTGTGGTTAGATTCCTCTAGGAGCTTCATTAGACTCCCCTGGAATGCTCCATTGCCTATGCCCCCCACCCCTGCTGTATTGGGCCCTAGTGCTGTCAGACTACACTGGAATTTTCAGACAATCTTAGCAGGTTTACTCTGCCAGGATTTTCCAACTGGTAAATGCTGAAACTTCAGTAACAGTGACAGTTGGAGAAGAGCTGTTCCTATTGTTCCATGGAAAAGATGACTCTTGAATAGAGTGAACAACATGACATAGAACTAAGTGATAAAATTGGCACCTTTGACTAAAGGTGTGAGCTCAGATTTGTCAACTGTTGCTCATCCTGTGATCTGGCCAAGCTGGCCTTGGGTGACAATCACTGGGTTTTGGACCCTTAATCTGATTGAACACCAGAATGCTGGACCTTAGCTTAGATTATTCAGCTCCACTCTTTCCTGAGCCCTCCAGTCCCAGTGGCCGGGTGCCAGGTGCTCAGTGTCAGCTCTGACCCTGTCCTGCCTCTGTCTGTTTTATCCCTGTCACTCTGGCACCCTTGTGTGAGCGCTCCCCAGTGTGAGGCAGAAGAGTGGACCGCTCTTCCTAAATGAGCTGGTTATTTCCCATCATGCAGCTCTTCTCAGGTAGAGACTAGCTCCCCAGGGACAGGAAGCTATATCTTAAATTGAACCCAGAAACATTCCTTATCAGAATGGGAGGCAAATGGGACTTGTGACCTTCTTTCCCTTTAGGTACATTCTCTGCTCTCTAGAGGCTCCTACCTCCACCGCTCATGGGAATTCAAGCATCATCCTTCCTCCATGTTATTCAATTCTGGAAGACCCAACCAGGGTTCCAGACCTCCTAGGATGGGCATGATGTTATCCACCCCTAATTCCTCTCCACCCCAGTACCCTGCCCACCCAGTAATAACGGGTTGATACTTTGGTGACATATACAGACTTTGATGCTTATCTTTAGGCTTTGGCCCAAACAATAAAACAAAAACAAAGTTATAATATCTCTTGTGTACTTGTTATACATGGAAAACCAGCCAGTTGAATAGAAAGTGAGGAAAGTATAAATTCATCATTGGAAAAAAAGAGAGTATTGTCTTTCTAATCTTCTGTAAAATCTTAATAGTCTTTTTTTTTTTTCAGTGCTGAAGGTAGACCCTGGGCCTTGTAAAAGTTAGCCAAGCATTGTACCATTGAGCTACAGCCCAGCCTCTAAGAGGCATTTTGATGTAGTAACAAAACACACAAACACATCATTAGAGTAAGAGGTCAACAATATGAATTCTGCTCCTGGCTGCAAACTTGGAGTGGTGACATCCATCAGCTCTGCTAACCAACTAATCCATGACTCTCTCAACCACCAAATTAGAGTCATATTTGGTGCCACTTTACTATGTTAGTATGATAATTAAATTACATAATGTAAAAATAGGCTTAGAAGGCTACAAAGCACTATATACAAAAGACTGATTTGGATGTTATGTGCTAGACAAATTGCCTTAATAAAGTACAGAAAGTAGAAATTCACCTAAAATATGAACATGCAGTTGACATTAAAAAAACCATAAAAGGTTCTTATACATATGAAAAAGTGCTTACGCTTACTGATAAGAAGAAAAGTATTTTTAAAAGTTAAGATACTTATTCTGTCAAATTGGTGTGCAACATAGTCGATAATACTCTGTGTTGACCAAGGCAAAAAAGCAAAGACTCCACATCTTGCTGATGGAAGTATAAATGGAAATGATCTCTATGAAGAACAGCTTTGTAGTATTAATTGACACAGAAAATGCGTGTCTTTGGCCAAGCAATTCCATTTCTTAACACTGATCCTATAGCTCTATTTACACTTGTACAAAATAAGGCCAGTTTATTTGTGGATTGCTATGAATGATGTCTATATTGGGTGATAAATGCAGCTACAGAAGAGTTTACACAAAGCATTTTTTAATAAAGGAGTGAAAACCTAGTATTTGTGTATGTATGCCCAAAAGGATGCACCAGATTTAATAATATTTAGGGATATTTTCTTCTGTTTGGTTTTAATAGTATTTGCTGTTTTTTATTTGTTTAGATTATTTGCATATTGTTTTATTTCCTTTGGCTGCTGTGTAGAATTAGGTGACCAGTGATGGGGTGGGAGTTTGGCTTACTGTGTAAGAATTTACTGTATATTCTTTTAGGTTCTTCGAAATTCACCTTATGCAGATATTATTGATTTTGTAAAAGCTGAAACACAACAAAATTTTTACAACCTAAAATGACCCAAAAAAAATGAAAAAATAAACAACTTTCTTCCCATTACAATAAAATAAAGAAAAATAAAAGGAAGAAAATCATTTAAGAATTAATCCGTATTTTCTTTCTTTCTGCCCTCTATATTGCTTGACTTTTGTATGCCTTTTAGTTTGTTAAAGTTTTTCCTTTTACATTTGGGCTCTGGAAAACTAACAAGTTTAGTCCTTTCTACCGCAGAAAGTGATTTTTATTTCCACCATTCTAATGAACCAAGTTGTTGGGTCTGACTTCCCCTTGATCTGCCAATCTTTATTTCTGAGATCTAAGTAAACCTTGAAAGTTGTGAGCATCAAACCTAACCTAGATGTTTGTTTGCTTGGCTTCCCAGTGGGCACTAGTGTTGGCTGGCAAGGATGACAGGGCCTGCACCCAGGGAGTTAATCTCCAGGGTAATTAGGTAGCTGCTCAGGGCTGAGCTTCCTAATTGGGGAACTGCGTAACTTGCAAAGAGACTCAAGTTCTGCCTCTTGCTTTATAAGAAATTTAAAGAGTTAGTTTTTGTTGACTTCACTTCTGGAGTTTTGCTCTCTAAATTTATTTTGCTCCTTTTTTCTCTTTCATATTACTTAAGCAAGTTACTATTTTAATTAGGTTTGTCTCTGCACTCAACCCACCACCACTACTTTATAGTTTTTCCTTACCAAATTGTCCCCTTTGTTTAACTTTGGGTACCTGTGTGGCCTTTTTGCTTGGAAGGCTAAATGCTGCCCCCAAACAAGGCCTGGCTTCTTGAGGATTTTCAAATACAGAGGCCCTTCTGAGAACAGGTGCCAAAGGGGAGTTTGAAAGACCCTTTCATGTTGACTCACTTTTGCCTTCAATTAGGAGAATTCATACCAACCCATGTGGAGACGCCCTCCAGGGCCCAGGAAAGAGCTGCCTTTATTGTGTGTATAGACAATTCGAAGTTAAAGGCTAACTTGATCCAAGGGTTATATTTATGCTTTCACTGTGATCTCAATGCACTTGCTTGTTTGAATGGGGTTCAGCTGATTTATGTATTATTCAAACCTGTAAGTCAGGAAGAATACACAAGACTGTGGCCGTGTGAGCCAAGGGCTTGGATTTTCTGGTAAGGACTTGAGTTTAGCTAATATTTTCACTGAACTTTTCCTGCTCACAGCGTCACTTACACAAACAAAGTTGTACCCTTCACAAAACAACTGAACATACAACCCTGAAGGATTTTCTCTCTTTTTTTTTTTTTTTTTGGTGCAGGCTTGAGGTTGAATCCAGGGACTCATACATGCTAAGCAAGTGTTCTACCACTGAGCTATATCCTTAGCCCACTGAGTGATTTTTCAGATGCTCTTTACAATGACTGGCCTGAGGCCTATCCTAACATCATGTACTGTAAAGGCAACAGTAGGTTTATTTCTGAAGAAGAAAGGTAAATCTCAAAGCAGACAGATATCCTTCTGGTTTCCTTTGTGTAGCTAGAGCCAATTCAGTAATTAATTTTATGGAGATCACCAAATAGTGATAATGACAGCATAGAAAATTCTTTTCTCTTCTTAGGTGACTGCTACTAGGTTCCCAGCATCTCTGGCATCTCAGTTTTTTAGGGTGTTGGTAAGAACTTTTGACCTGGCATGAGATTAAAATGAAAACAAACATACCAAACAACTCTAGTAAGCTAGCGTAGTTCTTATGTCAAGGTTTGATCCATAGTGAAAACCCTAAAAAGATGAACACATAGTTAGCAGAAAGGAAGGGGATTGTGTTGGCAGTGGGGTAACCAAGGCTTTGTTCTACAAGCATGCTGTAATTATCCACTATACACTCGGCACCGGGCCATCTGGAGACAAATTTGCAGGGTTTGAGAGGTTGACCAGATAGACAGTTACTACTATAAGGAGGAAACACTAGTCTAGATGGCCTAGAGGACTGAATGGAGGCAGTGGCTGGCACAACATTACCTCGGCTCCCCTGATGTGGGAAATGACACCAGCCCTGTAGACTTCCACAGGCAGGGAGCTAGACATGAACTGTGCAGAGATGCAGTGGTGCTGTTAGGGCAGGTGGGACCGCGGATGACTTACACACAGGGATGGAAGCGTCCAAACCTAATTTTATTTCTATAACTTTAGTGTTAGTCCCATGAACCTGCCCTAAGCAGAGCAGCGGACTGAAAATGAGCTCCAGAAAGTTAGACATGCAACCCTCGAGCCCCTTGGCACAGTGGGGTGCTCTACGGCGAAGATGTTTTCCTGAACCTCACCATCATATCATTTGCTGTTTAAAAAGTCAGCTCTTCTGCCTTGCACTGCAGTGGAAATATTTCTATAATTCTTAGTAAGTAAATGGAGTCTTAAAGCTTAAACCTCTGCCCTGGGCAAGGAACCAAAGGATGTCATTATATATAACTTCAAAGGCCGATAAGATGTTAAAGGTCTCTGCTCTCTGAAAGACTTTCTTTCTTTTAAGGCCAGCCAGAAACATTGGTGTGCGTAGCCCCCCATTATTCCGACAAGAAGCAGAGGGTGTTTATTGAATATTTGCCTGCGCCCCAGTTTGCATGTTCTTCCCCTACGAAGCATACTCTCTCTGCTTTACATTGATTGCATTGCATTTGGCCAGGGGATGTCCAGTAGTAAGGATAATTTGAAAAGCAACAGCAAGAATAGGGGTATAGCTAGCTCAGTGGCAGTATTCTTTTTTGGTACTGGGAATCGAACTCATGACCATGCGCTTGGGAGGCAAGCACTTATGCCACTGAGCTACATCCCCAGCAGTGGCAGTATTCTTGCCTGGCATGTGAGAAGGCCTGGTTCTATCCTCTGTACTGCAAAAAAAAAAAAAAAAAAAAAAGGAAGGAAGGAAGGAATATCACGGTCTCAGTTACAACATCTTTGTGTTCATATGGAGTCATCACCCAAAACTCAGGGGGCTTTGGAAGGAAATTGTGACTGGTGTAAAATTATGAGCTGGTAACAACTCAGATGAGTATCTCTCCCTCCATCGCTGTTCATCCATCATTGAATGTTTCTTGGTGACAAGTCACACAGGTGTAGTGCCTTGCCATGGTTGCCACGGCCATGCCCCCCTCTCTTTTTGCCATTTTATTCCTCAGCAATGCAGGATATGTGGGTTTCTCTCTGTCACCATCAGACACTTGGATACAGCAGATGCTCTCAACCTGGACGAGACTGATGGAGGGGTTTGAGTGAGCTGTCCGGGAAACAGGTGGCAAAACTGCTGGATGTGTTTGTTGTTGTGTTTGTTGTTGACTGCATATGTCTTTATACAGAACCAGTAACAGCAAGATTTTACGCATTTTGATTTTCAGAATCAAGGCCTGAGGCTTGGAAGTAGAAGTGGACGGAGTCTTTGGAAGCATTCATTTACTCCAGAGCTGGACAGGGGAGCATGGACATTCTGATGGCCCAAGCATGTGACACTATTTTGTGTCTCATGGGCTGGTGCTCAGAATTTGTAGGTGTTCAGTTAATGCATATGAAACTATATAATATGTGATTGAAAAATATGGTGAATGTTTAAAGTTTTTATTACATAAAAGACACATTGCCTTTCATCCCCATAAAGCACCCCTCCTTTCTTCCAACATATTTATATAATCACTCTTGCCACATTGGGAGTCTTCTTTCCATGAGTGTCTTTAATTATGCTATACCGGCTGCCTTGATGCCTGAGTCCATGCAAAACAGTTACCCTTTCATGGTCATTTTGACTTTGGGGAAGAGCCAGAAGTCACACAGTGCCAGATCTGGGGAATAAGGTGGGGGAGGACATGCTGTAATGTTTTTGATAGAAATTACTCTAAATGTGTGATCAGTGCTGTGTGATCATAGAATACAGTGAATGTTTACATTCAAAAATGTGTCACACAATTCCGTTCAACCCTTCAAAATATTTCCCCTTGCTTGGAACACAATTATCCCGTCATTCTTCACAATGTGACTTTTTACTGTGATGAGATTTTAAAATTTTAAACCTTACCTGTATCTTTTGTAATCTAGGGTGTTAGTGCTTATAGTATTGCCCTTCACTTAATTTCCCAGCCCAGAGGACAGAGATGAAATGCTCTCTCCTGCCTTATGATCCTGTTACATATCACTGGAGTCCACCGGCATCACATTGCCCATTCCATGGACGAAGCATTAGCCAGCCTGCCAGAAAGAAATGTAACATTATTGAAGACTTGGGAACCTCACAGTCTGCAGCACCCTTCCTCACATTCCAGCCTGATGCCCTCAGGCAGACTGGAGATGGCTTAATACAAGCATATTTGTAACACTCTGGCTCCATCCAGATCAAAGGGCAGACAGCCTGCCTGGGTTGCAGCCTCTGAGCTGAAAACTGGACCCTGGACATAAGCTTGTGCATGTTGGCCATGCCTTGAATCCGAAAAGAAATACCAATTCTGTTATGGATGTTTGATCCATCAGATGGAGACTTTGAAGTCTCTTCGCCTATAATAAGTTGGATTCAATTCTCCCCTCACTCCGGCTCTGCCTTGTATTACTTTAAGGTTTGGGGTTTCTTTGAATGTGGTGCTTCTTGTCGAGGCTGTTGGGAAAAATGAAGAGAATACATGCAAGCCCACGTGTACGTCAAGGTGAGAGAGCGAGGTGTGTGTCAGTCAGAGAGTGGGTCCTTGGGACCTTCCGAATGTCACTGTGACCGGGAAGGTTTTGTTGAAGGTGATGCAGCAAGGCAGTCCTCCCTCAGCCTGAAGATGGACATGTTGGTATTTTTCTTCCATCAATCAGCATCTTTCAGACTTTTAGATGCTATGGGTTAGTTAAATTTCAAATGTAAATTTTTTAAAAAATTGTTTGCAAATAAGAATTTTAACAATAACCACTTGTTATCATTATAATTTCATCAAAGAATCTTTGAAACAAACCAAGAAAATCAGTAAGGCTTTAATTTCAAAATAAAGAACAATCTGTTAAATAAATACATTTATCATGATAAAAACTTCATAATAGGCAAAATGGAGCGCACCTGTAACCCCAGCTTCTCGGGAGGCTGAGACAGGATGTGACAAGTTAGTGAGACCTTTTCTCAAAATTAATTAAAGTGATGAGGGCACTTGCCTAGCAGGCTCAGGAGCTGGGTTCAGTCTCCAACACTGTGTAACAACAATAAAAATAAAAATAAACAATACATTTTGAAAACTCTCTGACCTGTGTTGGACTGTGAACAGGTATTATAGATAATGTACTATATAGGCACACACACACATATATACATACAAAATTATAATTATTATGGCAATAGCTTCCATTTGCACTAGGCATTTAATTACAGAATACTTTTACATACATTATCTTGTGTGATCAGTTAGTGTATACCTTTAAAACACAAATTAGTCTTAATAGCTTAAGCTAAATAGAATTAAGAGTAGTAGGGAAGGCTAGTGTTTAGGTAAATTGTTGGTGTCTTAAGAGTCAAATGTGAATAATTTTTAAATTATCTACTGTTTTGATTTTTCTCTTTGTCTCTATTACCTTGCTCTATTAGAGTAAATAAACAGATAATACTTTAATGATATGCACACATCTTCATAACTGTATACATAGCTAAGCTGCATTCTTGCATATATTTACACTGCCTCTTTCCCCATAAAAAATCAGAACATATATTGTAACTAGGATGAACACACATGTACAGAATAATAAAGAAATCGTTTGAAACACACTATGAGAGAATCTTAAGGCCAATGTAGGATAGAGACGTAAGGGTCGGAAAGCATACACTCAAAAGTAAGCTGGGAGAAATTTTACTTGTAGTGAATATTTGTTCCAAATCTGTGTTTAAAAATCACGTGTATGGGCTGGAGATTTAGCTCAGTGGCATAAGCACCTGCCTTGTGAGTGCAGGATCGTGAGTTCAATTCCCGGCACCAAAATAAATAAATAAAAATAAAAACCACATGTATGTGTGCCATCAACACAAGTATCGCGTTCTAAATATCTGAATATGGATGTATCCAATTTTGAGCTAATTAAGACATTACTTCCTCTTGCCCAGTTCTTCCTTCCATTCTTACCTTCTTACTTAGCATTAAAGGCTGCTTCTGAAGCTTCCCCGAGGAAGAGAACTGGCTTCAGTATTCCGGTATGCAAGATGTTTTCTGTTGCAAGAACAGTTACCGGGTTCTAAATCTCTAGAACTATTCTGAAAACTTTCAACCAAGCTAGAACTTCAATTAGATGTTAATTCATTAATCAGTGACCATTCAGCAACTACTAAGTGCCTTCTCCATCTCAGGTTTGGCACTAGGCAGCAGGGATATAGTAGAGTGTAGATAGAGATTGTTTTTACCCGCTTGGTGTGATGGTGCACAGCTATATCCCAGTACTCGGGAGGCTGAGACAGGAGGATACTTTGAGTTCGAGGCCAGCGTGGGCTACATATAGACTTTGTCTCAAAAAAAAGAAAGAAAGAAATAGTTTCTAACCCGAGAGAACTCGGTCTTTTGGGGAGACAAACTAGGAAATAACAAATAGTGACAAATGATGAGTTCTAGATAGGAAGTAACTGGGTGCTATTATAAACAAACTTTAAAAGAAGGATTTTGCAGACTCATCAAGCAAAGACATAATTCACCCACAATTAACACTTGATATTTAGTGTAAGTGCTGTGTATATGTGTATATAGATGGACATGTGTACATGCATATGTGAAAAAGGCAAAGATTATATAAAAAGTTTATATTGCTTTTATAATGTAAAAAATTGAGAAAGAGGCCAGTAGGGGAATCAGCAACTCTTAATTTTCTCATGGACTCTTTTCACTGAATAATTCCTCTGCAGAATCACCATTTGCAAGATTATTTACATGAAGCAAAGACCCCTTCTACAGAAAGGGCAAAGCTGGTCAGACAACTTCACATTCGTACCAAAGACTCTTGTTTCCAAGTCGTGGGGCTAATGATTTGTCCAGATGTCTCAGATTCTCCACAAACTATAATAATTCAAATTTTCAGATCTTATATGGATGCGCCATTTCACTCTAGTGAAAAACCAAATCATCTGACATTGAGCAAGCCTCTACTCTGGGGTCACGCCCTGAGCTTGCACATACCTGGGAGCACATACCTGATATGAGAGAGGATAGGAGCGTGCAAAGGATTAATATAAAGTAGGAGAGATTCTGTGCAGAGGTGAAGCATTTATGGGGTGGTAGTGGGCTGGATCCTTAAAAGGTGGGCAAGCATTAGACTAATGGAGACTGGCAGTGCCATGCACCTGCTCAGTCACCTTTACGAGCTCATGGGAATACCCATTAAGTCACTTTTTCATATTAAAACTAACAACTGTTTGTTTCCTGAGGGTATATGTCTTGTTAGGGAGCAATAATAATATATCAATTTCCATCAAGTTGCATTTTATCATCATAATGGTTTCAGAGGAGGCTGCTTTTAGCTTTTGCAGTGCATTTTAATGTGTTGCAAGAAACATGGAAACTGACTGAGGACATAATGGATCCGTAATGGATGAGGAGCAGGCAGGCTGCGAGTAGGGCGCACCACAGCTGCAATGTGCAAGCGCATCTCCTGGGCCCATAGGCAGCCTCTGCATGAGAAGGAGCCAGTAGGCACAATTTGATTTTGCTCGACAGTCCTGGGAGATGTGTGCGCAAAATTGCTCCTCTCTGAGGTCTGGTTCCATTTGTCCTGGGTCACTCATTTGGTGCCCCTCTACCCTCTTATGACCACAGGTTGGGACTGCACAGGAACAGGGGGCGCCCTATCAGCTCAGGAGTGTGCAGCTTCCGGAAGATGTTATGACCCAAAGAGACAATGCATTATGCATGCTATAATGGGTGTTTTTCTCCAAGACAAAGAAAAGCTAGAGAACAAGTATATTTTTAAGGCATTCAGGGCCCTTGAAGGTTGTAGGCCTGCTTTATACCACAGTCTTTAGAAAGGACACACATGGCATTTGAGCTGTCAACTCCACTGATTTCAGAGTCTTGTCAGATGATTCTGTGTATCTTGGAGGCAGTTCTCATAAATAAACACAGCAAATGCTAAATTAATCTTCTAGGGAAGAACTTAGTGAGAGAACCAACAATTTCCCTTTATGCCCTAATACCAGTATGTTCTGGCCCAAAATCTTACCTCTTTCTATAATTTTATAGCCCAACAGTGAGATCTCAGAGCTCTGAGTAAAGACTCATTGATTACCGACTAGTAATGTTTTCAGATATTTGCCAGAGATGGTGTTGCTAAAGAACTGCATCTTGGGAAGTGTAGTTCATTATTAGAGCACTTGTCTAGCATGAATAAGACACTGAGTTCAACCCACAGCCCCAGGAGAAAAAGAGAAAAGGGAGGGAGGAGAGAACAAAAGAAGGGAAAAATGGAAGAAAGAAAGAAGGAAGGAAGGAAAGGAGATTTTTAAAAAATTACATTTTTCCCATAGTTCCAAGCATAGAGATAGATGCATTTGAATACAGAACTCCTCATTACATTGAGGCTGTATCTCCCCCGCTTCACTCTCCCTGTCTCCCTTCTTTACTTCCTCTTTTGTGGTTGTTGTTGTTTGTTTGCAGTGCTGGGGCTCAAATCCAGAACCTCATGCATGTCAGGCAAGAGTTCTACCACTGAGCTACATCCCAAAGGCTCCATCTTTATAACACTTAATATTTTCCCAAAATATTTTGAATGCTATTTTCCCTATCACTTTTGTATAGTCTAGTCTTAAAATCACTTCCATGCTAGAGTACATACAAGATTTATCACCTTGTCGAATGAACTTCAGTGAATCCCAGTGTTTCTGATAAGTTAGTCTGTAGCTGGGTGTTGGGATATTTTCTGTCTCTCCTGGATTCCTGAATTTGGAAGTGAGCAAGTTACAGTATATTTTGATTCAATTTTAATCCATCAAAATCAAGTTAGTTGTAAATGATGGAAGAGCTTACTTTGTGTAGTCCGGGCTGCCTGGAGACATCAGCCACATGCCAAAAGCTTGCTCGTTGCCCAGCAACCTTGCTGGAGGAATAGATTTTCTGCCACTGGCTCCCTTTTTAGTCGAGGCGGAATCTATTAACACTACTATTCTAGCCCAAAGAACGAGAGCCCCAGTTTTGCTGAAAAGAAGAGTCGGGTTTTGTTTTGTTGTGCTTTTTTTTAAAAACCCAGCACTATGTTTCTGGCTTCTAAACCTCACTACTGATTTCATTGACTTCTGCATAAAGACTTAGAGCTTATTAATATAACTTAACACTGTAGAAGCAACAGAGATGAGTCTTGTGCCTTCTTGGCCTCTGAGAAAGCTCACTGCTTTGTTTCTCCTAGAAACTACCCCATGGGGAAGAGGTGAGGACCAGGAGCATCTGAGTTGAATGTAGAGCAGACAAGAGTGACCTCCTTTGTCCGCAAACTTTTCTAAGTCCTCCGCAGGTGGACTTGCTGGCTCTTGCTTTCCCGAGGTCAACTTGTCATCAGGCTGGGGAAGCTGTTATTTCTTCAAGTGTACCCGATCCTGCTCTGATTGAAAAGCACCTGTGTATTTCTCCCTCTTATCCTTCAATCAAAGAATGTCTTTTCTCGTTTTGTAGCTAAATACTTCACTGCCTGGATTGATGGTTTCCATCTACCAGGGGAGTCTGCATTGCTGTGAGCCCTATTGTTTTGCTTATGCTCTTAATGTAATAGCTTTGAGTTTCAGCAAGGGAAGATGAGGCTCAGGCCCAGCGTCAGGTGGCTGGAGGTATTTGCCACTTCTGAAATGCAATTTTAATAATGGATTGTATCAGCTAAATGTGTTTTCTTGTCCCTTTGAAAAACAAAGGAGGGTCTCGGCGCATTAACCTGCTGGTGGCAGGAAAAATCAAAATCCCCAACAATGCCACTTAATGAAATGACACTTGCATCACAAATTAGAAATTTTGTAAACAGACATCTCTGCTCTGGAGAGGAGAGGAGGGTGTTGAGCCTTTTGTAATGAATGGATGCGGACTCCTTTATCAATCTCACACATTCTAAGGGTCAAATGTAGACGGGAGCAGTTTGTTATTTGCTAAAGAAATTAAGTAACTTGACAAAGTCATGAAATTCTTGAAATGCATTTGTTTCGTTCGCTCTGATCATTCTGAACTATTTCTTAATTATGATAACTTGGCTAGATGTTTAGGCTTTTATTTTCCCCAGTAATCTTAGAGTATTATTCATGTGGGGGAGTTTTGAGACTGTAGTTTAAGTGCCTGGTTTTACAAACAAGGAACCTGGAGAAGTGAAAAAGTTTGCTTGGAGATGCACAGCTCTGTCAGGGTTGGCAAAGCAGGAACCAAAATCCTGGCTTGGTCCCTGAACCATAGCCTCATCCCATGAGGGCTTTGAAAAGCCCTGAGTGAGGAGGAGCACCTGTCCACAACTCCAGCCCCACTGCTCTATCCAAATATTTCACACACACTTCTTGTAGGTGTGTGCAGATACTGAGCTCAGCACTTCTAACAGCAAGAGCCTTCCACAAAATTACTCTTTAGAGGTGAGAGAACCCCACAGTCAGTAATGGGATAAGTCAGAGTAGTTCAGGTGAGGAGAAGTACTTAGCTAAGCTACAAGGTGGAGGAATGTGAGTGACAGATAACACAGCGTGGCCTGCTAAAGGGACAATTGTGAACTCTGGAGTACCCGCATTCTTATTGCTAATGGAAAAAGATGTTGGGTAAATTAAAAACTCTTCAAGTGACCCCCTTGTTACCCATTAAGTTGTATCACAGTGGAGAGATCTGCCTGGCAAGGTGGTATGGCTTCCCACGACACAGTATATAAATCAAAATCTAAATAGCTGGTGTAGGGCCACGAAGCCGTGATTGGAGTTACGGCCAACACTCCTGCCACAAAAGACAGGATAACAAATGTAAACATGGTAAATTTATTTAGTCAGAGTTTTATGTGATATGAGAGCCTTTGGAAACGAAGGCCCAGAGACCCCAGGGAAAACTATATTTATGCCAAGATTTGATGTAGCAGGGACAGTCATGTAGAAATGTGATTAGACAAAAAGGGTCAAGCCTACTGGAAACAGAGTGAGCCAGGAACCCAGCAAGGCTGTCTGTTGGGATTTTTCTCACCTCTCTGCGTGGTGAGTCTTCCTCCTGGCTATAGGGCAGGTCTCCTGGAATGAGGGTCTTGTGATCTGCTACCAGGCAAGGCAAGTCAGAGGATTCCCAGCTCCTACACAATAAGGGGCGGGGGATGAGAGTAACATTTCTAGGTTTTGTAGCTGGCTTTGGGAGAGAGGGGCTCCAGTTTCTGTGACTTGCCTGGAGGAAGAGGAATTCTAGCTGCTGTCCTGGAGGAGGAAGGGGAGCAGAAGATCACAGAGAGACCTGACTCTGAGGCTCTTCCAATGGCCTTCAGTTCCAAGTGCTTTGCATGTCAAAGAACCATACTTTGGGGTGTCATTTTTTGAGTGTCAACAGTAGAAATTCTAGAATTTCCAATTCTAAGATACTGTGACAGAGCTACTTTGTTGGCTTACTTGTTTTTCCATTCATTTATTTAATTCCTTCGTGTTTCAAACCCTTATTAAACATTTCCTACTTACTGAATTGAAAATCTGCACAAGGAAATTTTTCTGAGACCCCATCTGCCCCACTTACATTGAAGAATGTGTCATGCAAATTTCTGTTAATAGCAGTCCTTGGACATTTTAGCCTAACAAAATTTGGTTTTTAAAATCAGATAGCTCATTCTTTTTCCTTTTAACTGATTGCTTTAGGTCCCCAGGCAACTTTATATGCAAGATTTAGAAAAAATGTATGAAAATAGGTACTTTTAGATTTGTATTAAGCAGATATTCTAGAAGGCAGTGGTAAAAATTGATTTTCTTGGTTGGTAAAGCCTCTGCTTTCAAGGTCCCCATCTAACCACATACCCCATGGTGGTCACTTGTTCTTGGCCTTGTGACTATCTATATATGTTTGCTCTTAGATGTCCTGGATCTTGGAATCCACCATACATTCAACATGGACTTTGTAGGTTCTCCTATTCCCATGCTGCAAACCCTGATTTGCAAGGATGGAGTGAGAAAATAACTCAAAGTATTTATCCTGCTGTTCTTTGCATTTTTTTCTGTTGCTGGTACATTGATATTTGGATATCAGATTTCATAGAAAAGTACAAACAGCCAAGGGCATTGTTTTTATAATTTCATATTCAACTCATTTCCTCAGAAAGCTGGCTTGCGAGGCGTTTCCCTGCGACCTCTCTTCCAGTTTGGCATGTTTCTGTATGCTCCCCTCACGTGGCTCACACTGAGTCTCACTTGTGTCTACACTGAATGTCCTTTTGTTTTACTGTAACAGGCAGCTGCTGTGGTAGCCTGAGCCCCTGGGCCTCTCCCTGTTACCCTTTGGTGTCTCACGTGATGCTTCTGAAACATGTTGAATGATTTGACTTGCCTTTCTCACGAGGACTCCCACCCAACCTAAGGGGCCAATCGTGACATTATTCCCAGCTGACTAATCTAGAAACTGAGGCTGAGAAAGTTATGCAGTTTTAAGGTCAAAGTCACACAGTGAAAGTGATGAGCAGGTCTCAAAGTTACATTTATGTCATTGTAAAGTCTCTCTGCTGCTGTGAGCACCTTTGGTAATGGCCCCTTTATTTCTCCACCATAGGCATCCCTTGTTCTTTTAAACTGCAACCAAGTCCTTCAAATTAAAAATGGGGAGGGATTGAGGTATCATTTCCAGGAGCCTGCTGTTTTCTGGATCTGTTCTCCAGAACAGTAGTCAGCAAGAAGCTCCTACAAAATTAACAAAAAGTCATGCATTCAGTTAATTTGGTCAGAACTACACATTATACCTCCTTATGGGAGACTCTGAATTCACTTTAGCATAACAAGGTGTCTGAAGTGTCTTTTAGCCAAAAGAAAATGTATTTTTATTTAAAATTTGTCAATTTTTACATTTCCTTCAAATCTCCATTTGACCACAGAAATTTGTTTTCCCTTCTGATGCCTTTAAAAGTACAATTTGGAGAGGCTGGGGATTTAGCTCAGCGGCATAAGCACCAGCCTTGCAAGCAGGCGGTCGTGAGTTCGATCCCGGGCACCGATAAAAAGTTAAAAAAAAAAAAAGTACAATTTGGAAAAGTCTTTTATAAAAGTGAGGAGTCTGGTGCATCTAACTACACCACTGAAAAAAGAAAGGAAAAACCCACGATATTCTCAGATTCATAAAAGAAGCCAGCCTCCTGCTCTGTGCTGGCTCCACTTTAAAACTCCGCTTTTATTTTTCCCCAGACTCCTGCAAGACAAGAACTGTGATCCCCTTCTTCATGCTTTTCCCCCTTGAGACTTGTTTTGTTTTATTTTATTTTGCTCGAGTCATGACTGGGTTTCTTCCCGTCTGCTTCTCCACCCACCTGGGTGTCAGTGGAAGAAGCTCTTTGAGAAGAACTTTTTCTGGCACCACCAACGATTTAGAAAATACATAAAATGAACTGAATTATGGGGAAAAAAAGAAAAACAAAAGAACCTGCATTGGCTGGACCTGTTTTTCTGAGTTAACTCCAGCCAAGTAAATGACCCCCTCTTTGGGTGACAGTGAGAAATTTAAGAAGGTGCAGTAACTCATTTATATCAGTAGGGTTCCATTTGGGAAATGTGACCTCCTGTTGTCTAATTTAATTAGTAATTGTGTCTTCAATTCGAATTGAAAGCTTCAGAAGAAAAGATGATAATAACCAGTTATGTATGGTGCTATTATTGTTATCTAATTATATTTACTACTGTGACAGTTTTAGATTAGGATAATTTTCCAAAAGGAGACTTGACAGTGATATCTAATAGAGTTTTCTCTTAATTTCTCCTTCATCTCCTAAGTTCAGTATTAAGTTTGAGTGCTTTTTTAAAATATGCAAATCAATCTTGTCGTTGTTTGTTTTTGAAGTTTCCGTGACAAGTCCATTTTGGATCCAGCAATTGACTCACAAGGCTTTTCTGAGATGATGCCACACCTTGATAAAAATCAATGGTAGATCCAAGCGAGTGACTGTTGGGAGCCGCGGCCGACACCGGTCGCCTTACTTGGCGGACGTAGGGCCTGTGGGTGGGAGCGGAGCCTGAGCTAGATTGCCCCTCCCATCGAGTGAGTCAAGTTGGCGCCTGCTTCCTGCCCCCTGATTGCGCTGGCGACTTAAACAACCCGCTCTGTAAGATAGTCTGCCTAGCAACAGCTGATGTTAGCCAGTCAGCCCGCATCGCGCGCTTTAAACTGATTGGCCACTGTTACCCTATAAAAGTAAATGCCTCTCCCGCCACAAGAGAGAAGCACAGAGAAAGCACAGAGAGAGATAGAGAAAGTCCACCGGCGAGAAAGGGCTGGTGGCAGAGTGGAGGCCTCGCGGGGCCCACGCGGAGATAAATAAAGGCAAGGTTGCACACCGCCAGACTTTGTCGTGTGTCTTTCCTGCCGGCCGGGAGCGACCACGACAAGTGACAGCCAGCAAGCTGGCAGATGTGAGGTCTGCTTTGGCTCTGCCATTTACTTGTTGCATAGCTTCGGGTAATCTGTCTCCTCACTCTCCACCCATCTACCCATCCACCCATCCATTCATCAGATATTTTAAGGAATCTACCAGTTGTCCAGTGCTAAGCTGGGTGTTGGGACCACAAACACGAATAAGACACTGTCCTTATTCTTAAAGAACCTGCTGTTGAATGTGTGGGATCAGACCTGTCAACCACTACCCGAAGGGAAAGGCCACAGTGTTTAGTTAGAAGTATGTCCAGTTAGAGCAGTGGCCAAAGGAGGAAGGGCCACGGGACTCGTGACATTGTGGAAAGGCTTTGTGATGGAACTGACTTGGGGTGGAGTTGAGGGTTGGGTATGAAGAAAGCACCAAGAGATTATGCCATGATAAAGAGATGGGACTTTATGCTTCTATATAATCCCCTGACAAATGGGAGCCCCTGAAGAATTTTGAATTGGGAATAAGGAAAGTCATTTTTACACGGGAGAGAAAGAAGTGTGGAGGAAGACTTTGCTTAGTCTCTCTATGCACTTTTTCTCATCTGTAAGGAAAATACCACCCTTACTGTGGTTGCTAATGGATTTGTTTCCATTACATTTGTGTCTTTAAAATGCTGTTGGAACCAAGTGTAGTCTCAGTCGTGGCTCCAGCTCCTTGAGAGGTTGAGGCAGGAGCAGCACTTGAGTCCAGGAATTGGAGACCAGCCTGGGTGACACAGTGAGACCCCATCTCCATTCCCAAAAAAGCCACTGGAATAACTAATAGGCTCTCACCGCTTACTATGTAATTCAATTCTCACAGCCACCCTTGAAGGTCATCATTGCTATTATTTGCATTTTAGAGGCTGAATGTCTGACCGAACGATATGCACCTAAAGAGCAGTGGTCTTGCCAAGCTTTGAGTGCAGGTTTACCGGGTCCTGGCATCCCCAGGATGTAGCCATCCTACAATGCTGTGACAACACTGGCAGCTCCTCATCTCTGCCCTCTCGCGCCTCACTGAAATGTCCTGGCTGGTGGCTGCATTTTACCTTCACTGACCTTAGCAAAGAGCGTTGATGTAGTGGAAAGATCAACAGCAGAGCAATGTGCTGTTATTTACAACTATTTAATCTTTGTCTTTAATGATGTGGTCTTTTATCATTAAGCAGAAAGAAACTTACAGAGTAGAATATATGGCTGCAATTCTTTTGTATTAACAGGGTTTACAGATAAGGTATGTTTCTATGGACATATAAGTAAATCTTCCTTCCAGTGTTAACGAAAATCAATCCTGACTCTGACTCCATCCTTTTGGGGAGTTCCTTTGAAGATGCATGAATAGGTAAAAGTGAAATTGAAGAGGATGTAATGAGATGGATTAGAGCAGGGGAGAGATCTTGAATGGGGCTGGCTTGTTAAAAGAAGTTGCCAAAGAGCAGAGTAGACAAAGGCGAGGAAGTAGGCTTGGCAAACTCAGCAAGCCCTGCTTGTTGAAAAGACAGCCTGGAAAATAATCTTGAGGTTCACACAGGGGCAGTTGTGACCCATCAGCAACTCCTTGGCAAAAAGTTTATTCAACGTGTTTCGTCTGTACTAGCTCACTGCAGGGTGGAAAAGGCTACATTATCTGCTAACAATGAATGAGTATCTTTAAGGGGTGCTGCTTAGAGATTGGGGAGATTCAAGTATAATAATTAAAATAAAATGCCATTCCACACCCAGCCCTGTGTTTAGTGTGCCAAGAAATAGTCCAGGGTTACGTACTTTGTGGCTGAAGAGGGACATTTTGATCAGCCTTCAGCTGCTCATAAAAATAAATAGTGCCATGTTCTTGTGTAGACTGTTTTTGAAGATCTTTCAGAGTAGATTTCCAGCTGAAATTTCGAAAGAAACGCTGTACTGTACTTAAGACATTAGACATGTCATGCCAGAGTAAAATAATGGAATCATAAAGAGGAAATGCTCCATTGAGATAAAAGAGCTGTCCTTTATGGCTACTGCTACAGTGTAATTCATCCGCTGTTTGTAGGTTATGCTTTAATGCGAGGGAATATGAAGGAAGATGAGAAAGAATTTCCTTACTGAATGGAAGAACTTTGGGGGGAGGGAAGAAGTGGGTAGGAAGGACCTCAATTGAAACAGCTGCTTTAGATGAGCCAATTCTGGGATGCAGATGAAAATATATCCCCTGAGATTCTGATGCCTGCCTGGGGCGAGAACAAAGCCAGTGTTAGAGGAGCAGAACCCTGGGTGGAATGGGCCTCCGGGCATTGGTGTGAGCATCCGTGGGTGTCACTGCCTCGCCCTCACTTCTTTGATTGGGAAGTGTGTTGGAACCACCTGGGGAGACTGGAAAACCAGTGCCTGGCTGTGCACGCATCCAGGAATTCTCAGTTAATTGATCTAGGATGTGACCAGGGTTTGGGGATGTTTAAAAAGCTCCCCTGCTCAGGATTCTGACGTACTGTAGAATTTGAGAAGCACTGGCCTAAAAGATGCATAACTTCTCTCTCTTGTGCTTCTTGCAGCAAAAGCAGTTTGCTGTAGGGAATTAGGTTGGGAGACTTGTCCTGCATATGCTGGAAAAATCTGGAGCAGGAGCCTTTTAAAGACAGACTCCAAGAGCCTCTGACTCAGACTGGTTGTATAGCTTCCTCTCTTTGAGGGCTGAAAGGTAAAGTTCCACTGTCTCTTTGGGGGGAAAAAAATAAATCCTGAGGGTTTTTTTTTTTTTTTTTTTCTGTCACAGAGAAAGTATTAAGTACAGGCATAGCTCAGAGATCCTGTGAGTCTGACTCCAGACCATAATGATAATGAGAATATCGCAATAAAATGAGCTGTCTGCATTTTTGAGTTTCCCAGGGCATATAAAAGTATGTTTCCCATAGCACTGCAGTCTCCTGAGTGTGTAATAAATGGCTTCTTGTCTAAAAAAACACATACATGCCTTAATTTACAAACATTGCTTGAGTTAGGTATGGTGGCACACACCTGTAAATCTAGCACTTGGGAGGCTGAGGCAGGAAGATCACAGATCCAGCCTAGGCTACAAGCCCAGGCAACTTTAAGCCCACCTTGGAATACATAGGAAGACTTTGTCTCAAAGCAAGCAAGCAAACAGTTGCTTAAAGATGCTAACAATGTCTGAGCCTTCTGCAAATCATAATCTCATCCCTGCTGCAGGGTTGTTTCTTGAAGTCTCTGACTGTGACTGATCAGGGTGGTGGTTGCCTGAGGTTGGGGTAGTGTGGTCATTCCTTAAGATAAGGCAGTGATGGCCCCCATGTCCGTTAATTTCCCTTTGCTTTTACAACACGGCTGCCTGATGCAGGAGGCCTAGCTTTGGCCGCGTCTCACTTTGGGTTGGGCTTTCTCACTGACCTGAACCATTTCTGGCTTTGGACTGAAAGCAAAGTGCACATGACTGTTTCTTTCGCTTGAACTTAGAAGTTATGGAAGGATTATTAATTGGCCTAATTTTAATATTGTGTCTCAGGGAATAAGAAGGCCCGAGGAGAGGGAGTGAGAGAATAGAGGCATATAGGAATAGCTGCTGGTGCAGCTACCAAAACACATATCACATCTATCAGTTAGCTTCCTTATTTGCATAACACAGTTCCAAGCACCCAAACAATTGCCATCGCAGTATCAGAGATTATGTAGATCGCCATAACAAATATGATAATGAGCTGGATTGGCGGTGCATGCTTATAATCCCAACACTCAGGAGGCTGAGGCAGGAGGATAACCACAAGTTGGAGGCCAGCCTGGGATACATGGTGATTTCAAGGCAGCCTGAATTACATAGGGCAACCCTGTCTCAAAACAAATTTTTTAAAAGACACAATAATAAGACTCATTGAAATATCAAACTTTAAATTACCAACATGTGACACTGAAACATGAAGGGGACATTTGCTGTTATAAAAATGGCACTAGCAGGCTGCTTGATGAAGGGTGTCATAAATCCTAAATTTGTAAAGTAGGAAATATCTGCAAAGTGCAAGAAATCAAAACACAATTAAAGGAGGCATGCCACTATTTTCTAGGTGCATCCCCAGGAAGGAGAAGAAAATACATCCACAGGGGGGCAAACTCCAAGGAAAAGAACATTAGACATTGTGGGGAGGGAATGTGAGCTTTAACTTTAATTTGTTGCTGTTTAACACACACACATACACATCCTAAAAAAGCTAAAACCTTCCAGGCATATGGCACACATGGCACACACCTAATCACAACACTCTGTGAAGTAGAGGGTGGAAGATCACAAATTCAAGTTCAGCCAGGGCAGCTTCGTGACTCAGTGAGGCCCAATCTCAAAATCAAGACCTTGGTCCAGTCCCCAGTATAAAACTAAAACAAGAACACCGCTAAAGCACCCCAGAGCAAGCAAATAAAAAGCAGGAAAAACAAAGAAAGAAAGAAAACAAATGGTAACGCTTCCCTGATGATAAGTCAGCCCATCCGAACACCTATCCTGATTTACCTGGATTCTGATTCCCTTTCTGGATACCTGAATTACCTGGATTCTGATTCCCTTTCAAGATTTCCGGGGGACACCAGGCAGGATGTATAATGTAAATGAGCAAAAACATGGCTTTCAGTCAGTGCATTGCTAATAGTTTGTTGCTGTTGTTTGGGTTTTTCTGTCGTTTTGAGACAGGGTTTTACTACGTAGTTCAGACTGGCCTTGAACTAATTCATTTTGTAGCCCAGGCTGGCCTCATGCCAACAACGATTCTACTGCCTCAGCCTCCCAAATTCTGGGATTACAGGTATGCGCCACCACACCTAGCCCGGTGCTTTGCTAATAGGAAGCCTTTCTTGTCACTGAACAAAGCGCTCAACACCTGTACACTGAAGGAGGAGAGAGTTCATGGTTTCAGCTCAGGGTGGGTTGTCTCCAAGGCAGAAACAGCATGGCAGAGCAAAGTTCCTAACCCAAGCAACCAGGAAGCACAGAGAGAAGGGAGGAGCCCAGAACAAGACTTCCAGGTCATCCCGCCAGGGTCCCGCCCAGGCCCCACCTAACAGCACAGGCAGCTGCTGAGCTCATCCAGCAGTGAGTCCACCGAGGGGTACACCACCCCATGACCCGTTCAGCTACCAAATGCTAGCTTTTAAGGACAGTGTATGTAGATCCAAACCGTAACAGCTTTGACTGTTGGTTTAATTCCTTCACCTGGCTTTCATGAGACTGGTTTTGCTTAATCTGTAAAGCAGAAATAATTCTATCCCTCCCACCTTCCTGTCCAAAATAAGATGTGTTTTGTGAACATTTTTCTTTTCTTTTTTTTTTTTTTTTTTTTTTTTTTTGGTACTGGGAATCTAACTCAGTACCTTGCACTTGCCAGGCAGGCACTTACGCAGCTGAGCTATATCCTTGGCCCTAAAATGCATTTTGGTGACAGACTTCATTCCTTACACCCAGTATCTTCCTGAGCTGTAGTGCCGGTTTGGAGTCATTTGGAGTCATTTGAGGTGGAGTGTGTGTCTCCACCTCCACACCAGTTTCCCTAAAGTGGCAAAGCGGAATCTGGAGGAACCTTGTGGTTCAAAGGACCGGAAATAAAGCCAAGTCATGGTGGGGAGGGGGTTACCCAGGTGGCTGCAAGACCTGAAGGCAGGGTTGGGCTGCGTCTCTCAAACTGAATGTGCCTACAAGTCTCCCAGACGCACTGTAGAAACACAGATTCTGGTCAGCAGGACTGGGGTGGGGCCCAGAGCAGTCTGCATCGGTCACAAAGTATATCTCCAGGTGGTGCTGGTGGTGCTGAGGCTGGGCCACAGATGAGAGGCTGAGCAGGGTAGAGCATGCTGGCCCAAAGGCAGCTAGAGGAGAGGAGAGGAGGAGGCGCGGTGTGGCCTGAGAGGACCAGAGTGTAGCTTTCCGCATTCATGCATGACACAAATGAGGTCCAAGCATAATAATATCTTGGCTTTAAGTATATGTGGTCCCAAGAAGCTTGGTGCGATTTGTGTCTCTTTAGGCTCCCAACTGGCCTTTTTATGCCAATACTAATTTTTATATACTTACATGATCTTTGGGGGAGCTTAAGCATAAAAAACTTTTATCTCTTATGAAGTTTTTCCTATTTTTATTAATTCTGGCATGTCAACTTCCTACCCTTTCCTACAATTCGATTCTTTGATATCTACATGCATAGCTATACTTTTGTGACCTGTGTGAATTGCTATACCGATCACATTTATCTGATGCTTACATGGTGTGATCAAGAAATGGTGAATGATTAAATAAAATTTTTAAAGGTTTTATTACAGTAAAAGACACATTGATGGCAAAATGTTCCCCTCATGGAGGAGGAAAGGAAGGGAAAAGAGAAAAAAAAAAGTAGGAAAAAATAGTAATGAAGCTTTTGTAAATGAGGAGGGGAAGGGGAAGGGGGGTTCAAGGGAGGGGAGGAAAATGGGAATCAAGATATATCATGCACAGGTACAGATTCTCTGTGATGCATGTGATCATTGTGCATACCTAAAATGTACCAATAAACCTAATTTAAAAAGTACTCCACCTCACTTCCACTGACCCCATCATTCTTGCCACCGTCTGAAGCAGTTCTGGAGTCTTCTTTCGTGAGCATCTTTAGTGACACTGTCAGGGCTGCCTCAGTGTCCTGATTCGATTGCAAATGTTTACCTTTCATGGTCATTTTGAGTTCTTGAGAAAGAGCCCAAGTCCCATGGTACCAGATCCACCGATCAGGTGGATGAGGGCACACTGGGAGGTTTTCATTTGACAGAAATCTCCATAAACATTTTGAATTGATTCAGAACATTGGGACAGTCGTGACTGAAGACATTCATGAAAGAGGTCTGCCAGAACTGTTTCAGAAAGAGGCAAGAACAATGGGATGAATATATTTGAACGGAGGGGGTGTATTTGGAGAGGGATCAATGGCCGCGTGTCTTTTACTGTAAGAAAATGTTTTAAATTTTTATGTAAGCATTCACTGTACAGTTTGGTCACATTAAAAAAAAACTAAATCTCTAGATAAGTAGTAGAATTATTCAGAATAATCATCTGATTGACCTCCTCCTCAATGGGATAATCAGTGGAAATGTAGAGGAAGCTGAAGGTGAAATCAACTTGCCAACCTCATTATAAATAGGAGCCTCTAATTATATTGTTTACCCACTGACAGATTTTTGTTTTGCTGGTGTGAATCAGTGGCTATGTTGTGTTTGCCTTATCATTTTGTAATGTTCTCAAACATTATTTAAGGTTTGCGAAATTTAGGGAGAGATGTAGTTTTATGAGTTCTAATTTAAATATAGAGTTTGGAGAGGGAAGAGGGTTTTAAAAAACAAGGTTGTGACATGTTTATTGTAAACATGTGAGCATGAAGCTGGTGATTACGCTAGTGGTATACATAGTATGCCTTGTCAACAAGAAAGCTTTTTGCATTTGTGTGTTCAACACGATGTTTCTTTTTTTTTTTTTCTTTAAAAAAACTAGAACTGATGATGTCTCTTGGAAGACAAACACAGTCTGGTTTAAAATAATCCAACATAACTAGGGTTTCTCTTGAAGTTTTCTTTTCTTTTCTTTTTTCAGCCCTTTGGAAATTGAGCTGGTTTTCACAAGCTACAGTCAATTACTTTTTGTTCACTAAATCAGTTCTCCAGCACCCCGAGAACCTTGTAAACACACAGACTCCTGGGCTTCACCACCAGGATTTCTGACTGAGGAAAAGGGTGAAACCCAGGCTTGCATTTCTCGAGGTGCCAAGCGCTGCTGCAGCTCCAGTCACCCACACTTTACAATCTCTGCATGCCAGGAGCCTGCTCAGGGTTTTCCAGGGCCAGCATCACAGTACATAACTGTACCTGGCTGGCGCATTGCTAGAAGCTCATCAGAAATGCAGAATCTTAGGCTACAGAATCAGAACCTACCTTTAATAAGATCCTCTGAGTGATTTGATTATTTTGTTTGTTTTATGTGGTGGAAGGGATTGAACTTAGGGCCTTGTGCATGCAAGGTAAGAACTGTACCACTGAGCCACATCCATGTGATTTGTTTGCATGTTAAAGCTTGGAAAGCCTGCTTTAAGGTACTTGTGACATTATGAATGCTCTGGGGATAGCACTGAGGTTTCACAAGGCCTGCGGCACAGGGAAACACAGTCCTGAAAAAAATGATAACACTTGGGTAAGCTTTCAAACTGCACCTTCTCTGGCAGACTGAGGTCAATTGGCCTGGTTTGAGCTTGCTTAGATAAGTTCAGTTCTGCACCATTTAAGAAGTAATTTACTTAATTCCAGAGAAAATGAAATGTATGTTTATTTAAAACAACTACCTGTAAACTGAGAATGATAGTGTAATCCCAGCATTCAGGAGACTATGGCAGGAGGATCACCATGAATTTGAGGCCATCATTGGCTATGTAGTGAATTTACAACCAGTCTGAGCTAAGTATTGAGACGCTGTGGCAAAACAAACACACAAACAATCACCCCAGTACCTGTAAAGCGTGATAAAATTACAAATTGCTTGTCATAAAATGTCAGCTCAGATAATGTCACTCATTCCTTGCATGTTCTGCTCACAAGCTTTCTAAGTGGGCCGTGGCCGGCCGATGAGACTGCAGACCTGGGTGGTCTGTTTGAGGGCCAGATTCTTCTCGCCTTTCTGTGCAGCCCCCGGACTCTGTAACCTGGACAGCATAGTTATAATACTGAAATGTTTTATTGTCCCGTAAAAAGGAAACAACCAAAAAGATTTTCTGCAGTATCTACAATATGCAGAACCAAAAATGGTCCCTTCCTGGATAATGGAGTCTGAGCATTTTTGTTTGTCAGTTTGTTCATAATTGTTTCAAATCAATTAAAATTAAAAGAGGAAAGTAACCAATATATTTTCTTCCCTAAAATTTCAGTAATCACAAGTTTAAAAACAAAAGAGGAACAGAAAAGAAACGGTACAGAAAGACAGTGTGTAAGAGGCATTGCAAATGTGCTGTCAGAATGTTTTTATAAAGCGGGCTCGGTGGCACATGCCTGTAAACCCAGAACTCAGAAAGTCAAGAGAGAAGAATCGTTGTGAGTTGGAGGCCAGCCCGGAATACATAGCAAGATCCTGTCTCAAAAGAAAAAAAATTCTTAACAATCCTCTCAGTTGTGTGTCAGAGAAGCAAAGCCACCAAAACAAAACAAAACACCCCACATCCTGTTTAGCTTGAAGATTTAGGTACTAAAGTGTTAAAACAGTTTGATTGGTCATTAGTATTAAGCATTCTTATACAGTTAAACAAATACAGGTCACTTATGCACCAGGAAGCAATGTGTAGGATTTTAAGGATAAGGAATATGACTTAAAGAAACTTGAGTTTTTGAGCTGGAAGCTCATTGGTTCTATCCCTGGACTGTCAGGTTTATTCTTTTTATTATTCTGGAATACTTTGATGGAAAGACATCAGACACTGGGCGCAACAGACCAAGCCTGTACAGAATTTAATCACAACAGTTGAGCTTTGGTTGGTTTCGAGGGCCCTGTAACCAATGAACTGAACTGTAACTAATTGACTCTGATTAACTAAGCTATAACCAATAAGTTTTTTCTGTGCTTTGCTTCTGTTTCTTTATAAATATGTTTGATCGCATTGTTAGCTGGAGTTTTCAGAGCCTGCTCTGGTTCTTGGAACTGCCTGACTCACAAGTTGTGTTTTGTTTTGCTTTGCTCATGTAAACTCTGGTAAATTTAATTGATCTAAGACATTTTCCTTTTATACCTGGAGAAGCCTCTCTATCCTTCTCTTAGCCTTTTCCCTCCTCCTACAAGTAGGAAATTGGCCGCTAGTCTGCTTCTGTTGTTATAGATTACTTCACAGAGTCTAGAATTTTGTACAACTAGAATCATGTAATAGGTACTTGCCTGAGTTGGGTGGAAATATCTTCTTCTTCTTTTTTTTTTTTTTTAAGAAGAATAGTTTTTTTTTTTTTTTTGTCTTTTTCCTTTTTATCGGTATCAGGGATCGAACTCATGACTGCCTGCTTGCAAGGCAGGTGCTTATGCCGCTGAGCTAAATCCCCAGCCACAAAATAGCTTCTTGTAGCAAGCTTATTTAATATTCCTCCATGTTTTAGCATGGGTTAACATTCCCATCCTCTTATTGCTGGGTCAACTGCATGGACATGTTACTGTTTGTCTGTTCACATTTGGATGAACACTTGAGTTGTTCCCAGTTTATAGCTATCGTAAATAAAGCTGCTGTAAACATTTGTATACCAGTTTTTACAGGAACATATGCTTCCATTTCTTTTGACTAAATACCTGAGTTTGGAATGGCTAAGCCCCAGAGTAGACATATATTTAACTTGTTCAGACACTACCCAAGTGTTTCTGAAAGCACTTTTAGCATTTCACATTCTTATCAGCTATGTCTGGGAGTCCCAGTTGCTTCACCTCCTTGTCTAAAATTGGTCAGATCAGTCTTTTTTAAAGTTTAGCCATTATAATAAAAGTATGTGTTGGTTACCTTTTTCTCATTGCCGAAACAAAATACTCAATGCCCAAAGTTAAGGAAGGAAAAGTTTATTTAGCTCACAGTTTGTAGAGGTTTCAGTCATAATCATCTGGCTCCAAGGCAGGGTGGAGTGGCAGAGATTCGAGAGTTCACGGTGGATGGAAGAGAACAAACTCAACAAGAGCAAAGGGGGGGGGGAGAAAGAGAGAGAGAGAGAGAGAGAGGCAGCCTCTTCCCCTCCCTTATATTGTAAGCAGGCTACCTTCCCTGGGGCAGGTATAGCACTCACACCCATAAGCACAGCATTGGATCATGAATCAATCACAAGCTCTAGAAGCTTGTCTCCACAGCTGCACATGGCTTTGAGGGGATGTCTATCCACAAACCGTAACAAAGTACAGTGGAAGTATCTGCTTAGAGACTTAACTGGCATTTCCCTTAAAGACTAATCTTTTAGCCATTAGTCTTTTAGTCTTAATTGAGTATCTTTTTGGATTCTTATGTGCCATTCATATCTCTTCAGTAAAATATCTGTTCAAGCGTTATGTCTATTACCTTGTTGGATTTTTATTTGCTCATTATTGAGTTTTCAATATTTTAGATGTAAATTCTTTGTTAGATATAGGATATGCAAGCACTTTATCACAACTTGTGGCCTATTTTTTAATCATTACCGGTGTCTTCTGAAGAGCAGACATTATTAATTTTTAAGTTCAATTTATCTAATTGTGCTTTTATGGGTTGTACTTTTGATATCTTATCTAAGAGGTATTTGCCTAATTATAATAAGATTGCAAAGATTTTCCCCTATGTTTTTCCCTTTAAAAGTTTTATAGTTTTATGTTGAGATCTGTGGTCTACTTTGAATTAATCTTTATATGTGATACAAGTATATATTGAAGTTTTTGGTTTTGTTCTTACATATTGATTTCAAATTGCAACAGAGCCACTTGTTCAAAAAACTCCCTTTCTCCACTAAATTACTTCATTCTGTTATTTAAAATCTATTGGCCAAATATATGTGAATCTGTGTCTGTACCCCCTATTCTGTTCCTGTGAGTTACTTTATATCTTGATGCCAAGAGCATACTGTCTTGATTGCTGTAGTTATAGTGAGAGTTGCAGTCATAAATCCTCCAACTTTACTCCTTTTGAAAATTACTTGGTTTGGTCTGAGTTCTTTCTACTAATACATGTATTGTTAATCAGCCTTGCAACTACTAGGGAAAAATTTTAATAGGATTTTGTTTGAGATTTCTTTTAATCTTTTGATGAATCTGAGGAGAAATAACATCCTAATGGTATTGTGTCTCCCAATCTATGAACATGGTATGTCTCTCTAGCTACTTAGGTCTTCAATTCTCTCAGCAATGTTTGTAGCTTTATTATAGAGACTTTGCATATATTTTTTCATATTAATCTCTCAATGCTTTGGTTTTTGTTATTATAAATTGCATCTATTTCAATTTCTGATTATTGCCAAGACATAGAAATATTGCTTTTTTGCTTTTTTTGTCATGCTGGTAATCAAATTCAGAGTATTATGCATACAAAACACTCTGAGAAAAATCCTAGTCCCCTCCCTCTGCTTTCTATATGGCTTTTGGGTCCTATAATCTCACCAAACTCACTTCATCATTCTAGGATTTTATATGTCTTCTTTGGGACTTTCTATTAATAATAATGACATCATCTGCAAGTAATTGTACTTCCTCCTTTCTAGTTTTCTGATCTTGGAAGAAAAGCATGCAGTCTTTCAAAATTAAGCATGATAAATATGAGTAGTAGGGGCTATTCATTGAGTTGAGGAAATTCTCTTTCACTCTTAATTTGCTGACAGAATTCCTAGGAATAGACGTTGGATTTTGTCAAATGCTTGTTTCTGTGCTTCTGTGGTGATCATATGACTTATTGTTTAGTTGTTACCAGAGTTTACTATATTGATTGATCTTTCTAATATTAAATCAATACTTCATTCCTGGAATGAACCCCTACTTGGTCATGTATTATTTTTTACTTTTATTATTAGATTTGATTTGGTAAATTTTCTTTAGGTACTTTTGTATGTACATTTACGAAATGCTGGTTTTTAGTTTTCTTTCTTGTATATATTTGGTTTTAATATTTGGATGATCCTCTATTCATAGACTCAGGTGGAAGCATTCTGTCTTCTTCCATTTGTGCAGAATTATTACATTTTTTCTTTAGATATTTGATAAAGCTCACTGATGAAACTATCTGGACCCGGAATCTTCATTATTGAAAGATTTCTACCTATAAAATCAATATTTTTAATAAATGTAAATCTAGTCAAATTACTTATTTATTTTTTATTGATCTTTGTTAGTTTGTGTCTTCATGGAATTTATTGGCTTCATTTACATTGTCAAGTTTATTGGCATAAATTTGTTCGGCTCATGATTATATTTTTAATCATTGCAGACTGCATTGACATCATCATTTTCATTTCTGACAATTGTAATTTGTTTTTTCCTCTCTTTTTTTCTCCTAATAATACTGATTAGAGATTTATCTATCTTATTGATCTTCTCACAGAACCATCTTTTGGTTTGACTCGCCTCCCTGTCTTCTTTGTTTATTTTCTTTTTAATTGATTTCTATTGTATTCTATTCCTTCTTCTGCTTGCTTTGGGTTTCATTTGCTTTCTTTCTAGTTTCCTGAGATAAAATAAAATGAAGTTATTGATTTAAGGCCTTTCTTCTTCTTGAATATAAGCATTATTTAATGTTTTAAATGTTTTGCTAAACACAGGTCCTGAGTTCAGATCCCAGAACCAAAATAAATAAATAAAATTTTTTTTGCTAAACTATGTTAGCATAAATTTTAATGTTTTTCTTTTTATCCGCTTGAAAATGTATAATTTTCCTTTTACTTTGTGTTTTGACATGTAAGTTATTTAGATAAGTTTTTTTATTATATAGGCTCTTTTGTCATTTTATCTTTTATGGTTTCAGTTATCTACAATCATCCTTGCTATGAAAATATTAAATGGAAAATTTGAGAAATGAATAGTTCACAGGTTTTACATTGCTCACTGTTCTAAATAACATGATGGAATTTCAACCCATCCAGCTATGTCTCTTCTGTAACTTGGATCATCTTTTGTTCAAGTGTATCCACGCTGTATATGCTATCCTCCTTCTAGTCATCCATTAGCCATATTAGTTATCAAATATATTATTGCAGTATTGCACTGCTTGTGTTCAAGTAGCCCCAAGATACAACAGTCATAATATTGGCAATTCAGATATGCCAAAGAGGAGCTATAATGAAGTACTTCTTTTAAATGAAAAAGTAAAAATATTCAACTTAATTAGGAAGGAAAAACGTAGCTGAGGTTGCTAAAATCTGCAACAAAATGATACTCAAAAAAGCAAAAAGACATCATATTTATATTACTTATATTGCTTTATATTGTTATAAGTGTTCTACTTTATTATTATTATCATTCATGTCATACTGTGCCTAATTTATAGGTAAAAATAAACAAAATATATAGAGGAATCGGTGTTAGCCAAGCTTTTAGGTATCTACTAGAAGTCCTGGAACATATCCTGCAGATAAGGGAAGACTATTACTTTATTTGTTTTGTAGTGCTGGTCATGGAACCCAGTGCCTTGTGAATGCAAGGCAAGAAATCTACCACTGAGCCACATACCCAATGCCAAGACTATTGTGTTTGTTTTTCATGTATTTGTAGTTATCTGCAAGAATATTGGTTCTTGAGAAAGCCCTTTGCTGTTACCCAAAGTGACCCCTGCCTGCCTTTGCTGTCAAAGGTGACTCCTGGCCTTGGTCTTGCATCCCCTTGGCTTCACTCCCACAGTGTGAAGGCATCCAAGCCCCAGTCTACCCACACCCACACCCCATAATCAGTCCAGGCTGACTTTTATGTTTCCTTCAGAGATGGTGGCCTCGAGTCGGTGAAGCCATCCTATTAGGTCAGGCTCCTTACCCCTGACTTTCTGACTTCGGTTTCTGTTTCTCCAAACCGTCTTCTATGTCTTTGCCCAAACTTCCTACAATACCACATTCACGGTAGGGTTGAGGCAGCTGTGGCAGCTCTCTTTTGCTGAAGGTGTCTCTTCCCTATGTGACGATGTCTCAATGGCTGCCTTGTCCCTTTTTCACAGTGCTTTCTTCAGTTCCCCAGCATCCCTGAAGGTAAGGGAGGTGGAGGAAACAGAGCCAAGTTGACCCACGTCCCCTCTCAGAGTGTACCACAAACATTTCAGGATGTCACGAATTTTTACAAAAAAACATGGTTTTATTCAGATGCTTTGGAGTCCCCTGGCTGCAGCCTTCACACCCACGGCACCTGCAATGAGGGCTCAGCTACCTGTCAGACCTCAGTTCTTCTCACCCTGCCTATTTCCCCGAGCCCAGCATCCATCGACTCTGCAGATGGATGACGTTTGTAAAGCACCCAATCTCTCAGTCCTTAAGGGCCAATTCCATTTCCTATTTCCCTTCCTTTATGAAGCCTTCCCTGGTCACCAGTGGTTGAAATTCACCTCCTTGTGTGCACAGCCCTTTATTTAGGTTTTTAAATTAGTTAATATAGTATCATGGCGAGTAACAGAGACCCTCTGAAACATGCTTAGTGTTTCTTGTCAGGGTGGGGAGGGAGAACATCATAGAAAGATGGTTGGGTGTCTGTCTTCTTGTCTCTGTTCTTTCAAGTCTCTGTCCCCCAGAAAGATGATCTGGTTGGCCTGGCTTAAGGCAGACATGTGCCCCTCCTGGAATCAGCCTTGCTAGGGAAACAAGGCACATGGCAGCTTGGGGTATGGAATTCAAGGGATCTGGGGTTGATCAAAGAAAAAGATTGAGCACAAAGTGGCAGGAGTACACAGAAGCTTTGTGAGGTGACACTCTGCAGATGTGTGAAGTTTGTAGGCTTGAAAACAAGAAAGTCCCTGAGGCCCAGAGTGTGTGGAGGGTTAAAGGGGGAGAGCAAGGGAATTCCCCAGGGCCAGAGTCCACAGAGGGCACTTCTCTTGTGTCTAGATCATGTCTAGGTGATATCTGTCACTCAGCAGCGTGGCAGGGTCTCTCTGGCATTTACTGGTAAGCGTCTCGTACCACAAAAGCTCTATTTTATCATCGGAAGGCAGATGCTGGTTGTAGTTTTATGGAGTTTATGAAATCACCAGACTCAAAATGGCTGTGGCTTGCTTTGGTTGTTCAGCAAATAACTGGGTATGAAAAAATTTGGCTTGGCACTAGCAAAGTTTTGAGCTAATAGGCTAAAGCTTAAGTATCCAAATGAATGATGCTCTATGGGCCACCTCTGTCTCTCTTCTACAGCACCCAGATTCACCCCTTTTGATCTTGCTAGCAGGGACTGGAGGTTAAAGAACAAAGCAGTTTTCAAAGAAGATAGGGATTTCAATGGTTCTTCCAGTCCTCTGAGTTCTAGAGATGTGGGTGAGCAGATCATTTCCCATAAGCTTGTAGGTGTGTTTATCTCAGTACGATCCTACAGGGTCTTCTACCTTAATTGTGAAATGGTGGATGGGTGGATGGATGGACGGGTGGATGGGTCTCTGCTCTCTGGAATGCGCTGTACCTGTCTAAAATCTATTTCTATGAGGTCATCTCCCCACAGAGCTTTCCCTGACCCTTCATCTCCTTCTGCTTCTCAATCCTTTGGCACTGAGGTTATGAACAGTGACATCTGGCCAGAAAATCTTTTCCCAAGGCAGCCTGATGTGGTGCCTAGCACAGAGCATTGCACACACTGAGAGGTCACTATTGTTATATTTTCCCGAGTTCTAAGTGGCATTTTAATCACAGAAGTCAGAACTCCTGTCACAGCAGAAAGATACATTACTGCACAGAGAATACTAACTGTGTGTTCAGCCTTGAAATTTCATTGGCTTATTTACCTTTACATCTTAGAAGGGTGGAAGCTTCTATTTCCATCTGGCCTAGGTAAGGATAGAAAAGATTAAAGCAGTCAAGAGAGCAGAAAGAGGAGAAACTTTAGCCAAATCCCATTTTTCTAAAGCTCAGAGTCCCTGAAGCATTTATCAGCACGGATAGCCATCTCGGCACCTGGAGTATCCACACACAAATCAAATGGCCCTTTGTGTGTTGGCACTTTCCTTAAAGTAATGCAGCCTGCTCTGCTCCCCAAGATGCACAGCACAAGGATAAAATGAACTGATATTCTTTAACAATTCAGATGCTTAGCTACTGGGTTCTTTTTTCACACCCAGGGGCGCTTCGAAAGCCCTACGGCCACTTCAAAGGGTATGGCTTTCGACCCTGGTGGAAATGAGGAACACACCTTCTCCTGGGTCCCAGAGGCAAACTTTCTGTCACAGTTATGGTCCTTGAAGCACCTGTGGGGTTCCCAGGCTGCAAGAATAGTTCACACTGCAGCTCATCACCCATGACACTCATCATTTGGCTCCAAAAACTCAGCCTGCGGCTTTTCACTGAACGTGTTATTTTAACAGTTGTGTACAACTGAATACATTTTGACTGGGTGGTTTCCACGTAAGCAGTCTTAACAGTATTTAAAGCACTTCTGCAAAGAAAACCTCATACCTTTCTAGATGTCATAAGTTGACAATGGTGATCTCACTCTTAGTGGCTATAAATATTGGAAAGTCTTTTTTTTTCTCTTGCCCAAGTGGATTGTAGATCAGGACCAGTCCATCAGAGAAGATGGGAAAACCTGTGCCATCTCTGTGGTATGGAAAAGACATACAGATAGCAATTAGGTTAAACCCGTGGTCCTCTCCTTTCCTCCTAAGGAGAACGAGCAGACAGGCACACGGGAAGCCCTGAATGGAGGGAGCTACTAGAATGGCAAATGCACAGATGGAGTGGGGACTGTAAAATTCCTTGAAAGCGCAAGCTGAATGTGTGATGAACTAAAATTAAATGTAGTTGTGCTAGGCAGTGTGAGTAGCGGAAGGAGTGTCATCCAGACAACTGGCACAAGCTCTGCTCCTAATAATGTACGTGACCTTGACCAACCTCTTCGGGCCTCAGTTTCTATATCAAGAAAACCTGGTAACAGCAGTTGATGTCTGTTTCTAAGGCTTAAGATGCAAGTCCTAAGATCCAGTGATAAGGAACATTCCTTGGGCATTTAATTGCACTTAATTGAGGTGACACTGCTTTGGTCTTGGCATGTGATTTACACAGAGGTTCACTCCAGGGAGCAAGCAAGGACAGCCATCAGTTTACAATCGCAGACACTAAGGTCTCAAGTCTGATTGATGTGGAGGCCAAGGGCAAATCCATTTACAATAGCTGGTTCCCGTTGAGACCTGCAGCAGAAAAGCACAATGAGGAGCAGAAGGTGGCTGCATTGTTCTGAAAAGTTGTGGCCCCATGCAGGGGGCGTTGAGTGCTTGGTGACCCAGCGGCTAGGACAGCTTCTTCCCCTTCCACCCTCCTCTTCCTGCTCACCACTTCCTTTTTCTAGCATCTCCTGTGCCCTGGCTTGTCTTGTTATGATTGTCTTGTTTCCATTGTCAGTGTCTTCACCTGACTTCTCTAGTAGCTTTTCCATATTAGCCCCTTGCATCTTGGAAGAAACAAAGCTGCATCCCTTTTCACTACTGAAAATACCGGAAATCTTTCTCTAAGTAGCATCAAGGGCTGGTGAGAGGGAGAAAGGGAAGAAAGAAGAGAGAGGGAAGGAGGGAAAGGGAAGGAGAGAGAGAGAGAGAGGAGAGAGAGAACCTGTTCATGGTGTTATAGTGGACAGGCCTTTGGGATTAGGAAAACAAACTAAAAACTGGTCGCATCGGACAAAGCATGAGACCGTGGAAGCCTCATTTGGGAAGTAGCTTTGGGGAAGCTGTGACAGCATAGTTTCTCCCCTGAGTTCCACTCATACCACTCTTGACATGGGAAAGTCTGCCCAAGTGCCATCTGCAGTGCTGGCTTCTCAGGCCTGACTGGATCAGAACATATCACCCCCAAAATATGTCATTTGGGCATACAGATCATGTCGAGCCGAAGGCATGTGAGAGGCAGCAGGTGCAGGGGGAGCTCTCTGCCTGTCCCCTTTCACATAAAGTCAGGGCACAAACTTCTCAGGAGACAAAGTGTTCCCCTTTACCAGGAAGAGGAGAGTATTTTTATCTCTGGCAACGAGGGTCCTTGGTTATCAAGATGAGTCTGCACAAACAGACCTCACTAGCATATGCCTGTCTTTTGTCTTCTTTCATATATTTTCTGGTAACTCTCTTCAAAACTCATTTTTATTTGTCTTGTCTTATCGCAGTTTATTGCCCTTTGTTAACGTGGTATAGAAGCCCCTGGATCTAACCACTTCTTTGGGGTTTTTACTTTTTACTACCAAGCCTTTGATGTATGCCAAGTAAAATATGAAACAATGCATATTCTTTTTCTTGTTACTCTCTTATCTGTTAAATTCAGAGGCCCCAGGCACAGAACTTAGAGAGGGCCATTCAGTTCCCCGGCAGCCTATCAGACCATCCCCTCTCTGTGGCTTCACGCCCTGGCAGGATGGATGCAAAGTTGTCTGTCCTTCACTGTAGTGCTAGATGAGCTATTTTGCAAAAAGCTGAAAATTATCCTTTGCCTCTGAGGGTCCACACTGTTCATCTCTGGACTGCAGAACACTACAGACCTCAGTTAATTTGGTTCTATTGCTCTTATGGGTGACCCAGGAGCCAGCCCTGTATGTATGCTGAAGTGGCCACAGCAAACTCAGAGAACTGTCCATCCAGTGCAAGCCTGGGACTCAAGTGCTCTCCAAAGAAGCTTCTGGGCCAACTGGGCACTATGTGAATGTCAATTATAGGATAAACCACAAACCAACTATGTCCTCTGAGGTCTCTGACCCCAGGGATAACTTGAATGTGAGTTAAAGCTTCCTTGGAACACTCACAACATCATCAAGCTATTCTAGCAGGGACACACATTTGGGAAGGCAGAAGAAACCTTTGGGAGAGGTCAAGTGGTTGTGAACTTGGTCCCTAGTTTTAGCTTAAAACTTTAAAGTCACAGTCTGTAAGCTCTGGGAAAATCTTGTCACTCTGAATGTGACTAAGCTTACGGTCCATGTAGGAGTTGAGTGAGCACCCCACATCTGCACTCATTGTGTGTGGGATTGGAGATGTGCGTTCTGAGATGCTGTTCAAGGGTTGCTTAGAGCTTGGCTTGCTCTGGACATGCAGCCATCTCTGCTTAGCTATAGCCACCCCCAGTGCACATACAGGACTGGCTGCTAGAAGGACACAGCTGTCTACAACGTTTGGATGCCATGAGGCTGATTTTGGATCCCTGTTGTGTGTCTTGGTGTTGAAGCCATCCTCAATTCTCGCTCTTTCTTCGGTCTGTAAAAAGCAACCCATCTGGGCATGGTGGCACAAGCCTGTGGTTCCAGCTACTCCAGAGCCTGAGGCAGGAGGGGTGTAAGTTTGAGACCAGCCTGGGAAACTTAAAGGGACCCTGTCCTTCATTCAACCCAGTCCTAAAAAGAGCTGGAGACATAGCTTTGTAACAGAGCACTATCTCTGCCCTACCACCAACTGGCTGGGAGACTGTGCACTTAACTTCTCTGGGGCTCTGGTCCTTCACATGCACCCAGAGGAATTCCTCACCCGGCTTCCTGCTTTCTTCTGTGTGCAGGAGTGAGGAGGCTGCTTCTGCCTCTCATCTGTGTGGATCTGCCCGGGTGGGAGGAGGAGGAATCCCGCCAGCCTGATGGTGAATGAGAACTGGAAAACGTGGGGAATACCTCTCTCCACAACGCCTATGCTTGGATGATGGATAAAAATATCTCCTGCAATCTGTAACAATGGATCCTTTTGAAGTCTTGAAGTAGTTTCTCCAGTTTAAAAAAAAAATCATTCACATCAGCTGTAAGCAAACAATTCCTTGGAGTCCTTAAGGATGATGGGTGGCACTTTAAAATTTTCTTTAGAAATTAAATTCTTGCTTCATTCAACAGATATTTAAGTGCCTATTGGGTACCATGCACTGAGATAGAGCATTGAATACGACAACAGGCTGGCCCTCTTGAGGTGTGTGGGGGGGGGGGATATGGAAGTGAGGAAGTGAACAGTGAGCAAAATAAGAACTGCATCACATTTGCAAATAGTGGGGAGTGCGTTGGCGAAAGCGAAGTGGGGGTGCAGCTGATGTGAGCTGGGTACTGTAAACCAGAGGGCAGGGCTGGCCCACACTGATGGAGGTGACGGATCCTGGCAGGGAGGTGTGCTGAGGAAGAGTCCATACGGCAGAGGGGATGCAGTGGTGAAAGAGCCCCATCCAGGAATAACAAGCAGCTGGATGAGAGGGAGTAGAATAGTGTGAATGAGGAGGAGAGAGGTAGGAGGTGAGTTCAGAACCATCTAGTTGGTGGGCATATGTATCAGGGAATGTGGTATGTTCTCTTGATCTATACCGATCATTTTATTTCCTGCCATGTGCCTTACTTTTCTTGTTCCTGAGTCAGAATACCCAATGCCTAAGGTTAAGGGGGAAAGGTTTATTTTGCTCACAGTTTGTAGAGGTTCTGGTCCATAATTCAGTGGCTCCAAAGCAGGGTGGCCCAGAGCAGAGAAGTAACTATTCATGGTGACAGAAGACAGCAAAGCAAGTAAGCAAAGGGGAGACAAAATTCTTTCCATCCTTAGAGTGTATCCAGGTTACCTGCCCCAGGGCAGGTGTAGCACTCACGTCCTTAATCCTAGCTGGAAATATGCCATACCAAGCAGGTGATTGACTTACTTACTAACCACACATCCTTAATCCCAACATCACACACTCTATATTCAGGCAACCCTGAGTAGCCTCTCCCCCATGGCTAGCTGAGACTTTGGGGTTACATCTAGACACAAACCACAACACCATGTGCAAAGCCTATAATGTGAGAGGGTGCAAAGATTTGAAACTAAAAGAGCCCCCAGAGGCCATGGTGCTCTGGATTTTCCTACTTGGAGTGTGGTCCAGGGGCCAGCAGCAGCAGCATCCACTGAGTGCTTGTCAGAAGTGCAGCATCTCTGCCCACCCTGATCCTTGCTAAAGCAGAACCTGCCTCTCCTGGGGTCGGTAGGGGATGCCTGGGCATGTGAACATCCGAGAATCATTGTGCAGCCTTGTCTGTGGCTTAGGGCATTAGACGCCCTGCGGCTGCTGAAAGCCTGTCAACTTGTGAGCTAGGTTATCCTCACTTTCCTTGGTGCTTTACCTGCAAGGAGGCTAAAACGATGCAAATGTTCTGTGCTCTGCCAGGCTCTTCTCTTTTTCTGAATGAATGCCACTTCCTATGGCACCTTCCCCATCGATCAGAACAGATCCTCCTGGGGCTTATAGATTGCAAAGGTACATCTGGAAGCACATACACTGGCCTCTGGGGAATATCTAGACTGGCTTTCTTTGCTGTGCTCTGAGATGTTCTTTCCTCTTGGCAGAGGATTGCAAATACACTAGTCCTGTCTCACAGCAGAGAATGGCACACACACGCTACTGCCCATCCACCTGCAGCAGGCATATGTTTTGAACTGAGCTGCAAGCCTGGTCATTTATCTGTAGACCAAGTTCCCATCACCTTTGCCAAGTCCTTTATGGGCATAGAGGTCCCAGATATAGGAAGACTGGTTGCTTTGAAAGCTACGTGGAAGTGTTAGTTATCAAAAGAAACATGGCTGTTACCTAGATAGACTGGTTCATGTTGGGACTGGGCATCATACCTTCCCTCCGAGACAAAGCACTGAGCCCTGTGGCTAGGTCATGGTGCCTGGAGTCTAATTTTGAGCCAACTATAAGTCATTTCTGAGGGATTTTGGGCAACTCACTTAACATACGTGAATATCAGGCTGCTGTACGATAAAATGAAGTTATCATTTCTACTTCACAGGTAGATTACTGAGCCTTCATTATCTAAAAGCTTTTGAAAGCTGTGATTTCTGGGTTTAAGTTGCTATATGCTTGTGTGCCTTTTGAAAGTGAGTTTGAGTGAATCTCCCTATTTCTGTTCATTTAATGACTCTAACATTAAGCACCAGATAGTAGCAAATGCTTATTAATCTTACCCATGGGTTACTGTGAGTTAAGAAATGCACTCGACATTGACCTTTCCTTGCTGTTTCTGAATTAGTCACTCGCTTCCCATTATTTGTGTGTCAGCAGTGTGACCTAAATAAAGTTAGGGTTGATCTCTTTCAGAATATGGTTTGAATTTCTCCTTACAATAAAGTTAAGGCAAGTTGATGTATGGTTTGCAATCAAATAGAAAGGCCTTTTTAGCAAAGCACTTGTACAGCGATGGAGTTATTGTTGAGAATTGGCTTCTGAATGTGGTCAAATTCCCAAATTGCCTGGGTGTTTCTTGGCCTGCTGAGGAATGTAGTAGAGAGTGGTCTCCATTTGTCACTGCCACTTTCCATTGGTGGGGCAACTCGATAGCTCCGAGTGCCCCGTGTCATACCTTACTGCCTTGGAATTCCAGATTAGGTCACTGCTTGTGCAGCTGAGTATTTTTCAGATCTTCACACTGTGCTTCAAGGGGACTTTCTGGGTTAACCTAATCGACGGCTTCATCAGCTGCTGTGCATGCTGTACAGAGCAGGTGGACTCAGGGCCCGTGTTTCAGAAGCTGTGTAATTTTCGGCAACCTCCAGACCAAAGCATAGAACAACAAAAACTGCCTCGGTCATGCTGCATTAGGCTGCAGAGATAAGATTCAGCCAGCACAGCTCAGCCAGGCAGAAACCACAGAGGAGCTAATTCATGCATCGCGTGTCTTCCCTAACCCTTTGTCCTACCTTATGTTGTATTTCACCATACAGAATGGAGAGCATCCTAGGTCTCAGGGATGTGTGCAGCCCTGGGGAGGAAGAAGGTGCTTCGTGACAGGCTCATGTCTGCTTCTGAAGCTTCTGGGGGAAGTGGGGATTGGGCCTAAGAGCTCTGGACGCCTGGCCTCCAGATGGACTGGCTGGGCTTGGGGAAGTGGTCAGATTAGCTCTGGGCTGTGGTCACTGCTAGTGCAAGGTCAGTTTGTTGAGAGTGGTGAACTTATAATGTGTCATCTTACCGTAACATGAAAAGGACCTCTTCTAACCACCGTGAAGCCATCCCCTCAGACCTGGGTCTTTGGTTCAGTTCACATCTCGGCTGGGGCGATGGACATGTGAGGTGGACATGGCGCAGTTGTGGACACAAAAGTTCTCTTCTCATATGGAACTGTGCTTCTGGGTCCTGCTCTGGCCCCTCTGATGCCTCTGGGAAGAGCCCAAGTCAGTATAACTTGGGACAGAATTCTTGCCAGGACAGATCCAGAATAATGCTGTCATGTTATTCTCCCATCTTGTCACCTCTGTCATAAGTCTCTTCATCAACTCCATTTCCAGAAATCACAGGGAGCAAAAGGCTGAGAGCTACGACTCCCTTAGAGTGATGGCAGCCAGCTACAAACACGTGGTGGGGTCCCTGACATGTGGCTTGGGGACTGAGCTAGCATCGTGCCACGAATTTTGGTTTTGTACGAGTCCGTGTCTCCTGAGTACACATGAGTGGATTACCAATACACATGGCCACTAGCTTCGTATGTTCCCTGATGGAATGACCCAGTTAGAGGCTTGGCCCAGGGATAGGATGAGCAAGGCTGGCTGTGTGCTGTTGGGGAACCTCCCAGCTGGGCCACAGGGGCGCCTCCCCTCCTGGTCAGGGTGCAGACAAGGGTCAGAGCAAGGAGGAGAGCCCCGCTGTGGGGATGGCTCTGCTCATTTAAAGTGCCACACGGATAAATAAAAACAATGGGCTCCATAGGAGAGATTTGTTTCACAGCATTGCCTTCTTTTGAAAGCAGCCATTAGGAATAGTCTTTTGGCTTTTCGTGCATTTACCAACCAAACTTGAACACGTTAGAAACTCTCTAATGCATTAATATGCCAAATGAGGCAATAATAATTATTCTTCCCTTGCCAGTGACCAAGCAGTGCTGCTGCCTAGTTTTCCAACAATCTGGCCAGGATCATGTTTGTAGCAAACCAGGGCATCCTCAGGCTTCTGCCTACTATTGTCTCTCGCGTGGGGAAGTGGCTCGGTCTATAAAACGTGTGGTTGCTATGAATTACTGTTGTTGGTAAGGAGAATTGGAAGCACTCTCATTTCTAGATTACCTTTCAAATATTCAAATTCATGCACCAGTAGCATATGGCTAGAACTTTTATTTTTTTTTTTCCACTCAGATGTCTTCCAATGTGCTTCATTGAATTCCAAATCCACATCAGGTTTGAATTTTGAAAATGCCAACTGTATACTAACTGAATGTGAGAAATGAAGAAAACTCATAAATGTTTTTTTAAAAATAAATGGTGTTCTGTGTTCAGATAAAAACTAGGTTTTGGCTTTTTTTTTTTTTTTTAATTTTGATTCATTTGCATCTCGATAATGTTGAGGGAACAATGATACTGGTGTGTTCTTAGCAAGTTTTCTGTAAGACGGATCCACAATAGTGCATGCCCCGTATCAAAGGAAAGGGGATCATGGTAGGCTTTGTGGCCACCCTTCTTGCTCTGGACGGTGACAGCCTTGGGTGGACGGAACAACCTCTGTCTTCTTCAGATGGCCAAACAGGTGTCTGCTATATCCACTTAGCCTGTCTAAAATTTGGCTACAGAAATGATGAGACTCTATTTTCTTGCCCCTTGGGGTTTAGTGTATGGGTCCCATTTATGCCTTCTTTCTTACTAGATACGAGAGAAAGAAAGAAAGATCGAACCTGTGTTCTTTGGAACTAATAAAAGGAGGTTTTTATCCAGTTAATTCTCCTTGGTTGCAAAGAAAGTAATTCTAAACATCCATGTCCCACATAACCTTTGCCAGAGGCATTGGCACAAGATGAAAGCTGAATTGGCTGTAACCCTGATGCGGGGACCCAGGTGACCAGAAGGCCTAAGAGCTTCCTGGGCCTTGGGATTCCCAGTGGTAACAACTCTCCCTCTTCCTGCTCCTGCCCTCTCTGCGCTGAAGAACATCACAGTCTGAGTAAAATATAATGCACACATTTTCCTTCTTAAATTCACCATCAACTGTAAAATATAACATTATTTTATGGACCACAAAGAGAAAAAGTGCTACTCAAGACAATCAGTTGGACTCATTTCAGAGAGTTCTTTTGCAACAAACCACATTTTTTAAACTAGTGAAATGCATTTTGATGATGGGTTGAGTGACAGGTAGGGAGATCATGCTAAATTTCGCTAATTTTTAAATGATGTATTTCAAACACAGAAAATCTATTCCCATCCTCCAACTTTGATACAGCTCAATGCTTTGCTGTATTTGTTTCAAATATATTTTAAAAATAAAACACTGAAGACACCATGGAAGTTCCAGGTGGACTCCTCCCCATTGTAGGACTCAGTCTCTCCGTAAGCCCCTGTGGAATTCAACCTGGGGCCTTTGCATTGAGTTATATCCCCAGTTTTTTAATTTAGTTTTTATTTTGAGACAGGGGGTGACTTCCCCAGGCAGGACGCAGACTTCTGCCACAATCCTTCTGCCACAGCCTCCCGGAGTGCTGGCTTCACTGGTGTGCACTGCCACACCTGACTTGCTTCTTCCTGTTAGTAGGAAAACC
This sequence comes from Cavia porcellus, assembly GCF_034190915.1. Taxonomy (NCBI): domain Eukaryota; kingdom Metazoa; phylum Chordata; class Mammalia; order Rodentia; family Caviidae; genus Cavia; species Cavia porcellus. Next base: position 14,112,866 of record NW_026947514.1, read on the forward strand.
CTTGCACTTCAGATACACAAATTCTGCCAGTGATAGCTGAATGACTTAGCTTCTGGTCAAAGAAAAGATACAGAAGGGATGAGTACAGCTTCTGGATTTGGTCTAAAAACAGGGCATAAGTTAGGGTTGGTTTAGTTTAGTGTTTTTTAAAAGGTCATGGGTTCAATTCACTCTAGGAAAAAAAGGAGGATGAAAGAAAAAAGTTCTTGGTACTGTATTCCATTCTTCTTTCCTCTTGGCTTCTGGTGAGGACAGAGACCAGGTGGCAGCAAGCTATTATGATCATAAGAATGTAGAAAACATGCTAGAGAACAGTGAAGCAACAAGATAGAAAATACTTAGTTCTTGCCCCTTACAAACTGTCTTAGGCAGGAATGTGAAAAGTCAACAAGCATTTTAAAGTAAGTCAGTGTTGTTTGGTCTCTATTAAAACAGCTTTCAAACAGGGCGTGGGGATGCACACTAGTAATTCCAGCACTGAGAAGGCTGAGGCAGGAGGATCACTGCTTCAAAGCCAGTTTAGGCTACAAAATGAGTTCAAATCCAGTCTGAACTGCATAGCAAAACTCTGTCTAAAAAGACAAATAAATAAGTAAATAAAACAGACTTCTAAATAATCTAAATAATACAAAAACTTCCATTTTTTTTTAACTAGAGGACATTACGTTGAATGAAAACACAGAAAACCCAAAAGGCACAGAAAAACAAATGGTGTGTGTTCTCTCGTATTTGTAGGAACTGAAAATGACAGTCACATAGAAGTAAAGGGTGGAATAGTGGTCACGAGAGGCTGGGAAGGAGGGAAGGAGGAAAGGTAGAGAGAGGTCAGATAATGGGCACCAAAGCACAGTCAGAGTGGAGGAGTTAGTTCTAATGTTCTATATCACAGTAGGGTGTCTATGGGTAACAATGACATATGTACATTTCAAAAACCTACAAGAAGCTGAGCCTCCTGGCAAATGCTTATAACCCCAGCACACAGGAGGCTGGGGCAGGAGGATCATAAATTTGAGACATCTGGAGCTATAGAGCAAATTTAAGGGTAGCTTGAATTGCAAGGAAGACTGAATCACAAAAAAAAAGCTACAAAAGAGAATTTTGAATTATCTTGCCACAGATAAATGATAAATATTTGAGTAGATATATGTACCCCAATTTGAACGTTATACAATATATACATAAATCAAAATATCACAAGCTATCCCACAAATATGTACAGTTACATGTCAGTTTTTTATTATTACCTTTTGACAGCTATTAGTAACGGTTCAAGTCATACGTAATCTTGGCAAGTATCCCAATCTCAGACCTTGAGATTAAACTTTTTAATCTAGGAGAGTACAAACATGCTTCACCCTAAAAACAGTAAGCAGCAGTATTTGAAAGTGCAAAATTATGATCTTGTTTTGCAAAATTTTCTGCTTCCTTTTTTGTTGTTATTGCTATACTGTAACTAAAAGCATAAAATGTAAAAGAAAACTTCGATTTTTGATAAGTGGAAGGACTGAGGGAAAACATACGATTCGTCACATCTTCAGACTTGAGGCGGAATGAATATATTTAGCAACTTCCTCAATGGCTGAGTATTTGTTTCCGGTCCTTGGTGGTCATCACGAACTCAAGCCCACTAATCATCCTCCATGTGGAGATACAGGTATTCAGACACACGGAAGGCAGTTGGCGGCTCTGTCCCCAGTGGAAGACACTGAGAGCAAACTTCCCAGTGGTCATCTCAGAATGAAAAGACGTTTTCATTCGCAGAAGAATTTTCTTCTCAAATTCAGACTAAGCATCCATGTGGCTGTTGTATGAGGAAGGCCTGGTCAGTTCCTCTTCTCCGGGAGCTGGCCCCAGAGCTCCCAACACCATGTGACAGGCAGCAGAAGGGCTGCTTCTCACAGTGAAAACCCCTCCCTGGCTGGCCCAAGGGGCCGCAGCTTCTGGGCCAGAGCACCGTGTTGGCTGGGATACTTGCTTTCTGTGAAGTGACCAGGTGGCTCAGGGGCTCTATCTACAGGGCCAGTGCCACTGGTTGGTAGAGGGGACAGCTTCCAGTTTATTCCTGTCCCTTTACACAGCCTGAGCCTGTCTGATGGGAGCACACCCAGCAGCTTGGTGTTGATCTCATAGGTTAGCATAGTTTCTGGTCTTAAACACTAGTCTGCTCTTTGATTTTCTCTCTTTCTATTTTGGGGATTGAACCCAGGGCTTTGAGAATATTAGACAGGGCTGTACCTCTGGGTGACAATCCCAGCTCTTTCTGTTTTATTTGGTGCAGGTTCTCACTAAGTTTTCCAGGCCGGCCTCAGCCTCCTGATTAGCTGGGACTAGAGGTGTGTGCCCCCCTGCCCAGGTTTTTGGATTCTTTCTCACAGGGCCCTGGGCAGTGAGTGCTGCAAGGCATGGCTTCTGCATTGAATGAGACCAGTGCCATTGCTCGCAGTATGCTGAGTGTCCCTTGTTTTCGGCCCTCTCTTCTCTCCCTCCATGCAGTAAGAATTGGATTTCAGGGCAGTGTTCCTCCAACCTCTGCATTCTCTACATTGCCTGTAAGCCAAAGATCGTGGGTATCTCTCCCGCCATCTGTGTCCCTAACTTCAAAACACAAATGGAGGCTCCTGGATGCAGTGGGCAGGTGAGCTCAGCCTGCAAATTAAATTCATAGTGGAAAAAACAGCCAAACAATACAAAATGACTTCCCTGAGTGGGTGCTGGAACCTCAGCTGTGCGAGCCCTGTCCGGCCTTCAGACAAAAAGAAAGAAGAGACATCATTTTCACATGGAGGTCAGTTTGTGCAGCCTAGAAATCTCACATTTCCTCTAACAGCTTTTGCAGCCTAAAAAATGAAAATTAGATGGAAAAGTTCCCTAAGCACCGGCGCTCAGATTGATTCACCTATTAACCAGTTCGCCAGAAATTCACCTGCATTTTGAATGTTCTGCTCGCACTGGCGGTATCACAAATTAATTTAATTCAAAAATTGAAGATTAAGCATAAATTGAAAATTTAAAACAAGCTGGTATGCCCTTAAAAGGCTTGATTTTCAAACCTTATAATACCAAAGAGATGGAGGAAAAATATCAAAGGACATTGCCGTGGAAAAACACTCAAAAAGGTTTTAAATTATAGGCAAATTGCTCATTAGGTGACTGGCTTTGGGCTAATTGACCTAAAGTCAATGGCATCCAAAAGTCGACACTTTTGTGCCCAGGGACACTTTCTCAGGCCCGTATTCATCTTTTATCAGATAAAATTCTAATCAGCTCTATTATTTGGTTTCTCAGCCCCTGGCATATTAGATGTGAATCAAAACAGGAGGGAACAGTGCGAGCCAGGCCACTTTGCACAGCTAGAAGGCCAGCTGGTACCCCAATGGCCAGGGAGGGGGAAGAGAAGGCCAGGAAAAATGAAAATGTGAACATGAGGCTTAGGAAATCACCTTAGCATGAGGCCATTCCTGTAGGGTGACCTGGTTCTCTCCTGCCTTTCCCTTCTGTGGCTTTGGGAAGCACCTCTCTATCATATGCAAAGGCTCATAATGCCAGCCAGGTCTTGAAGAATATTTATAACGTAAATATAAACCAAGAGCCAAAGACTTTGCTTAGCTCATTGTTGTCTTCTATAATTCCTGTTAGAAAGCTTTTTATCATGACCTTTCAAATTGATGACTTGCATTAGAATATCCCTGCGAAGTGAACTGTCTACTCTGTCTTCCATGAACCCACTCCCCAATACTGCTTAGATGCACGCCTCAGTTACTTCATGAACAGGCCAACCCTGCAACAGTTCTGGGGTTTGGAAAACTTCACTTCCAGGAGCAACACTGTCACCAAAAGTTAGCACAACCAAATCCTGCTAAAACTTAATGTCCAGGGGAGGAGGTAATGAATGATCTGAATCATGATGAAATCCACTTCCCAGTGTTGGGTGCCTAAAAATGTGGATAAGAGGCAAGCAGGTAGACAACCCACAAAATAGGAGAAAAATATTTGAAAAATATTAGTCTGTTAAGGTATTAATATTTGGAAAAATAGGGAACTCCTAAAGCTTCAAAAAGAAAAAAAATCACCAATTTGCCCAATTCAAAAATAGGCATAGATAGTCAAATGGCCAATAGATACAGGAAAAGACACTCAACATCAATAATAAATAAGATGTGCATCAAAACTGTAATGAGGTACAACTGCATACCGTTAGGATGGCTACTATCAAAAAAAAAAAAAAAACCCAGAAAATAACAAGTGTTAGTGAGGATACAGAGAAACTGGAATCATTATGCACTGTTTTTAGGAATTTCAAATGATACAGCTGCTGTAGAAAACAGTATAGTGATTTCTCAAAAAATTAAAAATAGAATTACCCCATGAGCAATTCCATTTTCTTGGTGTCTTTCCAGACAATTTGAAAGCAGAATCTCAAAGAGATACTTAAACATCCACGTTCGCAGCCACATTATTCACAATAGCTAAAATGTGGATGCAGCCTGAATGGGCACCCATAGATGAACAGATCCGCAAAAGGTAGTTTATCCGGGTACGGAAGAGGAAGGGTGTGATGCAACCTGGGTGACTCACGACCTGATGAAAGTGAATTAGACCAGTTATGAACAGGTAAATACTATATGATTCCCCTGATGTGGGATAGTTGAAGTTGTCAAATTCAGGAGATTGAAGCCAGAATTGTGAATTTCCAGGAGGCAGGAGTAGGGATGGGAAGTTACTTTTTCATGGGTGTAGAGTTTCAGGGTTACAGGTTGGAAGATAGAGTTATGGAGATAGAAGGTGGTGGTGGTCACATGACATTATTATTTAATACACTGAAACTCTCTACCTAAAATGATTAAGATGTATTTTAGTACAAATTTCTTTTTAGAGAAAGCGAGAGAGAGACAAAGACAGAGATTCTGGAAGAACTCACTTCCTTGAGAGCCTGACTAGTTTATACTGCTTCTGATCCCCTTTTACCTCTAACGCCCAAGGATCTCCACCATCTTTCTGCTGCAAGGCCCTCTCTGAGGGCTGGGACTGAGGCCTGAGATTCCTGGAACGGGTGAGGGTTCAGGACCTTGTGAGCAGGTAGAGAGGGTCTGCTTGGGGACCAGTGCTCAGAGAGCGGGTGGGTAAGGGCGAAGAAGGGCTTACGTTAGCCACCAGCCATGCTTACTCCCCAGACCAGTCAATGTGATGCTTAGTGTCTGTCCTCTTTAAGTCCTGTTAGTATAGTTAAGACCTTTACAACCAACAGCATGGTGAGCACTCCTAGGGGCAGCCCACGGTCCCCGGAAAGAGCAATAGATCAGGTGACAGAAGCCAAAGCACTGATCTATATAAAGTGTGATCTCAGTACACTCACTGATTTCAGGGCCTCAAAAGATCTTCTCAGAGATACTTGCCACACTAATTCAGTTCATGAGATAAACTTGGTGCAAATGCTTGGTAATGGTAGAGGTGTGGAGAAAATGGTGCCCAGTGAGCATGGGCAAGGAATGTTCTTATTGCTAACCATGAACTCTAAACAGTTAACTCTGCTCCGTACTTTTTGTAAGTACTTGGTGGTTGGGTAAAGGGTACTCTCCATCTGTCCTGCTGAAACCTGAAGAGCAGACTTTGTACCAGACCCTAACATTGTCTTGAGATTGCTTTAATAAAATGACACACTTTCTTAACCAGTAAGGTGTATCTACCTATTTCCTTGGGGGTGAGCTGATTATTATTATCATGGTAAACAGCCAGGAATGATTCAATTTAGGAAAATAATAGGAAAATTTCACTCATCTTTTATGGGATAATTTTGCCATAATCCCCACCAATAAAGTAGTGGTTTCTTTAAAACATGCTGGTTTGGGGTCATGGATCTGCACTCTTAAAGTCTGCGATTGATTGTTTAGTGTGAAAATTGTATTCAAGTGAAGTACATCAGTATGCAAATCTAAAATGTGGCCATTTTCATCTAGATTGAATATTATTAACTAGCCCAAGGGATAGGATGTAATTAAGATTTTTGAGCAGCTTATTTTTGTCTACTGTGCTGAGTATAACCCCCATATTTAACATGGTTTACCAATTTGAATAATGGGAAGTTGGATCAGTATGCCAGTAGCTACACATATGGGCTTTTAAGTGTAATAAAAGAGTTTGACTTTTCTCTGTGGGTTCAACCATTGGTAAGAGCAGAGCACAGATTTGAACTTGAAGAAAATAAGAGAACGCTCAGACTGTCGGAAAATCAGGTTTCTTTCTGAATGATGACAGGTTTCCATCTCATTACCTACTCGCTTATTCTAATGCTTCTTGCATGGGTTTAGGAACAAAGACCAGAGTGGGACAGATGAAGCCCTGGTTAGGGGTTTTTCCTTTTTGCCTAATTAAAACTATTGGAGTTCCACAGCCTTCAAATGCAGCTCAAGTGAGAAGGGAGGACAACGTTTGCTTGGATCCACTTCAGAAAGTTTCCAGAGTCTTCCCCGCAGAGCTGATAAAGGCCCATTCTGGCAGCCTGTTCATTCAGATGCAGTTTCTGGGTCCCATCCTTCCTAGGCGAGACAAGAGGCTCATCTCGTCTGCCTTACCTACATCGTTTTAAAAGAAAGACAAAAAAGTTCCTCCTTCCTCCCAGGAGAAGTTAGGGAAGGGATCCACTGCAGAGCTGTACCACTTTAAGCAGATACCGGCAGGGCTAGGTTGGTAACATAGCTCATTTCACCCATCCACATTGTCAGGTGTACCATATGTATTTAGTACATCATTTGATAATGCTAAAAAAAATATTAAAGCAGTGTGAGACTAAAGGAAAAAGAAGATGAATGTTAGCATTCCCCTGGGGTTCATGGGTGAAGGAATTAACACAGCGTGGCACTCTACCCTAGCTGTGTTTGTTTCCATGGCAACAGCTACGTACATGTTTCAGACTATCTACAGTGACACAGTTGCAGAAATAGTAGCTTGCAGGTTTCTGATATCGCATCAGTGGACAGGCGGCACGCACTATATTAAGTAAGTGTAAAAGAATTTAAAATATAGCTCTGGATTCAGATGTGTATTAGCTCAGCTGAGCAATGTGTCGGGGCTTGCGGCATTCCCCTCCTGCACCACAGCAAAACCTGGGCAAAGTTGAAAGTTGCAAGATTCCAGTCAAACAATTGTCCTTGCTTGGGTAAATATCTTCAAATGAAACAAATGTGAGTGAGTTGCAAAGGTAAGAGAATGGCCTTGGCAGATGACGTGGTAAAGAAGGCTATTGACAGTGAAGCTTATTTTTTTGGAGGGCGGTAGTGATGGGTAAGGAACGAAAGCTTTGGTTGAAAATAGCTGAGTCTTTAAGCAAATCTAATGTGCAACAGAATCTTTAACAGCTGCTGAGTTTATGGCAACTAAGGTCTTTGAATGTCTCTTTGTAGAAATTGCTTTTATATGAAAAAATGATCAGGTGAGAAACAGGGAGGTTGATTAGGTGTGCAGTTAAAGGGAAATTGGGGCTCCATTGTCTTTTCTGAATGCTTATGTAAATATCTCTGTTCTCTCCAGGATGACCCTGGTTTGTCTTTGACATCTGTTCCCCTTTTTTAGTACCATTTGCTGGTGTCCGTGTTTATGTTACACGGCCACATTGTGGCCTGATATGACTTCTGTGTTGGTTAGAGAGCAACCAAAGATGATAGACTTTGTAAATGTGTGACTTTGCTCCAAATTGTACAGTAATTTAGGAGGAGTGTTCAACTGGGCATTTATTTATGTGCCAGATCCCTACTTTTGAATAGCAGCCTAGGTATTAGGTTAATGGATTTCAATGTGCACGTTATGATTGCAGGAGCTTTCAAGTATGTTGTAGTTAATTTATACTGAGTTTTGAATGTCAAAATATTTTTGTTTATGTCCATTATTCACCTCAGCCCACACTTATTTTATGCTGTAGTTTTATTCATGTATTAGTGAAGAGAATGTAAAATGACATGGGGATTTCATTAATCTATTCATTTGAGGAACATTAGTTTTCTGAACATAGGTAGACTTTGACAAAAGTGACATACTGACTCTTTTGGTTTATATGAGGCTATTTTTTAGATGCATACAGAGTGATCTACAGAGAATGGTAGTAATTATTTGACTGGATGTTAAGAGAATGCCCTGAGGGGCTTTGAGTTTCTGAACACCTGGGCACAGGCAGGGCTGAGACAGGTTTTGAATTATATATCAGGGACTTGAACCCTGAAATGTCCAACACCCTAGTGGAAGATAAGAGGCCCCTTTTTATGATTCCCCCATTGAAATTAACATTGAAGCCTCCCTTGGGTGTCCACACGCAGTCTGTCTGAGTTAACCCCAGAGGTCACAGGGGGTTTGTGTCTTCTGTGGGGAATTTTTCATGGTGGCTCATAACAAAGGGCATTCCTTTTTCAGAGAAGGACTCCTCCACCCTCTCCCCCCCCCCACTTCTGCCGAACCCCAGCCTATCTTTGGAGCTGTCAGGAGAACAGGTTGCAGACTCCCTTCCTTGTGCTCTGGCTTGCCTGCCACGGACCCCTTGTGTCCTGGTGGGCTGCATCTCCTCGTGACAGCTGTGTGAGGCCACCTGTGCTTATCCCCCAGGCAGAGGGACCAAATGCCATTGGTATGAGAGTTCACATGACATTCTGTAATTGGGTTTGAGGGGCCCTGGAGATCTTTGCTTCATTAACCTGGGACTAAGACTGGAAATCAAACAAGTTTTCATTGAACAACTTAGGAAGACTCGTTCCACTTGTGTCTGTTTGGAAGTACTAGCACAGACCTTTCCAGCACTCAGCGTGTGTATGTATTTTTCTCATCCTGCAGAAGTATTTTTCCAGTGTAAAAACAAATAAAGCATCCATCTGTATCATTTTATTTTAACTCTTTCTCTAGAATAGAAAAACACATAAACCTGAATATAGTGCCCTAAGCTGAACTAGTCATTTGAATGTAAAATTTGGCACTGTTTGTAGGAAACCCAATGGGTTCTATGCTAGGGCCAGGAAATTTATTTGGAAAAAATAAAATAAATTTGAGGGATTCCCAAATAGTGGTCACATGGAATGAATAAGAGAAAAACGAAGGTACAGACTGATCTTATTAGCAGTCTTAGCTGGCAATAAGGTTGCCAGAACAAATTTCCTGAGGCAGAGCTCATTCGGGCTGTTGGCTCCCCTGTCCAGTAACTTCTGAAGACTCCCGGTGACCACAGGAAAAGGCCAAGCCATTGGTTGGTGTCCAGGCTTTTCCACCATTAGCCCTTTTCCAGCTCACTCTCACTCTGTCTCCTCTTCTTGGAACATCCTTGCTTCTGTCCCGGGGTCCTAAACACCATGTGCAGCCACACTTGGAATGTTCGAGAACTTTGTTCTTGCTGTTGTCTCTGACCGAATGCCTTAATCCTCATCTTCGTTTCACAAAGCCCAGCTAAAGTTTACTTCCCCCTTAGAACTTTGTGGATCCCCCAACATCCACCTCACTCTTACTGGGATAACTTCTCCATTCTTCACGTACGCATATCTGTTTCTTTGCCTTCCCTTACAGTACATGTTTCATTACATTAAGGTTAGTTGCATATTCTCTTAAGGAAGATGTAAGTGTGTTAGAGGCAGGGCTGTGACTTACGTACTTCGGTAGGTTTAGCCATAACTAGAATAGTATTTCAAACTGTTTGATTTAACTGAAGTCTTAAAACTTAGTAAAGATACACATTGTTGGACCATTTTCAAATGTTTGTACTCTGTGCTCAAAGGGAGAGTTGGATATGGAGATTTTTAAGGCTTTGTCTATGACAGCACCAAAGCATCTGAACTTCTTCAGCTCCTTTCAGATGCTTCCAAACCTCCTGCTGTTTGGCATCAGCTAAACACAGTAACCAGGTGAATAGCTGTTTATTTTCATTTTCATAGAACTGTAAGATTTTAGAGCTAAAAAAGACTTTTAGGACTATATGCCTCATAGTACAGAGAAGAGCGTTTTGAACCAGAACTGCTAAGTGGTTTTTCCAAGGCAGCAGAGTTGATTAGAGACCCAAGTGTGTGGACCGCTAGGTGTTCCTGTCTACTGAGCCTCCTTAAAGCTCACTGACTTCAAGCTCCACTTAAGGTTGTCACTAATCAACTCCCTCTTTCCTGGCCCAGGCTGCTATTGGCTCAGGTTCTCCATGTCAGCACCACAATACTATTAACCAGCTCTCTGCTAGAGAGGCTGGTATCATTGGGTTACAATTGTAGACCAAGAAGGGAGCTCTGGAAAACTGGGAGCAAAGCTAACAATTCATTAGCCATCACTCCACCGAGGCCACGGCAGCTGCTAAATTCACTCAAGTTCAGACCCTTAAAAAGAGTGGAAAAAAGAAAGCACATAGTTTCCAGTATCTGGGCACCGTGTAGCCCAGCCAGCTGGGTGCAGCCCTATGGCAAAAAGATCGCTTTAGTTTCAGAAATCCGAGATCCTGGCCTTGCACAGAGGAGGGGCAAGTGGCTGCAACTGTGCCTGCCATGTGCCATTCCCTTCCTCTCTGGGCACACCTCTGGCCCTGTGCGAGGTCCAAGAGGGGCTAAAGAAAGACCCAGCCCTCCACATTGACACAAAAAGCAGTCTTAGGGAAGGGTGCGTGTACATATGTGTGTGTGTAAAGCCATGTGTTTTCAAGAGGATCTCTTGGTTTCTATGTAAACGTGTGCTTTCTCTTGCCCAGAGTTAGCCTGTTAAGGGAATAAAGCACAATTCAGGTTTCCAAGTTGGAAGCCTGATTAATCTCTCTGCCAGTTACATATGGAAATAAATTAGTAAATGGTCCATCTGGGACTAAACTACTGCGGAGATGATAAATTATTGCCATCCTGTGTGTCGGTGTGGCTGAAGACTGAGTTGTGCTCACCAGGAGCTGCCGGAAGATAACTGGATGCTCTATTGTGGTCAGAGGAATAGCATTTAAAGGGAAAAAATTACAAGTGAAAAAAAATTTACCTTGAAATGTTTCTGGGGAGAATGAATTGGTTGATGCCAAGTTTGCACCTCAGAACTGCTGTATCTGCACATATTTAAAAGGAGACTCTCAAGGGCACGGGAACATTTTAGCTTTATATTTTCAAAGGCCAATACAGTAGCAAGTGTTAATTAGTACCCAGTGTCCCCATGAAAAGGCTAATTCTGTACATCTGCGTAGGCTTGCACTTTATAATTTTCATAGCACCTTCATATCTATTTTTTTTATTTAAATTGCAAAGAGGGTGGGGCAGGTGGAGGCCTGTTATTTTGTTTTGTTTTCGTTTGTTTTGACAGATGGGAAACTGAGGTTGAGAAGCTCAGATGGTTCAATGGCAGAGCTGTGATGAGAAGCAGATATTGCCAGTTCTGAGTCTTCATTTCTATCAGCCTTGGTGTGACACCAAACACAATTTCAGTGACCCTCATGCATCTACCAACATCGGGAAATGAAGCATTCGATTGGTGTCAGTTTTCTAGAAGCAAAAGCTAAACTTCTTGATCATGAAATGTATTTTTTTTTTCTCCAGCCGAGATGTTGAGTATTAGTTTAACTTTTTTGCAGAGTGGGGGTGGCTAAGGCACACCCCTGTCAATGTATTTTATAAAGTTAAAACCAACGTGGCCGCAGGAGTTTTTAGGTATGTTAAGACTTTGTTTTGTTTGTCTCTGTATCAAATGGCTGGAGGCTACTATGACACTCAGATTCTCATGCTGACTTTAAAATTTTCTTTTGTGTTCTTCCTCCTGGATAGACCTTTTAGCTATGAATCCTGGAAGCAGCTGAGAATCTCCTCTTTGGAAAATGCGGTATAAAAAGAAAGTACAGGAAAATAAACGGGCTAGAGAAATCTTTCAGTTGCCTTGTTTATCAGACATCAGTTTCTAAACATAAACCCCGGGTGTATGCTGGAGTTGGGGAAGAGAAGCCGCAATTCCTGGGCTTTTACCTGTCTGTATTCAGGAGCCACCTTGTGTCACCCAGCTCTTCTTCCTGTCTCTCACGTATCAGCAGACCTGGCTGCTTCATGTCCTGTATCACCCTCGTGTTTTGACTGCTGTCTGCTCCTGCCTATCACAGGCCTGTCCCAATCTCAAGATCCATTAGTATTGATATTGTCATCACGAGATCATCTCTTCCTGTCACCTTCCACCCACCAGAATGACAGTGTCTTCTGAGACCCTGTACCTGGGAGAAGTAACACTGGCTGTGCATTGAGTTGCTGAATGCAAGTCCTGTCTTCCCTGGTGGATGACACACTTCTCGGGGCAGGGACTCCGTCACCTTCCCTCTCTAACTCTTTCTGCCTCCCAGTCCGTAGCTCAGTCCTTTGTGTTTAATTAGAGCTTAAATACAAAGTACAGTAGCAGAATTTTATTTTGCAACAACAGGATAAATGTCTTTGTCTGAGTGGATAAATGAACAGCCTGTATCAGAATCACTTGCAGGGCTTGTGAAAACATACAGATATCTGGGTTCCCTTTCCAAATATTCTGATTCAGTATCCTGGGTCTGAGCCAAGAATTTGCTTTTCTGACAAGTTCTCAGGCAGTTTTTATGTTATTCAGGGACCATAGCTCGAGTACCGCAGATTCAATGAATTTATTTCCCAGAATTCTCACATTGATACATGGGGCTCATAGGATAATATCATAGAATATCTTAGGATAATATCATTCTTTTCATTAAGAGTTTATTTTCTGTCATCTTTGGAGCTTGGGCTAAAAAAACAAAAATTATTGTGCAGTCAATTTCATGTACCAACTTTCCTATTTGGCAATATTATTGATTAACTATGACCCACTAACTTGAAGCTCCTTTAGTGAAGGATTAGAATCAGAGCAAATTCACTGTACAATAGAATAGAGAACCGCTGACTCTGCAGCCTGTATACTTGGTCTCTCCAGCAGATCAAGGCTGGCATAGGGTGGACTGCTGGCCTTGAATGCTTGTTAGTGCACTGATGTTTTCCCTTTATAGAGACAAGTGTTTCAGAAGCAGCTATAGTAAAAGAAAACGATCTCACAGACATTTCAATGGCAGTTGCAGTAAAATCACATAATCTCACGGTATCTATGGCATGTATTTTCAGATATCTGTGTCCTCTTATGCCCTGCGAGGCAGTTTTAAAAACACTCTATCCTGAAAGATTCAGCCCTTCAATAACCATCCAAGAAATAAAGAGGCACTGTTGCAATTGACTGTTTCACTGAAGTGTGTCATTTTCTAGGGTCAGGCCATAGAGGGCATCCATTGTGGTTACTTGGACTCTCTGCTCCTCCACTCTAATCTCCTCTTCCTTCTGTTCCTTTCCACCAGCCTCTGGAAGCATCGTTTTATGATGATGGAAGCCCCTTTGTCCATTCTGTGACAGAGGTGGAGCGATGCTGACCTTGGTTTCCTGGACCCATTCTGACTCAGGTAAGCCCGCTGTGCCTTCCCTTCCCCAACCTGCCACACCTTACACAGATTATCACGTTGAATAAATGAAATACGAGAGCTGTATTTAAATGCAAATGCCAAATCGATTGTTTCTCCATCCATTGGCATCCTCCCTTCCTCCTCCCAATCTTAATGATCAATTCATGCAACTGATCAGACTGACAATGTGGTCAATCCAATTTAGACATTAAGATGATTGAAAACATTGAATCACATCTTTATTTAAAATTCTGGTGTGTGTCTTAGATGCACAAAGCAACCAGAACAATGCTTAGAATTTTCCTACAGAAACTTGTGCCTCTAAATTAGCTTCTTTCCCATAATACTACATTTAATTGTATTAATCTTTCTAATGTTGTGTCTTTTAGTTGTGTTCAGTAAGTATTATTCAATATCTGTTATATACTCTTGGGATAGATGGGAGTCAAAAAAAAAAAAAATAAGACTAGTGCCTCTCCTCAAGGAGCTCATGATCTTGCCAAAGATTCACAACTGGACCACTCCTCAAGGAGCTCATGATCTTGCCAAAGATTCACAACTGGACCACTGGGTCCAGATGAGGGTGGGAAGGGCCACCTTAGCCTTCACTTCAGGGAGCTGTCGAGCTTCCAGATTGGGACTGTAGAGTTAGGGGAGAATTCATGGCTGCCTGCATCACAGTGTTTGGAGGACCCTGATCCCCGATCCCAGCCAGAGTCAGAGTTTAAGGGCCCAGGTCTCTTAAGGATAATGGAGCACAGTGCCTGGGGAATCCCCACCTGCCCTGTTACAAAGGGGCCTTGGCTGGCAGTGTCTTTCTGAGGACAGTGGCCACTGTCACCAGCCCTGGCTTGGCTGCTGCCTTGCAGGTCTTTCCAGCCTCTCTGTGCCTGCCTACAGCCTACCTCTGTCTTTCTACCCATTACTTATTTCTCTTGTGCAGTCACTTCTGGCTTGATGAGGCCGGGATGACCAGAGACTCAGTTCAGTACCTGATGCTCAAAAGCTTGATGGGGAGCTGATAAGCAAAGCTGCAGGTTAGGAGGCCAATGCCATGAGTTTGGCATGAGTTGATGAGGAGGACATTGCTAGCAAGTTTTGAAAGCCCAAATTTAGGAGAATCTCAAGGTCAAAGTTGGGGCCACAGTCAGGGATAGGGAGCCAAGTGCTCTGATTAATTTGTACCAAATCCTGCTCATACCTGGCTCTTTTTCCTTGCTACTTTCTATCCAGCTGGTTAAAGCAGCAGCACTTAGAGCAGGGTCTTACAGGCCTTAGAGATGCCAGCTGAGATGCTTACTTTTCCAGTCAGGTGCTCTATACTCTGATCCTGGCCACTCTGCACCTGCCTGAGCATAACTGGGCCCAAGAGTACAGGCCCTCGCTGACTGAGAGTTCTAGCCAGAACTGTGGAATCACCTTCTGGAATCACCAGCCAGAAGGAAGCAGAAGAACTAAAATAACAGTATTTGTGTTCCCTTCGCACAGAACCGATTGCCTAATGAGAACTGGCCTACTTTTTCTAAGCCTCAGCCAGGGCTTAGCAACCACAGTGGGCCCACTGGCTAAGGACTGCCCGCTGCCTGTTGGTATGTGACAGGCAGGCTAAGAAGAGTTCTGACATTTTTAAATGATTGGAAAACTTTAAAAGAAGCTTTAGCTTTTTGTGCTTCATAAGAATCTGATGGAATTCGAATTTCAACATCTTTAAATAAAGTTTTATTGGAACACAGCTGTGTTCATTCATTTCTGGATCATCAATGGCGACTTGTATACTACCGCAACAGAATTCAATAGAACAGAAACCATAAACTGGCCTCATACAGAAGTTTACTGACCCTTGGTCTGGGTAACTCTGTGCCCTAAGCATTTGCAAAATCTGAGGTGTAGGACTTTCTCCCCATTAAAGAAATAGAATTGAAGGATGAGTAGGATTAGAACAGGACCAAGAAAAAGGGATGGATTTTCTAGGCTGAGACAGTGAATTGATCACACTCTAGTTCCATTGTTTCCATTTCTCTTTTTAATCCTTAATTGAATCAAGCTATATAATTAGGATTATTGCATTTCGAGAATGTAGATACAGTATTTCTCCTAAAAGGAGCCATCTGGGAATCCTGGATTATCCTAAAAGTTGAAACAAATCAGAACCAAATTAAAAGTGAACATTGAATTTTGGAACTGTTTTTTTTTTGTTGGTGCTGATGTGAGCTATTTTATTTCAAATCAAATAAATACTTTGTTTTAAATCCAGTAAACATGAAGTCTTACCATGAGTAAGCCATGACATTTAATCTTGGTGACATGTTTCTCCCAATCTGCTAGGATTTTATGAGCCTGTTGAATGAAAACTGTGGTGAAGGCCTGAGATGTGAGTTCTAACCTTGCTAACTGAGCCGGGAATGACTTTAGAATACTTGGCTGAAAAGTAGATCCCAAATCTCAGGGCCTAGGTACAACAAAATAAATGCATATTAAATTTTCTCTGAAATTAAGGAAACAATGAAGAAAAACATTTTTTTAAAGTGATACAGATTTGAGTTCATCTAAGCAAGTTTGAATCTGACCAGATTGACTGCAATCTGCCAGAAAGATTACAATAAGTACTTAGGAGTCTAACTTCTTCAGGACTTCCTCTTTTCCTGGGCCTCGGACCTTGTGAAATCTCAATGTCTTATCAACAGAGCATGTATGATATTGTGAATAGCTTAAAGCAAGATGCTCAAACTTTATTGCACAAACCAATCACATGAGGAACCTTGCTGAAAGGCAGGTTCTGATTCAGTAGGTCTGAACCGGAACCTGAAATTGTGCATTTCTGAACAATTCCTAAGTCACGGATCTACTGCCGGGTATGATGTTATACACTGCTGGTTCTGAGCAGTGTTTACCTAGAACTTAACCTGCAGTGGTCCCAAAGTGTGTCAAGTGGACCAGCAGCATTTCCTGAAAACGATGGCTGGAGATATGCATTCTAATTTTACCAACTGGCTGAGCCAGGAAAGCTGTCGTATACTAAGGATTTAGCTCAGCGGCATAAGCGTCTGCCTTGCAAGCAGGCAGTCATGAGTTCGATTCCCGGTACCGATAAAAAGGAAAAAGACAAAATATATATATATATATCAAGGCTCAAGGGCTTAATTGGGTAAAAGTTTATTTCCCACTCATCCAAAATTGGATTGGTTGACCTCCTGCTAGGTGCAACACGTAAAAAAGACTCGAGAACTGGCATCTATTCTTAAATGCCGTACAGTGGAAAGGACTCAGATTGCTTCCACATCCACAGTCCATTGGCCAGATTTAGGAACATGACCCCATCTCCTTCCGGGAAGTGCAGAGGAGGATAAATGGGTCCCTGTGCCCTGCAACACTGGGTCACTGTGGAAAAGTCTGTGCTTATTCTGTGCCTTTGTTTGCTCATCATTAAAGAATAATTAACCCAGTCTTGCATTTTTCCAGAGTTTTTGAAAGGTTCAAATAAGATGTCAGAAGTTGCCTTTAAAAGTATGATAAGAGCCAGGTGTTGTAGTACATGCCTGTAATCCCAGCACTCTGGGAGGCTGAGGCAATAGGACTACAAAATTGAGCCCAGCCTTGGTAATTTAGTATCTTAGTAAGATCCTGTCTCAAAATAAAACAAAAAAGATCTGGGAGTATAACTCAGCATGAAGGTCCTGGGTTCAATCCCCAGTGCTGCCCCCTCACCTCAAAACAAGAGATTACAGGCTCATGCCTGTAATCCCACCACTCGGAAGGCTGAGGCAGGAAGATTGCTGCAATTTCAAGACCAGCCTGGTCTATATAGTGAGTTCAGGGGCAGCCTGACCTATAAAGCAAGACCTGT
The DNA here is from genome assembly GCF_034190915.1 of Cavia porcellus. Taxonomy (NCBI): domain Eukaryota; kingdom Metazoa; phylum Chordata; class Mammalia; order Rodentia; family Caviidae; genus Cavia; species Cavia porcellus. Next base: position 14,130,109 of record NW_026947514.1, read on the forward strand.
CTCAAAAACAAAACACAAAGCAAAACAAAAGAGTAACACAGAACCAGAAAATTTGCATTGCAAATACTGACACAGCTAGTGAGCGGTTTTGATTTGATCTCAGGCCTGTATGACTTCATTGCTTGCTAATCCTTTCACGGATTGCACTTCTGACCACATGGCGCCCAATTTTCTGCCACCAACCTGGAAATCTGTCCCCAGGCCACATGTGGCCAGAAAGAGACACCCCTGTGTGGTAAGTTCAGCTCTTCATGACACCAACAAGAAGATGAGGTGTTAGGTCCCCGAGTAATTTTTCCAGAGCCATCAAGTAGCAGGACAAGGCAGACTCCCCATTCTGTCCCTCCCCACCTCTCTCCTGCCCCAACATTGACAGGTGCAACTCGTTTTAAAACTGGGCACCGCATTTTATACACAGGGGAAAATGTTATTTTGAAATCAGGAGTGGAATAAAACTCCAGCCAGCCTTGCTGGGTGCTGTTATGTAAAACCAGTCACCATCCCAACCCAAACAGTGAGGAGAAACAAAATTCAGGGGGTTATTTACAAATCTATTTTCTTTTTTAATAAAGCCCAGCCACAATCAAAGACCAGTTAGCTTGCAGAATAATAACAAACAAAAAGTCATCTGCGCGAAAGATTGACTGTATATTGTCATTTCCCTGGTTCTCCGCCTTCCTAATCAGTCTTCAGACCCAAACCCATGAAATCAAAGGCAACAGTTGCTGAAAAATGAGACCAGCCCACAGAGTCATCTAGTTCGTGGCTCACTTCGAGAAACCCCCCAGAAAATTATACATGTGGTTTCTAACTGTACAAAGAAAACTAAAAGAATTCCATTATGAAAGAAAAATTAGATGGAAATTTCTAATCCTGTCTCATAAACAATATAGGAATAACTTTAAAATATTCTGCTTTAAGCATGCATTTAATTTGTGCTCTGGGAACCAAATAATGTTGCCAAGATAAAACATTCTAATAATGATTTATGTAAATTTATTTGTACAAAGTAATGGTGTAGTTGCCTATAGCAAATTGCTTGGAATATGAAATGACGTTTATGAGGTCTTTTTTCCCCCTTCTGAATGAATACAATGGAGAAAATGAGAGACTGTGGAAAGAAAAAAAGAAAAAAAAAAAAGCAACCTCTGTTCCAGATGGAGTCTGATGCCTCCAGAGATAGAGATAGCTGGACGGGTGAGCTGGAGTCACCCACCCACAACAAACCCCACTCACTGTGGCTTCCTACAGGACTAGGGCTGTAGCTCAGTGGTAGGTTGCTTGGTTCTTAGAATGCATAGACCCCTGGGTTCGATCCCCAGTACCACCAAAAAAAAATAGATGATTGATAGATAGATAAATAGAGTTTCCTGTCATGTCCTCATCATGCAGATCCTTCTTAAGGACAAGAGAATTGTAGGAGGATGCAACTCTGTTAGTGATGACAGGCTGCTCACACATCAAAGCTCATAGGGATAGACAGTGCCAAATCCCTTGTTCTTCCAGCACCCTTGCAACATGGGGTGCAAACAAGTCATTGAAGTTGGATAATTACTCTCGGTTACTTATTACCGGAGAAAGTTATGCTGCAATCATAACTGAGGGCCAAATGTTACAAAACAAAACAAAAGACCCTCCCAAACCGATTCATAGACCTTCAGAGAGTTTTCCCATTAGCTGCGAGTTAGCACCTTTGCTGATGGCTCTGGATGTTTCCCTGAAACCTTTCATCTGGTGGAAACCCCCACACATGTCACCAGGGGAGTTTTGGGGCGCATACTGTGGCCTCATAAGCACTGCTGTGATTTTTCTTACTCTCTGCTGTTTGGGAACCACTGGTTTGATGTTAGTCACTTCGTTTTAGAAGGCATTTCATTTTTTCACATGTTACTTTCTCACGTGGTTGCCGTGTCACTTCTGTGAGGTGGATAAGAGTCTATATTCCACCTAGAAGGAAACTGAGGGAGAAAGGGTGGCCTGGGTTTTCATCAGTGCCACTAAAGTGCGTGGACCTTAAGAGCTGTCACGTAAGCTGGGCCAGTGGATTCCCCGGGAGATCCCCAGGCACTGTCAGGTCCCAGTCCTCTGCTTCCTAGGGGGAAGACCTTGGGCATCATTTTTGAATCTCCATTTCTCCATCTATAAAATAAGAATAATGATATTTACCTTATATAGATGGTGTGAGAACTAAAGGGTTTTTTTTTTTTTTTTTTTTGGTTTGTTTGTTTTGTTTTGTTTTTACAGTGCTGGAGGTTGAACTCAGGGGTAAATGCAGCCACTGAGCCACATTCCCAAGCCTTTTAATTTTTTCTTGTATTTTGAGACTGGGTCTTGCCAAGTTGTTCAAGCTGGCCTCAAACTTGCAATCCTCCTGTCTCAGCCTCCAGAGCAGCTGGAATTAGAGGTCTGCCCAGCTTAGATAATTTCTTACAAAGCACTTGGCATGGCTTTCAGCTGATAGTAAACATTCTTTGATAGCTCTTAAAATTACTCTTCTAGTTGTTGTTACCTAAGAATGTATGGTCGGGACTGATAATAGTTAAGTGAAATTAAAACATAGCTTTTGTTCAAATGAGACTTAATTTAAATGATGTCTAAATTGGTTGTTTCTGTGTACCCAAAGATAACAAGGTTAATATGCGAATTCATTCACTTGTTCATTCAACAAACAGACCTCAGTGTTTAAGGCCCTTTGTGAGCTGTTTACAAGGAATGGAGAGGCCAGAGAGCCTGTTCTTGTGGGATAAGGGAGTTTGATTATTTTATGTCTGCCTCAGAGTTTTTTCCTCCCATTGTTCTCTGCAAGATTATCACAACTGCCATAACAAAAATTGACTAGATGCCTATTTACACAGGGCAAGTGGGTGCTATGCAGGCTACTTCCGTATCTGTGGTCTTTGTCTTCCAGGAACTCAGAAATGAAGCTGGGCTCAATCCTTTGTTGCTGCAGGGCCTAGTTCCGGCCTGGAGCCTGCATGTCGGTTCCCTTAGAGAGCCACCCTGGCTCACTGGAAGAGTAGGTTCAAGAATAGTGGGTGGACAGGCTGGGCATGGGCTGCCTGCTTCTGCCCACACGGCAAGGTGTGCCCATCCTTCCCAGCAGTGCCCATGGTTATCACATCAGGCCTCCAGGCTGAATGCGTGAGTGCCTCCTTTTGGTAGAATCCACTTCCATTAGAAGCATGTGTGCTACCCTCTTTATCAAGGTCTGAAATGAATCTTACTAGAATGTGTTGATTTGTTTGGGGGGAGGGCTTGTTTTGTTTTTTTTTGAGATGACTCTGTAACATTTTCAAAAAGATATAGCATAGAAATTCTTGGAAGGAAGATAACCAGATGTAAAGCATCTTTGAGAAGAAAAAAAATAACCACATTAGGGATCCATTGAGGCTGGGGTTGTAGCTCAGGGGTAGAGCGCTTGCCTGGCCTGTGTGACTCCCTTGATCTGACCCCAAGCGCCACAAAAACACACTAGAAATCCGGTCTGGCTTGTTTCAGAGGTTCTGAGTCAGCCAGGAGTCTCCAGTGTGGAAGATAAGGAGTTTCAAGGTCCCCTGCTTGAGCTGATGGTCTAACAGAACAGACATTAAACAAACATGCACGGATAAGTATTCAAAGACGAGGCATTCCCCACTGTAAAGCCAAGTGAGAAAAATAAATTCAAGGTTTGCGCTCAATATCTTTACTTGGCAAAATAAAAAGTGGGGAGTATACACCTGCCCCCCATCCGCAGTCACATTCCATCTATTGGTGTTTCAGTCTATGCTGGACCGCATGGGCCATCAGCCTGTATGGAGCTGCAAAATCCCCTTACTTAGCCTCTTTGCTGAGCCTTTTACTGTACCCCTACTGGGCATAGATGTGCATAGACACACAGGCACTTACCAGTGTGTTATAACTACCCGGGTGTTCAGCGTCTTCATACAATGTGCAAATCTGTAGGCCAGAAGCAGGCTACCACAGAGCCTAGGTGTGTGGTTGTGGTTGTCTACACCAGCTAGGTGCATGAAAGTACACAGTTTGTGATGTCCACGGATGGACAAAACCACCTACTAAATATGTCCCTGTCATTAAGCGATGCATGAACTATACTTCTGAAATCTTCCTGCTGTGTGAAAGCAAGATGCGGCAGCCAGGGCTTTCTTGCTTCTTGGTGCCATGATTGCCTCCATCTCTACCCTCTGTCCTGGCTCCTGCTACTCTTTGACTGGAGGTCTGAAGCTTATGGTTTATCCTTCTTATTAAAAATAAGATTAGCAGGCATTAGAGACATACCAGAGATTATACTTTCTTCCTGACTTGAGAAGAGGGGAAAGCATTTGCAAAGATGCAGAGGTATCTGTTCATAGCCCTCTGTGTTAGGACAACACAGTCACACGTTTACCTCCCGAGTGACATCTGGTCTACCCAACCACTGCAAAGGCAGAGGGGTGGGTCTTCCTAATTTCCACGCATAACTCGATATTGTGCCAGATGACTGCATGTCTCCTGTTTCTAAGGCGTGTAAATATGTGTCACGTTAATTTTATTCACTCTGGGGTGTGCAGATGACTCCCAAATGAACACTGGAGCATTAACTTGGGAAGAAGCCATCTGGGGCCAGACTCAGCTGTGCTCAGGGCTCAGAGCACCATCGGTGGTGGTATCAGCACAGACCAAGTGAGAGCGCGGAGGTTTAGGACAGGGCTAGACTCAGAGGATCAGCTGGAGGTCAGAATGGGGACATCCTCTGGGGAGACTAAAGAGGAAGAGCTGTTTTGAAGTTGACACCTCTTGCAAAAGAGTGGTTTCAAATATGTCATAAGAGAAGAAAGAAGTCTTTGGAGGTTTGGGGTTTTGTTTTTTGTTTTTTTTTTACTTTTTTAGAGTCTTGCTACATAGCTCAAGCTGGCCTTGAACTCGTGATGATCGTTCTGCCTCAGCCTCCCAAGTGCTGGGATTACAGGCATGCGTCACCATACCCAGCTATGAGAGAGGCCTTTGGAGGGAGCATATCACCCAAAGCCCAGTCCAACGGCTTCCTAATTGTTGGACCTAGTACAAGACACATGTGTTTGAGGTGCAAGCAGTATAAGCCTGTTAGTCAGCTTTAGTCTTGCTGGAAGCTAAGGAAATTTCACTGCCTTTGACTCCTCTACCTGACTATCAGAGGCTGTGTTACTCCTAGTGGTGCAGTTTCCCAGGTGAACAAACACACTGATCATAGAAGCTACCAGCATGTCTGAATTACTCACTGATTAGAGTTTCATCAGTTTTCCCTGTGACTGGTTTGAGCTGGTAGATGGACATGTCCTCTGCTGCATCTGTTCTGGGTCTTGGGTAAACTGGTAGAGAACTGGGCAGTACTAAATTCTGTGGGAAGTCTGTGTGATTCTTGAGTGTCCAAGTCAGAAGCCTCCAAGTAAACTAGGAAACGGTCCACTTACTGGGCATGGTGTGTCATGGGGATCGAGGTACTTGGTAATGACTTCTATATGGTAATGGCTTATTATTATAGCACCTATATTTATTCTCCACATGCATGAAACTGAAATATTATCCTTAGTTACAATGACTTATTGTTTTATACACATTAATCTACATAATGCATATGTATATGGAAATAGTTATACCCATGTATGCTTGTTTATATGCATCAATAAACTATGTCATTGGATTCTGGGTCCACTTTATAGAATTTCATGTGTCCTTACACTACGGATATATCTAAATCACCCATTAAATCTGATTCTACTTTTGTATCATTCAGACCACATTTGTCTCTTGGTTCTTCTACCTGGGACACGAATGTAGCCTCTGGATGTCTGTGTGCTAAACTGAGCAAAAATGTCAACAAGCTGCGATTTATTTTATTAAACAGCTTGAGCAGAGATGTTTGGTCTGATTGCTGGAAATTGTTAGCTTATCACTGAACTGCCCTGATGATTCTTATTATTCAATTTGTATTGCTTACGATAATAACTATTACTGCATAAAAGAGCACGATGCTTTTATTTGTATAGTTCTTTCATTAATAATTTAATTGGCTATTACATCTGTGTGATTCTGCCATGCATACATCAAGGTTCTTGGAGACTGGCCCTGGGCACCTTGGGACATGAGAATGTGGGTATAAACTGTAAGGCTCGGGATGAGAGGCTTCAGAAAGAGGCAGGTCCTTCAGTCTTGACATCCGATTGGCTGTTTATACCTGCCCTCATCATATTTATTTCTGAGCACTTTATTGATTCACCACTGTTGATTCGGATCTGATAATTTTAGCAGTGTCAGAAAGTAGATCATGGTATAATTATTTTGGTAGCTAAAATAAATAGGTTGGTACTGATTTGTAAGTGAAAAAATAATAATGATTAAAACGATAAATCTGACCCAAAATGATGGCATCAGTGGACTTGTGAAAACAGCCTCTGTGTCCGTGAGCTGTAGTCTGTAGACATGATGAGGATTTTATCAGTCACCTCTTAGCTGATACTCCTAGACTGCATCAAGTGTGTCAGACACATTTGTTTTAATATATCTTGGTATGGAAAACTTAGTTTGAGGATTATTTTTTAGTGTAGGGAAGTATGAGTACAGGTTTTGTTCACACACATGCTTTATGTAACATGTGAAATTGATGACTTCAGAGGCACAGGATAACGGCATCAAACCTGACTATGGTGGGTGGCAACTCACAGTAGTGTTCAGACAGCTGCATTTTGAAATTGTGAGTTAAATGAATAAAAAGAAAAGAAAAGAAATAGATTCCTATTTTGACTATTCCAGCCTGACTTCTGGGAGGAAGAACATTTCTGTTGGTCAGAAATGTCACAGAGGAAACTGTCCACATCAGACACTGGAGTTTATGAAAATGGTGGCCTTCCCATGCCCTGGTGGCCAGGCTCTTGGAGTAGGTTTTAATTGCTGGCCTTTGCCACTGTCACCATGTTTACTAGGCTCAAGAAAGCAACTGGGGTGTGTTAGCCTCATAGAAGGGTTAGGGGTTATAGAGCTGTGTTTCCTAATTTACCTTTTAGAAAGGAGGTTGGTTACTCATAATTAAAAATCATACCCATATCTCTAAAGAACAGATGAGTACCTAGTACTGTGAACCCTACTGTACAATCTATTTTAATGGAATTGAACACTTGACAGTTAATTACAAACTTGGAAGAAGGTTACTTCCTGGTGGCCAAGTTGTGTGTGCCACTCAATCTTGGTCAGACCATAGGTCACAGACAGTTCCCAAGACTCAGTGGCATAAATAATGATGCTTTAGTTCTTATTTACTCCACCTATCTGTTGAAGATTGGCTGGGGACATTACCCCATATCATCTCTGTTCTTATTCCTGGGTGGAGGGGGGATGAACATTCTTATACCATTTCTGGAGAAGGGAAGACAATGGTGTATGCTGGCCCTTCAAGCAGCCCAGCTGTGATGGTCACTTTCACTCACATTGTTCTGACCAGAGCTAGTCACGTGATCTCACCAAATTTCAGGTAGGTGGGAAAGGGCAATACATCCGGGTACTCGAAGGAGGCCTCTGTCTTATTTATAATTAGCCCAGTGCCATAGATAGGGAGTCCAGAAACCAAGGTCAGTGGGAGCAAATGAGCAGAAAGGATGACAGAATTCCTTCCATCCTTCTGAGGAAAATGGACTAATCTCCTCAAGAAGAAGTATTTCATCTCTTCAGTCCTGTCCTTCTAGGGGCTGAACCAAAGGGTGGCTTGGTGCTCTAGCCCGCCCCAATCTTCACCTCCACACAGATTAGCCCACAGGACAAGCATTCGGTGTGCACACATCCTGCAGAGGGCCCTGGCCTTCTCCTTCCTGGCCAGACAGATGGCCATTCCTAAGCTCTGCCAAGACAGATTCTGAACCCTAACCCTAACCATCTGAGTATTCACTGTGGACTGTCCCAGAGTTTTAATTCAACTTTTATATCTTGCTGTCTCTGTCTGTCTGCCTGTCTGTCTGTTTGTTTGTTTGTTTTAGTGAGCATCTACACTTTCCTTATAAGGACAAAGCCTGGTTGATTTGGGGCATGTGTCTCTGCTGACTAACAGCAAGAGTTCCATTTACCAGTGAGAATCAAGAAAAAGTCTAATTTCATTGTCTCAGTTCTTCTAAGTGTGTGTGTGTGTGTGTGCACACGTCTGCACACATGCATACATGTTTTGCTGGAAAGGGAAGCCAGGGACTTGCCCTGCTAAGCAGGTCCTCTGCCACTGAGCTGCACCCCAGCCCTGTCCTTTGCCTCCGCTGTGCGTGTTCATTTATGTGAGTCTCTACCAGGCTGCTCCAGGCCACTTACTGAAAGTCTCCTTGACCAGAACAGAGCGCTTGGGTCTGGGCTTGGGCTGTTGGCATAACAAGTTCCACTGGGATCTTAGTTATACTCTTCAAGACCCAAAAAGGAATTTTTGTCCACACAAAAGGGCCTTATTTAGCCAGCAAGTTCAGTCATCTGGAAAACAGGAATAGGAACAAAAAGTATCTCAGGACAAAATAGTTATTTCCAAATCTGTGTACTAAACTGAAGCTGATCCTGCTGGTTATGTGTTCTTATTGCAGCCATAGTCCTGATTAACTATTTGCTTTTTCTTTTATTTTTTTCCCTTTACTTCTTTCTCCCTCTCCCTTCCTTCCCTTCTCTCCCCTCCCCTTCCCTCCCCTCCCCTTCCCTCCCCTCCTCTCCCCTCCCCTCCCCTCCTCTCCCCTTCCCTTCCCTCCCCTCCCCTTCCCTTCTCTTCCCTTCCCTTCCCTTCCCTTCCCTCCTCTTCTCCTTCTCCTTTTCTGTTTTTCTTTCATACCAAGGATTCCACCGAAGGCCTCACACATGCTACCACTGAACTACACCCCAGCCCAGCTCTGTATTCTAGTCATGTTTTATAGATAAGAAAACTTAAAGACAAAGCAGTTAAATAATTTAAAGTCCAAAGTCGTGAGTGGCACCACAGATTCCTGGGGCTCTAGACTCTGTGGGATAATCAGAGTGTATGATGCGGCCGTGAAATAGGGCAAAAGGCTGATGACTTCCAGCGCTCTCTTCTTACAAAGCAACGGAAAACACATAGTGACTGTAGCATGATTCCCTTCAACAATCTGGTTTTGTGTTTAATTCCAGTATGTAATGAGAACCGATTGGCTGGGGAGCCCACTAAGTGCAATTGCACACTGGGATTCTGCTAAATGAATGGAGAGTTGCTGGACGTCTAGTTTAACTGGCATATAAATAGATGCTTAGGAAACACTTTTTTGCACAATCAGGAGGAAACCACAACTCAGTCTGTGTCATGATGATCGATTTGGATACCGGGGGGCAGGCAGATGCCTTGGGAACATCTCTAACCAGGGCAGGCCTTGCATGACCAAGGGTGCAGCTTCCTAAAGCAATATTCCTGCACAGGAGCCAGTGGCAACCAGCTCACTGATGTTCATGGAAGATCCTCTGTTTGTGTTGCAGTCTACAGTTTACAAAGCACCATCATGTGCACAGCATCCTGTGCTCAGAACAATCCTGATGCTAGGCAAGGCGGGCGCTGCTGTGATTTGTTTATGGTGCTTTCCCGCTGACACTCATATTGAAATTTAATCGCTGTTGCAGCAGTGCTGAAGATGGGGTGCTTAAGAGCAGAGCAGGTTCTCATGAGGGATGAATGTTCTCTTTCTGGGAGTTCCCACTCTCAGGGACTGGATTGTTTTCTGAGCGAGTGAGTTGCCTGCCTTTTCACGTACTCACCCTTTCACTTCCTCAATCTTATCATGCCCTCACTCGGCTCCACTACTACACCCTTGGATTTCCCAGTGTCCAGAACTATGATCCAAAATAAACCTCTGTGCTTTATAAATGACTCAGCCTCGAGTACTCTGTTACAGCAATGGAAAATGGAGGCAGTCGCCTTTCTATTCTGTGGGTGGAGGCAGGGAGGCTACAGCATCATCAAGTACAGAGCCAGCCTCAAAAAATGTTTTGTCTCTCACTCCATGCTGCTCCCTGAACTGCTGGCCTGCTCATGCTTTGGAGGTGATGGGGTCACCCAGGGGAAATTGAAGCAGATTTTTTTTCTGCTCTAAGGAACCTTTGTTCCAAGTTTAAAAAAGAAAAACCATCTCGGTTCTCAGGAGGAAAGGGGGAGGAATGGGAAGGGATAGTCTCCACGTGAACCACTTGGCTCTGAGATTGAGCACAGGGATAGAGATAACAAGAAAAGGAGGAGAACGTCCTTGAAGGTCAGGCAGTTTGGAGGTGAGGCTTTCTTTACTTGCTAGGTGCAGGGAGCAACCTTGCAGTCAGGGAAGCCCCTTTTGTGAGCTGACCGGGAGGCTGAGACCTCACAGTGTCTTGGGACTGCTGGTCTCCAGGGAGGTGCTCATATTAGCCAGACAGCAAAGCAGCCCACAGCCATCGCAGCAAGAGTGTGCCCTGGAGAGGAGGACAGAAGGGTTGGTCAGTGGTCATCCCACTCTTCCTGGTGCTGTGGGACTGGACGAGAGATCTCACCTTGACCTTGTCTGTGCTACTCACCAGCTCAGGGTTAGGCCTGGATACAGTTAGGGGACCCCTGCATCTCACCTGGCTTCCTGTCTCATTCATGCTGCCACCATAATGCCATTCACCATGAGATGACATAGTCAGGAAACCCCTGCTAGAACCAGTTAGTATTGGTCCAGGCTTTTAAACTTCCGGAACTGTGAGTAAGCAAAACTCTTTTCTTTATAAAGTGCCTAACCTCCAGTATTTCATCACAGCAATAGGAAACAGACTAAAACACACTATGATCATCTCTTTATGTACAAGCACTGTGTTACTGTATTTGTTCCCATCCGATAAATGAGGATTCAGATACTTCCCTTTCCTTCTACCTTGGGTTTCCAGTAATGAAAGCTCCACCAGTGTGTGGGCTCCTGGTGAGCAGAATCTGGCTTCATTTCTCTCATCCAGAACTGGCCCTTCATCTGGACTCCACGGACATTTCCAGCAGGGGTAAGGTTGGGGTTTGTGGGCGGTCCAGTCATTTGAGTGGTCAAAAGGCACAAACAGCAACGGGGTACTAAAAACCAATCCCCTGTGCTGGATGAGAGATGAGAAAGAGGGGAAATAAACAAAGCTTCATTTCAGCTTAGCAAACTTGTATTTGGCAGAAAAACGGTGGCTCCCGTGGAGGTTTGGGTTACTCACATCTCAGTTTGCTGTAAGCAGATTAGCTTGCGGGTCTTCGTCAACTAAATTTGAGTTAAGAGGGGGCAGATCCGAATGGGAAAGGGATGAAAAGGAAGCAGTGAAGCCAGGGCACTTGGATGTCGCTGGAGGCTGGAGCACCGGGAGGTCCCTGGAGGGCAGCCCTGCATCCCTGCATCGGCTTGCTGACTTCTCCCTGCCTACTTGCAAAGTTCTGTCTGCACCATGACTCACTAGGGGGCAGAAACGTGTGTGTGTGTGTGTGTGTGTGTGTGTGTGTGTGTGTGTGTATGTGAGGGGGTGCTTAATTTAATATATAAAACTAATGAGATGGGGACAGGAGTAACCTCGATATTTTACCCAGAGAATCAGCTTGTAAAAGGACCGCTGTGTGTACCCATCGTTTGTACCTGTGTGAGAAGATGAGACAGGAAGATTGTAAATTCGAACTCAGCCTGGCAAACTTAGTGACTTAGTGACACCCTGTCTCAAAATTTTAAAACTATATGTTGCAAAGGGGTTGAGGATATAGCTCAGTGCACACGTACTGGATTCAATCCCCAGTATTGAGAACAAAACAAAAGCAGCGTTCACTTAAACCTGAAGGCTGGGATAAACATTCATTTTTATTTTATGTTGGTGGTAAATAGGATGTCGTCCTGACCTTGCTGCATTGAAACAGCTCCGAGTTGAGATTGAAGTGGAAAATTCCCAAAGTGCCTTCGCCTGTCCTCAGTGGTAGCAACAAATCTCCATCTGCTGGAGAGAATGTGGTTTTAGTACCTGACATGGTAAATAGCTCAGGTTGCAGGCGCTGGTTCATTCTACACTTCACGGTGTTCTAAGCGGTGAGGGGCGGGAAGCCCCTGAGTTTCCCCTCTGCTGATGAGTTGGGAGGACACTGCAGACTGCTCTATCTGCCCTACTCCTAGCAGGGCACAGTGGGTGGGGAGACCAACACCAGAGCTGTGACCTGCTCCTCAGATGTTAGTGCAAAGCTAGATCTCCAGGGCAGTGCCAACATCCTGTGGCCCAGGGACAGTGGTGTCATGTCATGGACCTCAATGGCAGAGGCTCACAAGAAAAGGCACTGGGGCCAAATGCCTCTTAGAATAATGGCATTTTGTTTTGTTTTGCTTTGCTTTGTTTTGGTTGTTTTTGACATATACTCTCTTAGCTCTGGAAGAATCAAAAAGGATACGGAAATAAACTGAACTCTGTGTGTAGCTAAAAGATTCTAAAATAGGTGAGAACAGGTTGCTTCAAGATTGCTCGGCCTCAGGCTTCTGGAAAGAGAGGGAGAGGATTGTGTATCTTTTTGTTTCAAGCCTGTAGTCCTAAAATTTCTTCTTAATGTGCCAGATAATGTGCCTATAGCTAGGTGGGGAACAAGACAGAAAAGAAATTATAAAGGACTTGGCCCTCTTGAGGTGGCTCTGCCTGCATTAGCACAGATTCCTGAACATGCAGTCTGATGTATTCTGCTTTTGATGACTTTACCCACAGCAGAGCTCCCCAAAGGAAGAGGAGGACTTCCATCTGCATGATCAGAGAGATCTCCAAAATGGTCCTTGCTACCATAAAAGTGATTGCCCCCAAGGCAGATTCCTGGTTCCTCCTTAGAGTGAACTTTTTGATCAATTTTAAATAGTCTTCTAGACGTTCTACCGAAAGCCAGCAAGAATTCAGGGCTTCCATTCAGGGATTCCTACTGTATAATCAGGAAACTGTTATTAATGTAAAAGTTGACCTTTGCAAATCTTATTTTACTAGCCAGAAAGCTAGTTATGGAGACTGAAGCTTTCTCTCTCTCTCTCTCTCTCTCTCTCTCTCTCTCTCTCTCTCTCCCACCCTCCCTTCCTCCCTCCCTCCTTCTCTGTGGTGGACAGTTCCTTCACTGCCATGACCCCAGTGTGCTGCCCTGCTCCTGCTCCTGATAGGTCATGACTCTCCTAAAAATGCAGATGTCTAGGTGCCGTCAAGGTCTTTCCATGTAGACCCTCTAGATCTGGGATACTCTTTCCTCTTCCAACCCTGGTTGCCCTCTGTTTAAGTTCTACCTCTCTTTTAGTGTCTGTTGAAAGAATTGCCGGGTTGTCCTAGCTCTGGGGGGTGTTGTCTTCTCAGTCATCTACTCCAGATGTTATATTGTATGTTTCAAGTAATTTTCCACAATCCTAATTCATGTGCTATATTTTGCAGAGGACCTCTTTTCATTATGGTGTTTTAACATTAGAACCGATTTGAGAATATTTCTACTCTTAGCATTGGTGTTCTGATTTAGTTTTTGTTTCTTCATTATTTCATTAATATATTCATTATTCATTCAAAAATATCCATTATGTGGACTATAGCCCATGAGGCACCAGATGGGATTTCTTGATTCAGAGACAATTGAAAGGAGATGGAGCCAAATATTGCAAGCACATACACAGTCAAGACTTTTTCTTGTTGGGGAGGAGGATTTAGCTGAATCGGGAGTCAACATTGATTGAGAGAGGGACCAAGCTGCTCTATAAATAGGGGAGAAGCAAGCTGCTAGCGATTCTCTGGAGTGTGCTAAAGTCCAGTAAGTTTCCACTGGCCAAGGCTATGATTCCAAAAGATGTTACCTCTTGTGCAAGATTTGGACCACTGGGTGGTCATATTCAACTTGTCTTAGAGGCTGCTGAAGTTTCGTCCCGCTGACACCACCATCCTATGCAACAGCATCCAGTCTTGTGGATCTTGGCCTTATGTTAAGACTGTGAGAAAAACACAAGAGTAGCAATAGGGAAAAGACAGAAGAGAAACAAAAAAGAAAATACATCAGAGCGTCAATGGGCAGTCAACAGGTCCACATGCAAGATTGAATACAATCTGACCCAAAGGTTAAGGTGGCAGAAGGGACAGACACAGTATAAAGACCAGGATGACAAGCCTCCTTATTCCATTCCAGTCACCTACCAGACATCTGCAGGCTCAAATGAAGAGTCAGTGTTTTAACCAAAAGTGACTGTAAGGTCCCTGAGAAGTATGCCAGGCAACTGTTAGCAAAATCCACACCTCAGAGGTGCTATTCACAACAAAATTAGTGGGAAGCTAATAAGCCATTGTCCAGTTGCGTGACCTCCAACATTAGTGATCTTTTAAGTCTACTAAGAGCAAATGAAGCCTGAGGGTTTAGATTCTTTTCTCTCTCAGTAGTAATTCTTTCACTTTGTATAAGCATTCTGTTTTTATGATTTTATCAGGGTCTCACGGTGGGTTTATTGACAAGGCTCAGGGCTAAGGAAGCAGCATGTTATGCTGCAAAGGGAAATGGTTTACTGTGCCCAGAGGTCTATGTTGTTGTCCAATCTTTTGTTCCACCATGGTGGTCGCTGGCTGTCCGACATGCATGTGGATCCTGCTACTGGAGGTAAAAGCAGCTGTTTTCCTGTTGTCTGTATCCCAAATGGGCAAAGGCAGACAATAGAAAGGAGATTTGTGATTATGGTCCATGTACTAAAGCCAGCAAGTATGTTTGAGAGAAGATGCCTGGGTGCTGGTGATCTGAATGACATCTTAAAGCAGAGGACTGTCAGCTGAGACTTGAGGACTGAGAGAGGCCAGAAGGAGAGGATGGAAGCCATCCCTTCCCTGGAAGTAGCTGGGTGTGGGGATGTGCAGAGAGGAGCCTGAGACTCCCATGCTTCAGTCTGCTTCTTCGGCACTGCGAATATCTTACCTTGTTTGTTTCATAATTTTTGTTTGAAAATTTTAATTTTGATCCAGAAATTATGAAGTAGTTATGATACCCTTCTTCCACCTTCCTCCAATGTAACAATTTACATGGCTGTAGCCCAGTGTCAAAGCCTGGAGACTGACCTTGGGAAATACCACTGAGTAGACTGCAGGCCTATTCAGGACATCATGGGGTTTATACGCATGCATTGTGGGTGTCAAGAGTGTGACCGGTGCATTGTCCAAGTGTGTGGCTTCCTCTCTTTTAAATTTACTCTGCTCATTACTTCAGGAACATCTGACTTATTTATTCATCAGTTGACCATCTACTGTGTAGTAATTTTGCCTTGCATTCTGAAGACACAGAATGGATAATAGTGATACAGGCAGAGGGTGTCGAGAGAGCTCAGAGGCTGAAGTCAGCCAAGCCAGGCTACCAGGATCCACATGCCTGTGAGACAGCCAGAGACCACCAGGATGGTCAGAGTGAGCCTGGTGGGAAGGTCTGGCAGTGAGAAAAGGTGGCTTGTTTTGGAGATACCAGAGGAAAGAAAGGAATGGAGTCATCCGGGATGGGCAGGCAGATCTACAAGGGGCTACTAAGGTGCTAGGAGGAGGAGGAGGCTGGTGCTTAATGGACCATAATCATGGATTCCTTAATGCCCAGCCAAGTAGGAGCTCATAGAAAAACAGGTTGACTGGCAACTGTACCTAACTCATTTTTTCCATACCCCATCATTTTGAGCAATAAAGACAATGGCCATCTGGTCACAGCCTATGCTCCTCCTTCCAGGCGGAGTGAGAATAGTTTGCTAATTGGAGGAAAAGAAGTCCTCCAACAAGAAGCAAGAATACTGAAACCTGCTTGCCATGCACTCTGACAAACCAATGTTTGCTGCAGTGTATGTGTTTGCATATCATTGGCATTTGTTAGACACAAAAAACTAGGTGTGGGATGCTATTTAGATGTTTCCTTCAAGTTTTCTGAAGAGAAAGCGGGGTTCCTATTGGTTACTTGAGCCCACACAGATTCAGCAGCATCCATCCACTGAAAGAGGAATGTTCGCTTTTAATCGAAGCTCTTAGTATTCGGCTCTGACCTTTGCAGAATGTCATCTGAGGGCAGTATCCTGTTAGACACACCTGCAAAGCTTCACTGAATGCCCCGGAAAAAGGTGTAACTAAGATGTCCCTGTCTTTTAGAACAAAATGCAAGAAAAAGAAACTCCCTCCCGCTTGTAGAGAAGTAGCCTGGCTTTCTAAAGAGGAAGGGTGGAGGGTAGAGACAAGTGTGCCAGACAGATAGACGGACTGGCGGGGTGGATAAGTAGTTGGTTCCCAGATGTCCAGGGCAGACTTGGCCCCAGGGTTTTCCTTAGCAGCTGTTGTAGTCAGGGGTTATGCAGAGAACAATTAGACTCAGGACATAGAATTTATAATATTATTTTATGATGGTCACCCAGAGTTAACACAAAAGAGTACAGGAAATCTGTCCACAACACTAAAGACAGGATATTCAGCCAAGGGCCTGAATCGCACAACAATGTTCTACATGAATCTAGATGAAAACCTAGAATCATGACAGCACTTCCCACAAGTTCAACTGGAGTTCTAGAGCCCATGAGAAGGACTCACACCAGTTTTTTTGTTTTGTTTTGTTTTGTTTTGTTTTTTTATGTATCCATGCTAAGAAGGCTCAAAGGTCAGTGGTGGAAGCCAGAAAGTCAATGCCAGTGGGGTGAAGGAGTTGTGCTGGTAGGTTGAGGGTTCTACACTGGAGCTGAGAAATCACGCTCACAATAAAGAACCAGGGCTATCCTGAAAAGCACCATAACAGTCCTCAGCAACATGGAGGTCCCGAGCTCCTCCGACGAAAAGTACAGTGGAGTACATGCCAGGAAGCCAGTGTGACGAGTTTGTCCTGGAGATTAAATGGCATATGTCTTCCTCTCTGGAGCCAGGAAGCAATGCTCAATGTAAGGACCAGAGCTCCCCCAAAGTGAACCACAGCCACTCTCACCAACAAGGTCCTGAGCTCCTCTGGTGACAGTGGTCAAACTCACACTGGGGAGGCTAGTCATAAGGAGCTCCTCCCAGGAGAATGGCTCAATGGCTCAAACAGCAACACTTAGAGAAACCCACAACACCTCCCTTCTTCTTCTCCGTGTTTCTATTTATGCTGGTAACTTTCCTCAGGTGGAACATCTAGGCTGAGCACCATGCTGATTTAATTCAGCTGGCGTTAAGTTGACCACCAGTTTTTAATCCGTAACAACAGCTATCAGGCAAAGTTTACTTTGTCTTCCTCTCCTGCTTTTGGGCAGAGCACCATGGGTGTCACTGTGGTTTGCAAACATATATATGTCTCACAGTCCCCTTCCGGCTGTTCATCTAGCCACGGGCAGGTATCGTTCTGGTGTAGTCCTCCAAAAGGGGATCTGTACAGAGCTAGCAAAGTGTCCTGCTTTCCCGATGCACACGGTGGATCTGCCTTCTAAATTCAGTGAGTACCCATGACAGACAGGAGGGACAGCAAACATGGCGGCCCATGGGGGCAAGATGGCATCTTCCTTCACCATCCACGTCTCATAGTCCCCTTTGGGCTGTTCATCTAGCCACGGGCAGGTATCGTTCTGGTGTAGTCCTCCAAAAGGGGATCTGTACAGAGCTAGCAAAGTGTCCTGCTTTCCCGATGCACACGGTGGATCTGCCTTCTAAATTCAGTGAGTACCCATGACAGACAGGAGGGACAGCAAACATGGCGGCCCATGGGGGCAAGATGGCATCTTCCTTCACCATCCACGCCCTCCCTGTTGTACTGGATGGACAGGAAGCAACTGCCATTAGCAAAAGTACTCGCTCTCCCTGGCTGCAAAACAGGGCTGTGCGGTGTCATCTGGGCTCTGCCCTCAGCCTGCTGCGCATTCCAGGTCAAGCCTGTTCCTTTCTCTGGTCCTCATTTTCCACATCTCGCCCTGGGCGAGATGATCCTGAGTCCTTCATTGCCGGGTTCTGCTGTGGTACACACAGGCTAATGGTTTGATTGAAGATCTAAATTCACTGTGATTCAAACAAAGAGTTCTTGTTCTGACCCCGGGCTTGGTCATGGGGTAACATGGCCTCTAGAATTCTTCTTTCTGAGTTTTCCCAAGCTGTGACTGTTGTGAAGTAGGAACAGTGTCATTGTATTGTTATTTTAAGTCATTATAAGATGATTTAGCATGGCTTCATTTCTTTTTTATGGGACGCTTCTTGTACAGCTTTGTCGAACACCCTCTTCAGGGAGCCAGTGATAGATGCGATTGCTTCAAAGTAGCCACACATCAGCTTAGCCTTTTCATGGCAGCAAGGGAGGGAGTGGAAGGGATTTCCTTTTCCTAGGCTGTCCGAAGAACTTGCAAACAAATTTGTTTCCTTTTGTCCTTTTCATTCTGCAAATATCAGCTTTGACGCTTGGTTGTGAGCTGAGCTGGATGGAGCGTGGCTAATCTTTAAGGGCTTTATCTTCTCTGGGGCCAGATCAGCCATAACTTGTTGCTTCAGTCCTTTCCTGGGACCCAGAGGGGATTCAGATTGCTCTGTGGGCTGAGGCCCCATAGAATTAGCAGAAAGGCTTCACCCCTAAGAGGAGTACCTGGCAGAGCCGCAAGGGCTGTTGGGTAACTTCCGGGTAATCATTTGTTTTCGCCAAGACTGCCTTTGAAGCCCAGAGTGTTGACAAGCAAATTAGCCAAGCTCCCAGTTAGCACCGCATCTACCTGTTGAGGACAGAAGGAGAGGGTCACTTTCCCGTGAACAGCACTGTAAAACATGGTAAAAGGACAGCACAGAGACAGTTGGCATGCACGATTTACCTGCATGCTGAGTTTGGGGAGAACAGGGTGTTAATCTTAGGAAAAGAACTCCTTCAGCAGAGCCCAAGACATACAAGGAAGGGCTACTCAGACTATGGACCTGGTGTATTTTTAATATTGGAATAAGACATGGGGAGCTCTGGCTGCACAGCTCAGAGAGAAGGAGAAAGAGAGGCAGAGACAGAGGCAGACAGACAGACAGAGAAAGAAAGAAAAAGGAGAAGAAGGGAAAAGAGAAGAGAAGAGAAAAGAAGGGAAGGGAAGGGAAAGAAAGGGAAGGGGAGGGGAGGGGAGGGGAGGGGAGGGGAGGGGAGGGGAAGGAGCCCTCACTGCCAGGGCAAACGGAAGCAATTCTGGTGACAAGAGACGTAGAAAGTGACAGATCTTTCTTAAAGCACTCGGAAGGCCTGAGTTCTGGAACCGTATTCTTCTCTTTCATCTGACACTTGACTACACCTTCTCTTTCTCCAAATCTCATCTGAATTTTGACATCAGGAGAGATGTTGAGGCCATATAAATGTCCTGATTTATCTCCATGGCCCTCTACAAACCCTCTACAAACCCTACTCATTATTTCCAAAACGATTCTGTGGTTGATAAAAAAAATAGCAAAGTATGGAAAGGTAATCTCCACAGAAAGGATTCTTCCTGGTAGAGTTTCTGCAGAGGACCTGATTTATTTCCTTGACTGCCCATCAAACAAGAGAAATGTAATTGCCTGCTTATTTTCACCTTCCCCATTTTCCAGATGAGCACACTGAGGTTTAAAGTGGTTAGATAACTTGGCCAAAGTCACATAGTAAGAGTGGTGGAGCAAGGTTTTGAGGCTAAGCATTTAGCTCTAGAGTCCATGCCCGCGGCCACCTCACCATGTCAGATTTTGCTAAGTAGACAGGCCCAGGGGACAGGCAGCTGAACCTGAGCCAGACCTGAACAGTGTTGGCGTGGGTTGACCCTGAACTGCTCACAGACTGCGGGGTCTCCTGGGCTGGTCTGCATGTCCTCCTGCCACAGACATCTCTGAGAAACTGGACCAGCTGATAGTGTTCTCAGCAAAACCACTTGGAAGGAGAAACGTAAGGCTTCTACTTTGAAAGAGTCATCAGAGAAGGGGCTGAGGAAACATTCCTCTTTAACTAGTAGTTACCAAGGGGCGAGTTGTAGATCGGAACTGTACAGCCTCAGCTGATCCTGTGATTGCAGATGTGTGTGGACCACAGTGTGAAGTTTGGTTATTAATAATGCTGACACCAATTTCATTCCCGTTTCCCAAGAACCTACCATGAACCAGCAGCTCATGCGTGCCGGCTGTCTCCTGCTAATTATTCCAACATTTCCCAAAGCCCTGGAGGGTGGCTGTCATTTCTGCTTCACAGATGAAGAGCCAAGGCTCAGAGAGCAAAGTGACTTGCCCACGGCCACCCCGTTTATAGTTAACCAGCTCTGACTGGCTTCTCGGCTTGTGTTCTGCCACAACCCTTTCCTGTGTGCATTCACTCCAGAAATCCTCACTGAGCACCTCCTGCCTGCCAGGTGCTGTGTCCCTTGCTGGGGTCGTAGAGAATGAGGTGGACTGGGGCTCTGGTTTCTAGAGTGTATGCCAGGCATACGTGACCTGGCAGAGCTGGGGCTGCCCATGGGAATTAGTGGAGTTCAGGGCTCACAACGTGATATGAAAGCCTTGAAACTGCAGGGCCCAGAGCCGCTTTTGTAGTTAGGAGTTAATCAGGCTTGATACTATAGACATTTGGATCCTGTGAAGAAGTTTAATTATTTATTGGCAATTAAAGGGAGTTTATCAGTGTTAAAGGGAAAGTACGATTATGGCAGAATATCCAAAATGAGCCAGTTTGCTGAGGATTTAGCTCAGCAGCATGAGGGCCTGCCTTCCAAGTGCACGGTTGTGAGTTCGATCCCCGGTACCGATTTAAAAAAAAAAAAACACTGTACAAAATGGACCAGTCTGAGTGTGGCAGTTTGAAGTTTTAAGACTCATGCTTCCTGATCATGGTGGTGCACACCTGTAATTCTAGCACTCCAGGAGACTGAGGCAGGAGGATTGCAAGTTTCAGGCCAGCCTGGGCAACTTAGTGACTTAGTAAAACCTTGTCAGTCATTCAATCAATGGGCTGGGGATATAGCTCAGTGCAAAGGCCCTGGGTTCAATATTCAGTATCCACCAAAATAAAAATGCTTTTAAAAATATTTTCATTATTAAGATCTACTTGTATTACATTGAGAGAGAGAGACTTGGACGAACTAACTTGGAATGGACTGCAGAGCCTGGCTGCCTCCCCTACATCCTGGTGGCCTGGCTGCCCTCCTGCCCAGCCCCAGGCCCCAGAAGCTGGTCCGGCAGACAGACAGCTCCCACAGTGTCACACATCACTCCAGGGCTGGGACTCACAACGGAAGATACTTTAATATCTATCCACACACGAGAGTGTTGAGATCTCTTTCCCCGCATGGTCACAACCCAACTGGAGTGACAAACTCTACAGTTTACAGCCTCTGCGGCAGATCCTTCGGCTGCTCATTGCTCTTGGTAGAACTCGGGGTAGCACGCGCTGGGACACTACTCAGTCACCGCCCTGCATTATGTCCCTGATTGGCCACTCCCAAGCACGAAGTATCTTCGGTGTGGGGTATTTGAAGAATTGGGATTTTGAGCCACTTATCGAATGGAATTCCTGGAATTGCGCACACGGGAGAAGCACGCGCCCACGCCTTCCGCAAGATTAGATGAGGGCCAGGAATGACCCCTGGCCAGGCACTGGGCGGTGTGCAAAGGAGGGATTCACGTGGTCTCCTCTAATTACAAGCTATTGTTTAATGTTAACAAAACAATAGTAACGCGAAAATCCCAGCAAAGGTAGAAGTGCTTATGATACAAATTTTAATTCCCTAATGTGGACTATTTTGGGCATCGTATTAACATACATGAGTCTGCAAAAAACCGGACATAGGTCTGTAGTTGTGTGGTGTGGTTTTCTTTGGGCCTCTTTCCCCATTGCCCCTCAGGCCGCTGTACCGTTGAGCAAAACCCAGGCCCCCTGCCATGTTTCTTTAAGGTGCCGAGTTTCTGTTGTATGAATGAGCTAGAATTTAGCAAAACCGATCCTCACTGCATCCCTTTCAGTTTGCTGCAATTGCAAATAATACAAAGTAATAATACGAAAATCCAGACTGAGGAGCTCAGACAACAATCATTTATTTCTTGAAATTCTGGACGCTGGATAGTCCCAGTTCCAGACTCTGGCCAGGTCCATTTTTGATGAGGATTCTCTTTCTGGCTGAGGGAGGCCCAGAGTGGCTTTCTTTTTCCTGATACTGAGAATCACATCCCGGGGTGCTCTATCACTCAATTATATCCTCAGCCCTTCTTAAACTGTATTCTGAAACAAAGACTTGCTAAGTGGCTGGCCTGGCCTGGAATATGCAGTCCTCCTGTCTCAGCCCCCTGAGTAGCTGTGATGACAGCTGTGTGTCACCTTTTTGGTCATAGCCCCTTTCTTTCTGTGTCCTCACATGATGGAAAGAGCCAGCTCTGATCTTTTACTTTTTTTTTGTCTTTTTCCTTTTTATCGGTACCGGGGATCGAACTCACGACTGCTTGCTTATAAGGCAGGTGCTTATGCCGCTGAGCTAAACCCCCAGCCCCTCTTTTTTTAAATTTTAAAGTGTATAAGATACACACAAGCCAGGTGCAGTGATGTATGCCTGAAATCCTAGCACTTGAGAGGCTGAGGCAGGAGAGTTGCTGTAAGTTTGAGGCCAGGCTGGGTTATGTAGTAAGTTTGAAGCCACTACATAGTGAGATTTTCCCCAAAAACCAAAAGCCAAAAACAACATATACATAGCAACCTTCAAACATTTCCAAATGGGTAGTGAGTGGGTGCAGTCACAGGTAAGAAAGTGAATCTGAAGTATCAGGACAGGCAGGCTGGGGTGAGGAAGATTTAACTTGCGGTCTGTCACCCTAAGCTACAGAGATTCTGCAGAATGAACACGGAGCCCTGGCAGCCTCCCATTCATCCCGCTGGTTCGCAGGCTGACATCTGCAAGGTGACACGTTACTGACAGGTAACACGGAGAGCTGAAAACACATCAATCCAAAAGCCGCCCAGGGAAAACCTGGTTAAACGATAACACAGTCCGCCTGCTTCAGCCCCAGAATTGTTGACCAAGGGCACTGCACCCGTGGCCAGCGGGAATTACATCTCCTGACAGTCAGGCAGAGTATGAGGAGCATCGTGTTATCAAAGTCCTCCCCTCACATGCTGGTGACTTGTCACTATTGGTGCCATCCCGGGCTGAGTTGATGGTAGAGAACTGGCTGGCTTCTATGCCCACATACTTGTCTTGAAATCAAAACCAGACACAGCTAGAGAAGAAGTCTGGTATCATTGATATACTGGGATGAATGTAAAATACTGGATTTTAGACCTGTATGTCTAACTTGAAGTGTTCAATCCACACTGGCTCCTTCTCCTTCTTCTCCTTCTCCTTCTCCTTCTCCTTCTCCTTCTTCTCCTTCTCCTTCTCCTTCTCCTTCTCCTTCTCCTTCTCCTTCTTCTTCTTCTTCCTCCTCCTCCTCCTCCTCCTCTTCCTCCTGCTCTTCTTCCTTTTCTTCTTCTTCTTCCTCTTCCTCTTTTCCTTCTCCTTCTTCTTGGTTGTACTGGGAATCAGTCCATCCGAGGAGTGCTTTACCACTAAGCTTCATGCCCAGACCTTTTATAACATTTCTTATTCTGAGACAGAGTCTGGCTGATTGCCCAAACTGACCTTAAACCCGCGATCTTCCTGCCTCAGCCTCCCAAATAGCTACAATTACAGGTGTATGCCACTGCATTCCGTGACACTGATATTTTTTTCCCACTTCTTCCTCCTAGCCTTTGCTGGTTAGTCTTAAGATTTCAACTGGCAGAATCCTCTGAAAGAGATCTGAGGATTCATTCAGTCTGCCTCCCTGATTGCAGACGCAGACTGAGACTCATTCTTGAAAAGGATGCTGCCTGCAGGCCATGGGCATCTGAGAAACAAAGGCAAGCCTTGGGAGACTTCCCTGGCCTGGCCCAAGTTCCAAATGAGCTTAACAGAGAAACTTTGAAAATTATTTCTGTCTAATGCACAGGGTACAAAGTTTTAAGAAGGTGAAGTAGAAGATACCATTGCTGAGCTGGAAGGAACTTGGAGAAAAGTATGCCCCCATTTCCCTGGCCGGTGAAGACACTGAGCTCTCACAGCTTGTGCCAGGGCTCAGAGCTCTAAGGCAACTTCCGGCAGGTTGGCTCAGGCTCTGGGGTTGTTGAAGGTTTTGCAAGGGTGCTGGCCGAAAAGACAGGAAAGAGCAAGTGGGTCTGAGCTGAGCCAGGAAACCGCAGCGTGTGGGAGCAGAGGCCATCAGCTGTCTCAGCACAGTGGCCCCTTTGCTGCCAGTCCACCAGCTCCACAATGCCAGAGGAGAGCATCTAGAGCTGCCTGGTGACTCTGAGTCTCAGCCCCGGTCCAGCCTGGCTGCCCCGGGAGAGTGGGCCGAGAGTTAATCCCGGAGCAATCTCACTGCCTGGAGTGCACTGTTAGAGCTTCCAAACAAGGTGCATGGCCACTGTGGCGAGCGTCACAGGGGTGTCCCCTGTGGTCTTCCTCCTGTGCCCCACAGCTGCCCTCTCTGCACCCCCACATCCTAGGCAACCTGACTTTTAAGCAAACTGGGTTGCTTGAATCTGACCATCAGGTTGACTGGGTTTGCTGCTCTCCCCATGAGTTCGTGTCCCCAAGGAGCTCCTGACAGGAAACTCCACATCAGTCACAAAGGAACCACGAGTCCGTGGGCAGGGCTGTCAGCCCCCATGGCGACCTGTGTATGTTGGGCTGTGGACCTGGCAACCTCCCCAGCCGCCTCTCCAAAGGGGAACGCACAATGTCCTAGAAGTTGGCCTCCTGCCCCAACAAATGTGGCAATTCCAAATGTCACCTTGGCATTTTCTTCTCAAATAAATTGTGTCTTGTTCATATTACAAGGAAACTAGAAACACGGACTTTAGAACCTGCATTTATTTCCCAACCCTCTGATTGACTTGGTGGTGACATGATAAACTGTTAAATTCTTTTCATGAACTTTGAGATTTTTATCTGTTGAGGACCCGAGAGCTTGGTATTCATTCTGAATCTAGGAAAAGAGCTGAGACTTTTATAGTTTGAGAAATGTGTCTATGCACATACAGAAAAAGGCTCTAAGGAAAAAAGTAGCTCATATTAATTGATTTGAAAGAACAGTACGGATTTTTTAAAAATCATAGATGGCTAGGGATATAACTCAGTGACACAGCGTCTGCTTGGCCAACATGAGGTCCTGAGTTTGATTCCTGGTTACCCCCATCCGAAGCACAGATGATCCAAAAGGTGCAGGAAATATTCTGATAACACTGCTATCACAGGCCAAGGCACAGGGAGATTTGGATGGCAGAGCTGTGTCCAATCAGTAGAGCAGGGGAGATGACGTCCTAACAAAGGAGCAAGTTGGATTCAGGCCAGTACTGGGCCTCCCCAAAATAAGAAAGATTGTTATGCCCTGGTCCCTGTTCAGTACTTGTACAACACAGAGAGAGGCAGAAGTCATCCCATTTTGAAGATTGAGAAATGAAGACCTTGAAAAAACTGTGGCCAAGTACTTTGGGGACAGAAGTTGGTTTTGAACCCAGGGTTTCTTATGTAGAGAATATCAATTATTTTTCACCTTTTGCTGTCTAACAAAGGTGTGTCAAAGAGAGGCTGGTGATTCCTCCGAGCAATCACTTCTTAGCCTAGTGCGAGGAGAAGAGGGAGAAGGACAGAAAGGGGGTGAATCTTATGTCATATTGTGTCAAGAGTGTCTTAGGATACAGTCTGGTTGGCACAGGAGACACAGCGTGCATGGCTGCTGCTGCTGCTTCCGCTGGTCCCCACTGGCCAGGCAAAGAGTATAGACATGGAGTTTTCAGGACCTGCATCTACAGAGCTCCTTTTGCATTGTCCTTTACTGACGGGGAAAACCAATTAGAATTTGCCCATAGGCATATTCATTTGGAATTTATTTTGCTGATTTGCTATTAAGAAAAACAATGCTCTTTCTAAGAAACCAATATGAGAAGTGTGTTTTTGAAGTGAACAGCGTATCTTGCATGTGTGCGTGGATGAAAAAAAAGACATCTAGAAACCGCTCTGGACGTTTACTTTTAACTGCAGATATTTATAGACAAGTCAGGCAAAACAGACTTGGTGCCAGGGAGACACAGATTGGTGTGGGCCACTGTTTACACAGAAAGATCGGATTTTCTGTGCTGAGCCGGAGGGAACCTGCTTAGACTCCTGGGGCGTGGGGTGTGTTTCCTAGGAGACTGTATATTTGGATGGTAGGGAGCTGGTGATTCTCCCTATGGCAATATTAGGTACCATGCTGTGTTCTTCAACAAGAGGGTGTCAGAAGAAGGGGAAGGAAAGGTCAGAGAGATGCTTTCTGCTGCCTGGCATTGCTAGATATCAGAATGAAGTTCAAGTCCAGCCTCAGGTCTTCATTAAAGCATCTACCCAAAGATTCTTCAACTTGTTTTCTTAGCTCACATGCTCATCTCTACGGAGAGAATGTTAGACTTTTCCCTCTCGTATATTGTTAGTGAAGGCGATCAGGATTACCTTTTAGGAGAGCAATTTGACATCAGATCCCCAAGGCCTTACAATATGAATACTCGCTGACCTGGAAACTTCTTTTTTAGGCATTTATTAGTAGAAAATAAAGATCTGTACAAGAGCGAGGGATGACACACCCCTTTTTATGATTTATACCTAGATGTGCCAGCAAAACCCTGTGTACTCTTCAGGCTTTTGGGAGACTATTGGGCCATGGGTCTGTGGTACTCATTAGTGGATCAAAGCAAAATGTGATTTGGGAGGTGAAGCCTGGAAGGAAGAGATGGGTCCCCAGGGGGGTGACCTGGCATGATCTGTCTCCCTCCTCCTCCCTTGATCTCTCTCTGCTTCCTGCCTGCCATGCCCTGAACTGTTCCTCCTCTGCCATGTCCCTCTGCCATGTCATCTTGCCTTGGAAATAGCTGATCATGGACTGAAACCTCTACAAACTGTGAGCAAAAATAAACGTTTCCTCCTGTAAGTTACAGGTGTAAAGTATTGTGACCCAATGACAGGAAAGTAACTAGACACCTCTGTAGTCCCAGCACTCTGGGAGAGTCAGAGAAGAGGATTCTAAATTGGAGGCCTGCCTGGGCGATGTAGCAATTTTGGAAAATAAAAATAAATTTAAAAGGGCTGAGCATTTAGCTCAGGGCAAAGGCCCTGGGGTCAACCTCCAGTACCACCACCACCACCACCACCACCACCCAAAAAAGAAAGAAGAAAAACTTATCTAAAATATAGGACCCTGGCTGTTCATCTACCATAGCTCATAGGAGCAGAAAAAGAAAATAACCTAAATACCCACAAAAAGATAAATAACTAAGGGATTACCTGTAACCTATGATATCATGCGATTGTTCATTCACTCTGCAATTACTTACTGAGGGCCCGCTCTTTGGTGCAAGTATAAACATAGCAATCCTGAAGACTGTTATTGGTCTCAGCCCACCCACAACTCAGGATTTCATTGTAGAAACAGATCCCCTTCAATGTGAGGTGGAAAAAAGCAGGACACAAAACATCCACGTGAAATAACACTATGAAACCGTTGTGTCATTTGTCCAGAAAACCCTGATGTTTGAATTATTCGCAGAGATGCAGAAGCTTAGAGGAAAAGAACATGGCTCCTCCACCTTTCTACTTTTCTGCAGTTTCCAGGTTTTCCACAGTGACCATTATGATTTTTGTACCTGTTTTAAAAAAGTGACTTTCAGGGCCAGGTGTGGCAGCACACGGCTGTAATCCTTGCATTCAGGAGGCTGAGGCTGGAGGATCATTGTGAGTTGGAGGCCAGTCTGGGCTAATAGTGAGTCTAAGCCAGCCTGAAGTACACTGCAGGACTCTGTCTCCAAAATAAATAAATAAAAGAAATGACTTTTGAGAAAGAGATGAAGCAGCCATGGAACAACAGGTTTTAGACCCAACTTGCCAGGATCTCTTGAATAGGCCAGTTCAACTCTAACCCAGTCTAAGCAAAGTGGGGAGCCCTTTGGGCACCAGCTCAGGGCCCTGAGGCCTCAAGCTCTTGCCTCTTCTGAGGGCTCTACCCTGCTAATGTCCCAGCCCGGGTGCTTTTGGTCTCCAGGGCCCTGGTCCTTCAGGAGTCTGGAGATATACTCAGTGGAGAGATGAGTTTCTGTATTAGGATTTGATCATTAAATTAAAGAAGGGCCTCTTACCCAGCAAGTAAAAACCAGCCGTGATGGGTCATTCAGAGAGAGCTGGTCCAGTCTCTCTGCCGTGCTGGGAGGTCACAGGCAGGAACTGGATTCTGAGAGAGGGAGAAAGTCAGAGACAGAAGGAAGAACCACCACCCTTTGGAACCTTTTCTCCTGCTTGTGATTTGAAATCAAAGGCCAACTCTTACACCTTGTATACTTTTGTCTTCCAAAAGACTGACGACTTACATGAAGGCCTGGCCTTTCTGGTCTTTCTTCCTGATATATTTTTCTTGTGGGGCTCTAGTTTCCTTATGTGTCAGATCATAACACATAGTTAAGACATATGAGATAAACAGGAAAATTTAAGTTAAAATGGAGATAAAGATCGTTTGTTTTCCTCATCAAAAGAATGTCTCGATATGACAGATACTATTTCCTGTTTCAAGATCAATTCCCCTGCATTTCAGTTTCTTTAGATTCTTCTTCTATAGTATGGCCAAGTTAATCTTTCTAAAATACCATTTCATGTTGTTATCACCTACCTTCCCTAGAATATTCCATGGCTCCCCGGTGTCTAAGACAAAATCCAAACTCGTGGGTTTGAACTTCCGATTCCTGCAGATTACCTTTCCAACTGTTTTCTCTGTTTTTCCCTGGAGGAACTTTTGCTTGGATAAATCAGTCTACTGCCCGATTCTCTGACTGTGCTTGACCTTCCTCACCTTAAGAATTTGTTTTAGCTCCTTCAATAAAGAACCAAGTAGTATACTTTCTCATCCCTTGTCCCTTTTTTAAAAGTTCTACCTATCCTTCCAACAGTTTCATATTTTTTTTCACCCTTCCTTCCTTTTTTTTTTTCTTGACTTCTCTGGGTGCTAAAGATAGAATCCAGGGCCCCGTGTATATTAAGCAAGTGCTTTACCACTGAGCTATAATCCCAGCCTTCTTTCCCTTTTTAAAAGCAAGCAAGCAATCAAGCAAGCAAATAAAACACCTGAAACACTCCTTGAGCATGGAGGGTTGAGGTGACTATGTTATTTCGCCTGCCACACACCGTCTTCTGGCCGTGTCCCATGTCTTGCGGATCTGTGACCGGCTAAGTGCATGCATGTTTCAGAGGCTCAGGAAGCACATACTGAAAACAATATGCACAGGGCAGCTGGCTAACAAGCAGCACTTCCTGTCCCAGTGGTAGAATACTGCTCTACCGAGACAGGACTTCTCATCCTTCAGAAAAAAACAACAGCCACTTCTTCCTGTCGCATGGTCTGGGGTATTAGCTAATTATGTGTCATGCAGTTGCCACCCATGACTAATCCTGTGTTGTGAATGGAGTGGCAGCAGAGATGGAAATACTCGCACGGCCTCATGAAGCTGAGCCGTTGGTAGAAACAGTGCTGGGCCCCCACTCTCCTTCTGCTGTGACCAGCTTCTCTCCTTCAGCGCAGGGATAAGCAAAGCCTTTCTTTATAAACTCTCTACCCTTTTACAGGGCCGGCCAGTAGGTATTTTAGGCCATGTGGATTGTACGGTCTGTGCTGTGAATACTCAGCTCCATCACTGTGGTTCAAACGCAGCTCTGGAAAGCAGCATGGAAGTGAATTGGTTTGGCTGTGTTCCAGCAAAGCTTTACTGACACACACAGGGAATGAGCTGATCTGACCCGCAGACGGGTTTGGTGACCTCTTGCTTTAGAGGACTCCCTCTTCTCTGCTCCTGATGTTGGGTTGGCTATAAGAAAGGGAGACTTAAGTTACATAAGAAAGTCATTTTCAGTTTGGACGCAGGCAGGGCAGGCAGTAGGCTGATGTGTGAGTTGTGTCCACGGCTGGGAAACACTGGCTGCTTAGGGTACAACTGAGAAGCCGTGGTTCTTTAAGTAAGAGATTGGTGGGCCTAACAAGCACCAGATAGCCAGGCACCCTGGAGACTCAGAGGAGAATTCAGGACAAATGAATCCCTGACCTAACCAGCTTGGCTGAGTTTTCTGCTTAGTTTCCTTGCATAGCCAGAATGTCCCAAGTCCACGCCTCCAACCTGCAGGTCCTCCCACTTCTCACGTCTGAGTGCGGACCACAAGAAGAATCATAATTATGACAATCGGGTTACCATGACCTCCATGGTCACTCCTCACTCACAGCAATGAGATGAGCAGTTTTCACTGGGCTAGGAGAGATGTGACCTCTGTGCCCAGGTGACCAGGGATGGCAGACACTGATCCTTGAGAGGAGGAAGAAGTGGGTTGACAATAAGTGTCAGTCTAACTGCCGGTGTGTTCTGCTTAGTCCGGTGATGCTCACGAGGCAGATGCCGTCTCCAAGTATCCTACACAGCGGGCTGGAATTTGCAGTCTTTCTCACGAAGGTTGTGCAAGTTTATTCCAGTTCTGTTATGAGAGTGTTGTTTGTCCTTTCTTTGAGGGGCCCAGCCCCAAGAACAGAAAGGTTTTTCAGTGGTCATCAGGGAGTTCAGGAAGTTCTGATTAATTCCAGGGAAGAATGTCTTGGTTTCTTCAGAGGTTAAACCATAAAAAAAAAGCAAAGAAGGAAGAGCTTAATCATTCTGGGAAAATGAAGTTTTAGGTGAACATGTTAGGAAAAGAGGCACAGACTAAAAAGCGAGTGAAATAATTTTTTTTCAGTCCTGGAAATTGAACCTAGGGAATTCTGAGTTCTAGCCCCAGCCCTTTTTAAAAAAATTATATTTCTTATTTCTCATTAAAATTGCCCAGACTGACCTGGAACTAGTAATCCTCCTCCCTCCAATTCGCTAGCAGCTGGAGTTCTAGCATGTTCTGTGTAGTGTACTATAAGTGTGTTCCAGGGCAGCCAGTGTGAGTGATTCTTTAGCAACTTTTTTTTTCCTTTTTTGTGGTGCTCGTGGTCAGACCAGGGCCTCTTTCACACTAAGCAAGCACTCTGAAACTGAACTTCAGCCTCCTTTGTCAGCCTTTAACTCTTGTTCTAATTCCTTTCAGTTTTGATCTAACAGTAGTAACCACTCCTATAGCATTTACCTGGGGAGTCCATCCCTAGAGGTCTAGGAACTTGAAGTGACAGATATGTTGAACCCCCAGCTGTGCTATTTGGTGGATAGCGCTATATCCCCATTTTACATCAAGGCATAGAGAGACAGATGACTTTCCCATTCCTGGTAAGGGCTGCACAACCTGTGTGCTCGTCCACTCTGCCATTCCTGCCTTGGGTCGCTGATGTAGGTACGGTAGTGGCTAAGATGGGAGTGTGTTCCTTCTGATGAAGTCACTGATTGCCGGAGCAGAAGAGTCAGGCTTCATTCAGCTCAGACTTGGCAAGGTAGCTCAAGGATTCTTTATTTCCTTAGATATGGTAACAATACCCACCCCATGGCTCCCCAAAAGGGCTCTCTCTCTGCCTTAGTCTCTATCTCTTTCTGTCTGTCTGTCTCTCTATCTGGAATTTTGCATATCTATACCCTACCTGGTCCTTGCCAGGGCTGACCCTGTACAAGGGTGGCCCTTCCGGCCAAGCAGGTGCTTTTTTTCCAGCTAAGCTAAGACCTGAATGTGATTCAGAGCACCTGTAATCACCAGGGATGCTAACTGAATCCTCCTTCCTGCTAGGAGAGTGCTCTACTACAAAAGATACTCCTGCCCCCTCCCAAGCCTTTTACGTGCTATAAGGAGGTCAGCACAGGGCCGGCCCTTTCCTTTATTGCCTTAGGGGTGGGCAGGCTGCAAAACAGAACCGGTGTGGCAGGATCACAGAGCCAGACTGCCGGGCTTGGCCCCAGCTCTGCTCCTACAGGCCTGGCTCCCTCCTCTGTGAACTGTCCCTGCCTCGCAGAGCTGGTGGCACACAGGGATGGATGCAGGCTTTGGGTGGCCCGCTGCCCGTTCAGTTTGGGAAGACATTCTTCAAAGAAATAATGTAAAATGATAAATATAAAATCAAGAGAAGGCCAGGAGTGTGACTCAGTGGGAGAGCATTTGCCCAGCACGTGTGAGGCCCTGGGTTCCATTCTCAGCACTCAAAACAAAACAAGCTCCTCAGTCTTTAATCTCAAAATAACCTCCAACAAAAAAATGAATGTAAAGTGAGCATTTAAGCTGGACATAGTGAAGCCAGGTTGGTGGCACATGGCACCATGAGAGCTGAGGCAGGAGGACTGCAAATTTTAAACCCAGCCTGGGCAATTTAGAATCTTTGGGAGACCCTGTCTCAAAAAAGGAAAATCAAAACAAAGCAACCCAAAACAATAGCAACGGAAATGAGCATTTATTCATTTATTTCAAATGATGAAAGAAAATACACAGAAAAAAATTGTATTTTAAAAACTGACAACAGAAGTCACAAAATTCAGAGCAACATAATAGATTCAATAATTAGCTGTTTGATGTGTCTCTACATTGCTTTCCTCCTGCATTTTTTGCGTTGTGTGCACTTTGATCATTTCCTCATATGATAACAATTTTAAGATGCCATTTTCTGTAGTGAGAATAGCGAGATAATTTGTTCAATGCTTTTGCATGATTGGTTGAGATTTGTTTTTTCCTATAGAAAGAAATATTAAGCTTCATAACTGGTTATTGCTAATGCCACGCAAAGTTTTAAGCCTGTTGTCAAATTTTGGAAAACGTCTCTTATGTTGCATTCACCTATAAACTGTAAGATTGTGTGGCATCTTAGTCTTCCTGTATAGAGGTTTATTTTAAATATAGAAGATGTACATTCAACTCAGAAGAGGTCGTAGGAGTTTTGAGCCTGAAACTTCAGTTTCATGTTAAATCATCCTATGAATATTTAGGGATATAAATTAGATTACATTTTACAATTATATCTATGGAAAATCATCCTTATAATAATACAGTAAGTTTATAAAGGAATATGTTCTTATGCACACTACATGTGGTTTTAGTTATATTCATGCAAGTCATTCAAAGTCATTACTTAACTACTTTGATCAACGTATGTCTTATTGACCACGTTCTGAGACATAAAGCAGGTAACATACTCAGCTGTCTGCCATGCAATACCTATTTGATGGCATCATTACACCTGTGATCATTTCTCCATGAGCACTTGATCTTGGCCTGGGCACTTGGGGATATACAGTTGAGATAGTCTCCTTGACTGTCCATAGAAAGGGGTCCAGCTTCGAGATAAGCTCTAAGACCTCAGTGGGAGTCATGTATTGCTTCGGGTTCCAGCACAGAGCGACCTCTCTTGTTAACTGTGAATTCCTGACAGTTAATCCCCATTCATGAATTTTCCATTCATCACAAAGACGCTGTTAACATGGCCAATCTTTACACATTAAGCCATCTTTTAAACGTGCTCTGTGATGCCATCATTTGGTACAGTACTTTTTTCCTAAATCTTTTTACTCTTCTCAAGTCCAGCCACTAAACTTGTCAAAATATGTTTTTTTTTCCTCCCCTGTATTTTGTAACATTAAAGGCTTGCCTGGGGATGGTGGCACACGCCTATAATCCCAGCACTCAGGAGCCGCTGAAAATTTGAAGCCAATTTGGGCTATGTAGAGAGTTCAAAATCAGCCAGAACTATATAATAAGATGCTGTCTCCAAAATACTGGGAAGAGGAAAACAAAATGGTGGAGGGGTGCTTTATTGCAGTAGACACTTCCAGGGGGAAATCAAGCAACTGGGTCCATCTCTAACTCTCCGTAGGTGTCTGTCAGGATGTTTTGGTCCCAAGTGACAGAAAAGCCAACTCAGCTTGTGAACTAATGGGAGGTGTGTTGGCTCCTGCACTGGGTCCTCTCCGGAGCTGCCCTCTCTTCACTAATCCAGTCCCCCTGGAGAGATGATGGGCCCATCACACCAACCCACGTGGCTGGGAAATTTGGGGTGCTGTTGGGCAGGAAGACAGGAAGAAACACTGGAGAGGAAAGTACAGTCAGAGGAAATGTGCAGTCTCACGTGTGCCCCTGAGTCACTTCCCTGGCTTCAGTTGCTTCATTAAATTAGGGACTTGTAGGACACCATTAGTAAAGTTATTCCTAAGGCCAACCTTGTAGGTTTTATTTTCTTCTTACATTAATTGGTTTTTGTAATGAATAAACCTTTTCTGGCCACTGCTATCAGGCTAAGACTGTAACTAGGAAGTAAATAGCTCTGTTTAGATTAAAAGATAAACCAGAGGAGCTCACAATTGGTAACTTTCTTCCTACCCATGAGTTGGAGCTATGGAAGATATAAGGCATGAGGCCCAGGAAATGGTAAATAACTAACTCCAGCTTCGAATTAGTAAGTACCTCTTCTGTGTAGAAAATGTAGCTCATTCCACGATGATCTGGGAAGTTCTGAGCAGAGCTCAACCATCAACATTTGTGGCATTGCTGTGATGTTGGTATCACAAGAAAGCGATGAGAATGGCCAGGCATGGTGGCGCATGCCTGTAATCCCAGCACTCCAGAGGCTGAGGCAGGAGGATTGCTATGAGTTCGAGGCCAGCCTGAGCTACACAGAGTTCAAGGACACATAGTGAGACAATGTCTAAAAAGGAAAGGAAAGGAAAGGAAGGAAGGAAGGAAGGAAGGAAGGAAGAAAGAAAGAAAGAAAGAAAGAAAGAAAGAAAGAAAGAAAGACTGTGAGAGGCTTCATATGGAGTTACACGGAGGTAGCATTGGTGGCAGAAGCCAGAGTTACTCTGAATGGCAGTGGAAT
The DNA here is from genome assembly GCF_034190915.1 of Cavia porcellus. Taxonomy (NCBI): domain Eukaryota; kingdom Metazoa; phylum Chordata; class Mammalia; order Rodentia; family Caviidae; genus Cavia; species Cavia porcellus. Next base: position 14,164,834 of record NW_026947514.1, read on the forward strand.
CAGATCCCCGTGGAGAGCAAAGAGCATCCCAAGAATGAAACCACAGACCTCAACTTTCCACGTCACCCACTTTCTGTGGAGCTTTAGCTAATCTTGTGATGAGATGTCAGCCATGGCACCAGGAAAGCTTTCAAAGAAGCGATGTGGGTGACTCATGGGAGAATGAACTCTTTGCCTGTGGACTTGAAGAAGGCATGGATGCAGATGGCCCTGCAATGAGGGAGCAGATTTCCTCTCAGTCTCCAGGACACAGAGCTGTACAAAGACTCCTGAAAACCTGGGTTTTACCTTTATGCCCACGATACACAGGGAGAATGTTAATCTGACTGGTAGTAGGCTCAGTGTGTTTTCATCGTGGCTGGCTGCTCTGCCTGTGTTTACAGAATTGGCATAGGTTGATCTGTATCTTGATCTAATTCTTTGTCATTTAGCTTTTGGAAACTAGTTCCGGTGTGGTAGTCTCTGATGTTTCTAAACTGGTAGACAGCACTCACCTAATTCTGAATGCAAAGAACAAGAGAAATTATTCAAACATGGTTTCTAGTTGCACATGTGTGCTTTAGAAGCATTTATTTGAAGTGAAACCATCAACTATACTTCATCCCTATAGTCATGTGATACTTAAAAAAAGTTTACGTGGTGAACTGGCAGTGTATGCATATGTGTCATGGGGTGATTAGCTTTAAGATTAGCAAAGAGTGGATTGTTCTGTGAGTTGCCAAAAGGACACCATCACAGCTGCTTGTTTGTTCAGAAGATTTGGCCCCTCGAGTTATCAGCTTTGTGAACTTTTCTAAAAGCTATTGTATGTGTATACATAAATCTGTCCATCTACTATTGTCTACTTATCTGGTGGCACCTAGGGCCTAGCTACTCGGCAAGCACTGTATGACTGAGCTCGACCCCAGTCTCCAAATCTGTGTGTTTTAAGACTTAAAGAAAAGCACAGTATTTGTATATGACCTATGCCACAGATACATTGATATTTTGTAGGCATGCTTGTCCATTTAGTGAGTGATGGCTTTTCTCTGTGAGCATCAGAGCAAACTGAGCAAAGGGAAAGGGTGTCTGTGGTTAGTGACCTGTTTGAAGAACACTATGCAAAACCCCAACCAAACACTGAAATCTGCGACGATGAAGCCTTACAAGTAGATCACCAGCAACAGGCTACAGTCTGTAATCTTGAGAGGTGGACCTTGGACCACATCAACAGATAGGAGACTGCAGTGGAGAAAAAGGTGAGCTCTGCAGGCCAAAGACGGATGGGGTACATATTAGTCAGCTTGTTATGACCATAACAAAGTACCCAAGGTGGGCTGCTCATGAAGAAAAGATCTGTCTTTAGCTTACGACGTTGGAGACTGAAAGTTCAAACAGCATGGTGAAGCCTCTGACAGTGTTAACCTCCTTTCTCTGAGTCATATCATGACAGGCAGCATGGGAAAGCAACTGATTATATCTGGGTGGGGTCAGGTTCAGGCTTTCATAAAGACCCCTTCTCAAGGACTCCCAGGGGTAGCTAGAGATTAACCACAGTCTGACTTAAAGATCTTCCACTATTCCACATCATAAAGGGCCTATCAACTCCCAGCTCCCCGTATGGGGCCAAAGTGACCAACACATGGACCCTTGGAGGACAAAACCACATCCAAGCCATCCCACTGTTCCAAGCACCACTATGGTGACATAACGTCTTTGAACCTCAGTCCCATAAGGATGACAGCACCTACTTGGATTGGTAGCAGAGGATGAAATAAATAATGCAGGTAGAGCTCTTGGCATGATGCCTGGCGGGTAGGAAACACTGGAGAGCTTTTGTTGTGGGTGTTTTATAATTCCTTGGATCGCCTACTTGGGTACTTGCTGTTCATTGTGTTGACTGCTGTTGTTCAGGTGCCTTGAATGTCCTCAGGCAAAACTGACATCACCTTGGGTCCCCCCAGGGAAATCAGCAGCGGCAGCGTGGTATGAAGACAGCCTTAGCCATGCCAAGGTTTCTCACCAATCAAGGGAGAGGTGAACTCTGCCTGTGAGACGCAGTGCCAGGAAGGAGGAAGGATGCGTGGCCTCCCTTCAAAGCAGGATTTTGGCCACCGCCTTCCACAGAGCCATAGCAGGAATTCAGAGCTAGGGGCTGCTGCTGAAGACTTTTGCATTTCTATTGCTAAAACTAGGTTTTTACATCACTCGTTTGATGAAAACAAAACAAAAACAACACAAAACAAAACACCACCGTGTGTCCATGGGGACAAAGAAATTTTGCTCAATTTCTCTGTGAATTAAATGTGCTAAAAAAAAATTAGTCTATTAAAACTCAAACATATCCAAAACAACTGCAAGAAAAGAGAGGCTTCTTACAAGATTCAGAAATATGGGTAAAAAAAAAATTAATGTTAAATACGTGGAGGCCAACCAGATTGCGGTCGGCAGGTGGCAAAGTACTTTGCTATAAATATTTCAGGACTGTTCTTTCTCTACTTAAAAAAAAATTCGCTTGCATCTCGGACAACAGAAATGGCTGGACAAGCCATTAGTTCTTGTGCAAGAAACTGAAAACACAAACAAAAACAAACAAAAAACATGGAAGATTTTCCTTAGGAACAGTTTGGCAAGCGCGCAAGCTGGAGTTAAGCCGTGGGTCTTAATTTGCGTGCGGGGCAGTATTCCTCTTGCCTTTGAGAAGCTTTCAGGCCTTGATACCATTCATCCCCCCCGCCCCTGTCATCTTGAGGTGTAGGCAGGGCACAATTCAGCTTCAAATTTTTCTGCTTTCACTTTTGATTGGTTCAAGCTTCCATCTGCTGCTATTTGACCATGAGTATTTTCTGTGGCTTTTCTGTGGCTCTTTTTCAAAGTATTCAAAGCAGTTTAAAAATACATAATGTTCAGCCATCTGACTAGCAGCTAATGTAAGTACTTATTTGGGGACTTTTTTTTTTAAAGTCTATGAAACAGATTTGAAACTTATAACTTTTACGATGTCTTGAAAATACAGTCGTAAGCGAGAGAGGGGAAAAAAATAAAAAGGTTTGAAATATGGGAAGATTCAGCCACACTCATAATACTTTTAGTAGCAACAGTAGTAGCAAAGAGCCCAGATTATAAAAACAGAAGAGCTGAAGTTCTTTATTTAATATTAAACAGGAAACTGAAAGTAATCTGCAGCAATGTGGTGAGTTTTCAACAAACCTGCTGCTCTGTTTGTGCCGAAAAAAGCTTACACGAGACATTTCTTCTTTTATTCACCTAAGATTGTGTGTTTAATGAAAATCTTAGCTGAAACATGACCATTAGTAGCAGGTTCTATATGGGAAAGTTTTGAAGCAACTTGTTACCACTAAATCCAAAGGAAATTTGGAAGCAAATTGAAAATCCTCTCAAAGAGCAGAAAATGCTTTGCACTGTTGTTTTGTCTTTGTATATGGCTGTCACTCATCCAACATGTGCATATGAATATTCTTTCTGAAGACCTGGGCTTCATTTTAAGGTCAGCCTTCAATTTCTAGAGAATATAATTTGCTGCTATATTTAGGGCATCATGATTGCTCGTAATAACTAATGGAAAAAAACTCAACGGAGAAATAAACGTGTAACAGCTGTGTCTGCTTAAACTTGATTAAAGGCAGTAAAAAAAAAGTAAACAGAAGAATAATGTGACAATAGATGAAGGGGAGACAAGTATCCTTCGTATTGTGAGAAGTTTTAACAGACATAACTTACTGCACTTCGGAAGGCCAGCGGTGCCTGTGTTTAAAGTTTACTTTTCTGTTTGTCTTGAGTGGGATCAGTGTTGTAGTGAATAATTTATAGCCAGCATGAATGAGCTCAGTAGTCACCTTTTCAGACTTTAAATGAGTTTTGTGGTTGTCATTACTTGAGCCTTCTGTTCAGCCGTGGAGCAAAATGACAGTTTGGCAGTTGGCTGCCTTGTTGTGGGGGCCGCCTGTTCCCCTTCAGATCTGTGTTGGTTTTTGTATTTCATTGAAACCCTCCCTTTCTTCTCCTGTGCGGGTCCTGGAACTCTCACATTTCAGATGCCTTTTGCACCCCATGCTTAAATGAGAAGTTTCAGGGGGATTTAAAAAAAAATCTTTTGGTGGTGTTTGCCAGAGAGAATAAAGTGGCTGTAATGAGCTTTTTTCCCCCCAGCAACTACTGTGTATTTTTTATTCCCTTTGTGCTTGGTTTGATATTCAAGTTATTCAAAAGCAAAAAGCAAGCTGGGGAGTTGTCACACAGCAGCTGAGCCAGGCTCTCCTGTGGGATAGGCGTTTGAGGCAGAGGATATCACTAGAGTTTGGAGGAAGAAGGGTGTTTGGAGGAGGTCACGTTATCTCAATTCTGCACATCAAGCTCAAGTGGATGAAGAAACCATAGCAAGAATTCTAGGCCAGATTTCCAAGGCAAGAGGAAACCGCATTGTTTTTACAATAGAATCAACAAGATGATTGTTTGTTTTGTTTTTGTTTACTGAGACAGGGTCTCAGAACTCACCGTGTAAGCCCAAACTGGCCTTGAACTTGTGGTGATCCTCCTGTATCAGACTGTCCAGTGCAGGGGTTACAGGTATCCACCACCACACTTGTCAAGACCTTTCAAGGTCTGGGGCAAAGTAGAGGCCCACACTCACTGGAGATGGCCACCACATCCCATCTCTACATTGCTCAGCACAAATCACTGTATAAAAGTGACCCACTATAGCTGCCCCTTGGAAACCCGCCTGGGAGGCGAGCATGTGCCAGTAGTAGGTGGGATTTCTTTGGAACAGATGTCCAGAGGTCTATCCCCTTTTGAACTACCTGAGACAGCCTCTGGAAAGCTCTGATCTTTACTCCTTGGGTCTGGACTTCATGTGGGATGCTAATCTTGGTCCTCGGGTAACCTCTGCTAGCACTGTGGGTGCATAGGTGCTTCTCTGGGGTGTCTCTGCCAAGTCCCTGCACCCATGCTCTGCCTTCCTGCTGACATTTGCTATGAGCAACAGGCATCGGTGGCTGCTGTACCAACGTGGGCAGCACCCCCTTCAGGGACCCATATTGTCAGACAGCTGGCTCGGCACTGCGTGATGCTTGCAGGAAAAATGCTCAGGCTTCCTCTTTGGAAAAAATGCCAACTTAAAAAGGATGCTTGTTTGTTTGGAGGCCAGATCTTTGAAACTAGTCAGAGTCACGTTTTGGGTACAGAGAAATGAGGTGCTGTTGGATGCACCCACAGACAGTATCCATTTAGCTATTTCTTTTCCAGTCCTCGCCTTTAGGAGAATGAACACTCATGTGCAATCATGCCTCATGGTTTATGGATATGTTTGGCTCATACCTGAGCTGCAATATTAAAGGCACACTGTGGTCTGGAGAAGTAGCTCTGTCTAGCATGTATGAAGCTTTGAGTTCAATCCTCAGCACCACAGAAAAGAAAGAAAAGCAGAAGAGATCCTATTTTGGGAAACAGTAGGGATTTCAACACAGAAAGTGTCAGTGAACTTTGCCACCCGACAGAGAAGGAACCTTAGGTTTGGTTTTTGTAATAGGTTGAGTAAGTTGCTAATCTTCAGAAAGGAATTTTGTACCTTGGGGGAAGTATGTAATAATAGTTTAATCTGTAGCCAGTTTCCTAGAGTTTGCATTCACTTTAGAGCTTTGGTTGCTTTTTAAAAGTCCATCCTGAAAAAAACTTATCACCTTCCATATCTTTCCGAAAGAGTAAAGTAAGAGCAGTTACTTGTTGGCACAGGTGAACTTGCGGGGACTCAGTCTCTGAAACCCAGAGACTGAGGTGTGAGCTCACAGAGAGAGGAAAACAATAAAAACACCTACAAATGTCACAGGAAGAAAGGGGTGAGCGGCCACTTCTGAGTGATCTACCGACTTGGTAAATTCCTGCTTGAGAGAGTGTTACAGAGGAGCCTATGTTGGGAAGAAGAAATGATAATATTTTTGACAGTGATGCAACAGGCCATGAGCGGAAGAGAAACATAAGGGAGGGTCCCTGCCTCTCAAAGCACCTACAGACTATTTGACATTTGGTGTCCAGTTGATTTATTTTTCATGACAAAGATATACCATATTGGGCTGGGGATTTAGCTCAGCAGCATAAGCACCTGCCTTGTAAGTGTGTGGTCATGAGTTCGATCCCCGGTACCAAAAAAAAAAAAAAAAAAGATATACCATATTGTATTGATTATGACATAAAAGCAGAACTTTTGTGTGTGTGTGTGTGTGTGTGTGTGTGTGTGTTTTTCCTTTTTATCGGTACCAGGGATCGAACTCACGACTGCCTGCTTCCAAGGCAGGTGCTTATGCCACTGAGCTAAACCTCCAGCCCCCAAAAGCAGAACTTTACTTTAGGAGGTCTTATTTATTTATTTTGTAGAACTGGTAATGAAATCTGTGGTCTTTGCATTGAACTACATCGCTAACTCCCCCCCCCCCCTTTTTTTTGACAGGGGCTTGCTAAATTGCCCAGGCTGGGCTTGAATTTGTAGTCCTCCTGCCTCAGCCTCCCAGAGTGCTGGGATTACAGGTGTGTCCCAACATCCCAATTTACATTCTTCCTCCTTTATAGCCTACAGATCATTTTTCCTTGTTTGAGCCTTGCTCCCCATCTCGCATGCCTTTTAATTTTTCTGAATAAATCTAAATTATCTCTTGGTTTCTCCCCAGAACCTGGCTCTAACGTGGCTCTGTAGGTTCCCAGATCCATCACTTATTCATTGTGTGACTATGCACTGGTGGCCAAACCCCTCTGGGCCTCAGGTTCCTCATTTATAAATGATGTATTAATAATACGTCCCTCACCTGATTAATGTGAGGCTAAAATGAATATTTATTTGCAAAGTCTTAGAATGCCGATGGTACTGGCTCTGTGCTGCATAGTACTTGCATACAGTCATCCCTTGTTATTGGCACATTCCCCATTCGCTTTGCTTTGCTTTTTGTCTTTTTGAGACAGTCTCACTGTGCTGCCCAGTTTGGACCTGAACTCACTTCATAGCCCAGGCTGGCCTCCAACTTGCAGTGATCCTCTTGCCTCAGCCTCCCCAGTACTAGGGTTATAGGCACGTGCCATCACGCCCAGTGGATTCTCCATTTGTGAATTTGCCCTCTCACCAAAATTTAAAATAAAACCAAGGGCACATTCATGTTCATTCATAAACATGCAGAGCAGCAAAATGTTTAGGCCACCCAGTATGCACATTCCCAGGTAATGCTGAGTGAGGTGACACTGTGTTTCAACTTTTTTTTTTCTTTGGACTGGGAATTGAACTCAGGACATTGTACTTGTCAGGAAGACGCTTACGCCACTGAGCTATATCCCTGGCGACACTTTGCGTCCTGTCACTTTTTTTTTTTTTTTTTTTTTGTCTTTTCTGAGACAGGGCCTCACTGCGTAGTTCAGGCTGGCCTTGAACTCACTTTGTAGCCCAGGCCGGCTGCCTTAGCCTCCTGAGTGTTAGGAGTACAGGCGTGTGCCACCTTTTTTCTGCTTTTGTACTGTGAACAAGCATACCTTTTGGTGGTCTATGTAGTACCACATCTTTTGCATTTTTGTTGATTTTGCTATTTAAAATGGCACCCAGGTGGGGATGAAGTGCTGTCTAGTGTTTAGAAGTAAAAGATGGTTTTGAGAGACAAAGACATATGTTGGAAAAGCTTTTTGCAGGCATGAGTCATAGAGCTGTTAGCAGTGAGCTCAGTGTTAATGAATCAAAATTGTATCTATCTATCTATCTATCTATCTTTGTTGGGCTTAAGCTTGTGGTTCTCCTGCCTCAGTCTCCCAGAGTGCTGGTATTACAAGTATACACCATCACACTCAGATCTGTAGAATTTCTTGTAATTGAAACACAGTTAGGTAGCATTATATATTGATCAGCTGATGAAAATATTGTGACCAGGGGTTTATGGGAAACCTAACTCTGGATTTCTCCTAGGAGCATACATAGAGCCTATAAGAATGTGAAAATGATTTACAAATGGAAAACTTGGTTCAGGACCACTGGAAAATGCAAATGTAAGGGACAAAGGGAACAGGGCTGCTGTGGCCTATATAATGTAGTAATATACCTCGAGCCAGTTATTCTTGTCATTTTCAAGTTTTCATGTTTATAAACAGTATCCCCCAAATGCACTGTCACACTTTTCAGTTCATTTATTCAGTGTGTCTGTATTGTCTTCCATGCTTGTCAGGCACTAGCATAAATGCTAGGTGAATGAAACTAAATAAAATAAGCACAAATCCTGCTTTCCTGGTGCTGTGGCCACATGGGGTAGGCACTGGCCACGGAGGCCAACTGTCCTGTTATGGTATCTGGTCTAGGATCAATTCCTAGAAGCTGGAAATTTAGGATCGATGGCTAGACTCATTTAAGTTTCAATTCATTTTGTATAGTTGTACCTAGCCAGCTTCCCACCAACAACTGCACCCACGGTGGCATGGTCGTTCCATACATCTGGGCCAGTCTGATAGGTGAAATGAAATATCACAATTGCTTTGATTTTGCATTTTCTTTTATTTTTACTGAGGTTAAGAATCTTTTCCTGGGGCTATTCTTGTTTTTATGACTCTTTTTAGGAACTTGCTTCTCTCTTTATGTCTTAGTTGCATTTCTCATTGCTAAGACAACACACCTGACATCCAAAGTTAAAAGAAGAAAGGTTTATTTAGCCCACAGTTCGTAGAGGTTTCAGTCCACAATCATCTGCCTCTGAGGCAGGGTGGCACACAGACAGGCATTGCAGAGGAGAACAGCTCATGGTGGGCAGAGGGCAGCGAAGCAGCCAGGGAACTGCAACTCTTCTGGCAGCTCTGCAGGCTGCTCAGGCCTGTTGGCACTCACACCCTTCATCCAGAGTGCCTTTGAGCCTGGCATTGCACCTTGAGTAGATTTCAGCATCACACACTCTAGACCCAGCTAACTCTGGAAAATCACTGCCTAGGATTGCATGAGACTATGTGTGGGACATGTAGACACAAGCAATAATACCTTATTAGAGTCACAATATTTTTTCTCATAGAGTTGTAAAAGTCATAAATTTTCTTTCTTTCTTTCCTCCTCTTCTTCCTCTTCCTCTTCCTCTTCTTCTTCTTGTTCCTTTTCTTAGCAGTCCTAGGAATTGAATCTAGGGCCTTTGCATTGAGCTATATATCCAGGCCCTTTTATTATTATTATTATTTTAAATTTTGAGATAGAGACTCACTGAGTCCTTAAATTTCCTAGGCGGGGCTACAATTTACAATCTTTCTGCCTCCAAAGCACTGGGATTCTAGGCATACTCAGTTAACCCATTTTTATATGTAGAAAACATTTACATATTTTTTGTACTTTACTTTAATTTCTGTCCCAATACATACAAATTATAAACTGCTTTGCAAATATGTCAGTATTTTCCTTCTGATTTATTTACTTAACCCAAACAGTGCAAGAAAAACAAAACAAAACAAAAAGCACTACGAACCAGAGTACCATTACACATTCCTTACAAAATGTACTTAATTTAATCTTCATCACAACTCTGCGAAATGCTGCTAAGGATTGGATGTGGCAGAGGGAGTGGCAGAAGGCAAGAGGCAGGGCCTAGCGGAGGTCTTAGGCCATCGAGGGTGAGTCTGGAAGGTAAAGTGGGCCTGGTCCCTTTCCGCTTTCTCTTATGCTTCCTGGCCATGAGGTGATCGATTTTGTTCTGCCACAGGCTCCCATGGTGATGCCACAGGTCCAGAGTATCAGAGTACAATGATCATGGATTGAGACCTCCATAACTGTGGGCCAAAAATAAATCTTTTCTCTTCATAAGTTAATCATCTTGGGGCATTTCGTTACAGTGATGAAAAGCTGACCAGCAAAGGTAAATATTGCTATAGTCCTCTCCTCATTTCCCCTTCCTTCCTATCTCCTTTCCGTTCTTTCTTAATTTAATTTAATTTGATTTGATTTGACTTTAGAGACAGCGTGTCACTAATGTAGACCCCAGCAGGGTTTCACTAATGCCTCCAATCAGTGGTCCTCATGCCCCAGCTCCCTAGTGCTGAGATTGCAGGTGGGCACATCTGGCCTCCCCTCCTTTTTTAAGGAAACTAGATAGAAAAAGAATGAAGTACCTTGACAAAGGTTATAAAAGTAGTAAGTAATAAAGTCCGAGTATGACCGTAGTGTGTGTCTAGCTACTATGCTAAACCACGTCTGGTCTCAGCATTAGGCTTGGTGTGTTTATTCCTGGTGCTTTGCAATACTCACCAACTCTCCTGTTTCTTCCTATCCTCCATGCCTCATCTTTCATTTTTCCTGGGTCCTTATAAGACTCTTTTATTTAGTTCTTGGCATAGAGTTGCTAGATGCTTAGTAAATACTTGTTGAGTTAATACATTCACTAAATCTGAATTCTAGATCATCAGCTCACACTTGTGTTTGGGCCCAAAGAGGAGTGGACAGGTTTTATATTTCTATTTTGCCTCTTGAAGGAGACCTCACAAACTCAGATTTGGCTGGGACACCTGAACTAATGAACTTCACTCCGCCACAGTCCAGCTCTATTTGCTCTGTCCCTACACTTCTTCATTCTCAGGGGAACCTCCTGCCTCCGTTCTTTACCGGAGCAATTCTTTTTATTTTTCTTTTAGTACTGGGAATCCAACTCATGACCTTGCACTTGCCAGGCAGGCACCAGCCATGGACTCAAATTCTTGGTGATCCTCTTGTCTCAGCCTCCTGAGAGCTGGGTTTACAGGGGTGCTCCATCATGCTGAGCACTGAAGCAATTCTAAGAAGCCTTGCCTTGGGCTCCACCCTTCAGAATTAGTCATGTAAACACCAAGAATATGCAAAAAGTAATCCCCAGAGAGGATGCCAAGAAAGCCCAAATGTTGACCACTTCCAGATCACTAAGAGGTTCGAGATCTTGCAACTGAGGATCTCTCTCTCTCTTCCACAAAAGGGAACTTGAAAGCTTTTTTAACCCTGAAGAATACTGTTAAGACTCTTAGGTTAACTCAAAGAAACTCCTAGTCAACCCACAATTAAGAAGTGATCTTTGGGCTGGGGATTTAGTGCCACAGTGTAAGCGCCTGCCTGGCACATGCCAGTTCATGAGTTAGATCCCAGTACCAAGAGAAAAACAAAAAGAAGTGATCTTTGACTATCATCTTTCCTCTCATCCCATATCTTGTCATTTGACAAGTCCTCTTGGTTCTTCTCTTGAAGACTCAAAGTTCAGTTTTCCAATCTTGCAGGTTCTTTTTGAATGAGTGGCTCTGAGTGTGGTTCTCAGGTAGCGGTAGCAACACTTGAGAGCTTTTTGGAGGAGCAAATTCTCAGGCCCCGGCCTAGAACTCCCAAACCTGAAATTCTAGAGGTGAGAGCCCACTAACTCCATTCAAGCCAAGCTTCTAGGTGATTTCTGATGCACAACATCAGGAGCAATGAGGCACTCTGCTCTGACAGCCCTCTTGCCATTAGGATGTTGTAAGTATATTAAATGTTCACTGCAGAAAATTTGGAAAATATAAAGAAGTGTGGAAGGAGCAGGCAAAAAAAATGAAAACGAAATGAACTCCTATAACTAACACTCAGAGGAAACCACTTATTTAGCATTTTCTGTATATTTTCCCCCTTCCTCGGGGCTGGAGATTGAACCCAGGGACTCACACATGCTAGGCAAGCACTTTGCCTCTGAACTACACCTCCGTCCTCTCCTAGTTTTTAAAAATACAATTTAAATAAAGTCTCCATTCTCTTTGTTTTTGTTGTTGGGTTATCAAACCCAGGGCCTTCATTCCCTTTTGGTGGATAAACGTAATAATTTCTGAGTTGTTTGGCCACGTTTTGCTCTTCCATTTTCCTTCTTTCCTCTCCCTAAACTCATCTCAGATCTACTATCTTTCACCTTTTGAATCCTAAAGAGAACAACTTCTGGGCTCAGAAACATCCAGTGAGCTACCCGCTGTGCAAACTTAGTGCACAGGAACTGTTCCCAGGAGCCTTTCGGGGGTTTGGGGATATGCTGCTTGCACTCTTAGCACTAATATGTGTGCTCCATGGTGACAAAGACTTTGTAACTTGATCTGTACATGGCTGTACACTCCTGTAGGAGGCTGAGGCAGAAGGATCCCAAGTTTGAGTCCAGCCTAGGCAACTTGGTAAGACTGTCTTAGAAAGAAAATTTTAGAAGGGACTGGGGATATTGTTCTGTGTGAAGTTCCTAGGTTCAATCTCTAGTGCTGGCAAAATACACACAACTCCTCCCCCCACAAAATAACATCAACAAATAAAACAATGAATACAAAACAAAACACCTTGTATTTCTGGCATCGAACACAAGGCCAGGTACTTGCTAGGAACTAAGGAAATAAATATTTGTTCAGAGGATGACCATATCTTCTAACACACTTATCACATTTGATACATATATTATTTGTGCCTTTCATCTCTCCTACCTAGAACAGCATCTCTTCTACCTGGAACAGCATTCTGTAAGCAGAATCATCCCATGGTACCTTTTCAAAGGGGGCAGGCCTGAGCCCATCCTTGAGTTGGCCTCATGAGGTGTGGCTTCCTGGTTGGTTTTGTTGGGCAGCTCTAGTTGAGAAGTTCAAGTCTAGCACATCACTTCCCCATTTCCCCAGGTCATACACTAAGCTGTCTTATTAGCTATCATTCTTCCAAAGCATCTCTATCCACTATGACCTTGTCTCAGCTCTTTGGAGGCAGCAGACAGAAGGCATCACCTGACTCAGCCTGGGCCAATCAGGGCACTTCCCTGAGACTGAACTATACAGTAGAAGCCAAGACCATGTGCAGGTGGTGGGTGCTACACGTCAGAATACTTTAAGACTTGGCACTAGCAGCATATGTGGTTATAAACAGACAGGAAAGCCACCCGTGGGGAGGGAAGGGGAGCAGATATACAGAAGGCAATAGAGGAAATGTAGGGTCTCAGAGGGAAAAATATGGAGGGAAAAATTACCTGATGACTGAGGTCCACAGAGCCTGGTGGTACTCATGTCTTCTGTGCTGGAGCCTGCTTGAAGGATCCCGACCGGAAGCCCACCTTTCCGGACCTCTGTGATTCTCTTGTTTTGAAAGTCTTTTGGGCCTCCCCATCTGCAGTGAGCACTCACTGCTAATCCATCCAGTTGTCACTGTCTGGTGGAGAACCACCAGCTTTACACTCAGTGAAGCGTCATGGATGAGAAACTGAGGCCCCACACTGTCTGGAGCTGACTGCACTGAGAATCACATCTTCTGGCTCCCAGATATTCTGTATTCTCCAGTCCAGGCCCAAATGGAGTTGCAGAATGGTTCCATCAAATCCTCAGGCAGGATACAGGTATTTTCTAAAAGGAGCTCCAGGGCACTTCTAGGAGTCTACTGTCAAATGTAAAACCATAGTTTAAGTGATTTGATTTGTTTATGTGAGACTTCTTGGAGTCTGGGACACAAGGATACCACTGAAAATTCTAGGAGAGAATTGAGAATGGGCGTGTTCCTACATCAATGTGGCCCCTGCATCCTTTTACCAGGGAGCATGTCCCAGAGTCAGGACAAGGTGGAAGAACCCACACTACGTCCTCTTTGGTTTCCACTGCAAATCAGGACCCCCAGTTCAGTCAGGCAGGCAGGCAGACACCTGCGCCTTGCATAGCAGATAGGGTCAGCCCCTACATTCTCTTATACCTGTTGCCACACCTGTAATGGAAGAGGGAAATTTAAAAACATCTGCCAAGGCCACAAACCAAAAACTGGCAGAAAGAAAGAAAAGCAAGCTAATTAAAGGCAGCTTACCTCATGCACCATACCTGCTGCTTATGGCTTCTCAAGGCCCAAGCTTGCTAGGTTTGTAGTTTTTGCTCACTTGGGATGACTGATTTAGACCTTGGACGCTTGCAGATTTTTAAGAATGACATGTTCCTGCTAGGCTGGGTGGTACCTGCCTATAGTACCAGCATTCCAGGAGGCTGAGGCAGGAGGATCCCAAATTTGAGGACAGCCTGGGAAACAGTGATTTAGAGACTGTCACAAAATCTTGAAAAAAGGGCTGAGAATGTAGCTCAGTACAAAAGGCCTTGCTTTTATCTTCAGTGTAAAATCAACAAACAAACAAATGAAAGAAAGAAAGAAATAGGGAAAAAATGACATTTTCTAACTGGTATGATGATACACACCTATAATCCTAGCACTCTGGGAGTCTGAGGAAGGAGGATCACAAATTCCTGCCCAGTCTTGCCAATTTGGTGATTTAGCAAGACCCTGTCTCAAAATGAAAAATAAAAAACAAAGGGTTAGGGATATAGCTCAATGCAATGGTTCAATCTCCAGTACCAGAAAAGAAAAAAAGAAAAACAAGAATGAAGCTGGGTTTGACGGCGTACCCCTCCTATCCCAGCAATCAGGATGCTGAGGCAGGAGGATTATCATGAATCAAAGGTCAGCCAGGGCTACACAATGAGTTCAAGGCCAGCCTAGACTACACCGAGAGACCCTATCTTAAAAAAAAAAAAAAAGTGACATATTTTGTGTACAATATTGCGTGCACAGGTATTTTGGGCTTCCATAACTCAGAAGCTTTGGGGTGAAGATAATCTGCCATCAGTACTTAATGCAGAGATTTGTCCCTATGGTGTGAGGTTGGGGGAATGGGGCAGGGTAGGAGCTGGTGATGGAGGCCAACAACTTATTCCCCTCAATCAAGTTCAGGAAGGGGCTTGGAGGAAAATCTATTTGGCAAGGGGGTTAGACCAAGTTTCCTAATTTCAGTTCAGCTTTGGTTTCCCACTGGAGATTAAGCTGTTGAAGAGGAGGTGCTGATGGAGGGCTGGGCTGAACTAGCCTGAGTACGGGAGACCGAGTTTATCTTATTCTGACTTTGGTTACCAATTTTGACTCTCAGAATCTCTGGGGTGAGATTTCGAAAATGATCTAATTTGTCTCTGCCACTTGATACCTTTTACTTCCCTTTATTTTTTTCTTCTAACACTGGAGATTGAACCCAGGGTTTTCACACTGAGCTACATCCCCAGACTCTTTATATTATTTATCTTGCGATGAGATTAGCTAAAGTGCCAAATTATCCAGACTGGGCTCAAACCTGCAATCCTCTTGCCTCAGGCTCCTAGAATGCTAGGATTACAGGCGAGCAACCCAATGGCTGGGTGGCTTCACTTTTGCTGCTCGGCTCAGCATGGGTCACATCATGTGCTCTGTAGTAAAGGGGGCGGGGCTTCTGACCTCACACCACCCCTGGGTTCCCCCTGGAAGAGTCCCTCCTGAGTGCTGGGACGTAGTGAGGTGTGGGTGAGTCTGAGAGGTGCTGGTTTCTGAAGCTTTGTGAAGGGTCTGACTCTCAAGAGTATTGGGGTTTCCTTACTTTTGAACCAGAAAACTTATCAGGCGGCGTTTCCCTCCACTCTGTGGCTCTGTTCAAGGAACTGCACACTGGAGTCCTGGCCTGCGGCTCACCATGAGTGTGTTCGAGCTCAGGTGGGCTCAGCCAGTGGGGTGGGGGCACAGCGCCCCGCTTCTCCTCCGTGGAGGAACCTACCACCGATTCAGTCCCGGGAGTGGTGCACAGCCGTCTTTTTATTTCTGTCACCACCAGAGTGTCCTGGTGGACTCTGTGCTTTCATCCTCTGCGAGGAGGCAGCCGGTTGGTGTGGCCATAACTGGGTGGTCGTTCTCTGGAGGAGCCTGCAGACTTGGAGAAGTGGCTGCCACGTTTGCTGGGTGGCTCGCAAATCGTCAGCCTGGCTCCTCGGAGCTCAGATGGGAAGGAGCTAAGACTCGTCCTCACTGCAGGCCCGGAAGCCGTTTGGAGCGTTGGGCACCACCCCCTGGAGAGGCCCCTGCGGCGTGGCCTTCAGGGCCTCCTCCTCTGTAATGGCCACCCTCTCTTGTCCCTCCGTCGGCTGTCGCTCGGCCACCTGGCCTGGAGGCGGCAGTGCCTTTCCTCGGGCGAGAGGCGGGCGCTGGAGGAGGGCGCGGAGGGCTCGGGAGTGCTGCCAGGACGCTGTAGTTGGGGAGAAGCGGGATCTCCTATTTTCACCCTCACCAGCCTCGCTCGCCTCCTAATTCTTTTTATTTTTACTTTCAAGCCATGTAAGGCGTGCAGACAGGATAGGAGATTTCTAGCGACTCGCTGCCAGCAGCGCAGCGCTGGCTCGCTGGAGCAGCCAGAGCCCGAGGAGGGAACCGGCCACGCGCCGCCCGTCCCACCTGCCTGCTGCCAGCAGTCGCAGGCGACTTGGGTTCCCCGGGCCCACGCCGGCCACCTCGGGCCCGCGGTGCGCAGGGGATGAGCCAGCCTCGGCCTCACCGCACTCCGGGGCGCAGCGGCGCAGGGCCGGGCGGGCGCGGGGCGCGGCCAGGGCAGCCCCGCAGGTCTGCGCCCGGAGCCCCAGGCCGCCGGCGGCCCGGCCCACGTTTTCCCTCTCTCCGGCTCCCTCCGCCCCCTTGCTCCGTCCCTCCCCTCTGCTCTCCTCCCTCCCCGCGCTTCCCCTCCTCCTGCCTGGTCATGTGTCGCCTTTTTTTGTTTGCAGTGGAAACAATTTCTCGCCGCTCGGCGCGCCCCGGCCCGACGCGCCGCGGCGGAGGCGAGCGGGAGGCGGGACGGGGCGGGGAGAGCGGCGGGGCCGGCGGGAGGACGCGCGGCGCGCCCGGCGGACGCCGCAGGTCCCATGCCGCGCCGCGACCCCCGCGCCCCTGCCGCCCGCGCCCGCGGCCGCCCCCCGCCGCCCGCTGCCCCGGGCTCGCCGTGCCGCGCCCGCGCGTCCTGAGCCGGGCCACCGAGCGATGCCCGCTGGGCACCTGCGAAAGTTTGTCGGCTCCGCTGAAGGGCAGCGGCGCCCCCTCGTCCCCGCGCCCCGCTCCGGCCAGGTGAGTGTGCGCCCCGCTCCCGCCGGCGCCCGAGCTGGCTTGGGGACTCGGCTGGGGGCGCGTCCGAGACGGCCCTGGGGAAGAAGACCTCGCCGCTCAGAAAGGCGAGCGATCCCGCGGCGCTGGGGTAAGGGCCGGGGCGGGGGCCGGGCCAGGCGGGCACTCGGAGCCCCCGCGCGGGGAAGTTGCCCGGGCCGAAGAGTTTCCTGCCCCGACGTGCAGGCTGTTTCCCTGTGTGTGCCTCGGTTTCCGAAGAGACTCCCGAGCGGTCCAGAGTTGGTATTGTCTGCAGGGAGCAGGCTCTCCGCCGTTCCGGGTCGGAGAGGGGGTGCCGATCAAGTGGAGACCCTGAGATGAGAAACAGGCTCCTAACAAAGATTCACCCCCCTCCCTCCAAACTGTGCAAGCTTGGCACCAGCTGGAAAGGTCTCCGGAGACCCCCGAGGCCCGACCTCTCCTCGCCCAGTCTCTTTGAAACCTTTCTTGGGCTCCGGATAAGTTGGGGGACGGCGGGCTTTTATTGATTTGTTTTTAAGGCTCGCCGCGGTGCGGCCAATAAAAGGTTTATGACGTCTGACCGGCAGTGAAGGTATGCGAGCTCCCAATTGCCCTGTATACGCGGAGAAAAGCAGTTTCCCCGTTTCCTGGCAACACAGCTGATTGACGTGGGAAGCAACCAATCGCCGCTCCCTTTGGTCCCCTTGAAAAATTTTTGACAAGTACAGTAGACTGGAATGGAGCGCGTGCGTGCTTGCGCGTGCATGGAGGGGGGGGGGTTCCCCGGTCCTCCAAACTCGTAGACTGCCGGGTTCGATTTAAGGAAGATTTCTCAACTTTTAAAAGTTCACGTTGAACATCTGTGGAGAACTGGGCCATAATGTCTTTGTCAGTTATTTGGAAACGTTCTGATACTAGGCAAGAAACTTAAGATTTTCTACTGCATTTTCTCCGGGGGCGGGGGGGGGAGAGAGGAGGTGACGACACACAGCAAGTCATTAAAAACACACACAACGAAGAGGGTGTGTGTATGTAGGGAATGTAACTAATAACAAACGTAAAAGTTGTAAGGAGGTCACTAGTGAATAGCTATTTGCAAATCTGGTGGAGCAACCTATTGGCAGCAGATTAAAAATGTTTTGCTTAACTGCGGGTTCACATGATCCAGAATCTTTGTTTTTTTCTTCTTCGTCTTTCTTCCTGCCTCTAAAATAGGAAGAAAAAGTGGTTTGGGGAATTATGCAGAGTACAATAATGGAAAACTCCTCAGCTGTGGTTTCTGGGAACTGTTTTTTTTTTCTTTTCTTTTCTTTTCTTTCTGCTTTTGCACAACATGGAACTATAGTGATCTGCAGTTGCCCTTACTGTTACTATAAGATACGGAATTTTCTGAGAAGTAGTCAATAGTGAGGGGTGGGGATCAGACACAAGGCAGACAAATGATCCTAGGATACTGCACCCCAAACCTTCTTTTCTTCCCAATGCTATTTTTCTAATATAACCACATTGCTGGCAGTGTTTGCTTAAAACAAAAGAAAACATGGAGAATAGCATGTTAGTTCCTTTGGGAAGCTACTGACAAATAAGCAAATTAAAAAGAAAGAGAGCAGCATGTTGTCATAGCAACAGTGCAATTAAATTACTTTACTGTCAGCCATGATATAATTTTCCTGTTTGGAAGCTCAGGAGACATAAAACTTTCATTTGGAGCTAAAGTTGACTCCAGTAGCTGGGTAGTTCTCTTTTGTGTTCTCCTGTGTGGATATACTGGTAATCAGAACACTTTCTGGTGGGATTTGAGAAAACTTGTAAGACACGAAACTAGCTCTGATTCGTTGATAAAGAAGTTAAAAGTGATAGCAAATTGAGCTGTCATATCCTCAAACCTAGAGATACCATTTTATTTTTCTCTTTAGTGTGTGGCATGAACTACTCCTTATTTGACAGAAAGGGATAGTCTTCTGCACTGCCCTATTTGGGTTGGATTGGGGTGCACTTTGAAATAGGCACGTTGCACAGTTCCGGGGATCAGACTGTGTGTGCCTACCTCGGGGGTGAGGGAAAGTGCTGTAGCTTTTTAGCTCCCTTGGCTAAGTGGTTTGTGCCTCACATCCCACTTTCTGGAATCCCATTCTAAAACTTTTTTGCTAAAGGCGCAGGTACCTGCAAAGTGGTCTTAATGGACATTGAGAGGCTCAGAAAGATCATGTCTCTGTTTTTGGTGTGTTCATTCCTGGTTTTAGGTAGATTGCTTGATCTTATTGGAAGGGGGAAAAATTGAAACCGAGCTCTTTTCTTAAGCCACGGTCATTGTCTTAGTGATACAAGTGGAGAACTGAAGACTTGTCATAACCATTGTGCTTTCTGTCCTACATCTAATGCAGGAGGGTGGAACTTGCTTGGTATCTGCGGATGTCGTGCTATTCATGGACTTGCCACTTCCTTGTTTTTCCTTTGTCATCAGTTATTATTTTACTCCCTGTTCTAGGTCATTGATAAAAGTGGGGGTGGCAGGGTAGAACTGGGTAACAGTTTCTGTTGAATTTGCCTTCTTGTCTTGAAGCAGCCAGTTAATCTCCTGACTTTTTTCTCCCTACTCTTTTGTTGTTGTTACTGAGAACTGATCTTAGAGCCTTCACAGGGAGCTATATCTCAGGCCATTAAGTTACTTTATTTTGTTAATTTGCTGAGTTGCCCTGGCTGATCTTGGACTTCTGATACTCCTGTCTCAGCCTCCCAGAGTACTGGGATTCTGGGCATATAGAGTGCTTGGGTTCATTTTTCATTCCATTTGTTTGTAGTATCTGAAGTTACTAGCTTTATCATTCTGGATGTATTTTCCCAGTAAAATTTAATGGATTTCTTCCTTAGGTTCAAATCCACAGAATTCCTTGTCCTCCTCTTTAGAACTACTAAATATAATTAAAGTAGGAGTTTTGGACCATGACTTTTAGTGAGGGAAACAGTAATTACAGGAACCAAATCAGTGGACCCTATGCCCACAGTTTTATTTCTAAGGACCTTGTGATGGTCTCTGTATGGAACTGCTGAACTTAATCTGAAATACTGGCCTTAGGTTTTATAGGTGTTTTCCACACTTGGGTACCAGGAATTGAACTCAGGACCTTGTGCTTGCCAGGTCCCCAGCCCTGTTTTTTTTTTTTCCTTTTCCCCTAAGGACAGACAAGTATTGCAAAGCCCCAGGAGTTATGTGTTACACTCATTTGGCAGTGTTTATTGTGAAGCCTGAAAGAATTTTGTACATAATATAGTCTTGTACTGTATTGTAGAGCACTGTGGCACCCCGAAATAATTGATTTTCACTTGGTCATGCTGAAAGACTTCATACATCTGAGGAGGAAGCATTTTCAACTTTTGCATTCTTTTTTATGACATTTGCACATTAAAGATGCTATCTGTCGATGTGTTCTCAGTCTTGTGCTAGTTAAGGGACATCAGGTCACTGTGGTGGGCTGATTGTTCTTGCTTCTGTGTCTTTATGCGGTGGGACTGTGAGTTTTTGTGACTCAACGAGAATGATGAGGTGATGTTTCTATGTAGCTGGGATCCACGGAGGAGGCACAGGACAGCAAGAGAATTAGGGTCCAAGCTCCTTTTGTGATTTGAGTCTCCTGAGCTCATTGTTTCTCTGCACTCTTTCCAGGAGCCTTCACGTAAATGGGTCCAGTCATGCCTGCCAGTAAGAAGCCAGAAAGCTCAGGAATTAGTGTGTCCAGTGGACTGAGTCAGTGTTACCCAGGCAGCGCTTTCTCCAAGGCCCTTCAGGAAGACGATGACCTCGACTTTTCCTTGCCTGACATCCGATTAGAAGAGGGGACCATGGAAGATGAGGAGCTGACCAACCTGAACTGGCTGCATGAGAGCAAGAACTTGCTGAAGAGCTTCGGGGAATCGGTCCTCAGGAGTGTCAGCCCCGTCCAGGACCTGGACGACGACACCCCTCCGTCCCCCGCCCACTCTGACATGCCCTACGATGCCAGGCAGAACCCCAACTGCAAGCCCCCCTACTCCTTTAGCTGCCTCATATTTATGGCCATCGAGGACTCTCCAACCAAGCGCCTGCCAGTGAAGGATATCTACAACTGGATCTTGGAACATTTTCCGTATTTTGCGAATGCACCTACTGGGTGGAAAAACTCAGTGAGACATAATTTGTCATTGAATAAGTGTTTTAAGAAAGTGGACAAAGAGAGGAGTCAGGTAAGCCTCATGTCTGGAACTGAAAAAGTTTTTTAATTTTAAATTTTTTGTTAATTAAAATTGAATTTGTATCTACTGCACTGAAGTAGTTCATGGGTTTTTGTAACTGGGTTCATGAATGGTTTTTACTTTATTGAATTCATTTCGATAGCTGTGAAGACTTTCCTTTTCCTAAAGCACGTTGGCTTTGTGTTGATGCCTTCTTGAGGGATACTCACTGATAAGCTTTTCCATACTCACACTACAGTGGTTTACAGATCTGATTGGTTCTCAGGATCGTCCTTCCACGTGGATGGCTTGAGAGTTCAAAGAAAGATCTGTATTCCAAGGGCAACCATTAACCGTGAAGTGCTTACATATGACAAAAACTGCTACTGAGAGCTAGAGAAAAATGGCATTTGTTTTCTGTCTGATTATTAACTTGTAGAAAGGTGACCTCTCCAGGACTCTGGAATAAATGGACAGTGAAACACTTGGGGAGGATACTGGATGGTGTACACTTCCATACTGCAACATCAGTCTATGATATGAGTTGCCAGAAATCGTCTGTGAAATCTGATACATATCTAAGTGTTTGGGA
Source organism: Cavia porcellus (assembly GCF_034190915.1). Lineage (NCBI taxonomy): Eukaryota > Metazoa > Chordata > Mammalia > Rodentia > Caviidae > Cavia > Cavia porcellus. The sequence goes on from NW_026947514.1 coordinate 14,186,493, forward strand.
ACTTTGAAATCCCTGACTATGAGAAACTGACTCAGGGTAATGTTCCCGTTAGAGACTGACTATAAAGTCTTAGCTTGTGCTTCATGCTTAGCTAAAAGAAGATGGTTTTAATTCTCTTAAGGAGCATCATAGGTGAGCTATGATAACTAGAGGTAGTGTTGATGGGGAGAAAACAAAACTGGGACCTAACTTGGCATTCTGGAAATGCAACTACAGTTAAAAGAAATTGTCAAGAAAAAGAAAAGAAAAGAAATTGTCCGAGAATTTCTTTGCATGTTACTGTGTCTCTGGCTTTGTTTTGCATGGTACTCATGCAGCTGTGGACAGCTGGTGCCCTGTTTTTCATGCTTGTTGGAGTTTGGGCTGAGGCATAGGACACCTCTGTGTGGGGCAGGCAGCAGCACCAGTCTGGGGTCTTAAATTTCTTTCTCTCCAGAAATGTGTTTTTGTTTTGTGATCACTGGGCTTTATGTTGGAGACAGTGAGGGTGAAGCAGGGTTTGGGAGTGGCGTGTCCTGGTCTGTGAAGAAGAGCAAAGATGTGGCCTCCAAGGAGCTTGACTTTGATCACTGGTTCCCATGTTACGCGGATGGGATGTGCAGATGTGAATATTTATGTCTTCTGAGCTCCTCCTTCCCAAGGTCCTTATTTTCATATAGCGGTAACAATCAACATGTGCCACTTTTAATGAAGCAGGACAAGTTCAGAGCCAGTGCAGCCTTTTGTTACCTCTAGGTATACAATTCCCTCTTTCCTTCCCTTTATTTCTCATGCTGGATATTTGGAGACCAGACCTTGGAGATGGCTCTGTTAATGCTTTACGATCACTCTAGGAATCTAGAAGAGATTCATGATTCCCTTACAAAGATCTAGGCTGTGGTATTCAAAGCTTCTGTAGTGGGGTTGGGTAGAATCTGTGTGACTTGAAAGGGAAAGTCTGAGGAACAATTCCAGACTTAAAAGGTAGAGAAGAAAGTTCGGATCAGGAGCCCCCCAAACTCTCATGTCATTGCTAAAGCAATGAAGAAGGCTTTTAGTTTGGTGTAAATGATTCTGCAAGTTACAGCTTGCCTGTGTCTCTGTGTTTGTCATAATACTGGTGCACATAAAAGAAATCTAGCAAATGCACACTCTGAAATGTTAAACAAGACCAAGTATACAGTGAGAGTTGCAAGGGCTGTTCATCATCAGCCCCGGGAGTGTGGCAGGCTTGTGTGGGGTGATGGAAGGCTTATCTGGAAGAGCTCCCATCTACTCCCCTCTCTCCTGGGCCCCGCATTGGATTCTGGGAGTCATCTTTTCCGGAAGTGATGGTTGTCAGTCTGGATAAACAAAGATATCATCTGTTGAAAGGGAGTGGTTTGAAGGATTTGAGATTATTCATCTTGTGAAATATTGTCCTGGCTTCCTAGTTGCGCTGACCTGTATTGACATGTTTCTGATCAAATGCCAGGCGGTTTTGTGGTCAGGAGTTTGTTCCTAGTGTTTTCAGGGCTGTGAGAACAAAACTAGAGTTATGAGTTTTTCCTCTTTTCCCTGATTTCCTTGGGTGACTCTAGGGCCAGCTGATGGCTGCTCTGAGAGGTACAGCTGCCAGATATGCTCAGGTTCTCTGGTGTGTCAGTATAATCAGGTGGCTCTGGCCTTGGCCTGTTCGCTTGGGGTTTTCTGGGGTCACTGAGTGAAAGAGAGAAAACATTTCCCTGATGCTTTTCCCAGTGAAAGCCCCTTCAGTTGGGCGGGTATTTTACCTGGCAGTAGCTTCCATTCCAGATTCAATTTCAACACAAGTGACTAAGTAGATCCAAATGTTGGTAAGAAGTGCGTTACATGAAGATGGAAATGAAGGCCTTGCAAATTATATGCACAGAGGTAGACATGGTCACTTTTTATAAAGTGGAGAACTCAGTTATGGCTGGCGTCAGTGAGAGCATGGAATCCTGTGTGACTGTTGTCTCCAAAGGCTCAGGTGAATCACGCGACTGGACAACTGCTTGGTTGGGCTGGCAGGGTGTGAAGGTACAAGGTTGCGTCAGAAGCACCTGTGGCGCTTTAGGACAATTATCATTTCTCCAGGGCCCCTCCCTGGAGAGCTGGATTCTAGATGAGGTGGGAAAAATCAGATAAGCTTCATAGGCGTTTCTGATGCACGGCCAGGTTTGAGAATCTTCGAAGTAGACACTCTCCTGAGCTCTTTCTGATCTCTGAGATGGCATCAAGCACATTGTCTCATGAGTGAGCCAGTCAGAAGAAAGCCATTTTGCTTCTGTTTATTTCTTAAAGGACTTCAAAAGCTAGAGTTTTATTTTCTCATCACGGACATTTTCAAACATACACAAAAGTGGACAGAGGAACATACATCTGTACACCCACCACACCTGTGACCCACACCCAGATTCAGCAGTTAATGAGGATTTGCCTTCATTGTTTGGTATTGCTCCTGCTGAAGTATTTTGAAGCAAATTCTAGATCTTAATGTCATTTTAACATACTTTAGTGTTTAGGAGAATAATTGATAATTTTTTATATAACCACATTGCCAGCATCCCCCTAATAAAATAAGTAATTCATTAGTGTCACCCAATTACAGGTCTAATTCAGATACTTCTGTTTGTTTACAATGTATTTGTTTGAATTAGTATCCAAACCTGGTTTGTGCCTTTCATGTGGCAAGGCTGTACTGTTTTCCTTACATTCTCTGTCATCTACAGTACTCCTGTCCCTTTCTTATTCATGCTCTCCCTTGTGAAAGAGAACGATCACTCAGCCTGTAGATGCCCCACCTTTGGCTTGATTCCTTGTGATTTCATTTAACTTGTTTTTCCATCCCCTTGAATGGAAGTAGGCACTGATGTCAAGGTCACATGCTATCCCAAGACTGCCAGAGGCAGGTGTCTTGTATGTATCCTGAAGCTTGGATGACCCCTCCTACAGGTCGAGCCGTGGGTTCACGCGGGGTCAGCTGTTCCCAACTCTGTAAAGGTCCACATCCGCCTTTGATCTCACAGTTTCATTTTTGGATGATTTTTTGGGCCACATTAATTGAGGTTGAGTTTTAAAGTCTGGCTTTATGTTTTTACCTCTTAAGTACAGGTCTTAACTAGGACTGTTGGATCCCCCCTGTCCCAGTCTCTCTGGATACTTGTGTGTGAGAAATAAGGTACACTTATTTTTTATAGATCAGATTATAATGGCTCAGGTTTGTGTTGCTGTTTCTGTACTTTTTTTTTCTTTACTTCCCCTCTGCCATTTTAGCAAAAGCATTGTTAGCATCAGAAGGTTTACTAAGGAAACACTGTACAAAAGTGTATTTATTATTTCCAGGCCTGAGTGCTTTGAATACTGTTTTAGGTGATGAAGGAGGACAGCTTGGCTGAAAGAGGACTGGGCTGGAAGGCGGGGACTCCTGCTTCCAGTTTGCGTGCCAGGGCACCTGGCTGGCTGAGGACTGTGTGCTTTCTATAAGGAAGCAGGAGCTGGCTTCGGCTCAGGGTTTTTTGATCTGTGAGTCTTTGGGTGTGAGAGGCTCTGATGAATGCTACTTAAAATTACTGGCAGCATGTCTTAGGTCAATAAATTCTTACTTTCTAGAGAGAGGAGTCTTAAGATTTTGTTTGATTACTAGTTTTTATGGGTGTGTATATGTGAGTGTGTGTGTGTGTGTGTGTGTGTGTGTGTGTGTGGTATAGGGATTGAATCCAGGGGATTTGCACTGAGTTTTTTCATTTTTATTTATTTTAGTGAGACCTGGTCTCACTAAGTCACTAAGGTTCCCAGTCTGGGCTCAAGCTTCAATCCTCTTGTCTCTGCCTCCAAGTTGCTGGGTCACAGGAGTGTGTCACTATGCCTGGTTGGTTTTTAGGAATGGACACTTAGGAGGAAGAGGAGCCATTGGTTGTCTGAACAACAGTGATCACGTATAGAATATCTGCCTCATGCTTGTCATGTGCAGTGTCCCATTTCTTCCTCAACATGACTCTACTAGATTAAGAGTTAAACTCTGTTTAATTAAGTGATTTGCCATAGGTCAAACAGTGGCGGACTAGGAGCTCACTCTGATTCCTGCCAATTCTGAAGGGTGTGTGCTTGACCGTGGTCCTTGATTATACCCCAGTCTGGTGGTCACTGTGGATGACCTGTATATGCTTCCTCTAAGCCGTCTGTGAATCTGGGTTGCTGGGGATTAAAATAACCCAAATGAACCCAAGAGCATCTCTGGGTTGTGGGATAGAGAAAGAAAGAAATAGTATGGAGAATAAATATAAGATACATTTAGAGAATATTCTTGGCTCTGTCAAGATGGGTCCAAGTTTGTCTTTGTCAGTAAACACAAAGATCTTGCGTTTGCAGAAGGCCAGTTGTTGCCCTCTTAGATCTTGATTTTTCAGGCTCTGTCCCAGCTTTGCAGGGTCCTTCTCAACAGACTTTGTCCCTACAAAGAGGTCCTCTTTTGTGTCTTATGTTGCACCATTGTGGCTTCCTTGATGTCCTGAATTGGTCCAAAACATTTCCCTTTTTTTTTTTTTTTTTTGTCTTTTTCCTTTTTATCGGTACCAGGGATCGAACTCATGACTGCCTGCTCGCAAGGCAGGCCCTTATGTCGCTGAGTTAAACCTCCAGCCCCCAACATTTACCTTTTGTGATCATTTTGATTTTGGGGAAGAGCTAGAGTGAGAGATCTGGTGAATATAGGGTGGATGAGGACAACTGTGATGGTTTTATAAAGCCTGCCTTTGATGTTGGATGGCGCTTGACTCAGCTATCACTGTATTTTTGATCATAGCTCCTAAAGACACTTGTGCAATAGGACTTATGGAATTGCTCCAAAAAGTGGCAGGAACAATGGAATAAATGTGTTTAAATTAAGTGGGGTGTGTCTTGAGGAAGATTAATGGTACTGTGTCTTTTATTGTAGTAAATGTTTAAAGCTCAAACTTCCACCATATATTTTGGACACCCTTTAATAAAAAGTCTCCAGTGCCTGGCCCCTTTCCCTCTTGTCTGCTTGGCTCTCCTGGTGGGTGAGATTCTTTGATAAAGGCAGTTTTGAAAATGATGTAGCGTCTGTGACAGTACCGCCACATGCACAGTGGCCTCCGATTCCCTATTCTTGGAATCCAGAGCATTTCTACTTCCTGTGACATTGGTCAGTATACCTGTTTAACTGGCAGTGGTTTGAGAAGGAAGACCAATTGTAGTTTCAGACAAGCAGTGCCTTTTAAAGCACAGCGTCATCTGTTCTGTGATGATGTCTGTTCCTAAGAATCAAGGTAATGGCAGGTGGAATAAAAATATGGTGTGGTGTTTAAGGTGCTTTGTGGTCCTGGCTCAGAGATGACTCGCCTTGCACAGCATTGGAAGCTATTGTGCTAGAGGTCACTCTCTCGCTCATCAGTGTCTGGTGCAGAGCTAGTGGGCTGCTTTCTGCTCTCTGGGTTACAGACTTGTGCCTCAGATTGAGTCTCTATTGGGGTCTCTGTGGTCACTGAAATAGACTTTTATGTCACAGGTTCCAGAATAGGACCCTTTTCATGCCAGCTTCCTCTGTGACCCCAGGAAATGACTGCACTGCCCTGGTCTGTGTTCCTTGGCCTGTCCTTTCATTTGCTCCTTCCTGATCCTGCTTTTTCCTAGTTTCATCGGGCATTGGTTGCTATGCTTCTATTGTCTTCGTCTTACCAACTTTTTGTTTGCTCATTCAACAAACTTTTGGAAGTCTCTATTATACTATGTGCTAAAAGAAGGCAAACCTGGATGTCTTGTGACCACCAACCTGTAAGGAGACTGCTTCTCCCTGTGGGCTCTGCTCACAGACTTTCTTATAGCTCAGGGTCCTTCTCCAGCAGAACCTATACCTCACTGCTTTGTTTTGCTTTTCTTGTCTGTTCCCTGTTTCTCACATCATTGTTTTTCTGGCCCCTTTGGATTTAGTGTTCCTCTATCCCTGTAGTGACTTCCCGGGAAGATGCTGGTGACCTTCTGGGAAACTTGGTTCCCCTGGACCTGAGCATCCTACCAGTATAGCTGTCAGTAATTCCACCCTAAACTGTAGAAAGCTGTTGCTTTCTGTTCCACAGAGCCTTGTGGTGCCTAAGTAAGTCTACCAGACACCTCTGCATCATATACTGCCTGGAGAACCAACTAATACAGTGTTTTCCCAACTTCCCTTTGAGCTGAAGAGGCCTTGGACTTTCCTTTTGAAATTACTTTCGTTGCAGGATAATTCTCTGTAGTAAATAGTATAGGAAGCTAACACACTAACCTCCTATTGAAAAGTGATGGATTTTGGTTCTTTCACAAGAAGTGATGGATTTGGGTTGGGTTCTTTTCTTTTCTCTTGTTTTGTAGTTTCCTTCTTTCCTTCCTTCCTTCCCATGTTGGGAAATTGAACCCAGGGCTTCACATGTGGTACTCAAGTCCTCTACCACTGAGCCACAGCCCAACCCTTAATCTATTCTTGGAGCCCTGGGTTGTTTTAATGCTCTTAGGCTTTGGCAGAATGGTGAGAAGTTTTAGATTTGAATTCACTGCCTTCTCAATAGACTATCTTTCTGTACTTGAGCAGAAGATGAATACATATAGTGGTACTTAAGATTGAACCGGGGTCTTTACACCAAACTACACCTCCGTCTTTCTATTTTTGAGACAGGGTCTTGCCGACAGCTAATTTGCACAGGGTGGGCTCCATCTGACCCTTCTCCCTCAGCATCTTGCACACTGGGATTACAGGCATATGCCACTATACCTGTCTAGAAATACATATTTAAAGGCTAACATAACGTTGGATGGTACACTAGTTATTGGGCAGGTCCTTTGTTTTGGTTTTGCCACTTTTAACTGATTTGTTTCTTCTGTCAGTGAATAATATTAGTTGACTCTGTAAAGACTTATTCCTCAGCCATATTTGCCTCTACATTGGCCTGAAGTTTTCAGACTATAGGCATTTATTTAAGTTGTTTCTGTAGTTTCTTTGTGTTAGCAGGTCCTCAGTATCTTGTTTGGTGTCATTTTGGGGACTTCAGGTCCTCCGCTTATTAGCTTCTTCAGCAGAATTATTTAGTAATGTTGAAGTGAGATTTGATTCTTGTCTTAGGAGCTTACATCCCAAGGAAGCAGGAAGCATAACACAGAATTGAAAAGAACAAAACCACTATAAGTACTGAGAACATCCTTAATCAGTGAGTGTGATATCATTCAAAGGTAGGCAGGGAGGCGATTCTCTCCCGCAAGGAGGCATTTGGAGCTGAGACAGAACATAATGATAAGAAGTTTTGAATATTGGAATAAATTGTTAGCAAAACACTCTTTGGCTGTGAGAATGAGCGTGAGACCTTCAAGGATGTGCCAGGCACATACCTGTAATCCCAGCACTTAGGATGCTAAAGCAGAAGAATTGCCTTGAATTTGAGGCCAGGCTAGGCTACATAGTGAGTTTAAGGCTATTCTGAACTACATAGTGAGACCTAGTCTCAAAAACCCAAAGTGGGGGATTGGTTACTTGGGACAAAGATTGGTTGTTTACCGTAGAAAATCCAAAGTAGAGTAATTTAAACAAGGTAGACATGTATTTCTCCATGGCATGAATAAGTCTTGAGGAACTGGACAGAGAACCGCATGTATCTGTTTGCTCTGCTGTTTTTAGTGCATTGCTGGTTTCCATTCTCGTGGCCTAGGGTGACATCAGGTAGCATGTTCTCATTTTAGGAAACAGGAAGGGGTATGTGGGGGAAATACAAAGTGAGGACAGGTCCTGCGCAGTTAAAAGTTTTAGAGTCTTTCCCAGAAACCTAGCAATATACTCTGTTTTCATTTCATTGGCAAGGAACTGGTCGTATAATCTCTTAGGTACAAGGGAGACTGGGAAATGTAGTCTTCTAGGTGGGCCTACTGCAACCCCCAGTTAAAGATTGGCTGTTACTAAGTAAGTCTGAACTTTTCTGCTACAAAGATCTAGATGCTTATGAAACCAGTGTGGCTGGGAAAAGAATGCATTGGAGCAGTGTCAGAGCAAAGGAGGGGTCAGAGGTAGTGACTGGAAGGTTACCAAAATAGAATGGCAACTTTTTGGAAGAATGAAGATGTTAAGTGGGAAACTTTAAATTGCTCTAGTAACTTAGGTAAAGCAGAGACACTGCCTCATTTTTTTTTTTTTTTCTTTTTTTAACCTTTCAGTTAACCAGCATTTTGCTTCTAGATATGCTGGTTAAATTGCATTTAGTATCTTCTAAAGTAATAGTTTGATAGAGGTAAAGATGTAGTCTGTGCCATGTATGATAAGAAGAAAGGCAAGGAAATATATGGTTGAAGATAGAGAGTAATGTCTGAAGTCATTTTCTAATAATAACTTGATGGCTTGCTATGTAAGATTGCAGACAGTTCTGAGAAGAGAATGAAGTCTTTGATTTTTGAATGCGTGTGCTCCTGCTTGAGTACCTTTGCGTGTGAACTCAGCAGGAGGCAGTAAATACAGGCAGAGAGAGATGGCTGCTTCACAGGGGGAGAGGCTCTCCAGGAGCCCTTCCTTCTCTGCTTTTCCTGCTCCCCAGTGTGTGGTGTGGGGTCCCTTCTGGGCCCCGTGAGGTCAAGTTCTGTGCTTCCCTGTATTTATTGCAGTGCCTCCATGCAGTGCCTCTTAGAAAGCTGTGCTAGTCCTTCTCTAGAGACAGAACTGATAAATCACTTAACTAATATCATTAGAAAACACCCAGCTAGCAGAACATTTGCATATGCTATTTTTTTTTCCTTTAAAGAAGGAAAGGCCAAGTCATGTGAGTGCTGCCCAAGTCTGTGGGTATAGTGGATGGAAAAACAATCCAGAATCTCTGGAGTCAGAGTCCAGGCAGCCTGGCACAGAACTGGGGCAGACAGTCACCTTAAGCGCTCCCCGAAGCCTTCATCAAATGCCAAGTTCCTCCAGGTCTTCCTTAGATACAGTCATTTAAAGGAAGAACCAGTGTTTACAGCTGAGCCTCTGAGGCTTTGCACAATAGTTTGCAGAGTAAAAATATCAACTCTGCACTTGCAAAAGCGGTAGTCATTCTAACAGTGGTCCATTCGTGCTCCATATGCATTTGTGGAGTGCCAGGTGCTGTTCTGAGTGTTTATAGTGCTAACTTGTGACAGGGGGCCATCCGCAGGGTGGGATTGCGTGAGGAGGAGGAGGCGCATGTTAAGCAGTAGGTCCATGCATGGACAGAACCAGCAACGTACCAGATAATAATACCTGCCATTAAGAAAATTAAGGGGAATAATAGAAGTGGGGGTGGGCAGCTGCTCAGAGTCTGACTGGGCATTGCCTTGCTTGACAAGAGGGTCACAGGTGTACAAAGAGCTGGGCAGAGAGGACTGCCAGTGCCGTGGCTCTGAGGGCACAGCGGCTCAGAATGCCGAGGAATAGAAAGGAAGCCTGTCCCTTGTCTGTTAGAACTCAAGAAGATGTTCAGAGGGTCTGGAGGAAGAAATGTCTTCTTTCCGAGACTTGCTCTAGTGGTGCAGGGAAGAGGTAAAGGAAATTCTGCTGGCCTCTTTTAGGATCAGGGGTAAGATGGAGGTGTGTGGACACATTTGGGTTAGGAGGAAGAATGAAGGTTACAGCAAGAATTCTTTTTTAACCATGTTAAATTTGAGATAGTGTTTTGAACATTAAAGTAGAGCCATTGGGTAGAGAGTTGCATAGATGAGTTTTTAGCTCAATAGGAAGTTGGGTTAGAAGTATAAATCTGGGACACATTAGCACATAGGTGGTGGAAACTAAAGAGGATTTCTGGATTACCTCTCAGTCAAAAAGGAGGTGAATCAAATCTTTATTTTATTTCTTTGATTTTTAAAAAAAATTTTGGTCATGAGGATGCAATTTCTAAATGTGTTCTGGGCCGTTGCATCACTCGAGGATAAGAGAAATCCACCCTAGTAAACATCCCATTTAATAAAGCCCCCTACCTCAAGACTTCTGTGAGTTCCCTGCCATCTGGTCCCTGGCTGGAGAGAGGAATTTTTCTTGTATATGTGTCTCCATAGCAACGAGTTTGCAGTTGATATGGAAAGTAAGCAGTTGCCTTAGCAACGGAGTTACTGATGTGGTAGCTTCTTTGCTTTCAGGGAATGGATAAGCTGACCAAACTAGACTAGATGCGTCGGGTAGGGCTGCACATGCTGGCCCTGCTGGTGTAAAATCAGTCCAGCTCTGAAAGAGATCGCAGCCCCTCCCCTTGCAGAGGCTGGGCTTCTGAGTGGTAATAAATCAGACCAAAGTAGTTGCTGTCAGTTGAAATAGATTATAAGAAGGATCTCCTGGAGGAATGTTTTTAGTTTAGTTTAATGGAGAGAGCTGTGGTCAGAGCATATTTGGTTGCAAGGAAAAGAAAGCCACCCCAGTTGCCTTAAGTAAAAGAACACTTGTCACAGAGACATAGTAATCATCCAGCAGACCAGGGACAAAGAACAGTAAAGCATAATCTCAGGTCAGAGGTGAGTGGGACTGCTGCTCCCTCTGCCCCTCTGTGGGCCAGATGGACGCTCATCCCTGCCTTGTCTGGGGACCACTCTGGTCCCCTCTTTGTACCTAGCTTTCTCTTCAATGCTATTGATTTCTGCCTCCTCTCACCAATGACTTGCTGAGCTACAATGTCATTTCTGATTCCTGTGAGAATGTGACCCTCACCCCATCCCCAGTGTCCGGCGATGTCTACACCATCATCTCTGCACAGTGTCCTTGGCACCATTCCAGACACACAAGCTTGCTCTCTTCCCGGGTCAGGCGTTCAACTGTGGGTGAAACGGGCCCCCGCCTCCCCACGTTGAGATAGCGGCTTTCAGTACCCCTATGTCAGGGTAGAGCTGAGCCTGGTTTGAAACATACCGTAATACGATATTCCTATGGAGTCTTTGATCTTTTGAAATCGTTTTACTACTGAAAATAAAAACAATCAGGAACTTTTGAGGATGTTCTGCTTTCTTTTTCCCTTGTACACCCGTAGACTATCTCTCACAGGTATGGGGATCAGCGTGGGCAGAGAACTCGGGGGCTGCTCTGAGCCTTTCTGTGCTTGTTTAGCATTCCACAATGACTTTGTCTCCCCTTCATTCATACCCTTAGATGTGGGGTGGCAGTTCCCAAACAAGCAAACCCTTTCTTTGGTGGTTACTTGTTCCTGTCAGCTGCCCTCAAATTGCTTTTAATCATAGGATTGAGAGATTACCAAAAATTATAAAGTGTAGCCCCCTGATCCAGACAGGAATAAATGTCAGCTGTCCAGCATACGTTGTCCTACTTTTCAAAATCAGGAGTTTGGGTAATGATTCTTGCTAACTGTTGCATATGAGCCCATGTCATCATATTGATATTTTCAAAATGGGAAAAGCAATGTCCTGTGCTGGGGACTAGGACTCCAAAGAGATCACAGAACTCTGGTGAAAAAGACTAGGTGAAAATTAAAATAGACGAGGAAGGCTATAAAGTAGCATTTTGCCAGAGTGGTCCCCAAGTGGTTGAGTTTGATGGTCAGTGGTCAAATTTACAGGGGTTGGGGGCTCCAGAAGAGAAAGTCATTTCTAAAGGAATAGCATTGCTACAGAAGAGAAGACAGAATTTTGTTAGTTTGGTCCTTAGTGATAGCCTGGGTTGGGGCTGGTGACAGGGAAAGAGGAAGCTCTTTAGGTCATCAGAGTTGGCTTGGACCCAGAGTGGCGGTGCACAGGAGAGAATGCTGAGTGCGAAAAATGTGAACAACACACATTTCCACAGGGCCTGCTGCAGGCTGTTGGAACTGTGCAAGACATTTGTATCCGTGGCTTTAAATCTTTCCAGCAGCTGTGAAGTAGATAATCATGTGCTTTTTGCAGAAGGGGAAACTGAGGCTCAGAGATGATCACTGACTTGCTAAGATGATGTAACCAGACGTTGAGCCAAGGTCTGAAATTTCTTCATATTTGCTTCTCGTAAGCCTTGGGTTCCTGTGGTCTAGAGAGGGAAATAGACCTGTGAAAAGTAGGCAGAGGAGGACTGTGAGGTTCTGTGAGGACTGGGAGGCAAGGAGCCTGGACTTCATTCCAGAGGTCTCGAGAGCGCTCAGACCTTCAGCCCAGGCGCGGCGTGTAGGGTGTGAGGCAGGGGAACTGTATGTGAGCACGTAGCCAGGTGGGTCCCCTTAACCTGCTTGCACATCTGGCCAGGAGCATCCGTGGTGGACTGGTGGCTTTTCCTTCCTCTCTGTACGTGTCTCTTAAGGATGCTGTGCCCTTTACCACAAAGCTTTACTGTGCTCCCCACGAAGTCTGGGCTGCGCAGTTGCTGTGATTTTCCATTTCTTTCCTCCCCTAGTCCATGCCTTACTCAAGTTGTGTCCCTGAGCGCTCTCTCCTCCACGTTTGCCCCTCTGTCACTGTCACTGTTACTTTTCTGCCTCCTTTGGGACAAACAAGGTCTCTGCAGGTGTGGTTTAGTACCGGATGGTAATGTTAGCAGTGGTTGAGTTTGATGAGATGCAACACTGGCTGCTCTTTTTTACCCGCTGTGTAAAATGGTCAGCTTCCTTTTTTTGTGCAATTTGTTGATCCTCGTGCTGAGGTATGGTGATTTGTTGGGGGAGCTCCATTCGTGACCCGGCTGTGGCAGATTGAGGGCAACGCTTGCTCTCACATTCTGGAAACAGTCATGAAGGTTCGCAAATAATCTGTCCAGAAATGGCAGCTTAGTCACCTGATCTCATTGTTGGATTTTTCACAGTGTCCTGTATTTATCTGCCTAAGCAAGAGTTGTGGGCTGAACTGAGTCCCTTAGAAAGATATGTTGACATTCTAATCTCTGGTACCTGGAAATGTGACCTTATTGGGAAGTAGGGTCTTTGAAGAAGCGATCAAGTTTAGAATGATGTCATACTGGCTTAGGATGGTCTCTAATCTAATAAAATTGGTGTTCTTATAGAGAAGAGATATGGATACAGAGTTGGGTGAGGAGAACGTCACATAAAGATGGGGGAAGACGCCTGGATTTTAGACTTCAGGCCCCAAGTCAGTCAGGGAATGAATTTTAGTTCTTTTCAGCTACCCAGTTTGTGTGGTGTTCTGTGTTCTAGCAGGCCTGGGAAACAGATGTAGCAACCAAAGAAGTAGCAGTGAATTTCTCCCACCACTGAGAGACTGTAAGACTGAAGAGGAGAAAGGTACTAAGGTGTGAGGCTGTGGGACAGCATCCTCCCACCAAGGAGGGCTGCAGCTGTAAGGGTATTTGTAGCCACAGGGGGAGCTGGTGATAGATTGGCTCCTACCACCTGTGCCTGTGCTCTCCTGTGCTCTCAACTTGTCTCACTCCTAACACTGTCTGTGCGTTGAATACATTTGAAACCTGACTGTATTTGCATTTAAGAAAAAGAAGATACCTGAGTGCTATGTGGACGCCTCTAATCCCAGCACTCTGGGAGGCTGAGGCAGGAGAGTTGGAGCTCAGCCTCTGCAATTTTGTGATTTAGTAAGACCTTGTCTCCCAAAAGCAAGACAAAACAAAAGGCAAAGCAAAACACCATACCTGGGGATGGAGTTCAGTGCAAAGGCCCTGGTTTCAATCGTCTGTCCTGCATAAAACAGAGAAACTTATCTCACTCCCATCAGTCTTATGTGTTCTTTGGCAGGTACCCTTCACATCCTAGACTTTCTCAGCTACCACCTTCTGCTTTCTCTTTGGGGTGCTTACAGGTCTAGCTTGGTCCTTCTGTCAGCCTCTTAGCACTAGTTTCTCCACTTACAGGACTCTGCTTCTTGCCTGGTCCCCTATTTCTGGCACACGCCCTGCTTGCTCATAGAAGAAGCTCCTTGCCCCAGCCCTGGAAGGCGATTCTTGCTACTTGGAGGTCAGCTCACCTCCGTGCAACCTGGTGCCGTAAGGTCGAGCATCTTTTACTCAGGGCCTGTCCCAACTTCGATCTGAGGTGGGGTGGCTTTTCCCTGGGGCAGCATGTTCTTCGGACAGTCCTTTTGGTTGGAACATGAAATCATGAGACCCCGTCCACACAGCTGTGCATGCCCAAGTCAGATGAGTTCTTGGTACAGAAGCAGAGAGACTGGATGGATCCCTTTGGATAATTATTCTTGTATTGGCTGCTTTGTTCACAATGACTCAATGTTTGTATGACCTCAGTTTTACTAAGCATTTGAAGGCACTTTTGTTGAGTGTCTTCCATTTGCCAGTGTAATAACATGTTGTTTCTGAGAGGCAGTTGTATCCTTTATCCCAGGCTGCTTTTCAAGAAGAAAAACTTTCTCTCTGCTCTTCAGAGCCAAGGTTGGTTGGGAGCTGGTAATGGGCTTTGGGTTCAAGGTGATCCTCTGTCCCCAAGTTTTACCTCTAAAATTGGCCCCAGGAGACTGAACATAAATACGTAAATACAACCAGGTGCAGTGGTGCACACCTGTAATCCCAGCACGAGGAGGATTGCCATGAGTTTGAGGTCAGTCTGGGCTAGATAATGAGCTCAACGCCAGCCTGAATTATATAGTCAGACCTTGTCTAAATAAAATAAGAAAAAAAGTAAATGCAGCTGCCTGTCCACCAGTCTCCTAGCTCTACTGTGAACCCCAGAGTCTGGAGCGGGAATATTACCTACTTGCACTGTTTAGCTCATCCACTCTGGGACTTGGAGTGACTTTCTTCAGTGACTTTTGTGAGTACTTGAGCAGCTGAGAGGAACTGTACTAAATATGGCCTTGGCCTTCGGGAGGTGTCCCCACCTCTATACTATGTGGCCCGGGGGCTCACAGTTGTGAAGAGTTACAGTGATTCTGCTTGGCCTCTGCAGGGGAGACCGAGGACTCACTGGGTTCCTGGAGATTTTGATCATACAAGTGGATTCAATTACTTTGGTGCTTCCTTGAGCTATTTTGATTTTCTTTAATACCTGATATTTTATTTTGCTAGCCCCTCCCCCCAATAAAGGCACATTCAATAATAAGAATTCTCCAGTATCCAATACAAAGTGATACTGCTTGTCAGTTTGAAGAAAAAGCAAATTGTCTGCTCCGTGTGTTGGGATTTTCTGTTTTTTTTTTTTTTTTTTTAAGAAAAAAAGCAGCTTAGAGAAAATCCCTGAACATAGTCTCCTGATTGAAAAATATATTAGTGGATTTTACTGCTTTATCATTTTCTTAAAGTAACAGTTTTCTTTTCTTAAGAAAACATCTATCTATCTTATCTCACTATTGAAACATATGGCTAAAAATACCCCCAGTGCAGGGTTATTTTTTAGGGTTTGCAAGACTAAAGTCTTTTTTAATAAAATTACGTATTTGGGAAGAACCTTAATGTTTCTTGAGCCCAGCCCTCCACTGGGAACCCAAGGATAGATGTTCATGACCTGCTTGTGTCATTCCTGTGAGCTTCAAGATGGGTTTGCTAAAGTGACCCGCCCATAGCTCTAGACCTTGCCCCTTGAAGAGCAGAGATGGCCCGTTCATATAATCAACAAATGGGTAGGTTTAGCCCATCAGCCAACAGATCATTTTAAGCACCCTTCTTGTTTATTTGTGCAATCATGGAAACTATTTATGTTCCTTGCCCGTTTTAGCAAAATAAAAATGACAATTAAAAAGACTAAGAGTAAGTTACTATGAAGAACAACAGTCTGCTAAGCACATCAGTTGGGAAGGGATGGAAATCATTTGTCGAGAGTCTTCCTTGGTTGGGTGCTTGTGGAGATCCTTTGGTTTCAAGAGAAGGCACAGAACGAGAGAGCACATGAGACCTGCTGGGGATGTATTGTGGATGCTTGAGGACAAAGGCTGGGATGTTTGGAGATTTTGTAATCTTCCTTTTGTGTGATGGCTGTTGAGGTTTGAAGCTCTTTAAAACAGGACCATTCCTTTGCACAAAGCTTCTGATGTTCGTGTGTTTTACTTTAACACCCGTTTTCAGGATGGCATCACGGATGAAGGGAAAGGGGTGTCGTAAAATCCCAAACAGACATTCTGTAAATTTCCCCCTGGGCTGCCATTCTGCCTGTTGGAATCGCTCTGGTTAAATGTTTCAAAAGCAAAATGTCAGCCCTTCCCAGATCACCTTGTTTCTTCCCCCAGAGCCTCCCATGTCTCAGTTTCTCATAATTTTCTGTCTGGATCTCATGAGTTTGGTCCTCCCATTTCTCTGGGTTCCATTGATGGGCACCGCTTGGTAGCTCAGCACTGTCTGCAAGCACTGAACGGCCGCCGTTGACAGCTGTGTATCCTGCACTGTCTGGGTTCCATCCTGTACCGTCACGTCTCCCCTGTCTAAGGTTTCACTGTTGGTCCCTTAGGCGTCTCATTCTGCCTACCTGCACCTCCATTCCAGGGGCGTGAACCTGGGGGTTTTGCACTGAGCTATATCCCCAGCTCTGTTTTTGTTTGTTGGCTGGCTGGCTGGCTTCCTTTCTTTCTTTTTTAAATTTTGAGACAAGGTCTCACTAAATCACTGACTCACTCTTGCTAGGCTGGAACTTGTTGTCCTTGTGCCTCAGCCTCCAGAGTGCTGGGATTATAGAAATGTGCCACCACCCTCGCCTTCCTGCTGTGCTCTAAGAGGGGCTTTCCCCCAGCTGGGTTTGTGCCTTTTCTTGTTGCCATCTGTGTGCTCTAAATGCAGGATGCCTGGTCATTTTCTCCCAGAGCAGAGGACAGTGCCGTGCACTGGAAAGGGGCTCCCGAAGTTCTGCCTAGAAAGTGTGTGGTGCCCTCCCTCATTCTACTGGCCTTCAGGATATGACCCTGAAACTCCACCAATGTGGAACCCCATCTTCTAACCCCCACGTCACTTATGGCCAACCCATCCGTTCATCCCTGAGTGACCAGGGTAGCCTTCCCTCCCCCAGGCTTCGTCCTCTGATCTGCAGATGCTTTCGTGGCTGTACCTTCTGCTAAGCGCCCTAACTGGTCGCTGCCAACCACAGAAGTGGGTTCCTGGCTCCTCCCTGACTTCCCCACCTCTTCAGAGCCTGCTGTTATCATTAACTGCGTTGTTTGCACTGCTTCTCCACAGGTGCCTGCTCCTACCTGCAGGTGGGTCCTGCCCTGTGCTACCAAGGCCACCATGGTCCCCTCTTCCTGGGTCCCTCTCTGTAAGCCCTGAGTGTGCTCGCTCTTAAGGGCTCCATTTAGAGCCCATCTCCTTAATCTGATCTGCTCCTGATTTTATTAATCTCTCTCCAGCCCTTGGCATTTATAGTCTGTCATGCAGTTTATAATACATTTACCATAAAGTCTGCCACTAATGGAATAAGGAGCAGTGCAGATGATTTTTAGGAATTTGAGGCTGGAGTCACAGCCCTCGGTCTGAAACTTCGTGTCACCACTTGCTAGCTATGTGTCTGTCCTTCTGCAAGGTAATAGCCATTCAGGAGCTCTGTGTCCTCATCTGTGATAAGAGAATATTAACAACTCACCTGGTTGCTTAAGGCTTAAATGAGATCGTGTAATTCCTGGATGGTAGTACACTCAGAAAATGTCATACTGATGTCATTTCCTTCATCTTGGTGTTGTGGGCTGAATTGTGTTTTTCTCAAATTTGTGCCCTGAGGCCCTCACCTCCAATGTGACCGTAACTGAAGATGGGGTGTTTAGAATGAAGGTTATGTGGGGCCGTGGATGGAAGCCTAATCAGACTGGGTTGGTGGTCTTAGGAGAGGTGCCTCTTTTTCCTTATAAAAGGTGGAAGAGGGAGGATTCTCTCCTCCCTGCACACCCCCCTGAGAAAGGCCACATGGGCACACAGCCAGAAGGTAGCTATCTTTATGCCAGGGTAAGAGTCCTCATCAGAAGTCGAATCTGCCAGCACCTTGATCTTGGGCTTTGTAGACTCTGACTGGCAGAAAAAAGTATCCCTCGTGGATGTGCCCTGATCTCTGGCATTTTGTTATGGTAGCCTGCGCCGACTAATACAGCCTGCGTTGCTTTGGCTGTATTTAGGTAACAGTTTGTCGAGCCGATGTTGACGGGACACTTGCTGTGTGTCAGACCTTACATATCTGAGCTTTCCGTCCTGATAACACTTCAGGAGGCTGGTTCAGTAAAGTGCCGAGGTCCCCAGAGTCTAGTGGTGCCAGGACTAGGGGTGCAACTTCCCACCATGGCCTTTGAGAAGCGACACCTTCTGGAGTTGTGCAGTGCACACTTCTGTGATGGAGGAGGTCAGTCCTGTGGGGTGGGAGGCTGTGCGTATTATCCAGAGCAGGTGATGTATCTCCTGATGTCACAGGAGATATCTTACCTTATATTTTATCTCCAGTGGCATTTAGCAAGTGTTACATTCACCAGAAACAATTAGAATACAGTTCGTGGTTATTTCCCTTCAGACACTTAAATCTTCTAAGAATCGGTCTAGAATGAAAGCCTTCGCCCGTGCTTCCCTGCTCTGTGGGTGCCAGGGGTGAGTCCTTTGCACCTGGAGCCTAACAGGGAACCTGATGAGTGGAGGACAGAAAACGAGGCTCTGATTTTCAGCTGCTGGATGTTAAAACCTCTGAGAGTCTCAGCCTTTTCTTCCCTTCCTCTTTCCATGAGTAAAGTTGGATTGTTCACTGAATAAGCATTCTACTCTTGTTAGCTTTCTCCTATCTCTTAGAGCTGAATTTAAGATCCAGTGAAAATGTTACTCCCCCATACACCCACCCAGCTTTGTCTTCCAGAGAGAAATTTCTTCCCTGCCTTGGGACTCAGTTTTACTAGTAATTAATTAGTGTCTCCCCCCCATTTTTTTCTCAAAAGTCGATAGATTTGAGCTTTTGAAAAAAAACCATGAACAATGTAACTAAAGTTTAGGATGATACAGTTAAAGCTTTTAGACTTCCAGGGCCTTGTATGTAGACATTGACCAGTATTCCTTATGAATGTGCTTGTAATGTATGGCCCATCTCCTTTTAGTAAGGCTTATCATAAGACTTACATATTGTAATCAGACTGTTAAAGTAAAAATTGAAAGTAGATAAAACCTGTGTAGAGAGGGGAAAGCAAATATTTCAACTTCTTAGACTTAATCTACTTTTTTGAAATTGAGTACTCTGGCAGCCAAGGCAAAAATGGAAACTCAGCAGATTATATGATTCTACTTCCCTGGTAAAATCCCAGCTCAGGAGAGACTCGGGTACCAGTTTCTAAAAGGAATTCATTGCAGGGTTGTTTCCCCATGGAACCTGAAGCTATGTATATATTACCACTGGCGTGTTACCTTGGCTATAATTCAGGAAATGGTAGTCATGACCGTGTTCATCTCCGTTCCTTTAAACATTGACAGCAGCAATTTCTTCCCAGAAGTTTTTTGTTGCACCCCCACCCAGGTTGGGCTGGGTCCTTTTCAGTGGATCCGTAGCCTGGGTTTATCTTGGTCTCTGTTCCTGGGTGTTTCTTCCTGTGGTCTTTTGCAGCTAGACTAGGTGTGTTACTAGGGCTCGCTTCTGGTGTGATGGTAGGCATGGAGCTAATGGTTTTCCACTTGGTGAAACCACATTGTGTGTATGAAAAACCTCAGCTGTTTTTCGTGTCTGCCCACAGTCAGCAGCAGGTCAGGAAATTGAGCATCTTGTGTCCGTGGCAGAACTGGGTGTCAGGTTTGGACGGGGAGACCTGAGGTCCAGTCCTGAGTCTTCCCTAAGCTAGAGATACAGCTTGAACATTTTTCAGGGATTTCCTCTTCTGCCAGGTGAGTTTGTTGAAGTGGAGAGGTAGAATTCATCCCAAGTCCATGTTCTGTGTCCCTCACCTCCATTGCTGGTGGTTTTTGGTGTCGGAGAAGACATTTGTTTAATAACTGCAGAAGACGACCTTTGAGGCTCTTGAGGGTCTAATGATTATAGAAATTTCTCTGATTTTCTTCAGTCATCATTGTATTCACCCGAAGAACTCCTCCTCATCCCCAATTCATATCCAACTAGAGGCTTAGAATGCACCCTTATTTCCAAGTAGCATTTTTGCAGATAGCAGTAGTTTAGATGAAGTTGTGTGACATTGAACGAGGCCCTGAATCCAGTGACTGGAGCAGAAACAGACCCAGACCCAGGCAGAAAGCCACATGACTGTGGAGGCAGAGATGTGAGTGACACAGCCACAACTGAGGCATGCCACAGACTGTGGGGAGCTGCGTGGAGCTGGGAAGAGGTGTGAGAGCCTGTCAGCTTCTTGGTTTCAGGTTTCCAGCCTACAAGAGGAAAACCTCTTTGTAGCTATCTGTTATGGAAGCCCTAGGAAATTAGCACACTCATGGCAGAGTTCTATTTAAAAATCACCCATTGCATTTACTCTCCAGTGTGTTGCTCCCCATGGCTGTTTGGAGAAGCCCGATGTGTTGGGAGACACCGTTGCCATGTCACATGTCATGGAAAGAACCTGACATTTCTGTGTTCTGGGACTCTGATGAAAAGCCTCTTTTTACAGTTAGTAGGTGAAAGCATATGAATGACTTTCTGTTTTTGTGGGACATATGTTTAGTTCAGGATCCCTGAGGTCTAACTCAAATTATTGAGAGCCTGGGCTCTGCAGTGTAACTCACAGATGGTACTGACTGTAGCTAAAAAAGACAAAGAAAGAAAAAAATACAAAACTGTTCCAAGCAATAGAGTTTTGGGGCAAGGGTGTTGGACAGGGGCTGCTAGACAGTGTGCCCCCTGCTTCCCCTACTCTGGGCTCAGTGGGGCACCCTCCCTCCTGGGCATGAGTCTCTCCACTGTCCCTTATTGGTTTTTGATCAAGGTGACCTCCAAGAGTCTGCCCACGTTTTCTTGGTGTAGGACCCCAGCCCTTCTGTTCGGTGTTTCTCATGGACTTTACTGCTCCAAATGCTCTTCAAAGTGGGTGATTACTGGTTCCCTTTTATACATGAGGAAATGGATGCTCAGAGAGAGAGAGAGAGAGAGAGAGAGAGAGAGACAGAGACAGAGACAGAGAGAGACAGAGAGGTCACATGTCTCAGGTCAGAGCCAGGAAGCACAGAGCAGAATCTGAACCAAGATCCTTCACAGGCAAAGTCCACTTGTCTCCTGGTCCACCCTGAAGGACATTTGTGTCAGGATAGTGGCTTGAGCAGATGCTGATGGACTCAGATGTGTTTGGAGAGGAACCTGGTGGAATGTAGAACGTGGAGAGCTGGGGAAGTGGCTGGCATTCGATAAGATCACAAAGATGGGAGCGGCTTTGTGGTGAAGGGCTTGACCTCCAGGTCTAAGAGTTAGGAGCTGTCTATAGTGCAGACCTGTGGAAGGCTTGAATCATGGCAGGGAGCGGAAGGTGGTGGGAGTGATGGTTGGGCCATCAGGAAGCAGAGGTAGGTGAGGAGTTAGAGTCCTGCTGACTGGACTGGCAGCAGTAGGAAGGGGCAGGTAACATCAGACCTTCCATCACGGAGATGGATGCCATAGGCTCTCATGGTTGTTGGGAGGTGGGAGGGAGCGCAGATGAGGAAGAGCAGTGGAGTCTGCCTAGAGGAGAGGGGAGTGGGAGTACAGGAGGGCAGAATCGGGGGAGCAAAAGGATTTGCCCATGGGGTCTGCTGGGCAAGGTGATGGGTGGTGATTTGACCATGGTGAACTCAAGCTAGACAGACTGACCGATTGTCAAGGGCTGTGTGGGCTGCAGAGGGAACAGGCAGAACTTTGGGGAGAGTGGAGAGGGACAGTACAGGGCTGGCCAGTGCTGGCATTGTATTCACTCATGTATACCTCTCAAGGTCTTTCCTGAACTCAAGAGCTGGGCCACTGAACTTGGCCACATGCTTCCACAGCATGGACAGAGGTGGAGATGGCTGTAATGGTCATGTCCCAAGATGTTGTTGGAAACACTTTGTGAAATTAAAAGCAATTGTCTATGCGATTGTAGTCTTTGGAAGGTTTAGGCATAATCTTTCCATGAATCACCTCAGGAATCCTGGGAGCATATAGCCCACAGTAGAGAATGATTACTGTTATTCATCAGTGGTTTCTGATAGTGGCACATCAGTTAGCAATGACTGTCTTTGAAGGAGGCTTCCTTCCTTTGGCATTGAGATTGATTGTAGAGCTCTGGGCATATCAGAGTTAGTTTAACTCTGAGTTCTCATGGACAAGCATTGCAGCGTCCACTCAGAATGTGACCAGGGCACTGGCTAAGGTCCCAGAGGTTGATGATGCCATGAACACCACTTTTTGTAGGGAGGGGTAACATCCTGGTGTGTAGCTTTAGCACACCTAGTGCGGAGCAGGTGATTACCTGTTCGTGGGGTAGGACTCATAAGAATAATTCAAATCACCCTCTTGCTGTGGCCACAGCAGGAGGACAAACTTGTGAGTCCCCTGGTGGGCACTGTCACCACAGAGCTCCACCTGAATTTTGTCCTGGAAAATTGGCTGCTTTTTGACTTTAACATGGTAAAGAGTTGAGTCTTATGAGTAAGTTTTCCATCACTGTAATCACCCTACAAAGAGGAAAAGTTCATCTTGGCTCAGAGTTTTGGAGCATTCAGTCCATGGTCAGTTAGCTCTGTTGCTCTGGGGCTGTGGCGAGGCAGCGCATCATGGCTGGAGCACCTGGCAGATCCAGATACTTTACTTATGGCCAGAAAGTGAAATTGGGAGAGAGAGGAAGGGGGCAGGATCCCACAACCCCTTTCTGGAGTCCCACGTTCCCAATGATCTTTAGATCCACCCCGCCCCAACCTTGAAAGAATTCTGCTCTGGGGACCAAGCCTTTGACACATGGGCTTTGGGGGACATTTAAGATCCAAGCCATCACAGGCTTGATGTGCCAAGAAAATAGGACCATCACAGGGACGAGACTGCAAAAAGATGCCCTTCGTCATCTGCAGAGGATAAAGTCAGCAATGTGGGAAAGTTTCTTCCATATTTGAATTAAGCTTGTTTGTGGGGATTCCCCTTTTGTACTGAAACTCAGTATTGTACCGTGTGGCTTATCGCACTCTGGAAGAGTCATTCTTGGCTTTTGAGTCAGACCAACAGCCACGAGCTCTGGATAAGCTCTTTCCAGCTAAGGTTGGTTCACTTGAAGGTCAAGTGAGGAGAACCCACTGGGAGCTCTCTGAGACCCTTTCCAGCACTCACAACAGAGTCTGTGGAACTGACTCACTGTTCCCTTAACAGGATGTGATTCAAGTAATTTGAGGGAAGACATCTGATGAGATCTCACTTTCTTTGCCTTTCTTACCAGTTTTATTTCCATTTTTTTTCCATGCTGAAAAAGTAGAAAAAGTATTAAAGACCTATTTAAAGTGTCCCCTCTCGTGATGGTAAGCATGAGCATATTTCTTTTTAAGGAGAAATGACTTTAATATATTTGCAACCTTTCAGCTCAGATACAAAAAAAATCCAAAATCTGATCACATGCAGCAGACAGATTTGTGTGTTTTAAGTGTCTCTCCCAGGATACTGCCAAGGCTGAAAGGGATGTCCCCAGACATGTCTGCCTCTGAGAGAGTCGGTCCTGTGGGTGCATGAGAGAGAGAGCCAGCAATTCCAGCAAGTCTGGGTATTCCCAGCTGATGCTGCAAACGGGAAGTCATTCCGGGTAGCTTGCTCAGCTCCCAGACTCTGCACGCATGCGTGATATCCTGGGGCTCTTGATTTTCCTTATCAGTGAGCGGATAATGTGCACCAGGGAGCAGCGGCTTATTCCTCCATCTGTGTTTGGGGACGACTCTTCCTCTTCCTCCTGGAAATCATTTCAGTTATATTAGTTGATGGGGCCACTGTAGCAGTGTACCACAGGCTGGTGATTTCAACAACAGAATTTACTTATACACAATCCAGAAGACCGGAAGTCTGAGATCAAGGTGTCAGCAAGGCTGGTTTCGTCCAGACCCTTCTCCTTGACTGCTGTCTCACAATGTCTGCACATGGTCTTCCCTCTGTATCCAAATGACCTCTTCTTAGAAGGACAAGATCATATTGGATCAAGATCTTCACCAATGGCCTCATTTTAACCTAATTACCTCTATAAGACACTATTTCTAAATCAGTTACTATGGTCATCTTCTGAAATCCGGGGGTTAGGACTTCAGCAGTTGGAATGGGATGGTGGTGTGGTGAGGACAATCCATTCTGTCAACACCTGTGAGGATGCATGGAATAACAGGGTGCTGGCTCTGTCTAGGATAAAGTTTTTTTTTTTTTGTCTTTTTCCTTTTTATGGGTACCGGGGATCGAACTCATGACTTCCTGCTTGTAAGGCAGGCGCTTATGCCGCTGAGCTAAATCCCCAGCCCCTAGGATAAAGTTTTACAGAGTGGTTATGTACTTCTGCTTTCTTTCCTTTCTCATTTTTTTTTTAATTATGGAAAAAGTCAGACATACAGAAAGGCTATAAAAATGACACTTTACCCTTAAAAATTCAGCATAAATCTCAGCCATAAAGACATTCTTCTGCATGACCATGATACAACTCTTATACCCAGGAAGAGTTGAAATAATTCCATAACGCATCTATGTAGTTTATATTCAGATTTCTACAGATGTTCCTCACAGTCTTTAATAACTTTCTATTTTCATTTTAAAACAAGATCCAAAGAAGGTAAGGCACAATAAATGCTATATTTTTATTCCTCTTCATTCTTTTTAGTCTGGTATACTCTTCCCATTCCTCTCATTACATTAATTAGGAAAAAAATTTTTTTTCTGAAGCTGATATGGTGGAGCATGCCTATAATCCCAGCACTCTGGGAGGTTGAGGCAGAATAATCACAAGTTTGAGCCCAGCCTGAGCAACTTAAGTGAGACCCTGCCCCACAATAAAAAAGCAAGAAAGGGCCAGGGATACAGATCCTGGCAAGAAGATCCTAGATTCAGTCCCCAGTATGATACATGCATCCGTAATGTAGGGTTTCCCTACATCCTGAATTTGGGTGATTATTTTCTTGTGGTATTGTTCCGCTTGCCCCTGTGTCTTCAGAAAGTCAGATCCAAATACTTGTTCAGGATCAAGCTTGTTTCAGTAGTTGCCAGGCAATTCTGGGTACTGGTAAACTCCCACCAGCTTGTCCCCAGTTACTATCATTGGCCTGAGGTAGTGATGTGAGATCTCCCCACCAGAAGGTGCGCTTGGGGAGACCTCACATGTTGGGGAGACTCTCATACCATGTATGCGCCCACTGGTGATGCTTGCCTGAATTATTTCAGTGGAGATTATAAATGGTAACTTTTCTCTTACTAGCCAATAGTTCCTAAAAAGTAATTGTAATGAGACGTTTTTATAGAAAAAGATTAGCACGGTGATTACCTCTAATGGAGGCCAACAAATCCCTCTTTGTGACCATCACTGTGGACTTACAGGCTTTTATTTAGTTAGTGTTTCAGGATCATTGTTCTGTGTCATTGTTCTGATGTCTAAATCATCCCACATTTGACCCTTTTAGGCTTTTATGGTCATTGTACACGTTCTCTTTAGCCTTTAAATATGTGCAAACGCTGTATAAAAGAATTTTTTTTCACTTCAGGTAATATTGCCACTTTACATCCCTGGTTAGGGTCTGTGCTTTTTTAAAATTTTAAATGTATGTGTTTTTTTGTGAAATCAACTTCATGGATATATAATTTATACATAATTAAGTATACTCATAGAACCTATTTTGATGATTGTGTTGGTTCCTGTAAAAACTACTCTAGTCAGGATGCAGGACATTTTCATCACAAAAAGTTTCCTGGAGCCTGTGTTTAACAATTCTCCTCGGTCTCCACCTAAGCCCTCAGGCAACTACAAATATAACTTCTTTGTAGATTGATTTTACCTATCTAGAATTTCATATGAACAAAATCATAGAAAAAGAGACTTTTGTGTCTAAGTTTGCTGTCTCAGCACATTGTTTTTGAGAAGCAAAGATGTTACTGGAGGGAAGGCATGCAGACAGGTTTCATGTAGTTCAGGCTGGCCTTGAATTTGCAGGGATCCTCCTGCCTCACCCCGCTTCCCAGTGCTGGGATTGCAGCTGTGTGTGACCATAGCCACAAAAAATATCACTTTGTGAACCAGTATTTATTCCTTTTATTGCTGAGTAGTATTCTACTTTATGGACATACCACAGTGGGTTTATCCAGGAACCTGTTGGGCTCTGGATTCTTTCCAGTTTTTGGATCTTATGAATGAAGCCAGTTGGAATATTCTTGTATGAGTTTGTGTATGACTTGATTTTTCTTGAGGAAATGTTTGGGAGTGGGATTGGCAGGTTCCATAATTAATGTATGTTTAATTTTACAGGAATAAACTCCCAAACTGTTTTCCAAAATTGTTGTGCTACTTTACATTTTTACCAACAATTTGTAAGTGTTCATTGCTTTGCCATCTCACCAGCACTTGGTGTTATCAGTGTTTTTAGTTTTAGCCATTCCAGTGAGCATGTAATCATATCTTGCTATCTTAATTTGTATTTCTTAACCTTTGACTTAATTTATTGTTGGAATTGTGAGACAATTAGAAGTTGCAATGTCAAAACTTTATGAAAAAGTAGATGTAGTGAAATATCAATCAGGCTAAGGGGCTGGGGATTTAGCTCAGCGGCATAAGCGCCTGCCTTGCAAGCAGGCAGTCGTGAGTTCGATCCCCATAAAAAAAAGAAAAAGAAAAAAGAAATATCAGGCTTTCCTTTTTTCCCTTCAGTCCTGTGGAAAGTGTGGTTTAAGTGATTTGCAAATCTCTTAAGAATGTACTCCTCGGTAGGGCACTGGGCACACCGGCTGTGGACATGAGCAAAAGTGGAAATAGCTCCCGCTTTCACAGTGCTTACGTGTTGGCTAAGGAGGAAGATATGAACCGAAAGGCCACAGAAACAAGCGTGGAATCACACCTTTGCCGTGTGCTGCAGAGGAAGGCTCCAGCTAGAGAGGCTGGAGCTGTCATATTCAGATCTTGGTTTCCCAAGAGAGAGACATTCTTGCCTATGCTCTCTCTCCCGTAACACCTGTTGCAAAATACTTCCTCTAAAATGCGGTAACTCCAGGACCTGTACCAACAGGCTGGACTCTGGGAATTAATCACCTCTTTACCACAGGAACCTGAGTTTCAATGAAGGCTGGGATAAGCCTGAACTTGATCATTTGGGGGCAGAGAATGTGCCGCAGAGCGCTTGCTTTCGGTGTAGTAAAACAAAACCAAAACAAACAAAAAATATATATGCAGACGTGGCTCTTAATTAATTTGTTAAACACCTTTTAAAATTTTGTTTGTAATATGGTCATATTGATCCTGGATTTGAATAGTTTCTTTAGTGATTAAAGAATATCAATTTGTGTTATTCCTCCTCATACTGTACCCTGTAGATTCCTTGGAGGTTTTTTTATCCCAAGAGACTGCTTATAGTATTTAAGTTAGAAACTTTAACCTTCTTTCGTTTTTTTTCTTTTTAAAATTTTCTATGGATTACGCTGACCTAGCACAAAACACCAGTGATCTGCAGATTGACATCAGTGGTTAAGTTCTTACAAAGTTTGAATGGTATTCCTGTTAGAAGAGGTGAATTCATACCATGTGGTCAATGCCAGCCCTATACAGTGTTTCAGATAAGATGTAATTTCACTCAGCTTTTGTCAAGTTGGAAACCTTTCCTCCACTGCTGTCTTATTTGTAGTTTTTGTAAGTGGTTAGAGTGATTCTGAAGCATAGTAATCATTGATGATGCACTCAGAAAGGAATTCTAAGAAGTATTTTTAGTAACAACATACTTCTCTAATTCTGTAATCGAGTTTTCATGTTTTAAAGCTTACTTCAC
This sequence comes from Cavia porcellus, assembly GCF_034190915.1. Lineage (NCBI taxonomy): Eukaryota > Metazoa > Chordata > Mammalia > Rodentia > Caviidae > Cavia > Cavia porcellus. The sequence goes on from NW_026947514.1 coordinate 14,214,184, forward strand.
TTTTAAGAAGATAAATTCTGTTCCTTCAAGGTATGCAATAGTGTAGTAAATTATTATGGAAGCATTGATGGCTTATATATTTTTTATTCTGCCTATGACTCGGGGAAATTGTAAAGGAATTATAATGTACGTATTGCTAATGTAGATTCTAAGTAACATTCTAGGGTAATCAATTCTGTTTTTAAATTCGTCAGTCAGGTTCTAGCAAGAGACAGATGGCACATCAACGTGAAGTGACTGGGGAGAGTTTGCTGAGAAACTGGTTCACAGCAGCGGGCGCAGGTGATGGCACTCTTGCCCTGGGAGAAGATGTCGCCGACAGCGTCAGGGAACTTTTATCTGCCTGGGTGTGATTAAAGGAGCAGGTTCTAGAATCTGGAGGGAAGGTGGCTCAGCTTTTAGGTGCTCCATAAGGACCACAGCTTTCGGTAGCAAATGCAGCTAGCATCCCAGAAAGAGGAATCCAGAGGTGTAAAACCTCTCCGTTCCTCCTCCCCTGTTTCGTGAGTGTCTTTGGTTACACTGCTATGGCTGCCTTTGTTTCCTGAATCGATTAAAATTTTTACCTTTCACGGTGAGTTTGACTTTGGGGAAGAACCAGAAGTCACAGGATGTCAGATCTGGTGGAAAGAAAAGGCAGATGAAGATACAGCATCATGTTTTGTGCCTACATTTCTGTTGAGTGACACTTGGCAGCAGCCGTGACCACATTTCTGACCATACCTCTTAAAGACTCAAAAATGACAAGAATGACGGGATACGTGTGTTTGATCTGAAAGGGATCAGTAACAAGGTGTCTGTTACTGTTACAAGGTGATAATTTTTTAAAAAATTTTAAGCATTCACTGTATATTTTGATCACATTGCACCCATTCCTTTTTGCTGTCTCATGTAAGGTTGATAACAGTGCCTTACATAGACTCTTATAAGTACTGATTTTGTACCTGTAAGGACTGGACTTATCAAAAGTGTCAATCCTGGCATCTCTGTGGTGTGTGGGGCCCCACAGGCCACGGAGACCGTCTCAAGGGTTGAATGTGATTTAGGGCTGTCATTTTTGTCCAATCAATGCAGTACAGATAATTCCAAAAGAACACTGGGCTCGAGTGTGCTCTCACTTATTTTAGAACACATCTAAGTTCTTTTCCTGCTTATCCCCTTTAAGAATTTCTTGACAATAACACACAAACAATTTAAGAAGTTTCTTCCTGGCAGGTGAGTTCTGAAACTGTGGGCCCCATCTGCAGGGGAGGAGAATGTTAGTAATGGCACAGATGTGTACAGCTGTCCACCATTTGGGATTTGGTTTATCTTAGCCTAGTCCTGGATTCAGGTATGGGAACATCAGCACCCGGCCCTGGAAAGATGTAGGTCATGCGCTTCTCCCGCTATGCACGTGTTGGGAGATATTTCTGGCAGTCTGGCTTTTCCCATGTTGGCAATTCAGGAGACCCAGGTTTGAATCCTGGCTCTTGGTGATTGTGATCACTAGAGCGAGCCCTTACCCTTTCAGTGTTTTTGTGGCTATAAATGGCCCTGATCATCTCAGATTCCTTTATCAACTTGTGGAGGACTCCCCGAGATACTTAATCTTCCTTAGAAATTTGCTATACAAACAGGAAGATGATCCTGTATCTGAATGGTCACAGAGACACAATTGGAGAGTTGTTATCATCACAATAATAACAAAACTTTGACTTCAGTTTGTATCTGAAATGATTAAAGAAAATGCAGATGTATACACAGACCAGGACCCATTTGTGTGGAGTCTCATTTAAGGTGTACATTACTTCATCCAGTGTGACGGGTTATCCAAAATGTCTTTACGATTTGACTTGGAGGTACGTGATACAGTTTCATTGCAGCTTGCTGCACGTTTAACAGTGGTGTCCTTGTGGACGCCTTTTAATGTTGAGGGTACAAGTTTTCATGTCACATTGCTTGCATTAACCTTAGATAAGCTAGAGAACCTGTCTGGGCCATGATTTTCTTATCTGTAAGGTCATAGTACTCCCTCTACTTCTTGTTTGCTGGGAAAATCAAGTGAAATAATGCCTGTCACATGCTTCTTGGGGTGCTTGGCACATGGTCGCTTTTCAGTGTTAACAGCATTGCTGCTGGCGCTTGATACTACTTTTATTGCTATTTCTAAAAAAATTTCTGCGCAGACCCTGAAGTAAGCTGAACTGTTTAGGTGAGGTTACTCAGCAATGTCCTGAGAGAGTGTCGCCCACCTCCACCTCCACCTCCATTCCTTGTAGCATTGGGGACTGAACTCAGGTCTTTGTGCTCATTGAGTGCTCAGGAGGGATGGAATGATGGTGGGGAAAATCTGCTGAGTGTATGCAGAGCCAGAGTCGCCAGCTGTTAGCCTTGGTGGGGTTTCTCGCTGACAACCTCCCGTTGGCCATCGTGCCAGTCTGTGAGGTCGTCAGCAGGATGAACCTGAGCCGAGGCTGTGGCGCTCTGTCCTATGGATTCTGTGCCTTGTGTTGCTGAGAAGGGTCCAGAATCAGGTGAGCCTGGAGCTTGGTAAATCCCCTAGTGTCCCTCTCAGTTCTCACTCCCAGTCCTAATGCTCAGCTAGGCAAGTGCTGGGGTGGGCACTGCCCTCTGTGACCTCATGGGAACAAGTTGTGATGATGGGGCTGAGGATTGAGGCCATTTGGCTCTTAAATACTCTGAAATAGGCCTCCGGGAGATTAAGCCTGGGCCCCAGTTTGGGAAGCAGCAGCTCCGGGCTGTGCGCCTATGGGCAGCTTCTGGCTCGAGAAGGTCAGGCCTTTGCCACCTTGTTCATGTGCTAGGTGTGTCCTGGTCAGACTGTGTTTTTGGATAAACTCTGCTTCCTTCATTTTTGCCCTCAGCCCCCTTACCTATGACTAACAGGATTTATTTGTTCTCTGCCTGTAACCTTTTCTCTTTCTCCCCACTCCCTGCGGACCTGGCCCTACATAAATCCTGTGTTTCCTAGGAGCCCTGGATTACAGTTTGCCTTGGGGAAGCCCCTGTCCTTCTTCCTTATACTTCCTTACCCCTTCTCCAGCATGCTTGGGTGCAGCTGTCTGGCCTGATTGCGCTTTGCCCATGTCTTAACCAGCACTTACGAGAATGTAAGGAGTTACTTAAACAGGCAGGTGGGGTGGTGCACACTTGTTATCCAAGCACTCTGGGAAGCTGAGGCAGGAGTATCCCACATTCCAGCCTACCCATGGCAAATTAGCAACTTAGTGAGACACTGTCTGAAAAAACAAAAACAAAAAAACAATAAAAAGAGCTGGGAATATAGCTCAGCGTGAAGGCCCTAGATTCAGCTTCCTCTAGTTGGGGCTGCATGTTTGTAGCCCTGTCTCTGTAGCACAGTGTCATAGTGTGGTGGGGTACATCAGTGCATAAACATCGTTTGTTGAAGGGTGTCCTTTACTGTTGGAACACTTGCGTTAGAATTTAAAGGCAGTAGAAAAGCAATTTCTTCGCAAAAATTGGATCAGGAAATTTCCCAGTGCTGTAGTTAAGAGCAGGATCCAAAACTTAAGACCTTGAGAAGCGCCCTCTACACAGAAGGTAGATCCCAGGTTTTCTATAACCAGTGGCTGTTCCTTAAAAAGCAGGAAACTCAATCCAAGCTGGGGTCGTCGTTTAGGGGTACAGTGCTTGCCAATCATGCATAAGACCCTGGTTTCAATCTCTGATGCAAAACAAAACAGAACAAAACAAACACAGCACAGCACCCTCAATTTCCTTGCTATACTGAGAAAGCCCAAATGATTTTGGTTTTTTTTAAACTAAAGACTAACTGTAGCACTGCCCTGCCTGTGTACATATCCTGTAACTGTAACTTTTACCTGGCCAGGTACTTTAGCAACATTTAGTTATGGAAATAAGGCGATCAAATTATATGTGCCAATTAGATAAGATCGTATTGGAACATTTAAAAATAGACGAGTAACTGGACAACCAGCAGATAAAGTGGCACTAGGTGACCATTTGTAACCTAAGCAAGGGTGTTTGTGTCCGCCAGACCCGGTGTGTCTTCATTAGCCTCCATAAAACATCATTGCCCCGTGATTATCTGACCTGAACGAAGGTGGAGCCACAGGAAAGAGTGCAGATTCAGGCTGGAGCCAGCGCTGGCCAGCAGCTCCTCCCGCGCTACTTCATAGATTTATAAAGTTTTCTGTTGGCTCTTGACTTTTAAATTAACAGTTTTCATTTAGATGAGTGTAACTAATGTTGAATTTTTCTTCCCGTCATATGTACTAGATTCAAGTCAACTTGCCTTTTAAATTTTTTTTTAAAAGGCATAAAATGTGCAGGCTAGGATGCATTTTTTGATTCTACCATTTGCTCTCTTTGTAATATGCTCGTGCAGTTTTAAGATTGTGAGTGCCTACAAGGAACTGTTAAAGAATGAGGAATATAGCCACATTCCAGACAAGTTCATTACACCATTGTATGTTTCTGTTGCACATCAGGTGACAAAACCTTTTAAAGGTGGTGTCCTAGCTTTTGTAATGAAGTTCTTTTTTTTTCGTCTTTTTCATTTTCATTTTTATCGGTACCAGGGATCAAACTCACGACCGCCTGCTTGCAAGGCAGGTGCTTATGCCGCTGAGCTAAATCCCCAGCCCCCTGTAATGAAGTTCTTAGTAGGTGTTTGGCCGCGGTGAATTTATTTATCCATCTGTAGAGCCTGAATGTGTGTATCTGAGTAGAAGGTTTGCTACCACAGAAGATCTTGAACTCATTCGGGTTGTTGCTTGGTTCTTTGAAGTTGACGTAGCCAGGCTGGTATTAGCAGTGTGTAAAATGACAAGCTTATTATACTTCCCGTGTGTTTTGTGCTTTGTGAACATTTAAATTGTTATCCTTTTTTCCTAAAATGCAGAGCTTTGCAAGCTATAAATAGATACCGCCTTTAACAAAATTTTCAGTGAGAAAGATACCAAAAGGTGTAACATCAAAAATTCAGAAATAAGATAGAGATGCAACATTTTTCTGGAAGTTCTGTCAATGAAGTAAATAAGAAAAAGAAACAATAGGTTAAGACACTGAAAACAAGGAAAAAAGATTTAAAACTTTCGTGCCTATGCTCGTTTTTTTTGTCTGCCTAATCATACTCTTGTGTTTCTGGTTGTAAAATACTGAAACCCCACCCCCACCCCTACTTTTTTTTGGCTAAAGGTTTCCCTGGGAAAGAACAGTGAAACTACTTTGGGAGAATCCTATGATTTAGTTGGATAAAAACAATCATTTTAAAGAAGACAGTCCTTTGGACTTCTGAGTTGGAGCGTGTGTGTGTGTGTGTGTGTGTGTGTGTGTGTGTGTGTGCGCGTGTGTTCCTTTTTCTTTATTAGAACTCACCAGTGTAGCATTTGACAGTATTTATGAGTAAATATGTTTTGGCTGTTTCGGGGATCATTTTATTATTGATTGTTGTTAGTGCTCCAGCTCTGAACTATTCTTGGCAGTGAAGAAAGAACAGTCTTAGAGAGTTCAAAAGTAACTCTTTCCAACCCAAACAAACACTCATCTGCCAGCCTTGGTGAGATGAGCTTGCTGTGCTTGACCCTGCAGAAGTGTCCTTGATGGCTGGTGGAGCAGGAGGAAGAAACAGCTGGATTCTAGAGTAAAGGGGCAGAGGCCCCTGCCAGACCAGCCCTCAGGATGGTTCTGATCAGCTGGTGCTGGTCCTTGTGATGATTCCCACCCTTACATGACTCCCCCACAACAGATTTCTCCTAGGGATTAATTTGGTTTTAGCCAAATCTCAGGATTATTTTGGTTTTATTTAGGTGTTAATGCAAGAAGATTATTGAGTCTTCCTGCATAGATTAAAACACACACACACACACACACACACACACAGTGCTCAACTACTCTACTATAAATGAACCATTTCCAGTCCTTATTCTTTGTGCTGAAAACAGTGCCTTATGCCTTATGCACATGCCCACAGCAGAGTGTCTTTGGAGGTGTCTGAGCCCTGACAGAACATGGAGGCATGTACCTTGTCACAGAGCTCTGTATCTGAATATTACACGAATGACCTGGTCGTTGGGATTTCCAGATTTATAGCTTTTAGAGTATGACTGTAAATTAACAGCCAGATTGCAATGGGAGTGGGGCCATACTAGTATCTGATATCTAGAGGACCCACTGGGAAGGAGTTTGGAATGTTCCCTGGTTGGGATTATCAGGGATTAGGTATCCAGCCCTGATACAGAGCAGGAGGCCCCAGAGGCTCACTGGCCTGGGGCCTCCAGCTAGAGATTACAATCTCTCTGTTCCATCTTTCCTTCTGCTTTTGGAGAAACAGACATGCAGACAGCAAGTTTAGGTATTGAAAGCACTGGAAACTGGCTAGAGAATTTTTTTTTTAAACTTTCATTTCTGGAATAATGGCCTATTACAGGAATGAACTGTGAAGTAGCTGGCAAAAATCTGTTTTACTTTTCTTTTGATTTCCTCTTTCTTGTACTGAGCTAGATCCTTGATCATTTTAATACTTTCAAAATTTAAAAATTTTCCCTGTAAATTATCCCTGTAAAAATTTATATTTTACAGTATAAAATACAGAATGTTAGGGTCAGGGTTGCAGAGTACTTCCTCTGAAATGCTGCAGTGTGCCTCTGCTGACCCACAGCCCTTGTAAGCCAGACTGTCTCCCCTTCAGAGCGTTTAACTAAGTATGTCTTCCTCCAGAACTGGCTGGGATTATCAGGGGTGGGGTTAGGGTTAAGGTTAGACAGAATTTTAGATAGAAACTAAGTGCCTTTAGGAACCTGCAACTTGTGAACATTTTGTTGTGATTCTCCCTCATGCATTTGGAAGCCAATGCTGAGACATGGTAGTCATTTGTTAGAATAATCTTTTTCTGTGCCCTTCCGCCGTATCACCTAACTGCTGTGCCTCTCTGGCAAAGAGGACACATCATTAAATGCATTAGGGGCCCCTTACATGCTGGGTATGGAATTAGGTTCATTGGACATAGTCTGTCTTCCCAAAAAGCCCAAGGTGACTGTTGGGGAAGAGAGCATTCTCTGTAAGAAACAGGTGTTGAAGCCAGATGTGGTGGCACATGCCTATGATTCCAGAGACTGAGACTCTACAATCACTGTGAGTTCAAGGCCATCCTGGTCTACAAAGTTAAGTTCTAGACCAGCCTGCATAGTGAAATCCTGCTCAAACCAAACCAAACCTAACCTAACCTAACCTAACCTAGCCTAACCAAACCAGGTTTAGACACTGAAATCCAAGAGAGTTCCCCCCACTACAATAGCAGTTTAGCAGAATAGACAAGAATTGCACAGGTTGAACCCCCTGTTGGGAGCCACACACAGGAATATTTTCTCCAATATTCTCCAGCAAAGTGCTCTTGGTCCCTCTCAGGGGGCAGGAGTTGATCTATGATGTTTAGCTCTCCCCATCTTGGAAGATAGAAAGTATGGAGACTCCACGAAGGTGGCTGGTGGACAGGAGAGGAGAACCCAGTCTCCCAGAGACCAGTGGGTCCTGGGGAGGTGGCCCAGGTGGAAATGGGTAGGGGGGACTGCCTTGAATAGGAACATAGGAACCAGCAGGTCCCCTGGAGGCTGGTCTAAAAGTGTGTGTGTGTGTGTGTGTGTGTGTGTGTGTGTGTGTGTGTACCACCTGTGTGTGAGTTAACAGCTTCTTCCCTTGCAGACCTCATCCTTTCTCTCCTCTGTTGTCCCACAGCCCTTGAGCCAGTATGTCTCCTTCAGAGCACTTACTGTCTGTTTTCCTATAGAACCTCTGCATCCTATCTGCTCTCCACGGATGGTAAGTGACCTGCTGCAGGAGGAGGTGCAGGAGGCATGCTTTCCTTAGGGCCACGACTATTTGAGTGGGTCTGTTGGTCCGCTGATACGTGGATTGTGGTCTGGTGGTGCTGGGTCCTGAGCATGAGTTTGCAGGAGAGTCTGCAGCTGTGAGGGTGTCACCCCTGCTGCTCCCTGCCCTCCTCCTTTTCCCTTCCTCAGCCCTGTGTCTTCCTTTCTTCCCTCTTACAGTTTGGCTTTGAGGAGCTCAGCAGGAGCTGTGTTAGAGAAGAGGAAGAGCCAGCAAAGGGGAGAGGAGGAGAGACCCCTGGTGGGGTGGAGAAGGCTGCACCAGGGAGCCCCAGGAGTGAGCTCAGGATCCACAGTGAAAGTAACCCAGAGCTGCTCCCTGACTCTCAGATTTGTGTCTGCTGCACAGAAGGGCACTGTGATGAGAATGCTGGCTCTGGGTCCCCTCTCCAAGTGTCATTTGGTGGCAAATGAGTGGATCTTATCAGAATGCCTGGGGGCACAAGGGCATTGAGGCACAGCCATCCCAGCTAGGAGACTCTTCCCTCCTCTGAGGCTGGTTCCTCCTCCCATCTGCCCTCCCAGCTTTCTCCTCTAAATCAGGTCTTGCCTCTCCCTGCCCAGAGCAGCCTGAAGGACAGAACCTTTTGGCTCAGGGAAGGAGGCACTCGGGGTTCTGTGACACAGGAAAAAGATGTGACTCAGAGCCGGTGGCTTGCTCAAGGCCCCACATCCCTCTTGACTTCAGTTCTCTGCTTTGTTCTATTTTGATCCTTCCATTTCCACTCCACTCCCGCCTTCATGCATCTGATACAGAATACTTCCTTTGGACCAAGGAAAGCAGTGTCAGACAATGGAAAACAAGCAGAGGTGTATGGTTTTGTTTCTTTTTTTTAGATGAAATTTGCATCGTCTCTTCATTTGCCAAGTACCTGATTCATCAAGGCAGGGACTGTGTGGTTTGGAGCTGGCTATTTAATATTTTAATTACCTTTCTAACAGTGAGAGTTAATTAGTATCTGCCCCAGTATAGTATCAATCTCATTTAATCCTTACAAAAGTCCTGTGGAGCAAGTATTATTATTATTCCGCATTTTATAGATGAGAAAACCGGAGCTCAGAGCAGTTAAGTACCTTGCTTGAGGTCCCACGGTTGGGAAGTTGAAGGTATAGTAACGTGCTTCTCGCTGACCCTGCAGATGTGAGGTCCTAGCCCCCAAATAATAGTGTTGATGAAGGGTGGTGTGCAGTGTATTCTCAGAGCATGGAATGACGGGCCTTTGGGATGATCTGTTCTGACCACATAGTTGATGGAGTAGGAAATAGACCCAGGGAAGGAAAGCAGACCACACATATACCTTGCTTGCGCTGGGCAGTGATGGTGAGCACAGGCCAATGCAGTGTTCTTACTGCTAAGGGGCTTGACTTATCCCAGTCCCTGTCTCTCAAAGTATCTCTCTTGCCTTGCAGCCCTTGGCTTAGACTTTTACTGATGTCCTTTCCTTTGCAGTTGCACAGGACCCAGCCCAAATCTCTTATCTCAGCCTCCAAAGATCCTGTACCTGGTTCCTTAGTTCTCAGAACCACAGAGCTTCAAGTCTGAGCCCTGAGTGCATTGAACTGTGGGCCAGAGGGCAGTGAACTGTGGACTTTGTTTTTGTAAATAGTCTTATTGCCAGGCAGCCACATTATGTGTTTACATCTCTGATTACTTTTGTGTTGTAATGGCAGAGTTGAGTTGTCACAACAGAGACCAGGTGACCTACGAAGATGAAAATATTCCCTCTGGCCCTTTAAAGATAATTTGACCAGCCCTTGCTATAGAGGAACCAGTTGCTATTAAACCTCGAAAGCCAGACCACCTCTGCTCTTCCTTTCATGCTTCTGAGCTGTCGCTTTTGTAAAGGCGGGGGTCGGGAGGATACAGCAGAGGCACGACAGGTGGCTGTGTCCAGTAAGTTCTTTCCAATGCCTTAATCAGTAGATCTTAATAGACAGGCAGTCTCAAAGGGGGTATGTTCAATAGCATGATAGATTTTCTCCCTCTCCTAGTTTTCGATCCAGTGAGTTAGTCAGACCAAACCTTTAGTTTTTTTTTCTTTCTTCACTATTTCTAATCCGTTGCCAGGCCCACCAGGTTCTGTATGCTACAATTTGAACTTGTCCTTCCCTACCTCCACTGCCCTCACCCGAGCCAGCGCCCCGCGGTCATCTCGGGCCTCTCGGCTGTAGCAGATCCAAACACATCTCTGCAGGACCTCTTGCCACTTCCAACCCATTCATTGTCCACCCAGCAGCAGCTTCCTCTCTTTGAACTCATCATTTTCTATTTCCTTCCCTGCAGGTAGTACCGGCTGTCATGATTTTGTTATTTATTTCCTTATCTACTGGCTGTGGTCTTTCCCCGTGGAGTCCACACTTCATGAGGGCAGTCACCATTTTGTGTTGTTTTTATTCCTTACCCTGTCCTCCTGTCCTCCACGGTACCTGGCAGGTAATAGTGCCACGTGAATGAATGAACGAATGAATGGACAGACGAGTCAGTGACTGAGGGTGGGGAGTGCTGGAGACATCTCAGAAAAGCCAGAGGAGAAACATGGAAAAGTATCGTTTCAATCCTTAATACTTACCCAGCTCCCTGTTCCATTTGGATATGGGTCCCACCTCTCAGTTTTCCAAGCACAGCTTCTGAGCATCACGTGGAATACGTGACTGCTCCGTGACTGCAACCAGAGAGATTTATTTCCCGAAATGCTGTAAGGAAATAACCCTGGGAACCATTCCTACCCAGTATTAACCCAGCTTCCCAGAAGTGCTTGATACCTTGTGATCAGAATTACATGTATATGCATACATACCGATTTCACAGTACATCGCTAGACAGGTTTCTGTTCTATTTTTTGGATTCTATTCTGTTCCATTAAAACAGTACTAATTTTGATGGTCACATTAATTCACGATAGCTCACACCTTGACAAACAATGTTCAAAGTATGGAACTTTTCCTTAGGAATTCTCAGTCTAGCAAAGGACCCAGACTTGAAGGTCAACGTCAAACGGACTGATACATGCTACAGGACAGGTCTGAAGTTCTGGGAGATGTGGCACTGATGAATGAGCCTGGAGAGATGGTCCCTGGGTTGAGACCTCTCCCGAGCCCAAGGGGGGAAAATGTCACATTTAGACCTTAGATCTAATTTAGTTGTTATTTGTTCAAAAAACATCTTCCATTTATCACTTCTGTCTATAGTACAGGTTCTTCTTGTTTTGTTTTTACTCTTGTGTATTGATTTTTAAAAGAAATATTAACAGAGCTGTCCGTTATTCTTTAGAGACCTTTTAATTAAAGAGACATAAAAACTTGGCCTCATCCTTGTCCTATTACTCATTTTTTTTTCCTCCATCCTGTTTTTCTCTGGGGTATAAAATACACACATACACACATAAGAAAAAATGTATGTATGAAGTTTTTTTTCCTTTATTATTTTGAATTCCTTAACACTTAGTGGTACATGGCCTTCTGTTATTTCCATTTTTTAAAAGGGCTGCATATTCTTGTCTTAGATGAGATGCAGATATTTCTGTAAAAGCTCTGCCTCTCAACCTTATTACTCAACTCTAATCAAATTACATGCTTCTCTTCTCTGTGAGGGGCATTCAGTATCTCTTTTCCTGGTCTCAGAGACTTAAGCGTTCTGTCCTCTATACATTTCCATTTTAGAGTTTTCAAGTAAATCTTTGAATAAGTTGGAGCTGTCACTTGAAGCCAAGGAGAAAGCTTGAAAATGAGGTAGACTGCCAGCCTCTGGGGTGCCCCAAGCTCAACCTGACTCTTGGCCCTGGAAGATGATCAGAGGCCTTAACAGGATCCTCATGGGTGTGTCCCCAAGAAGCATTTTGTTTGTTTTCTCTTTTTGGAATGCTAGCAATTCTAAGTATGAGAGATCTTGAGATGTGAGTCTGGCTTATTAAAGAAAGAAAAAAGCAAACTTCTCACCATAAAAGGCAGAAAGGGTCAAGGTAGGAACTTTTTTTTATGATCCAAAGTTTGAGAATACATGTGGCCACACATACTGACCAAATCTGGAATTAAACCTCGGCTCAATGACTACACTATGAAGATCTGGGCAAGAGGAAACTTCTAGAAGCCAAGTTGTTATGAGTGAGTGATATTACCTTCCCGAGCAAGGGAGATGTTACAGTAGCCCATGCCTGATGTGTAGGATGTTAGGGGAGTGATAAAAATAAAGAATGTTAGAAAGCTCATACTGCTAAACAAAGACCAACAGCATGTGAGAGCAGACCACCATTTTATCCTTGTTTGCTGGAAGACCTTGCCATTGGCATCCTTGGAGGAAAATGCCTCAGGTTGGAGTTAATGAGACATTGTCCAATCACGTTTTGTTTGTTTGTTTTTGTCAAAGAGATCTTTATGACACCACCTGCCTTTCACTGAGTTCCTGTAGCTAAGACCATTTTGCTAGGTATATTATGTCACATCTCTGGGCCTCATAGTTGACTCTTACCAGTGAGGGAGCCAAGACTTCTGCGGTACCATGAGTGGTAGCCGAGACATGGCTGGGTAGCTCCAAACCACCCATTCTTCTTTGGTTACCTCACAATTGCTCTACACAAATCTGCGGGCTTATTCTATATCATTTCTGAGTAGTACAACAGTGTAGTACATGAGATACTTAGGTCAGGATTAGGAGAAACCACATTCTTCTAGGTAGTTACCTGTGAGACCCAGCTGCTTTTAATTGCTTTGTCTGAGGTCTTATTGGTGTAAGGTAAATTTGACACTCTTTGAGGTACCTTGTTGAAAACAAAAGCCTTCAGTTTCTGAGAGCTGAGGTGAGTTCACTGTAGGAAGGCTGGCCTATCAGCCATGGCCTCCATGTGGCTTAGACCAGGCCTGTGTGCGTGGGAAGGAGAGGCCTGGCCCCTGGCTCAGGGCTCTGTGGGAGCCCTTCAAGTTGGACGCAGGCTCCCCCACCCCTCCAATGATGGAGGCCGCTGACAGGCTTTGGTGGCTTGTGTTGTTTACCTTAGCCAAACTTGGTAATTGTTGGTCTTCCCTATCCTCCCCTATTTTTTCACTCCTTACCTTTTTGACTTTCTTTCCAAAGCGTGCTGCAGAGATTTTTCCACAAGAAAAGAAGGAAGAACCAGGGCAATGATTGCCTCTTTTACTTGGGAGGTCTCATTGGATCCTGTGAACCATTCCAGACTTGAAAATATATGTTTAAAGGCATATAGGAACATAACATTTTCTAAAGCTGGCATCTTTCAGGTCTTTAAACATTCAGAAGATTAAACTGGGAGCCGCAGTGTCGGCATAGACAGATCCACAGTGGTGTCAGGCCTGTGCCTGGGGCTGGGTGACTGGCATGGTCCCTCGTGCCAGTCTCCAACTGAGACTTTGTACAATTCCTCTATTCCCATTGTACCCCAGACCGTGAATTCCACCTGTGCTGCTGTGCGTTGGAGCTATTGATAACATTTTAATGGGCACTGTGAGTGAATAACATTGGCAAGAAAAGGACTTGACTGATGGCTGAAATACAAACATTTTAAACATACTTTAACTATTTTAGGAATCACCTACGTTTAGTGTTCCTTTCATGGGATCGGCTTGGACACCCCTCCCATCCTGCAGCCCATGTTAGTGGAATGGTTGTCTTATTTGCCGTCTAAACGTTGGAAGACATCAGTCTTCCTGTTATACAGTAGTTGTGAAAATAAGGGACTCTGTGACTGAAAGCATGGGGGTAGGGGTGGGTTTGGGTGGTTTAACCTCTTTTCTTTACAAATCAGTAAATATTTACAAATGACTTTATCAAACAGTTTGGGTCCATTCGGTCTCTTGAAAGCACACAGTTTGAGAGTGACCGCCCTCAGCCTGTTGCCAAATAGTTCCAGTGGGGACCTCAGAGGCAGCTAGGATTTTTTGAATATGCTGATCAAACTAGATGCCTCCAACCAGCCTGCAAGTGAGTCTCCCAGGAAGCGTCCCTCCATGGAACAGTTCTGGAAAATTTGCATTTTAAAGTTTGACTACTAAAGATTAAATTCTTATAGGCTGGAGCATGTTGCTGTGAACTAAGGAATCAAACAAATATTGGATCCTGGCTTAAGTTTCCCATTGTTGCTGGAGCTCTTTTGTTCCTTGGGGAAGATAATTACAGAATTCCTTTCCAAGCATAAATGTTGTTCTTTTGTGAGCCGCTGGAATAAAACAAGTGGGTTATTTTCCATTTTTGTAAAATGGTACCAACATAAGGTTGTTTAAAAACATAACTCTAATTTTTAGAGCAGAGATGGAGTTTGGTGGGTATGTTAGCCCACTTTTTTCCTTAATATTTGAAATGTGACAAAACTAAAGCTTTTTAGAAGAGAAAACATGTACTCTTCAAAGTGGACACTGAAAGATAAAGGATTCTCATGTTTTTGGATACATTTGATGGGAAGATTATATTATTGTATCAACATAATCTAAAAGAACATGATCTGTCAAACTTAATACAAGGAAGATCAAAGTGTATTTTATGGTGTTCAATTATCAGCACTACATTTAAGTCAACAAATAAATGAGAAACTTTTAAAAACATCTACATCTATATTAATGCTTTCATATTTTAATTTCCTTTGCAGAGTATTGGGAAAGGGTCATTGTGGTGCATAGACCCAGAGTATAGACAAAATCTAATTCAGGCTTTGAAAAAGACACCTTACCACCCACCTCCCACTCCTCAGGCATATCAAAGGTAAGAAATTCAGACTTTTCTGACTTTGGGGGGGGGGGTATACCAAAGTTATTATTTATCTGCATGATTTTAGCAGATACAGGCACTAAAACCAATTTTAAAAGCTGTGTGAGATTTTAAAAATAACTGCAGCTAAATGAGAAAGAAATTAAGTGGTATTAGGAGGCATATCCATTGTTGTATTTCCTGCAAATCTTACCGCTTCTGCTGCTTCGGAGTGTGTTTCCAGAAGGCTCCATCATAGGTAAAATAATGTCTTCCTGGGTAGAAACATTTAAAAAGACGAGTTGACAGCTCTCCTGTCTCTCCATGTTACATTTTTTCTGGCATGAACGTACTGGAATGGATCAAACAAGCAATCCCATCTTCCTATCCCCTGGCCAGTCTCCACAGATGTTGAGAAGAAGGTTTCTTCAGTTGTCACTCCCGTCTCCATGTAGACAGAGCTCCTGAGCGATGGTTTTGTTGTGGTTACTTGGTATTTGCTTCTTCAAGAGTAGCAGAGACTAACGGAGACCTTCCCTCCTCACTTGCCCATTTGTTGTGAGGCTGTGAGGTCATGAGTACTCTTTTTACAAATATATAATTGGAGGGTTAAGCAGCTTGTCGCTTTTTAAAAAAAGCATATTAATGTTGGATTACAAGAAAGAGCTATAGAACACAGAAGCAAATTTAACAGTGGGTTTTATGTATATACGGTGCTTGCATTTGGATACACTCCTGACACAAAACAATTTTTTAAAGATGCTAAAAAATGTTTCTGTTGCAACTACATAGTGAAGACACATTATCCTCGGGCCACAAGTTCATATTAATTGGGAATGGCATGGTGTCAGAGATCTCCGGGGTTCTCTAGTCCACCTCTTGCAGATTTTTTCCCAAGTCTGTTGTTTGTGCTGCAGGAAAGTGCACAGAGCAATTCTCTGAAATGGCATTAATGAAGTTCTTGTGCTTCTCAGTTGAGAAGCATTCCATCACAGACCCTAGACAATCAGTCTTCAGCTAGAGACGGGGAGGAACAGCTGGGCTCTCTGAGTAGACTGCTGTATGCCTGCCTTTGCTAGGCGATTAGCGTGATGGTAGCCATAGCAACCAGAGCATCTCCATAGTAACGCGTAGCCGAGACAGGTGCAGTTGCATCACAAGGCTGTTTGTTGCCTGGCAAAAGGACAGGCCATTAGTACTAAGATATACGCTGTTGCCTTAGAAACAAATAGCCTTACATAGCAACTACAGTTGGTTTGCAAGGTTTGGAAAAAAAAAAGGTTGTAACAGCTTTTGTCTGTGTTCATAAAAATCACTGAAAGCGTACTTTATTTGAAATGACAACTTGAGGTCATATAGCTGTAGGAGATAAAATGGGATTTTTCCAAAGCAGCCCAGCCGACATTGTAGAAATGTCCAGAAGGACAGAGCCATATGCTTAGTTTTCTCCTTGTGGCTGTAGCACTCCCCAAATGGTAAAGAACTAGGATTGGAGTAGAGAATTGCTGATATATGGAATTGGTAGGGGACATGACACTGATTATTGAACTATTTCCCAGATCCTTATGTTCCATTGTCACTCTTGTCCCCTGATTCTCTAAACCTCATGGAATATAGTTGCCTCTCCTGTGTGTCCCTTGGAAGTATTTCACATCTCTTTGCTTCTAGCAAGTTAAGAACATAAGTGTTATTCACTGAGTCATATCATTGGTTCATTTAGGCCACTAGTTTGTTGCCAAATGTGACCCCAAGGGAAACACAGAGTGATTATTTAATAATTTGAAGAATTATAGGCGAGCACTGGGGTTTGCAGGAAGATTGCATACTCAGGCATGAGGCACTGTAAGCCGGCCTTAGCCTAATGACTTCCTTTGAGTTTTTAATATAGCATAAAAATGTAGATGAACCAGAGCTTTAATAGTGAAAATAATTTCCAGCGAATCCTTCAGATCCTATCTGTCACTTGCAGTTCCTTTTCTCCCAGCTAACGGGGGTTGGTTGAGGGGAGTTTCTACCACTTGATTTAGGCAGGTGCATAGATATCTCCTGCATCAAGGTCACTGGCTGTGGAGTGACAGGGAAGGTCAGATTGTATCTTGCCTTTTCCATGCCTTAGCGCTACGAGAGCACCTCTCTTTGCTGGAGACTGTCATGCTTTCATCCAAAAGCCTCGCTTTTGCTTCAGGATCTTCCAGTGTGTGAAATTATTATACTAAAGCTATGTGATTATATGGGCGATTATATGGTATTTCTGTGGCTTACAATGATACGATGTTCAGCTCAATGCTAAGCTACTGGCCCACTTGTTGATTGACTCTGGGAATGGAACAAAGCAAGTCATTAAATGAGGACTGGAGGAGGCCAAAAAGTGCTGAGTTGACATGATCTGGCCAGGTCCACTGTGATGCGGGGAATCATCTGTTAGCCTTTGTGGGGTTGCTGTGAAGGGCACCTGGGAGGGAAGTGCTTGACTTCTGTGGAGCTGGTGCTCAGTGTGGTAAAGAAGCTGGTGATTATACTAGGTGTGCAGCCAGTGCTGGTACTTCCAGGTGTGCTTGGCAGGTAGCACTGAACCAAGTTGCAGGTGGCTATAAACTGCCGGCAAAAAAGACATCTTGAAACACTACTAGCCCACACTACGTTCATACGTATAGTGCTACATTCTGAGCTGGGTTGACTTGAGCCCCTGTCTTTCATCATGCCCTTTCAGGAGTTCGTTAGGATGTTCCTCTACCCCTGCCTTGTATTCTAATACCACATCTGTGAATTATTTTTAACTGAAATGCAACTTGCTCAGTGTGCTTAGCCCTTGTGTTAGTTTTTTGTGCTGCTGTAACAAAGTATGACAAATAAATGACTCAAACAACAGGAATTTATTACTCCTTGGTTCTGGAGGCTAGAAGGCGCAGATCAGTGTGTCTGCAGGGCTGGTTTCTTCTGGGAGAATCTGGGTCTGCCAATCCCTTGGCTTCTGGTGGGTTGCTGGCAATCTTTGGTGCTCTTGGCTTGTAGAAGCATCACCAGCCTGTCTGTTTTTGCCTTCGTTCATGTTGGCCCTGTGTGCTATCTCTGAACTTTGTCCTTCTAGAAGGACGTGGTCGTCAACCTACCTTATTCTAGCATGACCTCACTTTTACGTCTCCAATGACTCAATTCTCAAATAAGATCGGTTGTGAGATACTGGCAGATATATATTTTTTTTAATCGGGACCAGGGATCGAATCACGACTGCCTGCTTGCAAGGCAGGTGCTTATGCTGCTGAGCTAAATCCCCAGCCCCTGGCAGATAGTACTTTAACATACAACACTTATTCCCCATCCTCTTTAAAGAGAGACATGTTTGTGGTAAAAATATGGAAAATTAGATAAAAAATGTACAAAACACAAAATGATGGGATACGTCAGAGGGGCAAGGGAATGAACCAGACATTTCCCAGAGGGAAGAATTCCGAGTAAGATATTCCTGCATTTAGGGTTGGACATGACTCCCCACTTTCTGGGGGGCTGTACTTGGTGACTTGCTTGCTAAGTGTGGAATATGGGAAATAAGCTGCTCTTTGAACAAGCTGACAAACACCACCTACCTATACAAACTAACATCATGTTAGCTTCCTTTCACCTTGACAAAGACCTGAGATAAATCAACTCTTAAGGAGGAAATGTTTATTTTGGCTCACGGTTTCAGTCTGTGGTCACCTGGTCCTGTCATTTCGGGCCTGTGGTAATAGACTGTATCATGAGAGGAGTACATGGTGAAGAAGGGTGCTCACCTCACTGTGGATAGAAAGCAAAGAGTGGAGGAGCTGGGGCTCTCGGTATTCCTTTCTGATCATGTCCCCAACTGACCTGACTTTCTTCTACAAGTTCCGCTTCCTAAAGGTTCCACTGCCTCCCATAGTGCCCTAGGCTGGCAACCACCGAGCATGCATGCTACAGTGGGCTGTTTATTATCATTGAAAGCTCGGAAAGGTTCCCCATCATATATGGTTCTTTGGGAGACATTTAAGAAACAAATCATAACACTGGTCATCCTCTCCCAAACCTGTAACCTTAGTTTAATGCATGGGTGAAATATCAGGCATCGATTTTGTCTTCTAGGGGAAACGTTATATGAAATACATACCTGCTCTTCGAAGCTGTCAAGGTCATCACAAAGAAGGGACTCTGAGAAACAGTAACAGATCAGAGGACCCTTAAGGAAGCTTCATGCCTAATGTGACCTTGGATGGCATCCTGGAATAGAAAAGGACACTGGGGAAAAAGTAGTGAAATATGAATAAATTGTGTAGTTGAGTTCAAAGTAACGAGCCAGTGTTGGTTCCTTAGTTATGACAGATGGCTTAAAGCAGTGTAAGATGTTAGCATTATGGGGCTGAATGCAGGGTACATGGGAGCTCTCTGTGCTACTTGTGTAACTTTTCTGGCTGAAACAGAGGTGCAGTCTTAAAGCACATAATATTTGAGTTTACCAGTTGCATCAGTTTTAAATATCCAAATCATTTTCGTTGTAAGAAAAGTGAAATGTGCTTCCACTTTCCCGTCTCTCATGGTTCCCAAGAGCTGTTTGTGGGGCCTCTTGCTTTGACTCATTCTCTGTGAGATCTGCTCAGTTATATGAGGGGTATCACGGCAGTTTGGGTACCACAGTTCTTGAAACTTTGTTTTTGTGAAATAGCATTCCCCTGGCTTTCTAGAGTCCGCATGGCTAACCTCAGTGAAATAAGACCAAATCAGCCAGTATGAGGACTCTAGGCCTTTGCCAGGGTCGGGCATGTGGGCTTCAGGATCCAGCTGGGAAAAGAGGAGGGAAGAGATGTTGTTTTGGGTGCCTTGTATATATTCCTTCGGGAAAGTCCAATAAGCCCTGCCTTCCTGGATATGGCATTTGTTAACAAAGGTCATGTATATTTTTATATTTAGATATTGCCAAGTTGCCTACTGATTCTACACTTTGGGTCTAAACTTAACTCCCAGCAGTTTTTTAAAGGAAATACCCATTTTATAACTCTAAAAGTGTCTGATGGTCACATAAAGATGGTTTTCCCATGGATTCCCTCAATGTTTGTGATTTTGATACATTGTCATGGAGCATTCAAACATTGCATATTAAGACAGGAGGAGTCTAGCTCAATGGTAGAGCGTTTGCCCAGTGTTATGACTCTTTGGATTCAGCTGTCAGCACTGCAAACAAAAAAAAGCTACCATACTAGATTAATGACCTGTATATCGTTGATACTGTCATAGCAATGTTTATGGAGACAGATTCTTATAAAAGTTGTATATATATGTATCTTATGTGATAATTTTACTGATATAGGTGGTGGCACAAAATCACTTTACAGAAAAACATTTGAATCCTATTTAACCATGGTGAAGAACAGGTTTTGTGGCTCATCAGTGTGATTTATAGAGTTTCCTGAATGATGAGGTTTTAGAGCATGGATATTCTAATTTGGGAGCCAAAGCCCTTATAGTTTTTGTTGTTGTGTTTGGTAGATACAAGGAATCTCAGCATCTTAGGTGTATTTTTTCTGTACGGTGCAGCACCACACTTAGGTATTCAATGGACAAAAATTGAATAAGGATTTGTCTTTGTTCCCCACTGTGCCTTCTATTTTTTGTTAAAAAATAAAAACAAAAAAACTTTGCTCTAAAAATAATGATGTCTTTTTTAAAATTTTATTTTAATGTGCCTTCATATGTATGAAGTTAGGAAAACTAGTAAGAAATTTGATGATGTAGGGATTTATTTTTTTGGATGACTTTTCTAAAGTTTGCAAAATATTTCAAGGAAGTTTCCTTTGCTGTCACTTTTTTTTCAAAGAAATAAAAAGGCATTTGCATCTAGCATTTCGCTCTTTATGCTTCTCTTTAGTTCTTTGGAGCAATTTAATGAGCCACAAAAAATGCATTAATGGATTCGCCAAAGGATTTAGACTTTTCAGTATTGAAGTTCTTAATGAAGATGGTTGATTTTTAATGTTAACTCAGCAAAAGGCTTTATTTTGTGCTGCCTATAACCCTATTTATGTGCTTTTTGTCTTAATAATTCTTTTAATGCCTATACAAAGTAATAATACTAAGGGGGCACAAGCATATTGCAATGAACTTGGTCATCCATCTCCCCTCTTTTTAATGCTGGAGATTGAACCCAGGACCTCCAGCATGCTTATAATCCAGGTAAATAATCTGTCTGAAAGAGTGAGGCTGGTAATGGATGATTAGGAAACTTTGTGAGTAGAGAATAGGGAAGAGAAGGCAGATATTTGGGGAACT
The DNA here is from genome assembly GCF_034190915.1 of Cavia porcellus. Taxonomy (NCBI): domain Eukaryota; kingdom Metazoa; phylum Chordata; class Mammalia; order Rodentia; family Caviidae; genus Cavia; species Cavia porcellus. Next base: position 14,235,022 of record NW_026947514.1, read on the forward strand.
CACTCTTTTAGATAATTAGAAGTTTAGTAAATCCTCAAAATGTTAAGCTTGTTAGCATAACAGTGTTAATTCTCCAGTCAAAATGCTGAATTTGCACACAGCCAAGAATGACTTATTCATTGCTTGGATAGGATCCCATAATTTTTAAATTTATAAGACATCTTTCATTCTAGTTACTCAAAATGTTGTGCTTTTAATAGTTGGCAGAAGACCTGCAGAGCCACAATAAAATCAGTTTGAGCTGCATTAAAGGGTTTAATTGTGAGATCATAGTATCATTGCATGTTTTAATTTAGTCAAACATAAAGAATGAAAGGATTTAGACAGGTTGCATCATCATCACACTTATATTTACTTGTAACCAGCATGTCTGATGGAAACTCTTAAGTAGTTTTTTGACTACCCCTCATATTCAATACACTTACATGTGTACGTTTAATTGAACAGGATAAGGTGTTACATACTTAAAAGATTGTACTTAAACTGTAACTTTGTGCCTAGAGTAATTTTTTAGAGTATTAAATTTCAAAAATCAATATAAAGTTTCATTGTGCTAGATTTGTACAATAGTGTGCTAAATTAACACGGTAAAATAGATATGGGATTGAATGACAAGGTTTTTCTAATAACAGTACCTCCAAATATACATTTTGTCAAAAAAATTGGAAGGGATATATTATAGAAAAGACTTCAATTATAGGGACACGTTCTTATTTTTAAAAAATACAATAATGCCCATTGACGGTGTGAGCTTTAAAAATCCATTAGTTGGCTGTAATTTTATTTTCGTATCAAATCACATTATCTATTGACTTCTATTGTATTTCCTGAGTTGGTCTCATAGAATATTTCTGATCTCGGCATTTTATCTCCCATGTGCTGTCCATTAAACGTTTAATTCTTGTTCAGTCCTACATTATTTTATGTAAATGGAAACCAGCCAGTTATCTTTGATCACTTATGTACTGGGCGTTTCTCATGAATACTGTGCTCATTCATCCAGTTTCATTCCATTTTCACACTCACTTTGAAAGTTGAACACTAAAGCAGTGAGGCTGATTATGTATCTGTGTTACCCAGGAATGAGTGAAACTCATGATCTTGAGAGCCCAGCTCTCCTGTCCTGCTTTCTCAGGGCGCCATTTCTCCCTGGTTTGTATTTTTATTACCAGAAATGTTAAGCTGTCTTCAAGTCTACTGCTGATAGATTTCTGTTGATCCAACTCCTGATATGGTGGATAACCAAGAAGTCCGAGTTTTTTGTGTCTGACATGAAGAAAGTTGAGGTGTTGATGGACTCAGTAGGGTTCTGGAGCCTTGCAGATTTTCCTAGTGTTTATTTGCCTTGTCAGACAGCCAGCTGAGGGCCTGGTAGATTCCTGGTCAGAGCATCTTAGACTTTTCCAGAGAGTGGAAAATAGCTGCAGGCTGTTTTGCATTCTGCAGTTGTCAAACCTTCACCTTCCCAGAGGAGGAAAACCCTTTCTGTGAGTTAGAAATATGAAAGGACTATAAGATGCATGAAGTCACAATGGAAAAATACAAGCAGCATATTCACTTTGCAGCAGTGTGAGAATGACATGTTTTATCACAGTAGAAAATATAAACCTACCACTGCCACATCTTAAGAGTCTTCTTCCTCCAAGTTCTGATGACATAAAGTTTGTGGACTTTAAAGATTAAGAAGCAAGGGAGCCAGGTGTGGTAGCACAAGCCTATAATCAATCCGAGCATTCAGAGAGGCTGAGGCAGGAGGATGGCAAGTTCCAGTCCAGCCTGAGCAACTTGACAACTTAGTGAGACCCTATCTCAAAATGGAAAAAAGCGGGGGGGGGGGGGCAAGGAGATGGAGCACAGTGCAGAGGTCTGAGAGAGGTTCAATTCCCAGTCCCCTCCCCCATAAATAAACAAATAAGAAGAGATATTTAGTAGTAGAAATGTGGAGATATAATTAGGTAGTACCATGGAACCTGTCAGACATTTGAGGAAGACGGAGTGAGAGGATTGGCTTGTTGTCTGTCTGCATGCAGTAGGTTATGTTGGTCCGAAAGGAATTGTAACTAGTAGGAGATGCTATTAATGAAGGTAAATGTGTGATGTGGTGACCACTTTCAGTGTGGATCAGACCTTGAGGGAAAGAGCCTGCCCGCCTTGCAAGGGGATCTTGCTTTACTGTGGAAGAGCGGGCACCCTTGTAGCCTGGAGAAGAGCACCTTAAGATAAACCTACCAGCCATCTTCATCAGTTGGAGGGTTTAGGGTCCTGTGGGGTTGAATTGTAGAAAGATTTGGGTTCACTTTAAAAGAACTGTAACAGGCCAGCACCTACACCTGTGCCAGACACTTATCAGAAGCTGGGTGAATGCTTGGGTTGAAGGCTGGATGAACTGACAAAAGGGATCAAAGAAGCAGCTACCGGGGCGGGGTGGGGACGCTGGTCCAGGCTTAGCCGCCAGCTGCCTGGGTTGTCCAGAGCATTTCCCTTCCAGTGATTGCAACATTTTGTTTCTAACTCTATGGAGCTTCCACGAGAGCTGGGTGAGTATCTGTACCTAACATCTGCAGTCTCAACCTTCAGTGGAAGATAGAAAGAAAACCCGAGGAGCAGTGTGCATGACTTCATTACTCAGAAGTTAAGAGGTCGGGTTTTTCTCTGGAACTGAAGTCCAAATACGAAGCCCGCGATGGGGCTAATTTAGTTACTCTTCATTCTGTGTCATCCAGCGCTTTGATTCATGCCCTGCAATTACCTCTCTTGTTTTAGTGACACTTCTTTGCATTTCCTTCCGTGTGAATAAAATTATCACTGCAGTGTTTTGCCAAGCAGAAGATCATTTCCAAAAGCCGCCCATCAAATCGTTCAGGCCTGCCCCTATTGTTTATCCACTGAATTAATGAGAACTGGGCTTCCTCGTTGTTTGCGAAGAGCCAAACTAGTGTCTTCGTTCTGTGGAATCCCATGCGTTTGGCCGAGTCTCTGATCATATTCTTCACCTTGTGTTTTTCGTGCGTCAGGTACCTAAGGCATTGCTTGTCAAACCATCTCTGACACTCTGCCATGCATGTGAAAGGTGCAGAAAGGGCGTGGGAAACTGAGAAATTCCACGTCCATTGCTAACTTTGACTGATTTTGAAGTCATCTGGAGAAAACATCCGTAAATCACAAGACATTAAAAAGAACCCTTATCTTCAGCGATCAAGTTGCTTGATCACGATGGCCCGTGTAGAGACACGTACGCTGGGTGCTTACTTTTGGGCGGAAAGTTTGGCTTGGAGTGTGTGTCTCGGGCACCCCACCCACAGCACGCATTGTGCTGGGCAAGGGAAGAGATGGAAATGACGGGGAAACACGTTCTCTGTGTTGGGTGTTATACACCAAACACATGTTAACTCTCCTGCCTCCTCTTCCTGTGGCTTCCCCTCCTCCTCTCTCTGCTTTCCTCTTCTGCTTCTCCCCTTCTCCTTCCTCTTATTTCTTCCTCCTTCCCTCTTGCTTCTTCTCTGTCCAACTGAGCTTCTGAGTGAAGGGATTTTTTTTTTAATTATAAGGAGAGCAGTGTCTTTTCTTAGCTTCTTCTGAGCCAGAAATTGTTCACCACCTTCCTTTTCTACTTTTAGGGAAATTGAGGCACGCACAGAGATTTATCCCTTCTTCGGACTTCCCGACAGAGTCCCCCACTGGAGCGGCAGGCTGTCTGGCCCCCGCCCTGTGAGCTCCTCCAGCCCACAGCCCCCTGCCCGGCCTTCTGCCTGCTGTGGAGCTGGCCCAAGTTGGTCCTGCAGATGGACCCAGCAGCTGTGACATCCTCGGGAGGAAGAGGCCAGTTGGGGAACAGCAAGGAAGCAGGAAAACAAAAGCAATCTAAAGGTGTCAGGCTGTTGGAGCATGACTCTGCCCTTCCCCGTCCTACTCCTGGGTGGACCAGGGGTCAGAAACTCGGCCCTCTCCAGTGAGAGTCACACCCCTGGCTGCTCCTTCTGCCTCCCTGGCCTGCAGTGGGGCAGGACCCCATTCTTCTTGGGACTGATGGTCCCCAGGGTCCTTCCCAGCTGCTCCCCACCAGGGCCAGAGCAGAGCCCACAACCTTGCCTGGCCCCTCCCTAGCTCTGTGGTCGAGGCCGAGGTGCCTGAACCCTGCGTCTGTTTTGTCATTCCTGTTGTGTCATAAGAACAGATGGGTGGATGAAGGGAGGGAGGAGGAAGCAAAAAAATTAAGACGTGTTAGTACATGTACCAGCTCTCTGTGATGAGTGTAATCATTATGTCTGCAAACTTGTACTACTAAAAAAAAAAAAGAATACCGCACTAAGAGATTAAATGAAGTAAAATGATCTATTAAGTGCTTAGCACTTGTGCCGGTCCTGTAGAAAAATCAATAAATTTGATTTCTGTTTCCGTATGGTCACCAGACTCCTGATAATGGCACAGTCTTGCTTTGGCCTGTGCTGCATACCAGTGTGGTCCTTGTATATATGATTTAGCATTGTAAAGCATCTTTTGATACTTTATAGTCTCTGCACAGATCTATTTAATATCTCCAAGAACCTGGCTCCTTTGTAGGCTCCCCATCTCTGCCTTCCTGGACTTGAAGCCGAGTTTTGCACACAGGCCTTTTTCAGGGGACCTTGAGGAATCTCTCTCTGAGAAGGCTTGGCAGGGTTTGTTAGATCAGTGGTGAATATATTCTTCCGGTTGGTTGCTGGGGAATGCCGGGAGGAGCTAGTGACCCCTCTCTTTCTAGCCACAGCTCCAAGGGCATTTAGAAGGGAGGGAGAAAGGCGAGCCCTGTGTCACTTTTCCCAGAAGATCATGTGGCCATTCAGCAAGTTTGGCGTTTCTGGCTTCCTTTCCTTCTCCATCTGTCTGCCCAGGCCCTGGTGAGTCCCCAGGTGTGCAGGAAGCCTGACTGTTTGAACCAGGTCATTGTTGAAGCCTGAGACACCCATCGGGCTGCTCTGATCTGGGAAGGTTATAAATTCCAGGCTGTTGAGTCCATGCATCAAATATTGTCAGAGGACTAAGGGTTTTGGAACTGCTGTAGAAAACGCAAATATGCTTGAGGGGCTGAAGGCCAGGAGTGGGCCCCGCTTTGTCTCCTTCTTTATTCCTTTGCAAAGAAGCTGCCTCTGCTGTCTGTGGCTATGGACCAGGCCCTTGAAAGGTAAGGGCTGGGAGCTCCCTCCTCCTGATTGTAATGGGAAAAGTTTTCACCGCAGGCTGGCCCAACAGTCAATTGTGTGTGCACTCCACCAGATACATAATCCGTGCTTAAATCTTTTGGCGGTAACTCATTAGTGTCCCCCCCCCCTTCGTTCTTTTCTTCTTTGATGAGAACAAAGGCAGCTCCTCCCTGCTCCCGTCTTACTTTGCTCTCCCAGGGCATCTTGCTATTGTACTTTCATTCTGTTGGAAGAAAGTCCCCCAAATGCTAAGCCTCCCTACCTGCTAGCAGAGGAAGAGCTCTGAGTCTTTGTACTTTGAAATCTGTGTTCAGAAGGCACCTGTGTGGTACCAGGGCCCCGATTCTGCTGCAGGTGTTCTGGCCACATGTCCTGTCCTGGCTACCAACAGACCCCCGGCGTGAGCATCAACCCCCCAGCTCCTTAATGGAGTGTTCTGAGAAAGGAAGGATTGGACATATGGTAAGGCTGGTGGGATTTTATTCTTATTAAGGCTCTTTGAAGTTCCCTCTTTCTGATACCACCTCTTTTTGCCCTCATCTCTCAGATGTGGCATGTTCTGTCATCAAGGTTGTTGAAGCCAAAGTTATAGGAAAACCAACTGAATTTCTCTAATACACCTCTTTGATGTTGAGTAAGACAAAAATCTATTTCTGCCTGATCTTCTAGACTTCTAAGAAATGAACTATGAAAGTAAGCTCTTTAGCACTGCAGGATTGTTAAGAGTTTGAGATTTATTTCATCCTCTCTGCTTTGGACCCTAAACCATTCTGGTTTTGGAGTGGAAAGCAGGCAGTAAAGCATTTATTGAACACTTACTATGTGCCATGCTTGGTGTAACAGATACCAAAGATGCAGTTTTGCATAATTCTTCTAAAACTCTAATGAGACAGATTTTATTGTCATTTCTTATTTGAGAGAACTTGGACCAAGAGAGGTAGTCACTTGCTTGCCAGCGGCAAGTCTGGGCCAGCCTCCTTTCCTTGCTGTCCCCCAGAACCTGACACTTTACACTCTTTTGTCACCTTGCCTCTACTGTCTTTTATGGAGCTGTTCTCTGGATCTGAGAGTTGAGGGGCTGAGCTTCTGGAAGGGTAATTGGTGGGGCACTTATAAAAAAAGGCAGTCTGGGTTTTGTAGCCCAGAGAGGGCAGAAGAGAGGGAGTGAGAGATCCAGCCACTGGAGGGGAAGATCTGAAGCTGGGGATGAACCGATGGTACCGTGACACTGGAAAGAGAGCCTTGGGGTGGGGTGGGGAGGAGGAGGAAGAGGAGGGAGGAAGCTGAGATTTGTTTGCTGGGGCAGTGAAACTGGGAGGGGAGTGACTAAGGACCTGTGTGTGTGTAAAAGGATTGCTTGTATTTTATTTTATTCATTCATTTATTTATTTTGGGTCTTTTTGAGACAGAGTGTTGCTATGCATTTTAAACTGGCCATGAGCTCACTTTGTAGCCTAGGGTGGTTTCCAATTCTCAAGGATCCTCCTGCCTCAGCCTCTGGAGTCCTAGGATTACAGGCATGTGTTACCACACCCAGCCCTGCTGCTATTTTAGACTAAACAAAAACAAACAAACATCTGGGAGAATCACTCTGAATTTTCTCAAACTGCTGATTTAAGTTTTATGACTTAGGGGATTATTTATGCTGACTGTTTGAGAAAGGAAAAAGAAAGTCAAAGCACTATAAACACACTTCTTTGTCTGTGAATTCCAGTGTTGGAATTTTGTTTTCTTTTTTTCCTTTTAACTGTTCAGTCATCCTTGGGAATAAATCTTCAGCTATCTAATGATATATGTAATTTACAAAAATATGTCTGTAGGAACAATGGGCAAGAGTAAACAATGTTTTGAGTTTGTTTTCTTTTACACTTGTGGTTAAATAGATATATTTTTGGTAACATTCTTTAAATAAAACACATAACGTTGAGCTAACTCTCCAATATTGTACAAACTCAGTAAACATTTGTGAAATAAAAGTGAGTTAATAAGCCGGGCGTGGTGGCTCACACCTATAATCCAAGCACTTGGGAGGCTGAGGCAGGAGGAACGTTGCAAGTTCAAGACCAGCCTGGACTACAAAATGAGCTCAAGATCAGCCTGAACTGCATTGAAATTTAAAAAAAAAATAGACCTAAGCACAGAGAATTAATTTTGCTTTATTAAGGAATAAGCAGTGAAGATTCTTCCAAAACTACCTGGATGATTTTGGTTGATGCTGATGTATAAAAGTTAAGTTTTAAATAACTATCATTAGTGCTATTAAACTGTATTTGCTAGAACAGGATTGAGATTGTAGGAAATGATAAATTCTTCTGGCCATCTTGGTTTTGTGTGTGTTAAACTGAATCAGTCGCTTGGTTGGCAAAATACAACACATGAGAAAGTTCAGTATTCTAAATAGGAGTAGGAATGATATCAAACTTGTGAGAATCAACTGAAGTTAATGTGCTAGACCATTGGACTGTTTTGCAGTTCAGTCTTAGAAATAAATTTGTTCACCTTCGCACCTCTCCAGCTGTATTGAAGTATAATTGACTAATAAAAATTGAATGTACTGAAAGTATCCAACATGACATCTTGATACATGTGTATACCATGAAATGATTGTCACAATCTAGCTAATTAACATATTCATTATTTTACGTTGTCATTTTTTTGTGCGTGTGTGTAAATTTGTGTGTAAATTTATGCCTGGACCCGAGTGGGAGTACGTGAGCTACTTTCTTAGCAAATTTCAAGAAATACACTATTAATAGCTACCATAACCATGCTCTGTATTATGTCTCTAAAACCTAATTCATCTGATAACTACAAGTTTGTGCCCTTTGACCGATTCCCAAACCCTTCAGCCCCTTGTAACCTCTGATCTACTCTCTTTTGGCTATGAGTTCAGTGTTATTAGATTCCATATATAAATGGTGTCATGCAGTTGTGTCATATTTTTTGAGACAGGGTCTCCTTATGTAGCTGAGGCTGGCCTTGAACTCACTATGTAGCCAGGTTGACCTTGAACTTGCTGTGATTCGGTCCTCTTCCCTCAGCCTCCTGAGTGTTGATATACCAAGCATAATTTGTCGCTGTGTGCCTGACTAATTTTGTTTAGCGTAGGTCCTCCAGGTTCATCTTCCTTACTAGAGGCTGAGTGATATCTTGGGTGTAAGCCCCACATTTTGTGTGTCCATTCATCTCCTATGAATATTGTGTGGTCACCACTGCACTGACCGCTAGTGTGTGGATACTTCTTCAAGGTGGGCGTATGTGCTTACAAGCAGGATCATACGGGTTTTCTATTTTAAAGGAATGTCCATAATGGCTTTATATTCTTGACAACCCCTGTTAAATAAGTTTCGTTTGTTTGTTCATTTTTTTTCTTGTGATGTGATACTGGAGACTGAACCCAGGGCCTCACATGGGGAGACATCCCCAAATCTTTTTTATTTTTTATTTTGAGACAGGATCTCACTAAGATGCCCAGGCTGTGTTTGAGCTTGTAATTTTCTTGCCTCAGCCTCCCAGAGTGCTGGGATTACAGAGGCATGAACACCATGCCTGGTGCAGACTTTCTGATAACCATGAAGTTTTCCACAATCAGTAAGTTTTAGAAATGCAGCTCTTTATAACTTCTTTTTGTAGTAAGCTAACTGAAGTGTTTCGTTCTCTTTATTAAGCAGATTTTTTTAGAAACTTGTAGCCCAGTTACTGCATATTGAGAAAATGTAATCTAAAATAATAGTGTCTAAAACTATGGCTTGCCACTCACTAATGGATGGTGAAATCAATTTCAGGGTTGCAACCATCCTTTTTTTAAAATGAAAAATGATAGAGTAGAGCAGAAAATACAAGTGACTGCAAATAGCAGAGCAAATGCTCCAGTTGTGTGCTGTGTGAAGTCAGTCATAATGAAATATTCATTTCTTCCTGCAGATGATGGCTATAAAAACTTTTTTGGAGAACACTGATCAAATTCACTTCCTCTTTGCAAGGGAAAACAATGAGACTTGTGTGGGATGTAGGATCACGTGGGGTATTAGTGACAGAATCTGAGTCTGCTCCAAGTCTTCCTTTCCCTGCCACCCTGTTACAAAACTATACTTGGAGAAACCCAGGTAGTCACCCACAGATGAATGGATAAACCAAGTGTGGACAGAGGAATAGTATTCAGCCTTAAAAAAGGAATGAATTTGTGATGTGTGCCACCAAGTAGACGAACCTGGAGGACATTATGCTGAGTAAAGTGAGCCAGTCACCAGGGGACAGTAATTGCATGATTCCACTTATGTGGAGTTCTTTCACCAGCCAAATTCATACAGTCAGAAAGTAAATTAGAGGGGCTGAGGATACCTGGGAGTTTCTGTTTGGAATGCAAATAGTTCCAGAGATAGTGGTGGTCTTTGCACAACCATAGGATAGAACTAAATGTCTGCACTGTGCATTCAAAAAAATAGTTAAAATGGCAACTTTATGTTCAGTATTATCACACACCCCAAGAAGAATCCAGACACAAAGAATAATAGTAAAAGGAACAGCACAGCATTTGTTCTGGACAGAGCTGACTTTGCACTCAGTCCTGTTCGTACTCTGTGTGGGCCTGGGCATGAGGATTTGGAGGCAGATGAGACAGGGCTGTGGTGCTAGGACTCCCGGGGTGGGTGTGGCCAAGTCTGGTCTTGATTGCAGATTCCTGGGCAAGTGAGCCAGCTAAGCTTTCCCACAAGTGATGGGTTTTCTAGCAGTGAGTCAAGCTTAGCAAATGACCTTCCACATGGCAATTGCTCTGATTTCCAATGGCGTCTTTTGGGCAGATAAACAATTTGCTTTTGGAAGGACAAACAAAGCATATTTCATGACTTTTCCTCTTGGTTTTATCCCTTTGCTCAGCTGGTTTTAAACCCTAATCTGTAGACAAGTGGTCTTTTCTCTCTCTTTTTTCTTTCTCCTCATCTTTCTTCAGAGATCCTCAAACTCTGCATATAGCAGCATAAGTGACAGTGTAGTAATCCCTGCTTGTCTCTATTCCCTGTTCTTACTTCATGTGTTTGAGAATCAGAACTAGGGGGAGCAAGAAATGAGGGCAAGGGCGCTGGATAGTGGACTTGGATATGTTTCTTCCTTGGAGCTGACTGAGATCTTCAGATTCCCAATGCAAAGCAGTTTCTGCCTGTACAAGTTGCAGCAGATGGGAGCCGCCCATTGGCTTTGTGTGAAGATTCTGGAGAGTTCGCACTGCCAAGCAGGCACCCTTGTGCTGCTGGACGCTCCACTGGTACTGAGACACGGGTCTCAGTTTCAGCCACCTACTCAGCATCTCTGTGGGCTCTAAGTTGGCATCCACAATAAAAGAAATATACTTCTAATCCAACCAGTGAAAATACTTAACTGAGTTTGCTGGTAGCTTAGGACGTGCTTCAGAAACAGTTCATCTGTATGTCACTTTGACATTTGCCTCATGTGAAGGAAGCAAGGTTGCCTGGTAGAATCTTCCTGAATTGGGTCAACACATCATGCTGTTGACCCTGAAATTCTTAGAATAACTCATTGAGTTTTTGGGTCTTCCTACCTTGGTACTGTTGACTTTTGGAGCCAGAGAATTCTTTGTTGTGGAGGACTGTCCTGTACATTGTGGGACATTCAGGAACATCTCTAGGTTCCACCCAGCAGATGCCACTTGTCCCTTCCAAGCTGTAATGATCAAAATGTCTGCACACAATGTCAGATGTTTCCTGGCTGAGGACCACTGTAAACCACACATTCCTTCTGTTCTGAGTTACATGTGTTGAGGACTTTGTTTGTGGTTGTTGCGGAAGTGTTAGTGGAAGACCAGTTTTTTTTTTTTTTTTATTTCTACTTTATTAGCACACAGCTCAGATCCTTAAAGGACATATAAAGTGTCATAACTAGGGAGACCCTGATGCCTCGCCTTGGTATTGGAATGAATCCATTACTCCTGTGTAGGTTTGCTTCAGGGTGGATGTTTAATCATGTCTTAGGCAACACGGTTTCTGATGGAGTCTGTCCACTAGAGAATCATTGTGGAGAGGGTCTATACCCTCTTACTTATTCTGTGTTGCTGCCTACCTGCATGGCATGGGAAGCTCTTTGTAATTATAAGCAGGGCAGGAACAGGTAAGGGGGTAGAGGGGAAGCAATAGCAGTAAATAATGCCTGTTCTTTTTGGCTTGTGCCAGTCGTTTGGTTGCATGATGTGGGCACGATATTTAATTCCTCTCTTTGTGTCTGTCTATCCCTTCTCTAAATAGAGATGGTATTCCTGCCCTCCCTCTTATTAAATGACTGGCCTTCATGTGGCCTGCATCATCCATAGTGCCCATCTCATGCCAAGATGTGTGGTGTCGGTTGATGGGATAAGATCTGTGGTCATTAAGCATGTCATGTAGAACTGTACTGGGAAAGAAATATTCAGAGCATTCTTTTCTGTTTCTTCGAGCTAATGACAGTGGCAGGGCAGTGTACGTATTAATATTTCAGTTGTCTTTGAGGTGAATTACACCTTCTTCGGGAATCCATCATAAGAGCTCTTGCTGCATGTCAGAATAAACTTCCTGGACCATCTGGATGCTGCTTGGCTGATGTGGCTTTACATTGTGGTCGTGTGTGAGCCTGTGCTGTTCCTCGTACAAGCTTGAAATCCTTTTCTAGAGCTGGTGATTGTACCGAGCCACCTGGAAAGATGCCATGGACTTGGTCAGGCTACACATGTACATGCGTGAGTGTGATTGTTACGTGTATATTTAGAAACCCAGTAAATGCTGGTGGAATGAATGGATGGGTCTTAGTGTCAGGCACGGGGAAGCACTCAATAAATAGTTGTTGAGCTGGACCAGGTTGTAAGTGTGAATGTTTCATGGTTCTCTAGTCTTTCTCCTCCATGCCATTTGCCGTGGGTTAGAAAACGAACTGAAGCTGTAATTGCACTAAGTGATGAGTATTTGTTGGTTATCTGCAGAGCCATAGAGCCTTTAGCCTTTTACAGCTCTGGTTCTTTTTTTTAAAACAGTGTTTACTATTTCTGGCCATTATGTACACTAATATAAAAATTTAATTAGATTCTTTCTTTTCAATTAATTATTACAGCCCTGTTTGTTTACTCTCTTGACACAGCTTGCATTAGGAGAACAAGAGAGATCAATTTTCTATCACAAAATTAATTACTTTTGACCAAAGTCCAGTGTGCCTCTGAGTGTACACCCCAGTCTTGGTGACTTCATGGGCGGCTGAAGGATTGTGGATTGTATCTCGTATGAATATTCAGATTGCCTCCTGAAAGGATACTGTGATCCATAAGGTGTAGTGATCACTTTCTCAGAGCAGCACGTGTGGCTGAGTTAAAATTTAGAGAGTAAAAATATACTTATGTCTTCTGCATTACTCATGGCTTAATTTTTTTTTGTTTTTGTTTTTGTTTTTAAATATCCAGAGAGTTGAAATTGGAGACAGGTAAAGGCATCTGCCTTCAGGAAGTTTTTTTTTTTTTTTTTTTGGACAACACCTATGAAAGAAGCAAGGTGTGTACCCCAGGAAGTCAGGGAGCTGTTACTTTGTTTATCCCCAGGTCCTCCATAGTGCTTGGCACATAGTAGTTGCTCAGTAAATATTTGATGAATCAGAATGCATGAGATAAAAGGCTAGTTGTGCTTTTTATCGTGGATAAAAGCGCTTTCTGGATTAAGGGTTCCCAGTGCCCATGGTTCTTTACTCCATGATTCATATCTTAGATGTGGCTGTTTTCAGTGTGGGAGTGTGGATCACGCCCTGTGTGTCAGAGGTGCTATGGTCCATATAACCAGGGCTGCTGGGACTATTTCCCCCAACTCCTTTTTTTCATGCAAGTATATTCAGAAATAGTTCAGTACAGAGAAAATGCAGAACCTCTGCAAAGCTAGTGACAATGGCACGGCTGAGTCTGGGCCTGATCCCCAAGAGCAGGTTACAGAAATTGAGAGCCACACATATCTAGAGCAAAGCCATCTGCTGCTGTCACTGGCTTTGTGATGTTGGGACATGCAGCATCCCTCTCTTCTTTTCTGATCTGTATTACTGGCCTGATAATCCCTGCTACCCAGTGCGATGATAAGTGATGCATCCTATAGTTCAATTAAGTGTCTGTTTGTAATTTCTTTACCTTCTAGCAGCATGCCCCCCTTAATAATGAGAGTGGTTCTACATCTCTGCACAGAACTATTTATGAGTGTGCTTTCTTGAAATGGGAAAATGGGATAAAGAATCCCGGCAGCCTATTACCTGGGGCCCTTAGAGAATCTTTAATACGGTGCAGGATTGGAGGCTAAAGCCTAGGTGCAGGAAGGACTCCTCTTGAGAGCAGATGGTGGTGTGATGGGGTGGACGTGTGAGAGAGCAGGAGCTCCAAAAATCTCACAGTACAGCAAAACTCTTTGCACTGGTGTAAACGATCTTTACCTGCACTGTCTGTTGCATAACTATCGTCATGTGTAGCTCTTGAGATGTGGCCAGGGCATCTGAGGAACCAGACCTTGAGTTCATCTAGTTTTAATGTAACCACTTGAAGCCAGTGGCCACTGCATAAGACAGATAGATTGGTGTCAACTCTTTGCTGTGACACAAGAACTTGTCTGGGAGTTTGGGAGAAACACTGTAACACCATTCAGGGCTCTCCCCAGACCTCCTGGGTCTGAACCTGCCTTTTCCTAAGATCCATTGGTGGTTCCTAAGCATGATTGAATTGATGAACTCCAGGGTCATGATCAGGTTGTTGGGTTTTCTTCAGAGGCTTCTCTGTAGTTGGGGTGCTGGACAGAATGGAGGGATCTTATCATCTTTTTTGTCTTCTCAGCCAGTGTCACAAATGCTTTGGTTCCTGAGGTTAGGAGATCAAAGGTAAAAGGTTTTTTTGGGGGGGAGGGGTGGTACCGGGGATTGAACTTACAACCTTGTGCTTACCAGGGAAGCATTTATGCCACTGAGCTAAGTCCCCAGCAAAAGGTAAAAGTGACTAAGCACACTTGCATATTCCTTCCCAGAAGCCTCCTTAGAGTCTACATCTCCATTTCTCTCCAGAAACTTGCTCTGCCCTTAACTCTTCACTCATCTCACTACAGACATGTGTTTCACTCTACTTTTGCCTTAAACTGGGAGAGCTGTGGGTGTGTACATACACACACACACACACACACACACACTTTTGAGATGTTTCCAACCAATCCCGTACGTTCACATTGTGGTTCTCCTAATGCTTCCAAGCTTCCAAGCACTCTGGCTAGTGATAAATATTTTAAAAGCATGCATAGTGTTTTCTCTTGAAGTGAAATTAGATAAATGTCCTCCCACCTTCCTGAAAGTATTAATAATTTCTATCGTATAATGGAGCTAATTTAACCTGTTGAAATCAACAGCAGAAAAGTTGGTAGATTCCTTTGAGACTCGCCGACTAACTTGTTTTGGCTAATACGGACGGACGTTGCCAAACTGGGAATTTGGCCCTGGGTCTAATTATGTTGATGGAGACTCTTCCTATGTGAATGGCTCAGAGACATCATGCGGAGAGGACTTAGCTTCAGGTGTTGTCTCGGGCACCACGAGGAGCAAAGGAGGCACAGAGACACCATTCTAGCATCGCAGGCTCCTACCAGGAGTCTCTGAAGCGGACGCAAGGTCACAGTGTTCACATGGAGCCATAACCTGAGCCCTCGGCAGCCTGGCTCAGGGATGCCCACTCCGTTGACTTCCGCCCTCTTTGTTCTGTTTCTGATGCCCACCGTCATCGGCCATTCCGGTGTCATTCTGTACTTCCATTGCCTTTTTTTTTTTTTTTTTTTACTTTTTATTTATTTAAAAAAGGATAGAAATGATAGAATTTCAAGAAAGAAAAAAAGGTCAAGAATTAACACTATTTAATACATTGCACAGTTATCTCAGAACTAGTTGTTCAAGTTACCAAATCTAGTTACAAAAGTGATCAAACAATGACAGCACAAACTGTTTTGGCTGAGATTAGTAATATAGTTATTTATCTAGCATAATTTATACGTACATAAATTTATATATTTACCAGCATACATGTGATCTTTTCCTTTCTTCCTTTTTTCCTTCCCAGTAGTTCTGTTCTTCTGAGCACTTTATTACAAATAGCTATTGTACAAAACGTTGCTCCTTAGTTTTTATTGCCACCTGCATGTTTGATGTTTATTTTATATAAATCTCTCGCTGCCTAGGACTTTGTTTTGTTCCGGTTGTAGCCTTCACTTTTCCCTGTCACTGTTCCATCTGGGGTGTAGAGCTGGGCCCAGCCCGTCACCCCGCTGGAATTTATTTCCGAAGGGATGACGGTGCTCTCGTGTTCCCCTGGGAGGGCTCAGCAGGATGAGCAAGCCCTCTGAGGCATCTGTCTGGCCCTTACCATGCCCTGCAGGAGTTTCTTGATCTTATTCTGCCTAAGTGCCCTGCCACTTCCCTTCTTGTCGGCCACCCTGAGTGTCCTTCTTTGACAGTTCTCCATCCCTCCTTTCTCTGTCCTTCCCTCTGCCACCCCCTCCAGTCCAGAGCGCCTGAGCTTCGGCTGCCCTGGCTCCTGCCCTTCACAGCCAGCACTTTCTCAGCAGACTTCAAGTTGAGTGAGGGCAGGAACCACATCTCTGTTCCTCCCTCACACCCGCACTGCAGGCTCACCCACAGCACAGAGTCTGCACTTAGTTTCCTGATGGGTGAACAAAGCTGCTCACCGCTGTGAGTAGATCCATACACGCAGAAAGTGTTGAAGGCAAGTCTCACTTTTCCAGAATTAAGTGTTTCCCTGGCACCACAAGATCTTACTATTCAAGCTGTGAGACTTAAAGTCAAAATGCTTCCTGCTAATCATTAACATTTGCCCTGGAAGAATAGAGCCATTCTGGGGCCCTGAACCCTGGCATGCTGCCCCCCAACCCCCAGCAGTGAACAATGCCAGGGAGCGGGAGGGAAAGCAAAGGCCACCGTGGCCCTGGCGCCCTCCAGACCTCACACTACCCAAAGAGGATTTCAGCATCAGTGCCAAAAGAGTTGGGAGTGGGTAAAAGGATTTGAAAAGAGATTATAGGATGGAAAGGATCCTAGCTTTTGTTCAGAAAATAATTTACCGATTTTCTTCAATATAGTGAGACAGTACAGTTGAAGGTCTGCAGTGTTGATCAATGTCCTGGGGCTCTTCAAATTCTTAAAAATACGTTAACTTGTAGTTGTTCTGTCTGGGCTTCTTATCTTTAAATAAATAAATGACAGGAACAGAAGGAAATAAAGAAGCTCATGAAGCACTTTAAAATCAAGTTGTAACACCTATTAAGAGAACACAAACACAGCATCAGATTTGGTCTGTGTTTTCAGGCCAAGATCTAGAAATTCAATGGGTAGTTGACCAGGAACAGTTTCTTTAACTTGAGCCCCGAGAAGGTCCTTTCCCCTGGATCCCAGCCCTATACATCAAAGACCATCCGTAAAGACCCTGCACATTCAGCCAAGTCAAGGTTGGAGTGAAGCCAGCAAGCTGTGTGCAGTCTGTGTTGGTTTTTATGGCCATCATAGCAATTCTCCTAATGCGCCAAGTCTTTTTCCCTTTTGTTGCTACCTAGAAGTATCTTTTGCATGGCTCTCCTAACCCTTAATCCTCATTAGTATCCTCCTTTCTCACAGCATTCGTATCTGTGCTTTATCTGAAGTCTGTATTGATATGAAGCAGCTTTTTGCCTATATTAGAGCAACAGTTCAACTCCCCTAAGTATGATGAGGAGAACCACAAGAGGTTTGTCTTGCTGCTGATAATACTTGGGTTGGATTCTTGCGTGCTGGTTGAGGATTAGCTGACTCACCGAGGTACACAAGAGAACACTGAATTACATGAAATGCAACCCAGTGAGTACCAGGTTACTTCCCAGGGGCCACTTGGTGGATAATTCTGAAGGAAACCTTTGACAATCTTTGCATCATAGAACCTCAAGTTAGCAAAAGTTTGGGGAACAGGGATTTATAAAACTTACCACTAAACCTTTTGTTTGAATTCCATTACCAAAAATTGCTTGTGAATCTGTGGGTCTGTTTCTGACAGTAGAGGGACATGCAGAGTGAAGATTTGAGGTGTTGGAGGACACTGCGTCTCACTGTACAGTGTCCACTTCGTGAATGTTGGTATAAAATGGTCATCCACCCTCAGAAGACTGTGGGGAATGATTATTTTGGAAATAGCCCAGATCCAAATTTTCACCTGTCCATTTCTTTAAAAAAATAAAATAACCTCTGTCCTCTCTTTTATTCACCACCCCGAAATTTTTTAAATTAAAAAAAAATTTTTATTTGAAGATGGAGAGTAGCTGAATTTCATTCAGTTAATTAAAATTTTAATTGTGTTTGATTCCGCAGCAGATCTGATGTTGACTTATCTTAATAATGATATGCAAAGGTTCGTCTTCAGCCATGGGGTCCTCCTGTGCATAAAGGGACTCGGCAGCAGCCTCAAAGCCTGCCGACTTTGGCTGGCCCTATGTGTTTGCTGGTCATTTTTGGTGTTCTATTCAGGTAGCAAAGACATATGGACTTAGGTTCATGATCTGACTGTTAGCCAAGAACTGATATTGTGTGAACAGTGTGAGCACGTGTGTGTTAGAATAAGATATCACCTGTATGAAATTTAACTACTTCTTGCCCGTCTTTGAAAAAAAAGCAAAGCAGCTTGAGACCATTATTATTAGAGTTCTTGGTGGCAAGCTCCGTCTTTGTCTGGTGTCTGCAAACCTGGATTTTAGGAGGGTTTTCCCCATTTCCAGAACTGTGCAGAATGGTTCACTCTGCCTGCATCATTTGTATAAACAGTGTAGTTGGTGGTACCAGCCTGGAATCTTGGTGTGCTCTGACAGAAGGTGCCCACATAAGTAAAAAGTGGGTATGATCTCTGACTTGCTTTCCTGGGAGGCGGCATTGCACAGGTATTATCGGGACTCGTTTCTGGAATGCTTCTTGTCAGGATTTGTTTTGTAAGCCCTTCCTGTGTGACCCCAAGAGTGGACTTGTAGAAGCTTGTACCCTGGTGCGCTCTGGACTTCATCCCCTGAGCCTTTCCTCTCCACTGATTGTGCTTTGTATCCTTTTGCTGAGATAAATTGCAGATGTGAGCACAACAGAAAAGGTGCTTAATAATTGTTAACTGAGATTCTGTTTTACTGTTCTGTGTTAGCACCGCCCCTCTGAACTCCAGCTGCTCTTTGCAGTGTACCTGAATGAGGAGAGGGGAAATGGGAAATGGATCGAACATGGTATGCTCAAGATACTTATTTTGATAGGGCAAATGGGGAGCTTAATAGAAGACAGATATTGGGAAGTCAGAACGTGTTCAAGTGGGAAGGATAGCAAGGGAGGGGGGAGGAAAGGAAGGGAGAAGGAAAAAGAGAATGAAAGAAAAAATGGAAGTAAAGCTTGTGAATGAGGTGGGAGAGAGGGGGAGGGGGGTGTAGAAAAGAGAGCTGACATGTGTTAAGTACCGGTACAACTGTATTCCTTATGATGACTGTAATCAATATGTATGACGATAGATACTGATAAAAAGAACAAAGTTCAGAAAGGTACTTACTGGTTAGTGGGAAGATATAAGATACTTGAATAGGTTAACCATCTCAGAGGTGTCTGGATCAACTAGTGATGACACTATCTAAGGAACTCAGGGAAGTCAGATGAGAGAGAGAGACAGACAGACAGAGAACAAGTATGAATCAGGAGTTGCTGTGCTGTCAGGAAACAACCATGAACAGGAATTCTGCCCGTGGGACCCTTCCACTCTACCCTTGCCTTTCTCCCAGGTGACGCTGAGAACTACTTGATTCACAGTGGGCACTTCCAAGAGAGCAATCGCAGCATAATGATTTCGGAACAACCCTCTCCGGGATGTCTAGGTTTCCTCCTGGCGCACGGAAGTAGAAGAAACATGTGAAGAGAGGAAAGTACACGCCAGGTTTAGCGCTCACTCCCAGCCCTGGTGCCTCGTAAGCACACAAGTGTGTCTGACGAAGCCAGGGTTTTGTTTTGTTTTTTTTCTCGGTACCGGGGATCGAACTCATGACTGCCTGCTTGCAAGGCAGGTGCTTAAACCACTGAGCTAAATCCCCAGCCCCGAAGCCAGGGTTTTATTACCAACAGTGGCATCACTTAGTCAGTGGGAGGATTGACTTGAGAAAGCTGCTGTTGAAAGATAACTGGGCCATTTGCCACATGCAGGATCTTCCTTAGTACCTCCTAGGGGCCATATTGCATATCTTAATGAGATGGCTTTTACTATTTGTTTTAATCTGAGGTAGCCATTGAAGTCACCATAGAAAGCTATATCTTAAAGCCACATTGCAGCCTTGGGGTCATGGTTTTTTGTATCACTTAGCTTCTGCTATGTAATGAATATCTCAAACCAAGCAGCCTAAAAGAATAATCAGTAATTTGCTCACCATCCCATGTGTTTACAGCTTGAGCCACGTTGTACCAGGCTCAACTTGAATGGTCCGCTGCTGTATCTTGGGGTGTTAGCTGCGTTCCCTTGGGTATTTAGGCTTCCACTGGGATGACGGAGACTACTGGGGTCTCTCTCATTGGGGTCTTACATTCTTCAGGAAGCTATTCCAAATTTAGTCACATGGTGGCAGGATGCCTGGTCACAAGATAAGCAAGCCTCAAGGTGCACAAGTTTCCAGTTTCTACAAACGTCATATTTGCCAGCATATTGTAGGCCCCAGCAAATCTTGAGTCATCGTGTTGGTGGGGGATACAGAAGGATGTGGATACAGGGATACATGATTTTTGTGGCCCACTGCTACAGTAGTTTGCAATAAGGAGTGTTTCCAGGGCAGTGATACAGAACCTTCTAGAGACTGAGTACCCAAACTGCAATCCAAAACCCACTTATTTATTGCAAAGTGTCTATACTGCAATTAAACCTGAATGCTGAGGTTTTAGTTGGACTTGACTTAGTTTAACTTGGTGTTAGTGTAGACATGGCGGCTTGGTTTGCATGCCAACCGAGAGAGCTCTGGGTGCCTGCTGCAGCACGCGTGCCATAGGTTTGCCATCACGAATCAAGGGTCTTGCTAAAAACCCAAGCAATATGTCACTGTGGTCCCGCTTTGGTTTTGTTTTTAGAATGGTATGATCAGCTGGTCTGTGTGAGTTGGCTCACAGCTTGATGGGTATCCTTAGTCTCAAGGGGCTACTGAGAGAACAGGGCTGGCTCAGCATAAAACTGATGTTAATGACAAGAGAGGAATTCTGAGCTGATATCACCAGTAGTCCGTGTGAAGAGCTGTGACAAAATGACATTTCAGATCTCTGCAGTTTTCTCAGCCTAACTCAAGCCTTGGCTACATCTTCTCTTCATTTTTGAGTGGCTCTCGGGCAGTCCAAGAAGTTCTGGAATGAAACATCTTGAGGTCAGTGGAGCAGTGGAAGAGAGTGGAGAGAAATGGGAGACACAGAAACATGTCCTGGAAACTGGGTAATGCCCAGATTCTTTACTAGCTTTTGCGCCAGTTGACTTTAATCTCATGGGCAAATAGAAGGGTAGAGCAGATACACCGGGATAATACCTGTTTCAAGAAAGTTGTAGTAATCTTATTTTAAGTTGTGTACCCTTTCAAGGTTTTGCTGATGTTAAAGATTATATTTAGCATATAATTACCCTATCTTACCAACATGTTGCCTTGGAATGCAGCAAGAGACCAGAGTTGAGGGAATGATTTTGAGATCAGAGAGGTGTTTGACTATAGAGTCAAGAATGAGTAATCAGAAGGATGATGATGGTCTCTGGGCCTTAGGATGAGCCTGGGTCTGACATTAAAGGGTGCATTTGTCTCTGCACGTCCCCTGCCCACCCCAAGGTTGGCTAAGCCAGGTGTTAGGGCTGAGGCTGTTAGGTATCAAAGATTCCATCACATGAACTGAGGAAATAATTCACCGAGATGAGGAGGCTTCTGGAGGGATGAGTATTAGGGAGATAACTTCTGCTGAAGTAGGGAAGATTAAGTTTGAGCAAAAGTGAAATTTTCATTCTGTCTCTTTGAGACTGTGACATCATCTCAGTTGAGTGCATTCCATTGTCTTAAGGTCCAGAAGTAGAAGTCCCTTGCTGTTTGGGAATACTGAAGGCTCTAGTTGGGTGGTGACATTGCCAAAGTGTGAAAGATGGCTCAGTAACTGTAGGTCTGAGTGCATGTGTGTGCATATGTGACCTTGTGAGAAGCACAGACTGAGCCCCCTCCATCTGTATCAAGTGTGTACAGTGATAGTCTCAATCCTCGGAACCAAGCTTATGCTGGCCACCATTGTGTTCCCAAGGCTGTGTGCTTCCCAGCATCTGTTAAGCAGTTAAGAAATATCTGTTGAATACATTAAATAATCTAGACTTTTTTTTTTAACAAAGCATCTTTGCTTAGTAATTTTTATGGAATTAACCTAGACATTTTAATTGGTCACAGAACAATGAGTGTTGATGTCTCTTTAAATTCTTTTTGATGGTACTGGGAAGAAAAATAAAAGGAGGCAGACAAGACAATTTGACCAAACTTAAATTCATCTATTATTCAAAACAAATACAGACTAACTGCGCAGAAACACAGAGTCTTAAATTGTTTAGGTTAACCAGCCTATGGTGGTAGAGTATCTATCTTTTTGTCATGTATTTGTGTTTCTCCAGAATTAAAATACTTTTCTTTTATTTTCTGATCACTAAGTTAATATATCCTCATGTAGAATGGTCATACAATAAGGCAACATAAAAACTCAATAAAACTATTCCTCATTCCATGTTAACATTTTAAGATCATCTCCTCAAAAGTTATTAGCTGCAGAATATGCGTAACATAAAATTTATTATTTTGCTCATTTTTTTAAGTGTATGGTTCGGCAGTGTTAAGCATAGTCACTATGTTATGCAATCAGCCTCCAGAATTCTCTTGATGTGATGACTGGTACCCTTGTTTCTATCCTCTGGCAGTACTTTCTTGCTTTCTATGAAGATGACTATCCTAGGTACCTGATATTTTAGGTAGAATCATGTATCATTTGCCCTTTTGTGACTGGCTTATTTTGTTGACTTTCCTTAAAGTTCACCCGTGTTGTAACAGGTGTCAGAATTTCCTTCCCTCTTACAGCTAATATCCTTTGTATGCACGAGATTCTGTTTGTCTTTCATCTGTTGAGGGACATTGGTGTTGCTTCTATCTCTTATGTACCATAAATAGTGCTCCTAAGGACACAAGTGTTGGGGTATCTTTTTAACATATTACTTTGCCCACACAGATTTTGCTTATACATAAAGTCATACTGTTTGTGCTGCTTTGTCTGGATCTCCCTATGTAGTTCAGGCTGGCCTTGAACTCACAGTGATTCTCTTGCCTCAGACTCCTAAGTGCTGGGATTACACGCGTGTGTCACCATGCCCTACTTGTGTGCTGTTTTTTAATCTGCATTTATACGCCTCACTATACCAGGTGCACCTTCTTTTATCAATCAATATTGATATGCAGTAGTCTCTTCTTACTATGTGTAGGATGTCCCCTAGTGTGACTTATCTATACTTTTTCCATTTCTTAATATAACCATGCCTTAGTAAATATGCTGAAACTTCAACTTCTTTTTAATTTTTTTTCAGTAGTGTGCATTGAATCCAGGGCATTGTACAAGCTAGACACTGAACAAGTACTGTACCGCTGCTGCATTCCCACCCGTATAAAATTTTTTTTTAAATTTTGGGATGGGGTCTTGTTAAAAGGTTCAGGCTAAACTTGTACTTGTGATCCTCCTGGGTCAGCCTCCAAGTAGCTGGGATTACAATCCCATCTGGCAAGAGCTAGACTGTCCCACCCTTGCCTCGTAATAAAAAAATGATTGCTGTCAGGTCTTAGGGTGGGTTCGGTACAAGCAGAGACTCAGAAGAATTTGGTATGAGTAATTTGCTGAGGGAGTGTTTGCAGGAGGGAGAGCAGAAGGTAGGCAGCAGGAGGAGGAAGGAACAAGCAAAGAAGTCCTGAAGTCCAGCCGTCACCACACTGGCAGAATTGTCTTCTTAGGACGAGAGCCACCCAGCATTTATCTTGGAACTCCTGAGCCTCTTGGGGTTTTCAGCTTATAGCATTTTGGAAGGGGCTGTTGTGAGCTGCTAGCCCAGCCTGCAGGGCAGCTTGGAGGTTGGTGCAGCCCTGGTACAGAGAACATGATGGGGGGCATGGGCACAGGTGCTAGTGACATCTGGGTTCCTGTCTCTAAGCCTGATGCTCTGCTGAGCGCACAGATGCAATTTTACCAGCCCAGTGTCCTATGTGCAGAAGACGAAGTATGTTTCCCGGCATCCCACCGCTAGTAAGGAAGGGGTGGAATGATTATGAGGCAGATTCTGGTCTAATTCTAGAACCTGAGCTCATTTTTGGCTGACCATGGAATATAAAGGTTATTTCCAAGAAGCTGAATTGGTGGATCAGAGAGATATACTGTGTGTGCATGTGTATAAAACTAGCCATCCCTGGGTCTTGTCAGTCTAAAATATGTGCTACTATAATAGGTGGAGTCTTTGGGCTTTATTTTCCTTTCTCATGTTACTGCTGAGATTAACACTCTTCATAATGTTTATTGACCAGCAGTATTTTTTTCTTCATGCCCAGTGTTCGGTGAGAGGCTTTGCTCACTTTTTGATGGTTTTCTTGCGCTTGGGTTTAGATGATCTAAATCTCTCCTGCAGGTTTGAATGCTGAACTTATAGTACACTTAGTTTCTACCAGTGCTTCTTTCTGTTTCTAGACTTTCATGGAATTTTCCAAAGTTAAGTTCATGCTCTCTTAATGACCACATATTTGCTGCCTCTACCTCCCTCTTGTTTTTTGCAAGGCATCCACCCAGGGCCCGTGCCTGCCAGTACAGCACTATACCACTGAATACATCCCCAGCCCTAGACTTTAGTTTTCCAAAGGTACGAAGTGGGAGGATTTCTCATGTTAGCTAAATACTTTCTAAAGGCTTTCCAGATACAGGATATTTATGGACCATCTACTCCCAAATGAAAAGTGGTAAAAGTTTTATTAGCACTTGATAATGTTAATAATGGTGTTCACTGAGAGCACTGTTTCTCTGTTCAGCCTCACCACTGTTACTTCCACCAGCATGGCGGAAGTGGGAAAGATAACCATTTGAGTTATCAGTGGCTCTGTTAGCAGTTGTCTTTGCAGTGGAGAAAATCTGAGAACATTCGGCTTATGTGCCGATGAAAATCTGTGGGTTTGTATCTTACCAGAAAGTCCAGGAAGACATCCTGGGAGGTTTGGCCTCCTGCCTCAAAGTCCTTTGGGCCCAGTTTCCCTGTTGTTCCTTCTATGGATTGCCTTTCTTCTCCTGCAAGCTTTTGCCTAAGGAAGCAGGATGGCTGCCTAATCCTGTGTGAATCCTTGCATGCTCAAGTCCAATAAAAAGGAGGGGTCCCCTGCCTGAGAGTTTGGAGATTGTGGGGAGTTTGGGGGCATTTGGTCTGTCTGCATGTGGCCTGTGAGGGAGTCTGAATTGTTAACTGTAGCAGAAGATGGAATGCTTTTGGCTCGTGCTGGGTGAGGTACCTACCATGCACTGGGGAAGTCCTGGAACCCAGGGGAATGAAGAAGCCATTACTGAAGGAGAGAGTGGATGCTAGTTGCCAGGACCGTAATAAATGTCCCTGTATTCACACTGGTGGAGTGAGACTTACTGTGGTTTTATTTTCACATTGAGAAGAATTCATACTGTCAGGCTTTGATAGGGAACCGTTTTAGAGAGCTGGGCTCACCCGGGTTCTAGCGACTTGAGGAGTCAGTGGGCCCCCATCAGGTAAGCCTCACATACACCATCTGGAGATCCCAGGGAAGCCAGAGCCATCTGTAACGCTCGGCCAAGCTTGGCTGGGTTCTCATTGCTAAGTGAGGTTCTTCCTAACAAGGGAGGTGAGGTTCAGCCTGCTGTTTCAGTATTAAACCAAAAAGTGTTCTCAGCAGCACCGAGGGCATGATTGGCTGTGAAGGGCTGGGAGTGCACCGCCAGATGGCCGGGAGCCAGCCATAGATCCCCTGGCTAAAGCACATTGCCATCCCAGTCGCTGGAATGGTTTAGCTGGCACTGGAGTGATGTGCTCTGCCTGATTAATGGAGGTTTTACTTTGCTTTTTTACTGCTGTTCTGTGCAATCCCACTCTCACTCCTTTTTCTTTATTGATAAATTTGCAATTCTAATAGCAGAAGCAACGTGTTTAATAGAAACAGCAGTGACCCCATGTCTATCTCACTGACGTGGTGTCCATGTCTACTGTGCTCCTACCCAGCATGTAGTCTCTGTGCTTCCATCTGTAAAGTAAAATGTGGGTGCTTGAAGATTCCTGGAGTCATAGCAGCCTTGGATATTAATCCAAAGCAGCTGCAGACCACATGAAGCCCAATCCACATACCTAACAGATAGAATGACCTGGAAGGGAAGACTGAGAGGGAGACTCTCAAACCTCGTCCAGAAGTTTGGATTCTTGAATATAAGGGGCACTAAACTACCGCATAAGAAGTCAGAGTGTTACTGTTGGCCTCAGGGACAGCCCATACACACACACACACACACACACACACACACACACACACACACACACAGGAACCACAGTGCAGCACAGTTTTGAGGATGCTGGTACCTAGAAATCCCCTGCCTTTTGGATTCTGAGTGGCTCCTGCTGAGGCCACGTAGGTGGTAGGCGCTGACATGCCCTGTGACTGCTCCGGAGCCAGGTTTTCTCCCATCCCAATCAGCTGCAGCCATCGATTTGAATAAGTGTGGTACAAAGTATGTTCTTGGCAGACTGTGGAGCGACATTTTTCTGAGGACAGAGGACCAGAATGTTCACCAGGTATCCTGGGCCACAAAATAGTGCTTCCTCATTTCCAATTTGGAAATACAATGACTGTTTTAAGAGAAGTCCCTGGACCTGGAGTGGCCAGAGCAGACCATTCACCTGCACAACCGTGTTGTGGGACATCAGATGGTGCAAGCTCATTTTAGGAGTGCTGTGATTCTATACTACAAGATTGGAGGATAAATACAGCTTCCTTTCTTCCTTCCTTCCTTCCTTCCTTCCTTCCTTCCTTCCTTCCTTCCTTCGTTCCATCCATCCATTCTGGGCATTGAACGTAGGGCCTCATGCATTCTAAGCAAGTTTTCTACCACTGAGTTTTTCCCCAACCCTTTAATTAATTTTGAGACAAAGCTCCCTAAGTTGCCCAGGCTAAGCTCAAACTTGATCCTTCTGCCTCAGCCTCCCAGTAGCTGGATGATTGTGGCACTGTGCCCACCTAGTTTTCATTTTTATGTTATTGTCACAGTCTTCCTCCAAAAGGGCTGCAGTCTTAAAAGTTTTGATAGAATTTGAAAATCTTCTCTTTCTTACATTGGTGTCAAATGTCCAGAAGTTACATCTGTGTGACACTCAGATTTTGGTCAGTGGAGATTGTGGTAGGATTTATTTATAAGTAATTCTGAAAGGTTTGAAAAGTGATACTAATTTGAGGCTTTGGTTGACAGTGGGATTGGGAAAGATGGGTCCCCTTACCATGGTCATACAAAAATTACAGGGTGGAATATGATACAAAAATGCCTCTCCAGAGAATAAGCAGAGTGCAAGCTGCCAGTTAGCTTGGTAAATAGAGAATCCAAGAGGTAGCTATGCACAGCACCTCATGCCTGCAGTCCCAGAACTCTGAGAGGCTGAGGCAGGAGGATTGCAAATTTGAGCCTAGTCTGGGCAACTTAATAACTTAATGAGACCCTGTCTCAAAAAAAAACTTGGGGGAGGGGTATAGGGATGTAACTCAGTGTGAAAGCCCCGTATTCAGTCTGCAGTATGAAGAGAGAAAGAGACAGAGATAGAGAGAGGAGAGACTTCCCCTACCAAGAACAAGGCAGCCAAATCAAAGCAGGATTTGGTTGTTTTAAACTTTAGTGTGAGTAAGTGCAAATTTTCATCTGAATCAGCACTTTTCTAAGAGTTCATGGCCCATCCAGCATTACTGGTGGGCGGGCTTATTTACACACAAAATACACTTGAATCCATGTTTTTCTCAGCCCTACAAACAGTATATATGTTTGCGTTTTGTGATCAAAATTATTCCACTTTCAAAAACGGACATTTACATAGACAATCTGAAGTGCGCAGTGTGTACTGAGTCCTTGGACTCTCCTCTTAGGGATGACTTTAGGGCGCTTTGCTTGTTCAGGACTTTGCCAGGAGCCTTATGACCCTTGTGACAGGCAGACCAGCCCCAGGAACTCTACAAAAACTCTGCACTCTAAGCACCTGCCTTGTAAGCAGGCAATAGTGAGTTCGATCCCCGGTACCGATAAAAAAAGAAAAAGACAAAAAAAAAAAAAAAAAGAACTCTGCACTCATTTTCTACACAGAGAATGAGTCTCAAAGCACAGGGAATTGAAAATGCAAGTAAAAGAAAAATCTTGAGAGTGAATGCTGCAGTCTCACATCCACCCGGCTCTGTAAGGGTTGTGAAATTGGTGAGTGTCTTCATAATTTCTTTAGAAATGTGGAGTCAGCTCTCTGTACCCACAGATTCTAAATCCTCAGCTTCAACCAACCACAGATCCAAAGGCATTTGGGAAGGCATAAATCACATCTGCACCAAACACGGGCAGGCTTCTTTTTCTTGCCATATGCAAAATTATTTACATAGCATTTACATGGTATTGGGTATTAGTAGTAATCTAGAGATGATGTAAATGTACAAGGGTGGGGGTTATATGCTATGTGCCAGTACTGTGGTATTTTACATAAGAGACCTTAGCATCCATGGGGTTTGGTGTTCTTTTTTTTGTGTGTGTGTGTGTGTGTGTTTTTCCTTTTTACTGGTACCAGGGATCGAACTCACGACTGCCTGCTTGCAAGGCAGGCGCTTATGCCACTGAGCTAAATCCCCAGCCCCAGGTTTGGTGTTCTTGAGCGGTTCTAGAAACAGTCCCTCAGCTGATACCTAGGGGCAACTGTGTACTTTAAAAAGCTTAGGCTTTCAGGTGCTTCTCATCATCCTCACTCTTGGAAAAGTAAACAAAAGACAGACTTCCACAAAATGCAAACAGTTGACTTCTTTTAGTGTAACATTTAAAGAAATTTTTAAAAAGCTGCAGATGTATCCGGGTTTCTTGAATTTTCCTACATGACTGGTGACCATGAATCAAAGTCAGGTATACATTGTATTTAGTTAAGTTCTGTTTAATAGGAATCATTCTTATCAGAATGCCCCCCACAAAACCCTCCATGATCGTAAAGCTTTTAAATACTTGTCCCATTTTGTAATTAGTATAGATTTGTCAGTGGCTCTTCTAGATTTGGGAGGAAGGATGCTTGACAGTTGCCAGGCAACAGCCCATCCCGCTGTTAGCTGCCAGCAAGCTGTTGACAGTAACTGTAAATTCTTTTGTCTTGTTAACAAAAAATGAGTGTTAAAGATACAGCAGTATATAAAGTCCTCTCTGTTGTTCAGATATCTATAGCTTGGGTGATAAATTCCTCTACTTAATGTAACCTCGACGTGCTGCTGAAATTCATAGCATGCTTGGAGAAAACCTGCACACTCATGTACTTGAGTTACATGTTGGCAGCTGGCGGCACTAAAGGAGACAGTGATGTAATGAAGGTGCTGTTTGCTCAAGGTCTCTTACAAAGGATCTGAGGTTTTCGTTAAATTACAGGTTGTGATGTGGTTATGAACCTCTAGCATAAATGTCTCCAGCGGGAGTTATGTTCATAAGCAGGCGCCACCCATTGACCTTCACTGACCCCTGTCCCCTAGTGACCCTTAGTCAACATAACGGCACCCCAGCAGTGGGAGAGTCCTGCTTGAGGCCAGACCCTTGTCCCCTCCCTCTCCAGCTCAGCAGATGCAGTGTGAGTTTTCTAGGAGAAACTTCTTAGAACACATTCTTATTTCATAAGCAAATACCCGATGAGTCATCCTTGGACACATGGTTATAGAAGAAGGAAAATCACTGTTTACTTGGGTGGTACATTGGTTTTTATTTAAAGTAACTGCACTGTATACCAGACTTGTCCCCAGTTGTCTGTGTCTAAAGGACACATCTGTTTGGGGGTCCTATACCGTGTTGGGCATGTGGTAAGTGTTTGGTCACTTGGCTTCCAGCTCTGTGCTGAAGGTCAGGAAACCTTGATGCTCAGATTGCATCTTAGAAACGAAGATTGGAGTTGAAAATGTGATTTCCTCTGACTTCCAAGCCCCTACTTTTTGGGGGCCAGTTTTCAGCAGAGATCCAGAGTGGTCCAGGTGTCTACTGAACCAGTATAAAGCCTTAAAAGGGTGGCCAAGGTGTTGAGTATATTTCATTCTTTGTTTCCTTGATTTCTAAGAACAGCTCTTAGAAGTTTTCTGCAGCATATATAGTTTTTAAAGGGTACCATCTCTGCTCCCTGCCTCTAACATAGTTGGAGGTCTCAAGTCTCAGGTAGCATCTCTCACATCTTTACTGCTGCTCTTGCTGCAATCAGTTTTCCTGTAAAGCTGGACATTTTTGCATTGTCTCTGCTCCTCTCAGGGCTCCAGCTCAGTAGATAGCCCTATTGGTAGCAGCGGCTGCAGTGCCAGCTCTGTCCTTTTCAGGGGGCATTTTTTGCTACAAGCCACTGTGGAACTACTTAAGCATCATGTAAACATGCCAGAGTATGTTAACAGCTGCTGGTGTTTTAAAGTTGAACCGGCTCAGAACTAAAAGGGGATCTGCTTTCAGGTTCTGCTCAAGTTTGCATGTGACAGCATCAAAGCTATTTTTAGTAGAGTGATCACCGGCAAGAAGCTGAAAACGGCTGCATTTAACTATAAACAGTGGAAAGAAAGGATCATTTATGCACTGCTGCAGTTCTTCAGTCCATTTATACGAGAGACAAAGGGGCGTGTAAATCTGTTCTTCAAAGTTATGCAGGCATCATGTCCCTTGTTTGGAGCCTCAGCACCTTTGCAGAGCCAGTAGTTAATTTAGCGCTTGGCTGCCTGGGCTCTGAGTTAAACTAGATGTATTGATATGAAAGAATCTTTGGACTTTTAAGTGTCCATTCTGAAAGCAAGGCAGTATATAGATGTGCAAAATATCTGACAAACTTTTTAAGTGCTTCTATCATTTCCTCAATTTTTCTTCCATTTTTTGTAGGTGACAAAAGTCAAGAGACAGCAGGAAAAGGGAACAGGGCTTATAAACGTACTATATATTCGCCACACGACCCATAAGCAATCTGACTTTTCCAGGTGTACTTAGCTGCAAAATGAGGATCCTGGTACCAGCTCTGTACCCTTGATAGGGCTTGTTTCTTTTCAGGTGATGTTTGTCAAACACCTTCTCTACACCAGCCACTGAGGACTTGCATGGGACAGTCACTCTTGGAATGTGTACAGTGTAGATGCATAAGTAATGGCACATGGTGCATGGAAAGACAGGATGTGCTCTGGGCGTGGAGTGGAAAAGATGAAGACAGGAGAAGGATTTTTGGAATCCCTAGGGGCGTGCAAAGAGGGCAGGGAAGCAAGGGGAATTCTACACCTGACAAGTGAGTGAGCAAAGACAAAGGTATAAGGCATTCCCGTGTCTCCAGGGACCATGAACAACTTGGTTTTGTCAGAGCAAAGAATCTAAACCAAACACACAAAAAAACAAGATGAGGGTCAGCAGAAGACGAAATTAAAGTGCTTGATGTAGTGATTGGAATGAAAGACCTTGGAAGCAGTATAGGCCACAGGAAGCCAGGAGTGCTTTTTAGCATACAGTTGCCTGGATTAAGCACGAATGAAAGTGAACCATTGCTCACAAAAGTCCATGTATCTGCCTATATGAAGTGGTAGCAGTTTAGAAACAGGTAAAGAATGCCCTGAACATAAAGTGTCTTCTCTGGAAAAGTTAAGACAGGGTATTAGTCAGTATTTGCTGGAGAAACAGATTATAATACAAAATATACAAACTTATAACAGTTGACAGGTTGGTTTATGAGAGCTGTGTACAAAGTTAGGCGTGGAAGAGTGCAGAAGGTCTCTTTGCACACAGATCCAAAGGGTCCAGGCAAAGGCTTGGAGGTGCGTGTGGTGTCCCCTGCGAGTCTGTATCAAGAGGCTGAAAAGTCTGTGCTAAAGCCTAAAGAGACTATGCTGGAAGTCAGGAGCTGACCTCCAAAGTGAAAAGCAAAGACTGGAGCTCCTCCAAAGAAGACTGAAGCAATCTTCCCTTCTTCTTTAGCCTTCTGGTGCTATAATCCTTCCTAGGGTGGGTTTCCCACACCCAGAACTGTCCTGAGCCGATTTACTTGGAGGCTACTTATTTAGTACAATCAATCAACCAACCCAGGCAGGAATCCTGAAACAGGTGACAGTGATTCCTTTGGATGTTACATTTGAAGAGGGCAGAGGTGGACAGAGAAAGGAGAGTGTAAGATACAAAGTAGAAGAACACTGTGGATACCTTCTTAGACCTCATTTGGTACTGGGCTCTGCAAGTGGTTTTGGAGGGTGAGTCACAGTCTTCAGAAGCTCTCAGACCGGGAGCACTGATGAGGCTGGGAGTGAAGTGTGTTCTGTGTGTGGTCGGTGAACACGTGAAAGGGGGCATGGTGACCTAGCACCAGGAAACAGTCTGTGTGGGCAGATCAAGAGTTCCCCAAAGGTTTCAGGAAGCTAAGGTTCCCTGAATATGTTGAAACCTTAACTTATGTGGTCCCTCTTATATGCCGTAGAAATTCAAAGCAAGGAGAGCAGGAACATTCTAATGTTCTATAGCCCCATAGAGTGACTAACTGTTGTATATTTTTCAAAGAAGCCAGTAGGGAGGATTTTGAATGTTTTTATCACAAAAAAGTGGTAACTATGTGAGGTTATGCATATGCTAATATAATTATTACATGTGGTGGTCATCTATTAAAACATCACACTGTACCAAATTATTATGTCAATTAAAAAGTACAGTGAACAACAAAAAAAAGTAGAATAAAACAAAGCAAAAGAACAATAACAAAAACCCCATGCATGATTATATTTACTATTTATATCCAGAAAGAAATGTGGAAAGTCACCATATCCTTGTAAAGCCCAATCTTGTAAAGCTCAATCTACCCCACACACCCCCATATCTATATAAATATGGCCAAAGGTAACATTACTTCTCCAAAGCTATGTTTTCTTTGGGTTTAATATTGTCATGGAAGTTTAGTGGCACTGTTTGCTTCATTTTGCCTTGTGAGAGGAATGATGTTCTGTAGGCCTTGCAGCAGCATCGAGTGGGGTTAGGCACTAGGTGCCTAAGGGTCACCAGGTTGATATAGCTTTTTGGCCCATGTGATGTTGGAGGGGAACCAAGGCCCTGGGCTTCCCAGCCTCTCAGTGTTTGCTTTCATAAGCTGCACGGTGTGTGGTGGGACTGAGAGAGGATAGGATGCACAGGGAGGATAGGAGAGAGTCACAAGCAAGTGACAACTGTGGAGGAGGTGGCAGCGATCACCCAGATAGCAGGAGGAGAGGGAGTCCCTGTGAGGGGTGGGACAGCTCTTTGTTCTCAGTTTAGAATTATCCAGACAGACAGACATAACTAGGATGCAGATGCCAATCCCAGTTATTGGTAGACAGAAAAAAAAAAGTTTTTGGAAATTAAATAATTTTTTTTTTCTATTTTTCAGGTAGAAGACAAGGGCTGGGGCAGAATCTTTCCAAAAAGTGGGTGTAATCTGCCAAGTTCATGGGGACCCAGGGCACATACTCAGAACATAGAATCCGAGGTGACTCTAGTTCCTGAGCACAGTGCAGAACCACACAGAAAAGTGCTAGTTTTAATTCTTCATTTACACGCAGTACAAAACCAAGTGAATCTTCCATGGGAAATTTTAAATCTGGTGCCAGGCCAAGTGAGTTTCTGATAGGATGCATGTCCCGCAGGGCTTTTTTGCATGAGAAAGAAGAAAGTCTGGGAATTCCAGGCAGAAGAGACCCCTTTCCTTTATCCTGGTGATCACTGTGAGTCTGTTCACTGGCCCACTCTCACTCAGCAGAGTGCACTTTACCTGGTTTTTTTAATCTACAATAAATGTGCCTTCCTACGACCTTTTCTGTTCCTTTTATCCACTTCTTTGTTCATGACACCAAAAACCTAGAAAGAATTCCCAGTAATATCATCACAGGAACCATCATTCCAGTAACATTTTGAAGCCAACCATAAACAAACCATGGGGGGAAAAATGTTCCATAAAAAAACAAACTTGTGCCTGGATCCTCCCGCTTCAGGGTTGGGTGCCTAGATTGGGTTCTCTGGATAGAACATTTAGACCGAGATCTTCTGCCTGCCTATATCATGAGCTTTCTAAAATCAGCATTTTGTCTCTCTTCTTTGTGGTGGGGCACGGGATGGCACACACTTTCAAAGATAGAAAATGAATAATTAAGATCAATCACAATTTTCCCACAAATAGGTTATTTTATTGTCTGTGACTGATTTTCAGCATTTTAGGAAATAATAGGATCCAGACTGTCATAAACATGGATTAAATATTTATAGCTCCTGATCTCTAAAAGCCTGAAAAATGAGTAGGTGGTAGTGACTTTGTCTCTATTATTAAGACACTTTCTCTGAAAATTGTATTAGTTCAAGGGCATAATGAGGGGTGACGTTATTAGCATTATGTGTAATGGGCACTGCATAGCCATCACCACTTCAAACCAACATTGTTGCCAAGGACAGAAGATACAAGTGAGGCCGGCCTTTCTTGCTTCATAGGAACAGAGATGATCCCGGAATGTATAGAACCTGCAATTGAATTCAAGGAAAAATAGTCTTTTTATTTAACACACTGTTGTTGTTCTTCTTCTTCTTTTAATGGTACTAGGAATTGAACCCAGGGCCTTCTTGCTGAGCCTACTCCAAGCCCATTTTGTAAATTGTATTTTGAGGGAGAGTCTTCATATAAACTGCCCAGGCTGGTCTTAAACTTACGATCCTCCTGCTGCCAAGGTTTGGGGTGTGGAGTCACTGGAATGCCTTCCAGATTCTTTCTATCCCGAGCAAAGAATTGTCAAGACCAGCGAAAACAGTAGCACAGTTTTATTAAAGGTAGGAAAAGAAACAGGCTCTGCAGAGCAAGTTTGAGCCAAGTAAAAGTAGGGAAACAAGTCCACCCTGCAGCCTGAGAGTAGACCCACACCAGAGACAAGGCAAGGGCACAAACTCAGTGTGGATGTCTTTTTTGTGTCTCCCACTCCTCGGGCTGACATCAGGTCTAGGCCCTCCTATTAAAAACCTGCTGGAGTTCTCAGGAAGAGTCTACATGCAGGGCATTCCGAACTGTTCTCTGCATGTGTCCTGTCCTGGGATTTGCAATTAACAGGCCACACCTACTTCCCCAGCCTCCTTGGCCATGTCCTACTCTCCTGTCTCACTCCTGCTTCAGCCTTCCAGAGTGCTGGGCTTATGGGTCTGCACCATTATGCCTGGCCAGAACTTTCTCTGTCTCTGTCTCTCTGTTGCTTTCGCTGTCTCTCTCCTCTCCTTTTCCCCTTCTTTTCTCCCTTCACCCTTCCTCTGAGACAGTCCAGCTATGTAGTCCAGGCTGGCTTTGAACTCACCACATTGCCAGGCTGACCTCGGACTCACAGTGATCTTTGTGTCTCAGCCTCTGCAGTACGGTGATTACAGCTGTGCACTCCCACCCCTGGCCAAGGTTTGCTCCTAAAGGAGTGAGTTTAGATAAAACCAGCCACACAGACATTATTACAAATGCTCAGCAGGCTCCACCTATTGAGTCAGAGCCTTCTGCACATTGTGAAGACTTCTGCAAAACCATTGCCAAGAAGAAGGGGGCCTTTGCTTCCATCCCCAGAATTTTTTCACCCTGCTTAACAGAAATTCTGTGCCCATTAAACAGCCACTTTGCACCAGCTGCTCCACCCAGCCTGCAGCAGCCTCCATTTTGCTTTCTGTCTCTATGAATTTGACAGCTCTCAGCATCTCAGATGTGTGGGATCATAAAGTATTTGTCCTTTCGTGACTGGCTCATTGCCCTTAGCACGATGTCCTTGGGGTTCTTCTGTGTTGCAGAACCTATCAGGAGCTCCTTCCTTTTTAAGGCTGAGGAATATTCCTTTATTTGTGTACGCTGCATTTTGTTCATCTGTTCACACATCAGTGAGCATTTCATTTGCTTCCACCTCTTGACTCTTGTGAATAGGCCCCAGTGAACATGGTATGCAAAGATTTCTTCGAGTCCTTGCTTTCTTTTGAGAATATATCTAAAAGTGGAACTACTGGTTCACAGGGTATTTGTCCCTGTTTAATTTTTTTTATAGCAGCCGCCATGTTGTCTTCCATTATGGCTGCACCATTTTAAGGAGACGTCTCTAGAACTTTCTGGTAGCATTAACCAAGTCCTAAGCCTGACTTAACCTCTCATATGCTGCTCTCACCTATCCTCAGTGTGTTACAGATTGTACTCCTCCCCACTGGATTAGCACCACTGATACCATACTTAACACTTTTGGTTCTCACAGAGCTCCTCTCTTTTGTCCCTTTTGGAAAAGTTGCATCAATCCCCTGGGCAGATGTCTTTGGTGGGAAATCCCAGGCTTCTCCAGAGACTAAACTAGGACCAAACTGGCCCTAGACTTGGAGCTATAGGAACAGCTGCTCAGCTTTCCTCAGCTCCGCCATTTTAATTGTGATTAGTAGGTTCATTTGCATCTAAAAGGAGTAGTTTTCTTATCAGCACCATTGAGTTGGGAACCAGTGCATGCCATTTATATAGAGTGGCCCATTTAAAGGGGGCCCATTAAGCAGTAAAAGTAAATGTGGGTGTTTTACAAATGCAAATACATCATGCAAATAATGTACTTTATGCTGAATGATGCTTTGGTTTTCATATGTAAAATTAGAAACTGTGTAGCACAAAGATAATGATAGATACCTTTGCATCTGTTCATAAGATATATCCTTAGCTGTATGCATCTCAAATTGTGGCCATATTTTTAAGCAGAATTTCTTCAGTAAACCCTGGCACACATTCCATATTATCAAAAATATACATGTACTTACCTAGTTATTTATGTATTCCTAAGTAATCAAGAAATCACAGAAAAGAGTAGTCCAAATTACCAACTCTATTACTTACCATCAATGATGACATTTGTAATTTTGTCTCCATTTTTAATGATCTTTGAGTTTTTATTTGGGGAGATGATGGTGGAGGAAGACAGGGTTGCCATATAGGCTCGATCCTTTGTAAGCAATTTTTGTATGACCTGGTGATTTTTGTTCGTTTGTTTGTTTTAAAATCCTTAGTGTTTGTAATAATTCTGCTCGGGAGATGCAGGTAGCATTCCTGCTGTCTTTCAAAATCACTTACTAGAACTGTGACAACCATCCTCTGCAGTGAAGTTGACCTAGTTCTAGAAGGAGAATCACCCCTCGTCTCTGTCCATGTGGGCTTCGTGCTCTCAGGATAAGTAAGACACAGGTACTCCTGTGGAAAGTGAATTAAAGAGATAGGTATCAGAGTAAGAAAACACCTCCATGTGATAGGGTACATGCTAGTGATATAGGGGAATGAAACTCCCTACCTACTATATGTCCAGAATGAGTTCATGTTCTCTAAAATTGAAGAATGAATTTTAGCAACAACGGAGGTTAAGAGCAGAAATATTTATTGAGAGAAAGAAAGCTTCTGTCTGAGAGAGAGACAGAAGGGATCTCGAACGGGTTGCCAAGGACTCTTTTCCAGGGACTTCTGTAGAACAAAATCATGAGATTAGATGGCCTAAAGTTGGAGGAAGATGGATATAAGATTGGACAGAACGGTAGTCAACCAATAAGATTAATTGCTCAGGTAAAATGGACCAAATCAGGGACAAATGGGGAAGCAAGTCACATAGCAAGCAAGGATTCTTTATGAATCATTGACTTCCTAAAGGGCATTGAGAGGGTGACTCTTGGCATCTCAGAGTGATCCAAATTTAATCCCTAAGGATGATATTTAAGGGTGTGGTTGTATTTGTTTTGCCTTCTGTCCTGAGATCTGGCTCACAGCAAGAGGTGTGTCTCCTCCAAAATCATCAGATATCTAGTCCTTCTGTGCCAGCTTCTTTGAGGGCCCAGCCCTGTCTGACTGCCTATAATATTTCTAACTAGCTCAGCTACCTATAACACTAGGAGTCGAATATGCCAAGTTCCTGTCCCCCGAAGTCAAAGAATGAATTTTAAGGAACAACAGGAGTTAAGAGTAGGGAAATTTATTGGACAACAGAAATGGGGAAATGGGAATAGCTCCTGAGAGACAGGAGAGGTCCCAAATGGGTTGCCAATGAGCCCAACTCTCCAAGGTTTTAAAGAACAAAATCATGAGGAGGGCACAACAATGGGTCAAAATTATGATCAACTGATAAGATCATATGCATTGTCACTTAAGTAATATTGATCTAATGGTAGCAGTGGTACATAAGCAAGGTCATTAACCTTGGTTGATAATCTATAGTTTTAGTGATTTTAGTGTTTGTTGGTGGGAGAGGATGGCCTACTCCTAAAGAGATAATGGAAAATCTCAAAAGAGGTGACACCAATAATCCCAAACCTCCATTCACCCTTTAGGAAAGTATATAAAACTAGCCACTGTGACTTTAATTTTAAAATGCACCCCCAGCCACAGTCCTGATGTATTCTCATCTTTCACACTGACTCCCTTGAGGGCCCAGCCCTGTCCAACTGCCTACTGTATTTCTACTAATTTAGCTGTCCATAATACAAGTATGATTAATTTCAAAATGAGCCATATTGGTGGTAATTGCCAAAAGAATTCAGAGGAGGGAAAGAGGTGGTAGGGTAGGGAAGACCAGAAAACATTTCCCTGGGATCTGGAATTTGACCTGTGCCTAAAGATAGATAGAATGTAAGCATGGAGAACACAAAACAGGAGCAGATTAGATAGAAAGAAAGGGGCCTGGGATGGGCCCAGAAACACTGCTACCAGATTCTGAGGTACTGAGTACTTCTAAGATTCCCTAGATTCCTTTGTCCATCTTTGTATTGCCTTCCCCTTAGGCTATCCCCTCAGGTCTAGGCCATTTTATCAGAAATCTGCTTGAGTTGTCAGAAGTAGATAACACTTCCTGATTGGTTCCAGCTGCAGGATTTGGGTGCTTGTCTCCTGGATCTCTGTGATGGACAGCTCACACCCACTTGCTAACCAGTTTGCCTGCCCTCATCTTCTGCCTCAGGGTGGTGGAGAATGTTCTGGAGGCCTGTGTTGGGGACATACCACAAAGCAGGAAGAATGTATTGGGAAAGAATAGCAGGGTGTTGGAGGGGCCCGGAGCTGATTGTATCTCCCCTTACCCACATCTTTCACTCCGCTGTACGCACCAAACTCTTCAAGTGAAACATTACTTGGAGGCTCAGTGTTTGGGCTGTGAAAACTGAAGTGCTTCCTTCATACTGGGGCAGGAGCTCTGGTGATAGCTGCCCCCCCTTGGGCACTATGTCTGGCCCCACTTCTTGGAGAACAATTTCCACATCCAGGGGGTCCCCTTGAGCATGCTTGGCTTTTCGAAGGCTGTGGAGGTTAGGGTGAGGCAGGCTGGATTACCATGAGGGAGGGATCAGAGTTGAGAGGGGGATTGGGATATTAGTAGGAACATCTCATGTAAATTAATCCTGCACTTGGCAATAGGAATCCAAATCGAGGGGAAGTACAGGAGACTTCAGAAAGAAAAGGATTGGCAGCAGTGGGTGACAGAAGATAGGAAGTGGGTGAGGACCTTGTTAGAGAATTTTGACACCAAGCTTGTTAGAAGTGATCACCAAAAGCAGAGTCAGTTTTTTCTTCCCTTTTGTTTTATGAGAAATGCTAAGTTCAAGGGTAAATGTTTATTCTCTCAAACATTTGATAGATACCAGCCAGGTTCCCAGCTCTGTGCTAGGTGCCAGGGATGCAAGAGAAGAAAGACACAGGCATGCTGGCATCTCAAGGAGTAAATGCACCATTGGAAAGGAGACACTGAAAGATACTGCTTTGGGTTGAATTGTGCCACCATCACTCTGCCCAAATTCATCTTAATTTCCTATCTCTGTTACCTCAGAATATGACCTTATTTGGAAATAAAGTCCTTGCAGATATAATTAGTTAGAATGAGGTCATCCTGGAGGAGGGCAAACCCCCTAATTCAGTATGACTAGTACCCTTTAATAAAAAGCAAATGTGGACCCAGATAACATGGTGAAGGTTGGCTATGTGAACGTGAAGGCAGAGATCAGGCCGATGCGTCTACAAGCCAAGGGGCACCACGGGTTGCCAGCAAAGCCACTAGAAGTTAGAGGAGAGCCCTGAAACAGGTTTTTCCTCAGAGCCTCAGAAGGACTGGGCCCTGCTGTCACCATGATCTTGGACTTCTCACTTCTACAACTGTGAGGCGATAAGGTTATGTTGCTTATGCCGTGCACTCTGTAGGACTTTATTATGGGAAGGAAACAAATGTAAACAATAACGGTAACTCGAGGGTTGTGTGGAAAGTGCCGGGGAGGCTGGCACTGCAGCAGAAGTGAGAAGCTGCTCCCTGGTTTGAGCAGGCTGGAGGGCAGCTGAATGCTGCGGCAGGATCCAGTG
This sequence comes from Cavia porcellus, assembly GCF_034190915.1. Lineage (NCBI taxonomy): Eukaryota > Metazoa > Chordata > Mammalia > Rodentia > Caviidae > Cavia > Cavia porcellus. The sequence continues at coordinate 14,274,862 of NW_026947514.1, forward strand.
GCAGGAATGTCCCAGAGTCTGGAGGCGTGATGAGCAAGTGAAGGAGAATTAGCAAAACCCAGATTTGCCAGGAGTCCGTGAACCCACCTAGGGAAAGACACAAGGTAGAAGAGAGGAGAGGGCAAAATGAAGAATGTCCACCCTAGTGGGCCCCACGCTGGGCAGCGAGGTAGCAGAATATAGACTCAAAACTGGGAGAAGCAAACCAGGCAAGCAGGGTATTTTGGGCTAAAGGGGAAAGGATTTTAGACATAATGTCAGTCGTAATGGAGGTTTTATGTATCAGGTGGAACGGGTCCCTTGTGAGAGTGGCGGGAGGGCAGGAAGTGGGGAAGGGAAAGGAGCTGGAGTTCTGTCAAAGGCAGATCCATTTGTATTGCAATAGCAAAATAGTCTCAGTTGGGTAACTTATAAACAGTAGAAATTTATTTCTTGTAGTCCCGGAGGCTGAGAATTCTAAGATCAAAGTGCTGCAGGCAGGTTTGCTGTCTGGTGAGTGTCTGTCCTCTGCATCATATTGGGGAGAGGAGGAACACTGTCCTCACATGGCAGGAGGACAGAAAGGGTGTGTGCGTGCCCTTCATCCAGCTCTATCATAAGAACAGCTGATCCCTTTGTTAAGGAGGACATCCCATGGCTGATCTCTTTTGTTAGGGAGGACGTCCCATGGCTGATCATCTCTTCATTCCACCTACACTGGCAACTCCTGAATTTGGAGGGGACGTAGGCAGCAGCCCTGAATGGCTGGGCAATTGGGAGGCCTGGGAGACACGGATGATAACCGGTTCAGGAGGCGGCGACCTGTAGGCCAGGCTCCCAGCCCTGGCTCCGGGAACTTGAGCTTTCTCAGTGCAGAGCAGAGTTATAGGACCTAAAAGGGGATTGTGGATCCCTGTGAATGTCTGGGAATGGTTAAAATAAAGTCTTATTCCTAGGAAAGGGAAGGTAAGTGGAGGCAAGTGGTAATGAGGCAGGAAATTTTCCAGCATAAAAGGTCAATAGAAGTAGTACTTTGGACAGGCAGAAGATGCAGATGGGGCAGAAGCAACAGTTGGAGAACTTGTGTGGAGGCAGTGTCTTTGTTTTACAAAGAAGGAGGCAGTTTCGCCTGCTGGAGAGGGAAGACTGTGCTTTGCTAGTGGAGAATAGGTTGGAGCCAATTTTATTTTCTAATGGATGCACGGTGATATCTGGAGGCACTTTGGGTTGTTATAACTATTGAGTGGGTTCTGCTGGCTTTTACTAGGTGAGCCAAAACGTCCTACCATGCACAGGGCAGTGTCCCACAACAAAGCATGATCCAGCCCAAAATGCCAGTAATACAATTTAAGAAACTTTTGTGCTTGTGAGGTTAACAGCAGTTCTCAAATGTATTGGAGGAGTAAAGCCCAACTTCCTGGGCTGCTTGGTGCAACATCATGAAACAGTGCTATATGTAAAATACAGGATGCTTACAGCTATTTCCGTGCATGAGCATCCTCTCTCCCTTCCTCTTTCCAGGACCTTGGCTTTAACGGGCACCCAGGACTAACTGCAGGCTGGTTCTGCAGAAATCAAGATGAGGTCTTCAGTTTTAAATTTGGCTGAGGTCACAGAGAGAGTCTGTTTCTCACCCTGATTGGTAGTTCACCCCCAAATAGCCTTTTTTGCTCCTTTGTCAGTCACTTTCTGTGGCCCCAGATGGCGCATGCCTGATCGCTTCACCAATCTCCTGGTAATTGTCGGCCTCTAGAAACAGGACCGTCCTAGTAGACCTCCACTGGTCCCTTCTGTCTCTTGGTTTGTTCACCAGTTAGTATCTACACTGGAGTCTATGTGGATTTGCCTATTTGTAGCCTTCCTTAGAGTAGGTAGCATCTGTGGAGCTGTTTCTTCCAGCCCATTGGTTTTTAAAAACTGATGTGTCTTTTATTTGCATTTAGAAGATCTCAAAGCATCTTTAAAGGAAAGAGGAAGACGGGGCGGGCGGGGTGGCTACCTCTTCAGTTCTAGGAACAGAGAAGAGAGTCCAGTCAGGAGAGCTGAGGGTGTGCCTGTCTGTGGTACCCACTGCAGCTGCAGACTGTCTCCACGTGGCCCTACGCACGTCACCGAACTTCTCTGAACTGCAGTTTTCATGTAATCAAGAAGACCGCAGGGATTTTTGAGTTTACAAAATGCTTTGACTCTTGTATTATTTTTTTTCCTTCTTATGCACTAAAGACTGTCATGTCAGTTGTCCCCAATGTGCTGGGATGGAATCGAGAGTTTCACAAGAGACTTCAGCTGCATTTTGCACAGATAGATCCCCTGAATCCAGGCCCCATGCCTATAATTGGACCAGTTGGTTGCTGAGATGCTGTTCCATGCCCAGATGCTCACGTGTTCTTATTGCAGAGGTTTTAAGAGTGTTGAGAATGTCTCATGAACTCCTGAGTTCCACCTGAGCTCCCCGCGGTGCTTGTCTGATGGTGGGGGATATTTTGTAATTCCCGAGACCTCCCTTCACATGTCTCTGTCCTGGCTGCACTGATGCTGCCGCCCAAAGGTCAACAACTGGCATCCAGTTAGGGTGTGTTGTGGGCCTTTTATTTTTCTATTATTTCCTGATGATTGAGTCACAGAGTTAAAACAGTAGAATGCGTTCTTCATCACAGCTGCTTTGACTCTTGTATTCTTGGGAAACCAGCTTGATGGTAGACGTGATACGTTCAAAAGGATCGGTCACCTTCTCTCCTAGGGCTGTGACAGCAATTGGTGCTCAGTTGCCTAGAGAGTAGTGGGCAAGCCCAGGCCTCCATAGGACTGGCTGGGGGAGGCTGCTGTCTCTGTGTGTGTCCTTTCCCCATGCAATGTGGGCTTTCTGCTCTTCAGTGAGCTCTGGACCCTTCTTGTGTGAGCCAGAGGATGTTTACACATACAGCATGTGGATTGGATCATCCTGCCTGCTCCAAATGCCTTAGGCTTCCATGCATTTCCTTCAGATTCTCTCTGTCCCTGCCCCTCCCACCTTCCTCCTCCTCCTCCTTTACTTTCCTCCTTTTTAGGCATTAGTGTTAAAATTTAAAATATGCATAACATTTACAATGTCGACCTTTTTATTTATTGTTTTCTTGAGACAGGGTCTTGCTCTGTAGTTCAAGCTGGCCTCAAACTCCCCCTGTCTCAGCCTCCCAAGTCTACCACGTTGACCATTTTTAAGTGCACTGTTTGGTAGTGTTAAATGCATTTGCATTGCTGTGCAGCCTGAGTCTAGAACTCTTTTCATTTGGTAAAACTGAAACTCTGCATCCATTAAAGAACCCTCCTCACTCCCATTCCCCCTACTCCTGGCAGGCACCTTTCTTCTGCCTCTAATGGCTCTGACTACTCTGGAATCAGATAGTATTTGTCTCTCTGTCCCGGCATCTTTCAAGGGTGTGCCTTCAGGTATCTTACACTCGCAGCCCCTTCTGTTCTGTCAGGTGTATCAGTTTGTGCTTGGCAGCTGGTTCACTTTCTCACCTCATTTCCCATGAAGCCCACAGAAAGTCCAAACTGCTGAATGCAGGTGTAGATCTTACCAGAACTTCCCAGGGTTTGAGTTTACTAATCCAGCTGGTTCCCACAATGATCAAAGCTCATGGGTGTAGTCGGACACATGACAGATCATGTCACGATGGCAAGAGCCACCTTAGGCCTGTGTGATCTGTTGGCTTGCGGTGTCCCCTGGGGAACTGGAATAATGCAGGTGACACTGGGAGGCCTGAGGACGGTTGAGGGCTGTGAGTCTCTGACGGACGACCGGCGTGCTGTTCAGAAAAGTATCACTCATCCCTGGGGATTTGCTGGCTCAGCCGGGTCAGTGTACTCCACTGCAGCTCAGAGCCCGACTTTCTGGCAGGCAAAGCCCTCGTAACCTGTTGGTCTGCTTTTATCACCAAGTGGGTTTAGCTTCTACTGCTGAAGGTCGCAGGCTTCTGTGAGCGCGTGACTGAAATGAGACCTTCGTGGTGCCAGCGTTGCATTGTTTCCACTAATAGGAGCCCACGTGTCCTTCACATATGGTTAGGCTGATTGCTTTTTCTATCCTGGGCCTTTGCCTTGGAGAGATTCCTAACAAAATACCAGCCACAGCCTTCTTCCTTGGGGAAGGACGGCTCTGAGTTTTAGCGCTGAGAGGCTAGAAGAGGAAAACAGAAAGAACAGGCATGAAATTGGGCCGTTATATGTCTCTGTGGTACCTTGGGCTGGCTCCAGAACCTGGGCTGGCCATGGGCTTACACCGTCCATGTGATTACACCGTAAGTCTCCACATCTCCAGAGTTGGAAACCGATTTTCCACCCATAGAATCAGAGGATTGGTCTTATTTGGAAAAGTGTGGATTAAAACCCGCTCAGTTAGGGCTCGGGAGACCTCAATGACTATTCTGTGTAGAGTAGCCATTCCCAAGACACTGCATTTGTATGACTGGGTCTAAGGAGCACCCTATTTTCCCTGTGCACCCCATTCCCACCCTCCTTCCTCTGGACCTGCCACTCAAAGGGGAGATTTGTAGCCTCTCCCATGCTTTGACCATTAATTGCTTCTCTGAAATCTTATAGTTAACATACATTTTAAAGTAACTTCACATGTATGTGTTTTTAACTAACTTTGAGCCAAAAAAAAAATCAGCCAGGGATCTACAGCTGGAGAGGGCAAAAACGCAGTTTTCCGTCTCCTCAGCCAGCAGCCACTGAAGCCATTGGCCTTTCTACAGGCATTTCTTGTCTCCTTAAATAGAATCAGAGGAGGTTGGAGCTAGATAAGTCCATCAGTTTGATTTTGGAGGTCATATAAGATAGGATTTAAATTTTTTTTTTCTCCTCAGAGTCTTTTGTATGGTTCTCAATAGAGGCTTTCTTAAATCTTGAAATCTTCAACACTTAGACCATACCTATTGAGGAACCATCCAAAAGAAGAGTATAGAATTGGGAATAGGAGAGCCTAAAAACTTTGCAGTTGGCATAGGAGGAGCTGACTTACCCTGTGCAGGATAGAGAGCCCCCCCTCCTTGTAAATTCTTTAGTTACAATGGAGGGGGGCAAGCCAGAGAAGGCCGGGTACCAGCCCAAATCTCTGTCCACCCAGAGAGTACAGATTAGAGGCAGGGAAGAATAGCAATGCAATAGTTATCTGTGACTTAAGTATGTTAAAAGGATATTGTAGAAATCTGTCTGTAGATTTCTATCATACAGAGAATTTTCCTTATCTAAACCACTGGATTTATCTGACCTCAGTTCCCCACATTTGCTCCATCCCCTAGTGTCTGCTCAGTTTTCAGCCAAATCAAGGTCAGGATAAAGAGGAGATTTGGATGGCAGTAAGCTGGATATTCAGGCTCCTGGAGTAATACTCAATTATTGAATTCAGTAGAAGCACCAACTCCTTTATAATGAAGTCCTCAATTTTTGAATATCTTTATGAATCAGGTGATTCAGTATGGGCAACAGCCAGCCTGCTGTTTTTTTTGCTTTGTTATAAAAAAATAAGATGGTAAAACCCTGAGATCTTGCTGGGGCTGTTAAAAGATCATCTTAAGCATTTTAATGCACATTATTCTTCATGCAACGTTGAGCCTTCAAGGCCCTCAAATGGAATCGGATGAAGAGATGTCAGCTTGCTACCATCATCCTGCAGCCCTAAGCCACAGCTGGGTCTGTTGTCCTGGTCATCCAGAGCCAGAGCTGAGAATCAGGGCTGCAGGGAAAACCATGACTGAGATGCACTGTTCTTGTTTACTTGGAACATAGTGAATCCAAAACAAAACAAGATAAAAAGGTTCATTAACCTTTAGGTTCATAGTACAGGCAGAGATATTACAGGTTCAATCCCAGACTGCTGCGTTAAAACGATTGCACTAATGTAAGTCACACAAGGTTTTTGGCTTCCCAGTGCATATACAAGTTATGCATATATTGTGCTCTCGTCTGTTAAGTGTGCAGTAGTATTATATAGAAGAAACAATGTAGAGTGTTAATTTAAAAATAATCTGCTCAGAAATGTTAATGATCACCTGACCTGTTGGGAAAAATGGTGCTGATACACTTGCTTGACCCAGGGTTGCCAAAAACCTTTAATTTGCTTTTAAAAAAAAAAAAATTAAAAAACCCAAACAACCAAAAAGCCCTGTCGTGTCCGCGAAGCACAATAAAATGCAATATACCTGTATGTGGTTTTTCACACATTGGACATTTTCTTAACATTTTCTTCTTCCCTCCCTGCTTTGCACTCATGTACTGCGTCCTTATACGTGCCATACATATTCTTTGTACCTCTGGTCATGATATTTGGGCAGACAGTAACCTGTACTTCCCTTGCTTGTTAATAGCATGGCTGTCTTACACAACCAGAGACCTCAATCAAATAGAGAAACATGCAGTGCGTAGACCTTCAGGCGTACCTGCTGTGCACACCTCAGACCAATTTTTAAAAATTTTTTAATGTTGAATGTGACTGTTAACTGCATTCACCAGTATCATTTGCCGAGTGTTTTGGTGGAAGTAATTTATGCCACCTCTTGGGCTGGATATAGTAACATTTTGAACTAAGTGCTCTCTAACATCAATCTAAACTAATCCTTGATTCAGAATAACCTACTTTCTACCATAACGGTATTATTTATAAAGTCTTCCTCTGGATTCCTTTAAACAGTAAAAATGCTCACCTATAAACGCTGTGTCTTGGTGATAAATTGATTTTTCCTATTTTCCTGCCTCTCCTATTGCCAGACTGTGGATGATAACCCACCTGCAAAGTGTTACATAGGGTACGGAGTGCAACATTTTAAGCCAAGAAATTGAAAACAGGATGGGAAACACCAGCCTTGCGGAAGGGAGGGAGGGAGTCAATCAAGGTCATATCTGTACAGAAAGAACTCAGTGTTAGAGATGCCAAGAAAGGCAAGCTTTTATTTGTAACAGGCAGGTGGTACCAGGAATGCCTGAAAACCCACTTGATCTAAGAAGACATGGCTAGGAGTTCCTTGCTACATATATTTATGAAATGATGAACAAGTTAGCAAAAATTCTGAAGTTCCCAGCAGTGCCCCTGAGCCATGTACATTTTCTCATTTGTTTGCCCACAGGGAATTGCAGTGCCTAGGCTTAACCAGGGCCAAGATGGTAACCAGAACACTCACATGGACAGTTGTGCGTGAAATTTGAAGCCTGTGTATAATAAGTTTTTACAGTTAACATTTTTGGAGAGTATCAATAAAGCGTAACTGGGAAAGATGTTCTCAGGCCATTTTGAGTGATATTTGGAGAAAGGGGTGGAGCTGAGTCAGTGTAAATGAATTTGCAAAGCCTTATGTGTGTTTGTCTCCTCTTTCAGCACATCAGGTCCACCCATCTGGCCGGGCAGTACCTTCTTCAAGAGAAATGGAGCCCTTCTGCAAGGTAGGTGTCTAGGAGAACCTCCTCCTTTCCCTCCTCTCCCTTCCCCACTCGTGCGCTTGGTGCCACGCGTTGAGTAGCTGCTCTCTGGAGAAGTGTGATGGCTGTGGGTTGGTCTGTATGCCCACTTCTCTTTATTGCTTGCTGCTTGGTTGCTGTGGACTGTAAGTCTGAAACCAGGTCTCTAAGGACTGCTTCTTTGGCCCATTTTCAGTGGTCATATTCCAAAAGTGTTTGGGTTGCTTTGCCGGAATTGGAATTATGTGACAGTGGGTACATGACAGTAGTGAACACTGGACTGAGAAAACAGACCTTTTCACATATTTCCCGTGCTTGGGCTCATAAGGAATGGTTCCTTGCTTGGATATCTGTGTGTGCTGCTTTCCAAGGTTGGCTCTCTGGTATGGTGTGCTCAAGAAATTCAACCTGGCTTTCACCTCTGCTTTTGTGGTTACTTTTCTTTTTCTATTTCTGTCTTTCTTTTCTTTTCTTTTTTATTTATTTAATTGAGTTGAGGTCTTGCTATGTTGCCCAGGCTAGCCTTGAACTTCTATTCCCAAATAGTCTTCATGGCTCAGCCTTCAGAGTAGCTGGGATTATAGGCACATGACACCCATGACCTCCCGCTATAAATTTTGAAATGGACGAGATTAAGGAGGGATAAATGCTTAAAAGTAGCAAAAAGACGCATTCCAAAGACTTTCAGAAGTTATTTTTGGGTTATGGCTGTTTTGGGTACGTGCTCTCTGGATAAACTGGCCCCTAAGCGTCTTTCCGATTTTCTGTCCCCTTTAGCCTTTGTTGATTGGCCAGGAGTCAAGGTGGCACAGTTGCCAAAAGCAGATGGATTTGTTTGTATCAAGCACTTTCCAAGTGCACTGGCTTATGATGAGGGATTTTAGTGGCTTTTCGTTGGTGCACAGCTGTTTAGCCTCTGCCCTTTACAAAGCACACACTGAGACCAGTTGTGTGTGTAAAGAAGTAGAATATTAAAAGTGACTAAGAAAAGAGACATTTATCTTTAAGTTTCTGGAGTACCTCAATCAATTGTGAGAGTTGTTTTTCTTGTTGCTTTATAGCCCATGCAATTGCATATTGTCTTTTTAATAGTCCGTGAAATCAGGAATTTGAGAATTTCTTTGCATTTAGGTGAAGTGTAGGCAGGCAAGTATGGTTAGTCCTGATTGTAATAGCTGTCATAGATACCTTAAATTTCTAACAAACTAAAAGAAATTCCCTCCACCTTCAAAAATTAATACATAATTTTACAAAATCTGTTCTGCTCTCCCTCCAGATTATGTCAGTGAAAACCAATTATGATCCTCCTTTGAGTTTTTCTGAAGTGAATTTCAAAGTTATTTGCACATTCATTTTTTCTCTAGAACTGTAGCAGTAATATAGATATCATTAATATTTGCAATATTTTGAGAAAAGGGATTTTGGAGCTTTTTCTTCTAGAATTGTTATTCATTTCCACATTGGGTAGGATTTGTATGCATATCAGTTATTTTGATTGTATGTTTGTTTCTGGAGGGTAAAAACATAAGAGAAGGTAAAGTTTCTGAAACTGAGTGGTTGCAGGGTGAGAGTAGATGCTATGATTGTAGGCTTTTTTTCTCCTACTGATTTAAAAATTCCCCAGTTGCTTTATGCAGTGAGAATTAAACTAATATGAATTGCAGATGCTCATTGGCTCTGGATCCATTTAAAACAGTATTGTTTTTGGTACATTTGAGCATCAACATCTTGGTGAGAGTTTGAGAGTATAGGTAAAAACTTACGAACATTAATGTTTTTCTGAGATGTTTAATCATTTTGCTAGGTGTGTCTAGCGTTCTTCAGTTACTTTTATCGTGATAAGATTTTTCAAATGGTGTCTTCCTAAGTAGTATTTTTGTGTTTCTCTAGCAGTTAGTACTGGGACATGCAGAAGTTGTTAATATCCATGAGCAAAAGTTGTGCAGATAAAGATGTGGATGTATAAAGAAATGATCCGCCCATTCGCATCAGTGGATCAGATGGTTTAGATTAAAATTGAGTAGAGGGAAATATACTTCATAAATATCCTTTTATTATTTATTTATTTTATTTCTCTAGCAAGTAGGGTTTTTGTTGTTGTTGTTGTTGTTGTTTTTGATCATCAGACCCTGTTTATTAAAGGGTTACAATCAGGAAGATTGAAGTTGAGACCAAGGCAGGACCAGAATACCCAAGAAAGGGCCTACTGTGTGCATTTTCCCAAAGGCCAAGAGTATAAAGAAATAGGATAGAAATTTAGGCATGATGTATGGAAGAAAGAGCTTTATTTTTACAAGATGGTGGAAGCAGAGGTGCTGTCACTTCTGGGGGAACTGACACTTGAGTAATACCTTGGAAAACAGATGTGGGTATCTGGAATGGGGGAAATGACATCATGGAGAGCCCTGCAGTAGAGCCTCCATGGAGGTGTGGAACATGAGCTCCACGTTACGCTTCAGGACAATGCAGGTGGCCCTTGGCTTACGATGTGGCTACGTCCAGATCAACGCGTTGTAATCTGAAAATATCATAGGCTGAAATGTGTTTAACACAACTGACCTGCTGCATGTTGTATCTTAGCAACACGGTACATTGTAGGGTTAGAGTTTCCCCCTTGTGATCTTGTGGCCAACTGGCAGCTGTGGCTTGCTGCCAGTGTGTGGCATCACAGGAGAGGACTGTGCCTCCCACCACTAGTCTAGGAAATGATCAACATTTGAAGGACAGTTCAGAATGCATATGGCTTTTGTGCTATTATCAAGTTGAAAAATTGTACGTCAGGTACCGTCTATAATGTGATATACTAGGGCAGTGGTGGAAAACCTGTGGCACACGTGTTACAGGGAGCTATTTGTGTTCTCAGAAGCTCTAAAATGTTTGCCATAACTGTCCTAGGGAGAAATAATGGAAATAAAAATCTGAAGCGACGTCGAAACCAAAAATGACACAATAATACTAGGAAGCCAGTTTCAGTTTACGTGGTCTAATAGTTGTTTGGTTTGTAAAGCACTGAGTGGCAATGTAGAATATTTGCTTTTTTCCAGTGCAAAACGAATTGTAAGAATTAACTGGAAGTACTTGAGGTCTTCCTTGGGTGTCGTGCATGGTGTCTGTGTTTTGATTCAGCTGTGGTGGGGCGGGGGGGGTGTCATGGAATCACCTCCTGTTTTGAGGATAATGGGGTAAGATTTGGTTTGGATTACAGCAGGCTGGGGTTCTTAACATAATTGGTCATTTCGTCAATTCATAGTATTTATTTTAAATGCCGTTTAAGCTGCGAGAGACAATTTTAGTATTCTAGCAGTTTCAGCAGACAAGTGAGCACTTCAGTTCATCTACAATAGAAACCAAGCCAAGCCTTAGAAGGGGACAAGCCTATTGTTTAAGGGAGACCAGGGGCAGGTCCAAACAGAAGTGTGGCTTATTTGGAGTCTTACCGGAGTGGCCAGCTGACAGGTGTCCCTGATGGTCTCTTCTGTATGTCTGTCTCTGTGTTTGTTATGATCTCTGTTTGAAATACTTTTAAAAATTTGTATTAGTTTAATATCTCATTTTTTAATGCAAAGAGTAAAGTTTTTTCCCCCTATCTTCCCTTTTTTCAATTCCCCTTATTTTCCCCACATTCAACTCACTTATCAAAGTTAAAATTGAGGTTCTTTAAACATCACCTCCACATGGGTTAGTTTAATGAAAGTGTCCTTTGTAATTAAAGATACTCCTCACCTCTGCTCTGACCGCTCATCTGGACCCTAAGGGTTTCATCCCAGAATGACCATGGCATTGCTACTCTTGTTAGCTTCAGGCCACCTCCTAAAAAGGGACCAAGCTGCTGCTATTCCTATCTGCCCCTTCTCCAAAGTCTTCCAGAACTTATAGGATTCAGAGCTCCCCAGAGTTTTGTTCAGAGAGAACTTACTGCCTGTGTAATAGTCCCCCAGCTGACCACCTGGGCTCACTTTAGTTTTTGCTTTTCCTGTGAGCGTGCACCCTCTAGGCCCACTCTCACCACCCCACCCACAAGCACTTTGTTCTACATGGCTGTGTGTCAGAGATGGGAGGGCGGGATGGACTACCCAGGCCCAGGGCCTGCTGTATCAAACCGTCTGCCCGTTCTGCGAACAGACCAGAGCCCCAACCATTCTTGTGAACCTTCTCTGGGAGCCGGCTGCTACCAGCAGTGACAAGAATACTGGTTTTACAAACCAGTTACTAACTGAACACACTGCCGCCCGTCTGCTCTTGCCTTCACTGTCCATTTCTCCGTCACTCTCGTATTGGGCTCCAGTTATTATCAAATCTGGTTCCCTCAGATGCAGTCGTAGAATTAAAGTAAACTCTATCACATGCATAACAGATTTTTATTTCCATTCACTGCTGACAGCCCACCGGCTCAACTAATGAAATGGAAAGAAATCCTTAAAGGCATTTTCAGTGCTCAGAGCGGGATTATGCTGTCACAAGCTCAAAAGCAAATAGGGAAAAAGAGACCAGTTCTGCTGCTATCAGATGCACGTTGTGGCTACATGTGTGCCAGTGCACACGCCTCCAGTAAAATGTGCATGAAGTCAGCCATATTATTAGATGACTTACTGTGGGGAATCCCATTTTTTCCCCATGTTCTAGGTTGATTTCTTGTATGGACTTCCTGGAAGTAGTATCCTCTTTGTACACCTCTATGTACTCTCCTCAGGCCTCCGCTGCTTCCATAACTCTGCTGTGCTGTGTACTCATTCCCCAAAAGGCTCAAGAGCAAGTACTGAGTATGTCAGAAACGAATTGTAGTGGAAAGAACATTGGATTATGAGTGAGAGGCACCTGGGTACTGGTTCCAACCCTGCCACTTAGTAAGTAACCTTTGTAACCTTGGATGAGCCACAAGGTTTATCCTTATGGCTTCATGAAAAATAGGTTAAAATACATTTCGAGATGTAATGCAATCACATTGGGGACCACGCTTTCAATACATGGACCTTTGGATGACAAACCATCTCATAAAACCTTAGTAGCCTCTCTGTGGGGATAACAGCCTGTCTCCTGAGGTTCTTGTGAGGGTTCAATGAGTTCATTTTTGTATGCAGGACAGTTTACAATAAATTCGCAGTTGAGGTTCACTACTGTAATATTCTAAAAACTGAACCTTAGGAAAATAGGGCTAAAATCCTGTGACCCAGTCCCTCACGCTCTTTGGCTGCCCTCCTAAAACCTCTGTTGTCTATTTATAGAAGCGATTCTCAGAAGGGGCAAAGGACTGGGAATGCCCAGTTAGACTATGAACACAAATCTGAAAGACAGTTTGTTTGTGTCTTTATCTCAGGCTCAGTATATCTCGGACTGCTTAAGAAGCTGTCTGACTCACAAATAAAGCTCTGCTCCTTGCTCTGTAAGTGTGTACACTCAGCAGGTTTAGATAGCTGTAGGAGGGGCACAAGACATGGTGCCACACAACTCAGACTTGGCATCTGCTCCTTGACCCAGGACTGCAGTTATAATTGTTTGTAAACTGGAGCTGTCGTTACCGGTATGGGAAGTAACACATGTGATGTGTTTTCCAGGATCTTGGTGGAGATTAAGGAGAACCATACATGTAAAAGTATTCAATCCAGTGCCTGGCATTTCCCAAATGCTTGATAAATGTTGTTTTTTAGCTTTGATTGTTTCACGAAGATTTCTTTCTAATCGTTATTCCTGGTAGGTGTATCCAAGGTGAAGAGTTGTAAAATTCTGCAAAAGTACGTTTTCCAAAACCTCTCTTTTGCACCATCCTCTGCTTGATGCCGGCCTCTTCAGCGTTTCTTTTTCACCACAAGCAGTGTGCCACTGCTAGACTCCCACATCTGGCCACAGATTCCGCTTTTTAGTCCAGCACACACATTGCTTCTCTGGAGAGGATCCTGGATCTTTGGTTTTGTTCTGACTCTCCCTAGCTCTCTTCCCTGCTCGTCTGGAGCCGTAGCCCCCAGGCTCTTTGACTTCTTTCATCTGCTACACAAGCTGACTCTTTTGTCCATTTTGCAAAGGAGGACAGCACCTAATGCATAAATCTCCTGATTCTTGCTCCCAGGCATACCCATTTGAAAAAATTAGTAATAATAGAAAAGAGGAAGAAAAAAAATGCTGTCCACCCCCAATCCTAATTGCCTTCTGTCCTCTTTTGGCCCAGGAAACCCATTGGTATTTAGGAGGGTTCCATTTTTCCTGGCATCGTTTGCCTTATTGTTCTGAAGTGAATAAATAATTTTACGTAGTAAAGGCAGCTAGCTGTTTGCTTACACTCAGAGGTAAAGTTAAAGAGATGTGTTCAGCTATTGTATTTGCTCAGGTTTTACATGTTTTTATGTTTGTTTAAAAAAAAAAGTAAGGAAATGTAATTCTCCAACCCTTGGTTAATTCTGATCTTTACTCAGATTTGAGGACCCATATTTGCCCTGGTTCCTGTTAGCTCACCTTCCCCAGGGCCGTAGCCTGGTGTGGAATCTGAGGACCAGGCAGAGATGCTGTCTTCTTGTCTGACCTTACTTAGCGTCTGTGGTTCCTTCTGCCCCTGACTCCAGTAACTACTTTAATGAAAACCTGGTTATTGCCATCCAAGCAAATGCAACTCTGTGAAAAGACTAGTGGAGGCAGAAGGAGCTGCCAGCCTGCAAGGACAACGTGAAATTGGAAGAAGCTTCACCTGAGAGGCTCCTCCAGCCCAGCACCTGCTCTGCATGAGTGGGCTCAATCCGATGGCTTGGGGTAGGAGGCAGAAACTGAGGCCAGGCATGAGGGGAGAGAGCACAGGGCAAAGAGGAAGCTTCATAAGACGCGTATCTAGAAAGGAGCGTTGACCTTGCAGACAGATCTGGGATTTTCAGAAGAGCTTAGAATGAGAAAGAGGGAAAAGCTTGGAGGAAAAAGTCTGAAGACTTAAGTTAGCAGCCAAAGAGGAGTGATGACCAGCGACAAGGATGGTGGCATCACAATGGCGAACAGTGGCCTGGTCAGAAAGCGAGGAAAATCGCTGCGGTGAAGGGCACAGAGTTTCAGGGAGATGGGAAGCCCTTCCTGGACAAGGTCAAAAGGCTTTAACCAAAAGCTGCAGGAATCTGCCGTTTTGTATTGTATTAGTATATCCTGTATCAGGATGATGATGATGATTATTTTGGTGCCGGGGAATCAAACTCACAACCTCATGCTTGCCAAGCAGGGACCCATGCTGCTGAGCTAAATCCCCAGCCCATCAGGATTATTTTAATTCTTTGTGTGTTTGTTGTTTTCCCCCCCTCTAAAAAATACCTTCTTAACATTTGTCTTCAGAATAATATATTTTTGTTATAGGAGATAGGCAATAATGTAAAAATAAAAGTTGCTCATAATTTCACCATGTAGATGGAATATGTATTAGGTTTTTTATTTATTTAAAATTGAAGTGTAATTCATATAGCAGCAGTAACCGTTTTACGGTGTGCAGTTTGGTAGCATTTAACAGGTAGTGTGTGTAACCATCACTTTTCACTAGTTATAGAGAGTTCTATCACCTTGAGGCGACCTTTACCCAGTTTGTGCCTCTCACCCCAAGACGAACCTACTGTGGATTTAACCTGTTCTCGACATGTCATATCGATAGAGTCAGAGCCTATGTGACCGCTTGTGTCCGACTGGACATATTCTGTATTTTAACCCTATATATTAGGTATTAGTACTCCTATTTTGTAGCTCAGAAACATAAGTCCTGAAATAAGTGTCCTGCTCAAGGTCTTAGAGCCAGGGTCAGAAACCTGGATTCACATCGATTCTTAGTTTAAAATAATGCACATATTTCTAAACACTTTTCCATTTCAGATGTGAATTTAGATGTTTTGTAGGACGAGAGTCTGTGAGAACTGTTACAATGCTTAAAAGCAATTTACAATGACAAGATAAGAGATGGAAATGAATGTATATGTTGTTGTCTTTCTTTGAAGTAATTAAGATGTTTGTTTTCCCATCTTGTCCCCTCCTGTGACTATCTTAGTTCATTGTTTAAAAGACTGGATAAAGAAGAAGGGAAATCCTTGAATTAGTCATTGAATTCTAGACAATGAGAGGAATCACCTACTCCTTAACAGAATGAATATTTTATTTTAGTCTGTGTGAATTTTTTTATTTAGATACATATGAATAACCATGTACCAAAATGTAGTTCATCAAAAGCAATATTTCCTTTTAGTTTAGTTTCTGATCATTTAAAATGTCTATTACATTATATCAGTTAGATTATAAAATACAAAGATTAAACAGCCTTGGGTCATGTTGTACTGCAGAGCTAAGCATTAAAGCACAGCTAAAAAAGTCATTCCCCTTCTGTGTAACCACACTCATGTCTAGAGATACCTTCATAAAGTTGCCTAGACTCAATGGCGAAGAATGTTTGAGAATTCATTCTGAGCAAGCTGCTTATACAGTATTAGTTTTAGCAGTGTACTTAAAAGCAGCCGCCCATGAACTGCAAGAGGTCAAATTTGTGTTCTTTTCGGTTCCCTTGATGACCAGAAAGCATGGCATAGAGCTTTGGGTACAGGCTGTGGTCTCTGTGTGTGTGCGTGTGTGTACATGAGGGCATATGGCGTGAGTCTCGCCAGTGCCCTGTCTGAGCTCCAAAATAAACGTCTTCCCTACCAACCTTCTGCCTGTCTCTCCCTGACATTTCCATCTACCCAGCTCTTCGATTGTGCTTTGTGAGTGACAGTCCTCAAACAGGCAGAGAGAGGATAAATGACCTTAGCTTTCACATCAGCCATACGGAGTCCAGTCTCGCCTTGCTGCCCAGTTGCTGTCTGACTTTGAAGAAGTTTTGTAAGCCTCTTTGAGCTACTATAGAATGTAAATGATGATCTGCACAGTTCTGTGGCACTTAGGAGGTGTTCCAAGAGCAGATGCTGCTGCCCTGAGCTCACTCCAGAGGGGACAGCAAGAGCAGGAGAGAAGAGTGTGAACCATGGAGCTGACCAAGGACCAGCCTCTGCCATCTACCAGCTGAATGACCTTGAGCTGATGAGTTTGAGCCTTCTCTTTCAGGTCAAATAGATAGTGGTAGTTATTTTATGGCATTTATAGGAATTAAAAGATATATATAAACTTTCACAGTGCTTGGTATTAATGGGTGTTCAATAAATTGAGTTAATTATGTTTATGTTAGCATTTGTAGGATATCTTATAATTTCTTAAGGTATTTAGTACCTTCCATTCCCAAAGAAGAACAAAAAATACCCAACAATCACAGTTTAAAAAAAAAAAGTCCTCTTGCAATTGCACTGAAGGCGTACCTTGAAGAATATTTAGGACCGTGTAGTCTGTCTGCATCTCTGGGTATCCTCAGGCAAATCAACGCAGATGCTCACAGGAAGCAGAACCTGAGTCCTGACCAGCCGTTCTCCTTGACACTTTTGAGTGACTGAGATCCTGCAGAAATGTGACAGAGAAAGACGATTCCTGGAGGATGGGTGGAATTACTTGTGATCTGTACATGTGTTTTGTCTGCTTAGTCACCTTGGTGGTGCCCGAATACGAACTAGACTGAGACATTTGCAAAGATCGTTTTCCGAGATCAGGTCACGGGAGAGAAAGACAGCTAGCCAGCCACGTTTGCAGTAATAAGGAACTTTAGAGCTTCTGTGAAGGGGTCACATTGAGCCTGTGGGTCTCTCCACCCCTGCCCCCTGCTTACCATAGCTTGTGTTAGTTGGGGCAAATCTATGATGGTCTGAGCCTGCTTATTTTGATACAAATGGCAGAGAAGAGTTTGAAGCACAGGTCTTTGCCTTGATGAAGTTTTCCAGTAGAGATTTTCTAACCCAGCATCTTGCTGTAGATTGATTCATTTCCCACATCTGAATGAAGTTTTGACGGTGTCCTGATAAGAAATAGAAAGCCCAGGACATATACACATGCCAGTTTGGTATTGATTATTTGTGTCCTGTATTTCTCAAGACTTTGAGAGACTTCAGTCTCCATGGTTTGCTTTGATTTGGGAATGAAATAATTACAGATAGAGTTTGCAGTTTAAAACTTGCTTTCACTTTCAAACCCGCACAGCCTTGTGTGCTCTCACTGGGGTGATTCCTAAGGATGACACATACAATCAGCCTTGTCAGGGCATCTTTTTCTTCTTGTGGGACTCACGGCTTGCCTTACTCCCTCCATTTCCCAACATAAATTCCAAGTAGGAGGTCCCGGCTTTGTACAGGAGCTCTCAGGCCTGTGGTAGCACACAGTCCCTTCCTGCAGCATCCACCAGGGTAAAAGAAATCACACAAACACAAAGAAACAAAGATGACGGCTGCTCTTCTCCTGCCTCGTATTTGAAAGAGATGACTCCCTTTTTCCATAAGCCAGCTAGAAGTAGATTTGTCTTGCATGCAAACAAGGATCCTAACTAATAAGGCATCTCTACATTAACATCAGTTAAAAAAAACATGTCTGTCAGCCACGGATGACTTCAGGTGCTCGTGAAAGTGCAGCCCCTCTGTTGTCCTCGGAGCCCCACTTGGTGGTTTGACAGTCACTTCGAAGAAGACAAAGTGAGCGTGGAGTGTTTTCCAATGATGGGACTTGTTGTAACAAAGTAAGATCATGGTAATAATAATAATAGCTAACGTTCATACCCGCACAAGAATACAAAGCACTGGCTTGGGTGCTATTTCATTTATTTCTTGAGATGGTGGTGGAGTACTCTCAATCTTATGGATGAAAAAACAGAAGCTCAAAGATCAAGTATTTGAGCAAGCCAAGCAGCGCGCGCGTGCATACACGCGCGCGCGCACACACACACACTCACACACACACTGGTGTGTGTATGTGCACAATCGCTTAACTGTAGAGGTGTGTAAGTACGTACAGGGTAAGTGTGTGTGCGTGTGTCTTTTAAGAGGGGTTGCCAAACTCAAGCCTATAGCACAAAAGCGATTTTAGACAGTGTTCACTTTCCTCCATGTTCTTTGTTTGACACATGTCCAACGAATGGCATTGTAGTCAAATGGACTATAGAGGAGGACTGTGTCCACCCCCTCATGGTTTCAACTTCCAATCCATGTGCATGGTGTGATGGTTTTTGAAATGGAACACATTTTCTCATTTAGCATCTTTTCTTCCCATCACCACATTTTAGATTCATTGCAAACCATTTTGAGTCTCATTAGAGGTATCTTAATTTTAAAAATTAAGTTGGGAACTAGCAAGTGAGATTGAAGAGGCAATATCTCTGGTTCTGAGCTGGATTTTCATTAGTCAATTACTCTTCAAATTACACTGATTTCAGCTGTGATTATTACTATTTTTCCTGAGTAGATGGAGTAATGAGAGAAATGCAAAGACTAGGCTAACAGTAATCTGAGGCTCCAGGCCTTCTGTCCTCTGCCCCACTTCTGTCCTTGGCCCCCCACTTTTGGCACTTCACCTCCACCTGCTGTTGGTCTAAGTGATGAACTACTGTCCCCTCAATCCGTTTGTCCAGCTGCTCACAGCTGCTTCCCAGCAGTCCCAGTATAACTTCTACAATCGGTGTGATGCTGGCCACGCTGCACTGTCACCACATCCTGGAACACTCGCCCATGTTTGTGGGTGTCTGCTGTTAATTCTTCACCCTTCCTGATAGGCCTGATTTAGATACAAGACTTACACAGCACCATCTTCCCCCACCCAGTCCCACAGTCTAACCACTCTTCCCTGCAAACCAAACCCTCTCACCACTGCAGATAGTAGAATTTGACCACAGCATTTTGCTTTGATCTCCCCATCGTCTTTCCTGTAAGGAGTAAGGTCAGCTGTCAGTAAGGCAGATGGTTTCCTGTCTCCATTCTGGTTATATTTCTCCATCGCTTTCCAAGACATGTGCATCACATACTACTGTACTGTCTGTGCCCATGATTGTGGTCACTGCCTTTGGTATGGGCCTCATGACTTTGTGAGCATAGCTAAATGTGTGGTTTTTGCCACTACTGCAAACATGGTGATGCCTTTTGTATTTGGTTTATAGACTGGAATTATGTTGTAATTGAGATGTGTGTTCTTGACCATGCCAAGCAATTGAGGAAGTTAGATTTAGGAGATGAAGCAACAGTAGACTCCACTGCCTGGGTGACAGCCCTCTGCAAAGTCTTCGTTGATTCTTGTCTTCTTTTTTGTGGAATCTGAGCTCTTCCACCATGGCAGGAACTACTAAGAGGGTTTATCCCTCCACTTCTATCTCTAGTTAGGCTGAAATCTCCTTGGGCTGGAAGTTTTCTGATGTTTATCCCAAGCATTCTTTAGGAAACCCATAAAAATTTGTGAAGTATGTGCTTATAATTCTCTGTTCTGGACTGAATTGTGTCCCCCAAAAATGTGCATGTTGAAACCCAACCACCAGTGAAACTAAATTTGGAGATAGGTTCATAGAAGAGGTAATTAAAGTGACAGGAAGCGTGGAACTCTAATCTAAGAGGTGTCCCTCTAAGAAGAAAAAGACCCAAGAATACAGCATGTAGAGGAAAGACCCTGAGAAGACACATCAAAGAAGGTATCTAGGTGAAAGCCCAGGGCAGAGGCTTCTGAGAAACCAAACATGTCAACTCTGGATTTCCAGCCTCTAGAGCGGTGAGAAAATAAATTACAATCATTTAAAACATCCAATCTGTTGTTTTGAATCATACAGTACAAGCTAATCAATGCATGTATCAACTGTCTAAGCCCCTATACTCTGAAGTTGACTCTGGGGGTCAACTTTGGCTGCTAGGGAAGTCTGAGAAGATCCCAGAGTTGGCTGCTCCAGGTTAATTCTCAGTAATGTGCAGCTGAATCTCATGTCCCATCCCTTCTTCGCTTGTAGAGAAGCAAGTCTAACTAACTCAGGCAGTCTGGTTCAGCAGTCCTTAGTCTACTAGGGGAAGGGAATGCTGTCATTATCTAAGATTCTGGGCCCTTGAAAAACTATTTTAACTTGGCTACTAGCATATGCCTGAGACTTTAGCAGTGCTTTAAAGTAGCAATTATCACGAGTGAAAAAGCTGGAAGAATCTTAAACAGGAAGAACTGCATTCTGGCCATAGACCTTCTGCTCACTAGCTGTGTATGCTTAGATATGTTGCCTAACCTTTTTTGTTTTAAATAGTTTTTTAAACATCTGTGCTCCTGTGATAGACAATTTTCTTTCTTTTTCTTGGAAAGAGCCCTCCACCCCCACAGTCCATCTGTCCAGGTGCGTCCAAGTGATGTCTCCACCCCCAGGTTGAGCCAGTCTGCCCTCTGAATTCCTCTACCCACAGTGTGGGTTCAGGGTGGGCAGGCAAGCCTGGTCTAGTTAAAGGGATTCTCAAACCTTCTCCTAGGAACAATGGGGAAGAACTAGATGCAAGGCCTGTGTTGTAGCCTGAGTGGCATCTGGCAGAGACATGCATGTCTCTCCCAATTTCCACCAGAGACAGAGCTGAATTGGGGAGACAGCGGATAGGACAATGTCATTTGAAAGGCATCACTGCCTCTGTTTTTCCAGTCACAGAAGAAAGTAAAGTCTTTTGATGTACTAGATTTTCAAAACTCTCTTGAATCCAGGCTTTGTGCCACGTGCCTGTAATCCCAGCTTCTGGGAGGCTAGGTGGGAGGATCACAGGTTTGAGTCTAGGCAATTTAGTGAGACCTTGTCTCAAAAAAAAAAAAAAAAAAAAAAAAGCTGGAGATGTAGCTCAGTGTGAACGCTCTAAATTCAATCTCCAGTACTGCCAGAAAGAAAATAAATCTCTTGAGATGGAAAGATTCTCACTGTCTTAGTTACTTTTCTCTTTGCTGAAACAAAATATCCAACACCCAAAAGTAAAGGAGGAAAGGTTTATTTAGTTCACAGTTTGTAGAGGTTTTAGTCCATAATCAGCTAACTCTAAGGCAAGGTGGTGTGGCAGAGGGGCAGTCTTCAGGGTGGTGGAAGACAGCAAAAGCAACAAGTGTCAGAAGACAGAGACAAACCTCTGTCTGTATCTAGTCTACCAGGATTAGGACGGTGCCAGTTCAATCAGTGGACTGATCCAGGAATCACCCACCCTTAATCTCAGGCTCATTAACCCCAGCATTGCACTACAAATCAATCCCATACTCTAGATTCAGCCACTTCTGCAAAAACCCTCTGTCCACATGAGGCTTTGGGGGGGCATCTGGACACAAACAACAACACTCACCCAACAGAGTTATGAGCACCTACCCTATACTCCATACAGGATCTTCAGGATATAATTTCCTTGTATTTTTGGGAGAGGTGAGTATGCTAGGGTTTGAACTCCAGGAGCCCACACATGCTAAGCACATGCTCTAACCATAAGCTGTCTAACCCCCTGATTCCGTTTTTAAATGAGTTCATGAACCCAGAGGCTTTGATATGCAGTTTGCACATAGGAATTACTATTCAGAAAACCCAGTATCGGGTGTCTAGTAAACTCCTATCAGACTCTGAACATCCTAAAGAGGATGTATACATCTTGCACTGTGTCACTTTATAAACAGTGAGTAAGTGGAAGCTGATGATCTCATCAGTAGCAATGATCATAGCAGTGATGTGAGAGGAGACAGGGAAGTCTTTAGAGAATTTTGATTTGAGGATGAAAATACCCACGCAGAGTCCTATGTGAGAGGGAACTGATGCCATTATGGGTAGAGTGAAGGGAAGATGGGTGGGCATCCTCATGATGGTGGAATGACACTGAGCATGGTGTGCACAACCCTGTGCCTGATGGGAGAATTTCATGGGGACCCATTTGTTCATGAGTCCCTTCAGACTTTCCCATTTCTCTTGGGTCCAGTTCTCATATGATCACATGGGGTTGGGGCTGCCCAGCCAGGGACAGTGGTTCTGAATATCCTTGGGGTGCAAGGTAGCAACTGGAGAGATAGAAGAGAGAGGCTCCTGAGGTGCTGATATCCTTCTCAGTCTTTCTTCTGGGTGCTGGTGACATGCGCAACTAGTTTAGGAAAATTCATCAAGCCACATGTGTATTTGGACTTGGCTGGATATTTTATCACTTCACTAAGAAGTTTCAAAAATGAATGGGCCGCCATGATTACATCTATTTGATTTCAGATTTCTATTCTGTATATGGTAGTGAGCCTCAGAATTCTTACATGATTAAAAAAATAGGATTGACATAGATTTTATTCAATCAATGTAGTAATTTAGAACTGGGCAGAATGCAAAGTAACAAGAATTTGTCTAACAGTTCAAGCGTGTTTTGTGAAGGCCCCCCAATACTGCTTGTTATTGATACTGTTAATACAATATTTAGATTCCATTTTGAACAAGCCAGCTGGCAAAGATTATGAAAATGTCAATTTCTCCCCAGAGTAGGTTGAGAAAAAGTTCATAACCAGAGAGTTAGGTTCACAAGTGGAGGTTAAGATGAATTTATGTGAGTAGACTTGAAATTAAGGAGAAATTTAAAGCCCTTTAGCAAAATCTTTAAGAGCTTTGCCAGAGTACATTGGTGAATGATATACACTTTAAAATTTTATGTAGAAAATAATTCTCTCATTCCATCACAGTATCTTGATAGATAACTGCTTTGGCAAAGTAATTGATTTAGAAATTGTTTAAACATCAAAACTTCATACAAGTATTTTGCTGGGGAAGAAAACAGACTTTTGAGAGTTTAAAAAGCAAGAAAGCCAGTTTGACAGAGACTTCTAGTCTGCAGTGGTATACCAAATAACTAAGATCTTTTTCAGCTGTAAACACGTGTAACTGTGGTTGTACCTTGGCTGTTGGCTGGAAATGAATATCCTTCCTTGGCAGAATTTGTCAAGATGATTAGGATGTGCAGCAAGGCCTGTCGGATCAGTGAAGCATTTGTTATCTTCAATTAAACTGAAAGTCTCCATACGTCACTCCTTTGTAAATACTAAGTGGTAAATGCCACCTCTTCGGTTTTCAACTCACTTGAGAATGCGTTACAAAAAATACAAAACTTAGCATCATTTTCATTAACAAAAATTGAGCAACCGTATTCTGAAAATTTGAAATTCGAGATACTCCAAAATCTGACATGGTGCCTCAAGTGAGAAAATTTCACACCTGACCTCATGAGATACGGGTCAGAGCCAAGATGCAGGCAAACTGAAAATATGGTATAAAATTGCATTCAGGCTGTATGTATAAAAACATAGATGAATTTCATGTTTAGACTTGACTCCCAGGCTCAAGATATATCTATGTATATGCAATTTTTTTTTTTTTTTTAAATCCAAGATCAGAAACCTTTCTGGTTCCAAGCATTTTGGATAAGTAGTACTCGGACATGGATTTTATTTGACAGTGTCCCAGGGCCAGAGGTTCTAGTGCTGTCATAGTTCAGGGACACATTTCTTTTGTTTTCCCAAAAGAGTTAAGACAACATTACAGTGCATTTATGGATAGGTACCCACGTTTCGATTTTGCTGAGTTTAAAGTTCTTCCTGCCTCACCTATTCTCCCTGTTCTAATTTGACCCTCATGTCTAATAAAAGGAACTTACTTACTGCTTTTCCTGGAACAATATAATTTGAATAGCATTTTCAACATACCTGGGACCATGATTTTGGTGACAGCAGCAGAATTCTGCAAGTCACACAGACTTCCCATCGGTATGTGTTGTGCTTGCACAGGGACTAACTGGAGTTATAGAATTGCAGGGTGGGAGGTTTTAAAGATACCTTGCTGGGCACAACTTTTGAATACACAAGCAAAGCAGACTCCATTAGGCAAAAAGCACCCTGTCCAACTCTCCCTTCGTGCCTTCTTTTCAAATGGAGCCACCTTCCCTTCTGTTCTTGGTATATTCAGAAAGATGAGCGAGAAGCAAAGACTCCTTATTGTAATACGGAGGAGTATCGTAACATTGCTGTGGTTTCAGTCAGTGATGGATCACACGTACACTGGTAGACCCATAAGATTATAATAGAGCTTAAAAATTCCTGTGGCCAACGTGGTGGATTAACTAATGGTTAACTTGTAACCCAGCTGAACGGAGTTAGCATAGTGCCGGCTGCGGAAGGCCCACCTGAGGACTGCTGCCAACAGCAGAAAAGAACTGTGGGGAGGATGGTACATTGTTGATTCTCCTGGAGAAACTCATCACGTTGGTTTCCTGATAATGAACTCAGCTATTCTTATCATCAGTGAAGCTTGGGTCTTCGCTTTCGCTGAGGATGGCTGCAATTCTTTTGCGGAGAACTTTGGTGCTTACCTTGAGCGTCTCTTCCTGGCTCCAGTGCAGATTCCTCTGCCTGTTGGCACAGATCCTTTACCCTGCTGGCACAGACTAGCTTCCACACTGACGTTGGGCCTGCTAGTACAGACCCTTGACACAGACCTGCATGAAACATTATCATGGGCTCTAGGCCTCCAGCTGGACTCGTGGAGGACATTGTCATGGGATCCAGGCCCTCAGCTGGATTCTGTGGATCTCTAGTGTGTGGCCAGATCTCTTGCACACTCTGCATTTGACTTTTTAGGTGAATATTATAAAATAGTCCTGTATTAAATCCGTTCCCTTGCAAACCCTGACTACAACAGGCAAACAATATTGTAGCATCTTAATATCACAGTGCATCACATCACTCTTGGGTTTATATACTATCTTTTTGATGACTGTTAGAGCATATTCCTACTTGTTAATCAGGTTGATTCTAAAACTACATCATATTGAGCAGCTGCAACCATATGCATTTTGTGTTTTACCGCATCTGTGGGTGGCATCAAGAGACCGTGGTGAGACATTGACTTTCACCAAATACGTGTGTAAAGTGCACCCATGATGTTCACACAGTGACAGGTTGCCTAGCAAGCTGTTTCTCAGGACATGTCCCCATCATTAAGTGACACATGACTGCTAGCTTCTTGTTCTACTGAGACCAGTCCCTGGCCTCATGTCCTGACTTTTCTATTCCCTAGGAATATTATGCCTTTCTAGGTCTCAGATCTCTATCTGTGAAATGGAGTGCACACCAGGATAGGTCCCAGGGAAGATCTATGTGGTTTTCCTTCTGTGCCTGGCGTATGATAAGCCCTCCGTACTTACAACCATTTGGTGGATCTAGGTCTTCTCAGGGTGCTTCTGGGAAATTGTAGGGTGGCTTGTAGCATAAGACATTGTCCTAGCACTCTTACGTGTGTGGTCCAGAGTCGCATTGAAGTTGACTCCAACTCACAGATGAAATTAAAATTTTACACATATGCTTATGCACACACATGCACTGTACATTTGCACTATACAGACAAAAGATCTGAAAGGTAATGCTAAACCGTGAAATTTATACTTGCTGTAATAACAATGTATTGGTCATACAAAATAAAATACACAGAAGAAGCAAATCAATTAAATTGCGTAGCTTCCACTGTATATTCATTAGGTTATTGTTAAGGGGTAATTTTAGATCTCTGAGGATCCGAGCAATTCTCACAAATGGCAGGGTGTTAAGGCACTGGACTATTTAAAGGTTAGAGTAAGGAAGCTCTAAGTTGTGCTCTTCCTTGAGTCTCGTGTGTGGGCCTGATATCTCTTTAATAAGTAAGATACATGTCCTTAAATTATTGTATGAAAGAAATAGCAACAAAACCTCGGCCTCAGGCCCCACTGCCCCATGCACCGGAGGCTGGGGCATAGTGCGCGGCACCCTCTGTGCCAGCCAGGGTTCCATGACTGGTTCTCACCCTCCCAAAACATTGGGCTGAGTAAGTGGTGAGAGAGAGAGAGGCCCTGTGTATTTCAGCGGTGCATCATACATGTCACCCACTTCAAGTGCAGAGCATCTTTTCTTCCAGCCCAGACCTCTGGTCCCACATCCCTAGTGACTGGACCCCGTAGAGGCCTGGCCACAGCAGAAGTGTTCCTGTCTTTGTGCTTAGGATAGCAGGTCCTCACTCAGAAGACATTTTCATGGCAGATGACAGTCCTTTTCGTCACGTTTAGGAATGGCTAGTATTTGGGTAGTTCAGTTTACAAGCATAGAGGAAGGTTGTGTGAGAGCAGACAGTGCAGCCTGCGTGGAGTAGCCAGGAAAATTGCTACGGTTGAAGCATCCCTGAAATTCCCACATCTGAAATTCAAACTGCTCCAGAATCCAAAACGTTCACAGCAATGCCTTGATGCCATAAGTGGGAAACTGTATTCTATGAAATTTTGCTTGATACACAAAAATAAAAATCCTGTATAAGATTACCTTCAGGCTGTATGTGTAAGGTGTGTGTGGAGCATAAAAGAATTTCATGTTTAGACTTGAGTCCCATCCCCAAGGTATTTTATTATGTATACAGAAATATTACAAAATCTGAAAAAATCCAAAACAATCCAATCCTAAATATTTTGGATAAGAGATACGCAGCCTGTGTCTTAAACAGCTAGACTAAAGTTCAAGCACTGTAAATGATCTAGGCCCCAGTGTCATTATTATTTGCATATGTGAGCTCCCTGATGCATTTCCAAAGGACAGAATTTTGGATGGTCTGTGTACGAATGTGCTGGATAGAGCGGAAAGGAGATACACAGCTAGATGTCGGAATTCCAGAGTTTGAAAGTGCAGAGCCGTTTTTATTTTATTTAAAAGTTTTGATAATCTTCAGCCATACTTAACATGCAGTTCTGATAGGCCTGGATATGTTCTGTGACATCTGCAGCTGGAAGGAAGGTTTCTGTTGGAGTATTGACCCCAGAGCCAAGAAGGTTCCTCCAAGCCCTGGTCTCCGCTACTGTGCTCCTTACCATCTGCCTTGGAGACCTTCTGCTGTGAAGAGATGCATGTCAATGACTGTATTTAATTAATTTGTCTAACGTATCCCACGTGTTCCCAAAAGACTTCGCAATCTCACAAAAGTGCCTTGTAACTAGAGCTTGTTCCCAGTGCAGGTATAGAAATCAGGACAAAGGGAAAATAAAGGGAAGGAACTTAGGATAAAGTTAGGAGATAATACGAATATATAAAATTAGTATTGTAAGGCCCATGTATTGGCTTAACAGGTGGGGTGGTCGGTCATAAATGTGGGCTCTGTACTTCTTGATTAAGACCAGGGCAATTATTTCTATGGTTTGAATGTTTAGAAGATTAAAACTGACTTGTTACTCAAGAGACCCACAGAGGTTGCTGTTAAAAAGACCTGAAAGATATTTGTCCTTTTGATCCTGAGAATGACAGAGACACAGTCAGACAGACAGATAGACAGACAGAGATCCTCTGTGATCCACCACAGTGCATCCTAAGATTATGCATAGGTTTTAAGCAGGGTTCTGCACCATCTCTCCAAGTGGGCCACTGGCAGCAGACCTTTAGAAGTCCCTCCCCTAAGAGCCTAGGGACATTATCCTCCGAAGTCCCAGGAACTGTGTCTGGAGCAGGGCCACAAAATGTGTAGTTTTCAAAGCTCCCCATGGCTGTTGGACAGATGGGCGGATGTCCTGTGCTCTAAGGCAGTGAGAAATGTGTGTGTAAGCTGGAAAGGCAGCCAGAGCCAGACGCACTGAGCCAGGGGTGTTATTGGTGCGTGGTGTGTAGGTGGGGAAGCCCAAAGTGAAGCTCACTAAGGGTGTGACTTCGGAGAGAAAGGAGGCTGGGGCTGCATGAGCCCCACAGGACACCAGAAGAGGTGAGCATGTCTGTTCCCATCACAGAGCCTTCCTGTACCTCTTAATGCCTTTGACAAGGATCGCTTAGGAGGTGAGGCAACACAGATCTGGAAGGTGTAATGTGGGTAAGGCATTTGCAGTGAAGCACAGTGAGAATATCTTTAACTTGAACCACTTTATTAATTACATTTGTCTTCACTGAAAAAAGTGGCTTGTTTGTTGTTGTGTTACTGTTGTTGTTTAGACAGGGTCTCACTAGTCCAGACTGACCTTGAACTCACTATGTAACCGAGGCTGGCCTCGAACTTACAGCGATCCTCCTTCTCCCAAATGCTGGGACTGCAGGTGTACACCATCCCGCCCAGCCAGTATTTTAAAAAAACTAAGTTTTAGGCAAGTGTTGACAAGGCTTTGGTGCTCCTGGCTGTGTCACAGTTGCCACTGTGGATCAGTCTTCCTGCTGTGCTCCAGGAATTGAGCTTGGCAGGTGCCTGTGCATCTTCCTGAGTTGCCTCCAAACCTGAGGGGAAAGGATGGGGGCGGGCACCCTCATCACTGCAGGCAGCCAAGCAAGATACAGAGGAAATAAGAGTCACCCCAGTTTGGCTGATTCCAAGAGAACCTAAACATGGCACTGCATATGTGGTTAAGCTTTCTTTTTTCTCTCCCTTCTTCTGAAACCTTCCATGGAGTTGAAATAATACAGGACATGCCATCAGAACTGTACTCTGCTGTCCTGACTGTATTAAGGGGGCTAGGAGCCGAGAGTCCCCTGGCTCAGCCTCCCCCTGAACAACATTGTCACCCCCATGGAGTAGGCCATCCTACTCCATCGCAGATCTCACTAATTTCTAAAGATAGGGGCGTGTGTGTTACCAAAGGTGTTCCAGTTTTCATTCAACCATAGATGGACAGATATTCCTTATTTCATTCTTTATTTTTCCAAATTGAGAGAACCATTATGAAAACTCCACTGTGCTTTATTAGGTTATGATCCCTGAGATTGGGTGAAAGCTAACACACCCTTGTCTTTTCCTGGGTGGGCTCTGCAGAGGCCTTGCTCCTGAGAGAGGGCTCCTGCTCCAGGGCATTTGCAGCCCTTCCTGCCTAAAGTGCTGAGGTTAAAATCAGCTGGAGATCTGGCCTGGGAAAGCAGCTCACAGCAGGACTTCAATCTGGGAACCAGCAAAGGTATTTCAGACTTTTCCTAGTGAAAATTCACCTGGAAGGGAAGCCCAGAGAGGATTTGGAGAGATTTTTTTTCTTAATCTAGTTTCTTCCAGCAGGATCGGATTATGCACAAATTGGTACTTACAGATGGTAATTAGTTCTGTTCTTAAAAGATTTCTCTAGAGGATAATTTTACTACTTTCTTCAGTAGTGTGTTTCAGCCTAAATTTCTGAAAGGAATTTCTCCTACTCTCTAATTTGAACCTCCCTTCTTACGGTTTAAATATGATTTCCTTATTCAGTCCCCAGTGAAGGGGAAATCAGTCAACACAACAGCTGACCAGTTCCATTCCCTGCCTCCCCTCAGAGTTCCTTGGCAGGGTCACTTCTGCCTCCCACTCCCTAGGTGCTGGGACTCAGTCTATGGCAGCCGAGTGGGTCTGTACCCAGGTGTCCTTGGAATCAGCAGAGGAGTTGGTGGTGGCCATTGACAGTGACCACTTCCTTTTCTCTTTGCCCTGAGGACCCCACTGCACACCTCCAGGATGGGCGGCTACAGAGGGATTCATTTTGTGATTGTATGTTCGAGTGTTTCTCTGCTCAAAACTTTTGGCCCCAGAGTCATCGAGTCTGTCTTTTTCCTACTGAGCTAACCTGCTACTCATCCCCAAATAATGTGTTTTGCAGAATGACCAGGGTTTAAATGAATAACTCAAGGAATTGAAATCACAAAGCTTTGTATACATTCTGATTCTTTGAAAAGTAGACTCGCAGAGGTCCCACCTGCTCAAACTCCTGTTGGCAGGCTATCAAACTATGGTCTCCTAGCCAGATTTTCTCTGAATAATGAATGAGCCAGCGTCGAGCCAGTCAGAAATAGAAATCAATAAAGCTAAATTCCACCAAGAAGCAGTAGCTGTGTAGTAGACTGATCGCGAACGTTGAGGCTCATGGATGCCAAACAGGATAACACACATCCTTGGCACAACACCAGTTAGGAGGTCCCAAAAAAGAACACCTGCAGCCCGGAAGAGTCGTAAGGGGTCAGCACTGGGGCTCAGCCTTGCTTGATTGGAACGAGGAAGCATGAGCCAAGAGCAGACACTCGGCTTCTTACAGGCTGGTGCGGCAGCAGCGTGATGCACAAATCTCCCGGGAACCAGGCGCCAAACATCTTCATAAATCATATGTTTGCAGCTGTGTGACCAAAATAGATCTATACACAGCCTGTTTGTCCTGGCCTTGCAGAAAGTGACGAGACTGTGAGGTCCTCGAAGATATCTGTGATTCCTGTGTCTGCCTCTCTCAGTGCCTGGCTGCCCCTCAGCCATCCGATCAGGGTTAACACTGGCTTCTGAGCTTCTGATCGCTGGTAACACCATCTCACCGATTGATTTTCATTTGTGGGAGATTGAAGCACATTGTGTGGAGAGCCCTTTTATGCCAATTGTTCCCTGAAAGACTGCTCAGTTTCCCCTTTGAAAACAGCAGCAGGCATCCCTAACCAGGCAGGGCAGTGTGGGGCTGGATGGCAGGCCACCCCAGTGAGTGCATTTAGTAGAACTGATTTAATGTGCCTGGGTGAGGGCCAGACAGACACCCCATCCCACCCCTACCCCTCCAGACTCACTGTGAATCTCTGACCTTCTCAAAAGCTGTCTTCTTCCCTGGGTGCCTTAAGATTTTTATTTTTTCCCCCCTAAATAAAGCATTTGAGACCCGAAAAGGGTGAAGGGAGGGTTACTCTGCAGAGTGGTACACTTATGTTTGATCCCCAAAAGGTGTTTTTCTTAAGGACCATGAGTATGCTAACTTCTGAGCCCAAATGCCTGGCTTTGCTGATGCCTTAGTTAGAATCCTTTTTAGTTTTCAGCAGCAGGCTTTGCGTTTGGCCTCTGCACTGCCCTTTAATAAGCCAGTAGTGCAGCTTGTGACCACGGTTCTTTCCAACAGCCGGAGGGGATGTTGGATAGGATCCTTTCCTGAGACCCCACTGATCTGTGGATTCTGTGTTTAAGGAAATAGACTTCTATCCTAGGACATTTTATACACCATTCTCTCACCATTCTCAGAGTCTGGGACGGGGTCTAGTGGGGGAGCAAATGGCAGCTTGTTGAATGAATGAGGAAAAGAATGTGTTTCTACCCGCTGTAACTGGTCTTCGTCGGCAGCCTGTGCCCAGTGTAAACACAGAGCGCCTGGTTTCCTTGTTTGACTTGAGTCTGCATAGTTGGAGATTTGGGCACTCACTGAAACGCTGCATTTGTAGAAATGAAACCCCAAAGCAGCAACACAGACTCGTGGCTACTGATGAAAGACGTGTTAATGTGTGAACTTCTTTCAAGCCATACTTAACAAAGCCCTGTGTTCTTAGCTCTCTGGTCCTCCCAGTAGGGTGCACCGATGCCCATCTGCATGCTGCCTGTGTGCCAATGAAAGTCCACAGAGCGCCCTAGCCCCTCCAAACTTAGCCTCTAAAAACTTGTACTGAACTTGAGCCTGGGTGGAAAATTCAAGTTGGGGAATACAAAAATCCCTCAATCGATATCCATGTGTCATTAAAGCACTTAGCTTCCCATGGATCCTTGGTAAGTGATCTGAGAGCATCATTATCGGGGAGTGGATCTGCAGAGGCTGTGCCTGCACCATAGCAGCTGGGGTACAGTCAGGAAGGTGGCCTGGAGGACTCTGGGTCTAAGATAAGAAGTCAAGGTGCTCTTCCTTGGGTTGTCTGCAAAGGCTTTGTGGCGGAGCAGCTTCCAGCTTAGAGGAAAAATTTGCAAGTTATCCCACCTCACTGGGCAGAGGACATAGACTGAGAGCCCCAGGGAAGGGGGTAAGACTTATCTATCACACTGGGGCGCAGATGGGCTTTGTTGGCTGAACAAAGTGATTTTAAAAATTGGAATTCATTGTTAGAATGGTGAAAGCACAAAATTCACCTAAGTGTCTGGACTTCTGGCCTCTTTTTGACAACTGAGAGCTATGGCAGCATGGGTCTCACCTTGTCTTAGGGCAGCAGTTGGCTGGACCTGAGGGACTACACTAGGGGCTGCCCAGGTCACAGTTCTCAGCTGCCTTTGGCCCCGTGCCCACCACCTCACTCAGGCATTTGGATTTGAGTCCTTGGAGAGGCACTGAGGAAATGTTCCTGGTGTGGGAGATTCAAGCAGCTCTATGGAGTGTGGGATGAGGTGGTGGGCATGGTGGCCGTAGTAGTGACAACACACCTGGAATGTGCAAAACTGCTCGTGTGTGTAGACCTAGTTCCTTTCTCTGCTTCCTTTCTCTTTTTCCATTTTATTGGTACATCTTAGATGTATGTAATGATGACATCCATCATGGGAATCTGTGCCTGAACATGGTATGTCTCACCTTTCTTTTTCACATTCCCTTCCTTTCCCTTCAGCCTTTCTCTAACACATCTGACCGTAAAGCCCTAGGAAGGAGATGCTGTTATGATGCTGTTTGACAAATGAAAGAACCAGAGCTGGAGTTTTATAAGGTCAAGTAACTGGCCAACATCATGTGATTAGTATGTGACAGGCTGGGATTGTCTCTCAAACAGCTGGCTCCTGAACCAGGGCTATTTTGTTGTTGTTGTTAGTTTTGTTTACTTTGTTTATTTTGGGGGGATTATTTTGTTTGTTGTTGTTATGTTTTTGTTTTTGAGACAGGTTCTCTGTAGTATAGGCTGGCTTGAATTCACTTATGTTAACCAGGCTGGCACTGAACTCAAAAGTCATCCTGCCTCAGCCTCCCTTGTGCTGGGATTACAGGCATGTACCAAAATGCCCAGCTGGATCAGTGCTCTTGACTTGTGATTTAAAACACACAGACACACACACACACTCACACACACACGACAAAGCCCCAATACCAGCTAGCTATGGGGCTGATGGCCATGTGGGCCTGTGGCCTTAGACCCTCGCAGGAGCCAGTGGGACAAGTGTCAGGTACAGATGTGGAAATAAGGGCTTGGAAAAGGTCAGGACTTGCTCCATTAAGGATGCTGCTGGAGCCTAAATAAGAGTGACAGCCTCAGAATGCCTTGGGAACATTCAAAAAGGAAGTTGGGGGCCAAAACCACAATGATGGTGTGCTGGAAAGAGGAGGAGACCCCAGTCAGACCTGTCTGTACATTTCAGTTTTTGAAACAGTTGAAGTGTGATTCTCGCCACTTCCCTTGACAGGGTCCTTGGTGCTACAGGCCCAAAGAATTCCCTCCCACTGGCCTGTCTTTTTAGAGATGGCCCTGGGAAAGAAGTAAGGTCTGATCTTTCTATTTTTTGTCTTTGTGCTTGCTACTGAGGTTCCTGTCCTCCATCTATTTCTTAGGAGAGAGTCTTTTGATTTCCCAGGGTGTGGCGTTGGGTCAGATAGGAGGGCCTGAGGGTAATGAGGTGATGAGAATGTGGACTGGGTCCCTGCCTTGAAGCAGGGTGAGACGGTACTGGCCCTAGGTGGCCCACTTTGGAAAGCTGTTTGGATTCACTTTTTCAGAGCCTTCATGTCCCAGAGCAAGTGTCAGATCCCTGCTGGAGGCCCCTTTCCATAATGCCCATGAACCCTTCCATGAATAAGGCAAGAGGATGCCTCCAAATGCCTGCTCCTTCCAGTTGTGACTCCCTGGGGCTCTGGCAGTCTCATGTGGGGAGCCACTTAGAGCTCTGGTGACTGCACCGATGAGGAGGAGAGGGGCATCCTCCTCGGTGCTTATTCACTGACATCAGCACAAAGACGGAGCAGTAGACACTCGATGCCACCGACAGGTCCTTCCACGCTGTCCTTGCTTCCTGTTTCTACAAAGTGACTACCCTCCCCCGGTAAATCCAAGGCTCTCGCAGTCTTAAATCCATATTCCTTTGAGACGATACTTACACCATTGTGTTTTCTATTTCCTCAATAAAAATCCCAGGCTGAGGTTGCGTCCTGTTTCATATATATCCATGTTTCTAAATATAACAATATTTTTGTTTATTTTTAGCTCTTTATCCCCAAATGTCCACGTAAAATTGAAGGTCAGATAAAATGTATCATTTTTGGCTTGACTTCCCAGATAACTTCTCATATCTTTGAAGTGGCATAAGGTCCACTCTAAGATCGAGGAATAAAAATAACCTTAGACTTGGGTCTGGGTTTGGTTGGTAGCTTACCGGGTTATTAGCTGCATAACTTTTGTCAGGTGATATAACCTGTTTCTTCATTTGTTAAATGGACACTGGGATTACTGCTTTGTTGCTGAGACGATTAAAGGTGATCATTTAAATGACTAATTGTGTAAATCACACATAGTAGACCCTTAATAAATGGGTTATTACTCAAGATATAGTTCTTCCATGCAACTGTTCCTGACCATTTCAGCAAAACTTTGCTGCCTGAAATTTTAGCTAATAGATCTCAAAGTGATTTTATGCCTTTGAATTCCTTAACATTGGATTTGTTATCAAACTTGGCATTTCTTCATGGTATGTTATTTGTGCCATTGTGTTTAGAAATGCTTTGAGGTCATGGGCTGTGTGTTAAAACTATTGTGCATCTCCTATAGCACATTATTAATATCCTGTGTGTGATTTAGACATGGAAATAATTTCAGGGCTCCAGAGCAACATGTTGCATTATAATACAAAGAAAACTTAAAAATGAAAAAATACCTAATAAAGGTGATGACAATTGAATAAGATCTTTATATAGAAGAAAAGTGGAATATTTTAAATAGTTTCTTGCCTTTGGTCACACTATTATTTGGAGTCTCCTTCCTGTATCCCAATGAACTTACTAAAGTACACTCACAACCCACACTGAATATCACACATAGGCTGTCAAAAAGTTGAATTGAGTTGCTTTTGACTGACCAATACTGTGTAATGTTTACAGATATTTAACTGAGCATTTATTTCATATGCACAAAGTGCTTTGGGAATGAGTTTCATGTTTCAGTTTCTTGTGTTTTCATAGGCTTGGAAAACTTGGAGGCTCAGGAATAAAAGTCAGGGACCTATGAGATCAGGTGTTTTGGAAAAGGAGAAGGGAAGTTTCATGAGTCAGGTCACACAGCTTAGGTTATATTCTGGACTCGGTGCTTCAAAAGCCATGATCTGGCTGGAGGAGGCACCTGGGAGATGGGAGATGGAGGATGTGGTAGAAAGAAGATC
Source organism: Cavia porcellus (assembly GCF_034190915.1). Classification (NCBI taxonomy): domain Eukaryota; kingdom Metazoa; phylum Chordata; class Mammalia; order Rodentia; family Caviidae; genus Cavia; species Cavia porcellus. The sequence goes on from NW_026947514.1 coordinate 14,310,167, forward strand.
AGAGGCTAGATGGGGAGGGAATGGGGACTCTAAGCACCCGCGTTCATCAGAGGAGTTTCTTTTTGTTGAAAAAGAAAATGAACATGAATCAAAATCATCTGTTTTCCTTCAGGCATTTCTTAGTCAAGATGATGCTTTTCAGTCGATGCAATGAAACACATATGAGCTTGGGAACAGCCAGAGACATTTTCTTCTGGACTGTGCCATTCCCTGTAGCCCTGACACAAAAACTTGACCTCTCTTGAGTCCAGTTCCTCCTGTACAGCAGGATGGCTGGTCTAGGAGACATCAAAGGCTGCTCTCCTTTGTAGCTGACAGGACTTTTTATGGTTCTCTTAAAATTGTGTGGAACGTGAAAAACTGGAGTTAAACACTTTCTTGTATGTTTATACTCCACTTTAATAAAGACAAAACAGTCGTATTCAGTTGAATTAGTCCAAGGGTCAACATGCCTTTTTTGGAAAGGGCTAGACAGCAAATACATCAGGCTTTGCAGGTCACACAGCTCTGTACTCTGCCAGTGCGGTGGGGCCATGTCAGCCACAGACAGTATGTAAACAAGTGGGTCTAAATGTCCAGAGGGTTTTATTTATGGACATCGACATTAGAATTTCCTGTAGTGCTCATGTGTCACATTTTTCTTTTGATTGTGCTCAACAATTCAGAAATGCTCAAACTATGCAAAACACAGACAGCTTTGGCCATAGTTTGCTGTCTGTGGAAAATGTCTGTCTCTCTCTGCCCAACTCCTGTTACAATCCTGCACACTACTGTGTCTTTCATGGCCTGGTCACTTCATTGGATTTGTGTGTTTCTTCTGAATGAACAGAGACTCCGAGCCCTTCCTCCACAGCCAGACTCGCTGGCGTATCATAGGTGCTTGCTGAATGCTTTCCAAATGAACGATGTAGTAATTATCCCACTTGCAAGATGACTGTGTCTACACAAAAAATTTTGGAAATTATCGTTTCATTCCTAGAATACAACATCTGTTTTGGATAGATCCATCCTGGAAGGTAAGTCAGTCGTGGTCTCGCAGTGTCTGCACTGTTGAATTGCCTTCCCAGCATTTCAAAGGCTGCAGTGTTTGTAAATACGTTCTCCTTACCTGACAGCCACCCACTCTGAGTTGCAGCTCAGCTCTGCGTGTCTGGGAATGCCAGGCGGTGATGGCTGTGTCACATGAAAGGGGAAAGGGCTTTTAAACAGCAGGTGGAGAAGAGACAGGTAAGACAGCAACAGAAGCCTTTACTGGCACTGGCGGTATAAATACACCAATGTGTCTCCACAGGAATTTCTAGAACATTCCGCTTCACTGTTGGCAAGCTTTAGAGAGCACAGCCTATCTGCAGAGTCCAGACTCTCAAGGGACTCGTTTCAACGAGTCCCTGAAATACTTACTTTATCCCTTGTTTGTAATTTTAAGGCAAGAGCTTTCTTTATAATTTCAACTAAGGAATGATGTTTGGTATTCAAGTAGGCTGGTATTTGTACTGGTTCCCCCTTTCCCAAGAGAGGTGTGAGGTCCTCAGGGAAGATAACTATGCACAGAGTTGTACATGTGGAGGATATAATGCCAGGATGCACAAAGAAGAAATTACAACCATTTACTTGTGTATTATTTTCTCAATTTGAAGCACTTCAGTTCCAGAGCTCTTGAATCAAGAGGTTGAATTCCTGGCATTTTAAAAGATTCCACTTGAATAAGCTGTTTAAACCAGTTGAATAGCTTTTTAAAAAATTCACCCGTTTCTTGGATCATTTGCTCTTGAGATTTACTTAATTGAAGTTTTTGCCTTTTCATTTTACTTCAAATCAAAATCATTTCTACAGTTAAGGAAATTTTAATTGTGTTCCCTTGAGCAGCGCAGATTTCGCATTTGAGTCTGTACCCCAACAGGTGAAAACAGGCAGTTTTCCAGATGCCCCACATACACGTGGGCTTATCTTTTCTTCCAGAAGAAATCCTTAAACTTTGACTTGTCCCCCTAGGCACCTTATCTGTAAATACAACAGCTGCCACATTTTCAGGGTCTCAGGCCTGTAACAACTCAAAGTCCAGTTTTACTGAAATTAGCCGTCCAGGAGCTGGAGGAGAGGGAGGAGAAGTTAATAACAAAGTCACAAACATGGACATTTGTTCCAAAGCACTTGCTTCTGTTGATGGAAAGCAGAATGGTGCTGAGATGCCCCAGTGCAGAAGATGGAAATCATCTACATCTATCGTTCTGTTCACAGAATGCATATTTTGCTTTGGTCACTGTATTAGACCCTGAAGAAACAGCCTTGAATAGGTAATGAGGTCTTTGCCCTGCTGGCATCTTACATTGCAACGAGAAGAGAACATACAGGTAGAGAAATAAATACGTAATGTCTCACATCTGGCTGAGTACCCTCAAGAAGCATGAGGCAAGGTAAAGATGGACCAGGAGTGAGGTTGGGAGTGTGTATTAGGTAAAGTGGCCAGGGAAGGCCTTTCCCAAGGATTGGCATAGAGGCCAAAATGATGAGAAAAGTTAGTTGTCGGACCATGGAGAGGACAGGTTTTATGGGTGGAAGAACACGTGGCTTGAAAGAAGAGCAAAGTCAGAGGAAGGAGCAAAACCTAACGAGGTAGGAGAGGAGTTCACAGGGCAAGCAGAAGCCGGATCATTGTAAGTCATGAGAGAGAGTTTTATTTTAATGATGGGAAAATTCGGTAAACTTCTTACAAAGGCCATTGTCCTGTTAGACAAGGCTGTGGTCCTAATCCAGGTGAGGATGCTGTGCTTTGGTCAGGGATGTGGTGGTAGAGGTAGTGAGACTTGGTTGTTCACTGTTAACTTTTGGGTGGTAGAGACCTTGCACTGTGACATCTTTTTCTGTTCCCTTAACAATTCTGGCCTCTATTAGGAGCATATTGAATTGTCTGTTTATTCGAGCCTAGGAGTAAATCAAATTTGACGTCTGCTAATTCTTCCCTAGCCTTTCATAGCTCTTCCAGGTCCCAGAAGCTCCCCTTGTAAGCCTGTGTTTGGTTAGATTTCTTAGCCCCTGGTCTCGGGTACATGATGACCTTTGACCAGTTTGTAGCTGGGGGTGGGGGAGAGAAGGCAAAAAAGATCTGGTTTTATTACAGTAATCACAATTGAGCTTTATGCAGTACTTTGAAGCTTATAGAAATTATTTTATTTGTATCAGGGACTTTACATACTAGAATCTAGAGGATTGTACTGATGACAGATAAATGGATGGATGGAAAGACAGATGCACAGAAAGACTGTTGAGTGCATGGATGTTTGATGAGAGGGAAAGAGGATGGGCTTCCAAGCAGGTGGCAGCAGGAAGGGGCGTGGGCCTGGTCCACTCCTCACTGCCTGGCTTGTGTCGTGTGAAGGTGATGCACCTGCAGAGGGTCCCCAGGAGTTTGTCTGTTAGAATGTTTACCAGGGAAGCCACTTACAGAACATGTACAGAAGCAGCTTTATGCTTTTAGAGGAACGGGAGGGAAATGTATATTTTAAAACATTCTGTTATGTCTCTGTTAGCTAGAAATTCCTTCCTTCTCAATGAAACAGTTTTCCAAAGAACATCCTGGTGAATGGAGCAGGCTTCTCCTTTATTTTACTTCACAAACAGTTTATAACCCTGAGGCTGAGGTACCATAAATGAAAAGCAAAAGTATACTGCAAGAAACATTCAAGTTAAAAAAGGAAACTGAAGAAACCAAGCTCTCCGTGGTTCTCCACGCCACCCCTTGCAAAGGCCGAGAAATTTTGAAATGGGAAATGTATGGTGAAACGTTGTTATGTTGTTTCTCATTTTTCAGACAAAGAAAGCATTTCTTGCCCTGGGGTGTTTTGTGCCTAGAAACACTTTTGCTATTTCAAGTTCAAGGGTGAGCCTGGTCAGCCGGGTAGGTAGATGAGAGCAGCATTACAAAGAAGGAAAGGGAAGAGACACTGAATAATCACCACACGTCTTCCGTATGCGCTTCCAAAAAACCTCATCAGTCCGTCTATCATCCTATCGTTCTCCAGTTCTCCTTTGTCTTTATTCCTGCTTGAGCATTCCAGTGCTGCATAACAAACATGTAGAAGCCCAAATCACATTATTCAGTCGTGCTGCTGCCTTCCAGCTGCTTTGAACTTGAAGTTTCAGTTTGCTCATCTGTAAAATTCATTCAGCAGCTCCTGCCATCGGTTCCCTAGCACATCCTGCCATCTGACAATATATATCTCTGTTATTTTCCATCTACCCACTACGGCCCTTGAATATAAGATCTAAGGGCAGGGACTTTGTCCTTGCTGTGTTGCTGTGTGTGCAGCATTTACAACGGCGCAGTCCTTGGTTAATACGAGTCAAAAGCAGTGCACATGCGAGGCGCTCAGTGCAGCGAGGACCTCTCTGGCTTCAGCATTTCATCACCCGCCTGTAGCTTTTCTCTGGAAACTGCTGTCACGTTTGTGTGTGGTGTGAAGGATAATGGGATTTGCACGTGCCCCAACCGTCCGCTTCCCTGTTGGTCTCCTCTCTGTTCTTAAGAAGAAAGTTAAGTATGGGGAATCTTTTCTTGTAGTTATGAAACGACAGGTAAGTGGATTTTCTTCATAGCCTTCTTTGAGGTAAAAGTCTTACACACCTCTTATTTTGAATAGCAAATTTCTTTTTGTGTATGTATTTCAGCTTACATATCAGGCATGCCCAGCACCTCTAGGAAATCAGACAACAGACTTTTTATTTTTAAAAGAAGTCTAATAGCTTTGACGTACATCCATTCCACACTTTGCAAGGTTTCGTGACAGTTGTTAGGTGAACTCTGAGCATATTTGGCCACAGGCAGATTCCTGTGTCTTTTTGCTTACTGAAGATACAGGAAAAAGGCTTGTAGATGACATTTTTAGGTGTGAATTATTTGTAGGACAAAGTATTTGAAGCCTCCCAGATGCTTTTAGGAACTTGGCTGGAGTTAGATTCGTATTGTAGGGTCCAATTGAAAGGCAAGAAAAGTCATTACCAAGATGATACAGTGTGTGTCTAAAAATACTTTATTTCTTACCCAAATTGGATTTACTTTTGCTTGGTATCTTGGAGTGATTCTGTGTCAACTCCGTGTAAAAAGGATTTCTGGATACCTGATGTTAAGATTAAATGCATGTCTTGGCTAATTGTATAGGCAGTGAGTCTGGTTTGTTAGTTTATTGTAACTCTTTCCTCTGAGCATCCCTATTAGCATCAGTGCAAAGAGATTTTCTTGTGGAGCCAGGGCTGAATATAGCTTTTATTGTTTTCATTCTCCTGCGAGATGGAGCTTAGGGGAGCCCTTATGTGAACTGATGCATCTCGGAGAGAGCGCTCACGTGGTGCCTTTGGCGGATGCGCTGCAGACGTGGCTGTGTTTAGCTTCTTCCCTCAGAGTTGCCAGGGGCCCATTCACAGCATCCACTCACCTCCACAGGTCACAGAAAATGGCAAAAATAGGATTGTGGAGGTAATTTTTTGAAGCACTGTTATTGTGGTTGACACTGATCATTTGCCACTTCAATTGTATTCCATGATGTCAGATTTGCCTGTAGAAGGAGGAAAATAAACCCTCTTAGGAAATGAAAGGGCAGCATTATTATGTGCTCATGAAGTCATCCTATGGCCTTGTTGTTGTCTCCATCTACGATGTGTTCTTATAAAATAACACAAGGCTGTGCGTAGAGGTCACGGGCTGTCAAAACTATATCTGGGTCAAAAGAAAAAAACCAAACACTGCTACTCTCCCAACCCTTCTGAAAAGAAGCTATTTATAATACAATGCAATGTCAGTGCCGCTTACATTGCGTGCATCCTGAATGAAACATTAGCTCTTTAAAAAGAGCATTAAAAATAAAACTCATGTTGTAAAAAATCTGACTTCTAGACAGCCAAACGCAATTGCAGTCTGTTGGAAATGACTGCTCATTTCCTAAGGTTGCTGAGTTACTTCCTTTTGGTCATGAGATGCTTTGACCTGGCATCTGGGCTTCTTTTGTTTTTAATTAAAATGCTCTAGATATGAACCTATGTGTACACTTTACAACAGTCAGTTGGCAGGCCCTTGAGGGGTGCGGGCTCACCTCCGGTTGGGGGGGAAGTGAGGCTTTTTCTATTCCTCTTAAGTGGACCTCACCTCACTCAGCCCTTTACCCTGCCGAGCTCTAACTTCCGACTCTAGCCATTCTAGTTTTTCTGTCTCCTGCTAGGGGTGGGGAAAAAACTCTTGCATAAAGAAAGTATAAATTATACCTCAATAAGACTGTTAATAAAAAAAAAAGCACACTGATTAATGGATTATGTCACCATTATGTGAATGGTATAAGTGGATTTTTAAAGTAGCTCTTTTGCTAGAGTGTTTTGGTTTGGGGTTTGTATTGTTGGATTGTTTTTACTATTTTGATGCATTGCATTGATAGGAAACTGTGGAACTCTTATCATAATACATGCAGTATTTAGATTGGATACACTTCCTCCTCCTCTGGCATCGATTTCCTGCCTTTAGCCTTTGCCTTTTCCTGGTACTTAAGCATCAAGTTTCAGGCGTTTTCCCAGTGTAATTGTTGATTAAGTGCTGCATATCCTGCGATGATTATGAGAAGATTACTGTATTCAGCTTTTAATCTTGTGAGTGTCAAATATTTTACTTTAATGGTATCTTCATTATTATTAGTATTCATAGCTCTTTCTGTTTGAGTAATGCAATCAGGCAAAATAAAGGTAATGTCACCGATTTGGCATTTTTATAGTCATGCTTTGTGTCGAAACTGAAAGTGCCCTCTCCAGGCTCTTCTCGTGACTGGTTGGGATCCACACAGACGGGACTGGGAATACCTGAGGCTTCCTGTGGTTGCAAGTTACAGGAAGCAAATAGCCTTTGAAGAAATGCACAGAAAAGGCTTATTACAGGTGGTATTGAGGGCCTCTCGGGACCCTCAGGCCTGGCACAGAGCTGAGAGTCATCAGACCTGGAAAGTGGGAGGCTGCCAAGGGTTAGGGTTCAAGTTAGGGTTTAGAGTTAGGATTGCACTGTGCCTGCTTCACTCTGCCTTTTTCTGTGTGTCTTTTTTGTTATCTCCAGTGCCGTGACCAGAGGGTGATCATCGGTTATTCTGTAGCTTTTGAACTAAACATCCTCTGTGGGATAGACTGGCATCTTATATGGGCTCCCAGTTCCCAGGAGCAGCAAAAACTCTGAGTGAAGGAACTTGAACTGAAGTTCAGTGACACCCTGGCCAGTCCCCTAATCTGGGAGAGCAGCACCATGGAGTACAGCTATGTGACCAGGAGAGGTTCTCCAAGGGGGTAGTTGAGGTTCCTCCAAGAGAAAAAGGCTCATGGTGAATGGGTACTACCCCAAATAAGACTCCATTCACATCTGTCTGCAAGGGAAACAGAGACTCCAGCTTCTCACCCCATCTTCAGTGCTGACTTCTCCCTCTTCTCCAGGGTTCTGAATGCCATATTCTAGAACATGAGTCTCAGGGTATAGGTGTGGGGTTCTGAAGAGAATCCCAAAAAACTGTTCAAAGTCATTTGCCTATTGTTTTTGAATGGAAACATCAGATGATATGAATAAGTCCGGTTTCTGCTTATAAAGAACCAGCAGGCTCTGTGGTCTTTTCCTTGGACACTAATGTCTCTACTTTACAGGTGAGCCAACCCCTGCAGGAAAATCATGCATCTCACCTGATGTCTCCAAGCCAGAAAGCAGAGACTGGACAGTTGTTGTGGCAGAACCCAGCTCAGCCTGGGTCAGCTGTCTGGGTAGCTTTGGTTTAGGTCATTTAACCTCTCTCTTACAGGAGCCTCTCGTGGCTGTGAACAAAGAGCAGCAGGTAGTTGATAGGGAAGAAGTTGGCATGAGTTGGAAAATTGCATGTTTTGAGGACAGAAGTTTGGCATTAACTTTCTCTCCAGCAACCTCAAATCTGTCTGAACATTTGGGTTGGACGTTGAGCCATAAGCCACCAAGGAGCTGTGCCATTGCTCCCTCTTGGATCACAAGTGTCACAGAAATGGAGTTCTGCCTGGCCCAGCCTCCATCATCTTCCACTTGTGACTCTGAGGACAACAATGTCAGCATAAGGAGGATGGCGTTAATTGGAAAATTGAAGCTTATCAGAGTCACTACTAAGTAACCAAATCACAGAGCCAGGGAAACAGAGACAATTTCACTAAGAGTGATGATTGTGGGTGGCAAATGTTGAGTGAGACACTGAAAAAAGGAAAACAGAGTATATGTACAGATGCTCCTGATGGGGTTATAGCTCTGTCCTGCCCAGGGAGGCCCAGCACTATGCTCTGGCATCCTTGGGACCATGAAGATGTTCTATATCAGTGCATCCTTTTTATTGACTCCAGAGTATTTTCCTGTCTGAATATACCTCTTGTAGTAAAGCAATCTTAGTAATACACACTCTACAGGTGTGCAGTGAACACTCAGGTACACGAGTATCTTTGGATGAATATCACTGGTCTTGTTGGTTGCAGAGTGATACTACTTATTTCTTTATTTAGTTGAATGAATTTGAGGGCCAGTTGTATTTCTTTTTCTTCTCTTCATACCCTTTGCTCATTATTTCTCTGTTGCTTATTCTTATTTCTCGTTTTTCAAAGCGATACTGATTTAAAGCTGCTCAGCTCTGTGTTCCCATTTGAGGAGAACTCCCTGACAGATACTTGCCTAGAACTAACCTGTGTTCATGGAGAAGTCAGGGCACCCAGAAAAAGGCCCCCACTGGTTCCATCAGCCGCCTGGATTTCCGTCTTCTCCTTCATTGATGTGGGGCCAATGCCAGGTTCCCCACCAAGCTTCATACTTAATCTTTTGATGTCTAATAGAGGGAAATGTCTACACTTCATGTAATGGGGTCTTCCCTAGTTTTTGCTGGATGAACAAAAGGGAGAGAATATGCCATCATGGGACAGTTGCCTGTGGGACCATCTCTACTTGAATTCTAAGTGAACAAGATTAAAAAAAAAAAAAAAGCTACACCTCAAGTTTAAAGGATAAAATATAGTTCTCTAGACTTAAACCTGGGATCACATCCTCTTAGTTCCAAAACATATAAATGTGATTGATAGTAATGTGGCACAGTTGTTGCATGCAGTAGAAGGAACTTACATCTAAGATAACTAGCATGTGATAGGTTTTCAGAAAATAGGAACTCTAGTATTAGTATCGTTGTTGTCACTGTCGTTATCATGGGGATTATCATGTGAATGACGGTATAGGCATGAACTAAGACTAAACAAAGTTGATTTGTGGGGTAGCCTTGTAGCTTAGTCTATGGCCATCTGCATTTTTACAATAAAAGTTTAGTTGCCTTCATGTTCATTTCCTTTGCCCTGTGACTCATTTTGTTTGGGTTTTGTGCCTCTGTTGCTGGACATAGCATATAAATCTCAGCTAGTTTTCTGGCCTGGAAAAGGCAAAGTGACTTGAAATTACTCTGTTTGAATGGTAAGTGGTCAAAATATAAAAACTCCCCCACCCTAAAGAGACAGACTATATAGATCTTTCTTTTTGGATTCCTTAAACCCAGCGTAGGAAATTAACAAAGGAAGATGGATGAACCAAAATAAGACTCCCAAAGAAGAGACGAGAACTTCCTAATTAATTCTCACACAAAGCTGCTGGTTATTTACAACTAGGAAAATTGCCTTCTTGGAGTTACCAATTCAACTCTGGGTCCGCCGGCTTGACAGGAAACATTCTCCATTCCTTGCTGAAGCCGCTCTGGAGGAGGATGACAGTGGAGTGAATCCCATCTAACTGCTTAACGTCAGCTCGCAAATTTCTGCCTTTTCCCTCCAGTTGATCGTTCACAGTCTTTTTTTTTTTTTTTTTGGTTATAATTGTTCATTTTAAATTTTCATGTTGCCATAGCTGGGTGTATGTTAATTACCAGCAGTTTGTAATTATGTTGTCTATTTGTCATTTCTGAGGCAGCAAGGGTGATAAGCTAGAATTCTTCTAATAGTGAGATGTTTAATTTATAGTCTCCTCCTAAAACTGTTTAGAAGATGATACATTTCACTTACACTATTGATGTATTTGAATACATGCTTTGATATTATCAGGTTTTTAAGCCCAGAAATTCCACTGTACCCTGAGAGATAGGCAGTGTTTTATTCAGAGCCCACAACTATGATACTTACTGAATATTGAATAGTTACTAGGTGCTTGGAATGTGTTTCTGACTTCAGTTCTTCCTGTACCTAAAGGACCTGCACACTCTCTGGCTAAGACAATGAGTGTGTCCCCTAGGCAGTGTGATACTCATCTATTGTCAGCTCCACGATAATGAGGAGTATGGTAAGAAGTTAGAAGTGTCTGACATACAGATCTCTTATTACACAATTAAATCCTTGCACATGACAGTGACAACAGAGACATTGTTGGTAAACACTGTGATTTAAAGATTATCAGATTGGTTCTAGATGTCCTAGGATCTGTGTATACATTGCTTAGAGGTACATCAAAATGATCCAAATAAGAACTAGAGCTGGGATCAGGAGACATGTTCATGAGGCCACAAGTCTTCCAAATGGGAGGCTGTGGCCACCTAAGCCGGAGCTGACCCACGGCAGTGGTTGCCAAGTTTGAGTGTAGTTCTGGTGCTCTGAGCTTAGGATGGATAGGAACTTGGAGCAGATTCAGAGTAGAGCGGAAGATTGAAGGTTTCTGCCTTAAAGGTAGCTGATGCTGAAGAGTGTCTCCTTAGAGGAGATGGAATTGGGAGAATGGCGGTTGAAAATGCACAGACTAAAAAGGCACTGGAACAATATTGAGTACCCATATTCATTAAGCAGCATCTTTTTTAAGAAAATTCCATATCCCTCATATGCTAGAATGTGAACAAGACAGAGACCCTGCCCTCATGGAGCTTATTTTCTTTCTTTCTTTTCTTTCCTTTCTTTTCTTTCTCATTACCAGGGATCGAACTCACGACTGCGCGCTTGCAAGGCAGGCACTTATGCCACTGAGCTAAACAGCCAGCCCCGGCCGGAGCTTACTTTCTGTGGGGAAAGCAAAGAGGACAGATGTGATGAAATACAATGCAGTATGAAGTAGTGTCAATACTTAACGTGTGCCATAAGGAATTACAAAGTGAGGGGAAAAAAAAAGTATGGCTAAGGTATTATTTTACTAATCCTTTAGAGTACATAACTGATCCTCCCTAATATGAGATGTCAGTAGAAGAGGTGATCAGTTTTTGTTTTTAAATTAAGACATATTTTGAGATGATTGTAGGCTCACATGCAACTTTTTGGACTACAAAGTAATGTTTGCTATCCTTTACCCCATTTCACCCAAAGATAGTCCCTTACTTAACTATAGGGCGGTATCACAACCAGAATATTGACACTGACATAGACAAGGTGCAGAACCTTTCTGTCTTAGTTACTTTTCTCTCTCATTGCTGGAACAAAATGCAGAGAGGAAAGATTTATTTAGCTCACTGTTTGTGGAGGTTTCAGTCTATAATCAGCTGGCTCCAAGGCAGGGTGGCATGGCACGGGGGCAACATTTCAAGGCAGCAGCAAGCAAAAGCAGGCAAGAGCAAGCCTCTTTTCCTCCCTTCTATTGTATATAGGCCACTCTCCACCTTCCAGGGTGGGTGTACTATTCATAAAATCTCTGAGCCCTCTTCTTGCACAGGATGAGGATACTTACAAAGTAAGAATCCTGGCTCCCTGCTGAGTCTCTGTTAAACGTCTCAACTTCTCAAGTTGTTGCACTGTATCAAGCATAACACTTTCCAGCACTTCAAGGATGCTGCAGGTTTCTGTGTCAGCCACGCCCACCTCACCATCTACCCTCTTTCTTCGTAACTCTTGGCAGCCACTCATCCATTCTTCATTTCTATAATTGTGTCATTTCAGAAGTATCGTACAAGTGGAATCAAAGTTCATACAATGTTTTGGTTGGCTTTTTCAGCTCAGCATCATCCTCTGGAGATTCCTCGAGGTTGTTGTGTGTGTATATCAGTGGTCTGTTCTTTCTTTTTCTGAGCAATAGTTCGTGGTGTGGATGTACAACAGTATCTTTCACATTTGACTGCTTAAAGAACATTTGGTGTGTGTTTTTCCCCCAGTTTTAAGCTATTACAAATAAAGCAGCTTTTTAAAAAGTCGTATACAGGATTCGCTGTGAATATTGCGTTTTCATTTCTCTGGGATAAATGCCCAGGAAAGCAATCACCAATTCATAGGTTAGGTTCAGTTTTTAAGAAAACTGCCAAACCGTTCTCCAGAGTGACCGTACCGTTTTACATTCTATTTCTCTGTATCCCTGCCACCATGTGTTGATGTTACTGTTTTCCTTTTCACATTTAGTCATTCTGCAAATGTACAATGACAACTCATCGTGGTGGTGTTATTTTGAATTTTCTGAATGGGTGATGATGCTGAACAACATTGGTGAGGCCATTTACTTCAGCAAAAAGTCTCTTTCTGTCTTTTGACCATTTTCTAGTTGGATTATTTGGGTCCATCCTTCCAAAGGTTCTGCTAGTTCTTTATATATTTTAAATATTATTCCTTTGTCAGATACATGGTTTGCCAATATTTTCCCAAGTCTTTGACTCATCGGAGCTTTTTCAAAGCCAAAAATGTTTTTATATTAATGGTCTAGTTTATCAGTTGTTCCTTTTATGAATGTGGTTTCAATGTTGCTTAAAAGCTCTACCTAATGGTACATGTCAGAGTTTTTTTCTAAAAGTTATATAATGTTTGTGCATAAATACATGATCTATAAATTTTCCTTTTTGTGTAAGATTTGAAAATCAAGACAGAGCACCAGGTCCAGCAGCATTTGTTACAAAGCTATCCTTCTGCCATGGAATTGCTTTTGTACCTTTGTCACAAGTCAGTTGGGTGTATTTATGGGGTCCGTCTCTGGCCCCTTTACTCTTCCCTCGTCCAGTGTTGTATAGCTTTGAATATAGCTGTAGTAAGTCTTGACTTGGAAGACTGATTCCTCCCATTTTATTATTTTCAAAATTATTATTATTTTTTAACACCAAGTACATTTATTAGAAAAAAAGTTGTGAGATATCCTCATATCTTTCCTTAAGGAATTAAAAATAAAAGACAATAAAACCAAAAACTAAAGGAAGAAAATAGTAAAGATCAGAAAACACAATCCCTTATCAAAAAGCCAACATTGTTTTTTCATAAAGATTAACATTTTAATGTTTACATTTCTGTAGAAATATAAAAGATTCAAGATAGTCTAAACAACTTAATAAAGGAACAGAATTAGAGCTCCAACCTTCCCCAAACCCATAGCTTATCACAAAGTTACACTAATCATGACTAAACGGCATTGATATCAAGACAGACAAACCACCAAAGTACCAATATAAAGTCCTGAAATAGACACCCACATAACAGGCAACTGATTTCTGGCAAAGATGCAAAAGCAATTAAATAGAGAAAGAATTGGACCTTCAATAAATATACTGGAACAACTGGATCTCCCCATGCAAAAAACCCAAACCTTATAGAACATCAGAAGTTTCTTAAGACATCCAAAAGTCAACTTCAAAAGGCTCACAGTGGGTTAAAGTAAAGACAAGTGTGGCCTGAGTCGTTGCTTTGGCTAAAGTCATTCTCTCTGGGACAAAATACATGTTTCTTTCAGGTGGTCACACTAATGAAACAATACACTGTTTATATATGCACAACATACTTATTTCACTAATAAGTATGTTCTCAAGTTGCATCCATTTACCTATAAAAATGTCCAGTTTATCATTCTTTATGGCTGAGTAGTAATCCACTGTATAGAAATACCACATCTTTCATATCCATTCCTTAGCTAATGGGCATTTAGGTTGTTTCCAAGATCTGGCTATTGTAAACTGTGCTGCTATAAACATGGGTGCACATATATTGCTGTGGTATGTTTTTAATTCTTTTGGGAAGATACCCAGAAGGGGAATGGGATGAATAGGACTTCCAATCCTAGTTTTTTGAGGAATCTCCATACTGATTTCCACCCCAGTCTGCATTCCCACCAACAATGGAGAAGGGTTCCTTTTTCCCCCGCAGCCTCTCAGCGTTTGTTATTGGCTGATTTCTTTATGACAGCCATTCTTTTTGGCATGAGGTGGAATCTCAGTCTTTTTTAAATTTGCATCTCTCGAATGGCCAGTGCTGTTGAATATTTTCAAAATTAATTTAGCAGTTCTTTTGCTTTCCCACATATATTTTAGAGTGATCCTCATCCCTATCGACAAAGATGTTCCTCCTAGGATTTTGACAGGAATTGAATTAAATCTCTATGTCAGTTTGAGGGAACAAACGATGTCTTTACTGTATTAAGTTCACAAATCCACAAACATTGTACCTCTTCACTCTCATTTGGTTTCTTTCATTACCATTTTATAGTTTCCAACTTAGAAATGCAATATATTTTGTTAGATTTATACTATGTCTTTTGTTTTTCTTATATAATTGTAAGTGGCATATTTTTAAGATTTTTGGTTTTTACTTGTTCAATGCTAGTATGTTGGAATACAATGGATTATGTATAAGGTAATTAAAATATATGATGGGAAGTTTAAATTAAAAATTTATTACAGTAAAAGATGCATTAGCCTTCACCCCCTTTAACACACTCTCCCTCTGTCAAGCCCACTTATCCCCTTATTCCTGCCACTTTCTAAGGCAGTTCTGAAGGTCCTCTTTCATGTCTTTCACAATGTGATCACATACGCTGAATGCTGCGGGCCACATGCCATCCCACAGAAGGGCAGGCTCGTGAAAACATTATGACACGTCTCATGACACACCTGATTCACCAGATCCAGCACCATGCAACTTGTGTCTCTTCCCCAAAGTCAGAATGACCATGAAACACAAACAGTTTGAATTGACTCAGAATATTTAGATAGGTAGGACAGTGCAGCTAAAGATATTCATGAAAGACTTCCAGAGCAGAGTCGAAGCTGTCAAAAATGATGGAATAAGTGTGTTCAAAGTGAATGTTTTAGGGGAGATTGATGAATCTTTTACTGTAATAAAACTGTTGAAAAGTGTTGACACCATATTTTTTGGTAAAAATCTTATGCTTTGTTGTCCTCCAAGACTTTGGTAAATGTGCTTATTAGTTCTGGAACATTTTTTTTTTTTTTTTTTGTATCTTATTTGGGATTTTCAATGTAGATAGTCTCCAAAAGGAATAGTTCTATTTTTCTATTTTGATCCATATGCCTATGTCTTGCCTTATTTTACTGGCTAGAACGTATAGCACCATGTTGAATAAGCTTGATGGGAGTAGACATCCTTACCTTGCTCTTGATTATTGAGAGGGAACATTCAGTTTTTCCCTCATGGAATATAATATTATTTGTTGTATTTTGTTGTTGTTATTTGTTTGGAGATGTTTCCTTTTGTTAAATACTGACCTTATCCTGTCTGCCTGCTTTTCTCTACCTTTAAGAGTCTTAAAGTTTTTTTTCATATATAATGTGCAGGGATTTTAGTTGTACTTAGTGGGAAGAATTGGGAAAAGTTCTCCATTTTTCCAAGTCAGCTTTTAGGTATATTCTTAAGGAGTGTCATGGTTTGTGTCTAGATGTCCCCACCAAGTGCGTAAGTGGTTATACATCGTGGAAGCTGCCTCCATCTCTTGGCTTGGGGCCCCTTCCTCTGTATTCAAATAGGTTTCTGTCTTCTCACATGAAGTCACTCTGATCTCCCTCTCCCTGTCTTGCTCTTGCTGTTTCACTCTCCTAAATTTTATTTTGACATAGGGTCTCACTACATTCCTCAGACTGACCTCAACGTCACAATCTTTCTGCCTCAGCCTCTGGAGTATTTGGGGTTGCAGATGTGACACTGACAAGTTGATAGTGGTTTTTGACTTGTAGAGACCTTGGTGATCCATCGGGCACATCGAATAGACCATGATAGTGGCTCCGTGTTCATTCCATCTGTAGCTATAATGCCTCCCTTGCTATATAACCTAACATGGACTCAGGTCCTGGAGAGGAGGGATGTGAACATCCTTAGGAAAGACATCGTTCTAGCACCCACAATTTCCAGGGCTTCCTCCAGTGGAAACATTCTACAGTTCCAAAGACCTGCTGGGTCTTTGGATAACACTTGAGTGTTACCCTGTGTTGCAGATCACTGGGTCTGTAGAACTGATTGGTGTTGGCACTAGTGCCCCCCCACACACACCCCTGTTCCCTACTTAAAGGGAAGCTTATCTCCTAGGCCTATTTAGGATTTCAAGAAATTGTGCCCTATGGGTAAAAAAAGGGGGGATTGGTGAGGGGACTGATAAACCACAAGTTTCTAACAGCTCCTGGTTTCAAAGGTTCTTCTCCATGGTGATGTTTTAAACACAACAGATATTTCTTTCTAGTCTTATCTTGCTGTCAGTTTGCTTTAGCAGAATTTACAAGCACCTAACTGTGGGCACAGAGATTGAGTAACAAGTAGCTCATGCACTCAGGGGATGATCCCCCAGAGAATGGGCTCAAATGGCTGCAGTTCAAGGCAGAAGGCGGATAAATGCCATCAGAATCAGAGGTGACTTCATTCCTGGCTGGGAGGAGGGGCATGCTGCAGGGGTAAGACGTGAGCTGCAGCTTATGGGGTGAGGAGGGCTGAAGTAGTGAAGGGGATATTACTAGGTACAAGGACTGTAGGGCTGGGTGGGCGGAGACAGGAAATAGGCATGCTTGGAGTGGGTAGCACAAGGGGTCTGTAGGGTCTGGACAAAGAAAGAACTGTGCCAGCTCTTACCTGTACAGACACTGGAAGGTAAATATCTTCCCCTCAGACAAAATGACTCTCCACTTTGGTTTTCCCTTCACTCCACTAATATGGGCTCTGGTCAGTCCCATGTGCATTTATGCACCTGAGTTTCCTCTTTAAATTGCATAGCTTTTCGGGTTAGATTGTGTTCATCCCAAAATATATTGAAGTCCTAAACCACTCCCAGTACTACTTGTGAAGATGTCCTCTTTGGGGATTGAGGTCTTTGTGGGTGTAATTAAGTTATGGTGAAGACATTCAGATGGGCTCTAGTCCAGCATGACTGACATCTTTAGAAGAGAAAAACTTGGACAAGATACACAGGAAAGAAAACTACTGGGCAGTGGATGTAGAGTTTGGAGTGATGGCTCTGAACCAAAGAATATCAAGGTTTGATAACCACCCTTCTCCCCCATAGGTTCCAAAGGGACCATGGCTTTGCCTACACCGTGACTTTTGACTTTTAGCTTCCAGAACTAAGAGATAATGTGTGTCTATTGTTTTAAGCCGCCCAGTTTGTGTTAGTTTGTTATAGCAGTTGGTAACTAGTATGCCTGGGATGTATGTACCAGAGCATGCCTGGAGGGACTTGACTTGGATGAATTGTACCCAAGTCTTTAGAGAGGTCTAGGTGTTCTGTTGAAGTCACCTCAGTGGCTACTAGGTTTCTGACCTATATGCTGAATGTTGATGAGAGAGGCAGAATGAACAAGCAGAGACTCTTTCTGATCCCTCCAGGGACTCAGACTTCCCAGAACAGCCAGTACTTGTAGCAGAGAGTGCACCCCACCACACACAGCCAGTGTACTTTGGTTTCTGCTGGTTGCCCAGGTACCTCCGGTTTACTTTAGTTCCTGTTACAGTTCCTGTTACTTCTGTTTCTTAGAAATGGCTGGTCACTGCGGTGCACATTGTAAGCACCAGTCTCCAATTGATAAGTTATTCTGGCTCTGTACTTCCCCTCTGCAAACCTATAAAAACTTCCCTCCTTGAGCCTTTGTTTGGGCCTGACCTCTATCAGTGCCTATCAGCATTATATAAATCTGCCTCCAAATCCTGTGTGATATTTCAGTGTTTCTGTTTGCCACTGCATAGTGACATGGCAACCTTAGAAAATGGGAGCTGGACTAGAACTACAGGGTTCCAGGCCAAGGCACTTGAGTTATTTATTCCAATAAATGATAGCTGATCATTATGCCTTTAAGCACTTTGTGCCTGGCCCAAGGTCACTCTGCCAAGAGCAATTAGGACTTGAACTCAGATCTTGAATCTCACATGCGTGCCTCAGATTTCAAATTCAGTGATTCTGATTTTTAAGAGTTTTCTGTGGGGCACAGAATTTTAAGTGAAACCATCAGGCAAAGAGATTACAAAAGAGAAAAGGCAAAAAGGGGAATCTCAGGGTTGAAAAAATTATTAAGTTAACACAACTTTTTTTAAAATGCTATGGTTGTTTAGTTTTACTATGTGTCACTGACAAGAAGAGAATGTCCCCAGTGGATGGAAAACTGTAGCTCCTGTGGGTCCTTCACTGACCACACTCAGGCACTGCAGAGTATAAAATTTATAACAACACCTCCTGTGACCTCAGATAGCTCCAGGCCATCGTTTGCACCCTCTTCCTGACTTCCCTGTCCTTTTGCAGAGTGAAGTAAGCAACTAATGTTTCCATTAGAGTCCAACTTTCCAGGCTTGCTTTAAATCATGAGTGCGGAATGCCAGTAGGTTCATTATGGTAGACGCGATGCATGCACAGCATCTTGGTAGCTTTAAATCAATATCTCTCCTACAGGGTGTGGGAAATGTCATCTACAGGACATGTAGCTCATACAAGCATCCTTTGTGTCGGGCGCTCTTGAATGTAATTTCTATCAGTAAGACACGAAGAGGGATCATTTGCTTGGCAGCACATACTGAAAGGAAGAGGGAGGAGGTTGTTTTTGTTATTACTGTTACTGTTTCTTGGGTTCCTCCAACAAAGAAAGGCTCAAAAGTGTCTCTCAATGCCAATGCTTCCTGTCACCAGTGATCAGCGTCCTGCCATTTTGAAAAGGCAGGATGGCAGCAGTATGAAGTTATCGCTTGCCATGCTGGGCACCAGAGACCAGCTTCTCAGAAAAATTGGCACTCTCATTTTCTTTCTTTGCATTATGTTTTCTAATTGTTCACACGTTGTCACTTTAACAAACTGTGGCCCTGAAATGGGGTTGCTCCATCTAGTGGGGGGAGGGCATGGGGTACAAGGTTAGAAGAGCAAATTTTTATTTTTGTTGACAATAAGGGAGATTAGCTAAACCAATGTTGAAAATTGGTTTGCATAACTCTTGATGGCTCACATTACTTCTGCAGAAATGTGCTCTTTCGGCTGACTTTGGCTCAGATACAGTTAAAGTTACACCAAGACCTTTGTTATATAATCCTTCCCAGTTATATAATTAAGGGTCCTGTTTTTTCTTGTCCTGGTTTACATTGATTGAAATGGGGATAGAAGATGCCAAAAATTCATGGTTTCTTGTAATTGCCAAAGTAATAATTTTATTGATTGAAGCCCCTTAGGACCATCGTTAATAATACTGTGCACAGGATGAATTGCATACTTGTGAACACAGTTCGTGTTTAAAGCTATTGTTGCAGACACAGATATCATCCTATAGACGAGAAATTTGAAAGAATTGCCTTCCAGATTCTGGCATAGAGGGATCTTCTGGGTTTTTCCCATACCTGCTAGTTGACCAGAAACCTAGAGTCATAGGTCTGAAAAAGTACAATAAAGTAGTGAGTTTTATGGCTGTTGTGAAGTCACTCCTATGACTTTTTCCAGTCTTGACCCAGGTACACTGTACCCTCCATATAGGTAGGTTCCCAGGACTCAGGACTGAGCTTCCCTGCAAATCTGTGCTTACCTATTTCTGTGGTGCTGACTGCTAGCAGCTGTTCCCAGCTTGGACCCATCCCAGCTCTGGCAAGTGTCGGACTCAGCAGCCACCCTTTGCTACCCTTCCCAACCTCCCAGCCAGCTGATGTGAGCTGACTTAAAAACCAGTGACCCCTTTGTTCCTGTCCGCCCAGCTTTGGAACCATGGAATCATAGCCACCTGTACCCTGTGCAGCTCAGAGGCAGCCCTGGAAAGAAAGGTCCCAGCCAGAGGACTACATGACCCGGGTGGTCATACTCTTCCTTCTCCGTCTTCAGATGCTAGAGCCTGAGTTCCTGGCTGGGACCTTTTAAATACCCCATGGTGCTCATATCTATCCTGCTCTAACAAAAACTCAGAGTGAGAAAGACAGAGGAGGCTACGCTTCTCAGTCTGAGTTACCCTAATGGTACCAGCAGGCAGTCAGATCAGATCTTCACTCTGCCCATCCCCACATCTTGGATACTGCCTTGTTAGCTCCTACCAGTCCTTAGGCCTGGACTCCTCCTGACTCCCAGAATTCCATGTGGCCAGCAACCCACCTAATACCACTCTAATGGCAAAAACTAGTATAACTAATATGGAAAAAAAAAAACCAAAAAACTAATTTCTGCAAATACAGATGCTCCTTGACTTATAATGAGTTTGTATCCTGATAAACTTACCATAAGGTAAAAACACCATCAGCCAGAAATACGTTTAGTACACCTAGTCTGTTGGACACCCTAGTTCACCCACAGAGTACTGCACACTGTGGAATGTCAGTCATTTCCCTCGTGGTCGCCAGGCTGGCTGGGGGCTGTGGCTTGCAACTACTGCCCCATATCGTAGACGAGGACTGGACCGTGTATCATTTGCCTGGGAAAAGATCCAAATTCAAAATTCAGAGTACAGTTTCTACCGGATATGTTTCACTTTTGTACCATATAAAGTCAAAAATTCCTAAGTTGACCATTCCAAGTCCCTGTATAGTTGCTAAAACTCATTGATTTTTTTTCAAGTTTTCTACCACAAGCAGTGGACTAATGTATCTCCCCACCACCACCCATTGGGAAGAAAAAAAATATTTTAAAATAGGAATTTGGGATTATATATATATATTTCTATCCTTTTTATCAACAAAAAACAAAATCACCCCCCCCCAAAAAAAAACAACGCAAAAAACAAAAGTCTGGCAGCTTGCTCCTTCTCATCAAGTAATCGGTGGCCTCTCACAGGTGAAGTGATGTGGGACCTTATTGTCATCCTCCAACCCTCGTGCTTGGCCAGGCTGCTGGGAACGTGTGACTTCCATGGACACTGGGGAAGTGAGGCACGTATGAGGAAATAGATGTGAAAGTACTTTATAAAAAGGGGCTGTCATTTTTAGCAAAAGGCAGGCCCTTCAGCACATTGAGAGATAGAGTGGACATTGTTAGGATGGATGTGCATTAAACCCAGAAAGATAGGGACTCCAGTGCCTGAGAACTCAAGTTCGTGCCATCTGTTCATCAGATTCATGTGTGTGGGTCCCACTGTGTGCCTGGTGCAGTTCTTGGGACTCCCGTGAAGATAGATAAGAAACAGTAACGACATCATCGAAAAACAAGTGTCAAGGCAGTAGTAATAGTAGCCAGCCCTGATACAGTGCTTACTGAGTGGCAGGCATCTAAGCCCTTTGTGTATGTTTAACCCCTTTTATTTCCTGCTAGAAAGGCACTAGTGGGGTTTATGGGTAATGTCGTTAGCCACACGGGGACACGGGGCCCCCACAGAAGAGAAGTGACTTGCCAACAAGTGCCAGATTTGGAATTCAGGCTCCCAACGCTTGGCTGCCGCATGGGAATGTCAGGAGTGCTGAGAGGTGATGAGGAAGAGGTGCTGCCTTGCAGCAGACTCCCTCCCTCCGTCCCTCTCTCCTCTCTCTTCCTTCCTTCTTTCTTTCCTGGAGATTGAACCCAGAGCCTTTGCACTGAACCACACCTGTCTCCCTCCCTTCCTTCTGAAACTGGGTCTCAGAGTTGCTATCCTCCTGCCTCAGCCTCCCTGATTGCTGGCATTACAGGCATGCACCACCACACTCAGCCTGGTAGATGTTTTCTGAGTGCTGTGTGCTTGTGTCACATTTTGAGACCTGCAATACAGACGTGGAAGGGTATCATCCCTCCGTGGAAGGGCTTACATCTCGGTGGGCACACAGTCGGGCTGCGTGGAGCAAACCCCATGATGGCTCTGTAGGATACACCTTGCTCTTGGTTTTCAAGGAGAACAGAGATACCTCCTCAGGAAAGCATAGATCTCCATGACACTTCAGTTTTGGACCCGTGAACTAATGGCGCTGAGTGCTTTCCCTTTTCCCGAGGATCTTAGCTCAGTGGCACCGTACCCTCTCTCACACCAGGGCATCTGGAGGTGAAAGCCTGCTGAGTCCCGGGGCGGGGGGCGCTCCTGTGGTTAGGCTGCAGGCATGGCTGGGGTGTGCTGCTCCTCCCGCACTGCACTGATGGCGCTGGGTCAGGAGAGCATACATAGTAATTGTTCAGAATACAAGACAGAAGTATGAAATATTGCAGGCAATGTTAGCACAGCCTTTCCTCTCTGGTGACAGTGACATCCTTCTGTTCTGTGAGTGCCCGAGCCATAGCTCGGTTTTGCCCTCCCAGATCTTTGCTCGGTGGTCTGACTGAGGATCCCCAGAGGGACAGCTCTGTGCCTGCTTCTGCGCACACCCAGCCCCACGCATGGTTCTCCATTGCAAGCGTGGCAGAGGATCAGCCAGGGAAAATGCACACTTATGCAGGAAAAGCTGGTGGATAACACTTATTTCCCAGGGGGAGGGGATCCATGCTGTTTGGTTCTGGCCCAGACAGCAGTACATTTATCCCATGGCCTCTCAAAAATTTTTTTTATTTTTGAGATAAACTCCTGCTATGTAGCCCAGGGCCCAGGGTGGCTTTAAACCCATAGCAATCCTCCTGCCTCACCCTTCTAAGGCAGATGTGAGATTACAGGCGTCAGCCCCACTAACTTCTTAGTTGATAATGCTGTGTTGCAGTGTGTGCTTGTACAAAGATGAATCCCACCTGTCTTAGGACAGACTTTTTTCTCCCATGTATGTGGTTCCACAGCCACTATCATAGAAAAGTCCTTTTATCTATTGAGCCACTTTGATCCCATGCTCAGAATTTCCAATGGTAACAAATAGTTTTGTCCAATAAGGTTTTTTTGTTTTTTTATTTTGTGGTTTTGTTTCTCTACTTCTTTTGTCCAACAACATTCTTGTCTAAATCAGAGTTGTCTGCGGTGTTGGCGTGGCATTCTGGGGACCAGTGACTTGGGGGGAGGTTTCGCTTACTGTGGCCGCCACTCGGTCTCTGTCTGTACCCTGCCACTTGAGTGCAGGGGAGTGGCTGTCCTCACTGAAGTCATCCTCTCTTCCCTGTCCCTCGTCGGAACAGTTGAATGGCCTCCTTCATTAGGGCCCCGGTGGTCGTTTGAGTTGCTTATTACAAGGCCTGGCCCTTAGCAAGTTGCTTATTATAAGACTATTATTTCCTCTAGTCCTTGAACCATCCCATTTTGTGACTGAGAAAATACAGGCTCCCAGAAGTGTGGTATTCTCCCAGGAATTCACCTCGGAAGGAGGAAAACATGGACTTAAACCCAGATTTTTTCGGGTTTCTTTTTAACGACCCATGGGATATTTGCATTTGGAGGTAAATTTCTTCCAGGTGTTAGATTAGTTCTGGAGAAGTTCTGTTTTGTGAGGAAATGAACTGAACTAGTCATCCTACAGGCATCCTTTTAAAAACGCTTCCAGGTTCCGATAAGCCCTGCTTTTTCATTCCTATCATTAAGAAAGAGGAGGCAGGATTCACAATATCCTCTAATGAAATAAGAAATTGCCTTTTCTTCAAATCTATTCTTTTCTTATTACTCTAAGTGGGTTGAAAACGGTGTAATGTTACAGTGAGGCTCTGTTTTACGCATGAAGAATGAAACAGATATTATTTAACTTTACATTTTAAAACAACTGGGCTAGTGGCCATGTTTATAAAGACCCATCATCTGGTGTCCAGGAGCATCTTGGGGCTCATCTGTGAGGAGTGCCCTATTAACCCAAAATACCCATCTCCCTGAGCTTTGCTAGTGAGAGGTTCCTCATTTTCATCAGCTCATCATCCAAGGATGTGATCGCTGCGTTAGTTTCCTAAGTTGCCCGACAAATGGCTGCAATCAGTGGCTTAAAATAACACACTTTCATTATCTCGATGTCTGTGGGTCAGGAGGGCAGATCTCCAGCTGCTGCAGACAGGTGTCAGCCACGCGGCTGCACGGTGAGCCTCACTGAAACTTGGGTTCCTCTCTCAACCTCTTGTGGTTGCTCCAGCATCTGGTTCTACGCCGTTAGTAAGGCCCAAGATCCCTGTGTTCTTGGGAGCTGTCATCTTGGGGCTCTTTGTCGCTGCTAGAAGCTACCATAGTCCCTGTGATGTGGCTTTTTCCCCAGCCTTCTGTACTTGAGGGGAGGGAAGATTTACAAGATCATGACTCATTGCAAGTCACTTTGGTGTATCTGCTTTGGTCACCCCTAGACATTTGGAAGAATCACTGCTCTAGAACCTTTGACAACCACAGAGTGACATCCTACACAGTTACTGACTGGTTCCATTAACTCATAGGAAGAAGCCCCAGGTGGAAGAAATTGAACAGTTTTGTTTGATGTAGCTGGACCAAGCAGCATACAAGGAGCCCAAGTGTCCAGTGAGAGAACTCTGCTTATTCTAGGCCATGGGGAAAACAACCCACAGCAAACCCATATTACAGTTTATGTCAGTTACATAGCCACAACCACTGTGTTTTTTGAGACGTAGAAGATCATGGTTTGGACAAATGGTCAGGTAAAGCCAATAACAGCTTAAAAACTCTTCTTCATTCTCAAGTGCTAAGGGGTACCGATATGTTGACTACGATCATTTTTGCTCTGGTGGGCTGATGGTCTGAAATAATATCTTCACTATACCTAATATCACTTGGAAATTCATCATTCTCACCAGAATGGCATCCTTGCCTTTTGGACTTAATTTTAGAAGTAAACTGTCATTTTATGTATAAAACTGAGGTTAGCCATAAGCCTGTTTCTGGTCTGGTATGTGTGTCCAGGGGCCAGATAGCTGGCAACCTCATCTATAACGTGAGTGTGAAAGAGAGAATCAGGGCCTCCAAGGAAGTGGGGGAAATTCTGAGAATAAACTCTTCCAGACAGCCAGACGTGCTTTCAGTGATACCCTTTTTGACCTTCACTTTGCAAATAATTCTATCAAATGTTTAAAATCTGAATTTCCAGTCAACGGGACAGAAGAAGACTGAAGATATACGTAACATAAACTGAGCACAGCAGGGTAAAGCCAGGGTGTGAAGGGGAGAGAAAACTCACAAACCCTGAAATGCAAATTCTAAACTAGTCTGGTTCAGACATTATCTCTGTAATGTTCCCTTCATCGATAGCCTTCCTCTGGGTTCCTGAGTACTCTGTGCCTCCCACAGTCAGTTCTCAGCTGTTTCCTAGTACAATTATTTGTGTTCATATTTCAGTCTTCCCTACCAAAGGATTTCACAAGCACAGACACACTCTGTTGTGCCTAGCACGGTACCTGACATATAGTAGATGCATCATTAAGTAACTGAATAACTAAAAAGAACTGAACAGCTAACAATAGTAATAATAATAATGTTATATAAGTAGGGTGGTGAGTCAAAGCAGTTGGGGCAGGAAACAAATTCTGAGATTTACTCTTGAAAATCTGTTCTTATTAAAGTTACACAAACTAAAAACTTGCTTTGGGGGGTGGAGTTTAAGAGTTGCTCTTAGATCTCATTTTATTTCTAAGCCTAGCGGTTTTTAACAATCACTTTTAGAAGGACCTTTTATTAATGTTTGGTCTGATTTGCAAACTTAGTTAATTAAACTCCGTTAAACATTTTAAACTGCGTTTGTAAAGGAAATCGAACTTATTAAATTTATAAGTACTCAATTATCTGACTCAACAAACAAGCCTCCCAGAGCACTTAAGCAATTCTTATAAATCTAATTAAGCTTATAAGTACGTTACACCTTATGGTCTTTTAAAACTTTCTTCTATGTATATGACCTTCATGAGATTTTTTTTTTACTTCAACTCCAGACCTAAGTCCTTTATTTAATCCACATTTTAAGTTAATATTTCAAGGCTGTTATTCTGATAGATCAGTTCTCTTAATTGTAATGAATACTTAAAATACTAGATGTGCATTGATTTCTTATTTTAAAGACTTCCAGATTCTTAATCATGTCTGTGCTTTAGAATTGTCCTGGTGTTAAAAGATGCTCACCCAGATTGTCCAAAAAGAGAAGGATCTGCCTCCCACAAGGCCCTCTTTCCCTCTGCTCAAGCTCTTCTGCAAGTTGGACCCTTGCAGTCCTCTCACCAGCATCCAGCAGACCCTCGATTGTCAGGTAAAAGAATCACCAGAGTTCCCATCAGGATAGGAGAGATCTGGCAGGGGCCACAGCCCAGCTATTGATGGCTGAGGATCATCATCCTCATGGCTGCCTTCCCAGTGAGCCAGGACAGATGGAGAGCAGTAGAGTCTGCCTCTGCGACCAGGTCGACCAGGTCGATGGCCTGTAGCCCGCACAGCCACTTTTCTTCCCTCTGGAGCCTGGGTATCGGAATCTCCACCCCTCCAGCCTTGCCAGGTTCACCTGTGACCACAGTCTTCTCATCTCTCTCCTTAAGCAGAGAGATGAGGCTCAAAAGTGAATTTCGGAGCTGAGAATAATCGGATAGGTCTACAAATCTGGCTGTCAGGTTCACATTTTCTCCCTGGTACTGTTGATGGAGCCGGGCTTCATGAGTGCTAGACAAAGCACTCTACCACGGAGCTCTGTTCCCACCTCTGCGTCGCATCTTTAAAAATGTGAGCCATGTGTGCACGCATGCATGTGTGTGTGTGTCGTACAGCAACAGCGAGGCCACATTCTATAGCTGAAATACTCTCAACAAAACTTTTGCCCTCCTCCCATGTAAACAAGTTATAAATATAGACAATTGCATTCATTTTCTTTTAAAAAAGAAAAAAAGAGGGAAGGAGAAGGAGAAAAGAAAATGGTTAAGTTTGGTGTTAAAGGGGTGCCGCCTTCTCAGCTTACCGAGATGTCTTTATGATCAGCGAACATGAACCTGAACTCAGTCTATACTGTGTCCCTAACAGCTGCTGTGAGCCCCTTTCCATTGTTGTTGTCAGAATGGAGCAGAAACTCGAAGATTGGGTTTTCATGGCCCGGATTCTACAGATTCAGGGTAAACATCTCTGGATTCTTGTGTCTACTCATAGCTGTCTGGGTCACTTAGCCTCCGGCTGTCACTATGGTTCTATGTTGTTTCAATCTTAGTATTTTAGATGCCTTTCCCTTATTGTCCAATGGAGTCTATTTCATGCATTTCCTCTTGTGGGACCAAGCAATGCTGAACAATGCTACAATGAGCTGGCGCAAGACCTGCAGTGGCTGACTCTGGCCAGAGCTCCCCCCAGCCCACCCCACCCAGAGGGTGGATTTAGGGCAGCTATCAAGTGACATCAGCAATGAGAGCATCCTGCCATGCCCATCAGTGGGTTTCCATGGTGACAACCAAGTCCTCAAGAAAAGCTTATGTAAACAGGGAAATGAGTGCAGGATATAATTTTTAGTTCTGTTGAAATATTTAAATTTTTTTTAAAAACCACAGATATTCCAAAAGGTGATACATTGTGTATAATAAAGTTCTCTTCAGGAGAATACTGCATTTCCCAGCAATGTACCAAGAGTTCCTGTGCATGAAGCAAACATTTGCAAAAGTCTGACAAAGGCTTTTGATCCAATGGAGAAGTGGGTAAGAGCAAGTTCTTTGTGACTGTGAGGAAGAAAAGCCAGAATAATGAGGTTTGGTTATCTTTTATTTGTTATAAAATGTTAAGGGATTTGCAAAGCTTTCTGGCTTTTGCTATGTATATCACAAATCTGACTGTAACCAAAGGTTATAGTATATAATATGGCATGGTGAATAATGCATGCAGAGTGATAGCAGACTTTAAATGAGAGGGAGAGAGAAGGTGGCTTTTAAGTACAGTATGGCATTTCCTTTCTGCCATGGTGATACATGATATAGTGCTCTGTGGTGTGCAAAATGTTATTGGTTGTCATAGCAATAGAATACCATTCGTGAGAAGGGAAGAAATGCTAGCATAAGACATTTTGCTAGAATAGCACTATAGTTGTAACAAAATAATCATTGTTAACACTATATTTACTGTCAAATAATAAAATCCATGTGCACTTTTTTTTTCATTCTAAGTGGCCCTGAAGCCATGCTAGGGCTTATGTTATACACACTGGCTTCTGACTTAGTGTGCGTGTTTTGGGCTGCTTGTTTGTGTAAAAATTTGTTAGGATTTAGGATGCATCCCCAAACTCAAGGTCAGCCACTGGTCTGACTCCGCATGCTTCTGGGTTTGAACAGCTTCCCTATAGGGCTTTCTAATACACTTTTGTGTTTCCCCTCACTGTTTAGGTTGCCTCCCCTTTTCAGTCAATCCTCTTAGGCCTTGAGATACACAGCCCTTCTCCTAGAACCATCCATCTAACCTTTGCTTAGCTGATCTTGGAGGTTTGTGTGATAGACTTCTGTCTGGAACTCCTTACTTACTAGAACACAACTGATGGACATTCATCTAATACAGCCATAGGTGTTCAGTTGCCTGGACGGGTCAGCTGCAGCACCTTCCTGGGCTTCCAGGGTCAAGGACTGAGCATCATTTGAATATAGATCATTAATTGTCTTTGCCATCACTGGCACATCCCTCCTACTGGCTGTCCAACCTAGGAGTACACATTCTTCGCCAGTAAAGTGCAGTGTGTTTGTGGTAACGTGTGTGTACACAACCCAGGAAAAGACCATCATAGTGTCTAAGATACACAGTTCACGTTGCAGGTCCTTACGATGATGGGACTTTAGTTGGGTCGTTTTGGTCTGGCAGTGGTACATTGCTTCCTGAGTGCATGAGTGCCGGATACCCTGTTCTGTGCTTACACGGATCAGCTCATTTAATCC
Source organism: Cavia porcellus (assembly GCF_034190915.1). Lineage (NCBI taxonomy): Eukaryota > Metazoa > Chordata > Mammalia > Rodentia > Caviidae > Cavia > Cavia porcellus. Next base: position 14,338,974 of record NW_026947514.1, read on the forward strand.
TCACCGCAGCCCATTTTACAGAAGAGGAAACTGAAGAAGAGAAAGGTCAGTGCTGGTCAGTACTGTAGCGAAAATTTGAATGTGTGCCACTTAACTACACGCCTGAATTCTCAGCTACTCTGCCTCATTGCCTGATCTGACTTCAAAACAAAGCCTGGAATGAATCTAGAGCGCTTGGCTTCTTTTGGGAGATCTGCTGGGGATTGACAGTGCAAAAGAAGAAGCAGAACAAGATGAAAAGAGGAAGAAAAGACTTGTGAACTAAGCAAGAAACATTGCTTACAAAAACCAAAACAAAACAAAGAATAACAAATTGGAAACCAGTTACCCGGACTGTGAAGGACAAGGATCCTGTCCCAGATTTCTGTTGTACTCACAGTTTCTGCCAAATTTAACCCAGTGTTATCTCAGCACTTCACCCAGCAATCACAGGTAGCATTCCTGGGTTACAATATCCCATTGATCAAAATATCCAGCAAACTTAAGTTATAATGATAACACTATGTCTGCCAAGGCTCAGTTCTTAGGGCTTTGCTGCATTAATTGGCTTAATATACACAGCGAGCCCATGAAGAAAGGAAATGCTGTTAGCACATTTTATAAATCAGGAAGCTGAGGCACAGAGCACTTAGGTCAGCCTGCCCCAGGCCGTACTTCTAGTGCAGGGCAGGAATAGCCATCATCCCTTTTCAAGATACTTGATGAGAGCCCACCAGATGGAGTATACTGACCCCTGCTCAGGAGCTCTACCCTCCTGGGGCTGACATTCATGCAAACCTGTGCACACAACACAGGTTGTAAGTGCCGAGCAATTCCAGTGACATGTGTCCATTTTAAAGAAGAGCAGAAATTTGTTAGGGGAGGAAGGCACTTTTCAAAGATACAGAACTGGGAGAAGCTGGTTGTGTTACATTAGACGAAGAAAATAAGGATAGACGAGCTTGGCTCATGGAAGATCTTTGGATGCTTGGGAAAGTGTTACTAGGTGCAGAGTCGGGAATCAACTTTTGTATCTAGAAACAGACTTCTTAGACTCAGTGACACAGAATATAGAATGGAAAGAGTTATCATAGGTAGAACTATCCGGCCCAATGCTTTCGTTTTGGAGATGAGGAAAGCAAGACCCAGAAGGTCCCTTGGAGGCATATTTCCTGGGAAAACCAGCTCAGCTGTGCAAGGTCACTCACTTACACATTCTTCATGAAAGCACAAAACTGGAAACAACCTAGTCCACGACCAGGGAAATGTTAAAATAAACTGATGTTTCTGTCCTGTGCCACAGAGAAAAGACATGAGCCACACATCCCATCCCTCTGTTTCCAGAGCCCAACTTACTGTTGGATGGAAAAAAACTGCAGAACAGTGTGTGTCTCCATTTAGGTAAAGCACACACAGGCTCAACTGACACTACACAGTTTTGAAAGATTCAGGTGTTCACTAAGAGGAAACTCTAGCAAGTACACCAAGTTTATAGGGAAGATCACAGTCAGTGAAGGGCCAGAGGAGTAGGATTAAATGACCTCTCTCTCTCTCTTTTTTCTTGTAATGTCCTGATTTCTAAAGTAAGCATCTGTTTTCTTGTATTAATCATGCATTAAAATATTATATTTAAAGAATCTATCAATGTATCGAAGTTTTCACCTTGAACAGGTTGAAAAGGGAGTCTCTTGTCTTGTCTCTTGTCTTACTGGCTCCCGCTAGGTGTCAGATACTGCACAGGTCCCTGGGAGCCTGGGAGGAGGGGGCAGGAGGGAGCCAGAGCTCTGTGAGTAGCCAGCTGCCTAGTGCCAAGGAATCTCGGCAACCATAACAATGTCAATGAGTTAAACAGGGTTTTGCTAAATGAGTGTGTTATGCAAAAAAAAAAAAAAGGCTAATTTCTAATAGCATTAGTATTCCATGCAGCTGAATCCCAGGCTGGAGAAAGGTACAAATGATGATTGCTCATTAGCAAATAGAATACAGATGTTAGGTTCATTTTGCCTGAGTGCATCAGCACCTTGGGGAGCCACCAGTGTGGCCAGCCAAGCCCCAGCCGCTGATACTGCAGGCACAGCACAGAGACAGCTTCCCCAGAGGGCAGGATCAGCCACTGCTGAGTCTTCAAGAGCTGCACTTGGCCCCTTTCCTGTGGTAGTGAGTTTTTGGGGACTGATTGGTGGGCATGGGAAGTTAACCTTTCTAAAGAACCTACCAGAATGGTTTGATATATTCTTTACTTTGTTTTCCACTTAATTCTTAACCTACCCCATGATACAGCCTCAGAGAGGTGGAGCATCTTGTCCAAAGATCCACAGCAGTTAGATGGTGGGTTAGAACCCAGATGAGACTGGCCTTGCCAGACTGACCCTTTCACTAGCAAGTAGGGGTCAGGGAGGCGATCTTACTACTCTTGTTCTCTTCCTGACATGATAGCTCTTGTTCCTAGCAGCATGCAGGGTGAGATGTGCTGTAAAGGATCCTCGTAAAAGATAAATTACAGATTTCATACCAACAAGATGAGCATGGCACAGGTCCAGACTGGGAAGAACAGATAAAAAGAATAAGAAGATGTCACACTCTTTTGATTTCCCAAAAGTCTTTTGCTTGATTCAAAAGTCAGATGGGCGTGAAAGGTTTTGATGATAGCCCCACATAACAGAAAGACAGCATGGTTTTCAGATTGTGGAAATTAGATTTTCATTGCTGAGGACTTACAGTTTCATTGCTGAGGACTTGCTGGGAGGGGGCTCCAAGGTGATGGCGATATGAACAACAACCACCTCTGTGAGGAGATTTGGGCCGCCTGAGGGCTCCGAATGCCAGTGGACATGGGGAAGCAAAGGGTGAGTCTGGCCCAGAGGAGTGTGGGTGGGCAGGGAGGAGGCCAGGTTGAAGGTTGCTCGCGGGGTTCAGAGGTGATGTGCACTCAGGGCCATGGGTAGTAGCTGTGTAGGGCTGGAAGGATTCTAAATGTGTTTTCTAATCCAGTTGTGTTGTGAAACACTCACCTGCTAGGACACTTTCCTGTCACTATTCCTTGCAGATTTTTCTGGCTTGGGTGAAGTTTGAGGTTTGGTGTGTGTTTTGGGGGTTTTACCCAGCAGGGATGTGTAAAGTTTATACCTGGTAGGGGACAATATGATGCCTTCTATGGCTTCATCTAGGAAGCACCCTTCCCCGGACACCCCCACTGCTTCCAGGCTCTACCACGTGCCTGTCCACATCAGGTCCTCAATAAATTCCTATTAACCAACTTTCTTACCAAAGAGGGGGTCAACTCTGATGCCTCTGGAGATTTGAACCAGGCTTGCCGCCAGGAACCCAGTAGAACATTGGGCTACCACCTAGCTAAAGCACCAGGGTAAGAATGTCCAACTTCTGCCTTTGGATTGGAAAAGATAATCATGCTCCTAGAGCAGCTCTCAGCAAATTAATAAACTGTTAAGGAACCAATCAACCTTCTTCCTTCCTTCATTCCTTTCTTCCTGCCACTGAGGATTGAACCCAGTGCAAAGGCCTTTGCACTTTGCTGTATCCCCCAGCCCTTCGTTATATTTTATTTTGAGACAAGCTGTCACTTAAGTTGCCCAGGCTGGGCTTGACCTTACAAGCCTCCTGCCTCAGCCTCCCAGAGTGCCAGGATTACAGATGTGTGCCTCTATCCATGCCTGGCTCTTATTTTTCTTTGTAAGAATATGCTAGGCTGTCTTCAAGGTGAGATGAAGCGTTTTAGATACAAGGAATTGGTTCATTCTTCTGTCAGGATCCACCCAGCGGTTAAATTATTAAGACAAGTTATCAAATTTTTCAACCTTGCCAACTCCAGACTCAGGTATTGAGTGCTACTTGCCGTAGGTCACTTTGGTCCAGCAAAGTCTTTTGACGGTCACACAGCGGACAGCGCACCAAAAAGACCACTTTCAGACTGGCAGAGACACCTAACCAAGGACAGGGGATGTATGTGCCTCAGGAAAACAGAACCAGGCTTCCAGAAATGCTTGACTTTAACTTCTTGTTCTAAAGAATGAACTTTTTTTTTTTTTCTGTCACTTTCACTAAGTCCTTGTCCAAAGAACTTTTCCTGGCTTCTTTAAATGGATAGCATTCAGTTGTGGTCAGCTGAATTTCTGCCTCGGGGGCATAAAATTAATTTAGAAATGACATTTTAAATAGTGGAAGCCTCTTATACAATGATGTGAAAAATGGTTCTGCTTTTGAAAATCAAAATCAAACATGAAACAGTATGTGTCTCTGTAAAGAAATCAGATGGCTTGCTGGGATATTACTTTGGCTTTCTGCCAAAAAAAAAAAATTCCTGAACTCTGAAGAAATGAAGCAAAAAGGTATTTGAGGAAGGGGGGTGGGGGGCTGTGATTGTTTTAGTGAGCAGACAGATTTGCAAAGCAGTGCTTTTTTTTTTTTTTTTTTTTTTTAAAGTCTAACCCAGACAAGAAAAATTGGGCGGCTTCCTTAAATAGAATCTCTGAACTCTACCTAATGAAAGCTTGAAAAACTAGTTTGGATTTTGAAAGATAGAAAACCCTGCCCATTGCTGACTACAGTTTCATTACATAATAAACCAACCAATCCTGTTTTTTATCAGGGTTAGGCGCCTTGCAAAATAAATTTCCATAGAGCCCCCCTGCCCTTTGAGTCATATCATGTAAGGTCTCCCGTTTTTGTTTTTAAACCCCTTGTCTGTGGGCAAATTCTTGTAGTTCTCCAGCTTCTGTAGAGGATTTGGCTTCCCTTCCCATAACATCGGTGACAGTGTTAACCAAACCATCAGAAGCAGTGCCTGGCCCTGTGATGAGGATCAGAAAATGGGATTGTATGACTCCTAAGGAGCTGGTGGTAGTGTTTGTTTCATCTTTTAAGAAAGCACTCTGCTTAGACAGAAGGCATTCACATTACGTGGTCCCCATGGGGTCTAGAAGAAAGCCAACCAGAAATGCAGGAAATACAGTTCCTTCCCCGTGAACAGTGAGCCCAGTCCTAGGGTGAATGCAGTGGGAGAGCAGAGTGCCTGCCCGGAAAGGGTCCTTTCCATCTCCTCCTCTTTTCACAGCAGTAACTGAATGGAGAATATCACCAACTTGACTTCCAGAAACTGCTGTTACTCCCTCCTTGTGCCCCAAAGCAAACAAAATAGGCAGGTTCCCAATTTGGAGCTGGTGGTTGAAGCCCAGGCCTTTGTTTGCTGTGGAGTTGTCTGGGCAGCAGAGCAAACAGACAAAAAGAGATTAGCCAAACAAGAAGGCCCAGAGGGCAGCCCCTCTGCCCAGCCAGGGAAGCAGCTCCTCGGCTGGCTGGAGAAGGCAGAGGCCAGGGACTTCGCACAGGAACCTGGGCCCTGAGCACCAGATGGAGCTGGGCTGGGGGTGGGTACACAGGTGATGATCAATATTAGGAGAGACAGAGTCCACACCACTTCCAAGCTCTGCTGCTTCCCCAAGAGAAAAACCAAAAAACTCCCTCAGTTAATAAATAGGGACACAGAGGCCATTTGAGTTTAGTAACCTAACAAGGCTGGTTAGTAGATACCAGAAAGAAGATGCATATTAGCCATTTTTATTCTCTAATCATTTTGTTACGAGATTTTGTTTTACTTTTTCATAGAAGTAAGAATTTTTAAAATATTATTAGTATCTGTGTGTGCGTTACATTATACACATACAACAAAGTATACCTTAAACATGGGGAGAAAAGCAAAACCATGCATCCACAAAATTCAGAGAGCAGGGGCAATGGTTTATCTGTTAATTTCTGATAGTTTTTTAATTTCTTCAGAAACATTTCGCTACTTTTTTGTTTTTTTGTTTGTTTGTGTGTTACCCTCTGGAGACTTGGTTTTGCTAGTGTTAGAGAACCCCGAGAAAGCTCATTGTTAACATATGACAACAGTGTGTGTATCATTTTTGTTAATGTCAGTGTAGAACTTAGAAGCAACAGTAGCCTAATAGATGAATACATGGCCCTTGAGTGGCTGCCCGGGATTCTAGAAACCTAATTGTCTACTTTACTGTCTCTTCCAGGTGACAACTTTACTGTCTCTTCCAGGACACAAAGAAAAGGGCCTTATTTATTATTTCTTTTCAGTGTTTTCCCCGTAGGTGAACTGAAAGAAACCTGTCTTCAGACCAGTGCCTTGCCCAAAAGAAATTTTTAGTTTATTTATCTATATATCCCATCTATCTCCAGACAAAGGAGAGGAGGAGTGACTCATAATGATACAATCACAAAGAACAATAGTATCAACCATCCTTAATGTAGAATCTTCTTAACATAGCTGAATAGGAATGAAAGGGACAGAAGAGCACACTCTATAGGGTCGCAGCGAATGATAGTGATTGATTCAAAGTTTCCCAAGCTCCAAGTTTCCTAGAAGCAAAAGCAGAGAAATATGATAAAACACAAATTTCTCAATTCTAAAGCAAGTACACAAAGTGTCTGTCTCTTCGAACAAGGGCTTCACAAAAGGGGTGAGAGATATTGTATTGGTGCTGGGCTAAGAAAGGAGGAGTAATGTAATTGAAATTGCAAAAGTTTCCTTTTCCTGTGAGGCCATTTTGAGAAGCGAGGATTTCGCAGCGAGCTGGGCTGTCTCAAGGCCATGCTACATGTAAGGAGCGGCAGCAGTGGATACCAGGCATGTAGCACCTTGCACTCATCTGCTCTGACATTATGCTGTATGCCAGAAGGATTAGTGACTGGGGGAGCCTTAACTGGTAGCCAGGGGCAGGCCCAAGTGGGATCCATATGCCCAGAAAAACAGATTTCCTCTCCCTCCACTATCATAAAACTGCAGTGTCTTCTTGAAATCTTGTCAGTTAAAAAGACATGAGCTTCTTATCTGTTTAACAACAAAGAGCTACAGAATGTAGGTGCTCCTTACCTATTTGAAACCTGGTCCATATTTAGCAAGTGAGCTACCTGGTCAACAGCCCTATAGAGTCTCCATTTAAGTGATGTCCCCAGTTCTGTAGTCTGTGGTACTGAGCAAGAAATGACCAACAGAAAGGAAGGTGAAACAGGAAATTAAGTATGCACAAAACTGTTGAAAGGGCTAGTGAAGGGGAGCCCAGGCTGGCCTCTCAGAGAATGATTTCCAGAATACTATAAAATCACCAACTCGAAGGCCACCACTCCAGAAACAGGCCAGGGACACCTTTCCTGGTGACCCAGAGATCACTGTCACCCTGCAGCTGGCTCTAGACACACATGATCCTGGACAATACTCCAGTATCACTGTCAGAAACCACAGCTCGACTGTGGCTTGCTCCGTCTAATTGGCAGAATTGAATTCATACCCAGAACTCTAGCTGCAAAGGAGTCTGGAAAATGTAGTGGTTAGCTTCCCGCTTTCTCCAGATGGAAAGAATGAAACAAGTTGAGCACCCTAGTGTCCACCTCAAACGATCCATGTGAATTGATAAATTCTGGGGGTACAACACTGGCCACAGCTTTGTCTACCCACAATGTTTTTCATAGCATTGCAAAAATTGTGAGATCATCCCAGTTCAGTGAATCAGTGCTTCCTCTCACCATGGGGAAAACTTGTAGTCCTGTTCTGGGCTTAGGCGTGAGATCCAGTCCGATGAATCTAAAGCAAGCCATACCCTTTTCCATAAAACCCACCCCGTATACACTGTATTGGAGCTAAGAACACTTACCAGAAATGTGTATGAGAACTCAGTGCTTTCATGCATTTTCTACAGGCTCCATTTATACCTTCCCTATGGCCTGATTGCCTCCTCCTAGTCTGTTTCCTGCTCCATCCACAGTTTACAGAGATGCAGACTGCTTTTGTTTGAGTGGCTATAAGAAGTCACCTTACTGCTGGTCAGGGCCTGGGGTACTGATGAGATTCGGTAATTGGAACTGATAACTGTCTACCTTCATAGAGACAATTGGTTTGTGCAGTTATATACACTGAAGCTCTACTTAGCTCTTTTCTATTACTTTTAGTTAATAAACATGACCGGGGTGACTTGGTCACTTTGGAAGCATGAAGATTGTAACAAAAATGAATTTATTTGAGAAGCTTAATCTCCAAAACTGCTTCAGGTTTGGGCTGTCATCCCTCCAGAAGAAAAAGCTGGAGAGAAAGAAATATGTAGAATAATGTCAGCTGACTCATTATCTGGAATAGACTTGAAAAGTCATGATATAAACTGGACGAATTAACATTTGTAGGTGACATGGAATCACTAAAATTCACTTTTGACTCATTAGCTGTTCTCTTTTTCTTGGATTGTTCTTGCCAAGTGCTTAGAAAAAAACAATAGGGAGCTGGATGAGGATGTAGAGGAATGTTAAAATTAATCGTGTCCTGTAGTTCGAACCCTACAGTTTCTTTTGAGAATAAAATGAAGCGAAATGAGGGCCGCTGAACCTGCCAGTCACCAGACGCCCAGCTTTCTGATGTGGATGTGACGTTTTACTTTTTTACACTTAACTTTGCTGCAGCTCAGCCTGATGAGCCCGCAGAAAAAAGGGCTGACCCAAGAGCGCCCCTGATTTTAACCTCTTCTACCAGCAGGTGCTGAGCTGCCAGATGCCACCTAAATGGAACATGCAGCGCAGAACCAAAATCTCATTGAAACAGGAAATGATGATATTTAATTTGCAGCTTGTTTGTGTAAATTAATGCAACGTAGGACACTTATGCATAAATAGTAGTAAACGCTGATTCACTGAGCAGTGAAGCAGAGCCCCAGGGAATAGGCCTTTTATTTCAATTTGATGTCTGAGTGACAACCATATGCTAGGTGTCCTGTCAAGCCACAGTTCTGATGGGACTATAACAAACAGGTACATATTTTGTAAAACACTTGCAAACCATGGCATCGGAGTTTCCCAGCTAAGTAACTATACAAAACTCTGCAGTAAATAACATACACTGGAGCATTTTCCTCTGAAAAGTTCCTTCTATCCATTTAGGGGGTAGAATGAACTTTATCTGCATTGGTATAACACCAGGGACTGTCCATTGAGATGCAAATATACTCGTCTCAATTAAATACCTTTGTTGTGATGAATTTAGAGTTGTTCCTTTGCTTTCTTTTGCTGAACAGTAAAGGAAAATAGTAGTGAAGTACTATTTTTTAGTGACACTCCTATAAAAGCCATAAGGCAATTATTCTACTTAAACTCTAGTTTTGGACACCTCTGAATAGTGGTTAAGTTTTCTTTTTCTTTTCTGAATAAAGAAGTTTTTACAAATATAGAGAACCATCATTCGCTCCCAGGCTGTTGTAGTCAAGGAAAGTATACTGATAAAAACTATATTCCTCAGGGCCATTTATCTGAGGCTCACGCCTCCTAGCTGGTACAGCCACTGGGCTGTGTGAATGTTGTGATGTGGCATTGTCTGTTAGCCATTTGCAACTGCTTATATCAACTCTGGAATTTTCTGTTCCTCTTTTCAGCCAGGAAGAGATTAGCTAGTACTGTAATGGCTCTCTTTGCAATTTTTCAAGCATTGGCAGAGGATGTGTAATACCATTGGAAAGAAGCTGGCCCTTTGTTGGGATACTGAAGGGATCTGGTAGAAGTGAGGCAGATGCTCCTAAGAAGTACAGGAATGGGAGGCATGAAGTGTGCTTGGGCTTCCTGTGGGAAGCAGAACCTGGCATTAGCATTGGTCACCAAATAAGGCAATCATCCCTATTTGATCATAAACTGTTTCAGATTTTCTGTCATCACATTAAACCCTGATGTTTGGGGGTTTTATTGAAAGTATTTTAGGTTGATACAAAGTTCAGTCTTGCAGATATTCCTGGAACGTGGACAGACGCACAGCTTATCCTGGACTTTGTTGCTGTAGGGGTAGGGAAGGAGGTGTTTTGAAAGCAGTCGTTTAATGTTGTTGAAAAGGAGGAAGTGGTAACTCTGCTGTCTTTCTCCATGGGCATCACTGGGATGGAGCCTCTTTGATGCTTAAGAGACAGGTGGAGGGGTCAAACTGTGGGGGCTTAAGACCTGGGTGGAGCTTGCTTCCTGCCCCTTATTCAGCCTCCTGCAAGCATACAGTTCTCTTGCCCTGTCTGGTCCTGCCTCACACTTTTCATCAAGATGACGATTTCAGAGGTTCTCCTTTAGCTCCAAAGTTCTATTATTCTGTGTGCAGAGCTAAGGGCAGTCTATGTGAAAATCCAAGAAGGTTTGATTTCTTTGCAAGACCATTCATTCTGTATCATGGTTCAGGTGGTCTAAGCTGGAAATATGCTACGTGGGGCTGATTATGAGATACAATAAAATAACAATAAAAAATTTTTGGGGGGGGGATCAAACTCATGACCTCATGCTTACCAGGCAGGTGCTTATGTGGCTAAGCTAAATCCCCAGCCCCCAAATCTGCATTTTTAATATTTTTTTTATTATTTTGAAGGTAGTAAAAATACAATAGAACAAAGCCAATTGAGACAATGCAGTGAAATTGGTACAGAACGTCATACAGGTTACTATTAAGTAATAGGTACCATAGTATATCTCATTATCTTCACAATAGTTGTCCTTTCCATCAGGCATAGCAAAATCAAACCAAATACAGAACATTCTAGAACTTATCAAAACAGAACATTGAATAGAGCAATACAGTTAATCAGAACAAAGCAAAACAGTAATAACAATATTTGCCTTCAAAGAGATGGCATTTTTTTCCTATATTGCATATAGTCAACCTCCCAAGAGATCTCACACCTCTGGCTCCCATTTGTTAACGAGGCAGAGGGAGAGACGTTTGATTCTCAGCCTGTGCGCTGGTAGGCTCACGGCTGCTTACCAGGGAGGCAAGCGGGTTGCTTTGTTTCCCAGCATCCTGAGTTCCAACATGGTTGGATCTCAGGAGATGCTGGCTGGTTCTCTTCTTGGGGCGCCTGCCGCTTCACACACTGACTTTCCAAATCTGCATTTTTAAGTGGATGCACACTCCCTGTAGCAACTTTACAAAGCACTCAAGTAGAAAACTGATCAGAAATTGATCTTTTCAACTTGGTCCTTTCATGGATAATAGTGCCCGTGATTGTCGGCATATTCATACCATTGCTTTTGCCTGTTCCCCATCATCTCAAAGTCAGTGTAAAAGCTCTGGCTACCCTGCCTATTTAAAGAAATAAAACGTTTCTCAGTGAAAAATGATAATTAGAAAACCCCAGACAGATTAAAGTTCCCCGAGAATTAAGTGAGGATGTCTGACCTTACACATCCACCCTAGGGGGACACTGGCTGCCCATCACTGTTAGGACACTGAGCTGAGCCTGTCCCCTCCTGTTATACATTTCCCAGCGTGTAGGCCAGGCCTCCCCAAGAGGTCAATTTGGATACTATGGTCACATTTTAAAGAGAACCATAATTATGACCTCTAATTATGTACGGTTTTGCCTACTGAGTTAAAGATAATGGCACCTCCTGCTTGGAAGTGTAAGTTAATTGCCTACAGGGGCCAGAAGAGGGCTCACATCTGTCCCCTCCCCCAGTCCTAACCAGGCACACTTGAAATTAGGCTTGCCGTCAGATCACACTGTTGTTTAAGCTTTCAGCTTAACCACCGGTTAAGACTCATGACAGTAGAAGGTTAAGTGTAACTGTGTTCAAGGGGGAAATAAATTTTTCCGCGCTGGACCTAGGTGGCTTTCTCACACACAGCCCATTGTCACTTGGGACTGCCTGTCGCAGGTCCTATTTTTGACAGAGGGGGTGTTCTTCTAGTGCAGCTGCTCTGGTGTGTTTTTCCACCATTGTTTTCTAGTGGTGAAAACTTTATTACGGCTCTCTAGTGTTCACTCCGTAATCAACAGCCCTGGCCAGGTTGGCTTCATCTCTATTTCCTTCCTCCTACCAAACCACCTCCCTCACCTCCAAGAGATGGGGATTTGGGAGCTAATCCCATGTATCATTTAATTTCTTCTGTATATGTTACAGGGTATACGTCAAAATTTAGAATTTAAACACAGTCAGAGTATCAACAGCAACATTAAAATTGTTAACAATTCCTTAATATTGCATCAGTTTTTCCTTTTTCCAATTTTTTTTTTAGCCATTTGCTTTGCAAAACAGGCACCCAATGGGCTTCCATGCGGTGTAATCAGTTGAAGTGTCACTCACACCGTATCTGTAGAGTTTCCTTTGGGCATTTACCTCTCCACCTCCTCTACTGTTCTTGTGGCACTGATGCTTCTGTTGCTGTTATTGTTGAGTGACTGAGTTCTGTAGAATTTCCTATAATCTGGACTCTGCTGATTTGGCTTGTGTTGTCATGTATGTTCCTTTGTCCCCTGAATTTTTTAAGTAATTTGGTTATTAGATGCACAGCAGGTGTTTTCAGCTGTGGCACAATGTTTTGAGGGGCCAGGTAGGGAGTGGCTGTCCTGTGTATTGTAGGATGTTTAGCAATAGCATCCCTGACCTCTACCCATTAGATGTCAATAGTGTGTGTACGGACACACACACACACCACAACTATAATCTTAGCACCTGGGGGGGGGGGGCTGTTGCAGGAGGGATCCATGAGTTTAAGGCTAGTCTGAATATAATCTGGCTTCACTAGATTACATAGTGAGACCCTGTCTCAAAACAAGCAAAAATAAAACTGTCCTCTGAAATTACTGAGTTTCAACGTGTTTGATGTGTTGAACTGAGTTGTAATCTTTTCACAGCAGCTCAACTCGCCCACCCCACCCCACCTCGCCAGTTCTTGTAGTAGAAAATGACACGGAGAGACAAGAGTCTGTTGTCTCATTAAGTTTAATCATGTGGTCCTTTGGTTTTGTTACAGAGCTCCAACTCTACCCAGACAGACTCTCAGCATCTTGATAATGCATGTAACCTTTTCAGATGAATCCACAGATTGCTGAGAGACATCCCATGTTTGTGTATAATCCTGGAAATGAGTATTTCTTTTCCCCTGTGATGCTGGTGTTACATGTTAAGCCACAGCATTCCAGGCATCATGCCCAGCTAAGCTATGGTGGTGGAGGTCTGTGGTAGGTTCTAGAAAGGGAGGAGCCTCGAAGCTGATTAGAGTTGTCTGGGATTGAATGGGACAATCTTATTTCATGAAAAAATAAAATTTCATAATCATAAGAGCAACAATAGTTACTATACTGTATTATTATCTTCAAAGTAGTTACTTAGAATATAAGACATAAACCAAAAAGATTTTAAGAAAAAAGAACAAACATATAATAACACAAAACTTTCTCTTCAACAAATTAAGATAAACTAGTAGTATGAGTGAAACCAGTTAGCATTTATATCAAAATATGTTTGAAACAATGAAATATGTAATTTGGGGAAGCATTTGTGTTTCTCCCTACTTTCTATTTGTCATATGTATATATTCTTATATGAACGTTTCTCACATAGGAGAACCTTTATGATTCCTGAGCTTGTGTGTCTGACTTATCTCGCTTAACATTTTGCTCCCAAATTACATCCATTTACCTGTGAATGCTTCAAATTGATCTTTTTGTGATCTTGTAGTATTCCACTGTATAGAAATACATTTTCCTTGTCCATTCCTCTGTTGATGGACATATGCTATTTCCAAGATGTATTTATTGAGGTCAGTGGTTTAGCTCAGTGGCTTAAGTGCTTGTCCAATAAGTGCAAGGTTATGAGTTCAATCCCTGGTACCAGAAAAAAATGATGTATTTATTATAAAGCTAGATCTAGCTATTGTGCTGCTATAAGCATCAGTATGCATGCATCCCTCTTTTAGGAAGATACCTAGAAGAGAAATCATTGGGGCAAATGGAGTTTCTGTTTTTAGCGTTTTGGCAGAATTTCCATAGTGACTTCCGTGGTGTTTGTACTAGTTTACATTCCCACTAACAATGTAGAAGAGTTCCTTTTCCCTCACACCCTCACCATTATTTGTTGTTGTCATTATTAGATTTTTTTGATGATAGGGACAGTTTGAAAAGTCCATTTCTTGAGGACCAGAAGACTCTGATTACAGCAAGCTCTCCATCAGGTATTGGTAACCTGGCAGGGCCGCCATCTTGGTCCCCTGGTGTGTCACTTTGGTAAAGTTCTGCAGGCTGCTTGCTTCTTCCTGCTGCCTGCATACCTGAAACTCTGGCTTACTCCGTCAGTCACCCACAGGTCTCCCTGAGTCTTCTTTTTACACAGACGTGCTTCCCAGACTCATTGAGAGACCAGAGGCAGACCTATTTCCCAGAATGCAAACCAATCAGTCAGGTAAGGCGGGTTCTTTAGAAGGGAGATACTGTTCCAGCAGGTGAGGGCTGAGGGATCCCTACTGTCAGGGGAGATCGTCGCCCTGGGCAGATCCCCAGTGTGCAAGGTAAGAGTAAGAAGAACTCTCAGTGTTGGGAAGACAGAGGCCATGTGAGTGGAAGTGTTTGAGGAAGCTTCCTGGCAGAGCTGTGTTTGGCAGCCACCTCTGCCCTCTGTGTGTTCAGCCATCCCTCTGACCCTAGCACCCCATGAGCCTTACCTCATCACTGTAGTCCCAGATGTCCAGTTCTGCAAGCACTTTGGAAGCCTCTTTTTACAGGAACCAACAGGTAGATGCTCCCTGAGCAGCGCTGCTCAGAAGGGGTTAGGGAATGTGCAGGTCGTGGGTTTCATTTTTAGAGCATTCCGTTTTTGTCATCGGTGTTACCGATGCAGAGTGCAACAGGCAAACAGGAGCCTTCAAGGAATATTCTAGATAAGTGGGGTCAATTTCAGGTGAGATGGGCTCAGTAAAGAATTTCTTTTTTAAAGTCAGAGCCTTTTTTAAACAAGTTCTTACTCTTCCCTAGAAGAAAAATGTGAAATAAACATAAATGGAGACAGGGAGAGTTATGTGCCCAGACTGGGCCAGCTGTGCTCCCCAGCATAGTTCAAGCCAAATCTATGATTTCTAAGATGTGTTTTTTTTTTTACCCTACTCTCCCATGTCGACCCTTCCCAACCTTGCCCTCTACCACACACTCAGACTCACACATTCTGTAGAGCAGTATCATGTCAGGGGCCTCAGACTGGCTGCAACTGGGTCAGCTCACGCCTGCCTGGCCTTACCAGTGTAGACCAAATTGCCATCACCAAGCATTTCAGAGACAGGAGCTCACCAAATACTTTCTGGATTTCCTCAGAAGGTGAACTGGGAAGATTCAACATGTTTACAGGCAGATTCTCATTTTGACTTCTCCTCCTGAAACTGTTAACCACACAGTAACCTCATTGTCCTCTGGCATGGCCAATGCCTGAGGGCCCTGGGCTGGGATGGGGCTCATTCCAAGCTCAGTGAAAGGCATGCCCAAGCCCTTTCTAGAAGAATCGTGAAAGGTTAAGAGAAAACTACAGGTGCTGGCATGAAGGCATTTGCTGTGTTGGGTTTTTCTTTCTCTATTTTCTGATTTTCTTTGTTTGGTTTTGTTTGTATAATACTTATTCTGACTTTTTTCCTGTTGAAAGATGAAATAAAGCTTTGGAGGTAAGAGAAAAAAAACCCAGTTGCCCTTGTGAGGAAACCTGATCCCCAGCTCTCTCCAGCTGCCTGTGAAGCTCCCCCAGATGTTTTTGTCCCTCTCACCACCCGTACCCACACCATCACCCTTGGCTGATTTTACCCTTCCTTGTGCCTGGATCTATTATTCATCATATTGTCTGGTTAATTGTCAAGTGCTTTTAATTTTTCTAAAAACAAATATGTCCCAGATTCCAGCTGAAAACCTTCATTTGGCTCAGCATTTATAATTCTGGAACTAATACATGGCGCCAGCAAGAGGAAACTGAGTTGGATTCACCTCATCTCCTTTCATATAGCATGTTCTCCCTGACTTGTCCCCTGCCTTCAGAGCTGGGGTCCACCACATTCCACAGAAAACTCACTTAGGGCATGTGCTTAAGTAGTGGGTGTTTATTCACTCACTTCTTAGTCCATTCAGACTCCTGTAATGAAATACCACACCGAGTAGCTTGTGTGAGGTGATTAAATCATGGGGATACTAGATCAGTAGACTGATTTTTTTCCCTGTGCTCATACCTAATGTCCTGTTGGGAAGTGGGGCCTGGTAGGAAGAGGTGTATCACTGGTGGTGTGGCTTTGGAGGAGGCTCCCTGACTGGCTCCTGTCTTCTTTCTGTTTCCCGGATGCCATGAAATAAGCAGCTTTGGTCCAGTATGCCCTTCCACCTTGGAGCCAGCCAACCCCATGGACTGAATCCCCCAAACCATGAGTCACATTCAATCTTCCCCTGTGGATGTTCGGTATTATTTCCAGCAAGAGGAAAGTGACTAACACAGACCTACCTGCTGATGCCTTCCTGTCAGTGATTAGGTTTAAGTGCATGAGTTTTGGAGGGTTCATAGGCAGTCTGGCCCTAGAGCTCATGTATGCTGTGTAGCTGGAAAGTTAGAGTATATCTGAAGAAAGGAGGATTCTTTGAAGTAGACTTTTTACAGGCAAAACTTTCATTCTTGAGATGCAGCCATTCCCAAAGCTGTTCTGGGAACTTCTATGGGAATTGTCTTCAGAACCATTTCCCATTTGCCTGACAGAACATGAGCCCATTGCTTTATGTTAGACTCATTTTTAAGGCCAAATTTTTCATTCCAGCATTTTTCCCCATTTCTCCAGGGATCTCCCATCCTCAGACAGACAAGCATGTCTCTTTCCAAACTGGTCAGAGAGCACCTTCTCGTTTCCCCGCTGGTAGCACAGTGCTGAGCTTAAATATTTTTTGGTAGAAAACTTAATTCTTTTATTTTCATAATACCCTTATTTATAATCATAATCTTGGGCCTGTATTTCCATACTTAACTGTGTCTAAGATGAATTACTCATTAACAGTTCAGTGATAATTTTTGTTTCAAACGATGGATGGATGTGCCATCTCTTTCTATCCAGTGCCGTATGCACTAAATGAAGGCAGAATTAAAGACAATTATTATACCTCTCATTACATCTGCCTACTGTGCAGCCTCTCAGAGCTCCAGGACCTCCCAGGAGCCCAGCTCTACTTTAGGTTTGAAGCGAACATCAGATGAAAGTTCCATATCAGACAAAAGAAAATACAATGGCTTTGCCAGGGCTTTGTTTTTATTTTTCAACCTACATCTTTCACATGAAAAACTGACTTTGAATCAAGACATTTCAGAAAATTATTCACATGTTTAAAAAGTATATATATATATATACATATATATATGTATATATATATACACATAATATATATATATACATATATATATGTATATATATATACACATAATATATATATATATACATATATATATATGTATATATATATATATACACACACACATACATATACCAAATAGCAAACCCCCCATTTTTTTCCTCTAATGTTTTTAGTGTTGGAAAGGGGGATTTGACCTGAACGAATAAAAAGCTAAGCATTAAAACTGGGTCTTTGAGAGACTCAGTGACCAGTAGTCCTATTGCTAGAATCAGCAGCCCTGAAATTATGGGGGTTGTGGGGCAAATGACAGGGTTTTGAGATTGGTCCAGCAGTGTTCTCTATCCCTCCCATAGAGGAATGGTACCATGGTCATCCCAAGGCCATCTGTGCCTTTAGTGTATACAGGGCAAAGCAGGATAAGGATTCCTGAGTCCCTAGTGGGAAATGTGTTGGTCTGCTTTGGTTCCTTTTTGAATTGAAGCTCAGATCTGTAAAAAAAGGGAAAAAGGGGATTGGTTTGCAAAAGTCTCACTTGGCAGAGGAAGCATGAGTGTGTAAGCAGGTGGCTACACCGTGTGTGTGTGTGTGTGTGTGTGTGTGTGTGTGTGTGTGTGTGTACCTGCGTGTACATGGGGAAGGGAGCGGGTTGTATCTGCATTTCCTTCTGACATTCAGACAATATCCCAAGCAGGATTTAAGTGAGCAGAGTTTCATAGGGTATTCTTCTGTGATCTTTGTGACACTTTTATTCTGGGCACCAAGTGTCCTCTGGAGCACTGACGTCAAGGTTCTGAGCAGTATTTCCTCTCCCTCGTGCACCTGCCAGTGTCAGTCTGGGAGGGACACTCTGCTCCTGGAAGAACGGCTTGTGCATCGCCCCGTTGAATCCACAGCTGATGAAGAAGCCGCACAAGTGGAACTCTTGTTAGCGCTCACAAGCATTGCTACTAATAAGGGCCCAAGTCACCGTGAGAAGCCCAGTCACCAGGTGAAAGTTAGTGCTGGGGTGCCAGCGTCCCCAGATCCTTTACGTGAGAAGGAAGTGGCTTCTGCAGAGGAGACTGGGCAGGAGCTGAACTGCCAGTAAGTGGGGGGAAGTGACACTTGGGGGAAGTCACAGGGACAGGACAAGGCAAACTAACTGCGAGGAGAAGGGGAAGTAGACTGAAAATAGATGCACCAATGTCTCTGCCGGCGTCCGGCCAGTTCCGGGCCCAGCCCTCTGCTGCTGATTGCAGGCTCCAGCTCGTGCCTCGGGAGCCTCGTGCTTCCCTCTCTATTTCTGGACCTGTGTCCACCCCTCCTCCCAGACACCAGAGTAGCCAGGCTCTGAGGTTCTTGGGGCTTCTGTGAGAGTCTTCACTCTCATTTCTGCCCTCTGGGAAGCTGTTGTACACCCAGGGCTGGTTTCTGTTCCCTCCTGAGTGACAAGTTCAGGCTACATCACTGGCTAAAAAAACCAGCAGCAAGCAGAGGTTTGGAAGCAAAGAATTCTGGAGCCTACAGGGCTTTAGCCTCTGTGTCTCTGTCTGTGTCTCTGTCTCTCTCTTTCTCTCTCTCTTTTCTTCATCCCTCCCAGGGTCACAATCCCCTCTGCCTCCTGGTGTCCCCTCTCTTCATGGCTCTCAGTTATTGCATCCCCAGAGAGGGCTGATCCAAGAGACAGCAATCGGGGGTGCAGTGAGTAGAGATTTACAGCTGGATGGGGTACAGATGGAAAGAGATGTCAGAAGAATATACAGTTTCTCATGAACCTCCGAGAAGTTACAGAATTAACAAAAAAGAGACCCCATGAAAGAAGACACCCCTTCCCGACTGAGCTTGGGCTATGGACAAGCGTAGCACAGAATGTTGAATGAAAGAGATTCAAACCCAAATCTTTTACTCTAAAATAATGGTTCTGCCTATGAGCCATGGGATAAAGTCATAACTTGTCTGAGATCACCTGCCATCTTTCCCGTAGTCTTAAATTCTAGAATTTTGAATTCTTCTGTACAATCAGTTTCAGCCCACATGGTTCCTTTCAGTTGGCTCCCAGACAACTGCAAGAAAGATTTCCTCAACTGGTCAAAGATATTACAGAGGTAATACCCATCATTAGGAACACTTCAAGTGCCAGATAAAAGAAGGTGCTGGGTGACTGTCTCGGCAGAAAACTGGAGACACATGTTCACTTGCTCTGGAAGCACAGATTCAAAAAAGTGAGCAGTGTAACAGAGACTTCTCGGCTGAAGTGAGGAGGATGTTGGAATTCAGAGACACAGAAGACATCAAAGTGAAAGGGTTTCTTGTTGCCAGGAGAAAACAAGGACGGAAGCATCTCCCTGGAGTATATCATTGCACATCTTTTATTTCTGCAGTAGAGAAATAGCCTCAACAGTGATTGACTCAGAGTTAGAGGTCCTGAGAGAGCTTCCAGCCCAGCCACCCAAGATCACATCCGAGATGGGGAACACGAGACCTAGAGACACACCGGCTTTTGCCTCTGATTTGTATCTGGGATGCACTTTGAGCTCTTTCTTACCTTCTAGAACCTTTTCCCAGATTCTCCTTTCACAGCAAATAGAATTAGGAGTAATAAATGGGCAATTTATTTAAGTTACAAAGATGCTGCTGATTAGATACAGGTGTTCCTGATTTGCGTTGCTGACTGTGACACAGCTTCTTGGAACCTGTAGATTCCTGTTAGAGTTCACGGCACCCTATTTTTAAGCTGAGAAAGACTCAGATGTGTCAATGGAAGCCTAATAATACCTAAAATGCACGTATAAATCATTCATCCTTTCCCACTCCAACCTGATTTCTCTTTTATCTTGCCTTTTCAAGAGCATCAGTTTTAGTGTGCTTGATCACAGGTTTTTAACTTAATGTCTTCAGAGCAGCAAGAATTTGGATTGTTCTTTCACTGTTTGTTTTGGGGTTTGTGTTTGTTTGTTTGCTTTCGGTTTGGGTTTTTCTGAGCAGAAAGGCTATTTTCTTGGTGTTCTCTCTCCCCGACTGCCATATGAAAATGATGTCTAAAGCTTCAACATGGCACCAGTCTTTTTGTGGAGCTTCTGTTCTTTAAAATCCTAAAGACCCTTAAACTTATCTGCCGAGCTCAGCTGCAGTCATTTCTCCATCTCACTGTGCCAAGAGCCCCTTCAAATTTTGCAGGTCAGGTGCACAAAGAATCCTACATTGCATTTCCCACTTGCACGCTGCTGCTCCTCACACTGGGCAACCTCTTTCTTCATAACCTTCAGCCAGAAGCGAAATGGAAGAAGTATTGGTGGCAAATGACGTCACCAGAGCTGACAGCACCTCCCTGCCTGTGTTCGGAGGCCTGCAGGATCAGAGGCAGCTGTTTCAAATATCTTGATTGATTGCAACAGAAGCCAGAGGGTATCACTCTTGCTAGTGGTTTCAAAGCCACAAATGTAGATATCTTAGCTCTTCACCTACCCTTCGGGATTATGGAGGGGGGAAAAGGAGAAAACAAAGACATTAGCAATAAGATGAATTTTATGTTTGCTTTTGATGCATTGTATTTGACACAGTCTTCCAAAACTTTCTTTTCCTTAACAAAGCATGTGTGTTTAGTACAGAGTTTATGACCCTTAGCACTTCACCATTTGAACTGGGTTGTTCTTTGTTGTACAGGCTACCTGGAACATTGTAGAATGTTGGGCAACATCCCTCGCCTCTACCCAAGACATGCCAGAAGCCCATTCCCCTCCCACCCAGTCATGACAATCAAAGATCTTTCCAGGCATCACCATATGTCTTTGGGGGAGGGGTGCAGAAATCACCCCTGGTTGAGAAACACTGGCTTAATATAAGGGTGTGCATAAATGCAACTGAGCAGATCTATTCATTTCCCCCAGGAAATGTCCATCTTACTTGCATTTTTTTGTGTTTGCACATTTCTTTGTTTTCACGTTTCCTGTCCCTGAGAACCTAAACGATACTCGGGTATTTTTTCTGCCTTCTTAGGGATTAACCAAACACTTTCAGTTGTGTCACTGTATTGCAGAGTTATAGAAAATAGATAAAGATATTTTCAACCTAAGAGATTGAGTGAAGGTATTGAAGATAAAGAATCTCTAGGGAGCACTTATCTTCTTCAAGGGCCTCTTCAGATGGCATTCACTGGTCCTTGATGTACTACTACTAAAGGTGGGTCTTCATCCTGCCTATGCATCAGAATTTCCTGATGGATTTTTACAAACTTCCTTCCCTGGGTTGGGCAGGACATTTGTTTTTCTGGAGTCCCCAGGGGAGTCTATTGTAGGTTGAGAGCCTTGTGCTCTGAGTGTCATCAGGCACTTCTCCCCCAGCCGCATGCTGAGCCTTCGACCACCAGATTCACCTGAGCAGAGATGGCAAACTGTCTCTTTGTCTATTAATTATTTATCTAGTTACCTGTTAGGTTCCACATACTGTGGTAGGTGCTGGAGACACAGCAGCAAATGAAGGCAAGCGAGAAAGGGCCCCACGACACGGCTCAATCTAGGAATGAGACAATATGCGTATCTTGGTGTATGTATCTAATGTTCATATATCTAATAATTTCTACCTCAGTGAGTGTTATCATTTGGCATTTTTAAAAAATATTCCTTAAACCCCTTATATTCAGTTATAAACACTTCAAGTGTAAAGGGAAATAAGGGAAAGGGAAAATCACGTTAGCCCTGTGGAAATTAAATGATCTCTCTAAAGCAAAGTTGCAGTTTTCAGGCTTTCCATCCAGGAGGTGTTTTGTTGTCAGTTTTGTTTTGTTTTTATTAAATTGTTCTACTCAAATGCGAAGGATAGTGCTCAGGCTTTTGTTGCAGTGAGAACTGAACCAGGTGCTTCCCATCTTTTCTTAGTTTGTGAAAACTCATTGCCTCTTCAAGTCACTTTCCTCTGGCACCAAATCCTAGAGGAAGAAGGCTGAATGCAGACAGAAGCCACAGTAGGAATCCATAAAGTTCCATGTCAGACAGGAAGGATTGGTGTGAAATGGATCCATCAAGCACACGTCATAGCAGCCACAGCTTCCCAGGGACAACAGTGTTTTCCCCCATCTTAGTTAATGCCAGATGCCTCGAGACATTTGGAGCAGATGTACCATTTGGTAGAAGCTCGTTGGAGTCTGTAGTTCCTTCAGCCATAAACTAGAAAGAGAGGAGAAAGTCAAAGGACATTACAGTGAGAGCCAGGAAGTGTGAGAGCGGATGAACAATGAATAGGACCCTTTCAGGTCTGCAGCCAGCCAGGCACCATTTTCAATGAGTGAACTCAGGACCAGCAAAAAGTCACTGGTTAATCAACAGTAGACCGAGGTCTTGAACCCTAAAGTCATCATGCCTAGTCCAGTGCTTTTTCTGTCCTGCCCACAAAGGAGACCTCCTCCATGTCCCAAAGGAACCATCTCCACATTTTGGGAAAATGAGGCTCTGTATTTCCCTTGATCCCAGTAGCTGAATCCTAGAAATTTCATTACTTTTTTCTCTCACTGTAGCATAATATAGTTGTGTGTGTGCATTCAAGAGGAGAGGGATTTTTAAAACATCTTTAAGATGCGTGACTGTTTTTCAGTCTCTTCCAGAGAAAAGGCAGTGTGATAAGACAACTGCATTAAAGATCAAACCTGAAATGGGCCACTGGGAACTGATCCAGAGGAGCTGTAACACTGTTACCGAAGCGTGGCAAAGAGATTTTTTTAAAATATGGGATTTGAGGTTGGCTCAACGTTGATGATGATCATAACTCTATTAAGCACTCAGAATGTCTCCCTGGTGTTGTATGAACGAACCATTAGTAAATGATTTGGGTTCCTGTGATAGGATTCTGGAGTCAGTACTGTTGGGAGGAACCCTGCATCCAAGAACAAAACAGGTAATGTTTCTCTATTTTCCTGTACCCATGAGTCTTCTGAGTCTCCAGAGTGCTACATTGAGGATACTCCTGCCAAGAGGATCTTAATGCCTAAAAAGAGTTCTTGGCCAAAACATCTTACTGTTTTCTTATGCCGGATTGGGTCATGGAAGTGTAGGGGCCTCTTCTTCATTTCCAGGGAAAGTTCTGCTCAGCGAATCCACCAGTCCCCTCTCCTCGGTCTTACCCTTCAGAATCAGCTGTTCCTCTGAAGTAGAAGCATCCTCCATCCTTAACAGCTACTGAAAGTGCTTTGTGCACAAAGTGCCACTGCTACCCAAAGGAGAGAACCTTCTCTGATGTCTCCCAGCTACAGAGAGATTCCTAGGAAGATTTGATGTGCTTATGTCAATAGTGTATTACCCAACATGGACAGTGAGGTGAGCCCCACGGAAGGAGTGGGGCCATCCTGGTCTTCGTAGGAAGGCGTGGGTCAGGGGAGACAACATCTTCAGGAGCCCAGGATCTGTGGGGAAGAACAGTGCGAGGACACAGGTTCCAGACAGCTCAGCTGCTTTGGTCCTGCCTTCTGGTAATCTGCTGTGTAAAAAGAGATGTGTTTTTATCTATGGAGAAAAAAAAAGTCACTCTAGAAAAACTTTAGTTAACATATACTAATATGAAAGGTTGCCAGGATACATTATTAAGTGAAAAAGTTTTTAAATTGCAGAAAATATTTTGCAGATAAAATAGTTTTCCTCCACTCACTGTCTACAGGAGATGGATCCCAAAACCCCCAGGGAATGCCTGAAACCACAGAGAATACCAAGCTCTATATATAGTATGTCTTTTCCTATATACATATACCTACTTACTATAAGCTTTAACTTACAAATTAAGCACAGCAAGAGATTAATAGCAAAATAGAAGTTATAATATACTATAATAAAAATCATGGAATATTTATTTTTGAAAATTGTCCACTTAGTATCTTTCAATCTGTGGGTAACTGATACCATAGAAAGCCAACTTCAACTGAGGGAGGACCGCTACAAACCTGTTTCTAAAAAAATAGATTCATGTACCTGAATGTAAATGTGTGTATGTTGTTGTCTCCGAATATATATAAATGCTGTTTGTATGTAGGCAGTTTCTAGCCACATACACAGGAAAATAAGTATCTGGGAGTGGATCTAGGAGAAGGTATTTATTTCTGAAATTGTGCTCAGCTAGTACATTTGTTAAAAAAATATTGAGCATGCATTTTCACAAGTATTAAAACAAGAGGAAAACTTAGGCTTTTAATAATATATAAGGGTACACGCTGCAGCTTCCTCTTTGGAGAGGAAGAAAAGGAGATTGAGGCCCAATACTGGGCCTCAGGGTGGAACGGGTAAAGCCACTTCAGACGTTCCAGCAACAATTTTAGGATGCTTCCTCATAGAGAAAAGGCTTCTCTTGGGCTGCCTAGTGTTCACACCAGGAGCCAGAGAGGATCCTTCTAGTATTGATCTGTATATCTGAGAGGGCTGTGCTTAGCTTGCTGGGTGAGGAAAGAGGTCTGGTTGATTGCTTCCAGTTTCATTTACCTGTAAATGTGGATATTGAACCCAGATAACATTAACAAATGAAAACAAAAGAGGTGCCACTTTGTAAAAGGCTTTACAGACATGGAGTAGGCTCTAATTCCTCGGGATGCAAAAGCATTGAGCTAGAAAAGAACATACTGATAAATTGAATGTCCTAAAAATTGAAGACTTCTATCTATTGACATATACTATCAAGAAACTAGATAAACAAGCCAGGGACTGACAAAAAGTATATGCCATAATGTAATTGTCTTCAGAATATTTAAAGAAATCTTACAACTGACTATTAAACAGCCAATTAGAAAATGGGCAAAAGAGTTGAACAGACTTTTCCCAGAAGAAGGCACACAGATGGCCAATGAGCTCATGAAAAGATGCTCAACATCATCTGTTACTAGGGAAGTGCAAATTATAAACGATGATGTAGCATTAGATGTCTAATACTTTTTGTATTGGTACCAGGAATTGAACTTGACCTTCGCCCTCAGTGACATGTTTGGTCCTCTCAACCTTTTTAACTTTTTGAGAAAAACTGTGCAGGTGGGTCTCAAGCATGCTCTCCTGCTCAGGTGTCTAAAAGGTTTTATTAAACCTTTTATTAAACCTTTTATTAAAAGGTTGACAGTTTCAAATGTTGGCAAAAAATATAGAACAGCCAGACCTCATAACTGGTACATGTTCTTTGGAGAATGGTTTAGCAGTGTCCTATGAAGTTACACATACTTTTACCAATAGTTACT
This sequence comes from Cavia porcellus, assembly GCF_034190915.1. Lineage (NCBI taxonomy): Eukaryota > Metazoa > Chordata > Mammalia > Rodentia > Caviidae > Cavia > Cavia porcellus. Next base: position 14,364,288 of record NW_026947514.1, read on the forward strand.
AAAGGAAAATGAAAACGTTTCTTAGAAAACTGGTCCAGTAGTTCACAGCAGCTTTTTTTTCACCCCCAAAATTGAAAACAAGTCATCTGTCAATTGACTGGTGAATAGATAAACAAACTGTAACTTATCCATTCAATGGAATGCTACTCAGTAATAGCCCTAAAGAGTGAACTTCTGACCCTGCATCATGGATAACTAACAGGAAGCACAGCAGGGGCTGCCCAGGCAGGAACAGGGATGTGTGTGATGAGTTGCCAGGAACTTCGGAGTGATGGAACTGTAGTTCTTAGCTGTGTTACTCATTTTGACGAGGCTGATGGTGACACTGTCATAAAGTTTGTCAGAACTCATGAAATTCTATACTTAAAGTGAGTGAACTTCATTTGTTTTATTAGCATGTTTTTTGCAGTATACAGTGATTACATCTATCATGTGGAGTTGGTACATGTACAGAATGTATCTTAATTCATCTTTTTTTGTCTCCTACCCCTCTCCTCCATCCATGCTCCTTCCAGCTCTTGATCCCTTCCCCATTTGCAAAAGCTCTATTTTTATCATTCTCCACCTCAATTCTGTTTCTTCCCATCTCTTTTCCTTAAACCGAACCCTCTACCCTCCTGCCATCTTTTATTCTCTTATCCATTTGAAAAAGACCTCCCTACTTTCTATTTACTTAGCTCCTTTTTTTTTGTACCAGGAATCGAACCCAGGACTTCATGCTTTCCAGGCAGGTGCTTATGCCGCTGAGCTTAATCCCCATCTATTTACCTATCTTCTGTATATACAGAGAGAGAGAGAGACAGGGACAGAGATAGAAAGTTTCGCATTAAGAGAAACCATGAAATATTGAAGCTTGTGTTTCTGGTATATTTCACTTAATATTATGGTCTCAAGTTGCATCCATGTACCCACGAATGCCTCAAGTTTATCTTTGTTTGTGGCAAAGTAGTAAACTGTATATAAATATCATATTTTCCTTATCCTTTCATCTGTTCATGGGGATATCGGCCATTTCCAAGATTTAGCTATTATAAATTGTGCTGCTAGAAATGTAGGTATGCGTGTATCTCTAATATGATGACTTTCACTCTTTTGGGAAAGATACCTAGAAGAGGAAGAGCTGGGTCAAATGGAATTTCTATTTTTAGCTTTCCGATCTCCAGAGTAGTTTACATTCCCACCAACAGTGTGGAAGAGTTTCCTTTCCCCCACACCCTCACCCAGCATGTGTTAATATTTGATTTCATGATGATAGCCATTCTTTCTGGAGTAAGATGGTATCTCAGCGCTTTAATTTGCATTTCAAGTGAGTGTATTTTATGGTATGGAAATCATCTCACAATAAAGTTGATATTTAAAAGGTTGGCACTCGCTGCACTCTGCGGGGAAGGGCTGGCACACTAGGGTGTTAGTGTGTGTGATCACGTGGCAGTTTTTGTGTTTGCCAGTTTGCTTGCCATGTGTCCCCTGCCCTGCCTCCTTTGCATTCTCGGCTTAGGAACTGGTCCTTTGGAAGTGGAGAGTGGAGCTGTAGGAATGCATTATGAGGAAGGTCATGAAAGCGATGTGCCTTACACTTACTTACCCAGAATGCCATAGGACCAGCCTGAGTTCCCTTAGGAACAGGTGACAACTGTGGTTAGAAGGAAAGATGGGGAGTCTGTCTTTTGCTGTTCTGTGCTTGCTTACTCTGTGTGTTTGGTGGCTGGGGTGTACCTCATGGTGGCAAGGGTGGGGTGCAGCACTCCCCCAAGCTTAGCTTCCCCTAAATCTGTGTGAATGCTGCTGGTACCTTTTTCTTTGAAGGCTCTCTTTCTGCTTTATACCTTCTGTTTATCTGTTGCCCCCAGACTTCCTCCTGAGGTCTGCTCTATTTTCCAAGAAGAGTATAGAATTTTCTTTCGTTTGCTGGCAAGTCCAGGAGGAAAGGACTCCTGACTTCTTTCCTGTGTTTCATCTTAAGCCAGCAAACATTCAGCCCCAGGTCACCTGTCACATTTGCATTCTCAAAGATGGCAGAGAATCTTTTCTTCCTGAGAAGAAACTGAGAGTTTCTTGGCTCCTCCCTGAGAAACAAAAAGGTCCTTTCAAAAAGGAAGAACTGGAGAGAAAAGTTGGGAGCTTGCGTCGTGAAAATGCTGAGACTCCGAGTCCTGTTCCCAACACAGGCCCTGTAGGGAGATGAGAGGACTAGACGCAGTGGACCCTGGCGGCAGTGAGCAGAATTTTAGGCTGTTTGGGACTCCTACAACCAGCATATATAAATACCAGCGGGGAGGGGGGACTGTTGTAGGAATTTCACCCCAAGAGTTACAACACAAGTTAATTCACCTGTTTCTCATACAATGCACTTATTAAAAGAAACTTTGGCTCCATTATGGAGTGTAAGGAAAAGGCCTCCTGCCAGCAAAATAGAAAAAGGCCCGCGGAGTAAAGTTCCTTTACTTTTTTTTTTTTTTTTTTTTGAGACATTGTCTTCTGAAACCAGCATCATCTATATTATTAATCGCTTGTGGGCCTTTATACCACATCGCATTACTCCCTTGGAATTAAACTGCACATAGAAAGTATGAAAAATGGACTTTTTAAACAGTAAAAAAGTAATTTTTTCACATAATACCCCAAATAAAGTGCCATGGAGCCATTAGTAGTAAATTGAATTTTTTGGTATGTAATTTGTACAAAAACTGACAAGCGCGAACCCCCTCTCCCCCATCATTAGTCACTGGGCTTAGCGGACACAGAGGCAGTAATCTGCAAGGGCAGGCATTTTGATGTCGGCTTCAATTGCACACTTCATTTATTTGGACAGGGCACAGGCGGCAGCTTCTGTCACGCGGCATCAACGCACTATTAGCGAATTTCGCCCCAGGGCAGCTGGGACGCTGTGCTGGGGCAGATGTTCTTTTCAGCCTATTCAGTGACCGTTCTTGGGGGTTGTTTACTGTTGCCATGGTGACCTTCATTTCCATAGCAGCAGCACTGCTGTTTCTCAGAGGAAAATGAATTTAGTTATAAAAGGATAATATTTTTCTCTGTCTCTATATAACCTGCCATCTGTCAACTGGTGGATCAGTAAGGATTCAGAAACCTATTAGAATTATAGCAATGAAGTGATGAGTATTTTTTTCCTAGTCCATATTAAAAGCAGTCGTAGACATGGAAGCAAATACCCTGCCCTCAATATCAGAACTTTATTTTTTTCTTTATATTTAAGTACTTTTTTTAATGCCTTCACCTTCTCTGCTACTACCATGGCACGTATAACCTCATGAAATATAATTTGCATTCTGCTGACAAATCAAAGTGACCGAATGCCCTTGTTTGTATCTCACTCAGTGCAGGTGTATTTAATGCTTCTCTTCTTGGAGCTGTGAGCTTTCCCCATTTCATTAAAGATTCCTGTGGCTGAACTTCTATTGTCACCAACTCTTCTACTCCTCACCCAAGAGTGACAGCCAAGGAGGCCACGCAGATTGGCAACTTACCAAGAATAAACTGTGCAAATTACAGCGTTCACACTACGGAAGAACTCATGCTCACCTCATAAAGAAAACTTACTAACATGCTTTTTAAATCTCACTCTAAAAGTATCTTTTGTTCATCTCAAATCCTCCTAATAGTAAAACAGACATTTTCAGGATAGGCTCATCTATTTCTTGGACTTTTTTTCTCTCTATTTTACATATTCATGGACTATAACTTTCAGGGGGAAAGCACACACACACACACCAGCCCCGTTGTAAATAATGTTATTTATTGATTGATTTTTCCAGATCCTGACATTGATGCTGCCAGTGCCATGATGCTTTTGAATACTCCCCCTGAGATACAAGCAGGTTGTGAGTAGATATTTCTATAGCCTACAGCACCACAGTTTGTGAACTTAACTTTCTTTTTCATATACCAGGCCTCAGGAAAAACTATTGCTCAAACAGACCTCCCCTTGAAGCATTCCTTTAAAAACTACAAGTGCATATAAACATGCATCCATGCATCTATATGAATGAACACATAGATGCATTTCTGAGATGAGAAAGTTCTGATATAATTTTAGAGCTTACAACTTGGGAACAGAGAAATAAACCCCATAATGACCCCAGTGGAAAGACTTTCCTTTCTCCTACAAGAATTGTTCTTCTGAGTTGTAGAAGAGGCTCTTAACCAGGATGGAGCTGAGTAATACTCATTCTTAGAAATCTCTTTCCTTTCCGGATCTTATTAATATGAGGCTGCTGTTTTGGAAAGCCTGGCCTGCTCAAGCTTACACTAGCCTTGAAATGGAACCATGACACTCCCTCCTATCATGTCTACACAACCTTCAGACTGCCCCAGAGAGGAGGGTATGACTGAGTTAGCGAAGCGGAGCTTCTGCCTTCACCCTCAGTTGGCCATTGAGCAGCATCGCATAACTCTTTTCCTTCTTGGGCTTCATTTCTGTCTACTCTCTGGTGCCTTTTTGCATCTTTCCATCTAGACCCATGCAATTTGAGAAAGTTTTCCTTCACAAGCGACAAAAAATGACCTGAAATAAAGGCATCTGTCCCTCTTCTAGACTTGGAGCTTGTGCCTCTGCCAACAACCCACACCCAACCAGAACCCTGTGAAGTGGACAGATAGTGGGACTACCAGCATCTGCCCACCTTGTCACCAGGACTTGGCTTCGTTGCAGCCTATTGAAAAAACATGCTGATGTAGAGATGCTGACTTAATATAATAGACATCACTAGGACATCGCTGGGTACTGGTCCTCACCTTTCTAATTCTTCTGGCTGGGATGTCTGCCCATTTGGGGCCCTCGATCTCTGTGAGTCTCTTGGCCTCCTAAGCAATGGGAATGTCCTGCCTCTGGAGATGATGGTGTTTCCATCGGAAAGCACCCATCCTCAGACCCTTCACCAGGTGTCACAGTGGACCGATGTGGGTTCCAGACCACCCTTCATAGCCTTCCATTTGTCCCAGGCTTTCTGATAGCTTTAGGGAATTTGGTTACTTCTTTTTTCCTTTTTTAAAAGACTAAAGAAATGTATCCAAGAATTCTTGGGGAGACCTGATCCTCCCCTTGGCTGTCCTTACCTGCTCCCAATAGTGCAGTAGTCTCATTCGCCCTTTGCTAATCTTGGGTTGCTAGCACTTGGAATGTTAGTCTGCCCAGCAAGCACCACTGCTGAGTACCTGTGTAACTGGTACATCTCTAGACTCTCCTGTAACCTGGAATCTGGCTTTTAAATGATGTTCAATTGTTAGAGAAATACTTAAAGACATCCATTCTTAGATGGCATCTCAGGAAAAGTACAACCTGGATTGTAATCAAGTTATAGGCTGAAACGATTTCTAAAATCAAGTTGTATAACCTGTCCTAGTGGAAACATTGATTGCATCAGATCCATGCATGATCTGAGCACCTTTTGCAGTACCCAGCCACTGTACACGGTGATAATTAAGGTTAAAAAATAAAAAATTGAACTGGTTGCTGGGGTTAAGAGGAAAATTAGGGATTTTGGAAAGGTCAAGGGGATTGATTGAGCATTCACGGAGCCTCGGCAGATTCCCTTATTCCTGGAGTCTTGCATACAGGTGGAAAAAGAAGAGCAGTGCTCCTGATTAGCCTGAGTCACTCAGCCTGGGTCGACCAGTTAGTCATTCTGAATGTTCTCATCTCCGTCCCTGTGACTTCCCAACTGTAAAAATTCTCCTCAGATATTAATAGTCCTGTTTACATTGGAATGCTAAAGTCGAGAGTTTGAACAGCCTGGTGTCCCCGTTATGAAGCTGTAGGATCCTTTGGGAAGGCTTTCTTAGAAAGCTGGGACAACTGGGTGACAAGTTCAGCTGTAACCTTCAGGCCCAAGGCCACCAGAAGGAAAGAACGAGGGCACCTGTGAAGGTCTCAGAAAATGAAGTCATAGACAGAAGCAGAGTGACGTAAGTAAGCATGAAGGCTGAGGGTAGAGACACCTTCGTGTTCATTGTCCCATCTGACCTCCAGTGCTGGTCTGATACCCAAGAGGTCAAGGGCTAGCCTGGAAAATGGGCAGGGTGCAAAACCCCCAAAGGTTGGAGTAGAACTGTGGGAGGGTGTAAAGGTACATCAGGAGTCTACTGTGTGCACCTGGAAAACCAGGTGGCCAATTTCAACCTCATAACAGAGCCAGAGGTAACCATCTCCACTATGCATTATAAAAGAGCTTTGTTTCCATTTTTTCCTTGAAAGCTAGAATGTTTAAGACACCATTCCTGGGCCTACCAGCAGGGTCCCAGGCTAGAAAATGAGACATGATTAGTGCTGGAAGGTTTAGGTATGGATCTGATTCAGCCTTCCCTAGGTTCCTCCTTGCCCAGGGCCACCCTGTGTCCCCCCTGGGACTGAGGCTGGGCTCCATTTGCAGAGTCACCTCATGCAGTGCTACCTGTAGCTCCTTGGCTTCCTTCCAGCTGCTTGCCACTCTCATCTAGCAGGAACTGCCCACCTGGCGTCTCTGCCCTCTGTGCACTCCCAGAAGTTAGAAGCTGGCTTGAAAGCTTTTCCCTGTATCATCTCCCTTTGTAGCCATGCCACTGCAGGTCACCAGATGCAATCACTTAGATCTTTTCCTTTCTTCCTCTCTTTACTCAGCACCTGCAAAGTCAGCTCAGGGCTTACGGATCAGCCACTGTCCAAGGTCTGCGGCTGAGTAGGTCCTGCAAAGGAAACCACTCAAGAAGCTATTGAATGCAGGCTTCTTTGTCTCTTTGAGGAGCTCAGGGGGGTCCCATGCACCCTGCGTGGCTTAGGCTAAACCCTCTCTGTTCCACCCTCATGCTTCACTTTCAGTCAAGCAGTAGGGTGCAGCTTGTGAAAAATCTCAGCTCCAACAGTTTGTCCCCCTGGCAGCACCTGCAGTGCGTGTGACATTAGCTCTTTCAGACTCTGCCACTTTACAGCGTGGGACACATTCTGCAGGGGGTGCTAGTATGTCCTATGTGGCCACTAGGACACTACTTCAGAACAGTCAGTGCAGGGTATTGCTGGCTCAGTATCTTCCTACCTTTGGATAATACTTCAGAGTCAGTTCCATTCCGTGGCCCACTCAGCCCCCAAAGATTTTAAACTGGTGCCTCCTTGAAGCACCTGCCATGGCGGTGCCCCTTCAACAAGCCCAGTGAGTCATCTTAAACCCCCATGGAGGAATTGTTACTAAGTCAGAAGAAGCCAGATCACCATTACTCATCTTCAAAGGCTTATGTAACCCCTGGTTGGAATGTTCCCACAGGCGAACACTGGATAATAAACAAAGCAGTGAAAAGGACCTAGGGGGAGGGAGGCTGGCGTTCCACACCCCACCTGGAGCTGGAGTTTATGTCAGGCCCCACAGATCCAGCAGAAGACAAGCAGCCGGGAAATAGGTCCCCGCCCCAGCCTGCTTCCAAGGGAGCAGGTGGAAAGGCTGCCTTTTGGAAAGAGAGAGATTATAGGAGTCACCTGCTGCTCAGCGTATGGCCCTGGTAGAGCTAGCCAGGGCGGCCCTCTCGAGGCAGCGGGAGGAGCTCTGAGGTTAATTTTAGAAGTGAAAAATTGCGTGAGCTATGAATCAAGGCTGGGGACATGCTGAGGGACACCCAGTTGTGCAGGAGAGTTTATCTTATGCCTCAGACCTTTTGTTGTTGTTGTTTTTTAAGATTTCCCAAATCACATTATCCCATTAGATCGGGCATCTACAGTGATTGGTGCAGCTTGATCTAGCTGGTTTTTTCGGGGTGTGTGTGTGTATTGCTTTCTTGCTATAAAGTCAGCAAGTTTAGAATCACTGTCCAACTTGAAATGCCAAGAAGGGTTGGGGACTTCAGTGCCGAAGTCCTCAGCCCCTTATCCCAACAATTAGAAAGCTTCAGACTTGTGTCTCCTCTCCTATGAAAGATGCGTATTTAACTGGTCTACAAAAAAGGGTAATGCATGAGCCCTAGGTCTCTTCTAGTGAGAGCTACAAATCAATCAGAGGTTGATTCAGTGCAGTTTACTAAGTCTTTGATCTGAGCAGGGTTTAGCGGCTTTCAGTGCATTGGGCAGAGCGGGTTTGTTGTGAAGCTGCTGGTATTTAAGTGTCTTGATATGTTTTGAGGGAAACAGAATGAAAGGAAAGGACAGAGTAGATGTGCCAATAAGCCAAGGGCTGAAGGATGGACTCGCATTCCTGCTGGATCCGATAAAAAGCAGGAGGAGATGGGCATCAGAATGCCTTTCTCCGGCAGTTATTTTATACCAGCTATGATGCATTGTTCATTAGCCACATTCCTGACACTTGGGGATGAGGACGCAAGGAGAAGAGACAGAACAGTCAGCTAGCTTCTGGCAGTCAGTGAGCAAATACAAACACATCTACCACCTCCACATGGAGAGCGCTGCCTGGAAGCACAGAAAGCACCAGGGTAGCTGAGACAGCACTCAGTGCAGCTCATTGGAGAACAGTCTGCAAGGCTCAGAGCAGGAGCCCAGGACCATGCCTGCCCGAAGCCTTGTGGGGTTCAGAAAATTGCTCAGAAAAACTGCAGTGCGGTGAGATCACTTTGTCCATGAGCTTCTCTTTAAAGTGAGCACAGTTCATTAATCAGGAAGATGTTGTAACAAGGAAGAGGAAAGTTACAGCTAATTACAAAAAGCATAATACAAGTGAAAGAATCTCTTCTTGTCCAGACCCTACTAAGCCTCATTATATTAATTAATGAGGTCACTAGAGAGGTGATGTGGGATGCCGGAGGATTGTAACGATGATGATGGTGGTGGTGTTGGTGGTGGGTGGTGTGCATGGCCAGCCAGCCACTGAGCTAAGCAATTTACATAAGTCAGAACAATGCAATGCAGTGTGTTTATGCTTGCTTTACCAGTGAGGAAATGCAAGCACAGAGAGGCTAAAGTACTAGGCCAAAGCCGCAGAGCTAGGTGGACTGAGCCTTTGAACCGAGGCAGTGCTGCTTAGAGACTTCACCCACTGCAGGCTGGCAGGTTTCAGTCAAACAAATCATCCACAGTTCCCAGTCTGCAGTGGGTGCAGGAAAGGAACCTGCACTTCAGGTGAGCTGGAAACCCAGAAGTATGGCACGAGACAAAAGCCACACCAACAAGGCAGAATGCTCAGCCCCCTAGGACTTCCTCTGTGGACAGTGACATAGTTGACAATGATAACAGTGGTAGCTAACACACTTGGTGTGAATGCAAGTAGTGTTGGTAAGTCATTTAAATCTCCTAGTACCTTGAGAGGCAGACTGTATTCTGTCCCCAGCTTGCTTACTTAGCAGTTGACAGTGATAGTGCCCAGACCAGGGTGGTCTGACACCAGATCCTGGCTTTCAACCACTGCGGTGCAGGTTCCTTTCCTGTGCTAAACTGTTTAATGGTTTTCCCAAGTCCCATGGGCTAAGGTCTAAATGTATCCCATTGCTGCTAGAATTACATGCTATAGCAAAATAGCTTAGTTTCTTGTGCACAATGTGCTTTAAAAAAACAATAATAATTTCCAGATCTTTATATGTGCTCCTTCTCTGGCTTGGAATCCCAGTGTAATTGGTACTTCCACAGGAAGTGTTCCCAGGTACCTCTATATACCTACAGCCCATATAACTCTTACTATATCATGTTTTCAGGGTCCCAGATTCTTTTCTTTTCTCCTCTCTTCCTCTTCCTTTTTCCTCCCCTCCCCTCCTTTCCTCACTTCTCTTTTCTTCTCTCTCTCTCTCTCTCTCTCTCTCTCTCTCTCTCTCTTTCTCTCTCTCTTTCAACTATAGTTACTCTATGTCCAGATCACCTGATACATGGAAAGGTGCTTGGCAAAGGTTTTAATAATTGATGCAGTCTGTATGTGGGACTGTCACCTTTTTTACTGGACAAGAGTCACAATGTAGTTCAAGTTTTGAAGTATTTAAGTTACTTATCCACATATCCTTTCATGTAAGATTCATTTCCTGGTGATGGATACATTACATCAGAATTGAACTCGGCCTGTAGTTATATGACCATTCCTAGGTCAGTGCCGTGCAGCGAGATGATTGAAACCTTCTCCCATAGCCCCCAAACAGGCAAGCAAAAAGCCCATCTTCTATATACTGTAGCACCTACATATATGCTCCCTGGTTCTGCTGGTCTTTTATATTTGTCTGTCCTTGAAAATCTTTGATGTTGTTTTCCTATGTTTTCTTCTAGACATTTTATTGTTTCAGCTCTTGTGTTTAGCTCTGTGATACATTTCTGATCAGTTTTCATACGTGGTATGAGATTTTTTTTCTATAAATAGATCTCCCATTGTTTTGATGTCCTCCTTTCCTCCATTTCTGTTGTCCTGATACCCTTAGCAAAATTCAGATGACCACACATGTGTGGTTCTATTTCTGGATTCCATTTGGTTCCTTTGATTTATATCTGTATACTACAGTGCCACACTAGCTCCTCCCTCAGATAATCGAATCTGTTCCCTGAAATCAGACCACTGATTAGGGCCGGGAGGAGCTCCTGATCTTGCTCTGTCTACTCTCAAAGTTGGCTATGGTAAGAGACTGGAATCATTCCGGAGCACTAGACTGCACCAGATGCTGCTGAGTTAGGCAAGAGTTTCAGGGTTATCTCCCATCCTGCCTTTTGTAAGATTTAATAACAAGGGCCTTACACAAACCTGGAAGACAAATGGTAAAAATTATTAGCAAAAAGTACAGAATGCCCAGGAAATCAGTAGTCTATAAAATTGTCCCATGTTCATGAGCAGACATTCACTTTTCATGAAGAATATTTAGTTAAAAGTTTGAAATATTTATTTTTAAAAAGCATATCATTAGAGACGTAAACATCACGTGAGTAAATTGCAAATTTCGACAGTTTGCTTTACAAAAAGTATTTATTCTACATAAATAACACTGACTTTAAGCACTTAAAGTCCAGGCTGGGGATTTTCATAATTTTCTAGACTTTTCGATGATCTTGGTAATGATTCGGTTGCTTGTACCTGTAGGAGACTGTTCCAGGGCTGTGGGGAGCAGAAGGGGCCCTGGAGAAACCCTGTCCCAAGAGGGAAACTGATCCTGGAGTCGTATGGAGTCACACAAGGACTAAGTTTAAACTATCTGTGCTCTCCATTGTCAGTGTCACCTGGCCCCACAGACACGGGGTAGATGTAGCAGGTGACGGAGGATTCACTTGACTAGATGAAGTTGCTATTTGGGAGGTCAAAAAAAAGGTCAAATAACAAGGATTTTGCGCGGTTTCCTTATTGACATGTACGTCCTCAGACAAAATCAGATTGGCGGGAGACCACACTGAGTGCATGCAAAATGGATCACTGTTCTACAGAGTGGTCCCCATGTGTGTCTGCAGGTGGATCTGACAGTCACTGGCCCATGCGGCTCAGGGTTAGGATTGCTCTGGGACTGAGTGTGTAGAGATGGATGCTATGGGGACTCCCAGGAAGATGTACTTGGGAAGAATTTTGGAGAAGGAGGGATTTGGGCTTCTGGAGCCATCTCTGTGTGACTCTGAGGCTGACAGTAGAGCTTGGAGGTTACCCCTTTCCTCCCAAACACGAGAGCAGGGATCTTTCCTCAGACGGTGAGGAGCATTGTAAGGGCGGGCTGCGTTGTGATGCTGAGGTTTCAAATAGCTTGGAAAATTGGCTCTGCTATTACTTTTGGCTGTGTTTATCCTTTGTTGGATGGAGGACAAATAAAATGTTCTCAGCTTCCGACCTGGGCTTGATAAACATGAGGAAACGCATTTGCTGAGTTACCTACTATCCTTCTGTGTCTATGTTTGTGAGGTTCTGACCAAAGATACTGAGTTGTGTTTTACAAATGCAAGAAGAAGGTATTTGAAGCCTGTTGTTACAAAGTCACTTTAAAAAAAACCTTAGGTATCAATACTTTGTAAACTATTGGTGTGATTTTGCTGATCAAATTATCTTCCTGCTGTTTCTCTTTCTCTCTCTCTCTCTCTCTCTCTCTCTCTCTCTTTCTCTCTCTCTATTTCTCTGTGTGTGTGTGTGTGTGTGTGTGTGTGTGTGTGCAGGTTGTGTTTATGTGTGTGTGCACGTTTTTCTCTCACTTTCGTTTCCTCCTCCATCTCTCCTCTCTGCCCACTCCTCCCTGAGTTTCTGACTTAAAACAGAAATTGCTACCACCCATTCACGGGCATTATCTTTTTCCTTGCTTTTCCAGTTCCTCCAGGAGTGATACAAAATGGAGCTCGGGTTCTGAGCCGAGGGCTGTTTCCTGGCGTCCGGCCATTGCCAATCACTCCCATTGGAATGACAGCAGCCATGAGGTAAGAGAGGAGCCTGAGCAGCAGAGCCCACCTGATCGGAGTGAGGAGCACTGCTCTGTCCCCCGGTCCCCTCAGAGGATCGAAAGGACTGGCCTCTGACCAGTGAAGACCAACCTAGTGGGGTGTTGGACAAAGTCAAAGTAACTTAGTTTCCCCAGTCCAAATGCCAGCTTCTCCTTCTTGGCCATCATACTATCCTGGTTCCTTGCAGATACAATGGAGGATTGTTAGATTCTAGACTGTCAGGCCCAGCTCTAGACCCAGCGCTGTCCTGATCCTACGATTTTGAGCTGTGTCTGACCTGTCTGGGCCTCCATTTCCTCATCCACTGTATTCCTTTCCCTCCAAACACGGGTTGCTATACAAGTCAGATGCAAAATCATGCGTGCTACATGCTTTGCTAAGTGGCCTATAAATAGCAAGTGGTATCATTCCCCTGTTTCCAAGAATCAGGTCAGTTGCCAGACCACACAAACTCTTTCTCAGGAAATTTCTTTCTTCCATCCTTCTCATCTCCACTGCCAGCCCAAGTTCAGGGTCCACCACTAGCTTCAAACCCCCATGTGCACCACCGTAGCAGCCCCTCCTATTTTTCCTCCATCTGTCAGCCACTGCCAGACCAGTTTCTTAAAATGTGCCTCTCTGATTCAGCAGAGCCACCTTTGTGACTCTTCCCCTCACCCTGTCACCTCAGGCGTCCTTTCTTGAGCCAAATTTGCTCACCAAATATGTCCAGCATTTACCCATCTTATTCCTGCTGCTTCTGCATAGATTTCCCTCAGCTTGCACATCATCCCTAGCCAGTACTTCCCTGAAGTGGCCAGCACAAGGGAATTCTCTTTCCTGTGGCCCATCGGCCCCATATTGCAGTGGCGGCCTTTGACGCATGACCACATCTGTTATTAATTTCATTGTGTGTCCTTCTGTGTCCTCAGTAGTGTGCTTGCTGAGGATGGGGACAATCACTCAAACAGGTGACTGATGCCTCGCACCTGCAGCACAGTGCTAAGCACAAGCTATAAATCCTCTTGTCTCTCTGAGCTGCAGTCCCCGCCCCCACACCCTTTTTCCCGCACTTAGGGATCAAGTTGGCCCTGAAGAACACTTTTGCTTTCACAGTGTTTCATGCCCCAAAGAAAACCATCCTAAAACGTTCATTTAGCTGGGCATGAGAGAGATATGAGGTCAATTCATCCGTGCAAATCAAGCATGTGGCCCTTTTCCATGAGCTTGAGTCTTTGAACTCTTCCAGCAAACCTACCTGCTTATGTTACAATGGATGTCACTTAGTGTTTAGCTCAGACTTGGTGTCGGTGTCGGGACCTGATGATGAGGCAAGCTGGTAGGAATTAGCATAGGGATAGGGTATAGATAAAACTATGTATCCTTTCTGCTAACTCAACATAGAAATGTTTTCTAAATATACATTCAAAGGGTCTTATCCTCATACTTCTCTACAGCCTTTCATGGTTATCTTCAGATCATTAATTCTTGAGTTTATAAGTGATAAACTTTATCCATGAAGCCAAAATACCAATCCTTTTGCCTCACTTTGTGGAACATACTCTATTTTCCGTTGCTTTCTTAAATCTTTCCTGTCCCAACTCTTAGTTTACCTTTCTGATAGAGAAGTCGTGGAGACTGGAGATTATTTTTGCTTGGAGCAACAATATATTTTCATTAGCAAATTCTAAATACAGACTTTAGATGTGTTGTCTTGACCATACTTTTGAGTGCCTTTAAGCTTAGCATTTCCCATGCATCCAGCCATCCCTTCTGGAAGAGGAGCCAGGGACTAGAGTGGCCTTTGGCAAGACCTGCCTCCTAATTTTGTTACTCCTTGGTAACACATGATCACAGATTTCCCTGATTTGTCCCCTCTAAAGGCATTCTTTTAAATACTGGTGGTTTCCCACTGGTAGTGTCACATTAGGAGATAAAGCTCTATAGCTAGGAAAAAGTGTTGTTTCTGTTCAGAGCTGCTTCTTAGCCAACCCCTCTGGCAACAGGCAGGCCCAGTCAGGGGACAACAGCCACACCAGAGGACTGAGCAGAGAGCCTGGAAGTTTCTGTTCTCCAGGTAGAAAGCTACTGACCATGTCACCAGCGAGTGACCGACAGAACTCAGAGTGCCCCAGAGGAACCAAGTGAAGGAACAAAAGGAAGAGGTTGGAATGGTGAGCCTTTGGAGTCATAGCTCAGGCTTCTGCTGAGTGGGGCCTGGGATACCCCATGTCGGAGGTGCATATTGGTACATGGTCTTGTGAATGTTGGAAAACCCAGACTGGATTCCACAGCTGCCTCAGCGATGAACCACTGCTGCTGATGCTGCTGAGGTGCAGAGGCATTGCTGGGACTCGCAGAATGCGCAGGTCAGAGCTGGTCCCTTCACCATCTACCACTGTCGCAGTGTCTCTAGCACCACTGTTGGTGGAGCCAAGTGGGAAAGCAAAGTGTAGTGTACAGAATCCCACCCAGCCACAGCGTATGAACTAGATGAGGAGGGTGAGCTTGAGGCTGAGGGATAATGGCCTTCTAGTGGCGCAGTTTGCTAAGTGTCCATCCATTGTGGAAGTATTCATAGTCTAGTAACTTTCCAGAGCCTCATAGGAGTTTTGAACAAAATAGTTCTGGTAAAATATTCAAATGTTCACAGAAACAAGACAAAGAAAGCTCCTATGGCATTTGCAGAAAGTTGTCTATTAATTCTGCACCTGTCACATTAGTTTGAAGGGAAATTAGAGGACGAGAGTTAGTAAGCTCCGCAAGACTGGGACGCTGTATCTCTGCCTGCTTTTCATAGGGCAAATAGGCACTGAGATGCTTTCAGAAAAAAACAGAAATACAATTAAGTGGTCATTTGCAGAACTGGTGTCTGTAACCTATTAAGATGTGTTTGGGGGGGAAATTATTTAGTTCTTTCCTTTTCATTGTAATTTTTAAATTTGGCTAAGTGTTCATCAAACCTAAATTCAACTGGGGTCAAAAGAAAACCAATTCAGGGAAGAATAGAGCAGCAAGCAGCGGAAGGATGTCGTCAGCCAGACCTCAGGGCAGTGCACACACAGGGAATCCTGCAGGGCAGTTGGGAGGTGGGTCCCAGTATTTATAGGAGCTGCTGCTTGGAGAGTCATTAGCACCCACTAAAGACCAATTTCCTCCTCTCCTTTGTTTGACAGGTTTTCTGTGTGAGTCTAAGCACTTCTCCTTAAGTGAAAATATTTGTCTTTCAGGGTTTTCCCCCCCTGGCTGAGTGGCAAAGGCCGTGTTTGTTTGTCTTAACTCTGAAACTGTTATTGACATAGATGAAGTGTTACTTTTATTAGCTGATCATTACACAGCTTGTATTTGCTGGGTTCCTTTGCATATAATTATGATGTGAAATCTCCTTGTAAGAGTATCTGTCAATAGTGTAATTGACTTTCCCCTGTTGACTTTTTACTCAATAACCTCCAAGACTGGCCCATCCTTAGACATTGGAAATCTGCTTATTTTGAAATTTGCCTCAGTGCAAAGTACTCAAGATACATCGTCCTCAAAAGAACTGCTCACACATTTTAAAGTTTTATGCCTGTATCTTCTGCTCTTTTCCCAGTGAAATTTGCTTCATGGAAGGATAATTTCTGACATTTTTTAGAGAGAGGAACCCAGATTTCTTGAATTCATAGCATTATGGGCCACCTCTCACTCAGGGATCAAAGAAACTTTGCCTGGGCCATTCTTGCTTCTAACTTTTAGGGCTATATTTGATCCCCATGTGATAAAGAAGATTAAATATCCCAGATTGGAAGAAAACAGATGGGAGGCGGGGCCTTCATATGGCAGGAGAGCCCAGAAATCATGCACATAAACTCAGGAACCAAGTTTCCTGAGTCCTTATTCTGTGGCTATGGGACTTTCAGCAAGTAAGGAAACCTGTACCTGTCTCATGAATTAAGATTCACACACAGTTATGTGCTTAGCATGTAGTACACATTAATACAGAAAACCTACTGGATGCACCCAGTCTGCTCCCCATAGGCCTTCTTGGGTCTCCTTCCTGAATATCAAAAGCTAAGCCCCAACCTTCAGGAGAAAGCTTAGCTTGGACTTCTTCCACTTCAGCCTGGTATAGATTTGTGGCAAGGCAGTCGACTTTGAGGGATGATACCTGGCCTACACGTCCAGACATACATGTTATAAAATTGTAAGAAAGTCCCACCGAATCACCATGTAAGGGTGCTTGCTTTTATTTGGATCTCTAAGGAGCTAAAAGAGAGCTACAATTCCCACTGAACGTGAAGTGAGCTGACCATTCATAGTTCTATTGTGACATAAAAACCTCAACTTAAAAAGAACATTTTGTTAGCATATGTTTGCAATACATAATAAAGTTATTCACCATGGGCTATTTGTAGGTCTGCGTTGCACTTCTTTATAACTTTTCTCTTCCGCTTTCCCTCTCCTGTATCCTGTCTCCCTTGATCCCCAGATCAAAAACATCATTTCTTAAAGCCATGTCAAAATGGAATCATCATTCAAATATTACTTGGTTTCTCTTTATGAGAAAGCCAAAATGTAAGTAAAAAGCAAAATAAAAGGTAAATCATAGGAAATAGGGAGATAGATCTTTTGCAAAAGGGAAGGGAACTAAGTGATGAGAACTAAGTGATGTCTTCCCCCTTGAGAAGATTCTGGTACCAAGAGTGTAGGAAGCTGGTGACCATCAGTATTGGGACAGGCTTGTGGTTTGATGAGGGGACGTGGAGGAACATTTGACACTGCTCTTATTGTTCATTGTGTTGTGTTTGAAAGGCCATACACATGGCCTTCTCTTCTGAAATCATGGCCTTTGAAAGTAATTACAAAACTCAGTATTAAATTATGCTTTGTGGTAGAAGAGGAGAAGACACTAAGTGTTTAGGTTTAAGGAAAAAGCACACC
The DNA here is from genome assembly GCF_034190915.1 of Cavia porcellus. Lineage (NCBI taxonomy): Eukaryota > Metazoa > Chordata > Mammalia > Rodentia > Caviidae > Cavia > Cavia porcellus. The sequence continues at coordinate 14,381,488 of NW_026947514.1, forward strand.
AGTCAAACAGCACATCCTGAGATCCCTCTGCCCCAGCAAATTTTCTTGTGTGCATCTGAGACTGCATCATAGGAAACGCACTTCTATCATGAGACTAATTATTATTAGTCTTACAGACTTATTAAGTTTGGAATCCATCTAGAGGCAGGGTGTGAATCAGAGATACACTTAAACATTTCCCAAATGGGTAATCAGTTATCCCAGCATCATTTATTAAATTGCACCCCCTCCCTACTGACATGAAGTGCCAGATGTGATATATATCAAATTTCTTTATATTGGGGAGGGCGCCTGGTCCTGTCTCACATTTGTCTTGTTCTGTTGCAATACCACACTGTCTGAATTACTCTGTCTTCACAGTAACTCTGAAGCCTCTGCCTTGGGTCACACAGGTTCTCCCAGCTTGTTGTCTTTTTTTAAGTGTCTGTATATTCTTGACTCTTTGTACTTAGATTCAGCTTGGTGAATTTAAAAAAAATGGACTGGGAGAGGTAAAAGGAAAATATAGCAATATATTGAATCTGTGGGTCATACTGATGGGAATAACCCCATATTAAATCTATTAATCAGTGAACATGTATCCTTCTCCATTTATTTAAGTCTTCAGTATTGCTCATTACAACTTTATGGTTTTTTCCCTAAAGGTCTTAATCACCTTCATCAGGTTTCTTCTACATCGTCTAGGTTCATTATTTTCTCTTGCTGTTACAGATTTTACCAACACAGATGATGTATTTTCTGTTTGCTGCTTTGATACAGGGAAATGCAGCTGATTCCTCAGCATTGACTTTTCCCAGCCACCTTGCTAAATAAGCTGCCCTAGTAATTCTAATAGTTTACCTATGTACAAAAGCACATCTCCTGCAAAGAACTGTAGGTTTATTTTTCCTAATTCTTTTTCTTGTCCTATTGCACAATCTAGGACTTCTGAATAAAGTAATAATAATAGAAGTCTTTTTGTTATTTCTTATTTTAAAGAGAGCCATGCTGTTGACTCATGACTAACAGATTATTTGTTACTGGTATTTGAGGAAATGATTTTGTAATAATTTCCTTGTATTCTTAATTTTTTGTGATATTTATCATGTATAGTTGTTGAATTTCATCAGAAGTATTTGCATCGTTTAAGATAGCTATAAAAGTTTGCTTTTTGTTTACTATGGTAAATTATATTAACACCTACCAATGCCAAAAAAACCCTTTCATATCTTTGATTATGATACATTATATCATATATAATATACTTGATTATATATGATATATATTATATTTGATATATATAATATTTGATATATATAATATATTTTATTATGATATTTTTATATTTTCCTAGAACTGATGGGCTAATACTTTGTATATTAATTTGTTCATGCAACACACTTTTGCAGCTCTGTCTTCATCTGGTTTTAGTGTCAAGATTGTACTTGCCTCATAAAATGAGTTGGGCAGTATTCTTTCACTCTTAGATTCTCCAAAAGAATTTATGTAAAATTAGAATTGTCTATTATATTCTTGATGGACCTTGATTGCAAAACAATCTGGGCTGGTGTTTTCCTTGTAAAATGAATAATTATTAGTTTATGGAATGACATGTTTTTTATTTCCCTTTGAAAACCACTTGTTACTCTAAGAATTTGTCCATTTCCCCTTGGTTTTCAAATATATTGGCTTATTCTCAGTGTATCTTGCCATCTTTTGGAACATCATTTGTAATTGTGACCTGTTTTTATTTCTTATTTCACTTTTAACTTTGTTTGGTTAAGTTTCCCGTAGGTCTCCCCATCATCCTCTTATTAGCTCTATTTGCATTTGTTCTCACTAATTTTTGCTGTTTATAATTTCCTTCACTTTCATTCTACTTTTTGTGTAGATCAGTTACTTTTACTTTTCAGTCTTTTGTCTTTTGCTATGAAAGCTTAAGGCTATAATTTTGTTCAAACTACTGCTTTAGTAATATCCCACAAGTTTTATTATCTTTCATGTCATTACTGTAAAGCATTAAGTATTTTCAAATTTCTACTTTGACTTCTTCATTGACTCATGGGTATTTGTAGAAGTGTATTTTTTTTTATTTCCCAAACAAAGAGGAAGTAGTTGTTTCTTATGTTTTAGTTACCTCTTTAGCAATGACAGTTAATATCAATGCTTTGTGATCAGAGACTGGACCATTACACTACAGCTTCTTTGGAATGTGATGTTATGACTGTCTACTCATAGTGATCTAGTATAAATAATATATGGTCTGGTATAAATAAGTATTTTAAAAGGTATTTTGCCTGTGCTTCAAAAGAATAGAGCTTTTCCATTGTTAGCACATTTTCTGTGTGCATTGTCTTTTAGGTCATATCTTGACAGCCATCTTTTATGTGTGGTGTGTGTGTGGTAGAGTACATACCAACTGAATACTGAGAGTGATATATTAAATCTCCCATTACAGCATGGATTTGGCTGCTCCTCTTTGTAATTCTTCAATTTTAGGAGTAGATATTTTGAAGGTATTTTATTGGAAGTATGCATGTTTAAAACTGTTCTGTCTTCCTGGTGAATTAAACCTTTATGAATGTTTAATGCTTCGTCTGTAGCAATGATTTTTTTTTGCCCTAAAAATCTATCATTTCATTTTAGTATTGCTACACCAACACGATACAGTTTTCTCATGTCTTTTAATCTTTGTGTGTCCTTTTTTTAAAGTTTTGTTTCTTATAAACAGATGCCTTTGTAAAATCCATGTTAATTATGTGTATTTTTAGCTGAAGATTTTTAGCCCATGTTTATTGAGGTACTTGGGTTCATTTCTACCATCTTATTTGGCATTTCTATTTGCTCTACTTTTTCTAAATTCTTTTTCCTTTCTAACATTATTTTAAATTGATTGAAACTCTCCCATTTGTCATTCCATTTCTTTCTCCTTAATGATTTGGAAGTTATACATTCTGTTTCTGTTCTTTTCCTGTTGATAGTAGAACTTTTAACATGAATATTTTAAAACATTTAAAGTTAATCAATATCTTTAACTTCTTGATCGATACAAGGCCTTTGGAATGCTTTAGCTTCAATTCTCTCTACCACCTAGACGATATGCTACATTTGTCTAATACTTTTGTTCTAGTTTGGTTTTTTTTTTTAAGCCACTTAGTCATTAGTATTATTGGGTCACCCAGTCGATATTTGCTTATGTTTTTCTTTGATAATGTTTCTTCTCACATCTCAGGCATTTCTTTTTAGATCACTTACCTTTTATAAAATTCTCTAAAGTAGCTTCTTAAGAAGTTCCTATACTGAGGGTGTGAAGTTGAGGCCTTGAATGTCTGTCTGAAAATACGGGGGCTTTTGCACCTTTTTTTAGAAAATGGTGTTAAATTGTAGGTTGGCAGGTTTTTTTCCCCCCTCTCATCTTGAGATACCTCCACCTGTTTCACTTGATTTAGATTAATACTTCTCTTTCGATGATGTGTTTTGTTTCTGCTGCTTTTAAATCTTTTCTTTGTCTTTTTTTTTTTAATCCTCTAAGGTAGTGTTTTCAGAATCCATGGTTCACAAGCCCCAGTGGGCTGTTGTACCATTGAAAGCTCTAAAAGTGTCGCAACCACTGCTCTAAGGCTTGATAATGATGTATCTAACTATGGATTTCATCTTATTTATCCTGCTTGGGATTCGTTGGCTTTCAACTGGAAAACTTCATCAAAACTAGAAAATTTCCAGCCATTTTCTATTTACATATTACATCTCCCAAGTTTTCTTTGTACGCTGGAACCCCAGCTCGATTTATCTGGGCTCTCTTTACAGTGTCCGATACCCTCCAGCCTTTCTCAGAAGTGTCCATCTCTTTGTCTCTCTGCTGCATTTCTTGGAGTATTTTGAGATCCATCTTCTAACTCACTAATTTTTCTCTCTCAGCATTTTTAATTCCAAGGGTTATATTTTTTAATCTCTAGAGCTTCTATTTGGTACTTTACAAAATCTGCGTGCTTAGTTTGTAAAAGTCTGTTCTTCCTTTCCAGTGTTTTTTAGTTCCCTCTTTATTTCTTTAAATGTACCAGCTGTACATTGTATTTACTTATTTCCACATTTGTAGTCCTTGCAGTTCACATTTGGTAGTTTCTTTTTCTGGTGTCTCTTGCTGAGGGTGGCTTATTTCCTTTATGTTTGATGTTTTGTTGTTTGTTTTTTAATGAACCTGTGCTCTGTTCACTATTGTCTATGGGAATTCACTGTGGCTTGGATTTAAAGCATATTCTTCCAGAGAGGACTTGCTTTTAAAGCTTGTGATATAAGCCCAGGGGACCAATATAGCTCTGGAGGCCACTTTGGCCTCCCTGGGGAGTCATCAATACCAACAAAGCCAACAAAATCAGGCCCAACCTCTACCCCTCACGTAAGTCTGAGCCACAGTTGTAGTGCTAAGCACTCGCTCCAGAGATACCCTGGCCTCCTCCTCCTCACACCACAGTTTTCTTTTACATTTTTCATTTGTGTGTGTGAAGTTCATTTGGTACATGCATGTCTAGAGGGATATCTGAGATTCCCTTTATTTCCTAGTGAGTCCAGCAATATCTTTAAAATATGCTTGTATTTTACTGGGGATCCTTTTTATTATAGTCAGATGAATACCTTTCAGAAGCCTCTCCTGCCACCTGGTTGGAGGTGGAAACCTCTTGTCATCTCTTCTTGACCTTGTTTTTCTCTTTGTGGTTGATTTGGGAGAACAGTGTTCCACTCACTCTGGTCCCCTGCTTTCTGTAATCTTACCGATTCTGTCTGCCTTCCACATTTGGCAAAAGATCAGTCTTCATTTCAGTGCCCGAGGAACACTGCTACCCCAAGTAATAGCCTGAGACTTAAAGCCACCAGTTCTAGAGAAACCCTAGGATACCAAGTAAAAAGTGGTGTCAACACATGCCATTTATCTGTAATTAACTTGTAGGAAAAAAGCAGCAAAGTGGCCGTGCCTGAGCATCAGTTTAGACCTTGACTCGTTGGTTCCAAATATCACTTGTTCTTGGCTTGAACTAGTGTGAGTTCTCACTATCTGTGCCCAGTATTTCCCATCTCGTTGACTAGAGGATGGCTATCAGATTTTACTTGCGATTAATAGTTTGTGGTTCTGTTGAACTATGTGCTTTAAACTCTAAAGGCCCTAGTAAAATCAGGTTGCCTTTCACTCATGCTAATTTATGTTCACGGTAAGTATCATGATGTGTAAATGCAGCTCACACTGAAAAATTGCAGACATTTCAGATGTATTATATGTTAATGTTAATGAGTGGCTATTTGAGGAGGTGGTTAGAAATTCACCTTCCAACATGTTCAGAATGGCTGGTTCCTTTTAAGCATTTGGTGGCCTGCAATGACAATTCTTGCAGCAGGGAGTATTTGACACCAGCTCAGTGCAGCTGGCTTGCACCATCATGAATCACATTGCACCAAGTTATTAATAATGGAAGGAGCTTGTCACTTCCTGCTGAGTTTTGAGTGTAATTTATGGATTATGAGCCCATGCTGAAATCTCAGAGAAAGTTAATTTCATCAAATGAGAAAGAAGTATGTTTATATTTGCACTCCCTGAAGTTATGTCTGTATGTTTGTTTTATCTAGAAATACTGTGAATGTTAGGGATTGGTTTCCCGCCTTCAAGGAAACGGGGAGTAATGTACATTCCCACTTGAGCTGCCTTTTAGAACTAGTGAGGCCACTCTGGACAAGTCTTAGGCTTCTGTGAGTTTCTGTCTGTTCATCTTTAGAAGAAGGAGGCAGAAATTGTTCCAGAGTGGCTTGTGGTCTCTTTGTCCCCAGAAGCCTGATCCTAACAGATGCCAGAAACCCTGCCCTCCACAGCTTGAAGTCAGGGACCATGGAGTAATTTTCTCATTTATTCTGCTGTCATTCATGGCATCTCTTCCTGAAGAAAGTTCTCACGTGAGCCTAATGGGTCTGCAACATGGCCCTAATACTGGTAATCGCCCTATTTAAGAAAAAGAGACAAGTTCTCATGTGTAAAGTCTTTCCTCTTATAATGGGATAGAGCTAAAATTTAGTATCAAATACTTTGATTCTACCACCCCTCCTTCAAACTTTTCATTTAAGAAAATTTCAAATTTACGGGAAAGAAGAGAACAAAACGCAAAGCGCATTACATAACATTCACTGAGATTCACTAGGAGCTGGCTTTATGGGTTCTTTGTCTTACTGCCTCCTCTCCCAGTCGTGGCTTTCTCCTTACCCTGTGTGTTCAGAGAAGGGTCACACTGCTAAACCATCAGGATCAGTACAAACATAGGTCCCAAGTTAAAACAGAAGATAAGGATCAGAATGGATTTGTTGAAAGTCAAACAGCCCAGTTCACTTGTCCTCATGTAGTTGGGCTCCCTAGGTAACTGTATGATCCTAGTTTAGTCAGCTAATTATTTTGGTATTTCCCACTAGTTCCCTTAAACAACAGTGATCAGGAGAACTGTAAAAGAACGCTTTCCAAGATGTTTTCATTTGCTTTAACAAAAGTGAAGAGCTGGCTGCATAATTGTCACATTTATCAAGTTTCGTATTTGGTAGCACCTCCAAGTCACCTTTTACTATAGCTATTTTTATGTGCCTAAGAAACAGGAAGTCTGCAAAAAAAAAAAAAAATGCATCGAGAGGGGCCAGTCCCCAGAGCTCAAGGCCCTGTGCCCAGGCAAGCCCTTGAGGAATTCTCTCATTACAGTCCCTTTGCTCCCTGTGCTGCATTCCCGTAAACCTCTTGACCAGGCTAGGAAGAGAAAATAAGGCAGCTCCAGGAGAGCACATCACAGCAACCCGAAGTGGAAGGGATGCAGTAGCAGGAGGGGACAGCAAGGAAGAATTAACCACTCAAAACCTTCCTCTGTGCCTGCGGCTTGTCATTTCATCTTCACACAGCCCTAGAAGGTTGATGAAGATGTTGAGATTCCAAATTGTAAAACAGCCCGTTTGCACAGCCGTCAATTCCAAGGTCAGGTGCCACATCCTCGTGAGAACTTGCCCCCTAGCTCCTGTTCTCCCATCTAGCGAGAGGCAGCCCTTCCTTCCTACACATACTCATCCCTCTGATTTCCACCTGCTCACAGCCATGTGCTGGGCACGTCAGAAAGACAGCTGCCACCCAGATGCATAGAGTGTGTGGCCTGACCAGGAGGAAGCCTTCAGCCACCACTCCATGCCATGCTAACACAGGCCCTCAGCCCAAGCATCCTGCGAGGTGAGTGTAGTTACTCTTCCCACTTCACTCGTAAAGGAGCTGAGTACACCACCCAGACACAAAAACAGTCCAAAGCCCAGTGAGTGCCACAGGCGGCCTCATCATAGGGAAATTGCAAGAAAAAGCCTATCCTTGTTGCTGAGACCACAACCGTGGCAGTCAGATTTTGATTCCAAGCTCAGCTTTTCTATGAAATAACTGTATGACTCTAATGAAATCACTCACCTTTCCTAGACCCAATTTCTGGTCTGGAAACAAGGATAATCTGGTGCACTTTACGGGGTTAAATGTGATCATCAGGACAGGCTCAGCAGGGCATCTGGCTGTGATAGGTTCAAGAAATGGTAACTCACTGCTCTCCTTTGTGATCTAACCTGGACTTGCTCTGATAGACTGTGGTATCTTCTCGACAGCTTCTGTGTCTGATCCAACCGGGATCCTCCCTAAGGTCATGCATTTCTATTAGGTTCTCAGTGAATATTGGTTCGTTGAATGAGGGAGGCAGGGAATGTGAGTGAATAGCTGTCACCACATGGCAGGTATCTCTTTTTGCTGAACACTGGATTTAGCTTTCTGACAAATGCGTCTTAATGCAGCAGCTTTGGAAGAGAGCATGCTTTTTCCTTTGAAGTACCCAGCCAACGTCATCTGGTGGTATCTGACTCCATGGAGCTGGCAGCTATGCAAAACTACACACCTGGCTTTTTAGGGTTTAATGTAAGAGATAGAGCATCCACTGCTGTCACTTTAGCAGGTCATTTTAATGACTCAACCACACAAATTGAGTGAAATGCCCAGGATGGGAGATGAGTGGTAAAGTTCAAGGTGTCAAGATTTAAGACCCTGTCTTCAGATCCACCCTTTGCCCAGGTTTTTCGGTGGGTAGCTGGTGCTTGCACGCAGATGAGCTACTGGGTGTTCCTGTCGGAGTTCTAATCTGTGTCCCCTTTCTGTTTCCCATCCCTCCCCATGTCCTCGCCCTGCAGGAATGGCATCACCAGCTGCCGGATGCGGACTGAGAGCGAGCCATCATGCGGCTCCCCCGTGGTCAGTGGAGACCCCAAGGAGGATCACAACTATAGCAGTGCCAAGTCCTCCAACACCCGGAGCACCTCACCCGCCAGCGACTCCATCTCCTCCTCTTCCTCCTCCTCCTCGGCTGACGACCACTACGAGTTTGCCACCAAGGGGAGCCAGGAGGGCAGCGAAGGCAGTGAGGGGAGTTTCCACAGCCACGAGAGCCACAGTGAAACGGAAGAGGATGACAGGAAGCCCAGCCAGAAGGAGGCCAAGGATGCTCTGGGGGACAGCGGGTACGCATCCCAGCACAAGAAGCGCCAGCACTTCGCCAAGGCCAGAAAGGTCCCCAGCGACACGCTGCCCCTCAAAAAGAGACGCACAGAAAAGCCCCCAGAGAGTGACGACGAGGAGATGAAAGAGGCAGCTGGGTCGCTCCTGCACTTAGCAGGGATTCGGTCCTGTTTGAATAACATCACCAATCGGACGGCAAAGGGGCAGAAGGAACAAAAGGAAACCACAAAAAATTGAAAACAAGTCACTGATTTGTTTTGAACTTATGGCCATTTGGTTTCAGCATGTCAGGAGATTTCTAATGATTTGTGGCAATATCAGCAATTTTTTTCTTTTTCTTTTGGTTTGGTTTTCTTTCTTTTCTTTTCCTTTTTTTTAATTTGCCCCCCTCTCCTTTGTTTTGGACCCTTAAGAATTTTATGTTTAAAGGAGATTGAAGCCATAGAACTCATATTGACACTCAGCTGTTTTACAAAAGCTTTTCATTATCTGAAGACAAAACCGAAAAAAAGCCAAAATTACCATTGCTTCCTACAGCCTGTCAGAAACACGTGGCTGAATCCGCAGGGATCTCAACTTCAATACCATGGGAACACACACACAGTACCTAGAAGGCACGTGTGCAAAGTAGTCATCGTTCAGACCCAGCCCTTAGGTTTAAAAAATCAGATGTTTCTCCAATTATATTCACTGAGTCAAGGCATATTGGAGAGAAGAAAGAACCCCATGTCCCCCTAGGAGCAGACCCAAGCAAGTGGTACCCAGCATCCCAGTGTGCCAGGAAGGCCCTGGGCATTGCCACGCAGTGATCACAAGGGCTCTGCTCCCAGCCTTCTGTGCCCCCTTGGTCTTGAAACCTGGTAACATCTTACAGGCTGAACATGGGACTCTTCAGATACATCAGGTGTCAGTGACTAAGGAGGAGAAACGGGGTGCATTTTCAGTGATGATGCTAATTAGTGAATTATGTTCTCTATTAAATTAAGAAAATGTTCTAAAAGCCATAAGCCTAAAGGTTGGCCCTACATGTGCACATGTGGACACACACACACACACACACACACACACACACACATACACACACAAAACACACGCAATATGAGACTAGGAGAAAACTGGCCATGTCTTCTTACCTGCCCAGGTGAAAAGCAATCAAGCCCAACAAATTACAGTAGCTGTTAAGGAAGGAAATTATGGTGTAGATTCTTTTTCTGTCTAACAAAAGTATTTGATCCAAATGAAGAAAAAAGAAAGAAAAAAAACTACAGAACCTGCCATTTAGTGTTGTGATATATTTTTAAAAGATTTAAGGCACATTGATGGTCATAAACAAGTAAAACATGACAAAAAAATAAACAAAATAATAACTCCTATACTGCCCTCAAAAAAAGGAGTTTGCAATTAATGTCAGTCAGGATTCATCTTCGCAAAATCAGTGATTTTCCATATTCAGCCAATGTAGCCAGCAGAAATTTCTAATCCACAATGCATGGATTCCTTCGAAGAAAAAAAAAAAGAAAAAGAAAAAAATGACAAAAACAAACTTTTTTATTCAAAAATAACAAAGTTCTTGTAAGGTAAATAATGTATTTAGCATGAAGCATGAATTATTTTCATATAAATATAGAAATAGAGAAAAGGCTATGCCTCTAATTTTTAAGCCCTTAGGCTTAGAGGTTCTTTTGTTTTCTTTCTCTTTCTTCCTTTCATTCTTTTTCTTTTTCTATTTTTTTTTCTTTTTTTTTTTTTTTCTTTCGGATTATTTTGTTTTGGTGTTTTGAAGCAGGTGTTTAAGGTTTAACCTTCTTCAGGGACAAATTCTGACTGTTGGGGAACTTACTCTGCAATATAAAAATATCTTCATGCTCTGGTAGGGCTTGGATGGTTGAACTCTACACTGCCTTGTCTGCACTCAGCCCCCGACCCCCTCTGATTCTCTGCTGAAGAGTGTGTCCTTTCTCTTTGTCTTTATGTGTTTAACATGACGCAATAATTTGAGGGCAAACTTAGTAGTGAGTGTGTATGATAGAATCAAGAGAATTATGGGACGCTTACTTGAGAAAATCATTACCATGATTTGGTTGTAGGAAAAAAGGCAGTGAATAATTATGCAAATTCACCAGAAGGGGAAACATGCTAATGGGCCTTATTAGGTGAGGGTACAAGATACACAGTACCTGTGAAGGAGGAAGTGAGCCGCTGGGCGTTAGGAAGGCCAGCCCCAGATGCCATTTCTCAGTAAGAAGGAAAGGGCTGACCTTCTCTAACACCTCAGCACACTAACCAACCTGGAATTAAGACCACCTAGATTGTGAGAGCTGAATTTAGACAACCAGACAATATCACGCAGACCAGAAACTCCTGTTATCTTTGCCTAAAAAAAAAAAGAAAAAGAAAAATTTTTTTTCTTTTTCAGAGATCCAAAGAGAAATCTCTAAAAGGATATGATCTTCCATCCAGATGGAGGGAAGTCATAAAATATAAACAGAAACACCCACAACCATGGCTCAGGATCTGATGGCTGAGGAGAAGGAGGGAAATGAGGTGACCTTGAACTTGTAAAAGGAGAGATTTGTGAGCCTGAACCAGGCTCATCTGGCAGGACTAGATACTGTCCTCCAGGATACTGTCCTACAGGACTCCATCAGCTGGGACATTGGGAATTAACTGGTGCATTCCCCAAACCTACTGCTCTGTGGGCCGCTGATGAGAGAAACTAAAAGATATCTACACCTGTAAGGAAGGTGAAATAAATTCTTTACCTACCCTGACCTTGGATACATCCAGCATATTAAGGCAAGGTGTAGATGGGAAGATGGGTGTGTTTTTGCAGCGCTCTGTTCCCTCTTTCTCCCCAAGTTTCTGACACCCTAAAAGCCATCCACAGCTCTGAAACCTGAGCCACACTTTGATTTGTGCTGTCAACTGACCAAGCCCGAAAGACCACCACCACCTCAGTCGCCCACACCCAAGACATCCCATTCAGACTCCCTCCAGAAGGGCAGAGGTGACCATTCAGCGCTGTTTCTGGCAGGGGACTTCTTCCAGTGAGAACCCCACAGTGGCTGTCTCCCCTCATTTCATTTTTCTAAAGGGGCAGAGAGGCCTCTTTTAGAAAAGAATAAAATGCAATGTGTGTGATTTACTTTTCTGATCTCTTTGAGAAATAGAGAAATATCTTGTAAAAGTGTGTTCTTAACTCCAGAACCACTCTTTTTGCATAAATACCTCATCGGGCAGCTTTCTAAGTGTTATTTTCCTGAGCCTCCCTTGGCATTTTTGTCAGATCTTCTGGAAGACTTGTTGGGGAAACTTTAGTGAGGGTACTTTTTTTCTATTTTTTTCCTTCTGTTTTTGGAGGCATATACATTATGCATAACCAAAACAACGGCTCAATTGTGTTTAACTTTGTATTTTGATTGTTAAGGGAAAAAAAAAATCAATATGTATGTGGCTGTTTGTAGTGACTTCATTACGGAATGAGGTTGTTCGTGTCCTTAACAAGCCAAGGGGCAAAAGGCACCCTCTCTTATCCCCTCCTCCAAGAGCAGTAGAAAATTTAAGCACAAGCCTATTTGTGAAAGACTATTTTGCTTAAGTGTAATTCACTTTAGTCTTGGAATTCCTTTCCAAACGTCAGGTGTTCTTTTAGCTTCCAAACTAGCATATGTATCCATTAGTCTGACAGATTCACCTGAACTGTTCAGGGTGTGGTGTTTTTGCTTCATTTCTCCTGCTGGGAGAAGCGGGGATTCATGTGTCATTCCAATATCTCACGCACTCACATGGGGCGGGGTGGGGGGCGCGGGCAACTATAGCAATATTCAACTCAAAGATGCTTTGGAAAACAACCATCAGCACCACAATATCTACAATGACTTGCTATTGGCCCTCGGACACATTTAAGAAGAAAAGACTGCAGCTCTTTTTTCTTAAATGAAATACACGTAGTTATTTTTATCCTACTATAATTGTCTCTTATCTAGTACTCTGTGGAAAAGGTTTGCATCCTAGATATTTTCCCAGCCTTATACCACAACCCCCCCATATACACACTTCCCTCCCCCATCTCTAATCAGTGTACTTTGGAGAGTTCTTTGCTAAGGCCATCTATCTGAAACTTAAAAGGAATCAAACCCGTATTTCAGTAGTTTGAGAAAACCCTGGCCAAGACACCTGGGGCAGTTTGCAGTCTTGGGGCAGAGTTTTAAAGAAGGAATGTGTCAGAGGCCTCCCCCAGGAATGGAGTTTTCTTAAAGAGGCATTCAGTGTGGCTAGTGCCTGCTGGCTGCAGCAGGTGCCACTATGGGACATTTGGGAAGAGGTCACTGTGTTGAATGGTGCCCCTGCCCAAGGGCTGGCACAGGGCAGTGGGCTCTGTAGAGTGGAAGCCGTAAGGATGGCTGTCTGTCTGCTCTGAGTCCAATGCACGAGGTCTGCCCTGCATCATGTGCAGCTGACTCGAGTGACAGGGACTCCTCTGCAGGGCCTCCAGCCTCTTGCAGAAGGGCTCTTTCAGAAGGAATAGGAGTCTGTACAAGTGACCTACAGAGGAGGGCTTTCCCTATGGGATCGGATTAAATTCAATGTGATTTCTCTTTCCCTTTCGACTTTATTCAGATTGGGACTCAGTTCTTTCTGGTGGATCACAGCTGCCCAGATGTTGCGATTTAGTTTTATGTTTCTGTGGAGAAGTATCTTTCCTTTCATCTTCAGGATTTTTTTTTTTTACTTTTTATTTTATTATTTTGCCACCAAAAGAAAACATTGGAACTCTATGTCCCCTCTTGATTGTGACTTACCAGTGTTGACAGTTAAGTCCTTAGTGTTGTAGGTCCCAGCCCACCAATACTATATCAAACACTGTTATGCACATAATGCAGCACTGTGATCTAATTTAAATAATACTTTTTTATTATTTATACTACTATATATAATATACATCAACACTTTTGCTATATAACCTAAGTGATAAACCCCTTTTAGTTACCTGCCAAACTCTGGACTTCAGTTTATATTGCAGTTAACACAGTTACAAAGTTGTAATGGTGTCTCTTTTTTCCTTTGTAATGGAATGTGTAAATCAAAGTATATACATTGTGTAGTGTTCCTGTTTCTTGGAATTTCATGAGGATTTACACACGGCATTCAGTGTTCTATGTAGATCTACCTGCCTCGTGAAGTCATCTGTTGACCCCTCTTCCTTTGAGAGAGTTCCAGCCGCGGTGGGTGACTCTCGCGTCTGCTCTCCTGCTGGTTATTCTTGAATTAAGCACAGACTCGTCAGCTCGGTTGCTTTATCATGAATAATGTGTGTGACCCTGGCGTTCTTCCACAGTCCAGCAAACAAAGTGCTAGCTTCACTGACCAAAAATTAAGGAAGGAAAACACCATTTTTAAAATGATCCATCTTTTAACAGCCGAAACCAATGTGTCTATGGTGCTGCATCTTGCCGTTGTGCTTCTGAAATCAGACAGAGGTGAAAAGACCCTTTTCTGAATTACCGTGAGATGCTCACACTACCCTTCCTGTTGTTTCGTTAGTGTTGAAACCGAGACTATTTATTTGGAATATATACAGCAGTGTTTTTCCACTGTGTTTCATTTGCAAAAGTGGAGAAAAAGCCTTCTCCGCCTTTTGCAAATAGTTGATATTCCATATTGGATTCTCAAAGACTTCGATATGGTGAACCTAGAAATTGTATTTTATCCTTTCATGACTGTGGCCTGAGTTCCCCATCCCCCACCCCTGTTAGAGGAAACGTAGCACACTCTCAGTTAATAAAACGCACCATTTCTTGACTGTGTATGTTGAGGCCATCCAAGCTCATAGCTGATTCAGTAACCAGTTTCATGCTGTGTCATTCACACTCACTACTTAAATTGCCATGGTGAAAATGTGGAGGAAAAAAGTATCCGTGTATGTCTGGGAAGCATATACCTTGTACATTTTTTTATAATCTTGATTCTGTAACATTTCTGAGTTGTGTTTTTGTTTTACAGAAAAAAAGGAAAAAAAAAAACAGTGATAAAGCAATCAGGAAACCAAGAGGTTTACGATTGATGCTTATGGTCAACTGACCTTTGCTGGCCAATAGATCTAGATGGCCAAATTAACTTACAAGAGTAATAATTTTTTCAGAAGCCAATTTTTTTCTGTATGAAACTGCCAATATCATGAATAGAAAGGGAGAACAATAAAGGAGCAAGGAAATGATGTTCAGTTGTGTTTGTGTTAACCTCAAGGAGCAGTTTGGAGATGGGCAAAATCAGCCAGACTCTAGGGACTTGGTGGCGTTGCTTTGGAGGATCCATACTTGCATTTTGCATTCTTCATATGTAATCATATTGCCAAAGACAAACTATTTCATCATTTATTGTAAATAACACTTTCCCCAGACCTACCATAAAGTTTCTGTGATGTATTGTCTTCCAGTTGCAATAAAAATTACTGAGTTGCATCAATTGAAGAAAAGCACTGTGGCGTGGTGTGTGCTCTGTCTCTCTCTCTGCAAATGCTGAGTAAACTCACCTGTCTTCCCTGTGGTGGGGTGGCTGTGCAGGGCTTTGCAGTCTGGTTTTAGGTTCTCAGCTGCACTTCCTGTCCTCATCCTCTTGCATGCTTTCATTCTGGGAGAAGTCACACACCTGTCTGCAAGTACACAATCAGAGGCTGGACTCACCTGTGCGTTTCAGGAATTCCAGCTGTGGTGTGAGGAGCTGTTGGACAGTGGGCCTTCCAGCCAGGGCCTCACAACTTGTGGTTAGATGGAGCTTGCTTTTCATTTAAGAGTTGTCAAATAATAAGCTGACATTGTATTTTAGGACTGGAGCCCAACAACCTCCCAGGAACTGTTTTATGTTACGCCATAATAAAGTACTTGTGGGCATATAACTAAATCCCCCTTAAATACAGTGATTTATTTGAAAGAGATTGAGAATTCTTTTTTTCCCTGTCTTCATATCAAACTGAGTCCTAAAAATGTATAATACAGGAAAACCACATGATGGACAATCTGAAAACAAAGTAGGAGTTGATTTTGTAATCTCCCTGGGATAATAGTTCCCTCGTTAAGTAGGTCCATTCTGCTCACATCGTATAGCCAGAAGGTCGTACAAATTGTATTTGTCAACAATAAAGAAATGTTTTTAAAAACAAAACTGAAAAGGATGTTAGAGACTGTCAAATCTAGACTCCCTGATTTATAAAATGGTCATCTGAGATACAGAAAAGTTCAGGAATTTGGCCAGAAAAATGCAGCTAGCTAGTAGCAGAGTTCAACAGAGAGGGAATTTTCTTTCGTATCTATTGACATAGCCATCTGTTTGGGGACATAATTTTAATCATTGGATCTGTAGAATATCATAGCTGGCAGCCCCCCCCCCCCACACCATGTACACACTTCAGATACCTTAACAAGATAAGGTTATGCATTTTGTACAAAATGATTTTTTTAATGTTATCTTACTTTTCATTGTTGAAGTTACTTCTGGCTTATATGAGTAACATTAGATGAGTATCTTCACCAAGATGGCAATTTACGTATTTTCAACTTGTGCTTCGTTATAGATAGCCTATTGGGCTCATAGAATAAGTGTTGTCAGTGACACTTCATTCATAGGTTTTAAAAAGAAGTCAGTGCCAACAGCAATGAGTGATAATCTCAGTTTCATCATGCTAAGCAGTATTTGGGTGTTCTTTACTTTTTTTCTTGCAAACAGTAATCCTTAGCTGTTATTTTAATTTTATTACTAGCAAAGTTGCATTAGTTTTCATATATTTAATGACCACTTATTTTGTCTGATTCATCTGTACGGATTCTTTATCCATTGAAAAAAGAAATATAAGAGTCATAGGCTTCTTTTGCAAAAACGCTGATTAACCATTAAATAGTGCCAGGATGACCAAAATGCATCAGCTACCTTTAGATGACCTCTTATCTTTAGACATTCCTAATGGTTCTTATATTGGCACAGAAATCCTATTACCTGAAAAATGTTGGACTAGCCTAAAGAAAAACGCAAACTCAAATTACCTTCTACATGGCAACCATTTTATGTTTGAAAACAATGGTAATTATTTCCTTAAGCTTCTTCCAGAATAAATATTCCGTGTCCTGCCTACTTTTTCCCTATCCTGAACATGTTCCAGCTTGTGATCAGAACTGAGAACAGCACAAAATTGCAGGTGCAGCTTAATGATGGAAACCTGTCACCTCCTCCAATTTAGATCCTTTTTCTTTTAATGTAACCAAACTACTGATTCACTTTGAACTTCCTATGAGTTAAAACAATTAAGTCCTAGCTGTTGGTATACTTCTCCAGGTAGTTACTTTGGATCAAAGTGTAGGAGTTTCTGTTTATCTCTGTTAGCCTCATCTTAGATTTGGCCCTTTGTTCTTTTAGACTAACAATAGGGTAGGAGTGTGAAGGTTTTGAGTTTGTAATCCGAACCATTTGCTGTCTCAGTCCATTTTCTGCTGCTACTAATACAGTTCCACAGACTGCATAAGTTATAAAGAAAAGAGATTTATATTTTGCCCAATAGATCTGGTCCAAGGTAGAGGGGCTATATTTGGTGGTCACCTTGTACTGGCAGAGTCCCAAGGCAGTGAGGAGCATTACACTACAAGACACAGGTGTGTACAGAGACCCAGCCAAAGTGGCTGCTATTAGCAGACCCACTCAATCACTTGAGTGGACCAGTCCACTCATGAGGGTAGAGCCCTAATCATCTCTTAAAGATCCTGCCAGGTCCCACCTTTTAATGTTTCTTGGAAAATGAATTTTAACACAAGACTCAGCACACACCATATTCTAACCATAGCACTTGCTTTACTTCAAGGTCTCATCCAATCACAAATTTGAAAATATATATGGGTGTATTAGGACAAAGCTCGAAATGTGTGGCATGGTTCTCAAGACTCTTTTGTAAGTCAACTTTCATTTGCACTTTGCAGGCCTATCATTCAGTTAGATATGTTTGAACTTGGCTTTCTTGAAGATGTTGCCTATATTTATTTCTTCATCCAGTCAAAAGTTTATCTAAAAGCCTTGGATCTCCAAGTGTAAGTCTATAGAATTCCTTCATAGAAAATAAAATAAAGTCGACTCTCTGTTACTCTAAATTATGCAAATTTGAAATTGATCAATGGAAAAAAATAAAAATTCACTTACTGTATGGCCCTTGAAATAATATAAATCCTATTTTATTCCCATGGGGAAAAGTATTAATTTATGCAGGCATTAAATTGAATGCATTCTTAAGGAAAGTATTCCCCAGATAAAAAATAGCCATCATTCACTCATTTATTCATTCACCAAATATATTTTAGCCCCAAATGGCTTTTAAGCTAAGAGCTTAAAAACCATTCTTAAAACAGCTAATCCAAGAGTTCCACCCAGGGGTCTGCATGGAGACCATGGATCTATTGTGTTCAGAGACTACCTGCTCCTGTTTACAGCTAGGAACATAATGCTTGGCAGTATTTCTTCACTGTGTGCAATTCTGTGTAGGAGACTGTCTTATCTAGCATGTTGTTAGCCTCTAACTATAGCTAAATGCACTTGAAATAATTGGCTTCCTTTAAAAAAAAAACTCAGAAGTTGAATTTGTTTGCTTCCAATACCTATTTATTTTTAAATACTTGGCCCTTTACCCAGTATCACATACATATTTAATCATCTGGAGCTTTAATAATCTGAAAAGGCTGTGCAAGAACCTGGAAGGATAGAAAAAATTGTAAGGAAGTAATAGATTGAGGACATTTTTAATTTTCTCCTTCGGAGTCATAATCAACCCCCTTGGTTTTTTTGTCAGCAACTGCTATGTGCCAATCCTAATAGGTGCTGGGGACACAGATGAAAAACCTGGCTCCTACCTTCAGGCGTGATCACATCCAAAACTCCAGCTGTGCCAATTAATGAAGATCTCACCAGCAGCTGGGATATGATTCCCCAAACTGCTCAGTAGTTGTTGTTCATTTCTAGACATAAGAGCATTGGTTACCAAGAAGAATTCAGCCTTTGCCTTCCTCTCTCTCTAATCTCTATCAGCTAAAAAAGGGTGGAATAAGAGCCTGTGTGGTGTCCACAGGCAGTGCCATCCCTCCCTTAGATGAATTATTTCTTGATGGACTCACCCTTGCTGCCTGTTCTGTAATAAAAAGAACTGGGGAGGTTTCTTCTCTTCTGCCTAATGTTTGAAATTCTGAACTTACAAACATCTCCCATCCCTGCCTTTCTCTTGGCTTTTTCTCCCCATCGTTTAGCCATCATCATCTCTGTCTCAAAGTTGCTTGGCCAGCAAAAGATTGGCGAGGTTGAGTTGTGCAGGATGCCTGCGGATGAACAAGGGTGAGCAGAGACGCACAAAGCATCCTTGGATTATCAAGCTTGGCCTCTGCCCACAACTCTTAGTCACTGAACATAGAACCATAGCTCTTTAAGGAGTTATCACGTCCCACCTTCTGTCCAAAGGCGAATGGTGGCAACAAGTTCTGTTCTGAGTTAAGGGAGAATGTGCTCATGTCTGCTGATTAACAGGTGGTCTTCTTGTGTAATACAAAAAGGACCACTTTTTGATGCTTAATTCTTTCTACCAGGCCATTTATTTTAGACTGAAATTTTGATCTAACCCATCCTAAGAGCAGAGAGCTACTCTACATTTTTCCATTTTTATTGACAATAACTAATTCTTTGGGAGTGAAAAATGTCAAAATTCGGGAGAGATACATACTTCATATGCAACTTAATTTCCTTTATACAGCAAGGGTGGACTTCTTCCCTATATTCTATTTATCACTTTATGACATGAACACACTGTCATGAAATTAGTCTTTAGTATTTTTAGGGTGCTGTCAAAAAGCTAACCTGTCCATCCCAAACCAAGCATCCAACCCCCAGCTCTTTGTGAATGCTCTCTAGTCTTCCACCAGCACCAAATTTTGTCACTTGTCTTTAAATTCACCTTTGATTGTCCTTTGTCCTTCAGCCCACAGCCACCCTCATGGGCAACCTGTGTGACTTTGGGAAGGCCATTTGCCTTTTCTGGGGTGGTCTGTTCAATGGCTTGGAATGCCGCTTGCTGAACCAGTGCCAGACCCCAACAAAGTTCTTGGTGAATGACAGGATGCAATTAGTGAATTAATTCAGGAATCCAATGCACATGTTCTGTCATTGTCAGATGAGAATTAAGATGCAGAATGTTCTTAGTTACAGCTTTGAAAACTAGATCACCACACTGTGTTATTTTTCTCCTGCTTTCTCCGAGATCTCCAAAACACAGAGCATCAAGACTTATCTCTGCAGACTGGTACAAAATTAAGATGATTTATTCATTTATGCAACAAACACGTACTGCAACCATGAGCCAAAGTAAACCTGTCCTCTTTTAAGTTGTTTATCTCAGGTATTGTGATGACCAAAAAAGCTAACATGGCCACCCACATGAGTGAGGTCAGCTCTTACTTCAGTCTATGAGTTCAAATGCTAACATCTGGAAATGCTTTCACAGATGTAAATACACACAGAGAAATAACATGCCAGCTATCTGGGCATCCTTAGTCCAGTCAAGTTGATACAAACAGTTCACCATCACGTGATGGACTAAGAGAGAGTGAGGAGCCGAGAAGGTAAACCCAGGGGACCACAAGACAGCCCAGGCCTCAGGAAGGTGGGAAGGCATCTCCGCTCTTTGGTTGGAGGCAGACATGGTTGCAGGGAGATTCCACAGGCCCACTGGGGCAGGAACCAGAGCCACAGAGGAGACAAAGTCCTGTACAGAAGCTCCTCCTCCTCCTGCACTCACTCATTGATGGACAAACCAGAGGGCAGGCGAGAAAACAGTCTCTCTGCAGTTGGCCAGGCCACTGTGCAGAGCTGGGCTGGCTGAGCAGAGAAAGGAACACAACCGAGACTGATAGTGGATGACGGGATTGTTTGACCCAGATGTGGCAGCCAGAAATGAGGCAAGGCCAATTGCAAGCATCCCTGCACTGGGAAAACATTACTGGGAGCGCTTCAGTCAAATCACGGTTTCATCTGAAGGAAATCATCATTGGTCAAGAGAGGGACCAAGCTTCTTACAAATCAAAGACAACCATCACGTGATGAACTAAGAGAGACAACAGAAGATTTTTATTCATTTTCTGGAGTGAGGTAAAGTCCAGTCATTTTCACTGGCTGGAAGCATGGTTCCAAAAATGTTTCTCATGATAGACATGGATCACTTTGTGTTCACGGTCAATTTGTCTTAAAAGCTGTTGAACTTTTGTGTGTCTGTCACCATCATTCTGTGTCAAACATCCTGGCCTTTTGGAGTCTGGGCCCCAAGACAGAGTGAAGACTTAAGGGCTTGGGCTGCTGCAGCTGCTAAAGAAATTTTGTGCTGGCAGAGAGCAGGGTGGACAGAAAAGTGGGAAGAGAGGGAAAAAAAAAAAAACACACATACCAGCTCTAAAGAGCAATAGGCTAGGTTAATCCTGTACTACAGTAAACAAATTTACATGCAGAGGTGAGTAGAATCTAATTCAAGAGTTAGGGTCACAAAGGGCATTTTATCCCAGGTCTGTCGTCACTCATCAGACATCCACAGGCCCAAGTGAAGAGTCAGTGGTTTTTGCAAAAGTAGCCTTCATGTTTCTGGAAGTAACCCAGGCAACTGTAACCATAACCTATGCATCAGAGGTGCTACCTAAGCAAAGCTGCTGGGAAATTAATAATGTGTTTGCCCAGCTCTGTGATCTCAAGAGTTAGGGATCTTTAAGATCCCTAAGAGCAAGTGAAGCTAGAGGTTTTTTTCTTATTAATAATTTCTCATTTCATGTAAACATTGTGCTTCTGTGGTTTTATCCAGGTCTGTGGTGGGCCTGTTGAAAAGAACACAAGGATATGGAAAAGATATGCCATGCTACAAAGAGGAATCATTTACTGTACCCAGGGCTTATTTTTTCCCAGCCTCTGTCCCCCATGGTGGCTCTTAACTGTCGAAAGGACATCAGGCACCCTCAGGACAGCACATTGGTCCCACTTCCTCTTATCCATTCTCTCCACTACAACCAGTGTGTCCATCCCAATCACCAGTAGGACACTTAGCTCTTGTGCACCCTCTGCTGTATGACCCACAAGTCCTCATTCTGTAGTCTTGAGTGGGAGCCTATCACATCTGGTCCTGCCAGCCCTCCGGATGACTTTCCAACCATCCCTCCCATGCCCACACTGACTCCAGGTGCTTGGTAGATTGCACTTCCCAGAATGTTCCTGGTGTCCTCGCTATGTTCTTATTGTCCTTCTGGTGTCCTGGGGTCTTAGTGTCTTCTGTCCCTTTGGAAGGGCCATCTCTCTGCCTTTCAGGAGTGTTCCCAAGTTTTCTTCCCTGTGTTCTGTTTTCATGTAACTAGTTATTCCCATACTCCAGTGCTCTCCTGAGGTTCCTGAACTCTGACCCAGCTCACTTGAAGAGCAGGACTCTTGTCTTGTGTGTTTCTCTGCTCCACAGTCTGCTGTGGTACCCGACATATCTTGGTTCCTTGGTTGGATGGATGGCTGGGTAAACATGAGCTGTTGCTCATATCATAGGTTGCTTGATATGCAAGAGAGTCTTGCATCCTCTTCTTCACCCCAGCATGACACAGGGCAGAGAGGAGCTATGACACACTCAGAAGCTTTTGAAGATGCAGTATCCCTTACTCCCACACTGTGTCCTCCCACCAAAGAGCTCCCATGAGGCTTTGCTCACCACCTTGCTTGGGGACTCCAGGATGGATAGGGAATGCTTTGGCTTGGCTTATTCAGACCACATCCATGCTAGGTTCTCCATCTTTGGATGATGCTGCACCTGTGGCCAGCTGGGTGAGAGACCTGGCTTCCTCTGCCCCAGAACTGTCACCACTCCAAGAGCTCTTAGGGGGTCTGGACAATGAAGACAAGAAGGAAGGGGCAGCCTTTCTCCTAGACTTCATGGGACTTCTTCTAGGTCAATCACCCCTTGGGGAGGGTGGTGACAGCCAGTTCCCCTCTGGCTTCTATCTACAGATTAGAGCTGGGAGAGAACCCGGCTACCCCTGCTCTTTTGCCAGGATTTGGCTTCACCCTTGTTGTATGCCAGCTGGCCACTCCAGCGCCCATTTCTCCATGGGAAATCACACCACCCACATCTTTGTACTGGTGCTCTCAGCATGGCTAAATAAAAATTCTCAAATCATCATTAGGGAGAATTGATGTTCTTGCCTGGCTTCTAATAACAATCAGTTCTGTCTCTGGCTCTTTGCTAAGCAGGTATCATTGAGAACAAGCATAATTTGTGAACCTGGTCACTGGCCTTGAATTTGCACTTTCTCCAGGGGGTAGAAATCAGAGCATCTTGTTGCTATTCTGCTCGCAGTCACACAACATGCTCAGCTGCACAATGAGTGTCCGTTCCTGTCTGTATTAGTGCAGCACATAGGCTAATGAGAAAACAAGTCTACTCTTGAGTACAGCCTCTCAGGGAGGGGCTGCTGGCTGGCCTCTTTGCTGACCTGAGTCATTAAGGCAAAGTGGTTGGTGACAAGCTAGGTTTCCAGCCCCAGCTCTGCTGCTTACCAGCTATATAACCTCAGGCAAATCACTAAGCCTCTCTGAGGCTCTATTGTCGTATCTGTAGGGTATGATAAAAATAGTACCCACCATCTAGGTTAAGAGGCTTAAGTAAAATGATGCATAAGAGAAGGGATTAATATATGATACATCTGAGGGACTCAGTGGATGATTACTGTTGTTTTATCATTGTCATTTGCTATTATTTTATCCTTAGGAATTTAGAACTACATAGTCCAGCCTTTATCTCTGTTGACAATCACCAATATTGTAGTCACTAGATATATGTGGTCACCATAATGCATTTGAAATATAGAATCCAAATTGAGATGAGCTACAAGTGTTAAATACATCCTAGATTTTGAACTTACTATGATAAAGAAAATATAAGATAGCTCACTAATATATTTTAAAAATATAAGTTGTGCATTGCAGTAACATTTTAGGTATACTGAGTTAATATATACTACTAAAATCACCTTACCTGTTTCTTTTTAATTTGGTTAACGTGGCTGATTGAAAACTTAGAATTATGCATTGGACTCCTTCTTCTGGACACATATTCTATGTGGAGTCACTTTCAAAGAAATGCCACCATAGCCAAAAGTAATCAACAACAAAAAAGAAAGCAACAAACAAAACCCATAAGAATTGCAGTCTTGACCTTACATCTCTTTAAAAGAAATAAGAAACAAAAAACTAAGTATCATGAAAAGTTCTCATATTGTTTTCCTTTCTTCCAAGTGTTAACTGGTCACCTCCCCACCCCACTACCACACGCATTTCCCTTTCTCTACCTGTTCTAGCAGCTCAACTCGTGTCCTTGGCCCCAGGTTGAGCTGTGTTCCTTGCGAGTTCCTAGATTGAAGTCCTAGCACCCTCTCTCTCTATTTCCTACCCTCCTTCCTCTCAGGCTTTGCCATCTCCTACCTAGTCACTGAATTAGAGTCTCCAGGGAATTGCTCTCTGGATTTCCCAAGGAGCCGAATGAGACAGAGCTGATTACCATGGACCAAGGTCCGAAAGGTTGATGGGATAAGCCAGGTTGCCATAATTTAAGACACAGGGTGTCGTTTGGGGACTTTATGCTGCCTCTGCAGTCCAAGGAGCCCTGACCCTAGGTTTACATTGTGTGTTTCGTGGGATGTCCAGAGGGCAGCGTTTATAGAGTTCACTATGATGTGCCTGTGTAACAAGGTGGTTCCTAGTACCCGGGTCCCTAAAAGATGAACTAGTCAATTTGGTGAGCTCAAAATTAGAACCAAAAATGTCTTGAAAAAGACATTCCACCAAAGCCACAGAAGCTCTGGTGGAAGTACTCTAACTGGAGGCTGTCTCCCTCTTGGCCAGACCTGAATAAGGAAGCAGAAGGAAATACTTGTCCCTTGGCTTTCTTTTCTTTTCGTTTCCTTTCTTTTTTTTTTCTTTCCTTTCCTTTTCTCTTTTCTTCCATGAGGAATCTTTGCTGCTCTGGTTATAAGATTTTCCTCCAACCTGTAAACAAGACATTTGAGTTTCGACTCATCAATTTTCCCTCTAAGAGTACAGCCTCTTAGAGATCCTCTATGACTTGACTTTGGAGGGTCTACTTGTGTTCTTGGCTACTATTATGGGTTGAGATGTGTTCTCTTTGAATTTATACATTAAGGTCCTAACCATGAAATGTGACCTTGGAATTGGCCTTGGAATGTGCCCTTATTTGGGAAAAGGGTCTTTACAGAAATAATGAGTAAAGATGAGTCATATGGGAATAAGGCTCTTTCAACCAGTATCTTTATAAAAAGAAGACACATGGATGCAGATTCACAAGGAGAGGAAAATGCCATGTGGAGACTGCAGTTATGTTGCTGCAAGCTAGGGAACCACCAGAAACTGAGAGAGAGGTCTGGAGCCCGCCCTTCACTGGGGCCTTCCAAAGGGAGCACAACCTACTGGCACCTTGATCTCGAATTTCTGTTCTCCAGCATGGTGAGAGGATCAATTTGTTTAGACACCGGGTCTGTGGTCTTTGCTATGGCAGCCCTAGGAAGTGAATGCAGACACCCACATCTCAGGAAGCCTGAATGGATGGTTGTTCTTGCTGCCATAGTAGGTAAACGCTTCCTAAGTTCACTCTGGAAAAGACATTTTATTTTAATGCTTTAGGGTGGTCATCTATAATCCATAGGCACTAATCATTTTAATGTTATAAACAATATCTTTGTGTGTATGTGGGGTTCCTTCAAAAACACAGTTTCTATTGTAGTAAAATATAAAACCATTTCAATAATTTTTAAGTGGCATCAAAGTCTTTTAAAATATAATTTTTTTAAATTCTTAGCTTTATTTATTAGGAGGATGGCTCATAAATATCTGTAAGGAAAGTTCCTTTTTATGCACTCAGCTTATTTTCAAAATTGATATGGGAAATAGTCAATAAAATGCACCCTCTGTGTTTGACAAGTATATTTGAAGATATTGTGCCTTATGTTTCTCAAGGACCCAAGTCTAGGGCCCAAGACAAAATTTTCTCAGAGCTCAGAGCCAAGGCTCAGGTTGAAATATGGAGGTAGGTGGAGTATGGAGCTGCCCTTTGTCTGACTTCCAAGAACTTTGGGTTTCATTTCTACAACTTTGTTCAGCTGAGAATTCTTGATAACTCTTTTTTCTTTTCCCCTTTTTGAAATTGGTTCTCATTTGCTTCCACAGTATTGGTTTTGTTGTTCCTTGAGAAGGACAATAAGCTCCCTCAGTTCTCTTTTTGGAGGCATGCAAGATATGAATCAGAAAACTGAAGTTAAGGTAAATGACCTTTAATAAAGCAATAAAGTTTGGGAAGATAGGAGGGAAAGATAATTATACCAGGTGCTTCACCCTAACCACTCCCCTCCCCCACTTCATTCCTCAGCTAGGTGACATGCATTGGGAGCAGATGACAGAAGGTGGAGAGGATTACAGATCCCACCACCTGAGAAGACCTGTGAGTGAACACAGGACCATGTTACCATATATCTCCTTCAAAGTTGTTTCGTGTCTCTGCTAAATGTGGAATCCCACATTGGGTCCCTCTGCGGGGACCCAATTTAATCATCTTTCTGTATCTGCAGTCAATAGAAAGCCTGCTCCAGAAGCTTTACAAAGAGCCAGCATCCTGATAATGCCTTGTGGAACTATTCATGAGTTCCAGGGCATAGTGAAGTCAGCACATGGCTGAGACCCCCTGCACTGATTTTGTGGAATTTCTCCAGTGAGGGCAGAGGAAGGTGTCCCTGCAAGATCCATCTTTGTCTGCGCCACCCATTGGACTCCTGGTTCTCTGTCTTGTGCTCCTGACATTGTAGGAACACTCTAGGAGCAGATATGAAGGCAAGAGGCCACCCCATCTTGCACATGACAGGGCCTGGGATGAAACATGCTCAACATTAATTGCTCTCATGCTCCAGATAAGAAATCCTTTTTGGCAGAAAAAGAATTCAAGGTACAGGAAGAATATGGATAACCCAAGGTGTCGGAGACTGAAAAGGAAAATCAGCAATGGAGCTTCTGTAGGGCAAGATCTGGGTTCTAGACATCACAGTTCTGACCCACCTTAGTCTCTCTACGAACTTGGTAAGAGGCTCCTTTTATTATCTCCATTTTACAAGTGAGGAGATGGAGGCACAGAGAGTTCTAATAACTGGCCCAAGACAAAGACATACCTGGAGGAATGGAATCAGAATCTGAGGGACGTGGCTCTCAATCCCGGGGCCCAAGTGGAGGTGAAGCAGTATAGCGCTCACAGGCATTAAACATGTCTTTGCTTCTGCCATCAGCTCCCCTTGCAGGTCAGAGGGGCCCTCGAATAGGTCTCCTAGGCCCTCCGTTCCCTGTGGCCTCCTCCTTCTCTCCTGTTTTCCCATTCTGAAGCAAGCACTCTGAGATGTAGGTTCTGGTCCAGAATTCCTGCGTCCTCAGGTTGCAGGGATAGCTCAGTGGTAGCCTCACATGTACAAAGTGCTGCTACTGCAAAAATAAACAAGCACACAAACAAACAAACAAACAAACACACAAACAAGACACAGAATCTCTATATCCAACTGTGGGTTTGTTAGTGCCCCGGTAGAGATTGTATATGATTCTTTGCAAGGACCACTTTAGCAGAACAAGACTTCCACATGCTGTTACACTGGGGATCTGGCATTTTATTCATTTTACTGAAGAACTGGTCCCCTAAGTAGAAGAGTAAACCCAGTGAGAAAAAAATACCACCTTCTCCCATGATAATAAAACAGCTCTGTATTTGTCAGCTTTCTCAGCACTACAGTTGCAAGGCCTGTGACTTAAAGGAAGAGAAGTCTAATTGGGCTCATCGTTTCAGTTCATGGTTGGTGGGCTCCAAAGGAGAAATATCATCAGGGAAGGACGTGGTAGAATGATGCTGCTTAGTTCATGGCAGCCAAGCAGCAGAGCAGGGGAACGGTGCTAGAGATGAAGAGGCTGGGAACCAGGTATAGACCACAAGGCCTGGCTTCTGTGGCCCACTTAGCCATACCCAGAGGTGTCCCCTGCCCCGCCCCCAGAAGATCCCACAGCCAATCAGGTTTACATTCACACATTACCTGCCCCAGCAACACAGCAGCCCCTGGACTGAGTGCTCTGCCAGCTTTGCCTCCTTTGCCTCCGTGTGGCAGGAGGAATGTCATTCCCAAAAGATAAGCAACTCATCCACAGATTCACATCACAGCTATGCAGTGGCAGAGCTGGGACTTGAACCCAGGTCTGTCAAGCCCAGCTGAGGAAAAGCAGCTGAGTCATGTTTTAGGCTCAGGAGGCAGAGGGGGCAACATCATCACAGCTGTTAGCCTGCTTCCTTGCCTGTGCCCCAGGAGCTTTCCATAAAGATCTGAGCCCCTCTCTCTTACCTGCAGGGCCAGTCCTGCCTCCTCCATGATCAGGGGCTGGGTGAGCTGACCAGTGTTCCTGCCTGATCCCTCACCTTGTGAGTCATGCTCTGGGCCTGGGGACCGCTCATGTCTGCCTAGAGTCCATGAAGGGCCTTGACCAGTGACCAGATTCATGCTGATAAGATGTCTCACTGCCATCCTCTGGAGCCACATCCAGTGTGGAGGCATCACTGGGCCCACTTTCTGGAGTCACACTAGGGCAGGCCAAAGATGAGGCAAGATCACACAGGATGGTGCCCAAGGATCAGTGCCAAGTCCTGTCTATGCCCTCACTTATCACTGGAGGATCTTTGAAAGCTGTCCCTTAATATCTTGTACAAGAATGACTAAAAACATGAGGGGACCCCCACCCAAGAATCTAGGGGTCTGCACTGGATTTAGGAGCAGCCCAGAGGTGAGCAGAAGCTCAGTCCAGCTGGCTCAGCTGCTCTCAGCATGAGCACAGGCTGCTGGGAAACCCAAGCTCTCTCACTTCTGAAAAAGGCAGCAGAGCCCTGGACTGGGAGGACAATGTGAGCAGAGAAACCCCACAGTACTGTGGAAGCTCTCAGTGCCCTTCGGGGACTTTGGCTCTCACACCTGACAACAGCACTGCCAGCCATGCAACACCTGCCCAGGCCCTGCCTAGCCAAGGGAGGCAGGAGAGTAGAGGCCATCCCCCACAGCCTTCAGCCAGTGATAGGTAGAAGGTGGCATCTACATATTGCAGATCCTTCCACTTGGGGTAGATGCTTTGTGTGCTCTGCCCCTGCTACTCAAAGCAAGGTCCAAGGACCAGCAATACCAGCATCACTCAGAACTGCCTGGATCTTCTGGATCAGAAGGTCTGCATGTTCATAGCCCCAGGATTGGGCAAGTCTGCCTTATGGGCAAGTCAGAGAAATGCTGCCCTGTGCTGAATCCCAAAAAGTCCTCAGGGCAACAAAGTCTCCTTTGCCCAGAGTAGCAATCTGCTTCTCACTATACCTTTTACAAATTCCCCAGGATTTTATGTTTCTTAACCTGCCTACCTGTCTGCCACCAACTCAGAGCTCCCTGGAATGTCCTCTCAATTAAACTACATTGTCCAATGGGGCCACTGGCTCTTGCCTATATATAATCCCAGCTAGTCAGCAGGCTCAAAGAGGCCCGCCTGTAAGTTTGAGTCTAGCACGGACCACTTAGCTCTTTCTGTTTCCAAATAAAAAGAAAAAAATGCCTGGGGATGGAGTTGAGTAGCCTTGGTTCAATCCCTACTATTGCAAACAAAACAGAAACAAAACCACTGCATTATCTAAAGGTCTCCTCCTGGGGAAACACGCTTAGAATTCTACCCTTTCAAGCTGTGCAATGTTGAGCAAATGAAATGGGGAAACTGCTAGTTCTTAATTGTCAAGATTCTTTATTAGCAGCACAGTTCATTATAGCTAAATCTTGGAAGCAGCTTATATATGTCCATCAACAGATGAACGGATAAAACAAATGTGGTATTTATACACAATGGAGCACTACTGCACTACACAGAGGAAAAAGCCTTAGTCATCTGTAGAAAGTGGATGCACCTTAAGACCACATGTTAAGTGATATAAATCAGACATAAAGGCTTAAATATCACACAGTTCTTCATGTATGAGCAAATCCAAAATACAAACAAAGAGCGAAATGAAAGATAATAGGACATAAGAAGATAGATAGTTCTCAAATAGGGTGATCAAGAAATGGAAGGAGTGTAAAGGAGAGGAAGGAAAGAGAATGAATAAAGAAATTAAGACATGTACAGGTACTGGCTTCTACAAGGAATGTAGATACTGTATACTGCAAACATATACAGCAACAACAAAACTCCTTTGAGAGTGAAAGCAGGAAGGGCTTGTGTAGAGTTTGCCTACTCTTCCTGGCAGATAGTACCCCTCTATAGATACTGGCAATGGTTAGCACCCTGCCTTTGCTTCTGAAGCCCCCCTCAGTCCTCTGTGCCCTGCGAGCACCAGTGCATCCAGGTCACACAGGAACTGTGTGAACACAGATTGGAAGGGACTTCAGACTGGAGATAAAAAAGGGATTGAATCCAGCTGGGCTGTCAGTTTGGACCTGCAATTTCACAGCTCTGAGCTTTGGTTTTTACGTCTGTGAAATGGGAGTGTGAGTATCGACCTTACAGAGCTGTTTGGAAGGAGAAATTAGACCCTGTGTAGAAAGCACCCGTCGGTGAGGCAGGCTCACAGTGGGTGCTCAGCGAATGCTGGTTGAAGGAAGGGTAGGGTGCATGGTGTTTAGAGCAGTCTGCAGGGAAAGTGGCACCTTGCCGAATCTGGGATATACCACTGATTCTTCACTCCAGTACTGCCTTGGTCTGGGCGAATAGGAAGAATCAATAGTCAAGAAGGCCTAGCCTGCTGCTATCCCAAATGAGGTTCAAGTTCTTGCATCTTGCCTAGTCAGAGAAGATTTTATCTCATGAATTCTAATATCTTAAGTACAGCATAAATCCCTGAAGCACTGTTGTCCTCTGTGAGCAATCTGGGGAGGACTATCAGGTGAGATCTGACAGAATGCAGGATTGCATTGGGAGGGAAGACGTTCTCCTACTCCCAAACTGTGAGGGAACATTCTCTTCTCACAGACAATGGGGACACAGAGATTCTGCCTCTGAAAAAGGCTGTAGTATCAGCCTCCCCGAGGGAGACTCAGTTACCTTACAAAACTCTTTTCTAGTACGGAACTGCAAAAGTGAAAGAAGACCAGTGGGTTAACTTCCTGTCACCTTGACAAATACCTGGGATAAGCAACTTAGAAGAAGGGAAAGGTGTTAGGGTTTATGGTTTCAGGAGTTACCGTCCATGGTTGTAGTCCTGTTGGGTTTGTGGCAGCAAGGACAACATGATGGGAATATGTGGTAGAAGAAAATGCTCTCCTCATGGTAGCTGAAGGTGGAGTGGGGAACAAACAGACAGACAGAGAAACAAGACACTGGAATTGACCTTGTCCTGACATCTCCTTCAAGGACAAATTCCCAATGTCCTACCTTCCTTCCACAAGCTCCCACCTCTTAAAGCCTCCACCATCTCCCAACAGAGCCATAAACTAGTGGTTCACCTATTAGTACAACAACATTTGGGGAAAATTTAAGATCCAAACTAGAGCAAATAGAGATGTTTATTTATTGCTTTAATTTTATAAAGGTCATTTGTTATTTATTAGCTTATTTTATCTTTACAACCATTCCATAAAACATGCAGAGAAATATTCCCTATTTCATAGGTGAGAGAAAATTAATTCCAAAGAAGTAAATAATTGGCCTCAGTCATTTCTTAGAGGCCAAAGGAGTTCCACATTGAGGACCCCAGTTCTCTGAATTCTCTGCCCCCAAACATAAACTATTTGAATAGTAGGAGAGGTTTTAAGAAGAAAGTTGTACCACAATCTTTTCTGGTGCTCCTTATCTCTATGTTTCCATCTAGTACCAGATTTCTATCTAACATCATTTTTAATCTGCTCAAAAGACTGCCTTTAACATTTCCTAAAGTGTAGTGGATGTAAATTAATTCAGTTTTTAGTCAGCATTTGATTTTGAATGATATCTTTGCTGGTTATAGCATTCTAAGTTGGCAGCCTTTTTCTGTTGAAGTGTTTTAAAAACATGTCTCACTGTCTTCTAACTTGCATTAATTCTGCTAAGAAATCTGCAGTCATCCTTACCTTTGCTCTTCTGTATGCAAAGGATATTTCCCCCCTCAGACTGCTTGGTTAAAGATCTCTTTTTTATTGGTTTTAGGAAATTCACCTTTTTATCGGGCTTGGGATATTTCTTCATGTTTTCTCCCCCTCACTCCTTTTTTGTATCTGGGGTTCATTGAGTTTCTTAAATATATGCTTCATAATCTTTTTTTCAAATTTGGAAAATTTTGCCAAATATTTTATCTATTTTTCTGCATCCTATTTCAGGGACTCCAATTATATGCATATTATATGCATGAAGTTGTTTCACAGTTCACTGATAATTTACTTTTTTTTCAACTCATTTTTCTTTCTGTTTAATTTTGGTTAGTTTCTTTTTTTTTAATTTTGGTTGGTTTCCATGGCTAAATCTTTAATTTCACTAAGATTTTAACCTGCAGTGATAAATCTGTTGTTAATCCCATTCAGTGTATTTTTATTGCACACACTGTATTTTTCATCTCTAGTATTTGTGTTTGTGTCTTTTCTTCATATACTGTGCCTCTCTAACGTCTCTCCTTTTACTTTCCTGAATATGTGGAGTATCCATATAATAGCTAGTTGAATGTCCTTGTCTAATGATCATATCATCTGTGTAATGCCTGAAACTTGTTCTGATTTTTCTCCTTATTTGTGCTATATTTTATTGATTCTTTACCTTCCTCCAATTTTTGTTTTTGTTAGATATCTGATGCCATTTTGCCGGTTGCTAAATATTTTTGTATACCTTAAAAATTATTGAACTTTGTCCTCAGAAATCATCAAATTACTTTAAGACTATCTTGGTTCCTTTTCTCTGGTTGCTTGACACCTAATATGAAGGAAAGGAAGGTTTATTTAGGTTACAATTTTTGGAGGTTTCAGTCCATACTCAGCTGGCTCCAGGGCAGGGTGGCATGGCTGAGGGGCAACCATTCATGGAGGCTTCAAGCAACAAGACAAACAGGATGAAAAAAGGCAAAGCATGCATCCTTCCCTCTCTTATATTGTGCTGGCTACCTGCCCCCAGGCAGGAGCAGCACTCACACTGCCAATCCCAGCAGTAGACAACGAACCAATCACAAATGGTAGATTCAGCCACCTCCATGATAGCATGAGGCTTGAGGGGCCATCTAAACATAAATCATAACAAAGACTTTAAACATTTGCTTTTAGGCTCTTTCTAATTGGACCAAACCAGATGTTAGGGCTCTTCCCCCCAACCCATTACAAAGCAATACCCTTCTAAGGATTAATCTATGCCTTCCCTGTGTATTGTAGCATTTTTCTGTTGCAGTTGGTGATAGCATGAAGTGTCAGCCCTGAGTCAGCCACAGGAATCATTCAGCCTTCTCCTCTCTGTCAGTTCTTTCTCCAGCCTCAGGTGGCTCCAAACGTGCATTCCTTGTCAGTAGTCAGTCCGAAAGTAGTGAGTTTTTCTCTTTATATATTTCTCCTCTCCATGCTTTTCTCTTTCTTTAACTATGCTGCCTTGTGAATTCTTCGACTCCTCAACTGTGTATCCTTTACTTGGAAAAGTCATCAGGCTCTATTCAGATTCTTCCTCCCTGTGTTACAGTCTGGAAATTCTTTACCTACTTGTCTTCCTTCATCCCCAGGATTACTTTCTGTATGACCTGTGGTGTATTACTTAAAAAGTGTTATCTCATGTGTGCTGTCCAGTTTTTTGTTATTGCATCTTAGCTAGAGTGGTAAGTCCCCACAGTTTTTTAATTAAAAATATTTTATGAGCCAAGCAGAATGATACATACTTGTAATCTCAGCTATTTGAATGACTGAGGCAAGAGGACCACAAGTTGAAGGATAGCCTGGGTAAGTTAGCAAGACTCTGTCTTTAAATAAAAATTTGAAAAAGGGCTTTATATCTGTATCTATGTAGCTATCATCTAGCTATGCCTTATATAATTCATTGCTTTAACTATTTTCTTTCCTTTTTTTTTAACTTGAACCTATTTTCAATTGTACTACTCAGTGGCATAGATACATTCCTTCTGCTTTAGTTTCTAGTGGAAAAAAATTATTTTTCTTCTCACCATTACTAAGCAGTGTCCAATTTACAAGCAAAGAACATGAAGATTGGAAGTAATTTGCCCAAGTCTCAAAGTATTTTGTAGTGTGGGTAGGATGACTTCCAGAGCTAGGTTATGGACTTCACTAGAAAGAAGCCTGAAATCATACTACCTTCACATCAGTGTAAAGTTTTTCACTGAATGCATTCTCGGTCTGGAGCAAAAATCTTAGAAATCATCCTCTGACCCAGGGCCACAGAACCAGATTCACCTGGTTACCAGAGAAGACTCTGAACTTGGGGTCAGATCAGTATCTAAGTGGCAAGGTCTCTCTCACCCTGAGGTGAGAACTGGGACAGAACTGGGCCAGGGAGCCCACCCACCAAAGTGTAACATGGGGCTGGGGTGCACACAGTGTCTGTATGCATGTGGGTCTGGTGGGACCCAGAGACCACACAACTCACAGCCAGCCACTTGCAGTTAAATGTCAGCTTCATTTGCATCTTTGGCTTATCTTAAATTACAATTACAAATCTTTGAAATCCCAGTTTAACTTCTTACTATTTCAGGCTGGCAGGCCAGCAGCAATTGATCCAATACCTCAGGGATTTTTGCCATCAAGGTGTCAATCCCTTTTCTGTGTGTGAACAAAAGCAAGACTCTTGGCTCAGAAATATTGTAGAAACCTCTTGGCAAAGGCTGTGGGTCGTTTACTCTCAGCTTTTCACAAGAAAGCCCTAGAAGTACATTCCTTTGTATGATTTCAGTCTGTGTCAAATGCACTTTCAGCATCACAAGTGGATTTTTGTTAGCCATTTCACCCTAGCGATCCATCAGGCTTGGAACAGTCTATAGAACTTTATTGTGTAGGAAGGAGTATCAAAGCCATTCACTCTCTCACTCACAGTTTCCCCAATCAACTTGAGGCTGTTTGGGGTCACAGATGTCCCCTCCCTCCTAGTTTTCCTGGATTTTTCTGTAATTCTTTGTTTGCTCTAGAGGTGTATAGAGTGGTCTCTTTCTGTTGGGCTTTTGATTCTTTCCATGTCTGGGACATCGTATTAGTCAGACCTTCGTCACTATAATGAAATACCTGAAGCAACTCTCTTGGTAAAGAGAAAAGGTTTAGTTAGCTCGTAGTTTTTGGAAATCAAGGATATAGTGCCTGAATTGGCTCAGCTCTGAATGCCACCTCATAGAAATGGTGGATGGAAATATTGGGAGTATGGGTTAGAATGATCACAACTTAAAACCAGAAGTAGAGAGGTTGGCTAGGGCCAAACTCAGGCTTTACCACCACACTCTTAGAAATATCAAAGAATTACACCTTCTTCTGTGGTCATGGTCCTGAAGATCACCCACTCAGCCCCCTTCCTTCCCTAAGGTTTTACCACCTCCCAATAGTACTCCTTTGGAGACCAAACTTTTAATCACAATAGGACTTTCTGGGGACACTCAAGCCATATCCAACCCCAGCAAATGTGAGACAAAACATGCATTCCACCATGGGTTTCCAGCCCTTATCACTGTCACATTATCTTCAAATAGTTGCAATTTGTGGCTTCCAAATTGAAGGCTGAGGACTTTTCAGCAATGGTAAAAATGAAGTGCATAGGCCTAATTCTACCTCTGTTTACTTAGTATAGAGTCCACATAGAGTTCAGTGTAAAAGAGATTCCAGACATACAACTTCTGTCAAATAGCCCAAATAGAGAAAGAACTATTTGGTAAAAATAATTATTCAAACAGATCTGGGTATAGGCAGTTCTGAGAAATGAATTTTTCCAGTGAACAGAAGTTCATGGTTGTCTTGACGCTTTGGTGATGCTTGGGGGTTAGATCTGATCTCATCTGTGAAGGGGAAAGGAGAAGCTGAAGAGCTTTGAAGTCATCATGCTGGACAGTAGCTCTTTCCTGAAACGGAGGGCTGAGGGACAGCAGGGAGAGAGAGCCTCACTCATAGTTGAGAAAGGGAACCAGCCAGGAGACAGTGGCATTTCCAGAACATGTGGAGCCATGGTCAGCCTGATGGGTGTGTGACCTCTGTATTTCCAGAAGAACTAGCGCTTGGTTTAAGGTGTTGCTCATCATCTTGAAATTATTCACCGTTTTTGAATAAAAGACACTGCCATAAGCCCTTGAAATTATAAAAGCTAGTCCTTCCTGCAGAGATCATTCCTTTATTTACCTCCCTAGTCTATATGACAAAAGTGCTTTTGGTAATAATTAGGAAATCAAACAAATCATGACAATAGCCAGAAAAGAAATGCAGCCACTGAAATTTCCTTCACTGATCACTGCATAGATAATATGTAAGTACACTTTAAAAATAAAACAAAGAATAACTAGTATAACACAAAAAAGAGAGAGAAAGACTCAACTCTATATGGAACAGCTTTCTTATTTTTTAAGTAGTTTGAGCTTGGTTTCTTTGTTTTAGTCTGTTCAGACTGCTATGACAAAATACCATAGACCAGATAGTTATAAACAATAGAAATTTATTTCTCACAGTTCCAGAGGCTGAGAAGTCTAAGATCAAAGGGCTGGCAGATTTGCTGCCTGGTAAGTGTCTGTATCCTGGTTCTTAGATGACACGTCTTGCTGTGTCCTCACAGGCTAACAGGGGCTCTCTTGGGCCTCATTTATTTATAAGGGCACAAAGCCTATTTATGAGGGCGCTACCTCATGACCTAATTGCTTCCCCCAAAGCCCCACCTTCTAATACCATCACCTTGGGACTTGGGATTTCAACATCATATGAATTTTAGAGTCACACAAACATTCAGACCATTCATTATCTTGACTAGTTCTTTAGTTTTTCAATACTCAAAAATTTTAAAAGAAGACCAAATGCCAATGTGAAAGATTGTATCAAAATTTAATAATTTAGTAAAGCAGCCATGATTAAAATCTGCGGTTTCAAAATAAAGCCACGACACCTCACAATGTGTACTAAAGATTTTAAATTTGGACACAGATAAAACCTTGAAGTGGTCACATGGAATGAAGTCACTTAAGTTCCGTGTTTTTGTTGTTGCAATCACAGAGTTGTCATTATTTCAAATCACTGTTTCTTTCAAATTTTTGTTTAAATACAACCATCTGTGGTACCATACTGGGTGGGGATATGAACTGGGCCCTAAGTAAACTTGAATGATTTTAAGCCACCATAAATTTAATCTTAAAAAGAACCTCAGTAGTTATTCCATTAGTGTGTTGCACTAGAGTAGCCGCATAACTGGGAGTTTCCAAATGAACTGTCATGTAGAGTGTAATTTACATCAGAGGGTAGGTAATAAAAATGCACTAATTTAAAAGTTGTGTATAGCTCATTAAAATGCCAGACAAACACAGCAAATTGTGTAGAACTTGGACCCAAAATATGTTTCTGAGGAGTATCTATCACTGACAGTGTTTAGTAATACCGACACATGGTGATAATCAAAACAGACCAGCTTGAGTGAGTTTTCATTCTTGTTTTAAATTCTCCACAGAGAATGCACCCTTTGATTACCTTCATGCAGACAGATGTGTGTCATTACTAGAAGATTCCCTTCTTTCTATTTGCCATCAAAAGTCATAAGCTTGTTTCATTTAAAAATGTAATAATAGCCAGTATTGCTAAGAGTTCAGAGATGCTGCTGAAAATACAATCTTTGGGCACAACAACGTGATGAAATGTCAACAGGGCATGTCCTTTGGTCTAGGAATCTTGCTTCAAGGATTTTAGTCTAAATAGATGGCCCATGGGCATATTTAAAGATTTAGTAGTAAAAGAAAGTACAAAATAAAAAGTTTTATCAGTGACGATATTAATTACAGCATCACAACAGTAAATGGAAATAAATTAGTTACAGAAGTTGAGGTAACGCCTGCAATAGAATTAGTAGTAGCCATTTAAAACAGTCTTGGCCAAGAGTATCAATGCTATGGAAAGAATTTTATAATATATTCTTAATTGAAACAATCAGGTTGAAAAACACAATATATATCAGATGCCCTCCCTTGTTGTTTTAAATAAGAAAATGCATATCATTAGTGCACAACACCCGCATCCAGCTGTAGCACAAGTACAGTACGGTTATGTTTTCTTTTATATTCAAATTAGAATGATTCCAGGTTTCTAACTCCCAAAAACCACTCCAAAATCAATTGCTTTCCAATTCCCATTCGAGGTCATTCTCAAAGGTGCCAGGGAAGGCTCAGCAGCTCATGAACTTGACTGGCTTGTTTTAGTTTCCTCTAGCAGCCATTTCTGAGCCTCCAAGTTCCAAGCCTAACACATACACACCCAGCCCCCCTGCAGTGCTGAAGAGGTAAGGAGACCCTCCCTGGCCTAAGAGCTGACCCTCACACCCACCCAGGATGACTAAAAGAGACAAGAGCATTTTCTTCAGGGGAGCGCCTTCCCAAGAGATGCTCCACTATTGC
The DNA here is from genome assembly GCF_034190915.1 of Cavia porcellus. Classification (NCBI taxonomy): domain Eukaryota; kingdom Metazoa; phylum Chordata; class Mammalia; order Rodentia; family Caviidae; genus Cavia; species Cavia porcellus. The sequence goes on from NW_026947514.1 coordinate 14,419,647, forward strand.
ATGCCTCAGGGCATCCATGGTTGAGTTTGGCCCCGCTGGCATAGCAAAAACAAAAACAGCCTCAGTGAGCCCAATTGTCAAGGGCAGTTATGTCACTGTAAATAACACAAAGCAGAGAATCCCAACAGTCCAACCCAAATCTGTGTTTGGATAAAAACTGTTTCTCTAACTCGTGAAAAACACATTCAGAATAAAGAGTAGCCCTGTTTCCATTCATAACTGTCACAACTGAGGTCATATTTATTGTGATCTTGCCATTTTCTGAGTGTTGTAGGTAGGTCTTTTACATTGGTGTGACTAAGACTGAGACTTTTTCTAAAAACAACAGAAGTCTACTCTAAGGGATGAATGAGGTCTCTGCCTCCAGAAATCACACCTTGTCAACAACACATTTTAAATATGATTTCTTCAGTTCCAAACTTCCACATGGACGGGAACATCCCTAGAAGTCAGCTTACCACCAGAGGTGAGTGAGTATGTGTGTGTGTGTGTGCGTTTTGTGTATTAAAGACTGATCATGAGAGTATAGAAACATAAACTGTAGCTAACACAAGGTAATTAAATCATGGACAATGTCAGTTTCTTCTATTAATAGTTTGGGTTTCTTTCTCCTGATATTTTAAGAATTACATGGATCAGGCACAAAGCATGGAGCCAAAGTTGAGTTCAATGTTTTTTGTTGGTTTAAGACCCTTATGTTTAAGGGTTTAAGACCCGTAGTCTTCCTCCTAAAAATGAAGCCAAAAATGTCTGATTAACAAAGGGCTCAGTTAGTTGTACTTTATTATGTGTTTCACATGTTTTACAGACAGTTGCTCTTAAGCTGGACAATGGCAGAGAGGCAGATGGGGTCTCTTCATCCTAGACAGCAGCCTGACTAGAGGGCGGGATTGAAAGTCAAAGGTGTTCATTTAAAACAGCGTCAGTTGGAATCTGAAGAGCTTGTCTTAAGAAAACATTTGTTTTGGCAAATAGTTTAATTTAGTGATATTTATTTAAAACTGCTCTAGTTTTCAAGCCACAGGCACACCTTTGATTAACTTGTCTGTCACTCGCTTTTTAGAATCAAATCTGATTTTTTAAAGTTTGTTAACTTTAATTTTAAAACTTTAAAGCAATTGTTTTTCTCTGTGCTTGAGCAGCTTCCCATCTGTCAGGTGGCAAATGGGCTGGTGCTTTTAAAAACATTTTTTTTAATTTCAAATTACCAGAGAAATACATATTCATTGATAAAAAGATGATAAATACAGCAGAGCCCAAAGAAAAATACTCATCCAAAATCCCACCCTGCTGTTCATGAGAAAATTGCTCATTTGTAGTATATAATCTCCAGCCTAATGCACACACACCAACACACATACAGACACACGTACATGTAAGCATTGTTACAGACACACTCACAAGTGGACATTTATAGCATTTATAGCATTGTCCCAGCCACACTATTTTGTAATCTGTGTGTTGTCACTTTGCAGTATGTTGTAAACATACCTTTAGATATTCTATTTAATAAAGTTTTAATCACATTGTTGGTTACTTAAATGATTTTTAAATATTTGCCATCATAATGAATGCTTCTGGGTACATTTTTACTACATATTTCCTATTTACTTAAGGTAATTTCCTTAGCTAGAATTGCTAAAGCAAAGAAAATACATGTTTCAAATTTTTTCATACATATTGACAAATATCCTCCCAAAAGTATGCTAATGTACCCTTCTTTCAGCCAAGTAAAAGCATTGGTTTCCCACTTACACACCACAGTACTGGGTATGCTAAGGCAGCTGTCCTTCATATCAACAGGCTCCACCTCTACAGATTCAACCAACCACAGATCAAAAATATTTGAGAAAACAATTCTATCTACAGTGACATATACACATTTTGCTTGTCATCATTCCTTAAACAATTCAATTAACAGTGACATAATATTTACATTGTACCAGGTGTAAGGAATCTAGAGGTGATTTACAGCATATGGGAAGATGTGTGTAGGTTATACATAAATACTATGCCATTTTATATAACAGAATTGAGTACCTGTGGGTTTTGGTATCCAGGGGGGATCCTGGAATTGGTCTGTTGTGGACATCAAGTGATGACTATATTTTAAGATGTCCTTGGATAACAGGCTAAAACACATATCTTACAATGCAATTCTGATTAATTGGTTCTAGAAAGGGAAATACAGAGTATCAGAGTTGGAGGGAACAGCATGTATCTGCTTCTGTCCCAGATATCTGTCTGAAGCTGTGTCTCCATTCAATATCTTTATTGTATTGCTAAATGAACACAGCAAATTTGGGCACAGCCATAACATTTCAATAACAAAGATGTGTGTGTGTGTGTGTGTGTGTGTGTGTATACAAATGTATACCCAAATCCCAATTTTGTTAAAATATGTACATATTTATGTACTTGTGCTCATACATACTTTCTCCACCCAAAGACATAAAAAGTGTAAGTCATAATGTCAATATTGGTTATCTTCGGGAGACAGGAATATGGAAGATTTTCGTTTGCTTCCTTATATTTTCAGATATTTTCAAATTTTCTAGAGTGATCAGCCATTGATTTTGAAAACATATATTACAACCAAGTGATAAATGTGAATCTTTCTTCTTTAACATAATTTTCACTTGTATGTTTGAAGCATGATATGTTGTGTTGCTTTTTTTTTTTTGGTGCAGGTGTTCTGTGTAGTAATTTACTGCCTGCTATTGTTTATCCACTCTGCCCACTTTCTTAACTGTGAGGTTCTCACATTTGGAAATCAGTATGAGAAGCTGTAGGCTAAATCATCAGCAGATCCTAATACTAGAACTAGTCTGGAATTAACCATCTAAAGCAAATCTCTGAGAACCAGCCACCTCATCTTTAATTAAGAAATTAGGGATGGGATTTGGCTTTAAGTCAAACATTAACAATACTACAGTGGGGTACTATAGAGAAACTTTGAAAGCTTAGTCCAGAATTGAATCTGGATGGTTGAAAAGACTTCTGATTGACTAGAAATGTCTGATCAGAAAGAAATGCAATGATTGATTATTAATGTCTGGCATGGAATGGAAATCCTGTATCTATATACATAGTTGCCATTCTTAGGAAAGGCATCTCTAATAACCCTTCTAAGTCTTAAATTATACTTTGTTATGCTTCCTCATTCATCTTGCTTTTCCATGTTGTATTTTCTCCTTTCTTAATACATCTTTTTAAAGATTACCAAAATTTAAATTGATGACCAAATTAAATTTGATTCGTATTTGCTCAAATTTGATAACTACTTCATCCAAGAAATGTAAAGGTAAATAGGAGTTGATTCTTTCTACCTAAGGAGACCCCCGTCTTGGAGGTGCTGGAGTATGGAATACAAAACTACACTTTACCAAAACATTTCCTTAAATGCTAAAGGAGGCTCAGCCTAGTAGTGATGGCTAAGGGGTTTATGCACAAAACAGACAAGGCTGTAGGGGCTCAGGTACACTGAAAGGAATGGTGTCTTAGTTACGTTTTACTCGTCGCTGAGACAAAATACCTGAAGCCAAAAGATGGGGAAGAAAAGGCTTATTCCTTACAGTTTTGGGGGGGTTTCAGTCCATACTCAGTTGGCTCCAAGACAGGGTGGCATGGCAGGGCTGCAGTTGATGGTGGCTGCAAACAGCAAGGCAGAAACCCGCAAGAGAGCAAGACACACCTTCTTCCTGCCATAACATTACATCCTGGCTCCACCCCTAGGCCAGTGTAGCACACACACCCCCAATCCAAGTGCTAGACAATGAACCAATCACAAATGCATAACGCAAATGCATGAGGCCTGGGGGCCACCGACATAAGCCATGACAAATAGCCACAGTGCAGAGGAGGGAGATGTATCAGTGAGTCTCTGACTGGTTCATTCCTTCCTTGCATGTGGCCCAGTTCTGCTTTTCCAGTGTCTGCTTGTCTCTGTGTGATGCTAGGAGTCAAGGAGATGCGTGATTGTGCATCAGAATGAGCCTCTGCAGTCTCGCTGGCCCTTGCTGGTAACAAGCAGCAGCAGGTCACCAGGAATAGGGCCTTCATGAATGGATAGCAGCAGCATTCTCTTAGGATGAAGTCACTGAAGTTAACTTAGATACCCTCTCTCTCTCTCCCCAGGAATGCAGAACCCAGATTTTGGGACACCTAACCTCTGAATAGGGGTTCAAGAAGAGGAATAGTAAATGCAGAGCTTTCAATGGGAGGCTGGATATGGGCTTGTAACACTGGATGCTTTCTTGCTTTTGACAATGGTGTTGGTCCTAAGTGTGTAACCTTTGCAGGGGGACATATTTTTACTTAACAAAAGGATTAGAAATTCCTGGTTCATAAAAGTATCTGAAATGGGGACTTGGAACTCTCATGGGAAAAAGGACCCGATATCCTCAAAGATCTCTTCAACCCTGAGGATCTTGGTCTCCCTCCCTGCAAAGTGCCCCCTTTGAAGCCAGGCCATCACTCACCCTGTCACATGTTTGTATGAGGTATCATAAGGCTACCTGCCTTCCAACCCCAGCTGTTCACCAGCCATGAAATCTTTAGCAAATGAATAAATCTTTCTGCCTCAGTTTCTTCATTTACTAAATGAGGGTAGTACTACTACTCACGTCCTGAGGATTAAATGAGCCTCTAGCTCTTCAATGGGTAATGATAGGGAGGTGAAAGAAATGGAAATCATTATACTCCAAAAAGAAAAAAAAAAAAAGAGTTCTTAAATTTTTGAAATGTTTTAAAACTGATTTTAATAAATTAAAATTTAAATGCTCATGGTTGCCTTTTGTTTTAGAGTTCTTAGAAATATCTGAAAATATTCTGTGCTACTGTTATCCAAGATGTTTTTCTTCAGCTGGCTTCTTTTCTGAAGGTATTGCAGTGAACCCAGTTGCCCCTTCCCACCCTGCACCCACAAATACTGAGAAATACAGTGAGAACTGGTGAGAGGAGGAAGAGGAGAGGATAAGCCTGACAAATGGGCTTTCCTGGAGATGTGAAGATGGGGGGCCATGTAGATTACAGATTGTTGTTAGGAGCCACGAAGCTGTGTTCTGGTCACAGACCAACCATGGCCTTGGGCAAGTCATGTGACATGCCAGGTTTTCCTCTTTGAAAAATAGGGAGGGCGTCTGAGATGGATGACACTTGAGGCTCCCAGTTGAGATATTCTGGGAAATGATAAGACTGAAAAGTAAGTCACACTAATTGATTTCTGGGAAACAGAAGGAAGGAGACTTCCATTGTGGGACTATTTTTGAGCGAGTTTGGAGACAAGACAGAGGGTCAAGTGACACGAAGACAAGGGAGCCCTGGGACAGAGTTAAGCCTGGGCATTTGGATGGCTCTGATTCCAGTTTTCCTGTGACCTAGAGACTGCCACTCAGGTTGCAAGGCAGAAAATGGCGATGGAAACTGTGTCCTCTTCCCAGTTTCACAGGGACTGTGCCGTTACCATGGTGATGGTTGGGGATGTGATGTGTGCCTTTGTGCCGCCACTACCTCCTTCTTTGTTCTCATCCCAACTATAGGTACTACCTCTGGGGCTGGAAGAAAAGGCCCAAGTAGGGGATTTCTGTGTTTGTTTGACTCACCTCAGGAGCAAATCTCTTTGGCCTCTACCATTCCTTCTATCCTACAAGGGATTCAGTTTCCTGACTGTAAGTTCTGAGGCATTTGGATCCTATTTCTTGAGGGAGGTAAAGACCAAAACCTTTGATATATAAGACCCACTAAATGAGAACAGAATAGTGTGGTCCGTTCCTTTGTTCTGTCTCTGACAGTGGTAGCAAGAAACGCTTTCAGGGGAGAACACAGTTGCCTCCAGTGAAGTCAATTTCTAAAGGTTAGGGATGTGAGCCTCTTTGCCTTGCCCCGTAATAACTCATTCTGGCTTTATCATTCATGTGAGCTCCTCTAAGCCTGTCTGGAACTTATTTATTCTTTCAGCCTTTATTGGATTCCAAGGGGTAGAGGCAGCCCCAGAGACTTGTGGTTGAGTTGTGCCTTCATCAGTCAACTGTGGCCTCCAATGGAGAAGTAATATTCTCTGTAGAAAATTCTCTGCTGGGGTTTTTTCCGTGACTCTGCCACTAAACTACTATGACCTTGAGCAAAGTCCTTATGTGTCTCTGAGTCTGGGTTTGCTAGCCTGGAAGACAGGAGCAGGAGCATCTGTCACCCCTCCAGTTCATGGGGTGGCTGCTTTCTGAAGGCCGGAAAGTACCCAGTTCATAATGATGGCTGGACCTGGCTCCTGGCACAGCACAGCAGTTCAGTGGGTGGCTGTCAACAGGAAGATGTAAGTGGGGACAACTTTAGCAGTAATATTCCTGTGCTAGTTGGAACTCCTGGTGTCAAGTGAGCAGCACCAACTCAGATTAAGTTGTGCAAATACAGAGAACATCCAGCTGTGAATCCCAGGAGCAGAGCTGCTATAAGAAGATTCCATGGGCTCCTGAAAATCATCTGGGCAGAAACCAGTGGAGTAAAAACTAACTTTGCTTGCGTGGGGCCCATACTTTGACAGGAAAGGTACCGAATAAAGATATCTGAGTTTCTCATCCTGCACTCTCCTTCTGAGTTCATTGACCCAGGGTGTTATTGTTTTCAAAGCTCTGGCTGTTAGTGCTGCAAAACAGGAAGGAGAATACTTGCTTGGCACAGGGCATGCTATGGTCTGAATGCTGTGTCTTCCCCAAATCCGGGACAAAATCTTTACCCCTGAGGTACTAGGAAATGGAACCTTTAGGAGTAATTAAGTTATGAAGGGAGACCTCTCATTTGTCTGATTAGTGCCTTTGAGAGCCCCTTGGCCCCTTTTACCATGTGAGACACAGTGAGAAAGTGCCATCTATGAACAAAGAAAGTGGGCCCACACCAGACAGTGAACCTTCTGGTGCTCTGACCTTGAATTTCCCAGCTACAGGACCAGGTGAAACAAATCTCTGTTGTTTATAAACTATTGAGTCTATAGTATTTTGTTCTAGAGTACTGAGTCAAGGTAGTTGAAAAGTATAAAAGATAAAACATGAAAAATTAATTACCAGCCTTAAAATGTACTTTCAGCGCAGGGTGGGTGGCAAGTACTTTATAGTTTTAAGTAAACATGAAAGTCTAATTTGCTTTGCATGGATTCATTTTGGAAGAATGTTCAAGACATGCCTTTGCAAAAATCTATTCTTGTGCTGACTTAGACCTAATGCTTATTGAACTTTTTACATGAAATACTTAATCCTTGCTACACTCAGTGTCATAGATATTGGAGTCATTCCCATTTTAAAGAGGAGGACACTGAAGATTTATGAATTCCATAGCTTCACCAATGAGCAAGATGGTGGGGAGTGGAGGAAGGAGAGCAAAATTGAGGTCTCACCGAACACCTAGCATGAGCTGTGTCTTATAGGCCACCATTGCATCAAGGTTGTCCTCACCTGGTGTGTAACAGCTGAATGAGGCTGAGATTGATTCAAGATTCATCAGTAAGATTGGCTCCATCTTACTGATGTTCAGAGGAGCCAGCACTAAGTGCTGGGTTTCTAACTTCCGTTATGTAGCTGTCAGAGTTCGTAAAAGGAAGCCTCAGAAATGTAAAGTAAAGGAATGTGTTTTATTAATTTTTGTGTGCTAGAACAGAACATTCATGACTAGGTAGTTTATAGTGAACAAAAATGTATTCATCTTCATGGAACTGGAAATCAGAAAGTCCAAAATGGAGGAGTAATACTCAATGAAAGTCTCCTTGTTCGTATCATCTCATAGTGGAAGGTAAAGGTAAAACAAATCATGGGAGAGTGAGCAAGAGAGTAAGAGGGAGCTGAACTGGCTTCATAACAAGCCCAGCTTCATGATAATTACCTCATTTCATGATATTGGCATTCATTCATTCATGAAAACAGAGTCTTCATGACCTAATCACCTCATTAGGTCCCATCTTCCAACACTTGTGCATTAGGCATTAAGTTGCTAAAGCATGAACTTTGGGATACATATCAAACCACAGGGAGGTAAATTCAAAGACATCTGAAGAGGCAGGGGACTCAGTTGAAATGTGCACACAGGAGCAGAGTCCAAGTCCTACTGCTGCTTTGGTTTGTAGAACAGTCTCTTGGCTACTGTTAAGTACCATCTACAAAAGCTGGCATCACCAGCATGAATACCATCCTCAGCATGGATACCATCCTAGCCCCCATAACACCATCTTGCTGTGTCTTGTATTGTTCTTGTTTCCTTGTGTTGCTATCCCTGGATTCAAACTCTGGTTTGAAACATCTCTACAACTGATGAGTTGAACCAATGTTGTATGCCCCTTCATAGCTGCAAGGGAGTCTGCGAGACTGACAGTTTTAGCTATTACAATGGGAAGCAATGGTACTACCAGACAAAAATGGTATTGAGTCTAAACTCTGAAAAGGCTCTTTCAGGTCTTTGATTTCAAAACTAACGTTCTTCAAACACTGAATGTGATTAAGTGACATCTTAGGAAATACTGGTTCACTCGCTTATGCTCACTTTAAGAAGCTTAAAACAAACATCATGAGTCCTCTACTTGCATCTGGTGAGGGAGTACAGCACATGTCCGCCACTGGGTTTTCTGAAGCCTGTTTTCAGCTCAGCTCCTCCAGAAGAAGAATCTGCAGAGTCTGTACTGGGTCTGATTCATGGGCATATGGCGCTGTGTCATTTTGTTGCAACATAAATAAAAATATTTGACATGAAAATTTAAGGGATGGAGGCTTCTGGAGCCCCCACACTCTATCAGCTGCTGCAAGCTGTGAAGGGAAGGATGTGTCTGATGTCCAGACTGCCTCCATGGGAAGCTGCTGGGGAGGCGGCCTTTCCTTGGCTGCTTATTGGTGGTCTTTCTCCTTATGCCTCCTCCTGTCCCAGCTTTGTCTCCCAAGAAAATTTGGCTTGGCTTAGGAAAAATCACAAGATTCTAGGTCTCATAGGGAGGAGTCAGCATTGAGGTATGAACCTCAACATCTGAGGAATCCAGGACTGTTCACAGGTCTGGAGGTCTTCTTCAGTGATCAGATGGATTGTGAACTTTGCCATGGCTCAACATGGCTTTAGATGATATCATAGAGTATCTTCTTTCAGAGGAGTTTTTAAGCCCATTTATTGAAATATTTAAATAAACTCATTTGTGTGGAATCTACAAGTTATTAAAAGTCTCCTTCATCAGATATCTCATTTGCTGCTCCCCCCAAATTGGTTGGGAATCTTTAGCCTTTGTTATAAATGGGTAAGCCAGACAGACAGTGAAGTGGTTACCCACACCACATGGCTGGTTGATGTTGCACACTGGGACAGTCTGCCTGACTTTCAGGCCACAGTTGTTCAAGACCAAAGATTTTTGAATCAGAAGGAAACTTATAAATGCCCCTCATTTTACAGTGGAGAAAACTGTGGGTTAGACTAGTCAAATCACATAGAATGTTTATCACAGGTAGTTATTGGCCAGATGGAGACTTGAATCAGCGGAGCATGACTTTGAGAACTGGAGAAACTCCAGTCTGTCCTCACTTCCTTCCCAGCCAGTCTACCCAATAAAACAGATATGGTGGCATCCATGGGCTAGAATTGTTTTAATAGTACATGAAGCGAACTATGAAAATGTTGAGATCCTCAAGCAAGATTTCACACACAGTAGGCCTGTCAAACATTACTTTTTCTCTTCCCAGCCATTCTGGTCACCTATCGAGGCCCTGGCAGCTGACTCACTAGAATGTCTGCGATGTTGTCTGTCTCCTGCCTTGTTGGGGCTGGCAGGTCAACTCTCTCATTAACCACAATGACTTTGATGAAGTGCCAGTTTGTCATTCTAAAAATATCACATTATTAGGACCTAATAATTTCCCTCAGTCACAACCCACGAAGCTATCCTCAAAACAGCCAGATAACTGAGATTTTTTCCTCCCATGTCATACATGCCAAGATTTTATAAGCAGTGATTGCCATCTTTATTTTTTTCCAGTTTCTCATTTTCAAGAGTTATTTATGCATACAGCTTGCAAATATGTGTCTCCTGCCTTTCCAGGTTGGTGACTTGAATAAGTGTCCCTCTTCCCTTCCTCTCTCCCTCGGTTTTTGGCTTCATAATATCTCATTATATTCTAAAGAGCTATCTGCAACGCAGGGTACCACAGATGCAATTAAATCTGCTTCTGTAGCAACATTGCTCTTAAGCAAAATATATTGATCGTCGAAGCTTTGGACCCACTTTAATCAAGTAATCTAAACAAGGCTGAAGCTTCAAAAGCTGAACAATATGCTCGGCTTCAAAGTGCTTACTTATACACTGAATTAATTTATCCGGGATGTACTAATGCTCCTCTCAACCCCATGGATTATAATGTTAGAGGTTGCAATCAGGGCTCTGATAATATTCCCAAAGCCTGGCCTCTATTGATTGTCATGTGAAAAGACACAAAGGGGAGCAGAGGGGAGGGAAGGAGGGAACAAAAGGGCTGGGGTTGATCCAGTAAGACTGAAACACCCAGGTGCACCCGGCCCTGGTGGACAATGGAGGACTCGTGCTCAGCTCCTGCCCCTGGGCTGGTTTGGGCTTGGACTGGGAGGATGGTGTGTGTGTGTGTGTGTGTGTGTGTGTGTGTGTGTGTGTGTGTGGAGAGAGAGAGAGAGAGAGAGAGAGAGAGAGAGAGAGAGAATTGCTACATTAACTGGGAGGACAGCTTCAGGCAGCATCAGCTGCAACTCTGAGGTGGAAGCCAGACAAAAATAGTTTGTGTGTGGCAGAGAGAGGGAGGGGAGTTGGACTTATGCTTTGAGGTCAAGCTGACAGTCACTCTTCTCCAGACAGTTACCCCTCCCTCATGTCCTTGGGGCACATGTACTTGACCTTGACCTTACCCCTGGCTTTTAAGTGGGGCCCTACTCACCTCTCAGATCTGGGACCTGTGCAGTTTATTGAGCATGTATTATGTGCCCAACATTATTTCAGGGCTTCGAGATACGGCACTGGGAAGGAGGGACAAAAGGCTTTGGCCTCATGGAATTGACTTTCTGCTGATGTGAGGGGGAGTAAGACTAATATGCTGCCTATTTATCTGCCTATTGTTTTGGCGATCATCTGATGGTTAAATGTATTCTGGAAGAACAAGAGAGGATACAGGTACTGATGTGGATTCAATTTTGAAATCCAGGGGGTCTCCCTGGGGATGACACTTGAGCATAGATTTGAAGGAGATGCAGGAAGAAGCTACAGAGTTCCAAAGGAAGAGCAAGTGCAAAAGTCCTGAGGTAAATCATGTCTGGGATGTCTGGGGAGCAAGGATACTGGTGTGGCTGGGACAGAGTAGAGGTGAAGAAAAAGAACAGGCTGATGGGAAGTCAGAGACGGTAAAAGCACCGGACAAGGACACCGCCTATCAGTGTGTTTAGTTCCTGTGGCCACAGTGGTTGGCTCAAGGATGAGATAGTCACATAAATATGAAGGATATAGGCTCAGTGACAGCCATCTTGTCACTACACAGAGCCCAAGGGTAAAGTCAAAATGGAGGACAGTGGTGCCCAGAGGATTCCAGAATCCTACTGAATCTGACAACCTTATAATTCTTGGTCCTTTTTCTCTATGAAATCCAGTAAATCTTCCTTTTTACCTAAACTATTTGGATTTCTAAAATAAATATAACTTGAAAACATAGAATTTCTACCTCTTGACACTGATTCTGGGGTACAGCACATAACTCAAGCGTACATTTTCTCTTGGAATGCTCCTGGAGCCCCAGCCTGCCTCTCCTCACTCCCTAGGAATGGAGTGGTCCATAGACCTGGGGAGCATCTCCTCCCTCCCTTTCTTCTTTCAAAACACAAAGAGTAGCAGGGGTAGCGGAATGGCAGAACTCTGGATCCCTTTTTGTTATGGTTGATACACTGTGTCAACTTGAGAAGTTGGCAAATTTAACTGAGAGACTCAGCAGGGAGCCAGGATCCTTACTGTGTAAATATCTTCATCTTGTGCAAGAGAAGGGCACAGAGATTCTTCTTCTTCTCCTCCTTTTCTTCTTCTTCTCCTTTTCTTCTTTTTCTTCTTTTCCTTCTTCTTCTTCTTTTCTTCTTCTTCTCTTCTTCCTCTTCTTCTTCTTCCTCCTCCTCCTTCTCTTCTTCTTCTTCTTCTTCTTCTTCTTCTTCTTCTTCCTTCCTTCCTTCCTTCCTTCCTTCCTTCCTTCCTTCCTTCCTTGAAGTGTTGCCCCCATGCCATGCCACCCTGCCTTAGAGCCAGCTGATTATGGACTGAAACCTTCAAACCATAAAACCTTTCTTACCTTAATTTTGGGTATTGGGTATTTTGTCCTAGCAATGAGAGAAAAGTAATCAAGACACTCTTCAAATTCTAGTTTTCTCTCTTCCAGTTCATCTCTCACAAATTGTTCAATCTTATTGGCCCTGTTCTCCTTAAAAGGAAGGGGAAGGTGTTAGCAGTTATTAAGGACCCACGAAGCCTGAGTTTATACATTTGTTCTTGTGTTTTTGCTCCTATATGAGGTAGATATTGGCAGCTCTGATACTGATCACAGAGCACAATGGTATATACACCAGCAGCCTGTTCAGATGGTTGGTCCCATGCCTACCTCCTGCTAAAGATTTTAGATATCAGTCTTGGATATTACTATTTCCTTAAACCTCAGACATCACCACAGGTCCCTTGCCCTTTGAGATTCAAATCAAATGGATTCAAATGCTACTCTTTATGCACTTACAGGCTGCCATGTTTTTTTTTTCATCACAAGAGAGTTTCATGGGGGTGTGAGAGAGGTCGATGTTTTCTGTGTTACCAAAGATTTTCTCTCCTCTCACATTGCTGCTCTGCCCCTGATAACATCATCCCTGTGTGGAACCCCTGCCCACCCCGACCAATGCGTACTATTAACAAGGTTTATATAGAAGACTTTCTGACTGCTGAGAATACTGAGGTGGAAACGCATCACTGCACCACAGGTAAGAGTTTAAACAGCACGCATGTCTGTTGACATGAATTTAGTCACTCCCAACCAGAGGGCTCACTCCTGTATGGCCTTTCTCCTCCCAGATCCACTGCGAAGCCCAATTTCCTCTTCCAACTCTCTCATCCCACTCGTGGGGTCTCCTTTTTTCCTTATGTGTTCCTCCCTCTTCTACCACTCAGTTTCCAAGAACTTTTGCAAAGGTCGGATGTGAGTTTTCTAGCTCTCCCTGGCTCCAGACTTATCTGAGGGCCTGTCAGTGTGTTTGCTTATCAGTGGGACCTTTACTAAAGGTCCTCTTTGAGCAGCACGGAGGACACAGCTTGCTTTTGCACATTAGTGGGGTTTTTTTTCTCCTGGGTGCGCCATGTGTGCTGGGAGAGCTGTGGATTAGCGATGTCTCCCAATGTTGTAAACAATTCCATCATGTAGGAAGCAGATGCAGCTGCTGTCAGCAACCTTGGTTCCCAAAATTGAACCTTTTTCTCTTTATTATATCCTTTTACGTGAGAACATGGATGTTCCATCAGCTTAGGTGGATAAATAATTTGTCCAGTGTAGGACAGCTGGTATCTACAAGAAAGGGGATTTCAATCCAAGTATAGTAATAGCAAATTTATATCATTCCCACTCCAGCAGAACAAATTCAATAAAAACTCATTGTATCCACCTGGATCCATCACGTACATTCAGTAAACTTCTTTTATGTAAAAGCACCAAGCCATGAAGGCCGCACAGGGAGAAGAGGATGGAAAATAACTGATGCCTTCTCAGAAGGAATTCTTTCATCCCACAGGAAGATAAAACTAGATAGTTCATAAATTAAAGTGAAAATCTCGGAAGTTCAAGGAACGCTCTAAATGTCATTTACTGGCCTGCTGAAGAAGCCCCATAGCAGTGTCATAAATTCGGGCTCTGGTAACGCTAGGTGAGTTATTTCCCTGCTTGTCCTCTCATTTTTTGTTTTTAGTGAGAGAATGAAGGTAGAAATGGTACCTCTTGTATAAGGTAAAATGTAATGGTACCTCTTATGGACTGGTGCATGTAAAGTTCTTAGAACAGTGGCGCCATATAACTCACAGTTCTTATGTTTATTTGCCATGTTACTATTAAAAAATACTGGAGATAAGACAACTTAGAAAGGTTTATTTTGATTCACATTTTTGGAAGTTTTCATCCACGACTGATTGGCCTCATTGCTTCAGGCCCGGGGCAGCACACTGTGGCAGGAGTGTCTACATACTACAGGAAAGTAGATCCCCTCCCTTATGACCTAGACAGGAAGGAGACAGGAAGACATGGAGCTGGGGACCCAAAATCCCCTTGAGGACACACCCCTAGTGACCAAAGACATCTCCATAGGTCCTACTTCTTAAAGTCACTACTGCCTCCCCAAAGGACCAAGCTGGAGACTAAGTCTTTAATACATGAGTCCTTGTAGACATTTATCCAGTCATGGCAGTGTTACAGACAGCTGAGCTGATTAGAAATATTACAGGCAGTCAGACAGGGCTGGGCCCTGGAAGAAGCCAGCACAGAGGACCAGATGTCTGGTGACCTTGGAGGAGACACACACCTATTGCTGTGGGCCAGATCTCAGGACAGAAGGCAAAATAAATGCAACCACACCCTCAAGTATAATCCTTAGGGATTAAGTTTGGATCACCTTGAGAAACTAGGAGTCACCGTCCCAACTGCTAAAGAAGAGTCACTAGTCCATAAAGAATGCTCGCTTGCTTGCTGTGTGACTCACTTCCCCATTTGTCCCTGATTTGGTCAATTTTACTTGAACAGTTAAAGTTACTGGTTGACCACAGCTCTGTCCCACCTCATGCCCATCTGCCTCATGAGTTCCCAGTTCTCCCGCACTTTAGACCTGCCTCACCTCATGATTTTACTCTATAAAAATTCCTACAAAAGGCAGAATCCCTGGCAACCCACTTGGGACTGCTTTGGTCTCTCAGACAGAAACTTTCTTTCTCTTGATAAATATTTCTGCTCTTAACCTCTATTGTTCCTAAAATCCATTCTTTGATTTTAGAGAACATGAACTTGTACCGGACATATAGTAGGTTGGGAATTTCATTCCTCTATATCACTGGTGTGATATTATTCCTGCTGTCTTCCAGTTGAAAGTTGAGAACATGTACCATGAAAAGAATGAGAGATGCGATAGTAGTTATTATTGTCTTCCCCAATGTTAGATCTTGAAGACCTAAAAAGTCTTCATCATCCTGTGATGATTTGATTAGTTCTATAATATGCAATATGTATATAATGTGGGTGAAGATGGGGACAACTATTTGTAAGAAACTAGAGACAGTTAGATAGACAGTGAAGATCTACAGTGGACTTGCTTTGAAATCTGTATTTCTTTAAATTGTTTTTTTTAACTGTTTTGTTCTATTTTGATATGTTTAATCTTACCCTCTTTGAGATGTAAAACAAATGTGTAGGACTGAAACCATATTACTGAGTTTTTGTTCGATCATTGAGCAGAACTGTTTGCAGTGTCACTTTTTGAATGTCATTTTAAATGCTTTAATTTTGTAACCTGAACAGCTATTTCTAAGATGACAATATGTAACTTATCAACCAGCAATTTCTTACCGTTTATTTTTCTGTAATTTTGTATTATTTCTACCCTTTTTTGTCTCCATGTATTTTTTTGTTTCCTTTTCTTTAAATAAATAAAAAAAAAGAAAGCTGAGAGCATGAAGGAAAGATTCTGGGAAACCTTGACTATAGAAGAGGTAGGTTTGATTCGAGCGTAGACTCTATTCAGGAGTGGATGATAAGGAAGACTATTGACCAAAACTGCCAATAATCCACCAAAACCCATTCTTCTTATTTTCCATGGTGAGAGATTTGTGGTTGAACATAAGATGCCCAGTTAGGAACAACATTTCCCACCTTCCCCTGCATTATTAGTGGTTCAGTCATGTTGAAAAGTTCGTACAGGTGTGGGGAGTAGAAGAGAAAAAGCCATTCCCAAACTGGTAGTCAAGTCATGGCTCTGTCTGTTCTGTGTTCTTCCCCACTTTCATGAATTGAACAGATAGATAAGCAGGCCCCAAGGCAGTGCTTCTTTGTCTGTGTTGGAGAACTAGATTTCTGCTCCACTCTAACCTAAATCCACCATGGAGCAAGATTTTGGTCTACAACCAATGAGATGAGTTTTCTGGGCATGTGCTTAGGTGTCATAGGAATGTCAAATTGTGATAAAAGTTTCAAAGAGCATGCTGTCAATCTTATAGCTCAACTTAGATGAATTTTTACCACAAAGTTTATGGACAGGTACTGGTCTGCATCAACACTTCAAGAAGACTGCCTCAGCAGATGCAGAGATAAGATGCAAATAGAGAATCCTGAGAGTTGTGTGGAGAAGAGTCACATGCTGGCCTGGAATGTTCAGGTGCTTAAAATATAAGATAGAAAACAAAAGCCATCTCCTTCAACCTCTGTACCTCAGGACCATTTTCTTAGGAGGGTTAGCTTTATCGTAATACAGATAAGACATGCAACATATTGGTAAGATGTGTTACGTGCCAACTCCCCAAAAGGAATGTAAACATTAAGCACTGCAAATGTGTACTAATAAAAACAAAATAAAAATTACAAAACAATAGCAAAGTAGGATTTCAAACCCCAAAAATACCCCCACACTGTAAGCTTGTTGGTTCCACTTGCTGGGGCAGTGCCACTGTTTTGGTCAAGCTATCCAACCCCTGCAATTTAAAAGAAGCGAAGTTTATTTTGGCTCACAGTTTCAGTGGATTCAGTTCATGGGTAGCTGGCTGTAAGGCAGAAACAGCATGACGCAGTAGCATGGCAGTGGAAAAGTGTTTACTGCATGATGAACAGGAAGCAGACAGAAAAGGGAAGAGCCAGGGAGGCGGATATATTCTTTTGAGTTAGGATCCCAGTGACCTGCCCCTGCCAGCCAAGCCTCACCTCCATATGTTAGATTTTTTGGAAAGTGGCATTTTAGACCTGAACCATAGCAGCCACACTTCACAGGACATTCCGCAGTACTCACTGTACACTACATTCAAGTATGATACAAAGCCTCTGCTTCTCTGCCAGCAGATCCCAGCAAGACAGGCTCTTGGTATGTCTTGGAATGATTTGAATCCAAGTAAATCCATACTTTGAGGCTAAAGTGAAACTATGGGTTTAAAAATGCTTTGATAAAAAGGATGTGAAGTATTTTTTAAGTTCTTAAAACAGCTAGTTGAGAGAAGGATCTAGGGACCCTGCTGAGGTCTAAGAGGCCTTGTGGGGCAGTTACTGCAGCCTACACTTAGAAGAGATGAAATTCGTTTGACACCTAGAGTCACAGATGCCAGCTGAGTGACCTTGGGTGAGTCACGTGGCATGCTCTCTGTACAGGAGGATGTTATGATGACATTGCAGAGATCAGAAGTTCCCTGAGGAGGTACAGACAGACCTGCCTGCTCTGTGTGCCAGCCAGAGCCTGGCAGCAAACAGATGGCACATGCAAGCGGGGAGACTGGAGGAGAGTGAGCTCTCTACAAAGGAGCTGCCCAAGTGGGAAAACCCACAGTGATAGCCTGATACCTAGCTAGCAGTGGGGTGAAGGAGGAGGGGAAGTGGCCATTACTCCCCATAAGCCTGAAGGGGAGAACAGAAAGCAGTTGTCAGAATCCAGTTTGAGCAACATCCGGGGCCCATCAGATAGGAATGCAGGCTGATGCTAAGAGGCCCTGGTGAGGCCTCTTTCGGGGAGTGGGCAGCGGGTAAACATGCTGACCTCCCTCTCTTCCCACCCTCCTCTCTCCTGTTTCTTCTGTCCAAGGACCAAACTCGAGCATAGGCTGAGGCTGAGAGCCCATCGGCAGATCAGCCTGGGGTTCAGAGGAAGCTGGAGAATCCGGACAGGGCGTCCAGTGGGGACAGTGACTGTACCTCCTCACTGCAGCCTGTGGAAGCTGATCAACTTTCAGAAGCACTTTGTTTCTTTTTCTTTCCTTTTTTGTTTCTAAAATGATTTTATAGTCTCTGGATGTAACTGCAAGTGAGGAGGCCGCATGCTTCCTCTGAGGCACCACGTAACTGAAAATTGGACTTCTCGAATGCCAGGCGTGAGGTCTGCTCTCACCGGGGGCACAGAGGATGAGCAAATGGTTCTTTCCTGCCAGTTCTGTCTCCACCTCTTTAAACCCTGTTTCTGTTGTCCTTGTCTGAGAAGCCACCATCTGGCTGCAACCCGCCTAAGGAAGGTATCGGTGAGTTGGGGACCTGGGGTACGTCCCCCGCTGCCTTAAGAGGTGATTAGTGGCTGCTTGTTGGCAGATGTAGCTCAGTGGCATTTTAATATCCAAATGTCCCTCCTGCCTTATGAGGGAGGCCACAGACTACTGAAGGCGTCTCACACAGAGAGCCCTGATTGCTGTGACAATCATTTCCTTCAACAGCCATTAAGACACTTCTGAATGTGTTTTTAAAAAAGAAAAACAAGAGAAAAAGTGGGGGCTGAGGAGGCCAACATCCTTCCTATTTGCAGGCAAATATCAGTGTTCACGGGGTGAACTTTAACTAATCAGCCGGGATGTGAATGCTGAGGTTATTAGCACATTGCCAGCACCCGCTTTTCATCCTTGGCTCAGCCTGTGGAGGCTCCCCAGGAGGCCAAGACCCCAAGATTAAGCCCTGCCCTCATTGAGGTGCTTCTCACCTGGGCTGTCCATCCATTCACATCCTCCAGTCCAAGAGTGAGGCCGACTCAAGTGCTTGAGGTCATGCCCAGGCATGAGTGACCCTTTCTTTCCCCGCTCCTTCCCTCTGCAGAGTGGCCAGTGCTCCAGCCAGAGTCTGGTTCACACTCGTGGTGGCCAGAACGCGCTTGCATCCTTGTGCGGCTTCTAACAAATGTATGGGAGGGACTTTCGCATGCCAGGCCCAGCTCCAGAGGTGCGATTGCTGCAGGGTGAACCTGCAGGGCTCTGGCTATGACCATTCAGAACAGGTAAGTCATGAAAACGGGTGCCAGAGGCCCGCTGTGGGCCAGACACTAACCCTTCCTGTGCATGGCTGGGCACGCCTGGTCTTGCTCAGGACAGTGACTGTTGATTGGTCTGGAAGTATTTGAGCCTTTGACCAATTGCCACAGTCGAATTTAACATGCCGGGGAAGAAGACATAGTGACTTGTCCCACGAGGAGCTGACCTTCGTAGGACCAAAAAGAAGCAGCCACCTCTTCTTTCCTGTCCTTGCAGGGATGCGACAAAAACCCTGCCAAAATATAGGGACAGCTTCATTTTCTGTGCCGGGCCTATGTGGAGTCTTTTTTTTTTTTTTTTTTTTTTTTTTTTGTCTTTTTCTTTTTTTATCGGTACCGGGGATCGAACTCGCGACTGCCTGCTTGCAAGGCAGGCGCTTATGCCACTGAGCTAAATCCCCAGCCCCTATGTGGAGTCTTTTAAAAATGATGAGTGAAGTAGCAGGTCACTGGGCACAGGGGTCACCCCAGGAGCCCATCGGTCTTCCAAAGGCAGGGGTGAATGACCGCACTGTTTCGGTCATTGAGGCAGGTATCACAGTATGCTCGGCCCCCCAGGCGAGAGCAAAGCAGGTGACATGGAAGAACTGTCTCCACTGCGGCTGTGTCTGCTTCCTTTCCTTGCTCCTTTAAGGCTGAAATGATGGCTGTGGATCAACCTGACCATGACCTGCTGTGTCTTGCACCACTGGGTCTTAGGCAGCGCTTTCCAAACGGGAGGCGGACTCTCGCCCAGACCCACGGAGCCTCGTGGTTCCTCCTTTGAGAATCACAGGCACAGCGTGTGAGTCTGGTTTTGTCTCTGGAAAGGAAATGTTGTCCTATGCTAACTGTCACTGTTAGCAGCCCTGGCCCGTGAACGGGGGTTTTGCATTCTACAGAACCATCATCCAGCCTGGATTTCCACGCCCCTTAGTTCTGAGGATTGTTAACACAACCAAGAAGGTGGAAATGTAGAGGAAGATGAGTGGGAGCTGAGAGTGCAGATTATCATCGACAAAGATAGAAGTGGTAGCAGTATTTTTCTTAAAAATTACCAGATATGCTCTTCTGAGTTACTCTTAGAGCAAGTCTGCCAAAAGTTGCCTTAAAATCTGTATGTGAGGACATACTAGTAAAAAAGGAAAATATACACAAAGGCATACAAAATATATACAAGGCATAGCTGCATCTACACAATTGTACAGAAAACACTGGAAGGATACATACATTAGTGATACCCTTCAGAATTTAGAGGCAGAAAAAGCTTTCTCATGTTGGAGACAGTTTATATTTAGAAGCTCATCAGATTTCCCTTTTTGCTTTAGCTGCAGGGAAGCTCAGGATTAAACTTGTCATTTTATTTTATTTTTCTTGTCCTTTTTTTTTTTTTTTTTTTTTTTTTTTTTGGACAGGGTCTCGCTATGCTCTCTTTGTAGTCCAGGCTGGTCTCGAACTTCCAATGATGCTCCTGCCTCAGTCTCCCAAGTATTGGGATTGCAAAATGGTAGCATTATACCTCAGTCAATGTTTTTCAACCTTCACTGCAGGCTGGAATCACTTAGGCAGTTTTTTTAAAAATCCTAGAATTTAAGCCACACCCTAGGCCAGTGATGGTGGCCCTTTTCAAACTGTCTGTGCAATAAACAGTTCACTGCAGTATGCATGCCATAGATTCACCACCACTGCTAGACCAAAGTAGAATGTGTGGAAAGAGGAGACCCAACCACCTCACTTTTTTTTTTTTTCTTAGAATAATGATTTTATTTTTCAATTTTATTTTGAAAAAAAGAAAGTCAGAAAAGAAAAGCAAAAGACGTTAACAACAACAGCAAAAAAAAACACACTAGCAATATAGGGTTTCAAAACAGAATGAAAGGAATTTAACAATGATTGTTATATTGTATATTGTTCTTTTTTTTTCAAAGAAAGAAAAGAACATTAAAGAAAATAGATAAACAGAAAAGAAGGGTAGAACAATACCAAATTCAAAACAATTAACATCATAGAAATGCTAGTTGAGGGGCAGGAGATTTAGCTCAGCGGCATAAGTGCCTGCCTTGTAAAGTAGGCAGTCGTGAATTCGATCCCCGGTACCGCTCTGGGAAGGGATCCCTCTTAGTGGAGTCTAAATTGGGCCCAAAGTCTGCACGCTTGCAGGATGATATCTGAGTCTGAAAGGTTCAGGAATGCATAGGCCACGATCTGCTTGAGGTTGTCCATGTCTGGGTGCTGGCAAAAGTCTCCTGGGTACTGGAGAAGCCAGGTCTCCAGGATGGAGCTCAGAGCACTCTTGTTCTGCTCGTCCTCCTCAGAGTCCGGGAGGAAGGATTGGTACCTGAGGAACAGCAGATCCAGCACCTGCCGCGTGGTGGCGAACCTCCTGTAGATGGCCAGGAAGGCAGGCACGAAGAAGGGGTCCCTGCGCAGATGGGCAGGCACCAGGTTGTCCACCAGCTCCTTCAGCATGTCTGGCTCCATGCTCCCCACTTTGCCAGCCTTCTCCTGCTTTCGGCTGGACTTCTTTGGGTCCTGAGGTGGCAGCGCGAAGGGAGAGTTCAAGCTTGGATACCCTAGCAGCTCTAAAGAGCTCAGCCCCCAGGCTATCAGCTGCCAAACGCGTCCCCTGGTTTCACACCCACTCACGCCTGCTGCCCCACACACCACAGGGGCAGGCAGGGTCTGGGCTCTCCCGGCTGACTCTGACCTGTTGGGGGCTCACCTGTGTCATCTTGGGGGTTCTTGGGTCAGTGTGCTCCAGGCTCTGGGCCTGACGACTGCCTGAGCCTCTCAGCCTTCGAATAACACCTTCTCTCCACCAACTCTTGTGGCCTGAGCCTTCGCGTTTTGGGAAACAGCAAGAAAACATCCTCCTGGTTGTTGAGTCTCTCTACCAGTAAATGTAGTCAACCAGCCTTGAGAGTTCTAGGTTCTGTTAGGCAAGCGTTGTCAAGGAAGTGAGGTCACTTCCTCTGTTCCCCTCCCCTACCTGCCTCTCCCATGTCCCCTCAAATGCTGGATGACCCTTCCCAACCTGCTAGGGTTTGAGTCTATTTTAGATCCGGCTTCAGGTTAGGGTAAGTGTTAGGGTTGAGGTTGTCCTTGGGATTTGTGTATAATTTCGGTCAGTGTTGGTGTTGAGATTGGGGTTAGTGTTCAGTGTTGGGATTAGGAGTAAATTTTGGGGTTAGAAATTGGAAATGTGTTTGGGGTTTTGGTTTAGCATGAGCGTGAGTGGTAGGTCCAGGGATTAAAGGGAGCATAAGGGTTATGATGAGGACTAAGGTTAGAATGAGGTTTAGATTGTATTTAGGATTTAGGGTAAGGATTTAGAGTTAGATTCAAGGTTAATTGTAAGATTAGTTTAATGGTTTTCTTTCCACATATGCTTAGATTTAATATTATAGTTGGGGTTTATTAGAGTTAGTGTTGGTTTCTGTTTCAGGTTAAGTTAAGAATAATGATGCGGGTTAGCTTTATACTTTAGGGACAAGGTCAAACTTTAGCTTTAGATTTAAGTTTAGGATTAGATTTATTGGTTAGTATAAGTGTCAAGATTAGCATATCAGGTAATTCTAGCTATCATAGTGAATTTGACAGTGTCCTTTCTTTCCAATTAAAAAATAACTTGGAAACCACCTCACTTTTAAAGAACCCTGAATGAGTCAGTGTGATGCTGAGGCTAAGAACCAACACTCCAACAGGAGTATTTGACTTTTCCTTATTTTTAAAAAAATCACATTCTTATTTACATTTTCTTTATAACTAATTTTTCTTTCTTTCTTTCTTTTTGGTACCATGGATCAGAGTCACGATATGACATTTACCAGACAAGCACTTGAGCCACTGAGCTAAGTCTCCAGCCTGTATTTATATGTAGTCTTTCCATTTGGTTCTGTACACCAGTCTTAGCTACTTTTCTGGTTGCTGGGACAAAATACCCAACACCCACAACTTAAAGGAGGAGAGATTATCTCGGCTCACAGTTTGTAGAGGTTTCAGTTCATAGTCCGGTGGTTCCACGGTCTATGGTAGAACTATGGTAGAAATTACCCATGGTATGGTGGCCAGAAGCAGAAAGATCAAGGAGGAAGGAGGGAGCTGGATCCTTCCGGATCAGGCTTCCAGTAACCCACCTCCTCTCACCAGGCTTCACTCCCAGCATCACATTTAGCTATAAACTCACCGGGGCACTAATCCACTGATGGTGTCCTGCCCCTATGATCCAATCACGTCATAAGCCCCACTGAGGAGCCCGTGAGGCTGCAGAGGGACATCTAAATATGAAGCATAACCACATTCTTGTAAATTGCCCCAAGTCCTCTATGGAACAAGAGCAAAGCATGCAGCAAAAACAATAAACTTGCGTTTAAACCACAGGACACGCAGACTCTGTGGGTTCAGCTGAGAGACTGCTCCGCAGGAGCACACCCCATGGGCAAGTAAGGGACACTGAAACACAGCCCCAGGCCTGGCCTGGGTCTCAGTCTGCCTGTAAGAAAAGTTCAAGTTTCTGTGTTTTAAAATATACTTTTCTTGGTTAAGAGCTTCCCTGATTAATACCCTCTTTGTATTTGTGGGTAGGGACAGAGCATGAAGATATCAAATTCTGCAAGAAATAATTTCCAGAACCATGTTGATGTATTTTTGTCCTAATCATCGGAGAAGTTGAACTTGACCTACTAAATTGAGCTTGTGTATAAGTCCATGTCACTGGGGAAGAGAGAGCAGCCTTCCTCCCAGTGGGATTTCTCCATGGCACTTACTAAGATGGAATGGGTGGGGACAGTTACCCCTTATTGGAACTGTGGTCACTGTTCCTGAGGGTACCAGGACAGGGGAAGAGAGCGAGTAGTCCTTCCCTCCTACCCGGGTTGTCCCCCTTTGAACCTGCACCTTATAAATCTGTCCCTGGTGCTATTTAACCACCCCTTTACCCGGGTATGTATAGAACTGGAGGGGTGGCAGGAAGCCTGGGTCTCGCCTTGAACCCCAGTTCAAATCCAAACAGAGAACAGAAATATGGGAACCATGCCTTGAGCGGAAGAGAACTAGGGAGTAGTGGAGACTGGTGAAAAGGAGCAGAGAGCTCTGGAGGGGTATTCAACACCCCTCCAACATCCCTAAAAGGGAATGCTGAAACAGGGGGCTGAGTGAGGTGTTTGAGGGGACAAGTGAGGTGCTGGGAAAGAAGACCCAAAGAGAGATGATGGGACATGAATAACTTCTTCGAGCTTTAAATTTGGCCTCTAAAGAAAAGGGCATCAACCTTCCCCTAACTCAGGTAGGACCTTTAAACTCAAGAATCCTCACACTCACAGAACACAAGCAGGACTGGGGAAAGGTGTGTAGGGAGACACCCCAACAGCTGTTCGGAAAAGGGAAGTAGGGTCACTCATTAGCACTAAGACCTCTGCCCTGGTAGTCAGCCCTGACAGCTCCTCCTTGGATTAGGACTGTCCCCTGACCTCATGAAGGACAACTCCCCACTGGAATCCACAAGTCATGGTTGGAAGTGTCCAGGGCACCTGCAGAAATCAAGGCTCACAGTGATGGGAACAGAAGTTTCTGGAATTTGTGAGTCTGATGTTAGCAGGCTCATTGCCCAGGAGACTATACAAGAGAACTTAAAAATAGCATTCTCTATAATTGTTTGAGTCTCTGGGTGTTTAGTAACCATGTCTGGCAGTCTATACCCAAGACAGACTGGCTGTGGGGAAAGCCATTGTTAAAATAAAATCATTAGCTTAATAGGCTTGATGAAAAGGGCTGTGGGATGGGAATTTCCTCTTGCAGTTTGTTCTCCACTCAAAACAGTTCCCAGAACCGGGAAGCCATGTTAATTATTGACTAACATCCCCTAGTCTCTCTTGCAGTTTCTTCCCCCTTAGGGATCTAACATTACTTCTGAAAATAGCTTGACGTCCTAGAATTTGCATCGTCAGATGGGCCTCCCTGTCCCTCAGCCCTGGAATGATTTATTTTACCATTTGTTTGGTTCCCTCGTGACTACACACACACACACACCCACGGGCACATGCACTTGCACGCGTGAAAAACCAGTTTTGCCATATTCTAAAGAAAAGAAGTGGCAGCTCTTGAACTGAGGGCATGGAGCGGTGGCCAAGTGCTCAGTGGTGTCAGCGTGCCAAAGGTTTTTCAGGCTAAGGATGACAATGCATCCTGAGAACAATGAACCTGAGCTGGGCAAAACCCAAGCCTCCCACACCCTGGGGCGGATTCAAAATGGCCAGAAAGTCTTTGTCTCCTCCCTTCCCTACTCTTCGCAGGAGACTGGCGTTTGCACTGGCTGGGTGTGGCGGTGCAGCTAGGGTCCCAGAAGGCTGGGAAGCAGAAGTAGGAGGCTTACAAGTTCAAACCCAGCCTGGGCAACTTTAATGAGATCCTGTCTCAATATAAAAATAAATGCTGGAATGTAGCTCAGTGTGAAAGCCCTGAGTTCATTTTCCACTGTTGTAAACATGCACACACACACACACACACACACACACACACACACACACACGTACAATTTATTTTTCCTTCCTGACTAGCCCTGAGATGGCATTCGCCTGGTGGAAGTGGCAATGTGCCAGGAATGAGGCTCACACCCTTTATGGGTCCAGCAGTGTTTTAGTCCAAGCTGCTGTAACAAAATACCATAAACTGCATAGCTTTTAAATAACAGCAATTCCTGTCTTGTGGTTTTGGACGCTAGAAGTCCAAGATCAAAGAACCAGCAGATCAGATGTCTGGCGAGGGCCTCTGCTTTCTATAAGCTGCCTCCCTGCCTATGTTCTCACCCAGAGGAAGGGACAAGGCCTATTTTTAAGGGACCTAATCCCCTCCTAAGGCCTCACCACTTAATGCTATCACATTGGGAATCAGGTTTCAACACATGAATTTGGTTGGGACACAGACACTCAGAGGAAGTTCCCTTTTCTGCCTTTGGGAGCCCTAAACTGCTAGGTAAGAAGTCTGGTTGCCTTGCTGAGCAAACTCTGTGACAATGAGAGGACCCGAAATGCCACAAAGGATTAGGAAGGCTCTGTGATCCAGAGCTCAGCTCCCAGATGACTCTAGACCCAGCTGTCACCTGGCTACAAATGCATACAAGGTTGCAAATGTGACCACTAGTCACCTCACAGAACTGAGGGAGAAAACTGACTCAAGCTGCTAAATTTTGTGATGGTTTGTTATGTAAACACAGCTTTGCAAAACACTACTCACAGAGATACAGAGGGCGCATGCGCTAAGCCCTAGGACCCAGTCACTGCTTCTCTGACACCGACCATGCTCTGCCTTGATTTCCCACAGTAAATGGAATTACCAACACTGAAAGGACCCCAGGGCCTGGAGGAGAGGCCCCTTTTCAAAGCTTTCATCTTCTTGAATTAGCTGGGTCACACATCCCAGGGAGGCCAGCTGGTTTCTGAATTGGGCAAGGTTCTGGATTCCCAGCACATAGGTGCAAAGACATTCTGGGAAGCTGGGATTCTCAGATGTTCAATGTCCCCCCAAAGGCCTGTATATTAAAATCCAGGAAGATACAGGGTTGTACCAGGATGGTACAATTGGAGGTGGTGGAGTCTTTAGGAGGTGGGGCCTGCTGGGAAGTGTTTGGGCCTCTGGGGTTCGGCCTTTGAAGTATGATGTGGGAACTCAACCAGTCCTGTTCCTGTCTACTTCCTGGCTGGAGATATAAGCATTTTGTTCCTACTCATGTTCCTTCCACTATGTGCAAACATCTGCCAGTGTAGGCTCCATGCCTTTGAGTCTTCAAAACAGTGAGTTATACAAACTGTTACTCTTTTGCCTTAGGTATTTTGTTGTAGTATCGTGAAGCTGATTGATAAAACAGGTGTTTGCTTTGCTGATTTCATAACATCATTTGGTTGGACTGTATCTCAAGATAGAGTTGTGTGACTCTGATCCCAGATTTTCTTCAGAGGGAAAGGAACCCCAGAACAGTTATGGGGCAGGGATTGTGTGCTAGGCACTGGGCCAACAACCCTCTCAGTCTCTGCTTAGTGCACATTCATGGAGAAATACTGGGCTACTCAGCTGGTTGCAAGAAATCCTTAATTTCTATTTATAGTTATCACTTTGAGCCTTGAGTCTCATGTTATATTTACTTTAATTTAACTGATTTTTAATTCTAGATAGAAAGAACATGTCAAAAATAACACAAGGGAAACTTACAGTAAAAGAATTCATTTATAGTATTTATAAGCTTTGGTAGAAGTGGAAATGTAGCCACATAAATGTTTGAACAAGTACATTTTCTCCCTTCAGATGTGAATGCTCCAAGATGCATTTAAAATGTCCTTTCTCCTTGATTTTTTTGATTCACATTTCACCCTGACATCTGAAAAACTTCAACCTAAGATCACAGTAAACCATTCCCTTCTTATTTAATAAGTCAAGATTTAAGGCATCAATTGTATTTGAATACACCAAAAGCTTGCAGAAAGAGAGGGAGAAAAAAGAGAGGCTGTGACTTTTAAGTACTTCGTTATTGCTGGTCTATAGAAGAAATCAGCTCCTGTCAGTCATCGGCACATAAAGGTGGTTTGAAGGAAAATGTTCATGGTAGGGATGACCTGTTGTTTCTGTGTCTCCTGAAAAAGACTTAAACTGCTGAGAGATGAAAAGACTTCTCATCTCTGAGACTTGATAAGCACCAGAATCAGCCTGAGTGATGATGAAATGCTCTTGTGTATGTGTGTGTTTTCTAGAATGGTTTGGACACGCTAATACTTGCAGGCAGGGAGTCTGAGCTTTGTTTTTCCTGATACATTTATTAATGAGCCACAATTACTTTATTTTTGAGAAGTGCTATAAATGAGAAGAAGGCCTATTCCAATACCATTTAGACTGAAAGATTCCTTGGCAATATTTGTGAGTTATCGTGGCAATGAATAAAATACTGTTCGTATATTAGAATGCATACATTAACAATCCCCTTTCCCTCAGGACCTCTTTAGCTCTTAGAAGCAATATGATTGGTCTGAAATATATGTAAATATATGATATATATGATATGAAATATATGATATTTAAACACACATGAAGAAAAGTTGAGATGGGGATGTGATTAATATTTTTTTCGTCCCTCCAAACTCTTGCCAAAATTTACTGGAATGGAGTTCCACTTTGTCTTACATGGCCACATTACTTTGGCCGGTAGAATGCTTCAGGTTTTAACTGTATTTATATAGTTATTATTTTTTTTTAACTGTATTTATATAGTTTTTATTTTTTGGGTTATGTTTGACTGCTATAACCTGAACTTTGTTTGGTTTGGTCCTATGAGAAGAATCTGCCCCAAACAGTAGCTGATCTTTTATTCTGGATGTTGGTAAAGGCTGTAGCCTAAGGCCAAGCTACCATAGCTAACTCACAAAACTTTGAGTGAAAAACAAACATTTGTGGATATAAGTCATCAGAGTTTTAGAGATGTTCATTATGCCATGTCAACTGAGCAACTGCTGATTAGCCCAAGTGCTTACTGATGATTTTTTAAAATTAATTTTCTTTTTCTAGATCTGTAATTCCATTTACTTCACGAAGAAACAACATCACTTAATTCATTTAGTTAATAATTATGTATTGAGAACCTGTTGAAAGTCTGCCCCTGTACCAGATCTTGAGAATAAGCTAGTAAGAAAAAGAATCAATGTACCTGCCATGGGGAGAGTCTAGCGGGAGAGACAGGTATTCATGTAACCATCCTACACAGACGTAAAATTACAACTGTGATAAGTGTTACACATGGAAGATATGTACAGGTAGGGTAGGAGAGGACACAATGTGATTTAGACGAAATATCAGGAAGAGCTCCACCAGTGAAGAGATAACTAGACTGAGACTTGGAGAATGGCAGCCATTCAAGTGAAGTAGTACCATAGAAAGTAATCACTGGGGAAAATATTTGTTTTTATTTTTTGGGTTATGTTTGACTGCTATAACCCGAATAGACTGTATTTTACCTGAAGACCAAGCTACCACTGAACTGGATTTGACCAGCCTCTCTGCACAGCAGGGAGACCTAGCCATCCACTGAAGTCACAACCTTCCCTCCCATAGCATGAAGTTGTTGTTGGGAAGTGACCACAAACCAGGGACTTCTTTCCTGGACCCTTTTGTGACCAGGTGCCATTGTTCTTGCCTGCAGTCACAATGGTGAGTATTATTTCTGTTCCGGGTTCATGAAGAAGAAGGTGCCTTTTCCCTATTGGCCACCGGTGGACGAAACTGATGGTGAGTTCTCCTGGTGGTGGAGCCGCAGAGGGAAAAAGCTGTGACCCTTAGTGATCATGTGGTGGTGGAAAGCTTTCCACCAACCAACAACACCCACTTTAGGACACCCGTTTATTGCCATGTGAGCAAGAAATAAATAGCAAGTTGAGCTATGGAAGTCTAGAAACCAACTTGTTATAGCAGTGGTGCTACCTTGACTAAAAGAGCATACGTTTTTAAAATGGATTTAGGGCTGTCTTGCTCACAGCCAGCATTTTAACTAGGTTGAATATTTTCTTTGTGACACTGGACTTTGGACTCACGTTCTTCTTTGCCCCACCTGGTAGAAAGGACCTTTATTGTGGTCCTGCATGTCCTAAGCGATGGGTGAGTTTGGCAGAAATGCTCGCTGTCTTGTACTCTGAATTTTGTTTGCTCCTCCACTTTCACAAATTCTTAAGGATGATGCTGACATTTTCGCCATAAAGAATGCTTTACACAAATCAGAGGTATTCTTCTAGAACTTGAAACGTATTTTCCTTGAAAGGAAAATCTGATATACTCGCATAAATCTAAAAGGCCATTTTTGTAAGGGTGGAGGCCAAATTGAAGGGCCCAATTTGGAGGCAATGGGGAGCCATTGGAGGCTTTCTAGTAGGAGAATGATATGACGGAAGAGGTGTTTTAGGAAGATGAATCTGATAGCAGCATACAACAGAAATGAGAAATAAAATAGCTCAGAGGCATAGGGACCAACAGTTGCAACAATCCAGCCATGAAATAGAGAGACCTGGGCTGGGATAGTGCCCACGGGAATGGAGTCAAACAGGTGAACAAGTAAGGCTCAAGAAATGAAACAGCAACCCTTGACCACCACTCAGTGCTCATTGACTGCTCCCACCAAGTCTCAGAAGAGCACACGTGTGGCTCCACCAGCCAGTTGCTTCTGTAAAGGAACAAAACAGACGGAATTATTAAACTCACAGAATTGTATTTTAAACACTGTTCCTAAGAAAAAAGGAGTAATTGCCCCAATAATCAAAAATAAGACAAATCAACAGCTTCCCCAAATCATTTTTGTAGTCCTCTGTCCTCTAGGGAAGAAAAGATTGCATATCTTAAATAGAGGGAGAAATTAAATACTTAAAAACATTTTTATGCTGGAAAAAGTCAAAGGCATGGGGACCTGCAAGAGAGGAAAGAGAACGTCTTGGAAAGTGGCTTCTGTGTGTTTTGCCAGGGCGGAACCCTTACTTTGCTGGTTTTGTGGCTTGGGACAACTTGATTAACTTGCTTGTATTCCATTTGCTCATTTATACAAGGAAATTGAAAATGGAGGCAGTTCTACTTAGCCTTTGGTGAGTGAAGTGATGTGGACATTGTAGGACAGGGGTCAGCAAGCTGTAAGCCACAGGCCGAGGCCCACCTGCCTGCTCCCTGTATTTGAATATAGTTTCACTGAGATGTGATTATACTCATTTGGCTGTGTAATGTCTATGAGTGTTTTTATGTGATGATCATAGACTCGAAGAGCATGACAGAGAACACCCAGCCCGCAGAGCCTAAAATCTTTGCTATGGAGCACTTCATCAGTCTGTAGGACCACAGTAACAAAGCACTGTGGAGTTTAAACAACAGAAATTTATCATCTCACAGTTCCAGAGGCTGGGAGTCTGATATAAAAGTGGGATCCTCCTGTGGTTCTGAGGGAGACTTTGTTCCATGTGTCTCCCCAGGCTTTGAGTGACTGCTGGTAATCCTTGGCTACTCATTGGCTTACAGAAGCATCACTCAATCCCTGCCTTCATCTTACAGGGTGTATTCCCTGGGTATATGCCTGTGTCCAAATTTGTCCTTGTATCAGAACAACAGCCACTGAATTAGGGGCCCAACATATTCTAGGACAACAATGACAATGACACTGTTTCCAAATAAGGTCACATTCTGAGATACCAACATACAAATCTTGGAGGGTTACAATTAAAGCCAGTACAGGTTGTTTGCAGAAAAAAACGGGGCAATTCCTGCCATGGAGAAATGGTACAGCTTTGTCATTCATCTTGTGAATTGGATTTGATCCCAAAGTGCAGAAATTAAACTTGGTTGTCTAAAGTCCCTCTGCTCACAGGTGGAGCTGCTGAGCTATGGAGCCAAGCAGAAGGACCTGTTAGCCTCCCTGGCTGTGCTCACATAGGCAGGTGTCATGCTGAGTAGGATGGGGCCATTCTGTGCTCAGGAACTTCTGGTGGCTTTCCCCAGCTCCTCCTTCCCTGCAGGGCCTGCTGGGTGGACTGGCCCTGTCTTTCTCTCTGACTTCATCTCTCACTCCTCTTCTGCCTTGGGCTTTAGGAGTAGGCCTGTTTCAAAGATGCGTGCTCATTCCTGCCTTGAGAGCCCCGCCAAGCCCCTCCTTGGGAATATTCTTCCAGCTGGCTTCGGTCTGCTACTCAGAGCTCACCTTAAATATCAGCCCCAAAGAGAGGCTTTCCTTGTCTACCTAATGAACTGCAGCTGCTTCTCCTTCCCCGGGCATGATTTCATTCCATCAGAGCATTTACTATGGTTTGAATGTGGTCTCAGTGCATCCTCCAAACGCTCACATGCTGGGAGCTTGATTACCACGGTGGTAGTGTTGGGGTGAACTGTAATGGGGGGCCCTAATGGAGTATAACTGGGTCACGGGCCACTACCCTCAGAAGAGATCAGTGCTAGTCTTGTGTGGTAGATTAGTTCTGTAAGGATGGGTTGTTTTAAAGCAAGTTCAACTGTCCTCTCTCTTTTGCTTTCCATATCACCATGTGATTTTTCTCTCTCACAGCAAAGCCATCTGCTGTGTTGTGAGGCAGCCAGAAGGCGTTCTCAAGAGCCAAGCTGACGCCATGCTCTTAGATATCCAAAATTGTACACTAAATACACTTTTCTTTATAAAGTATACAGCCTCCGGTATTTTGTTATAAGAACACAAAATGGACTGAAGGCAGCATTTCTTTCTATCTGGTGCTCTTTCTTCTATTTGTTTTTTTCCATCTCCCTGCTAGATGTAAGCTTCATGAGAATGTTTCTTACATGTCTTATGCCTATAATATCTTACAACCTCTAGAACAAGCCTTGCATTTGCTAGGAGCTGAAAAAAATACTTGACTTCATAGAGTAATCAAGACAGGCACTGACAATGAAAACACTTAATGAATTACCTGTGAATAAACACTCTGTCTGCAGGACTTTATTCAATGAAAGATTTTTCTCTTGTAGGTATATTGGGTTCAGAACTATATTTTACAATTATAACTGAATTTTTCCCAATCTGTATTTTATATCAGACAACAAGATACATGGAAAATGTAAATTTTGTAATCAGTTGGGACAAGTAGACAAGTTTAAAATCTCCTTCGGGGGAAGCATACCCCTAAATGCGAGTCATAGATCTCAGGTATGGTTTCCTGTGATGTAAAGTAGCCCCCATCCTCTTCTCAAAGTTCTCGTGTTTTTGGTAGAATCTACCACAGCATCTTATGCTACTTCAGAATTCAGGAAATACTGAGTTACAGAGGCAGAGAGCGTGTTTGTGATCTGTGTTTGCATGTGGCCATAAAGCCTCAAATTCACTGTTGGTCTGTCGATGTCGCTCCCGGCCGGCAGGAAGGACACACGACAAAGTCTGGCAGTGGACAACCTTTTCTTTTATTTTCCTTCTCCGTACAGCCTGCCCTGGGATCGCTCCCAGCCGAAGCCTCCTTTGGTCCGCTCCCCGCGGCTCCTTCTAGGCTTCTACTTCCGGGCTTCTTCTTCCCCCCCAGGGGTGGCACCAGTATATATACGGATACAGTGTCCAATCATGTTAAAGTAAGCAAGGCAAGCTGATTGGCTAACATCATCAGTTGCCAGGCAGACTATATTGTTGAGCGGGTTGCTTACGCGGTAAGCAGGAAACTAACGTGCTCGATGGGAGGGGTAATCTACCTCAGGCTTTACTCTTTACTACAGGCCTCACGTCCGCCAAGTGAGGCGACCGGGCTCGGGGCTGCGGCTCCCAACATCTCCCCCTTTTTTATTTTTTTTTTTAATAAATGTGCGCATCGTAGCCCTTCCTGGACTGGGTGCAGAGGCTTATGCCCTATGCGTAGGCCCACCGTAGGTCCTTGGCTTAGACCCTGGTCGGCCGTCCCATGGTCTGCCAAGGCCCTGAGGCCCTCGTCCTTTTTCTAGGGCCAGGCACAAACTGGACGGAACCTGGATGCACACAAGCTTGCACTCATTTCCTCTCCGTAAAGAAATCCCCTCGGAGAGAAATTTAGACCTGGGCAGCATCTAACAGTCCAGCGGCTTACGTGCAGGATGGGGTAGGGCCTGGCTTAGGTTGAGTCGCACCGGGGGAGTACGCTCTTACCCGTCATTGACTCTCCTACCCAGCTATGTCATAATTTTTTAGAGGAGGAGTGTGGGAAGCTCACCACCTCTAGACTCGGTCGTAGGCTAGGCGAGCGAGCCATGCATATGCCTGAGGATCTTCTTGTCCATTTCGGGCTATCGCTATTTCTATTCATCTTGTTGGTTGGTCTGTGATGGATCTCCGGTAGGGCAGGTCTGATCTTCAGTCGAGGGCTTTATCGCCCGTGTCAGTCTCTCCGGTACCCACAGTGGTTCTCGTCCCGATTCCTGTGGGAAAACACAAACCGCGCCTCGGTTCCAGCTGACCACTGGATCCGGGCCCATCCATTGTCCTGTCAGGACATCTTTCCACTTCACCCACCCTTTATGGTTGGGGGAAGGGTTGCAGTGCTCCACGGCTGGGGAGCAATTATCATTATTTAAATTTAAAAAATTGTGTGTGAATAGTGCCATGGATAATCGTGCCTTTGGGGCCAGGCCTTGGCCTACTCCCCCTTTTTGTTTTTGTAAAATTTCTTTGAGGCTTCTATGAGCCCTCTCAATGATTCCTTGACCTTGGGGATTGTATGGGATACCATGTTTTAATTGAACCTCCATCATTTTGCAGAACTCATTGAAGGCTTTGCCTATATAGGCTGGTCCATTATCAGTTTTTAATATTTTTGGTTTGCCCCATGCGGCCCAAGCCGCCAGGCAATGATTGATCACATTAGACACTTTTTCACCTGTTTCTGCTGTTGCAAATATGACGTGAGAACAGGTGTCTGTGGAAACATGAACATATTTAAGAGTCCCAAACTCCTGTATATGTGTGATGTCCATCTGCCAAACATCACCAGGGATCAAACCTCGAGGGTTTACTCCCATCGGTATGGCAGGTTTGTATGTGGCACAGGAGTCACATAGTCGCACGATATCTCGTGCATCTGCTCTGGAAACATGGAAATGGTTTGCTAGTGTCCTGGCATTGACATGAAACTTATCATGGAAGGCACGGGCTCGCTCGATTGGTGTTAGTAAGGTAAAAATCCATAACGGGCGAGTGGCAGTATCAGCAGCCGCATTCCCCTGTGCCATGGGCCCCGGCAGGGATGTATGTGCTCTTATGTGGGTGGTGAAGACCTTATGGTGTCTGTTCTGAAGCAATGTCTGGATAGACAGGAACAGCCCAGCCACTGTGGAAGTGGATCTAATTAAACCGGCAGTCTCAAGCACTTGCATAGCATTGACCACATACCTAGAATCGGAGACAATATTAATGGCTTCTGAGAACCGTTCAAGAATCATTTTAACGATCTGTAGTTCCACCACCTGAGGCTGATCAGGTTCAAATTGTATGGTAACCGGGGGCTTGCCTAGGATCACATAGGCGCCTATCCCCGTCTTGGAGCCATCTGTGTATATTGTAGTTGCTGGGACTAATGGCTCAGAGGCAGTAACCTTTGGAAAAATTATAGGGTGCTGAGTGACAAATGACAAGATAGGGTCTTTAGGGTATTGATTGTTTATATCCCCATGGAAAACACATCTCAGAATGGCCCAGGTATCTATGCAGGCAGCCAGGGTCTTGATCTGGCTGGCGGTATAGGGTACTCGGATGGCTTGTGGTCCTGAGCCAAAATGTTGGACAGCTCTATCATGCGCTTCAAGGGCCAATGAAGCGACTGCCTCTGGGTAATGCTCTATGACTTTTGCAGGTGAGACCTTAGGGTGTATCCACAGTAATGGTCCTTTCTGCCAAATCACCGCTGTGGGCTGTAGACTAGTCTGTAGCAAACAGACATCAAAGGGTCGCCCTGGTTCAATTCTGTGTAAGGTAGCCCCACCTAAGGCTTTTTCCACTCTCTGTAAGGCAGCTCTTGCCTCAGGAGTGAGCCTCCTGTGGGAGGCTATATCTGGGTCTCCCTTTAGAAGGTCGAACAGGGGTTTGAGATCTGAATTTGGTATATGTAAATATGGCCTAATCCAATTAATGTCTCCCAATAGCTTTTGCATGTCATTTAGGGTCCTAACGCCATCCGTCCTAATGGTGACCTTCTGTGGAGAGACTAGCATAGGGGAGATTTTCGCGCCTAAGTAGGTCACCATTTCTCCTCCCTGAATCTTGTCGGGGGCAACATGCAGATTAGCTTGTCTCAGGGCCTCGACCAACTGGCCGAGCATATTATTTAGCATGTCTGGGTCCCTGCCGCTGAGCAAAAGGTTGTCCATGTAATGCACACATCTTATCTTGGGAAAGGATTTCCGTAGGGGGGCCAGTAGGGAATCAAGGTAAATCTGACACATAGTGGGACTGTTGGCCATACCTTGGGGCAGCGTTATCCACTCGTATCTGAGATCAGGGCTTTCTTGGTTAATGGTGGGTAAAGTAAAGGCGAACCTATGAGTGTCCTCTGGATGCAGGGGGATTGAGAAGAAACAGTCTCTAAGATCTATAACATAAACTGGCCAGGATTGAGGGATGGCTGAGAGAGCTGGCAGCCCCCTCCGGACCGCCCCCAGGGACTGCATCTGCGCGTTGACCGCCCTTAGATCATGGAGCAGCCTCCATTTGCCAGACTTTTTCTTAATTATAAAAATGGGGGTGTTCCATGGGGAGGTTGACGGCTTAATGTGTCCTAATCTAAGTTGTGTACTGACTATTTCTGACAAGGCTAATAGCTTCTCCTTAGGCAGGGGCCACTGAGGTACCCAAACCGGATCATTTGACCTCCAGGTGATTTTGATCGAAGTGGGTAGGAGAGCTTCTTCAGCGGCCCCTAAGAAAAACCCAGCCCTTGCCTACCTTTTTTGTTCTCTACTGGTATTGGGGATGTCCGACCCTGTAGGGCATTGCCCAAGCCTTTGCCGGGGGTATATCCCTGGTTCCTGAGTATATCCTTAGCCTGGGGGGAGCAGTTTGACGTAAGCGTGACATCCATCTGAGTGAGGATGTCCCTTCCCCATAGAGACACTGGCAACTGCAACACAAATGGTTGGAAATGGCCCTGATGACCCTCCTCATCGCACCAGAGCAGGGTTGAAGCACTAACCTGAGGAGCTGACACCATCCCCAGGCCCTGCAGCGTGTTATCTGCAGTGTTGGTGGGCCAGTTGGAAGGCCAAACCTTTTTGGAGATAATGGAACGGTCAGCTCCTGTATCTAGGAGCCCTGTTATATTCTTGCCATTGACCTTAAGTGAGAGCATGGGCCTTTTATCAAGTGTCATATGGAGTCCCTCGAAGACTTCCCCTGAGGAACCGAAACCTTGACTTTCTCTAATTTTCTGCTTTGAGGGAAATCTCTTGTGGAGACTGGGGAGCAGCAAGAGCTGCGCTATCTTGTCTCCTTTATTGATTACCATAGTACCTACAAGAGATTGAACCATAATTTTAATGTGTCCTGTGTAGTCTGAGTCTATGACCCCCGGGACTACTATGAGACCCCGAAGGGCCGTGGAGGATCTCCCGATCACCAGACCCACGGAATTTTCGGGTAACGGTCCCTTAAAGGTGGTTTCAACCACTTGAACACCCATGTCAGGCACTAATATAAGTCTGGAGGCGACACTGAGGTCCACACCTGCTGACCCAGGGGTGGCCCTTGTTGAAGGCTGCCATCCTGAGCTGTCCTGTCTCTGGGGCGGGGGCCCGCCTGTGAAGGGGGCCCCCTCTGGCCGTTTTTTGGCCCTCTAGCATCTCGTCCACAAATACGGTTGCCCTGAGCATCAAAGACCGACCTACACTCCTCAGCTTTGTGTGATCCCCTCTTGCATCGCCCACAAACATATGGTTCTTCATTCCTAGGACGAGGCCTAGCATCTGCATTGTTTGGGCAATGACGTTTAATGTGTCCTGGCTCCCCGCAGGCAAAACACCCTTTAGCCTTACATTCCCCTTCTAACCCGCGAGGTCCCCTCTGCTGTACAGCCGCGGCCAGGAGAGCAGCCACTCCCGAGTTGGAGAGCGGCCCCCCTATCTCTCTACATATCCTAATCCAGGCGTTGAGGTCCTTGTTCTTATGAGGGGCTATCGCTGCCTTGCACTCCTTTGTACATTGCTCGAAAATCAGCTGCCTTACCAGTGGTCGAGCCACTCCCGGATCAGAAAATATCTTATCGGCAGCATCTTGCATTCGGGCCACAAAGTCAACAAATGGCTCTGTGGTACCCTGAATTATTTTTGAAAGACACAAGGAGGCTGTTCCGGCACCACTTACCTGCTTCCAGGCGCGGAGCCCTATGGCGTTGATTTGTTCATAGACAGCGCCGGGGAACTGAGTCTGATCATCAGCGTGCCGACCTTCTCCCATAAGCATTTCCTTGTTCCACCCCCGGTTTCCCCGACTGGCGTTTCTCTCAGCCTGCTCTGCAGAGAACTCTGCGTACCAGGCTCGCCAATCCAGGTAACTACCCGAGGGCAGACACGCCTTTGCCAGCTGAATCCAGTCCGCGGGGGTGAGGGGCCCAGAAGACAGGTTCTCCAGCATGGCAATGGTGTAAGGCGCAGTCGGCCCAAAGGTTGTAACTGCATTTTTAAGTTCTCTAATCTGCTTTATCTCAAAAGGCTCCCATGCATTACGTCCCTGGCCCATAGCTACTTGTACAGGAAATATCCCGTAGGAGCCACTATCTATCCCAGGTGGTGGATGTACCTCATGAGACAAACGTCCCCCCTGCCAAAGCCGCCTGTAAAAATACCGACCCGCCGGCGGCGGAGCATAAGACGGCGGCCATGATTGGGCGGAAAATGGGGGCCCGTGCATCACTTCCTGTTCTGGCGAAGGGGAAGGGAGCTCCCGGGCGGCCGCCTCGCGGCGAGGGATCGCCTCCGGGAACAGCCCCCAAGGTGGGGCGGAAGGCTTCGCCTCCCTCTCCCGCCGGGGAGCGCTCAGGAGCTCTCTACTCCTCCGCAGACCAAGTTGAGCGGAGCGCAATTCACGGCGCAACGCTGGGAAAGAACCCTGCGACTCCTTATCGAGCGACTTAGGCTCCTGACAGCTGGTCTCTTTGGCCTCCTTGCCATTCAACTTTCCCTCGTCCTCGGAGTCGTCTGACTAGAGCCCCGTCCTTCTCCTTAGCATCTTTGTTCCCCTTGACGGGCCCCTCTCGGGAGCTCCCCGACTGGGCCTGCTCAAATACCCTGCGTACTTTTGTAAGCTCTTGAGAGCTTTCTCCACAACCACCCTCGCTCTTAGTGTTGCTACCTAGCATGTTTCCCATCTTTTAATATGTTACTCACCGCGTGAGGCCCAAGGAATCCGCCACTTACGCGTGAGCCTGAGGGGAGTCTAAAAGCCCTGTAGGTGCGCGCCACCCAGAGCCCAGGCTTATCCCCAACTCACCTGTCTCGCAGCTCTGTACTGGAGCGTTGTCCGCTGTCACGTCTCGGGGGTGATCAGTCCCCGTGCGGGCCTCCAAATGTCGATGTCGCTCCCGGCCGGCAGGAAGGACACACGACAAAGTCTGGCAGTGGACAACCTTTTCTTTTATTTTCCTTCTCCGTACAGCCTGCCCTGGGATCGCTCCCAGCCGAAGCCTCCTTTGGTCCGCTCCCCGCGGCTCCTTCTAGGCTTCTACTTCCGGGCTTCTTCTTCCCCCCCAGGGGTGGCACCAGTATATATACGGATACAGTGTCCAATCATGTTAAAGTAAGCAAGGCAAGCTGATTGGCTAACATCATCAGTTGCCAGGCAGACTATATTGTTGAGCGGGTTGCTTACGTGGTAAGCAGGAAACTAACGTGCTCGATGGGAGGGGTAATCTACCTCAGGCTTTACTCTTTACTACAGGCCTCACGTCCGCCAAGTGAGGCGACCGGGCTCGGGGCTGCGGCTCCCAACATTGGTCACCACTCCTGGGGAGCCTTTTCTGATTCTCTGGGGCAGCTTGGAAGACTTCTTTGTCTGCTGTAATAGCTCTACTCATTTAACTCTATAACC
Source organism: Cavia porcellus (assembly GCF_034190915.1). NCBI lineage: Eukaryota > Metazoa > Chordata > Mammalia > Rodentia > Caviidae > Cavia > Cavia porcellus. The sequence goes on from NW_026947514.1 coordinate 14,459,176, forward strand.
ACTCCAGGGTCCCAAATCAATGAGACACTCAGTAGTCACTCAAGTAAATGGATGCATAAATGAATAAAATTAAAATTATATTTTACAAACTGTAATAAATGCAACCGGCTTTAGCAATCACTAGGCAATGTTCCCCAAAATTCAGTCATTTGCATATTCTTTCACAGTACTTGTCTACTATTAATTCTTATATTTTTCTTTAAAATCAACCTTTCTACCACTTAATTACATTCATATTTCATAAGAAAATTAGAAAATTACCATAGTTTGCCATAAAAACAGCACTTATCCTCCCACAAACAAACGAAAGATAAAAATTGCTCTAAAAATCTTATGAAGTCCAAATACTTAGTATTTTAGAAAGTGACTATATTTCTTTATAGAACCTTTAAAGAGGTCATTGGGCCATGATCCAATGTGACTGGTGGTCTTATCGGAAGAAGAGATTAGGAGATAGACATACACAAAGGAAAAACTGTATAAAGACACCAAGAGAGATGGCCACTGGCAACCAATGAGATAAACTCAGAAGAACCCTGCCAACACCTCGACCTTGGACATCAGCCTCCAGAACTTTGAGAAAATACTTGCTGCTTGAACAGCCTGTGGTATATTACAAACTGTAGCCCTAACCAACACATGGAAAAAGTTGAGTCCCAAATCTGCTCCCTTTTGGTTATAAAGTCCAATTATAAGACTAAAAGAAGTGTTAAAAACCTATTGTCACCAACAGAGCCTTGAAAAAGTCAAAAGAGTGAAGTAGAATTTAAAAGGAAATAAATTTTTCCACCTCAAGACTGATCTCCACCAGGATGGAACAGATTATACATATTTTAATGTCAGTGTTTTAACTCATTAAAAGTTTATTTCGCACTCATGCCATATGTTTTACTCTGGCTGGCAGAAACTCCCTGCTCTGGAACCAGGCCTACAAAGGCTTCATGGCCTGGACTTCCGCCATCTAGAACACAAGGCATTCCCTGTCCCCACCTATGAGAAAGAATCTGGTAAATTATGTGGACTTCCCTCACCTCGGCCTGCGGTGGCACTGAGAATTGCTGCTCAAGATTTCAGGGCTCAGAACTAGGCACACACCTCACCAAATGTCTAGAGAGCTGAGAAACATGAGTGGCCAACTGGCCTCCTTGAGGTGTGCCCTTCTCCACAAGATCTGATGTCCAACCTTCTGTACTTTAAAAATTATCCTGGATCTGTCTCAAAGATGCACCTCATGCCTTGGAGAGAAAAATGATATGAACCAGTCTTTTAACTGCATTGCTGAAAATACTTAAGTCAACAAGTTAAGGGCTTATTTCCCATGACGAACCCTCTTCTTGGTACATCTGCAGCCTGATCTCCAGACTCTCGAGACCCACATTTAGGATCTTTCCACCTAATCCTGTGAGCACCAAATGGTAGCAAGTAGAATAATATGAGAGAGCTATTTTTGGTGTAAGAACCTTTCATTGTTCTTTTCCAGTAAGCTTGTGAGTGGAGAAGTATCCTAAAAGCCAATACCGTTATTGAAGAATATCAGGGAAACTGGTCCCTTTTAACATTTTATCCAGAACACCCAGAGACCTTGCCTACACATGTTGGAGGCAAAGACATCTGTGGAATCAATGAAAAAAGTGTGATTACTCAGTGTTGTCTGGTTAGCATCCAATTATGTACAATGTATTTATTTTAAATTTAGAAGATGCACACAAGAGACTTCCAGGAACAAAATGCGAAGAAATTGGCAGTGCACTGAATGGAAAAAATTAATGACTTGAAATTACACAGCCTGTGAATCGAAGCCGACAAGAGAGGGAGAGAGGAGAGGAGGTTGCAGTTTTTCACTGTGAGCCACGCTGAAAGTCCTGAGCGGTGCTTGAAACGCAGTCACCCCTCGGACAGCTGTCACATCCTTTATCCTCATGGCAAGGCCCAGCTTTGATGGTCACCCATGAGTCACAGTTTCAGGAGTCCAAAAGCAATGTTCCCAAGAAGACTTCACCCACAAGCTTCATTTTTGAGAATAAATTCAGTGTTCACATTTAAGCTTAACTGCTTTGTCAGTTTTATTAGGCAAGAGGGGAGAAAGGATTCAGGAAAGGTGCTGAGGAAAAAGACATGGATTGGGGCCTTCAGCGTCTCTGCCGATTGTCACTGAGGGGAGGAATCAGCCCTCTGTGTTGATGCCTAATATGTGCAAGGACCTTCACTCGGTCCCAACTATTCTGTATAATTGTCCCTAAATTTAGTGGTAGAAAGACTGAGCTATAAGAGGATGATTAGCTTGCCCCAGGTCACATATATTATGGGTTAAAACTGTGTCCCCTCCTGGACCTCAGAATGTTGTAGAACCTGGCTCTCGGGTTCCTGGAAAGCACCACGTTGAATACACAGTCTCTACCTTCGAGGGATTCATAATTAAGTGGGGGAGTTGAGTCTTTTAATAGCTACTTAGCTGTATTAACATATGACCATGGTCTCAGTCATGATCTTTCACCCACTTAAGAATCTAAGTAATATCTGTTTCCAGTTTTCAATCTATATTCTGTGCAAATCCAAAACCAACCTCCAAGAATGTGACAGTTCCTCGGAAGATCAGAGCCCTGCGGTGTCCTGGCGGTCTCTGCCTGCAGCTTCAGAATCATCTCACTATCTCTCTTTACCCCTGCAGGGACCCAGACGTGGAGTTTAGCATCTCCCTAGCTTCACAGCACAAACCCCACTTGGATGGGGCACGTGTGACCATGTGGCAGGCACTGGAGGTTTGGGAGGGCGGAAGAAGGCACAGAGGCATTGCCATTGGAAAAATGTGACATGTTCATGTTGAATACTTGTGTTACAAAGTCTCCTGGCCTCACACCAACCCATAGTGCCCAGGCCATCCCATGCCATCTGGCTGATCTTGTGTCCCTTTGTGCTTCTCCCTAGTCCTGGGCACCCTCTTCCATCTGTGGTATCTCCTGGAGTCCTAATTCTTTACCTTCCTTTCTTGTAGGGCAATCCTCCTCCTTCCCTCTCCTCACATTCCCCTTCAGAGTACTCTCTATGGCTCCTAACTCATTACAGGGCTTCTGGGACCTTCTGGACCTCAAGGTAGACAGTTTGCCTCAAGAATGTGTCTGTTCCATGAACTGGGGCGTTGGGACACAGGAGAGTTGTACCGCTCCACATAATACTGTAATATTTTCTTTTATTTAAAATTTTCTGAGAAACTACCAAGGAAAAACTAACAGAGTTTACTCTCAGACCATCATGGTAGTTAGGACTTAAGACGGCTACAGTCATGTCAAGTTAAATCCCTTCAAGATGGTAGAAGTCCTGAGAAGTGGGGCCTAGTGGACGACTCCATCCTCATGAACAGATAAAGGTATCCAGCAGAATTGGATCATGTCTTGTAGGACTGTATTAGTTCCTGTGAAAGTGGGTTATTCTTACTTTCTCATTGCTGAGACATAATACCCACCACCCACATATTAAAAAGAAGGGGTTTATTCTGGTTCATGGTTTGCAGAGGTTTTAATCCATATTCTGCTTGTTCCTAGTGGCATGGCAGAGGGGCATGGCAGAGGAGAAACAGCTCATGGCTTAGTGGCAGGAGGGAGGAGGAGGAGGAGGAAGAAAAAGAGAGAGAGAGAGAGAGAGAGAGAGAGAGAGAGAGAGAGAGAGAGACAGAGAGAGAGACAGAGAGAGACAGAGAGAGAGATCAAGGGAGGAGGGGGAGAGATATAGCCTTCCATGCCCTGGCCCTCTTCCTACAGGTTTAACCTTGCAACAGCACAATTAGCTAAAATCTCATCACTGGATTAACCCACACAGCTGAGGCTCACATCCACTGTGATCCAATCACTTCCCCAAAGCCCCATCCCTGAGTAAATGAGGCTTTAGGAAGGATCTAGATAGATACCACGAAGGGTGAAGTCACTCTGCACGCTTGCCCTCTTCTGTTTGAGGTCATTTTCTCCTTCTGTTTCTCCTTTATAAGGTTGCTGGCGCCATCCTCTTTGGTTGGACCCTCCAGCCATCAGAATGGTGAGCCAAATAAACCTCTTTACTTCATAAGTTATTCGGCCTTAGGTATGCTGTTATTGTGTGTGGTATATGTGTATTCTGCTCTCTACCGGCCTGATGCATTATGTGGAGCAGGCAAATGTGTTCAAAGTGCAATTACTCATAAAGTCAGAATTTCTTACATTCACAGTCTTATTATTTCCACTTTTTTACAATCCTTTCACCTACGATTTAATTTTTCTGTCTAGCAAATCTATAAAATCTCGCATTAGCACACAGAGCTGTCTGCCCACTCAGATGAGCTTGACTCACGCACCATATGCGCCCCAGTTCACCACGTGGCTCCAGCTCGCAGTTCCCTCAAGGTCTCAGCCTCAGGCCTCCGGGATGCCTGCAGTGGTATCCTGAATTCCCCTCCACGCAGCGCCACTGTCACCACCACCTCCTTCCCTGCTCACAGCACTCAGCCTGCTATAATTAAACAAACAGGGTTATTTGTGACATCCTGGTTTACACATCAACAAGTTATTTTCTCTGATTTCGCTATGGATGGATTTGCTCTGCTTACATTAAACAAAAACAGCTCACTCAAAAATGCAGAATGAGCAAGGCAGAGGCAATGTGGCCCAGCAGCTGCCTCTTTCCCCAGGAGGCAAGACCGAGTCTTCCTTCTCTGTACTCCTGTCCTCACAGGAGCTGAGCGAGGGGACTCCAGAGCTGTGGCCAAGAACCTCCGGCCCCTGAAACAACCATGGAGGGCCAGAACATGGAATGGGAAGATAGTGTGCCAGACACAGCAAGGGGAAGCAGGATTACTTTAGGAAATTCCAGACTACTCAGCAGTGGAGGGCAGTGGAATTATAAATGCAGGACTCCCTGAGCACCTGTATCCCACGAAGGACAGTTTGATACAGTTAATGGCAAGTTTGTCACCTCGTGGACTACATTGGGAGGACTATGTCAGCAGGCAGAGTCATGGGGGTGCTCCTCCATCCTGGTCACAGGTCACCCTGCCTGGACCCCTGCCTGTAGGGGTGCCCCTTCCATCCACCCACACCGCCGCCAGTGGGGGCTTCTCATAAGCAATGAAGTTCATGTCACTCCTCTATTTAGGTAGTATCTTTGTCCTCAAAAGAAGTCCTAACTCTTCAGAATGGTTGTCTGGCCCACGAAATTCTGGCCCCTGCCTACCTCCTCAGCTTTGTCTCACCTCTGCCCCCCAACTTGGGTGTGGTTCAAGAATCTCTCCTCTCCCGTATGACCTTGGGAATTACCTGGTAACACTTTCTGGTGCTGGCTGAGTGTTGGATGATAGAATTTGAGAAGGCACAGATGAACTCTGTATCGGTTCAATTTCACTAGAGGAATACATGATATGATATAATACGATATAATATAATATAAAATATATAACTGATACAATGAATTTACTAAGTACCCTTACAACTGCCACTTGTGGGATTAAGGTGGGAAAAAAAAATCCCAAAATGGTCATCTTCACACTGGACAGTCAGAAGACCTAGCTGAAGGTCAAAGGCCAGGAGTCATTGCAAAGCCTGGTGTGATTCTGCACCAAAAAGCCTGAGGGTCTGCACTGGAAGACTGAAGAGTCCGTGCATGGCAATGCCCAGAGCTCCTCCAAAGAAGCAAAAAGGAAGACTCCTTTCCTATTTTATTCCACCTACCATAAGCCTATTGGTGGGTGCTACCCACATCAACCCCCTTCAGTTTTCAGCTTACACATCCATCACCCACAGACACTAATCCACTAGGTGTTTCTTTATTCATTCAAGTTGTCACCACAATTAACTATCACAAACTCTTACACCACACCTGGCACAGAGGTAAATATCAATGTCTTCCAGAATGAAAGGAGAAGGCTGGGAACCAGTTGTGAGATCTGAGAGGTAATTATCTCCCAGAGCACACTAAGTATTGCCCAGGAGTTAACCTCAGAGCCCCATGAACTGGTTAAAGGAAGCAATTCATTTGACTGGATGAAGGTTCTGTCCTTAGGGGAGTAAAACACTGGCCAGCTAGTGCATATGCAAAGTTATTTATATTTATTTTTTTCTGGAGGTGACAGAACATTCATCTTCAGAACTAAGAGAGGGACATTAAGCAAAAGAGATGGGGACAGGACTGCACTGTGACTGTCATTAGCCATGTTTGCCATCATGATCTCTTTTCTACAAAAAATTAAAAATTATATTACATGACTATGTTGGTAAAAAGAGGAACATAAGACAGCTTGGTTTCACAATAATGACTATTGTGATTACTCTGATTTTAAAATAAACTAATACTAAAATATTTTTGTGTCCCGCTAGGCACACATGACCATGAATCGTGATATATCATGACATGCCAACTGGACTGGCTATGGCCAGCAGGGCAGCAAAGCACAGCTCTGGGGGTGTCTGTGGGGCATTTCCAGGGATGATCAGCACGTAGGCCAACACTGAGGGGCAGACTTGATTCTGAATGGCACCGACCAGTAGTAGACCTGTATTCTGGATGGAACAAAAAAAGGGGAAAAAAGCAGACAGTGTGTGTATTTTTTGGAGAGCCCTGGTCTGTTTTAGCAGGTCCATCTTGTGCTGCCATTGCCTCTGGGCATAGTTCTGTGGCTTCCTCAGTCCTCCCATGCAGAATGCCACTGGAGACCCTTGAGGGAGCTTCCAGGCATTGGATCTTGGACTCATGTGTATCGCTGATCCTTCTTGTTCTGCAGCTTCCAGCTTCTTGGCCTGAGAAGCTACTGGCTCTTCTGGCTCTCTGGCTCACACACAGCCATTGCAGACTCTGCTGCCTCCGGTCCTGCAAGCCTACCTAATAAATCTCTTGGCATAATTACACATACATTTTCTGTCAGTTCTCTTCCTCTAGAGAACCCTATCCTTTACAGCACAGGTTCTTATTGTAGGTAAACTTTTGCATAGAAAGTAAATATATTTTATGCCTAAGTGAAATTTTTATAAAAACACAGAAAATATGTTGAGTTTTTCACAAAGCTATTTTGTTTAAATATATGAATGTTCTTTCTTTGGATGCTTTATGGGTTTTATTTCATGGTTAAAGTTGGCTTTTAAAAGGAAATGATCATGACAATTATAGTAATTTTATTTTATTTTTAATGGATTGTTAATCTGACAAAATACAAACAGACCTAGATTTGCCTGTGGGTTTTGCTTGCTCAGGCTTCTCACTCGTCTGTTTAGGATACAATGGGCAACTTTCCTAGATGGGCCACCGCTCCTCCACTCTCAGGTTCTGAGGTTTTTCTAAGGTTGACAACACGCCCTAAGCTGCTCTGACTGAGTACAGTCCTTCTCCTGAGCCCTGGTTAGTTCATGATGATTAGCGCCTGATTCGAGACAGTCCAATGGGCACCAAACCTGGGATTTTTGCTGGAAACATGAAGAGAGGGGGAGCTTGCTTCCTCTCACAACTCCTGGCTAACTAGGTAATTTTAAATGTCCATCTCCTAGGGACTAGTGAATGAAAAATGTCCTCCAAAAATGGAACCATGAGAGAAAGTTGTTATTCTGATAACATCATTTGGCCCCTTGGATCCAGTTCAGCCTGATGTCATTAATTCTTGGGATTTCAGTAAGCAAATGCCTTACTTTTAAGAAAATGTTTATTTCAATTTAATTGTCATTTGTACATGCAAGCCTTTCCATTTCTGATACAAGTTAAAAAAGGAGAGATTTATTTGGGTCATGGTTTCAGAGGATTCAGTCCATGATTGGCTGGCTCCCAAGCAGAAACATCATGGCGGAAGAGTATGGGAAGACAAAGATCCTTAATTTGTGGTAGTTGGGAAGCAGCCCAGCATAACAGTGTCAAAGAGGAAAAGGTAAAGAACTAGATAGATATAAATCCCAAAGCCACACCTCCATGATCCACTCAGGTGCATCCAGAAGTGTGCTTTAATTCCCTGTGTTGCTCCCAGACCAATCAAGTTGACTGTCTAACCATGGCTAGACCTGTGTCTAGCCATCACAAGGTCTTTTGCTTATTTTTTCATTTGAAAGTTAAAGGGTTTGCATAATACAGTTGGAAAGCCTAGACTTTTAAAACATGAGGTATTCATGTATGAGGTATTCATACAAATATTAGAAAATGATTGCTTTATTCCCAAGAAGGCTGAGAGAAGGCTATGTTCAGGCTGTGTTCACTGGCCTTTCCTCGGTGAGGCCCAGGTTGTGCTGTTTGACACCTTCTCAAAGAGGACAGTCAGCAAACTGAACAGCACTGTGTGGTGAGACAGACTCACCCACAGGGGCAGCAGGTTTCAGTGTGTGATACCCAGATCGCAGCATTAGCATCCCCTGGGAACTTGTTAAAAATGCAAATGCTCCAGCCACAATCCAGACTGCTGAGTCCAAACTCTTGAAAGTCAGGCCCAGCTACTTCTATTTGTCTAAATCCTGTAGGCAGTTCTGATGCTCAGCAGAATCTGAGAGCCACTGGCAGAGGGATTTCCTTTTCCGTGGTTACTCAAACTCCACTGCTAGGTCATTAAAACAAGCCAAGGTTCCCTTTGTAGACACTCTGGATTTGTACGTTTGCTTTTTCCCTGTGAGGATAATAAATAGAAGGGGTTGCAATGAGGATCCAACTGATGGGGCTCTGATTGCTTCTGTTCTTCAAGAACCAGACTATTCATTCAACTCAGATTTCTAGAACTTTCTAGGAGGTACCTATGAGGTAGCCAGTGAGCAAACTTTTGCTTTTTTGAGTCTTAGGTGGCTCCTCTGTCACCCAAGTGCACAAATGCCATTCTACTTCTGGAGAAGACAGAAAAAGCCTCTACCCCCTCTTTGCCTCTTTTTCTCCTGGGCATATCTCTCCTGAGCACCTACCTGGATGCCTGCATCTGGCATCCTCAGGACTGGAAGACCTGGGTACTGAGCTGTTGGACTCCTTTGCCTGTGACAGCATTGTCTCCTGACAGATACCAGTGCAGGATGATATTATTACCCTTTTCAAACTTGGCCATCCAGGTAAGAAAAAAACCAGTATTTAATAATACATTTTATTTTTAATAGAATGGTTTCCAATGTATTTTTCTATTAATAAATGCTAACATAAGAGAAAGCTGTTAATTTTTATAACAGCTCTTCTCTTACTATTTTTAAAAGTTTTTCAGTTGATTATCTTGGATTTTCTAGATAGAACATCATATCCATACTATTGCTTATATTCAAAGAACCAAATTCTGACTTTGTTAATCAAGCCTACTTCCTTTTATATTTATCCTTTAACCTCTGCTTTTATTGTTATCAATTTCTTTCTTAAACTTTCCTTAGATTTACTTTATTGTTCTTATTTTGGGTTTTTGGAGTCAAATGATTTATTTTACTTCCAATGTTGTATGTTTCTGACAAATTTAAAGCTCTGAATTTTCCATTTTTATTCATTTACATAGCTGGTATATACAATAATATGTCTTTTGTTTAACAGCTTAATATGTTTAACAACTGTTTGGACTGAATGAACTTCTACTTGGGTTTAAGAACCATCTTTTTAGGGGGATATATAAATATGTATTTTTTCCTAACCTCCATTTTCAAGACATTCTAATCTTTTTAATATAAGTAGGATTCTTATAGGTAGCACATAACTGGATTTTATAGTCTCTCTCCTTTAACACTTATGGGTATATATACTGATATATTTGGTCATATTCCTGTCATCTTGTTTTGTCTTTTATTGTACTTCCTTATGGTTTCTTTTACTGTTTTTCCTTTAGTTGAATTTACTATTCTATTTTCCTTTTTTATCCATGAGTGGTTTGAAACATATGTTCTGTTTTTATATTTCTTCAAGCATTTAAAGAACATTTTTCTCAACATTTGAATGTTTCTCTCTTAATGTTGAGAATTAATCAGCAGTTATTAGCTTTTCTCGTTGGGAAGGCTAGGTCTTGACACTTTATTGTGTTTTTATTTGTTTGCTTGGTTTTTTTGACTCAATCTTTTAAAACATTTTAACGTATTATTTTTCTCTTTGTGTTATCAGTTATTTGAAGGTTTGAATCTTTCTCTCTGCTTTTCTGTTTTCTTCTTTTTCTTGTCCATTCTTTTCAGTGCCTGTTTTCTAATACTATTAATTTTCATGTACTCCTCAATAGAACCCCTATCTCATTTTTCCCTCTTTCTAAACTTCCATTGATTAATTTTTATTTTAAAAGGAATAAAACAGAATAAAATGAAACAAGACAAAACAGGGAGAAGCCAATAGTGGATTTCAAAAATAAGGTAGTAAGGAATTTACCATAGTTCCTATATTGCATATTGTTACTCTCCAAATAGATGCTCAGACTACAGGCTTTAGGTCTGCAAAGTCAGTCAAACAATACAAGCTTTAGGCTGTTTCTTTACTTCAGTTGTTAGCATCTCGATCTGTGTTCCTCTGAATCAGCGTGCTGCCTACAAGGGTGGGAGGGGTGCTCTCCTCTCCTTTCCGGGTGGGCCCGCTGGTTCACAGGGTGGCGTGGCTTCACCTTACTGTGTTTTTCTCTCTTCTCCACGCACCAACTCCATCCACCCATCCCCACATTTTATTGAGATCTTCTGGATATTAACAGATGGAACTCTTTGCCGACAGTTCACTAAGCTTCACAGCCGTGTTGTCAGTAATCATTGGAGCTGAGCCTTATCAGTTTGTTTGCGTACCACTGACCCTTGTAACATATTTTACTATTTCTTTACACCATCTTCTCAATTGTTGAAGTTTGTCCTCCAGAGAATCTTTTGGAAAGAGTTCACAGAGAAAAATTTCTGGAGTCTTTGTCCATCTAAAAATAATTTTTATTTTATATTTAAACCATGTTTCACTTAACTATAAAATTCTACATTTAAGATATTGTATTTACTGTGGGACTTACGGCAGTCTGTTGTATAGATTTCTACCTTTATTGCACTTGAGAAGTTCGATGCCCATTTATTTTTCTTCCTTTGAAACTAAACTATTGAGATTATTTCCTTCTCTAAAACTTTAAACATTCCTATTCCCTTTATTTCTTATTTCTGTTCACTTTTATTTTATTTTCAGTATATCTACTAAAGTCTTCTTACTACCTCCCATATTTCTATGCAGAACTTTGTGTGCCCTTTTGTCTGAAGAGTTGAGACTTTCTTAAGCCTTGAAAAACTTTCTTATACTTTATATGATTATTTTATCTCTCCATTTACCTCCTAGATATATTTTGAGAGTGAAGTCGGAACTCCTGGTTCTCTTTCTTTGATTCTTTTTTTTCAATCTCCTACATTCCAACTCAGAATTCTGTACTGCGTTCTGGATGCATTGCTTGTCTCAATATTCCACGGTATTAATGTACTCTTCAGTTTTATGTATTTTATTCATCAAACCATGTGCTCTGGGTGTTTTTTCATTTAAAAAAGTTATAAATCATACAGAACTTCCAAGAATAATGCAGCACTTACATATCCATTACTCAGAAATAACAATAATATTTTGTCATATTTTAGTTTCTTCTTAAAACATTACAATAATGTCTAACACCATGCACAAAACTAAAGTCTAAATGGATCAAAGACCTAAATATTAAAACAGAAACACTAAATCTACTGGAAAACAAGGTAGGTAGAAGTCTTGGAGACATAGGGGTAGGCAGAGAATTCATGAACAAAATGCAAACTGCACGGGAAACACTTCAAAGAATCAACAACTGGGATCTCATATTATTGAAAAGTTTCTGCACTTCAAAAGAAATCACCAACCGAGTAAAAAGAAAACCCACAGAATGGGAAAGAATTTTAGCCAGCAACCCCTCAGACAAAGGACTTATATCCAGAACATATAAAGAATTTATCGAGCCTCTCCAAAAATGGGCATCTGAGATGAACACACAATTCTCAGATAAAATATACAAATGGCAAATAAATACATGAAGAAATGTTCACCATCACTGGTCATTCGAGAAATGCAAATTAAAACAGCACTGAGAGTTCATCTCACTCTAGAAAGAATAGCTGCCATCAAGAAATCAACTGATAACAAATGTTGGCAAGACTACGGGAAAAAGGGACACTACTCCACTGTTGGTGGGAGTGTGGACTGGTGCAGCCACTATGAAATCAGTATGGAGAATTCTCAGAAGACTAGAATTGAACCCAGCTATACTCCTGCTAGGTATTTTCCCACGAAAATTGAAAAGGTCATAACACAGTGATATATGTGCGCCTATGTTCATAGCAGCACAATTTGTAATAGCTAAATCTTGGAAACAACCGAGATGCCCATCCATTATAGAGTGGATGAAAAAGATGTGGCATTTTTATACAATGTACTATTAATCAGCTATAAAAAAAATGATCTCGAGACCTTCATAGGCAAATGGAGACAACTTGAGAGTATCCTCATTAGTGAAATAAATAATTGTATTTCTAAATATCACATTGTGTCTCTAGTGTAAAAAGTAATAAGAAATGTAGGAGTAATAAAACCCAAAATGTGTAGTTACTATTGTAAAAAAGAGAGGAAAAGAAAGTGCTCTAAAGGATATAACTGCATGTATGTTTAAATGTATAGGGTTGATAACCATATTATAAGTTTTTGTTGGATAGTTGAACTGTTTGCAGTCTCGCTGTTTGAATGTCCACTTTATATGCGTCACTTTTGTAATTTGAACAACTATCTCTGAGGACAGTATGTAATTATCAACTAGTGATTTCTTATTATTTTTTGAAATTATGTATTATTTTTACCCCTTTTCTGTTTTTTTCTTTAAATAAAAAAATTACTAATAAGATAGCAGTCCCCTCTGTTCCCCTCTTTATGACATTTCTTAATGTTCCTCAGAGAGATTACAATTATAAACATGATGTGTGGTTTTCTATCTCTTTTGGTTACACTCTGTACTCTGTCATCTATCTTCCACCAGTCTTAAGTCTTTCAAAGTTTGCTAACATTTGAACGTAACTAGTATCACACAGGGTTTATCTTTCTGAAGCTAACTTTTTAACTTTTTGTGAAATTTATTGAGATTTTTGTATATCTAGTTTATCAATTTTAACCACCATAGTGTATCATTCATTGCAGGAATACATTCAATGCATTTATTTGTCCCACTAATGATAAATATCAAAATTATGTCTGTAGTTTGTTATTAACAAAAGCACTATAGAGAATACCAGATCCATACACTTGTCCATGGGCATCATACTTAATAACAACTCTAGAGACTGTGGAGCTGTCACTTTGGGGATACAGTGACTCTGGAGTACTGATTGCTCAGTTGGCATTGCATTTTTAAAAGACAGTTACGAACTATTTGCTTTGTGGCAATTTATTTCAATGGTCTGGTAGTTTTCAACTCTAGCTGCACATTAAAATTGTCTGGGGATGTGTTTTAAAAATACTGCTGTCCGGCCCCACTCCAGATCAGCTAAATCAAAATCTCTGGGTCGTGGTCTTAGCATTAGTATTTTTATAAAGTTTCTCAGTGGTTCTGATGCATAGCCAGGTTTGAGCACCAATGATCTTGAAGTTGAGTTTTCATGATTATCTCTGTTCTGATCAGATTTGCTCAGTAACTTCGGGGTTTAGGGGGTGATGGAGTATCAGTGCAAGTCAACTGCTTTATTTTGCAATTTTAAAAATGCACATACAGTTAAAATATATTTTATTATCAGAATTCCAGCCAGAAAAAAAGTAAATTTTCACTATATGTGAAATGTTTAGTCCCTACCTTCCTTCTTTCTTACAATACATCAAAAAATCTCATTTAATAAGGCCATGTTTGTGAACTCAGGACTGTGATTATTATGTCGTAGTAGGACAGAGAAACAGAGTATTCCCTTAGGACACATTCTTGGGAGTAAAATTTTTGGTTCAAATGAATGTTTTATTTCACTGGTATTGCTGAGTAGCCCTGGGGTTCGCACTGATAACAGAAGAGGAAGCCTGCTGCTTCCTACACTTCAGCTTCTCTTCCTTTTCTTGTTTTTAAAGAAAATATGTTCATCAGAAAAATCTGAGTTGTATATAAAACATTAAAAAAAAAATGAAAACATCTGAAATTCTGCCACCCAGATCACCATCCTTTACCGGTCAGTGCCTCGCTGCCTGGGTGGTACACAGGTTTCTATGATTCTGATACAGGTGGGGAATTGGGCTGCCAATCCTCTCCCATCTTCTCCTTCTAACCCACCATGGTCAAGACTATGGCTTAGGCCTCAGGCCAAGATCGTGGTTATTTTATTTTATGTTATTTTTATTTTTTTTTTTTTTTGTCTTTTTCCTTTTTATCGGTACCGGGGATCGAACTCACGACTGCCTGCTTGCAAGGCCGGTGCTTATGCCGCTGAGCTAAATCCCCGACCCCCATGGTTATTTTTTTTTAAAGAACTAGGAATATAATCATTTTCACAGCCACTTATGTCTACTATGTGTATATACAAGGTACATTTATATATATCAATATTGTGGTACCATGGACTACGCTGTTTATTTGGCCTTAGACTAGTTTCCTGACTTATAACCCCCCAAATCCTTGGAATATCTTGAGTGTTAAGAATATCTTTTGTGTGCTTCTGGAAAGCTTCAGGAGGTGGGCTAGTTGCCAAGGAGAACCAATCACACGATTAGAGGAACTTTGAATCCTATTCCCCAGCCTCCAGGGAAGGAGAGTGGCTCAAGTTTGAGTTGACCAACCAATGGCCGGTGATGTGATCAGTCATGCGTATGTAATGATTCGTCCATAGAAACCAAAAAAACCTGAGATCTGGGGGCTTATTGATAACTGAACAGGGCATGGAAGCTCCTCACCCTTTCTCCCATAACCTGCCCTGTGCATCTCTTCCATTGGCCTGTTTAGCTGTACCCTACATAGTAAATAAGTAAATTTAAGTAAAGGGTTCCTTGAGTTCTGTATGCTACACTAGCAAATTAAATTGAACCCAAGAAAGAAGACGTGGGAACCACCATCTATAACTGGTCAGTCAGAAGCACAGGTCACCATCCGAGGCTCATGACTAGCATCAGAGCCAAGGAAAGTCTTGTGGCCCTGAGACCTTAACTTGTTGGGCCTGACACGACCTCCAGGTATGTAATGTCAGAATTAAATTGAGTCGAGGATACATAGCTGGTATCCTCAGCTGCAGAACTGCCTGGTGTGTGTAGAAAACTCACAAATATCTGGGGTTACAGGGTCACAGAAATATTTTGTCTCATGAGAACATAGGAGAAACATATTTTTTTCCTATATCCTTACACATAGATATATCACACACATGCACATGCACACACATACACACGCTCTTTCTTATAGAGTGGTCCTTGAAAATAAATATAATTGAATTTTATTTCAGATGGTTTAGGAGAAAAGCAGCCTTACCTGTCTCTTTCCTTTCCCCTGGTTATTTCTAATCCAGTCTCATACCTCAGTGGATCCCGGGGAAGAAACTAGTTGGCTTCCCACAGGCTTCCTGAAGCCATGGAGTTTCAGGACACTGAGAGGAGGACCTACTTAGTGACTGAGGGAGACTGAGGACATACTTAGTGACTGTTCTCTACAAGCAACTCACCCTAAACATAAAAAATCAAATTTATTATCTACCCATTTTAATTCTTAGTACAGGCCTTGGATGACGACATGTCTCAGGCTCCTAAATGGGACCAAAATCACACTTGACCCTTCTTGACCCTTGGCAGGATCTGACCATCCTGACTGTCCTGTCACCAGTTAGTACAAGTCCTTGCTTCAGTGATGATGGAAATGAAAACCCACGCATTTAGGACAAATATACAGGAGAAAGCTTTAATTGGAAAGTAAGAGAAAATGAAGGTCAGCCAGCTCAGACAAAGATCAAGCTGGCTCCCTAGCAAAGGAAATTATGAGAAAAATAGGGAAAGGACTTTCATTTGAGGAACTGGAGGGACCTCCTCCTCCTCCCCCCCTCCCCCTCCCCTCCCTACTCCCCTTCCTCCTTCCCCCTTCCTCTCCTCCTCCTTCCCCTCCCCCCCCTCCTCCTCCCACTTCTTTCTCCAGACAAGGTCACAGGTGTGGACCACTATGCTCACTACCTCCTACTCGCTTTCCCTTCCTTCCTTCCCTCCCTCCCTCTTGCTGGTTGATTCTTATGTGTTGAGGAGAGGAAAGGAGATGAAGGGAATATCAGTGTCCCTTGCAGTGTTGGTTCTCCAGTGACCTTCTGAGGAGGGCTTCCCCTCCAAGAGGCTCAGTTTTGGATGTGCTGGGAACTTCCTAACCACAATGCACCTAGTTAAGACACCATCCCTGATTTCCAGCACACCCTGAAGCTTTGCTCTCTCCCCTGTTGATCTGCGGCATGTTTGGACTAAAGGCACCCCGACCTGGCAGTAGCCCCTGGAAAGGAAAGGGTCTTTTCCAAATACCTTCTTTCCGGGGATCCCTCTGGGTCCTGCTTCCAGAGCTGCCTTCCTTCTCCCCCTTGACCTGCCCCCTTGCAAGGCTGTGACCAGCCTTCTGCCATCATCACCTACTATCAACAGGGAGACGCTGGCCCCATGTTCATGCCTGGAGACACATCAGATTCTCCAAAGAAATGTCTTCCTGTGCCTCAGACTTACTGCCCCTTGAGCTGGGCTTTCGTGTCTCTGTAACAGCAAGCCTGTGGCTGAGGAATCAGGAATTGGCCCCTCAGCCTCTCCTCATCTCCAGGAGTAATTCTTTTGGGGCCCCCATTTGGCTGGGGAGAGGGCTTCTCCTTAGCCAAATTCCGTGAACCAGTTTTCTATTGCTGTTATAATGAATGGCACAAAATTAGTTTAAACTATTACTTCACATTTCTAGACATCAGAAGTCTGACCCCGATCTCATGGGGCTAAAATCAAGGTGTCGGATCCTCTACATCAGTCTCTCTTGGAAGCCAGAAATATTGCATCTCTCTGAATATTCTTCACTTTCTTCTGTATTCGCACATCTCTGTCAGGCCACATGGGGAAAGTTCTCCAAATTTAAGGATTCCTGACTAGATTGCGTTCTTCTGAGTAACCCTGAAAAGTCATGCCATCTTACATGTATTAACCTGATCACATCTGCAAATCCCCTGTTTCCTCGTTAGGTTATACATTTACAGGATCCAAGGATTTAGACATGGACAGCTGTGGGAGAGGAGGAGGTATTCCTTTGTCTACCGTGTCTCATGGCTTCCATGAATTCCTTTGGATTTCCAGGCTTGCCTTCTCTACACTTCAGGAGGATAATGAGATTGACTATGTCACCTTCCTAGAGACCCTTGAAAGTCTTGTCCATGGCTGTCTTTTGAGTATTAGGAACATATTGCCTGTTGTTTTCAGTCTTAAGCCTTGTTAAACAAAAGTTATAGGAGACCATTGCTTTGGACTAGGATTCTGCATGAAGTTCTCACAGAGCAGACTAAAAATAAAAACGAAGTCACTCAGATGCTAAACTGCCACTTCAACTGAAAGTACAGTTACATGATCTTCTGAGGAATCCAAAAAGATAATTGCTCGTTTCCCCTAACAAGCCGGTTTTAGTTGGCATCATCGTGAAGTTTCCACTTACTATTTTTTTGTTCAAAGTATTTTTTCAAACCTTTACGTTTATTGGCATATTTTAGATATACATGACCATATTCATCATAGGAAATTTGCACCTGATATGTTTTGATTTCTCTTTTTTTCTCAGCCCCCTCTCTTCCCTTCAACCACCTCCTCCTTATTACAAAACTTTGTTTCCATTTTATCCTCTTTTTTAAGTCAATGTTTTCCTTTTCCCTCTCTTCCTTCCTTTCCCCCGTCCCCTCCCTTGTTCCTCTTTCCTTTGGAACAGTTTCTTCCCATTTCACAGTATCTATTATATATTTTGGTGCTTTTTAGTCTTTCTCACACCAGGGAGACAGGGAAATGTTTACACATGTGAGTCTGATTTATTTCATTTAAGATCCTTACCAAAAAAAAAAGAAAAGAAAGAAAAAACCTAACCACCTGCAGTACCCTAATATTAACCAATCAATTGTCTGTCTCCTGCCCTGTTTTCCTGTCCCTGCTTTAGAAGCAAAGTAACTTTGAAAACATCAATCTGCCTTTTGTTCTTTGTTTCTGGTTTCTTTAGCCCTTTTCTGAATATAAAGTCAACCTCTTCTGCTCAGCCCAACAGAACACTTCTCCTAAAACAGTGTCTGATTCCAGAATCACAAACAATGCCAATAAGATCTTTATACTAAATTTGTTGGAATTTTGTATTTTGATAGCTTTTAAACTGGAATTCCCAGCACCTGGGAAAGTCACATCTCACACACTGGCTGTGCGTGCTTCTTTCCTGCTCCGGACTCTGAGACCCTTGGGAGCAGAATCTGTTTCTTATTCATCCAGTAAGCCTCCTAGAAAAGTTGGTTGCTTAAAAGACAGAAGATTTTTTAAAATGATCTAATTTATTACTTAAAGGAATTAGGGATATAGGACACTTGTCAAAACTCTGCTGGATAAAATGCCTTAATACATTTATTTAAAAGCATAGGTGGACGTTAGATAAATATTAGGCCACATTAATTTGTCAAGAAGGCAAAAGGGACTCATGACTCTCCTGGATTGATGGTGTTATCTTTGCTATTTCAATTAAGCAGCCAAGTGTGGGAGCACATGTGATGGGATTCCAGCCACCTCTGCAGAAAAGTTTGCTGACTGGTCCAGATCAGTTTACTGATCGCTCCATTTCCCCCATGCTGCTCTGGAGCTGGGGGTTTAAACCCTGTTTCTTCTCTTCAACAGGGCAAAAGTTACTGCAAGTGGGTTCTTTTCAGTGGTGCTGCCTTCAGGGCACAGAGAAGGTTGGGGACACTTTACAGACTGTTAACTCTCAGTGGAACCAGGCAGTGGTGTACTAAGCCAGGCTCACTGTCACCCTTCTGTTGACAGTACAGTACATCTTGGAATGATGGAGTCACTTAAACAATGCTTGCTGCTATTTCTTATTTCTGTCCAGCTTTCTGGCAACCTGACATTCTTCATGTGACTTCTAAACAAAGCCCCAGGGGGACAGGGTGAGGGACAAAAGCCTGGGCTGAGTGAATGGAGATGCAGTCAGCTTTCCACATTCTGGCTACGCCCAGATCCAAAGCATAGTGAAAACCTCCAAACAGCTCTGCGTGTGTGTTTGCTTGTATGCCATTGTTTCCTTTTATTTGGTACAGTAGGCTGAAAGATAGCTCCCAAAGATATCAGAGACTAGTTCTTAGCAGCTGTGTTATCTTCTGTGGTTTACAGAAACAAGAAGGATTCTGCTGCGGTGGTTAAAATGAAAGATCTTGAGATACTCATTCTGATTTTCCAGGCAAGCTCTAAATGGTGTATTGTTAAGACAGGGAAGCAGTGGGAAATCTAACTGCCAGGGAGAAAGCAGCAAGACCGCATGGCAAAGATTAGCATGTTGGGGCTCAGGAAATGATAGGTCAAAATATGATCCTTTAGGGTACCAAATACATGGACCTGAAAGTCACGAGAAGGTCCTCAGAACCAACGTCTCACTGACTGTCTCCAGCCCTCCTGTCTCATAATCCTCATTTTTCCTTCGAAGTGAGTCATAGCAATTAGAATTTCTGTTGTCTAAGGTGGATCAGAGAAACTAGAGCCCCTTTATCTCCAAAGCCAGGCAAACTGGAGTTATTATTCCAAGCTTCATCCTTCACCTCCTGCCTTTCTGTTTAGGGGATTACTACAAAGAATTTTTCTGCTACTAGCAGCAGTCTATCAGCAAATGAAAAGATAAAGAAAATGTGGTATTTACACACGATGGAATAGTATTCTGCCAGACAGAAGGTAAGCTTAAGTCATTTGTAGGGAAATGAATATACCTTGAGACCATAATATTGAATAAGACACATAAACTTAAATGTCTCATGATTTCTCTTCTATGAGAAACTCAAAGTAAGAATAATTCAAAGAGAAAATAAAAAATAGACAAGAAACTAGATCTTTTGCAAATGGGAAGGGAATGTTGAGATGGAGAGAGGGGAAGGATGGGAGAGAAAGAGCCAATACAAGAATTCAGATGTTGTATGTACATGTACTGGCTTCTCATAATGAATGGGACACTTATGTGTTGCAGACATGTAAGAATAAAAACATTGTGGGAATGAAATTCTCTGACCTGCCTTGTCTAATAAGACCCGGAGACAGTGTGCCCCATGTATTTGGGAGGAAGAAGTGCTACAACAGAGGACAAGAAGGCTCTGAATAGTTTTTGTTGTCCTCTCTCCCTCCTTGACTATTTCCTTTTATACTGAGTGAATCACTTTTTTTTTTAATTTTATTTTGAAAGTAGTAAAAATGCAACAGCACAAGACAGAACAAAGCCAATTGAGACAAGGCAGTGAAACTGGTACAGGACTTCACAGTAGGATACTGGGATAGTAGGTACTATGGTTTATCTCTTTAACTTCACAATAGTTGTCCAATCAATTAGGTATAGTAAAATCAAACCAAAAATAGAACATTGTAAAACCAATTGAGAATACTGAATAGAGCAAAAGAAACATAACAAAACAGTGAAAACAACCTATGCCTTCAAACAGAAGATAGAAGGAAATCCCCCGTATTTGTTTTACTGCATATGGTCCTCCTCCCAAGAGATGCTGAGACATCTATCCCCAGTAGCTATGGGGGGGGTGTGCTTGATTTTTCAGCCCGTGGGGCAGTAGGCTCACAGGTAATGGTTCTCCTCCAGGCCCATGCCACAGGCGCTTACCAAGAGGGCAGGTGAATAAGCTGCCTGAGTCCCAGCATGGCCGGATCTCGGGAGTTCTTGGTAGGCAGAATGTTAAGAAGTTGAGAAAAGGTTTCTGGGGCCGGCACCCTGTGCCACCCGGCTGCAGAGCTGGCCACGCAGTGAGTGAATCATTTCTAACATAGTATTTAATCCTTTAATGAAAATACCCAGAGAAAACAAAAGGCAAAATGACATATGCACATCTTACCATAACAATAGTAAAATTAAATGTGAATGCATTGAAAACTTAATCGAAAGGCATGGATCTTCAAAGTGAATTAAAAGAACAAAATGTAACTTGGGTATAGGACACATGTTATACTCAAAGATACAAATATATTCAAAGAAAAAGGGAAAATAGTGTTTATTATAAAATAGCAACCATAAAATGCTGAAGGGAGCTATACAGATACCAAAAGAAATAGACTTTAAGACAAAAATGTTATTAGATATAGGGAGAGGTATTTTATGATGAAAATGTTCAATCAGTCAGTCAGATAGCAAAGCTATAAAAGTGTGCCTACAGAAGGAATAACAAAGTGCAGTACATGGAGAAAACACAGACAGAAGTGAAGGAGAGGTTAGTTATCACAATTTCAGTTGCAGATCTCAATACCCTATTGTCAATAGTGGATAAAATAACTATGCAGAAGATCAGAGGACGTAACAGACTTGAACCATCCTATAAATTTACTAGAACTAATTAACATCGACAGAATTATCACACCAATAAAATATACATTCTTCTCCAGTCTCATATGAAACTTTCACCAGGAAAGATCTAATTTTAAGGTATAAGGCAAGAAATCAAAGCCCCCATAAAGTGCTACTAAGAATGCAAAATGCAACCATTTAGCAAAAATATTTTGATGGTTGCACAAACTATTAACATAGAGTTAAATTCCACTACTAGATACATTACTAAAAAGAAACAAGAAAGTTTTTTTAAAATTTTATTTAAAGAAAGACTAAACAAAACAGAAAATAGGTAGAAATAATATATACGTCCAGAGAAAAAATAAACAGTAAGAAATCACTAGTTGATGTTTATATATTGTCATTTTACAAATAGTTGTTCAAGGTACAAAAATGGAACATGTAAGGTGGGAATTCAAACAGTGAGACTGCAAACAGTTCTGTTCAACTGTCCAACAAAAACTTAGTAGCATGGTTGTCAATCCTATTCACTTAAACATACATGCAGTTATCCATATCTTCATTTATGTTTAAACAAACTAAAGCAGGTTAAAATCATTCTGAACAAAGAATAATAGTATTGCTGGATTTCACATCATGACACTCTGATCAGCATTGGGTACTGTAGTGTCTTTTTTAAAAATTTTTATTTAAAGAAAGACTAAGCAAAACAGAAAACGGGTAGAAATAATACATAATTTCAAAGAAAAAAATAACCAGTAAGAAATCACTAGTTGATGATGAGATTGTCTTCTTACAAATAGTTATTCAAGATACTAAAGTGGAGTATAAAAAGTGGGGATTCAGACAGTGAGATTGCAACCAGTTCTGTTCAACTGTCCAACAAAAACTTAGAAATATGGTTGTCAATTCTATACACTTAAACATACATGCAGTTATCCATATCTTCAATTGTGTTGAGATTGAATAAACCCAAGTAGTCTAATATCACTCTGAACAAAGAGTAATACTATTGCGGGTTTCACATTATGACACTCCAGGATCAGCACTGGGTATTTTAGTGTCTCTTAAAAGAAACAAGAAAGTTATGTCCACTCAAAAATTTGTACATGAATGTTCATAGAGATATAGTTATAATACCAAAACCAGAAATGACCCAAGTTCAACCTACTAATGAATGAAGAAAATTCATCAATGGAATAGTATTTGGTCATTAAACGAAAATGAAATGTTGATACACCGTGTTACAACATGGATGAACCCTGAAAGCATCATGAAAAGTGAGAGAAGTCACTCAAAAGATCACATACGATTTCACATATGAAATTCCCAGAATAAGCAAGTCTGCAGAGACAGAAAGCAGATTAGTGGTTGCCTAGGACTGAAAAGTTGGGGAAGAATTGGGAATGATTGCTAATGTGTACTGAGTGTCTTCGGGAAGGATTAAAATCTTCTAAAATTGGCTTGTGGTGATGGTTGCATAACTCTGTGGCTGTACTAGCAACCATTGAATCATATATATTAAGTAGATTAAATCATGGTTTGTAAATTATAACTCAATAAAGCTGTTAAAATTACAGTAAATTTTATACTTATGAATTTGAAAATTCAGCCAACATTACAAACTCTAGCTCTATGTCAAACTGTGTCATTGGCATCCATTCAAATCTTTCTTTGTAGCAACAGATAAACATAGGAAAATACTTTCAGATTTTTTTAAAAAGATGTTTTTTAAACCAGGCTTTGCCGGGTTTTTTCTTTCAGTTTATTTCTATCAGATAACACCCTTTCGTCCAATCACATTTCAGCACAGCTGTCCCTGCTTTGTTGAACCCATACACAAAATATTCATTTTGCCCCATCTTGGGGTCTTCCACGTTCCCATGTCACATAAAAATATTATTAAATAAATTTGGTATGCTTTTCCCTTGCAAACCTATCTTTTGTTTTAGGCACATTGGCTGTGAGCCTGATGATGGGGAGGAAAGGTGTCACATTTCCTTACTCCCCCAAGTGTGATGTGGCCACAACCCAAGGAGTGTAAGGAGCCCCACAGCTGGTAGAGGAAAAGAAGATATTCTCCCCTAGAATCTCTAAAGGGAGCTCACATCTGCTGATGCTTTGATTTCAGCCCTTGTCAGAGAAAAATTTCTGTGTTGTAAGCCACCAAATTTGTGGTAGTTTGTTTCAGCCACCTTAGGAAATGAATACATTTGGTATATAGTTGAGAACTGATAATATATGTTATCCATTTATTTAACAGTTAATACTATAGGACACCTTAGAACCAGGAAGACAGTCAAAAGATGGGATATTCATAATCATTACACTCAAATGAATACATTTTCTTCAATGAAATTTTAGGTTTTGTATCAGGCTCCTTTACAAGAGAGCCCTTGATGTAAATGTTGATAATCAAATTTTTTCCCCTTGGCTGAGAGACTGTCCTGGGTATTACTACAAGAACAGTTTTATCAAGGAAAGAAAGTTAATGAAATAAATAAAAGTGCATCTTTCACTTCTGTTGGAAACTATAAAATCTTATTGTTTACATTTTAGGGATCATTTATTTACACAAGTTATTCATTTATTCTTAAAACAAAAAAGACAAAAACAATGATATGGAATTTCAAATCAATGTGTAGGAGATCAACAATGGTTGCTATATTGTGTATTGTTATCTTCAAAGTAGTTGCTCAGATTATAAGACACAAGCATGAAAAAATGATCAAACAATGAAACAAACCATTTTTTGATGAACTAACAGAGATTAATAGTATGATTATCTGTCTTGTGAAAATGTATATGTATATACATTCTTTTTCCTTCTTTCTTTTCTCCTTTCTTACATCCCAGTTATTTTTTCCTTTTGAGCGGTTTCTTTCCCTTTAATAAAATCCATTGTACATTTTGGGTCTTACTTACTCTCAGTTTTTTACACTAAGGAAACAGTATGATGCTCACATGTAAGACATGTATTTCACTTAAGAGTATGGTCTCAGGTTGCCTCTGTTTACCGATAACAGCTTCCTTCTTTATGGCTGAGTAGTACTTCATTATATAAAAATACCACATCTTATTTACACAATTTATTGAGCATTTGGTTTATGACAGGTATCACTCTTATCCACTGGGGGTAAAATAGGCTGCAAAAAAGACCACAAAGTCCTGCACTCATGGAGCAGATATTTAGTGAAAGGAACAGACAAAAATTAAAATCTATGCATGAAATCTCAGGCGGCACTAAACAGAAAGCCAAGAGAAGAGAGGCAGGCAGCCTTCTCTATGCAACGAGCAGCAGAGATTCTCTTTGAAGGTGTCCTGTGAGCAGAGACCAAAGGAGGTGAAGAAATGAGCCCAAAAAACCCAGAGCTGGGGATTTAGCTCAGCAGCATAAGTGCCTGCCTTGCAAACATGCAGTAGTGAGTTTGATCCCCACTGGGAAAAAAATCCACAAGGAAAGAGAATTCCAGACAAAAGGGGAAACTGATGCAAAGAACAGGAGAGAAGTACCTCGATCGCCCAGGGCCCAGTGAGTAGGCAAACTGGTTAAAATGGGCTGCTGGTTTGAGCTGGTAAAAAGATTGGCAGTAAGCAGGGGGGACTAATCCTGTAAAGAAAAGCTTGGAGTACTTATTTTTGGTTTTATTTTTAGTGTATTAGACAACAGTGATGCCATTAGAATACGAAAAGGATGCTTTGTTGAGTTACACAGAATTTTTCTTGGGAAAGGAAGATACACACACACAGAGACAGAGAAACAAGCACACGAGAGAGAGAGAGAGAGAGAGAGAGAGAGAGAGAGAGAGACAGAGAGAGAGAGAGAGACAGAGAGAGAGAGAGAGACAGAGAAACACACACACACACACACACACACACACATTGACAGGCAAAGTGGGCTAAACTAATCCACAAAACCAAATGGGACTTGAATCTTTAGGACAGTGTAAAGGAATAATGAATTGGCCCAATAGGAGAGATGGGAGAGTGTGGGTGGGATATTTTGTTGTTGTTGTTTTCTTTGGGGGAGATAAGGTTACACACTCAGCCCTTGGAGCCTGGAGAAGTCATGGAAAGAAGCCGGCTAAGTCAGTTTTACAAGGTGGATCCTAAGATCTGGAAATGTGGAAAACATTGATCCCCAGAGAGCCTAGAACAGCAGAGATGAGCTTTTTCGGGCCTCAGTCCCTAAATGCTGTTAGGATGTTGTGCCCAGCAATTTGAAGGTAATAAAACTCCAATTCAGTTCCACAAATGGAGACAATGGAGAGCCGATGAAGGGTACTGATGGAAAGCCTGTGTGTCGGGCAGAGCAGGCTCCGACTGGCCTCTCGCGCCCACCTTTTACTCTACATCTTTGGGTGACTTATTCTTCCCACGTTGACAGTGGGGTGAAGACTTTCCCCCGTCATTCATCTCCACCCAGGGCCTCAGAATGTGACCCTATTGCAAACAGAGACTTCGCAGATGCTGTTAGGTAACATGAGACTATAGAGGGTCAGAGCAGCCTCTGAATACGAAGGAAGTGGGGTGATTTGGGTCCAGAGAAATGAAGACAGAGGCAGAGCTGGACTGATGCAGCTGCCAGGCTAAGTGTGTCAGCTTTCCTTTGATATGACAAAATACCTGACATATCCTTTTAACAAAGGAAAAGATTTGCTTTGGTTCCCAGCTTCAGATATCTCTGTCCACGGCCACTAAGCTCTGTCACTCTGGACCTGTGGCAACACATCGTGGCAGGGGTGCATTATGGAAGGGGTTACTCACCTCCTGGTGTCCAGGAAGAGACAGGAAGGGGCTGGAGTCCCAGGACCACTTCAAGGGTACTATACTGATCTAACTTCCTTCCACAAGGTCCCACTTTCTAAAGGTTCCAGCAAGCTGAAGACCAAGACTCCAGCACATGGGGCCATTCAACATCTGTAGCACCAAGAATGCCCAGGATTGATCAGAGATGTGAAAATGCATGAAAGGATTCTCCCCTTGCACCTTCAGCAGGAGCGTGTCTCTGCTGGTAGCTTGATTTTGGACTGCTAACTCTAAGCACACACATGCATTAAAACACAAAGCATATGGCAACTTGACGCAGCGGCCCTGAGAAACTCATACAGCATCCTACTCTATATGTTAAAGAAGGTAAGCTGATGCCACGTGCCTGTCTGACGCCCAGAGAATGGCTCAGAGTCATCTGTGAGGGAGGCACAGATCCACATGACCACATTCCTTAGTTCACAGAGCTATGCTGGTGCTGACTAGCAGACAAAGCACAGGATGCCGGGCCCAACATATAGTGGGCACTCAGTGGGAATTAGCCAGGATGTGCAAAACCACAGCATGACATTGCAGCTGGCTGACCTGGGATCCACATGCACGGATCAGCAGGCTTACATTCTGGTCGGAGACTTTAGCAATAAACAAACTGTAGGAAATAATGCAGTCAGGTGGTGATTACTGCTGTAAGGAGATACTGGAGGTGAGGAGATAAAGGGGGTTAGAGAGCAGGCATTGCAAGGAAAAAGGCTTTTGAGAAGATGGCATGGGGGTTAGCACCTGAGTGTCAAAGGGGTGGGCAGGTGGTGTACCCTGCACAAACGTTAGCATTATTATCACTTCTTATAATGAAACAGGCAGATGTAGAAAATGCCATTCTACCCAGCTGCTGTGAATGAATGACACGGTGACCTTCCCTAAGTCTCCTCACAAAAGGAGACTAATAATGCAGTTTTAGGATTGTCGTCTCCACCCAAACCCATGCCCAGGCTTGGTCTCCAGTGTAACCGTACTGAGAGTGGTTATGAGACCTACCAAGAGAGAACTGGGTCCTGAGGACTCCACTCTCATCAATGCATTGCTGTAATTTCCACAAGAGGGAGTTCATTATCATGAGAGAGGTTATTATGTGAGTTCTGCTTCCTTTGCTTCCTCTTGATTCCTTTCTTGCCATGAGATTTCTTAGTATTCTCCCACTTCTTCTACTTCTCTGGCATGTTGTCTCTCATTCATCATGAGGTTTTTGCTGGTAGCCAAGCAGATGCCAATGTCATACTTTTGGACCACCAAAACTGCATACATAACAAACCTCTCTCCCTTTATAAATTATCCAGCCTCAGGTGTTTTGATATAGCAACAGGAAACTAAAACAATGTGACCAAAAGTAAGGTGAGCCATGAGGCCAGTTTGCTTAGAACTGAGAGGTTTTCCAGATGAGAGGGACTTGAATTTTTAGGCCAGTAGAAAGCAATAATGAATCAACCCAGTAAAATATGTAGGATAAGATTGTTAGATATGTTGCCGAATGTTTTTATTTGGTAATCAAGCTTCTGGTTCATGTTTACAGTTTCCCTGTCAAACACTGACACATGATAATACGCCACTCAGGTTTGCTGGCTGCCATGGCTTGCACTGCTACCATTTTTTGATGATGCCACAGCAAGGGGCAACTGAGGTAGCCCATGTGGATACCCCAAAAACACACCACCTCGGGCACACCATAGGTGCACAAGGAATGTCTTTTAGTTCCAAGTGGGTGGAAGCCTCCATAGGGGAAGAATTTGTTACTACAGTACAAGCCTGCTGGGTCTGTTTTCTAACCTCAGGACAATCCACAGTGCCACAGGGGTTCTAAAGGGCTATAATGGGAAACAGCATCTCAGAAGGAATCAGGATGGAGCCCTCAGCTGCCAGCACCCCTTGGCACCTCTCTCTGCTCTACAATACCCTTGCCATCTCTGAGAGGACCAGCAGATGGTTGGTTCCTGGAAAGTTACCAAGCGTTTCTGAGCCTCAGGTCACACATATGTAAAAAGAGAAAAAAATAACCTAGCCTTTTTAGTTTTGGGGTGCTTAGGTGAAACAATTTATTTAAGAAATATTTATTAAGCAATCATCATATACCAGGTGTTAATTTCACTAGCTGGATACAAGGTGCACACACTCACCCACACTCTTGCCTTCCAAGTACAACAGAGTCTAGTGCAGACAGCAGATTTAACAGTAAACTACAAGCAAGAGTCAATGCTGCAAAGGGGGAAAACGGAAAGAGGATGGGGTGGGCTTACTCATCGGGTCTAGAAAAGGGAAAGCCTAAAGGCTAAAAGGTGATAAAGAGCTAGATTTTACTACTTTTAATAGAAACTTCTGAAGTGTATCAATTACTAGAGGAACAATGAGTTTATTTATAATATTGGTTTTTGAATCCAAGAAGGGCAAGCTTTTCACAACTCAGACTTCCATTCTAAAGGGTTGTGGTCCGTTTTTGTGTTTGTCTTTTGTTTTAATTTTCATTTATTTCTTTCACATGTATGAAATACTGCCATACTCTTGGGCCTGCATGTGTTGCAGAAGAAAATAAATATGAAGAACAACTAAGTTCAGTCACCCCTGGATATCACTGCAGGTCTCTCCTAGATATTAAAGATCCTCAGCTCCCAAAGACGGTCTTCATGCATCTCATCCTCATTTACAATTTTACACATTTCTATGTTTACCTGAGTGTACATTGTTTACTTTTTTCCCTTCAGATGTTTTCGGGACTGTAAGAGCAGTTTGAGGTTCATAACAAAATTGAGAAGCTCGCAGATATCTGATATTACTCCTGTCCCCAGGTCTGCATCCTCATCACCAACATTCCCCTCCGGAGCAGTGTATTTACTGCAGAGGAGGAACCTGCACAGGCAAATCATTGCCATCCCCAAGTCCTTAGTTTACAATAAGATTCACTCTGGTGTTGTACATTCCATGGATTGGACACCTATACAGTGATATGTATCCACCACTGAAGTGTTAAACAAGGGTAGTTTTATTTATTTTTCTTTTATTTAATTAACTTTACTGGTACACTTTAGTGTTTTAGGTATGCACAGTATCACAATCAGCAAAGAGCATTTGTACCTGTACATGATGTAACTTGATTCTTTTCCCAGACAGGGTAATTTGCTGCCCTAAACATGCACTGTGCTCTGTTCATCCCTCCTTGCCTCTAACCCCTGACCTGTATTTTTCATCTCCATAGTTTTACCTCCTCCAGAATGTTGCATACTTGGATTCATAATTCAGATTGGCTCCTTCCGCTTAGTAATGTGAATTAAAGTTTTCTCCACGTCTTTTTGTGGTTTGTAGGATTTTAAAAAATCATTTCTTGGTACATCTGCAGGTACTATGTTTACTTATCCATTTATCTCCTTGGTTGTTTCCAAAGCTTGGGAATTATGAACAAATCTGCCTTAAACATTTATGTGCAGGTTTTAAGGACATAGGTTTCCAGCACCTTTGGGTAAATACCAAGGAATGTGACTAGTCAATGGTATGGGGAGGATGTGGTTAGTTTTATAAATAATCACCAAACCCTCATCCAAGGTGACTTCACTACTCCCATCAGCCGTGACTCAGAGTCCCTGGTGCTCCACATCCTTGCCAGCATTTAGTGTTGCCAGGGTCTGAATTTTGGCCATTCTGATAGGTGGAGAGTGGTATCTCCTAGCTATTTTAATTTGCATTTCCTGAGTAGCGCATGGTGTGAAGCATCTTGTCATATATTTCTTTACCATCTGTATATCTTTTTCAATGACGTTTCTGTTGAATTCTTTGGCACATTTTAAAAATCAGGCTGTTTGTGCTCTTATTGTTAAGTTACAAGTTTTCTTTGCCTACTTGCTTAGCAGTTGTCACTTATGCCTTTAAAAATATTTTCTCAGAGTTTATTATTTGTTTTTCATTCCATTGCCAACGCGTTTCACAGGGCAGAAAGTTTTAATTTTAATTAAGTCCAGCTTCTCAGTTTTTTTCTTGTACGGACTGTGCCTTTTGTTCATTTCTAGAAAGTCATTGCCAAATCCAAAATCATCTGGGTTTTATCCTATGCTGTCTTCTGGGAGTACTGCATTTTACATTTAGATCTGAGATCCATCTTGAGTTAATTTTTGTGAAAGGCATAATGATGTCTGTGTTTATAGCCATTTTTGCCTATGAATGTCAAGTTATCTCATCACCTTTTAGTAAAAAGACTTTCTTCCTTCAATTTTAGTGTCTTTGCTTCTTTGTCAAAGATTGGTTATTAATGGGACTACTTCTGGTCTCTTTATTCCGTTCCATTTTCTGTTAATCTATTATTTTGCCAATATCACTGTATTAATTACTATAGCTTTATGGGAAATCTTGAAGTTGGGAAAATCTACGGATGTATAATACTTATATACAACCTATGTACTTCCTTCTGTATCCTTGAAATCCTTTCTGGATCTATAACACCTAATAGCGTGTAAACACTGTGTAAATGTTTGTCATACTGCATTGCTTAGGGAATAATGAGAAGGAAAAGTATCTCTACCTGTTCAATATGATGCAGGTTTTTTCCCAGGACTTTAAATCCACACTTGAGGGAATCCACAAATACAGAATCGGCTGATAAGGAGGGCTAACTGTCCTCTAGCTCAGAAATTATTTTTTCAGCTATGTCCAGTGTGCTAAGCCCATCAAAGGCATTCATTTATGGTGACACTGTTTTGGATTACCTAGTGGTTCTTTTTATTCTCATATTTTCATCTCTCTGCATACATTAGCCATCTATTTTGGCACATTATCTACTTTATTATTAGAATAGTTAGCATAGTAATCAGAGTAATCAGTATCTCTCCCATGTCTGGTGATGATATAGTAGTTTTCGGTCTTTCAACTGTGTGTTTTTGTCATGGTTTATGTTGGTGGCCCCCAAGCCTCATGCGTTTGTATTATGCATTTGTCATTGGTTCATCGTCTAGCGCTTGGATTGCGGGTGTGAGTGCTACACTGGCTTAGGGGTGGAGCCGGGATGTGATGTAATGGCAGGAAGAAGGTGTGTCTCACTGTTTTGTCTGTTTCCTCCTTGCTGTTTGCAGCTGTTATGAACCGCAGCCCCACCATGCCACCCTGCCTTGGAGCCAACTGAGTGTGGACTGAAACCTCCAAAAACTGTAAGAAATAAACCTTTCCTTTCCCAACTTTGGTCATCAGGTATTTGGTCTCAGCCACGAGTAAGTAAGACAGTTTCCCTTTCAATATGTCTTGTAATTTTTTCCTGCTGGCCATTCATAAGGTATGCAGCAGTGGTTCCCATGGCAGTTTGTGTTCTAATGTGTTATAACTCTGTATGTACTTGTCCTCCATTTAGGGGACAGCAGTTTGCCCTGAATCCCTCACTTTTCTACAGATCGAGGGCAAGCTGTTGAGTTTTCAGTTTCTTCAGCATTTTTCTTGTTGTCAGGATGGAGCGTTGAGGGTCAATCTCCTTGCATGTGAAATTGAAAAACAGAATTCCTTTTTATTTATTCTTTGGATTTCATACAACAGAATCACATTGTATACTTTCTTTTGAATTTTGATTTCTCCATTTAATAGTACTTTAATGAGATTCATACCTGTGGATGGATGTGACAGTCATGTCTTCTTTTCACAGCAGCATATTATACATTACTTTTTTTAAACCACACTGCAATTTATTTATCCTTTCTCCCATCAATGGCAGTTTGGGTTTGAACATGCATGCTGGTGCATGACTGCAAGGATTTTTCTAGGACACTAACCAAGCAGTAGAATTACTAGATTTAAAACATGTGTATGTCCCTCTGTAACAATAATGCCAAACTATTTTACCAAAAAGTAATTCCTAGTCCCATTATTGACACATAAGAATTCTCTTTGCTCTGCTGGTTTGCCAACATTTGATATTATCAGACACTTTTTAAATAGTATTCACTTGGAATCCATGCTAGTAACAAATGATGGTTTCTTGTTTTAAATTAGCATTTCCTGTGCATGGAGGTTGGCCATCTTTTCAAGTTTATTGGTTAGTGTATCTCCTCTTTGAATTCTTTTCCATCATTGTTGTTCATTGAAATATTCAATTATCTATCTTTTATTTATTTGTAGGAGATCATATATTCTGGTGGCTAATCCTTTGATAAGTAGATACAACAGTTCTCTTCACCTAGTTTGTGACACATCTTTTAGATTCTTTATAGTATATATTGGTGGAGAAAATTTATAATGTTTATCTAGTCAATTATGTTGCTCTTTGTTTTGATTATGGAATCTTTCTTTATGCTGAGGTCACATGGATAGTCTTCTAAGGTATGGTTTTTTTAATCATTTTTTTGCCATAGGCTTATCATGTTTTTAAATATGTAAAATAAAACTCATAGCATTTACAAATAAAACCAATGATGTAAAGGTTCAGTAATCAAAATATTGTAAATTATAATGTAGCATTTTAATGCATTATTAAGAGTAAGCAGAAATACAATAGCTGTTATAAATTTTCAAATACTAATAAGCATATGAATTAGTCAGGTTTCCCATTGCTGTGGCACAATACTCAACCCACACAACATAAAACAGGAGAGGTTTAACTTAGCTTACAGTTTCAGAGGGTTCAGTACATAACCATCTGACTACAAGAAAGGAACAACATGGTGGAAGGGTATGGTGTAACAAAGCTGTTTGGTTCATGGGGACAAGGATGCACAGCAAGGAAATAGCAATGGCAAGACATAGGCAAGGAACCAGACCTCAGTGACGCACCCAGAGACATCCAGAGGTATGTTCCACCAATAGCTGGGCAGTTCCCAAACTAATCAAGCTACACAATCAAGCTTAATGTCTTAGATTTTTTTAATCTCTGGGACACAATATCCAACACTTACAGCTTAAAGGAGGACAGATTTACTTTGGTTCATGGTTACAGTCTATAGCTGGCTGGCCCAAAGCAGAAATAGCATGGCAGAGGGGCATAGGGGAGGAAAGCTGCTCATCATGGTGACCAGAAAGGAGGATCTGGAAAGGAAGATGTGCCCTCCAGGTCTTATCCCCAGTGACCCATCTTCAGAGAGGCGCCATTTCCTAACAGCAAGTCAGTTACTGCACCCTCATGACCCAGTCACCTTCTACACACATGAGAATATTGGTGGATGTTTCACATTCAAATCATAAAAATTCATCCTTGGTCCCAAAATCTATCTCTATGTAAAATGCAGTTAGTTGATCTCTGTAAGTCACCACTTTTGATGGTTCCAGCACTGGTGAGAAGTCCAAGTCCAAAGTACCCTCTAATATTGAAGATAAGCTCTTACTTGTGAATTCCTTTAAAAATAAAAAAGAAAATTAAACACTGACAACACACAATGGCATGGTAAACATTTGCCTTCCAAAAGAAGGGATAAAAAGAAGAGATAAAAATGAAACTAAAGAAAGACCAAAACCCATAAAGGCAAATATTAAATCTCAAAGTTCCATGTTCAGCACTCAAGGAAAGTTGTGGTGAGATATAAACTCTAAAGGGCTTGGGCAGCCATGTCACAACGTCATTGCTGGTTGCAGCCCTAATGGCTTCTCTCTTGGGTTAGTTCTGCTCACTGCCTGTGGCTTTTCTCAGATGTTCCATATTCCTAATATCTCCACCTTTTTGGGGTCTCCTCTCTCACAATTTTACACATTGCTCTGTCAAGATGCATACTACCTGACCTTCCAGGTTTTCTTCTGAATCTGGATAGAATTCTCTCTGCCTGTAAAGCCAGCATTGTGAGAATGAAGCAAAATTCTGCCATCAGCTTGAGCAGTAGCCAGGACCCCTTGAATCACAGCTGCAGAGGCTGCTGAGTCCCTGAATATCTGAGAACTCTGAACTGAATGCCATGGAATAAATTCCCTGAAGGGAGCCAGGAAGGAAGATAACCTATCACTATCTGTTGTCTATTTTTATAACTACAGTCTTAGTTTACATCAATGAAAATAATTTTCTGAGCTATATTTGTGAATCTATTGAATTCTATCCACTAATAAATGCATTGGAGGTGTATGGAATCCATTTTAAGAAGTCTCTATATAGCATTTTCTAAAAACCTTAACCTTTTATGATTTTTTTGTTTTGCTTTTTTTCTATCAGAATTTGTTTCTTTATATT
The DNA here is from genome assembly GCF_034190915.1 of Cavia porcellus. NCBI lineage: Eukaryota > Metazoa > Chordata > Mammalia > Rodentia > Caviidae > Cavia > Cavia porcellus. The sequence goes on from NW_026947514.1 coordinate 14,493,516, forward strand.
ATACAAAGTATTTCTTTACTCCCTTTTTATTAATTAATTTGTGCCTTCCCTCTTTGATCTGCTGTGTCATTGCTGACTAAATCTGACTTATTTATCTCTCGTGGGTTCCTATTTCTGGGCTTATTTATTCTATGCATGGCTCCCCATTTTGTGTGTTGGCTCTTATTGGTACTTGGCTTTTAAAATGTGAGTTAGAAATAACTTGTCAAGTCTCAGGAAGAAGCTTATAGAATGTTTATCAAGCCTGCAATGCACCTATAGCCTGTGGACTTATGCCTGTTGGTATATTTCTTTTTTTCCAGGAGAAACTTGCTCATCTTTTTCTTTGTAAGTTTGTCTTCTCCTTATTCCTCCCACACCTAATTAATAGAATTTCAACTGAAGATTTTGCTTTAAAAAGTATACTTCCTAACTCTGTTGCCAATATATAAGAAGTCAACTGATCCTAAATATGAAACCTTATGAAACTCACTTATTTTTATAATTTATTTGCAAAATTATTAGGATTTTTCTATAAAAAGAATCAGATAACCTTTAATTAATGTCTCTTTTGTTTGATTTCCAACTTTTCTCTAACTTTTTTCCCTTGTTTTATGAATTGGCTAGTGCTTCTGATGTAAATAAAGTAGGGATTTTGTGAAAACTTTTAATTTTTATGTGTGATGCTTTTATGGGATTTGGGAATGTATTCTGCACAAAGATAAAGAAATATTCTTTCTAATTTACCAACTTTTTTTTGGTCTTTTTCTTTTTTTATCGGTACCGGGATCAAACTCACAACCACACACTTGCAAGGCAGGTGCTATGCTGCTGAGCTAAATCCCCAGCCCCTAATTTACCAACTTTTAAAAAAGTCATAAGTGGATATCATTAGGTTTTTTGTTTTACTCTTTAAGGTAACAAATATAAGACCACGTGTATGTGCCAATGGGGTAGACCCACTAAAGAGAAACTGAGGATGCAAAAGAGAAAAACAACCTAAACAAAAGTTCTTAAGCACATTGCGGGTAGATTTTTATACAGTTCTTTGATGATTAAGTACGTTAACATAAACCTAACCTATTAATTTCCTCTTGTTGCTTTAACAAAGTACTACAAACTCTGCACCTTAAAACTACATAGATCCCTAGATGTGCCATAAAACAATAAACAACAAACAGTAAACATTCTCATACAGTGCAGAAGGTAAGAAGTCTAAAATCAGATTCACATGGCTAAAGTCAAGGTATCAGGACTACATTCTTTCTGGAAGCTCCATCCAAGAATCTGCTTCTTGCCTTTTGCAGCTCAAACAGACAGCAAACAATCCTTGGCTTGCAGTCTCTTTCTCCATCTTCAAAGCCAGTGGTATAATGTCCTCAAGTGTCTGTATGCTTCTGTTTTAACATTGCCTTCCTTTTATATGACAACATTCATCACTAATTAGGCCTACCTGGAAGTCCAGGATAATGTCATCTCAAAATCCTTCACTTATTTTCATTTATAAAAAGTCTTTCTACTATACTAGGTTATATTCAAAGACTCTAGGGATTAAGACGTGGATATCTCTGACATCCATGAGTTAGTTTTCTATATTTAGCATACATTGGATTACATGTTGGTTTTGTAGGTCAGAACTGGTTCAACACCGACAACTCTATGTGGTTTTACCCAGTGTTTCTCAGCAAATGGAAGCTGCTATGAATACTATTTTAAAAAAGAGATTTTTTTTGCCATAAACTGCCAGCTCCAGGTGTCTCCTGTTGTTTTAGGAATAATATGTTGGGTAATTTCTAGCAGATCAGATGTGTTAGCAAAGCCCCAGGTGTTTAGTACATGTTGTATTTTAGTACTTCCTGGGTCACTACCCTGGAAGCAAAACAGTCTCCCTTCTTCAAGCCACTTAGCTCTTTGCTGTCTTGGAAGAGGCCTGCTAATCCACTACAGAAGTGACTCCTCCCACAGAGTAAGAAAATTACTCTGCTCAGGCAAAAAACTCCTGTGCTCCGTAGCTCCAAAGCTCTCTTGAGGAAGGAGCCGACAGCTGTACAAGCCTTCCATTTTGTAAATGTACATGGCTGTGCCATCTGAGGCCATATTGGAGCCTAAGGCCAAAGCAAAAAAAAAAAAAAAAAAAAAAAAAATCACCAATGCTGATCCTGTCTTTATTTAAAATTTTGGTATTTTGCTCAACATGGATTTTTTGCACCCATTTTTCTTTATAGCTATTTTGACCTATAAAACCAACACACGTAGTTGGCTTTATAAACGAAATAAACTAACAAATAATCCAAACTAAATTTAGTAAACTGAATAATGAACACCAGAGATATCCACATTTACTATTACATTAAACTATTATTGTCCTGATTATTAAGGTGTGTGTGTGTGTGTATGTATGGCACTTCTTAAATTTTGCTTCTGAGACTCATTCCGATTTCCATGATGGTCTACTTTGTATATATTTTCTCTACTGTCCCTTTAGGAGGGACACTCCTGGCAAAAGTTTAAATTTTATCTCAGGAGAAAAACACAAAGCTGTTAGGATTAACTGAGATAACAAGAAAAGAAAACCACCCCTTAACCTCGAAGGGCCCCTGGTTCAAGTGATTCTGTTTTCTGCCAATTGCCTTCTCCAAGTGAAAAAGAATAAACTAATTTTATACCTATTCAGTCCAATAAAGCTCCTTGTCCTACCTCTACCTCCAGTGATAAGAGGCAGGAATAGTCATTTTCCATTGCTAAGCAATGCAAAAGCAGCGCCCGGCATGGGTCATGGCCGCACGGGCTGATAGGGATCAGTGTCTAAAGTTCCTGTTTGCATTTCGAAGTCAACAATAATTGTAGTTCTCTATTAGTGTTCATTAAGATGGTTTAGGTCTGGACTAACTCCAATCTCCACTCAGCGGTTTCAGTGCGTTGTTCTCCTAGGGAAAGAAATATTTGGCAATAAAAACCCTGTGCTGATTTTCCCTTGGGTAGGCTAGGGGGACTCTGGTTACCATCCGCACGCAGTTCCCCAGCCCGGAGAACAAGGTCCTCTTGAAGGTTCGGAAAGAGAGGGGCGGAGAGGAAAGTTCTGCCTCCAGCTGGCTCTCTTCCACCCTTACGGAAAAGTAGGCCAGTGGTGCAGCAGTCTGCGCGGGGCTGGAGCTCTTGCTATTCCCGGGGCAGCAGCGCGCACGACCCCGCTTCCCCGAGGCCAGCAGGGAAGTTTGGGAAGGGCCACTGCGCTTCCTCCCCGCGCTCAGGCCGGGCAGAGGCGCTTCCCAGGGACAGAAGAGCTCGGGAAGGGGTCAAACAGTGGCCTCAGTGTACCGTCGCGGCCTCGGCCAGCGAAGGAGCCGCCCTCGGACGCCGCTGCCCAGGTGTTGACTCAGCCGGCGGCGGGCGCAGCGGCTGCCAGGGCCGGCAGGAGCAGCTCGGCGCCTTGCGTAACCTGCCCCCCGTCCCGGCCGGCCGGCCAAGTCTGCGCTGAAAATAAAACCAGAAAACAGCTTAAAGCAATTAACGAGGATGTTATTCTGCGTTTTCGACCCCATTCCAAAGCACCCTTGCGCTCGCTCGCTGCACTTTCCCAAAGCAAAGTGGCTGCTGGCCGTGCTGTCTTTTCTGAGCCGAGGATTTCTCCGGGCGCTGTAAGCCTGCTTGCGCCCCCTCGTGTACGCAGGCGCCCAGAGACATTCACAGTGTGTGTCCTGGACAGGCCAGGCCGGTGGGAGACATGGGGCCAGAAAGTCTAATGCCCTGAGGTCCGGGTCAGGTGACAGAAAACCGCACTCTCATTCTTGAGTCAGGGCCTGATTTAGGGAATCTGCTTTCCGTCCGTTTGTATTTTGGTCTGACTCCGGACTGTCCTCTCCTGTTTGCAGTGGAGCAAGAGACTTTCTGCCTCTCTAACCGAGGAGAAGTGAAGACCAAGCGGTCAGCACACCTTAATCACACTGAGAAGTCATGGAATGACCCCGTCTTGTGGCTAAGCAGCCTGATCATTCTAAACCCAGACCCCTGCAAGTGCAAGGTTTTTGGTGTTGCTACAGTTGTTAAAATGTGTATTTGTCTCTGTTGGGTACAGAGATAACCTAGGGCTAGGGTTATAATTCCCAAACAACGGGCAGACATGGAAAGACAGGAAGTTCTGAACACTAAGTTCTTTGTATTTTGATAATTGCATGGTGTTTTCCCTTTCTCATCCTTTGTTTTCCTCCAAAAAAGCAGGCAAGAGGGAATTCACTAAATGTAGAAAGAATCTGTTGTGGGGCAAACCAAGATAGAAGGGGCACTGGGGCGGGATGTGAATATCAGGAACCATGGAAACCTACACCGAAGGACTAGCAATCTTAGGATAGGTAGAAGTTTTCACACTGAACATCTTGCGTGCTCAACCACACAGCCCCTCAAACAATCTTCCAGGGTTGACTCCTTTGATTAACATCAAGAAGAGGGGCTCAAATATTTTCATGTTCTGTGCCAACTTTAGGCAACTGAGGAGCCTAAAACCGTGTATTCAGAGTAGTCCTGAAGGTTGGGCATGAGGAAAAGCATCATGATTGATTGGTGATGTCTTCCATGAGCACAGAACAGAGGAAAACTGGTATCCATGGCAACAAGACAAGAAGAAAAGCAAGTGCTCCATTAGAAGAAAGCTAAGCTACCAGGGCCCTTCAGTGGTGGTGGTGGTTATTCCCACATTCAGGGATGGAACTGAGGTTCCTAAGGTCCAGGGAACTTGCTCTTCCCATTTCCCCTTTCTTTAGTGTGTGGAGCCTCATAGGTGACCAGAAGGCTGATGTGAAATACAACAGAATGGAGGCAAGGATGCATCTGATTGTCATGGCCCCTGGGATGATAGGGTGACAGCTCTGTCCCTGAGCATGAATTGGACATGGCCATATGCCCAGTACATGGGTAAGTACTGCAGGCGTGCAGAGAAGGAAGGGCCGTGCAAAAGCTAAGTTTAGATCCTTCTCAGTTACACAACCTCGAAGAGGCAATGACAGAACCAGAGTCACTGCCTGCATCAACCAGTATCACAAGAAATGAGAGGAGAGGTGAGCACAGGTAAAGCAGCTGTCTGCCTCCGACCCCACAGTCCTGCGGACCCGAGGGAAGAAGCTGCCGCTTCCAGGCACATCGGGCTGGCACCACAGGTTGCCTCGGAGCACAATGCAGCCTCCACCTTCCTGGCCCATGGTGCGCCTTGGGCCTTGCTTTCACCATTCTAGTGCCAGCCATCATCTGCTCTTCCTGGAGGTGTGGAGGTATGTGGGCCTCTTGACAGCCCTCCTTGGGTCTTCCCTCGGCCTCCCCTGCTTCCATCCACCTTCTGCTCCAGTGTCCCCTCTCCAGATAGCACCCCATGCGGTGCTCTTTTGAATAGATGTGACTTCACCATCACAGACTTCTGCCACAGGCTTCCCTGTTTCCTGGAATTCTGCACAAAGGAACCTCCATACCGCTCTCCGTGCCAACTCTCCACCCCCACTTCTCTTTGCTTTATTCCCTACCCACATCTGCACCATTAGGTGGCCCCTCTTCTGCCTCAGACCCTCACCCAGACCCTGGTCCCTTAAATTTCACACTGTCCCTCTCTACTTTGCAGATATTTACCACCTCTCAGCTTGAATGTCACCTCCTCAGGGACTTCACAAAGCATCTTAGATTTGCCTTTGGGGCACCTATCACCATTGCCAGCAATTATCTGTAAAATTATTTATGTGACACCTATTCCCTGCTTGCCTTTAAGGCTTCTGAGAGGGAAGCTGGGAGTTTCTTATTTGCAGCAGTATCTTAGGACTTAGCACAGCCCCCAGCGCATTTCCTGGCACCAAACAGATGCTGAACATTATTGATTAAAGGGATAAACAAGGAGAAGAGAGATGGATAGATGGATAGGTGGACAGATGGATGGAGTGAGCAAGTTACAGGAGCTTTCAGAGACTAAAGATGAGCTCTATTCCTTGCCGATCCTATGAAAGCGGTAAGTCCTGTGGATTTGATGCCAACATGCAAGGGACAGAGTGAGGAGAAACCTGGGTTGACCACAGCAGAGGGCAGACAGGGCAGTTCAAGATCGTAGCTATAGTTCCCAGGAGTCTGAGGTTTGCTTTTCCAAGATTGCCAGGAATAAGTGTCCAGAATTCCATTTCCCAAAATATAATTTAAAAAAGAAAATTCCAAATGAGAACTGAACAGATCAGAGGGAAGGGAATCAGGCTCTGAGCATTCATTCACGTTGCTGGGAAAGTCATACAAAAATAGGCCACATTTCCGGGCTTTTGTGGCTGCTTTGAGCCATTCTAGCTGGCCACAGCAACCTAATTGCCAAGCAGTATACTGCTTTGCCGTGGGCCCATCTGAAATCTAAGAAAACACAGAAGTCTAGCAGTTTTCAGGAGTCTGTTGTTTTTACAAGGCGGACTCCATAGACTTGTACCCACTAACTGGTCATGTGAATTACTGGATCAGTTGCAACATAAGAGAAAATGGGATCTGGTATTGTTTTTGGCTCCCTGCTGCCAGCTACACTGGTGGAGGGAAAGTTAGAGAGAGGCTGGTTTGAGCAACTCTGAAAAGTTCAGCAGGGTCCTCCAAAGACAGAAGGTTCAAGAATTCAGTGATGATTTCCCCAGACACCCTGCAGAGGTCTGGGTCTGCTCTCCCAAGGGGAAGACTGATCCTGTTGCCTTCTCATTTGACCATACCAGAGGTGTAGTCTCTGTTCGGCCAGCAAAGACTGTTCAGAGGTAGCTGATGGCCATGGAGAACAGAGGATCCCCTACAGGGCTGTCTTGTGGACAAGAGAGTGTCTTATTCTAGTTACCACAGAGGACAGCTCACCCAGAGAGTCATCCACTCTGTGTACCCACGACACCCTGCAATCTCTTACCCTATGTAGTGCTCACCATTCCTTAGGCAAAGAGCTCTTTGTACAAAGGATCTCATCTGTCTTGTTGGAGCTGGGTCCCAGTCCCTGACACAGGGTCCAGCCTCTGGACACTGATGAATAAATGTTTGCTGATGAGGAAGATGCATGTGCATAAATCCTCATAGATACAGATAAGGGCTGGATGTCAACCACAGCTTTTCAATCACCAGGAAAGCTTAGTGATGGAATGGGCTGGCTTGACAGGAACCAGTGGGGGACAGCAGCTTCTCAGTATCAATTTTAGTCCCCTCGGGGCAGCAGAAAAGCATATAGAAAGATAGCATCACTTTGATATGGGTCCAGGGGCTGCAGTGTCACACGAACTGACAGGGAGTCCTGGAGCCTCAGTGTACCTCTGTGTCTGCATCTGTAAGGTGCGAGTGATGATCCAGCCTGAGTACCCCCAAAGAAGAGACTGAGACCAGGATATGAGTCCAGGAGGTGACCCAGGAAGCAGAAGGGAAGCAACGGTGAGAGAGAGACTGAGAAGGAGCAAAACTCATGAAAAGGGGGCTGTGGGCCCTGCCAGCCTAGTGGGCTTCATTCCTGTTGAGGAGCCAGAGGAATGATGCAGACTGTGCCTCAGAACTGTCAGCGTGAAGCATGAAGTGTCTGACTCTGTCTCTATCTCCTGTCCCCTCCTTCAGGGTACAGTCCCCTACCTTCCAATCTGGATCTGCCTATGAGCTGAGGCTTTCACCCTCTGGCTCAGTGGACCCTGGGGGTGGGGAACTATGGCTCCCCACCACAGCCGGGGGCAGAGGTGGGTGGAGTGGATGTGCCCATCTTGAATACATCCACGGTTACAGAATGGAACGGGAGCCCCGAGCATTAAGGACTTATCAAGTCTGTGAGCACTCAAGAAATAGACTTTGAGTGACTATGAAAGCTTTAAGGAAAATAATATTCTAAAACACTTAACATAGGACCTGATAATAACGTGCCAGATGTTGCTGCTATTATTAGTATTGATTCTTTACTAATAGACGATGATATGTTTTGAGAGGAACAGGAATGCTTTGGAGTAAATTTGTAGCCTTAGGTTTGAGTATGTGCTTGGATAGCTCAGTGTTTGGAAGAAGGTGGAAATGATTACGGCCTTGACCTACAGAATGAAAGCTCCAGACGAGGTGGACCAGCCTCTCAGACATCCAGGCCCACTGGAATTTCTCATTTGGCTTTTATTAAAACTGCTGCCTTTAATAGTCTCTGACATGTGGCCTGATGATTTTCTGAGTCGAGCTGACAGTTTTAAAGCAGGAACAATGGGATTGTGTCAGGGAGAATTACTTGGTAACCCTATATGTCCTAAAATGGTGGCTTAACTCTGGGTATTCATGAAAAACAAGTGCCAAAGTGTTGAGCAGACACCCTGGTGGCTTGAGATCAAAAGGTGTAAAGGAACAAGTGGCTGGAATGTTTTCCATCTTGTAAATCTCCATCTGGGCCAGCTTCAGCTATATTAACCATTATGTACCTCCTGTGGGGAGACTGGGCCCCATGCAGAAAGACAAGGAGAGGCAAGTGGCAAGCAGGAGGGACTTCTTTTTATCTTTCTAGACAAGGTCCACAGTGTAGAGCTGTTTTATGACGTCCTGGACCTCCACTTGGTTGTGTTCACTAAGGAAATCTTATCTCCACCCTGAGCAGACTGGGCCTTAGGGAAAAAGCCAGGTGCTGTTCCCCAGGGCACCATGTACCCAGGATGGGATGGAGAGAGAAAACAGAGAAAAAAGAGAGAAGCAAAAATTAAATACCCCAAAGAAGTGATGGCTTAGAAGAAACCAGTGAGACTTGTCCGCCCCTTGGCACGGCTTCCTCTAGGTTTGGAATTCCCAGATGACAGCTCTCTTCCTGCAGGGACAGTAGTATGGGTATGAGCCTGTCCTAGCAACAACCTACTGCCATCAACTAACTGGGCAACTTGCCAGCCCTCCACTGACTGCCCACCCTGAAGACTGAAGGATGCAGCTCTCAGGCATGCCAGGCCTGGAGAGATGAGTGTGGAAGCCAGGCTGTCTTTTCCCCTGTGGTATATGGTGTTTGGCCCCTCACTGACCAAAGCAAACGCACTTAGCTTTTGCAGTTGGAGGCGGAAGTTTAAAATTACTGTGGCGTGAGCTTCCCTGTCAATACGAATGTATCCAGGAAGCTGAAGGTGTCTCCCAGGACGGCTGTGTCAGGTCTAGCATTCAAATATTTAGTGGCCAAGTAATTGCTGTAATAATTAATTTCTGTTGCTTAATCTAGCAATCAGGCATGTCGCTTTACACATGGGAAAATGTTGGTCCCCTGAGTGTGTGTGTGTGTGTGTGTGTGTGTGTGTGCGCGCGCGCGCGCATGTGTGTGTGTGTTTCTGTGTGCCCATATCTATGTAAAATACAGAGCGGTAACCGGTGTTTAGTTAGGATTTGGAGATCAGTTTGTTGAATAAATAAGATGCTTTCAGGGCTGGGGATGTAAATAGTGGTAAAGTGTGTGCTTTGTGTGCTTTGGCCTTAGGGTCAATCCTTAGCACAAGAGAAAACAAAAAGATGCTTTCAATTTGGATTGCAGCCATAGGTTGAGGAGAAATGCAAAAAAAATTAAAAAGAGAGAGAAACAAAAATTAAACACCCCAAACCTCAAACGCCAACTTTGAGAGAATTTTTCCCAAGGAGGGTTGAGTTAAATGTTATAACTTGCAGGTTGGTTGATGAAAATTTGAAAGCACTGAATCTTATCCAACTCTTACTCTGACCTTTCTGGAGCTGTGCTACTCTATAGAAAATCTGCTACAATACACATGCATTCTTAAATTTTTTAGTAACCACATTGTTAAAAAGTAAAAAGGGATGGCAAAATTATTTTCAATAAGTGCTATTTAGTGCACATATCTGAAATACTATGATTTCAACATAAAAAATATTAATGGGCTTTGTTACATTCTTTCCTGTATACAAAGTCTTCAAAACCCAGTGTATGTTTTGCACTTATACAATATCTCAGTTTAGTTCATCATCTGCCTCATGAGCCACATGTCAAATGTGCAGCAGCCACGTGTGACTGGAGGTCTTATGGGCCAGCACAGAGATACAGGGTGACTGCCCAGATCAGCTGTGTGAAGCCAGCCTTAAACAGAGGTAATGCTTCAAAAAGGAAAGAGCCATGTTGTTGTGTGTATCCCAGGATAATTTGATTCAAGGTATGTGTTTATTAGACACCTCGATAGCTTAGAGTAAGAACTGTATTTTCTCATTCTTAAACCTGTCCTTTGTTTTAATTTTTTTTGCAGGGAAATGGGTTCCCAGGAAGAATACATCGTGAGGACCCAGTAAATGTTCAGGGAATGCCCAGCCCCAGGTGATGAGGAACACAGAGACAGAGCTGAGACTGAATTCACAGACGTTGCCATCGGGTGCTGTCATCACAGAATGGTGGGAGACCACTAGATGTACAGTCTGATATCCTGGTAAATATGATCACATGCCCAAAGGAAAGGAAATAGAGGCTATGCTTACGAGGGGTGACTTTTAGGGATCAGAAGGATGCTTGCAGGCTGGCTGGGGCTTGGTAGGTCCAGAGAGAAGGCATTTAGGGAAGAGGAACCACACTGTGGGGCCCTATGAGCATCCTCCCTCTTCCATGTTCCCTAAGCCTGGAGTAACACCTGGGGTTGGTGGTTCTATTCAAGGCCACCAAAGATGGAGTTACTACACCTCAAGGGCATCAGACTTGTCTATCTTCTGAAAGCCTCCTTTTCCTTTTCCCCCCTCCATTTAAAACTTTCCTTTGCTTGCCCCTACATAATCATTCATGCTGTGTTGAAGAGTTCTTAACCTTCTGCTGGGACTGCACTTCCTGGGCCCTGTGGTTGGATGGGACCATGTGACTTGTTCCAGCCAATGAGCTCTGAGTAGAAGTAAAGGGAACTCTTCTAAGCCAGGGCATTTAATTGTCAGTACAGGACCCCCCCCAGAGCTTACTGTAAAGAACTAGTTGAAGTGGTGGCTGTCCTGAGAATTTTGCTGCTGGCTTGAATGGGCATGTCATAAATGGAAGACACAAATAGCACATCGCTGTTTAAATCACATTCCAGAGCATTGGTGCCAGGATTTGGCCTTGTCCCCTAACCTGACTGATATGCTTCCTCCATCCAGAGAAGACACAATCTTCTTGAGAAGGGCAGGTTTTGAAGAGGATCAGGAGGATAGTATTCAGGAGCCCTGGAATAACCTCTCCCCCACTGCTAAAGAGATCTTGTTTCATGGTCACCAAAGATACTAGGAGTCTCCTTCTGGGAACCTGAAGCTCAGGGGCAAGACAAATCCAGCCCTCATCCCCTTGGTCAAGCCACGGTGGTTTTCACCCTCATGCCTGCATCCTTCCCATATGATGGACAAGTGAATAACTGTAGGTATCCCAATTGATCAGGAGCCTACTGCTCAGCTTCCCCCTTCCTTGCAGCTACAGCTTCATGGTTCTCTCAAGCACCCTTTCCCTTTCTTTGCCCCTTACGAACAGGATTCTGGGGTGGGAGGAGGTACTGGGGATTGAACCCAGGCCTCACACAAGCGAAGCGTGCGCTCTACTACTGAGCTACATCCCTAGCCCCAAAACTATTCTTTAATCAGATTCAGCCTTCCTAGGTGAATGACAGATCTTATACTTACTGTCCATCATCTAACAAAAACACATAGAACCCCAGCCTTCTGTGCTGTCATCTAGGGACACCAAACTGCATTGCATGTGTTCTAATCCTTAAGGAGTTCCATCTATTGGGAGGAAACAGTAAAGCTAGAAATAAAGCTGAAAGTCCAGAGATGAATTTTAAGTGCTAGGACAGCTAGCTAGAGGGGTTATAGGAGCTCTCATCCATGTGAGAAGTCAAAAAGCTTGTAGCTGGGGTGAGTGGGCAGCCAGTGGGCAGAGCAAAGGAAGAAGTCCCCCTCCATAGTACACACACACACACACACACACACACACACACGCCAGCATCACAGCAAGGAGAGCAGAAGTGTGAAAGAAGGATGGCCAGAGAGCTGAGCTGGGCCTTCAGAGAAGGCAGAGTGGCTCGGGGTGAATGGCAGGGAGGTGCTGTGGCCAGCAGTACATTAGTTGGAAAATGGAAGGGGCAAGGGCAGGTCCCCAGGGCCCAGTAACCATGGCAATGGTGATGTGCACAAGCCAGCTAAGAGGCGCTGTAGAAGCTTCAGCAAAGGAATCCCTGGGTTCAACTTGCACGTGGTTGAGGTAGAGACAAAAGTGATTCTGAGACCTGTGTACCCTAGAAGAGCCTTTCTGTGTGCTTATGTGTGTTTCTCTGTGTTTATTTGTGCTACGTAGTAGTTGATAGCCCAGATGGGCCCCCAAAAGATAGGTCCTAGAGCAAAGCATAGAATGGTTTCTTCCTGAATTAGGGCCAAGGCAGGCAATGTTGGGAAGAGAAAAATCATAGGATACACAGGGTCAGAGGGAGAGAGGAACCATCAAGAATGCAAGAGAACCCAGCTGAGGAGGAGCTGTACCCGACTGGGCGGTGTCTTGAACTGAGAGTAGCTGAGAGTAGCTGGAAAGTTGGAACATCCAGTGACACATTTCTAAATAAATTGTGGCACCACACTACAATGTTGCTTTCCTCCATTGCCCATCAGCCTCACCAAAAGTTTTGGTATTGGTGGTTATCAGAGCGGAAATAACCTTGAGGTATGAGATTTAAATTTGAGCCAGAGAAGTAGAAGTGAGAAATGGGGCTCTGTGGTGGCAAAGGTGTGGAAGGCCACATGGGGATTACTGGAGATGGGGGCAGAGTTTCTTTTATTCATGAAAAGAGGCTTCATCCAAATTTCCTTAATGTAATAAAGAAAAGGATAAGGGAAGAGGTGAATATCCATGCAGGTTTTCACAATCCTCTAAAAACACACAGGAAGTCATTGTCCATAAGACTTTAAAATACATCATTGTAGCCATATTGCATGTAAAATGACTATAAGTGATGTTCACAGCATCAGAAGACCCCACTTTGAACATTGCTATTATGGCTTGTGTCTAGATGTCTCCCCAGATCCTCATGTGCTCACAGGTGGAGCTGTTGGGAGTAAATAGACCATGGGTGTGTGATACTAGATTAGTTCACTGATTGGTCTAGCATAATTCTGGTTTTAAATGATGGATTTACTGAAGAGGGAAGACTCACCCTGGATAGGTGGCACCAACTAATAGGCTTGCAGGCTGGATGGAATAAAAAGAGGAAGAAGGAAGTCTTCTGCTTCCTGCCGGCCATGCCATGGACTGTTTCTCCTGTCCTGCCTCTGCGATGTGGCCTTGCCTTGGAACCAGCCAACTATGAACTGAAACCTTTACAGACCTTTCTTTTCTCCTTTAACTTGTGGGTATTGGGTATTTTATCCTAGCAACAAGAAAGTACCTAAGACAGTTTTCTAAGATTTCCCTGGAGAATTTGGTTATTAAAAACTGCTAAAAGTATTTTTACTGGTGAAATGGGTGATGGTAATAGTGTGTAGATGGCTAGAAAGATGTAATAGGCATGTTTCTATGCCTTCCAAAAATTGCCTGAGTCCAGTGACTTAGGTTTAGAACTCGGGTCCTGTCCTTTCTTCCCCTTTCCCAGGCTCCTTTGTCACACATAGCAGAAGATTCTGTCACCTGACCAAATGCACAAGTTTGCTGATTCAGCTATCAGAATCATGTTGCCACCATCTTGGATGAGCCTAAATTAAGGTGTGCTACGGCAATAAAGACAAGCCCATTGCTATGGTTTGGATCTGTAATGTCCTCCAAAGACCCAGTGCTGTTAAGTGAAGTCATTGGGAGCATGCAGGACCCCTACTCTGCCTCTTTCTTTGCTTCTTAGATGCTATGAGGTGAACCGTTCTCCTCTGCTATTTGCTTCCATCATAACATGCTGTCTCACCACAGCCTGAAAAGCAACAGACAAACCAACCATGAACTGAGACCTCTGATACTGTGAGCCAAAATAAACCTTTTGTCTTTATAAGCTGATTTATCCCAGGTACTTCTTACTGCAACAGAAAGCTGACTGACACATTGCTCAACCTCCAAATACAGTGGTTTAGAGTATATGATTTATTTCTCACTGAAGCAACCATCTCTAGGTGAGAGATTTTGGGTGATGGAGCTCCATGAAGTGATTCAGGGATTCAAGTTCCTTCCATATTGCTGCTTTGTCACCCCACTGGGCTGCTCTTGTTTGTAAGGTCAGGTCTCAGTGATGAGTGTTCTCTCTTGTTTCCTTGTAGGAAGCGATGAGGAGAAAATCCAGGAGCTTGGTTTGTCTTTTAAATTGCAGTGTAAGTTTTAAGTTGACTTGGGAGTTGGATTAGCTAACTCCTAAGAGCAGCATGTACCGTTTCTGCTCAGATCTTATTGGCTCAAAATTTATCAAAGAGCCACCACGGGTGAGTAAAAGCAAAGACCTGAAGTTCCTAGGTCAATGGCACCTGCCTGTCTTGAATTTTATTTCTCTGAAGCAAGGGGAGAGTGGATGCTGGGTGCTATGCCTCTGAACCCTTCCTTAAAGTTCTTGTTAAGAACTCAAGAGGAGCAGGGAGGAGCAACCTCCTAAGAACAGGCTGAATCTAGTCTTTGTACCTACTTATTAATAGACACTTGTGTATGTAACATAACCTGGCTGGCCTCAGCACTGCCTCAATACAATGGATTTGATGCTGACACGTTGGAGTCTTGGCCACCCTGAATATGAGGACACCAACATTGCTCTGGAGTTCTTAGGAATGTAGGATTCACAGCTAAAGCCAGACATGCTGAGACAGAATCTTTACAATGTCTCCAGGTGACTTGGGGAGAAGCAGAGTCTCTAGGCACCTTATTTGGTCTACACTTACAGCTCTCCACTGCTTTGTGCAACTGGAAGAGCTCAGATGGCATCTATGATGGTGGTTTCCCAACTGTGACTAAGAACCCACCATAGAACAGTGATATCACTTCAGAAGATCACAGACAGCATTGAAAGAAGGATAGGGTTTAAAAAAAGAAAACACAAAGCATCACACATTGCAAGAATACCTGGTTTTAAAGTATAACTCTTTCAGTAGCTTATGGTAAAAAAACTAACCACGGAGGCAGGGGTCCGAGCAGGACGTTCACAAACTTTGCTGCACACCGTCCTGGGGTTGACACTGTCTCTGATCAGTGCGGGTTTAGCTTCACGTCCTCGCATGTCTGAGTCGTGAAAGTTTCCAGGACACCCGGTGTCTGCTTCCCTTCCTCTTAGTTGTACACACTTTCTTCTAAAGCACAGGGACGTTACCTGAGGCATCTCATCTGACACTAAACCCAAAGTTGCCTAGTTCTCTGAGCTTCGTTTTCTTTACTTGTAAAAAAGCCCCCTGTGCCTGAGGACCTGCAAGGGGCTGGCCCAGGCCTGTCACGTGGACCAGCGCGTCCAGAAGCCTGAGTGTGGAGGGGAGGGGGCGTTGCAGTGACCCACACTTTACCTGGTGACCTTCAGGCGCCCGCACTCTGGACTGGCCCCGGGGTATGTCGGGGAGCCAGAGTCCCAAGTGGCTCCCGCTGCCTGGTCCCAGCCTGGTCACCTGGCCCCGCAGTCTCGGCCAGAGGGCGGTGTGGCAGCGCCACCGTGTGGTTGCGCGACATCAAAGCGCCGTGGCTCTGCAGCTTTGCTTTGGGCTGCAGCAGATGTGGTCAAGTGGATGCAATGCGCGGTGAGGACTGCTCGCAGCGTCACCCCTCCCCCCCCCTTTTTTTACAATGTCCCTGGCCGAGCTGTTAGCGTCACCAGGTACGGAGTGGACGAGGTAGTCTGTGCCCCCTCCCTGCGCTGTGAGTTGGGGAGCGATCAGCGCAGAGGGCACCTGGGTCAGGGTTGTCCGCCCCCACGGGGGACATCGGAACGGTGGCTGCGCGCTGCTGCCCTCAGAGGCCCAGTCTCCGTGCCTTGCAGGTCTGAGCACTCTGGACTCATGAAAACAAGCAACCCCTGCCCCTTGGCTAACTAACGGCTGGGGTCTTTCTAGCCATCGCTTTGCCTCATCCCGGGATCCAGGCTCAGGCTGACTTCTGATTTTCCCGGTGGGGGCGCTGGGGGCTCCTCAGGAGCGTGGCCAGGTGGACATGGTTAAAGGTGACAGGCAAGAAATATCTGCGCTGCCAGACTAGGCTCTGCCTTTGGGCGCACGTTCCAGGGAGGTCTCTGATACTATCCTGATGGGGGTGTGCGTCCTAGGGCTTCGCTGTGCCCTCGGGGATGGGGGATGCGCACACACACACACACACACACACACACACACACACACACACACACAAAGCTAAGCTCTTATTTATTGGTCTTGCACAGGATCAGGTACTGTGCCAAACTCTCAACTTTTCAGGCCACAGAAAGGATGTTGTCCAGAGTCACCCAGTTAGTTAATAAGCAATAGCTGGAAATCGAAATCTGTCTCCCAGGTTACCAACAAGAAGAGAGTTGGCCGCTGGTCACCTTTCATCCTCCACCCAGCTTTCCCCACAAGGTGTGGGGGGTGCCACAGTTTTTACTGAGCAGGGCCAGGGGACGCTGGAGACTTGGGTAGAAGTCACACATCTGATCATAGGTTGCATCTTCTCACCCCTCCCCGCTGCCAACACACCGGAGAGAAACTCCCCGCGCTTCTCTGTCCACAAAATAGGAACTCAGGAGGGTCCCTGACACCTGTGGGTGACCGTGGCCTGTCCCACAGCTTCCTATCTTGACAGTTTCAACTTCCACAGGTGAAGGAGTGGAGACAGATCTTTCATGCGGAGTGTAGCCTTAATGATCTTCCCTGTGGGGGGGGGGGCCGGGGTCCCCATGGGTTAGTGTTCAAGATTAAATCTAGATGTTCTGTCTCCCAGTTTCCTAAATCCATTTTCTCTCGGGACTACTACTAAACCTAATGATTTTAAAGCACCTGACAAATGTAAGCAAAATCCATGCATTAACACATTTATCATTTATAAAACTCTTCTTTTTTCTTTTGATACTGGAGATCAACCACATGCTTGCAGGCAGGCACTTATGCCACTGAGCTAAATCCCTGGCCCTACAAAAACATTTCAAGCAGCATTATCAGCCTCATTGTCCACCTAAGGAAACTGAGGTACAGAGAGGTGAAGCTTCTGGCCTGAGGTCTCAGGGAGCAAGTGACCTCTTACTGGTTTTCTGGAACCCAGACAGAATAAAAATGTGGCCTCAAGAAAAGAGAATTTTTGCCTTAGTTGTTCTATCAATGTCCTGGGATTTTAGAATCAGATTTAATTCACACTGTTCAAGAGCAACAAAGAAAAAAAGATGCTCTCTTGCTTGTTTCTGGAATTCTCCGTGGGAGGGAGATGTTCTCCAGCCTGGAAGAAACAGCATCTCATGGAACACAGAGACCAGTGCAAAGCCCCTGGGATCCCATCAAGCATACTTCGTTCTTTTTATCCTGCATGAGATTATGTTTATGTCTTAAGACATTCATTCTTTTGCAGCTCTTCAAACAACAGCAGAAGATGAAACAAACATTTTGTGTACCTATGTGTATCATGGAGGACCACCTGGATAACTGTTCTTGAAAAAAGCAATTGTCTCCATTTTGGCCAAACCTAGCCCTGTCTCCATGTACTGGTTTGTGCAGAGTTGATTATGTTCTGTCTTTAGCTCCTCGATTGGCTTTAAGCAATGTAAATTAATGGGTCTGGTTGAAGTGCTGATGTGTTGTCTTTGAAGCAATAGGACAGGTCAGTGATGCCCCACCTGTAGCTCTCAAGTGAGCTACACATAATGAGCTGGGACCCAGAGAAGCCATACTGTTGGCTGAGAATGAACCTTGAGAAAAGAGACTGTGACATCTCAGGGCATGAAAATTAAATTTCAAAACTAAAGCACCCATCCCAAAGCACTAGATCCTGCCCCAATCTGTGCTATGCAGACTTCTCTCTCTTTGCATATCACAGAGGTGATTTCAGGCCTCTTACCTAGCCCAGCTCACAGCATTCACAGACTTCCCACCACTCTGACAGTCACTCCCCTCTTCACGACTGAGAAAAATCCAGGGTTGGCCCTGAGTGGAGACCTTTGTTTTGGTTCCAGTTAGCTGGACTTAGGACCTCCTTAGCTCCCCACAACTACAGGTAAGTCTTTGTGTCTTTATTCTCGCCATGGGTTGCATTAGAAGTGGTATATTGGAATTAACTTGTTGGAATTCCAATAATCCCCCCCCCCCCCGGATTACCACGACAAGGTCCAGAAGGGCTTTCAATATGTGTCAGAGACAGTTTTGTGGCATGGCAGATACTTTCCCAGAGTGGCCATCACAGTACATTCCAGCCCACATGTTGCTATAATGTGACCATGGCAATCCCCTTTGAACCTGGGTGCACCTCTGGGACCATGTCAACAAGTTGATCATAGCAGAAGTGATGGTTCAGGACTTCCAAGGCTGGCCCATGAAAGTGCAGTGCCTGTCTGCCTTGCTATCATGGGGTGCTTGCTCCTGGAACTCAGTTGCCATGCAGCATGGAAGCCACACAGCCATATGGAGAGGCCGCATGTGGGTGCTCTGGCTGATGGGCCCCTGAGGTCCCAGTTAGCAGCCAGCATCAATCCTCAGGTGCAAGTGAATCTTCAGCTTTGTAGCCACTCCAGCTGA
This sequence comes from Cavia porcellus, assembly GCF_034190915.1. Lineage (NCBI taxonomy): Eukaryota > Metazoa > Chordata > Mammalia > Rodentia > Caviidae > Cavia > Cavia porcellus. Next base: position 14,512,074 of record NW_026947514.1, read on the forward strand.
TGCTGCAAGGAGTGGAGGTGAGCAGTTCCTGCCAACATCTGCCAAATAAAAATTTGTAGCAGAATAAACGATTATTATGTAGTGAAGCCTCTCTATGAGGGAGGTTTGCCTACAGCGATGGGTAAGTGGAATGAGTTCTCAGCCTCACGTTCACTGTTAGGATGTCCTCTGCAGTGAGCTTCTTCGGACACAGCACTTTCTGAACATACCGGGAGGTTCCTCAAGGGAAACATCTAGAAGCAGATTGCTAGACCCACGTCTAAACCTCAGAGAGGGAGGGGAGACAGTAGATCAGTAAAAGTGAATTGACCATGTCTACTGTAACAAGGATCCACCTTGAAAACTCATTGAGTGACATATGCAAGGCATAAAATGTTAAACAATGGTATCACTTGTGTCAAATCCAAAGAAAACTCAGAACAATGGGATGTTTTAAGGGACCACATGTGTAGTAAAATATACAAACATCCAGAGAAGTGACGCACATATGCAGGGTGAGTGCCAAGTGTTAGCATTATCTGTAACATTTCAGATAAAAAGAATAAAAATGGGGGGGGGGAGAACAGGGGTGCTGAGGAAGTAACTCTGTGACAAAGCCCTTCATTCAATCCCAACCACAAAAAGGAAAAGTGGGCAAGAAAAAACAAAAACAAAAACAAAATAGAAAAGAAAGCATCAAAAACATGAAGGTTCAAAGCAAAATCTAGTGTTGATGTCTGTTAAATCTGGGTTTGGGATATATAAGTAAGCACTGTTATTTTTATTTATTTATATTCCTTGTGTGTGTTTTATATTAATATTATTTTCTTATAATTATGTGAATATTTCACTTCTAACTCAATTCAAAATTATGAATGATCACGTTGTCCCTTGTGATTTTCTGTAATTTACATGTTTGATGATATAAATGATTAATTAAAAAAGACGTGCGATGGGCTGATCATTCCATTCATGCACCTGACCTCTCCTTTCCCATCGTGCACCTTTCCTTCCTACATCTCCCAAGGAAATGACAAGTGGGAGGGGAGTGGAGAGTAGAGCTCAAAGGTAGAAACCTTGTCTCATATGTGTGGATTTTATCTCTGATACTGCAAAAGGAAGACACACCACACTTTAACTTCCCTGCCTCTACGTGAGATGGACCTCTGCCTGGACTAATAACCTGGAGATCTTGTTTCACAAGTGTCATGGTTTATGTTGGTGGCCCCCAGGCCTCATGCATTTGCATTGTGCACTTGTTAATGGTTCATTGTCTAGGGCTTGGATTGGGGTGTGAGTGCTACACAGGCCTAGGGGTGGAGCCAGGATGTGATGTAATGGCAGGAAGAAGGTGTCTCTCTCTCTTGCCCAGTTTCCGCCTTGCTGTTTTCAGTCACCATGAACTGCAGCCCAGCCATGCCACCCTGCCTTAGAGCCAAATGAGTATGGACTGAAATCTCCAAAAACTGTAAGAAATAAATCTTTCCTTTCCCACTTTGGGCTTCAGGTATTTTGTCTCAGCAATGAGAAAAAAGTAAGACAACAAGTCATCCTCACATTCTACATATGCAGTCTTAAATGCAGTTGGGTAGTAATAATGGGCTACGTTGTATGGAATGTATTATACATGCCAAGCACCATGTCAAATGTCCTGCATATGCCTTCTTCTTAAAAGGAAGTCCTGCTTTGTCCTTTTTTTGCAGCCAGTTTATTTATTGTTTTTAAGTTCCTTGTGTTGTTATTATTTCCACAGACTCTTGATGGCAGAGGGAAGTGAACCTAGCCCTTTTAGAATCCACACTGTTGGCTATTAGGCTGATCTCCCTCTGTGGGAAGCTGTGCACATTATTCTCAAGTTACAGTGAAGAAACAGATTCCAAGAGTGGCTCCCTCCTGGCTTGCCTGGTAAGTTACTTGTCCCTCCACGTCCTCTCCAATGTTACCCCTTTGGGGAAGCTGTCCTGCTGGTCCCCCATGAGAGCAGTGTGTCTCCCACAAAGGGTGCTGACTCTCCTCCCTCCTTGGCTGCCAGGTGAGCTGCAGAGTCAGTCTGGGCTCTGCTCATTTGTATTCGCTGCAGCTAGACCACCACCTGATGCCCTATGGGCGTCTAGCCTTTCAGAAATGAATCTTGATTAGCACCTGCCTTGCTTGTGTTCCAAGCCATCTACATGCCCATTAACTCTGATGAGCAACTCATTTCACCTGCGTGAGTAATAGCACGGTTTGTGCAAAATGGCTCACAGCTGTTCTGGTAATTTCCTTAAAATGGAAACAGGAAATCCCCACTCACCTCTATGCAAGAAACCCAACCCAAAGGACTATCCAACTTGAGGCCTTAGTTTCATAAATAGATGCCCTGGAACCTCCATTAAGGATAATAATAGTAGTGCATGAGCAAATGTGTATGGAGCACTTAGCTTGTGCTATGGAGTGAGCTAAGTGAGTTACATAAGTGTAGTTTGGAAAACTAAAATGGATTATTGCTCTCCCCACCACCCCGCCCCGCCCTGCCCAGAATAGTGTGCTCTGGTTTCTATGTTAGAGATGCCTTAAATCAGAATTGTCCCCAGTGGGAAGACTTGAAGAAGAGTCTGAGCCTCTTAACTCCAAAGCTTTGTCATGTTATCATCACAGGTGAGAAGACCCTGCACTGCATCCTTTGTGAGTTGAAGGTAGCATTTGTCACACTCTGGGGAGCCTGTGTGGCAGGAGCCTCTGATGATACCACCATGCTGTGCTTGTGAACATCACTTTTCAAACTTTATCAGGGAGTGCAATGCAACACTGCTGGAATGATCTGCACTGTGACACAAGAAGTGACAAAGCCTCTTGGATCAATCTTGCTTTTCTCATGAAGTTTGAAAAGTGTTGCTAGGGCAGTACATTCTCCTTCAACACCACATTCAATTCGGCCATTTACACTCTCCTGTCATGTCACATTAAAGGAAGCTAAAGTCATGCAGGACAGCCTCAATGAGGTAGCCAGGTGGCCTCAGGACTGTGTCTCAGTTTCCTGTCTGAGTGTTGGCATTAGTTCTGTCATCTCGCTACTTAGCATCCTCCAAACATTTGGGGATATGGTGATAGCCAGGTGAAGTCTCACATGTGACAATTTCGTTAAACACTATCAAATCTATGCTATGGAACATTCTATCTGATTCTGTGAACATTTCAGGAGAAATTTTAAGTTGGATCTCCGTTTTCAAAGAATTCAGTCCTTGACTGCACAAGCAACATAGAAAATTATGAAAATCTTACAAAAGAGTTGAGCATATATTTTATGACTGGGCTCAAATGTCCATAAGGAGAAAATAGAGAACAATTATTTTCAATGTTAAACACAAAACGAAACAAAAACACTGCTTTCCATTCTAGCCCCCCCCCCCGCAAAAGAAAGAATTGGAACTGATTCTCATGAAGGTCAACTCCTAATTTCACAGGTCTTGATCACCCACAGTAATAGAAATCAACCTTTATCTCCTTTTTTAGCTATTTGAGAACAGTTTGATTAGGTTCCAATTGGAAAGTCAGCTGCAGCTGAAAAGTATATGCTTATCACCTTTCAGATGTTCCAAAGTCAACAATTAGGCAGAACTCAGGTCTCCTTGCTTGGGCTGTTGCTAAAATCACTAAGGTGGTACGGAGACATTTTTTCCCTAAGCAAAGCCATAGAGATTTCTCTAGAAAACTATGGTTTTATGTCTATAGACAAAGCATTTGACAAAATCCAGCATCCTTTCATGAAGCTGCTGGCCCATCAGTAATTGCTATTTGTGATTAAGGGAAAGATGCATAAGACATGACCTTGTATGCAGAAATTCTAAGAAATCCACTAAAGAATTGTAACAATATTAAAAAGTTCAACATGTCACTGAGAACAAGATCAATATGAAAAAATCGACTGCATTTCTATATCCCAGCAATGGACATTGAAAATGAAATTGAGAGAACTCTTTCAATAAAATGAAATGCCAGAACTGAATTTTTGAAAGTGCAAATCTTATACACTAAAAACTATGAATCATTACTGAAAGCAAATAAAATAGTGTGAGTAAATGGAAAAATACCTCATGTTCATAGATTGGAAGACTTTAAGGCAATACTTTCTAATTTGGCCTGAAGGTTCAACACTTTCCTTATCAAATTCCAGACTCCCTTTTGGAAAATATAAACATACTGACCCTAAAACTCATAGGGGACCCAGAATAGCCAAATAATATTGCATAAGAAGAACAAAGTTGAAAGGCATTTTCTGGTATTATATGCCACAGTGGTCAACTGAAGTGTGATATTATCTAAATGAGGAGACACCCACAGAATAATGAAATACAATTGAAGATCCAGAAATAAACCCTCACATTTATTACTAATGGATCGTTGAGAAGAGACATTTCTCTAAAGAAGATGTACAAATGAAAGAGAGGCAAAGAAGTTAAACATTATTATTCATTAAGCAAGTAAAAAGCAAAACTGCCAAGAGAAACTTCTTCATTCTCACAGGGAAGACTATAATAAAAGGTCAGATAGTATCAATCTTGGCAAAGATATGAAGAAATTAGAATCATCAGACACTCTGATGAAGACATAAGATCACACAGCTACTTGGAAAATAGCCTGGTGGTTCTGCAGTTAATGTAGTTACCAAATTAACATATGAACCAGAAATTCCACTCCTAGCCACATACCCAAGAGAAATGGAAACATACAGCCCCACAAAAACCCACGTAAGTGTTATGAACACTTTACTCACCTAATAGACAAAAAGCACACATAACCATCACTGATAAGTGCTGAAGGAAACATGGCATATTCTACAATAAAATATTAATTTGACCAAAAAGAAGAAAAGTACTGATACATATTATAACATGGATGAAACTTGAAAACATGATGCTAAGTGAAAGAGGCCAGTCCCATACATGCTGTAGGATTTCATTTGCATGAAATCTATTGGCGGAAAGACTGAGACTGACAGCTAGAGAAAAATGGGCTTGCTTTGGGGGAAGCCAATGACCTGGAAGGGATTGTGGTGAATATATATCACAACTCTGTGAATATATGAAGAATCATTGAACTACAGTTATATTATTTAAATTGGTGAATTGTACAGTATAATAATATATGCATGTTAATACAACTATTAGAAGTATCAGTGGGTTTATAGCAGCATGGGGGACAAAAGAAGCAATAACAAATTAAATGCATAATCAGAAGGCCCAGTAGGATTTCAGAAATGCTGCAAAGTATACCATCGTGGAATTTAGGAAATGTGATATTTGTACATGAGGACGTTACATCTCAGAGAGTTAACAACTTGCTTGAGGCCTCCTAATTAGTAAATGTCAGGGCATAGGTGTAGGAGTGACACCAACTCTAAGGAACACAAGTCTTCACTTCAAATTTAGTCTGAGGAAAATGACCACATGGATCTTTCTAAGGCTACACAGAGTCATTCTGATAAGGCACATGGACCCAGGGGGCTCTAAGCGATACCATCTTCCTTTGGAGCCTGGCACCCACCTCCCCTGCTTCTTAGAAGTGGAATTGATGAATTCCTAAAGAACACTGCTGAACCCTAGAGAAAAGAATATTTTACTCGATAGAGATATCCAAGTTGTTCTGAGTCGATCTGAATTCCTTCCACCAGGCTGAGAATGCCTGTTTCCCCTAATTTTTTCACTTATTGCTGGGGGAAGGAGGTATCTGGAATCAAACTCAAAACCTTGCACTTGACAGGCCAGCACTGTGTCACTGAACTATATCCCCAGCCTACAGCTCCCCCTAACTTACAAGCATGACATAATTTGCCAGCCTGCATTAGGGAAGTGCCATGGGCCAAACAACAACCCCTAAAGATGTCACTCCCTAATATCTGTCAATATCACATGATACAGACTAAGGATCTTTGCAGATGTGATTAAACTGGGGATTCTGAGATGGACCCAGTGTAAGAACCAGCATCCTTTTAAGAAGGAGGCAGAGGGAAATTTGACCACCAGAGGAAAAGAGGTCCTAGTGATAGGGGCTCTCAGAGGGCAAAGATGCCATATTGCTGGCTTTGAAGTTGGACAACGAGGCCCTGAATCAAGGAATGCAGCTCATGATGTTGGAAAACATCGAAGTCTTCTCCCTAGAATCTCCAGAGCCAGCACAGCTCTGTCAATGCTCACATGTTGATTTCAGCCCTGGGAAACCATTTCTGACTCTGTCCTCTAAAATGGTAAGTGAGTGCATTTCTGTTATAAACCACCAAATTGATGTAATGTGCTTTGGCAGCAATAGGTAACCAACACAGGCAGGAGGCTTAGTGCAGAGGCATTGGGAAGTTGCTGCCTGCATCGCCCTCCTCTGTCAGGTAAAGCAGTCTTCCTCTAACCCAGGCCTGTACCCCTCACACTGCAGGGACAGAAGCCTTCCTGCTTATTGATCCCCATAGTCTTAGGGAGCAACTTATACTACCATGGTCTGTAAGCAGCATGTTAAAACATTTCCTTCATCCACCCATCCATCTCTTCAAGAAGATGCTAACAAACAGCATCTTCTCCATCTCACTGTGTTTCCAGCATGTTTATTACCCTTTATAAACTGCTGCCACAAACCTCACAGGTAGACAAATATGGGAATTTTACAGCATTTGCTTTGTGACTCCCACAACTCAGCAGTAAGGACTCTGCCAAGGAGGAAGTGGAAAGGAGGGAATTACCTCAGTTTCCGGCAGCTAAGTGGTCTGGTTCAACCAGGGTTCTGTTGGTCTCTGGGGCAAAGAAAGTAGCCAAGGTTCATGGTGGATTTCTGCAGCCTGCCTGGGGAGAGGTATGGGTTAGGAGAAATCAATCCGGAATTTGATGCATGCATTCAGAGGTTCAAATTGAGTTCCCTGAGAAGGGGAAGAAAATAAATAGCTGGCCGACTAAACTACATCTAAATAAAGAGCTTTGGAGGTAGATGTGTTGTGGGAAGGGCCCATGGTTTACACACAGCTAAGATGGCTTGATTAAAGTTCAACGTGGCTGTTTTCAGATTTTAGGAGTACACAATGCACACACACACATTCCTATGTCATCCCCGGTTTCCTAGCTCTGGGACACCAATCCCTACTCTAGGCCAAGCAAGTGACAATGCTCAGGGCAGGCTGTTCCTTAAGCCACCTGTTAAAATAATGCCCAGCTCCTCTCCATCCTGCTCTGCGGCAACTGGATCCAGCCACACAGCAGATGACGGTCTAATTATCCCAAGCATCAGAAACTTCCTCTCTAGCTTTAATGTACCTTGACAAGCCGGTGGTTTGTCATTCTGAGGCCTCTTAATTGGCTGCATGATTGACACAAGTGTGGGGGGGTCTTTTTATTTTAAGAATTGAGGAGAGCCTATGACTTCAAAATTAGCTCAGCTCTGATTCCAGGAGACCTAGTTTGCACTCAACATGGGCTAGAATATGATTTTTTTTGCAGTTCCTCTGATCCTAGGTAGCTAGCAGGAGTGACAGGGACAAAAAACAACTTCCTGTTTATTATTTAACTTTCTCCAAATGTTTCCCCAGCCCTGGGCTGACTTGACATTCCTTTGCAATGGCATTTTAAAGACTTCTGTAGTGTCTTCAGCAGATGTGACTTGACACCTTGTTTTGACTGGATTTTGTGTGAAAACTTTCTGGGTTGCAAGCTACGGGAATCTATTTTTTTAGTTTATTTAACTTAGAATTCCAAAAGTTGAGCTATTGGTATCCATAGCTATATTTAGTGCATAAAGAAAGGGCTCCACCATTCTCTTTCCAAATATTAGCTCCACCATCCTTCTTGGAAGTTTTTTCCTCAATGGGGTCAGAAAGGTAATCTCTGACATCATCACCCTTACAAGACTCTACTCATCTGCTCCCCCAGGAAAGGCCCATAGTTCTCTCTCAGGGTCCACCGTATACCAGCGTCCATGGAAGGGTCTGACTAGGTCATCCACAGTCTCTTGGCCTAATCAGTGGAGGTAGGAGAATGGGAGCCTATGATTGGCCAGACCCAAGTCATGTGACCAGCAGTGCTGGGGCTGTGATTGGTTTTGTGAACAGAACAGTTAAACAGAGCAAGCGCCTTCCCCTGGGAACAGAAATGGCCAGCCAGGCCAAGAAAACAAATTCCTCCTCAGATGCCAGAATGGAAAATACTTCATACTGAGTCCCCCAGGAGATCCTGGAACCCTAATTTTTTTCCTTCTAAATATCCTCTTTCTGCTCTGACAGCTGATCTAGTCATGACAGGCTACCCTGAGCTGTCAACCGTGCTGGTTCTGGAAAAGTGGGAGGCAGGAGGGGCTGCGTCTTCGAGCCCGGGTACAGATGAGGTGAAATAGATAGCTTCACCTCCCCCCAGGGACACCTCGCCGTCTGCAGCAGCTTCTCCTAGAGGAGGGCAATAGCTGGTCTTTTGGGGCAGGAGTGGAGAAATGCAAGGGAAACATCAGCCCACGGGGACCTCTGACCTGCCTGCAGCCCTGCCCTGCCCTGCCTCAGCCTCTTTGATCTGCTTGCATTGGTTGGCTGATGCTGGCTCAGTCTCCCTGGAATGTCCGATTTAAAGCTAGGAAAGCCTTGGTTTCATTCCTATTTAGGACATTTTGAAGTTTCAAAGAGCACTGTTTCCTCATTTCAATTTTCTCCCCTTTTCAGCGGTGTCCTTCTCTCTTTCTAGGAAATTTAACAGGTTCTAAACTGAAAGGGAGGAAAAGCTTTGGGAAGCTTTTTGTTCTATTAAAATTAGCCCTTGATTCGTACCTGCTGCCATTCTGAAAACTTTAAAGAATATTTGGTTCTTGGTCTTTTATAGCTTCTTATATGTGTTTTAGAGTTTCTAGTGGAAAAACCTTGGAAGGAATTGGTCTATTTCCCCTTTGAGGTTATAGCCCCCTAAGTCACAAAGACCTCAGCTTGAATGTTTCAGGGGGTAAGGAAACCTCTCCCCTCCCACCTCTCCCTCTCCTGCTCTCCTGTCTCTCTCTCTCTCTCTCTCTCTCTCTCTCTCTCTCTCTCTCTCTCTCTCTCTTTTTCTCATTGATTCTATTGAGGCATCCTAGATAGCACCAATGGCTAGAATATTCTTTATTTGGAGAGCAAATTTGCTTGTTTGGTTTTAGTTCTGGCACACAGAATTTGTCTCCTGTCCCTTCTCTTCTCTCTTAGTTAATGTTTACTGCATACTCCCTTTGTCCAGTGCCATGGTAATAGCTTGTCATGCATATCTCACCTGATTTTCATGACCACCTGTGATCGAGGCAGCATTACCGTGCCCATTTTATAAGTGAGGAAACTGAGGCACAGAGAGTCACCAAGCTGACTTGTGAGACTGGTGTCAGGCCAGAGTTCATAGTATGAGGTTCTCTGCAATTTCTTTAACAAAATAAACCATACAAATTCTTTTTTTTTTTTTTTTGGTCTTTTTCCTTTTTTTTATTGGTACCAGGGATCGAACTCACGACTGCCTGCTTACAAGGCAGGCGCTTATGCAGCTGAGCTAAATCCCCAGCCCCTAAACCATACAAATTCTATATTCTGAGTAATATGATACTAACCTGATAGCCTTTTATTTTTATATCCTTTTATACCTTCACATTATCTTGGGGGAGAGGATGACCATTACTGAGGAGCAAAGAGGAGGCTGTGTGGAAACCTAACCCAGACAGGACAAGAAGACAGAAGTGAAACTGAGCCCCCGAGTGGCCTGGGTCCCCAACTCTAAAGGTGAGGCTGAATCATCCCAACCTAGGGAGAAGACATTGTGCTGCGCCGACAAGACACATGCTTGAGAAAAAGCCCAGGATTTTCCTTTAGACCATGACAAGAGCCAAGGTGAACTCCACCCTTTAAGAAATGGGCATACCCTTTAGTGTCACCCACTTTAAAGAAAAGCTACATGAAGCTGATCAGCTAGTAAAATATGGAATTTGAGCCCTTGAAGAAAAGGAACAATAGAAAGTACTGCTAAACAACTGGCCACATTTGCTACTTTCTGAGGGCAATGTAGCCTTCTGGGTTCCGCAAAGAATCAGATGTGGTGGGCAGACTCATTCCAGGATGTTCCACGAGGCTCCATAAGTCAGTCACATGATGGGCTGAGAGAAGGAATGTTTTGTATAAGAAATCCTCAACTCTGAACATTGGTGTAAATAAACATGTATTGCCTTCTTTGAGGATTTTCTGAGAATCTCCTTGGGGACAGTTTGTGGTGACTTACTCAATGCAGATGGAATAGTTACTGCCTAGCTTATTACTATCTTCATTTTCTCTTCTCCCAGTAGAAAAATGTAACTTGCATTAATCCAACTATTTAATGTAGTTTGTGTACAGGTTAATGTTTCCTTTTACCCTGATGTTCCATGGCTTTTTACCTGCACAATAAAGTAAAACCACCTCAGTTGTTCAGCCTCCACCATCTGTTCCCATCCTGCCCCTCCCCTACCATCTCCCACTTCTTTCCCACAGGAATTTTTATTCAAGGCAATCCTGTCTCCTGAGCCCATGAGCTGATGTCCTTACTTCTGAACCATAAGTCATTCCATCAATAGCATGTCAGCATTTTGGAGAAGGAGAAGAAGAGGATTAGGGTCCATCTGGGCCAATCATCTTCAACAAGTTGAAGAAGTAGGATTTTGCAACAGATTCAAAACTCAAAAACCAGCTATGCCTAGAAGACACCTCAGAGAAGTGATCATTTCTAAATACTAGCAATAAAGCAACCCACCACAGGCAATTTACAAACAACAACCCAGGAATTAAATGCAAAGAAAAGAAAAGAAAAGAAAAGAAAAGAACAAGATACTTAAACAAGATGCAACCCCAGACATCTTGTTCATCAAAGGCAAACCCAGGGGAGTGATGTGGTTCAATCCAAAAGCCTCCCACCTGGCCTCTCTTAAGTACTAACAACAAAGCAATTGAATGAGACTCTAGAAAAAAATCAAATCAGAAATAATTTCTCAGATAACTTCAGAGAAAGTTATCACAATGAAAACCATGCTTAGTGACTCTGGAACAGATATAAATTAACACAAAAAATAGAAGAGATTAAGAAAATGATGGAAGCCATGACTGCTCAGCATAGGAAAGAAAGATTTGAGCAGATATTCAGAGAATAAAAATTTCATTGAAACTATCATCAGCAGAACGAGTCAATGTAGGGCCAGAATCTCAGATATAGAAGACAGATTGCATTTAGTGATCATGAAAACAAAGGTGTCTTAAAAGTAGCAAGGGACCACGTTCTCGTGGTTCTCAATCCAGCAACTGCTAGATGATGCAAAGAAGAATAACAAAAGATTGGTTGGAGTTAAGGATTAGAGTTCAGTTAAAGAGAAAATACCCATCATTACCAAATAGATGCACCTGCAGTGCTATGGGGTGACATTTGTCCAACCCTTCATCGAAGCTCCTAAACACACAACTTAAAGATGTATGTAGTCAAATGATCATGGGAAGTACTACCTATAAAATCTTCTCTTGCAGATCCAAAACAATAGTAGCAGTAGCATATGAAGTCTCTATTAAGTCCTATGATAAAGAAGCCACTTTGCTAGTGCTTAATGGCCAAATAAACAAGCTCATTTCCTCAGAGGAGGACTTTGTTTCATTAATATGCCCAGGAAGGGTTTTCCTGAACATAGGAACATCAGCCTTAAGAAAAGTGAAGGGGAAATGAACCAGTGCTCTGAAAATCGGGGTATTTAATGAACATTTCTCCTGATGTAACAAAAAGTATCTTTACCCCCCCCCCCACACACACATATACACACAAACACATTCCCTTCAACTCTTTACCCAGAAGGAACTTACCCTGCCTTCTCTAGCAGACTCCCAGACTTTTCTACTCACGTTTGAGTAATAAAGCACTGCAAGTCCAAGAGTCCAAACACACTAACTAGAGTGCTCTGCTCCAGCTATTCAACCCATTTTCAGTGTTGGCTTAGTTCAGGCTTGGCTCTGACTGTCACCTGCAGTGGAAAGAAAGGAACTGCTGGCTCCCCACTTCCGGTGCCTGACTGTTTACCCCTGCATCCACGCCCACTGTGATTCCTGCCATTCTTCACTCAAAGCTGATAGGGAGAGAAGAGGCTCGGGAGAGGACAGCCTGTGCTCTTGTGATGTGGCTCTGTGCTCTCTCCATTTGCTTGGTGACCGTCAAAGCTGGCCGTCATTGGCAGGCTTTATTTGAAGCGAGTCCCTTTCCCAGACAGTTTTCTCATTTGTACATGTGTCACTAGGTTGCAATCAAATGAGTTATTTGGAAACATATGCTACAAAGTCTTATCCAGATTAAATGCTGTAGAGAATGAGTGGAGAGGTTTTGGAATCAAAGGGCAAAGAGACATTAATTCTAATCAAATGCTAGAGAGTGAGTTTGTTTCTGCAGCAATTTTGAAGCTGCCTATTGAGTTATTGATCTCCATTTGTTAAGGGACAGAAGGAAGAGGTGTGAGATGGAAAGCTTCCCAGGTAAAGGGAGAAGTCAAAACAAAGGCAATAAGGTGGGAATTGATGTGTGTGTTTAAGAAACTGCTGGGGCACAAGGGTAGGGAAGGGATTAGGGAACAGGGATTCAGGTAGAACCAGGGCAGCCTCTGAGCATGTACAGGATGTGTGATCTTTTCCATGGTAGCACCTGTGGCTGGAGGAAGGTGGTCCTGGAGATTGAGAGGCTATTGAAAAGGTCCTTGTGGGAAACTCATAACTCTGGCAAGATCCCAACACAGAGCTCTGTGTGTGTGTCAAAGTGGGTCTGAGTTTGGGAAACATAGCACAGGAAGAGCACCAGATTCAGCAGCAAATTGCAGGAGCGAGACGAGGCACTGGCTAGGGCTCTTGCACAGAACCATTGACCAGGGAGGAGACCTGGAAAGAAGGGCAGGTTGAGGGAGGAGGACAGAGATTCACAGTGCTCTCTGAGCACTTCCTAGGTTTGCAGCAATGGAAATTTTAAAGTCTGCTTATGCTATTGATGAAAAGGACCAGAGAACTTACCGAATGATAAAGGTATTTAATCAAAAGTAATGTTGCCTCGGAGTGTGATCTAATGTCTGTCAGCTTAGAGGGTGCAATTAAAATTCTCAGGGAATAACCTCGTTGCCTTCCTGGAGTACTAGCATTTGTCACATTTGCTACCCCTCGGCCAGCAAGGCCCCAGCTGTGTCCTCTGTGACACACACAGTCGTGTCAGGAGCCCTGGGGAGTTGAGAGCACACCCCAAGAGAGACTGGGGGAACATTTTCAACCACTTCCTTTCCTTTCTACCCAAGTGTCCTCCTTTGATTTGAAGACACCCAGCCCTTGGTCTTCAGCCCAGCCATGAGGAGGCTTGTCCAAATTTTGCCCATGGCAGCAGCAACAGGTTATTTAAATAAGCCATCTTGAGCTGTGTTATAGCTCAAAAAGGACAACAGAACAGTAAAATTGTTTTGTTTCCCTTTCAAAATTTCCCACCATTGCTATAACATTTGTTTATTTTTTTCTATATTTAAGCTGTGTCTATTTCAACTCTACCTTGAAAGGTTCCATAGTCCATGGAAGGTTATGGATGAATAGAGAGACTGAGTATTTCTCCTCAGCAAGGTCATTGGTCCCACCAGACATCAGCAACAGCAGGCAGCATGGAGCAGAACAGAGCAGAGCACAAGGGTTTACCTGCGTCTGTGTTGCATACTTTTTATGTGGGTTATCTCATATTTACATTCTTACATAGTCCTGTAACCAGCACTTGCATGTCTACCTGTGATAAGTCATGGTTACATGAGTATATCCCACTGTGTATTTGTTCTGGACAAGCAGGGTCATGTCCCCAGGTGTCCTAAGACGCCCCTGATCTTTGAAGCAGTCTGAGTGGTTCCTAACAACATAATTTACTTTTATTACTTAAAATTAATAATAAAAGCTAACATTTATGTAGTACTTTGCAATTTCAAATGTGTTTTATATCCATAACGCCTTTAACATTCACTAAGCACTATGTTTATCACCTGTTTTACAGGTGAAACTGGAACCAAGAGAAATTGAATGAGTGAATTTCTCAAAGATTTGGAATCTGAATGCTCAAACAGGGTTTCCATGGCTCTGAGGGTTGTGCTCATGCTGAACTTGGTTTCAGAAGTGCTGCCACTCAGTGGACCTTTCCTTTTCAAGCCAGCCACTCTACAGCGAGGAAGCCCAGGTCACTTGGAGAAACCAATTGCCCCAGCTCAGATTCTGCCAGGGCCAGCACCTATCTCCAGTCATGTAAGTGAAGAAGCCTTCGGTTGAGAACAGCCACTATCTTTGGGGTCTTCCTGGTGAAACCACAAACATAATAAATTAGGGACAAGCTATCTCATGGTGTCCGGTCCTGAATCCTGGTTCCTCCCTCCTGTGTCACCATCAAAATAGGAAATAATAATAAGGGTTGTTGTTTTAAAGTATAAGTTTAGGGGCGATTCATTTCATACTAACAGGTAACTAATATACCATCATTCTATCATGCATACCACTTTTTAGCCTTTGTTTTCCAGATTGAAGGGGTCCTTGCTTGTTAAATTCATCTCACATGGTTTAGTATTGCCCTTGGAATTGCTGAGTCATAGCTCAATTTGTGGAACAGCATTAGCATAACTCTGAGGACCATTGTTAGAGTACACAAGGCCTGTAGGGACATCGCGTTTGCATGAGAGTCACAGGGTAAGAATAGGGGGACTTAGGAAGGAGAAAGAACTGGAGGAGAAGGAGGAGAAGGAAGAGGAGGAGGAAGAAGAGAAGGAGGAAGCAGAGGAGGTAGAGGAGAAGGCCAGAAAGATAAAAGGTAAGGCAGGTAACGGGTGGATTGCATGGCTAAGGAGGCAGTGGACCCCTCCAGGTGGCCTTGGGTGGCTTGGTCTTATCTCTGACTTACTTCCAAGGAGGCCCTAGGTGACCTTCTCCACGCAGGAACCTGATGAGTCACACACAGCCAGACAGCGCGTGGGAAGATGTCTGCCTTTCTACCTTCTGGCTGGGGGTGCCAGCCGGGCATTGTCAAGTTTCGGTCTGATAGAGCCACTCCTTCCTGTCTGGCTCTGTGCTGGGCTCTGGGAACACGAAATGCTCCAAATCCTTGCCCATTAGTAGTCAGCCTACCTGGGAAACAGAGTTAAAAATAGTTTTGGCACTCTGTGTTTTTCCCTCCAGTGGAGTTCTCAGTGAAAATGTAAATGGAAGTTTTGAAGTGCTGTGAGAGAGAGACACACACACACACATGGAGGTTGAGGTGGGGGTTGTAGGGAAGAGGAACCTTACTGTGTGAATTTAATTAAAACAAAAATACTGCTTTTTATGTTTAAAGCACTTGACTGATGTTACTTAATCATCTGGGACTGGTTTAATGGTTGGCTCTAGGGAATTTGGTAAATAAAAGGAAAATAAATATTTCCAAATTGAGGTGACTGATGGCTGGGTTGTAGTTAGGAAAAATGCAGTTGAAAGGAGCTGAAAGCAAGTCCATCTGGCTTGAGTAAAGTGGGAAGTTATGACAAATGTAACTCAGAAGTGCAAGGCTGAGTTCAGACAAAGTTTGGACTCAGGCATCCTCATGGAGCCTCTGTTCCTTCCCATCACTAGGACTCTGATGTCTCCCCCGTTGACTTGCTACAGTGATCCTGACTGCTCCAGGTGCCACCGCCCCAACAGACACACCTCATGGTGGTAAAATGGAAGCATAGTTCCAGCCCTGAATCTTCTCGGAGTCACCCTCTACTAGTTCAGAAGAAGTCTCTGGTCGGGTCAAGTACCCAGTTACGAAATCTTTAGATGACAGAACTAACTGTGGGGCTTCTGCCATGGAAATAAGGAGGTCCAATCTAACTACATGGACCAAATGTTGGAGACGTTTGGATATCCATACAAAATGGATCTTTTATCAGAAAAAATATAAATAAATGGTACTGGGGAATAAAATTTAATGGTCCCACAGTAGCACAAGGCAATGAGATAAACATCAAGGGATGAGAAAGGCAGCTCAACACCCTTGGGAAGTCAGACCAATCTGTTTCCAGGGTCAAGTTCATCACCAAAATAAAGACAAAAGTTATCTTGTTCATGACAACATGAAGGTTACCACTCCTATCACTTCTTAAGAATATTAAGAATTCAGGGGGCTGGGTATTTAGCTCAGCGGCATAAGAGCCTGCCTTGCAAGCAGGCAGTCGTGAGTTCGATCCCTGGTACCGATAAAAATGAAATGAAAAAAGACAATTAAAAAAAAAAGAATTCAGTGGCAAGGACTGAGATTAGGTTTAAAACTCCCTCAGGGCATCTCACAGCCAGTGCCTAGCACACCAGGGGCCAGAGGCAGCATCTCTGCTGGCACAGGTCTCCTGTAGTGGTCTCTGTTTGATTTCCGACCTCTCTGTGAGTTGGCTGAGACACTGCCAGATGTGGTCTGCAGATGAAGGCTTAACCCTGAGTCATTGCGCTGACAGCCTTCCCTGAGCAGGAGCTCCCACACCAGACTGTTGGATAAGTGGCAGCATCTCTCTGCTTTGAAGGTATAGATCCTGATGATCTCTACTCTTCTAAGTCCATGTCTGAAAAATGAAAATATGCATCACAAGTGGTTACAAAAAAGAGCGTAGCTGCCCTAAGTGATTGCATTTAACAAAGGCACCGTGCAACTCTAAAAGCCCAGCAACGTTTAGTGCTTTAAATAACATTTTCACGGAAATGTAATGCATCTACAGAAAGGCACGCAAAACATAAAGATATGCAATCCATGACAAAACGTCTCAGTACTCAATACTCAAATTAAAAAAGGGAACATTTTCCTCATTGTGAAAGTCCCTGCTCCCATTCGCATCCTTTCCACATTCTTGATAAGTTTTATTGATGCAGGGAGCAGGTGTAGTCAACATAAAAAAGGAAAGACAGACTTCACTTTAACAGTTTCGTTTGTTTGCTTTAAGCTTAAAGAGTAAGTTTTACCCTTAAAATATTTTCAAATCCTAGAATGTTTTTCAGGCTGTGCATAAAGAGATGGGGAATATAAGGCAGAAGTTAAATTTTGTTCTATCCTTGTTTGGGAATTTAATCTTGATAAGCAAAGAATGTAATTAAAATGGATTACAGACTATTAAACACCAACAAGAACAAAATGATTGCAGCATGTGCAAGCCAGTAATTAAGGCTTTAAAAGAGGAAAAAGTCACCATCGCTTAAAATGTTTATTTGTCAAGGTTACTAACAAATATTGACATGAAAGCTTTTCTTTCTTTTATTTTCTTCTTTGCATCAGGCTCTCTGCAATTAGTGGCACATATTCCAGAATCAATATGGCCTCAGGTCTGAAGCAGAGAGATCCATATATTTTAAAACCCACTGACATAATGGCAGACGGCTCCATAAGGCAGGCTTGCATGCAGTGTCATTCAATTAGCACTGTTAGAAGACAAAGAGAAGCAGGTCAGGGCAGCATCTCCTCAAATTGGTTTTATCTCCAAGATGTTCTTGGGATAACCGTGGGGAGAGACTTCTTAATGGATTTTGTATCTTATCTTTATGACTGAAAAACTTTAATCCACAAAGTGGAATCTTTCTTAAAAGTATGGTGCAGTGATGGAAAGCCTGGGCTCGGGGGTCAGACTGCCTGAATTCAGATTTTAAAGTCTATTGGTTATTGACTGTGATTTTGGCCAAGCTGCTCATCCTTTTTGTCTCAGTTCGGTCATCTGCCAAATGAGAATAATAATCATATCTACCTTACATGGAACTGTGGAGAATGATTGAGATGATATATGTGAAGATCCCAGCTCGTAGCAAGACTCAAGCATGTATGAGCAGGATAGGCTGGGTGTGAAGTGGTAACATGTAAGCCCCCAAATCCCACTGACTTCACTTAATGGACTTAGTTTTATTTTTGCACTGAGACTTGAATCTAGGGTTTTCATACTGAAATATATTCCCCAGCCTGTTTTTTTAACTTTTGGGACAATGTCTTACTAAGTCTCCAGTTGGCCCAGGCTGGATTTGAATTTGTGGTCCCCTTGCCTCTGTCTCCCAGAGTGTCACTGGACTTAATTTCTTATTAAATCTATGTCTTTATTCAACCTATGAATGGGCTCAGGTCAAGGGTCAAGGGAGAGGTGAGCTGAAATCCACAGAAGTCTGGGGAAAATTGGTGAGGGGTGCACTCAGGTGGGAAAGAGGAGGGGGACAACAAAAGCATTGATTATGGAGTTCTCCTGATGATTAAAAAAGTGTTGCCTGCCTTTGACTATATGAAACAGAATTTTAATGTATGCATTCAGCTATCATTTGCTTGGCTTGCTTTTCAAGCCAGAAGATTTGGTGAGACCTACTTACAAATTGTCCAGAAATCTACATCTGTGGAAGATAGAAAGATTTAGTAGTCCACCCAAGGATTGAAAGTTTCAAGGGATCTTTGCATAGATTCATTGAGTTAGTCATTGTGTTAGTCAGCTCTCTTTCACTATAATGGAGTACCTGAGATAATCAACTTATAAAGAGGAAAGGTTTACTCTGGGCTCTGGCTTTGGAAGTTTTAGTTCACAGTTGGTTGATCCCACTGATATTGGGTCTGTAGCAAGGTAATACACCCTAGCAGAGCACTTGGTAGAGACCAGGTCCCACAGTCCTCTTGAAGGCCACACCCAATGATCTAACCACCCCACCTGGCATTACCTACTAAAAGTTCCATCACTTTCTGTCAGTACCACAGGCTGAGGACCAAGGCTTTGGCACACAGACCTTCAGGAAACTTTCCAAACCCAGACTCAGGATCTCAGGAAGCTGACTCACTCATCACTAGCTCAGTCTCCAAGCATCCCTTCTCAAGACAAGTAGTCACAGTGAACCAGAACATCTCTAACCAGGTGCTCAGATACTCCTGCACCTGTTCCAGGCTAGAGGGAACCATTGCATGCTGCCAGAGCCAGAGAAACAGCCACAATTTCTGGAGACAGTTGAGAGCCTCATACAGGACCAGATTTTTAAGAAAACAGGTGTGAAACTTTAATTTCATTCATTCTCAATTGTTTATTGACTTCCTAAATTGGGAAATATGGAGAGTGAATTCCCTCATCAGCACATTTCCACTCCAGGCATCATTTTCCTCCCTATTTGAGTTTGTGAGTTATTAAATGGGCATTTGCTCACCAATTTTTCTGCAGTGCCTGCCTTCTCAGTGCCTCACACCTGGTCTACCTGAGTCATTTAAATTGCCTGTCTGTACACTAAAATTGCTTGCTCTGTGACTCCTACCTTATCACTTGGGGGCTTAAGCCATGTAATGGTTTATGTCAGTGGCCCTCAACCCTCATGCAATTATGCATTTGTGATTGTTTTGTTGTCTCGCACTTGGATTGGGGGGTGTGAGTGCTGTACCCACTTAGGGGTTGAGCCAGGATATGATGTAATGGTAAGAAGAAGGTGTCTTTCTCTTTCTTTTGCTGGTGTCCACCTTGCTGTTTGCAGCTGCCATGAACTGAGGCCCCACCATGCCATGCTGCTGGGAGCAAACTGAGTATGGACTGAAACCTCCAAGAACTGTAAGAAATAAACCTTTCCTTCCCCAACACTGGGCATCAGGTATTTTGTCTCAGCAATGAGTAAAAAGTAACTGACTTATGAGAGCTGCACTACATTTTCATCATTTCATCATGGCTCACCTCATATTGGTAGCTTGCAATGAGCTATAAAAGTACTATACTCCCAGATAGAGCCTTGAGCAGGAGACCAGGACTCCTGGCTTGGTTTTCACTGCAACCTGCTATGAGGCCTGGACAATGTACCCAACCTCCCTAGGACAGCTCCTGCCCCAGGGCTGAGCTTCACATGTTCAGAGGTGGGCCTGTGAAGATGACTCAATCACAGGGGTGCTACTCTCATCAGTGGATCCATCCACTGATGAATCCATACCTGAATATGCTGTTAGAGGCGGGCCTAATTGGAAAGCGTGGCTCATGGTTGGCGTGATCTGAAAGGGTACATCTCTCTCACTAGCTTCTCTTGTCTCGCTCTGCTTCCTGACTGCCATGATGAGCAGCTTTACCCTGCCAGTCCCTTCTCCCATGACCTTGCTGCACTGGATCCAGCTGACCAGGGACTGAATCCTCTAAAAACGTGAGCCAAAATAAATCTCTCCTCTAAATTGTGGCTGTTGGGTATTTTATCCCTTTATGCAGAAAGTGACTAAGACAAAGGGAACACTTAGACTGCACAGGTTAGCAAATGACAAATATCAGGGTCTTTCCCCTTCTGCAGCAAAAGTTACATCACTACCTTACAATACTAATTTTTCCAACCCAGGCTCAGGAATTTTGAGAGAGAGAAATAAGGAATATGGAAACGTAGATTTATGTCTTGCCTTTCTGAAAAGATTATGATCCTTTTCAACACTGAATTAAATCATTTCAAGCTACTTCTGCTTAAAAGCCATTCTGCAGTGGAACTCAGCTATGGTGGTGGCACACTGGCATCACATAGGAGCTCTGTGAAAACTCCAGTGTTGGGACTTAGCCCCAAGAATGTCTGCTGTGGCTCTGCTGGCCTGGGTATAACACGTGGCACTCCGCTGGGGATCTGCAGTATAAGCAGGAGCCTGTCTGGCTAAGGACTATAAACCCAGCATCTGACATCTTCACTCCACTCGTTCACAAAGTACCTCACAGATCATCAGTCTTTCTATAATCAGGTGAGATTGATAGTTCTAATGAGTAGGCTCCACTCTCAGTGATGGACACAGTAAGGTTAGTGTGTGGCAGATGGAACACAAGTTTTGGTGTTGGGCCATCTTTTGAGTTTCTGGTTTCCTCATCTATAAAGTAGGGACAATATGAAAATCATCATAGGTTTTTTGGGGGAAGGTTGTTTGTTTGTTGAGAGAGGGTCTCACTGAGTACTTCAGGCTGGCCTTGAACTCACTGTGTAGCCCAGGATGACTTCAAATTTGTGGCAATCCTCCTGTATTAGCCTACTCCTGAGTGCTGGAGTTACAGGCATGCACCATAAAATGCCTAGCTCAATCAGCATAGGCTTTGCATGAGGATTAAATAGAAGCAGAATACTACCAATGATTAAAAAAAATTCAACTAGAGAGGATTTATTCAGTACTGGTAGAATTTCCAGGTATGGCAGCTCTTACAATGGTTCACTAGTTGACAGTATTTATTAAAGATTCAATCTCTTTCCACATTTCTGCCCTGCCAAGACCAGGATCTTTTGACTTTAGTCTCATGTTCACAAGATGCAATGCCAGCGTTCCAGGCATTATATGTAGACTTAGCAATATCCTTTGTGTGGAGCTGAAGTTCTCTAAAGAAATCTTACTTTCATTTATTAAAAATTCTACAGACTATTTGACATAGACTGAGTAGAACATTGTATGTCCTGTTCCAAATTGTGCAGAACATTATTATCTAGAGCCAATGCCATCTCAGGCTACTGTCAACCACTTAGAAAAATAGCCATTTTCTTTCTTTTTTTTTTTTTTTTTTTTTGGTTTTTGAGACAAGATCTTGCTATATAGTTCAGGTTGATCTTGAACTCACTGTGTAGCCCAGGCTGGCCTCAAACTTGAGAAGATCTTCTTGACTCAACTTTTCATATTCTGGGATTATAGGTGTGCATCACCATACCCAGCCAGTAGCCATTTACTTTTTACCTTTGTATAAATTACTGTTACTATTAGATAAACCTCAATGTTGTTAAGCTGAGCCTCTACAAAACTAAAGCAAACAACCCTATAAGACAACATCTGAAACCTATACAAAATATTTCCATGCTTTATGGTAGCCTACTAATTCCTCTACCAAGATATATTTTGAATTGATTGATTTGTAAATTTGTGTAATCTCTGCTACTTTGGAGCACATCATGTAGGGTAAATTGAATCCAAGATCTTGGCCCACAGTCACTCATATATTTGTCTTTGAGCAAAATATTCTTTTAAAGCAGACCTATTTTTGCATTAACAGAGGAAAGAAGGAACTGCTTCCTCCCATTTGTCACACAGATTGGCTGGAACCCCTTTCCGGAAGCCCCAGTAGTCTTTTTCTTGGGCCCTTTGGCAAGGCTGGGATGTCATTCACATGTTCTAGCTGAAGAGAGGACTGAGTGGGCTCTGGCATGGCCAGCCTCATCAATGACAGGTGGCCACCCTGCAGCCAGCACAGAGTGGGAGCTCAGCGCATGCAAGGTGGAGAGAGTGCCCTGTGCGGGGCTGGAGACATACAGAGCTCAGTGCATGAGGTTGCGCTTGCCTGCCTTCGTCTTGTCCAACGATGACAAACATACTGCTCCCCCTCCCTCCAGTAATGCTGACATCACCCCAGAGCTGCTCCCTCTCCCCAGACCACAGACACAGCAGGGCCGTTCAGCTAATGAACACCAGCAGGTATGCGACTCTTCAGACCCCGAGAGGCCATTATCCTGGACTATAAATATCCTCTGGTGCGTGGCTTCTGCCCTCCCTTCTAGTGATGCTAAGACCTGGGGAATAACGTCAGGTAGCTTCACCTCAATAAAAGATCTCCAGACCTCACGGGCGTTCCAGCATTTGGGCTTTGCGCTATCTTTGTAACATGGGTCCCCAGGGCAGGCTGGCCATCTGGAGAATTCCTACCTGCCAAGGTGACCATTGTGCTCATTATTGAACTCCCACAGAGCACTAACAAACCAGAGGGCACACTCCTCAGTTAGCGACACAGAGGTCAGTCCCCATTACAGGGAACTCCAGGACACCTTTGCGAATCTCTTGTTAATAGAAAATCAGTTCCTTTGGCAGATACCTCAAAGCAAGCTAGTTTAGGACTAAGAATTTAAATGTTATGCCACATCTACTTTTAAACCATACTTCTAAAGTTATAGTCACACTACAGAAAACTCGAGAAATAAGGAAACCACCAATAATTCCACTAACAAATGTAATCACATCATTTTAGTGTAATTCCTCTTTCCTTTTACTGTACTGTTTCACATAATCATAATCATAGCACACATACCATTTTCATTTTCATTTTATTTTTCAATTTCAATTTAAGAAGCATTTACTCTGCATACTTGTGTGAATATGTGTGTGCCTATGTGCGTGTGTATGAGTGTGAGTGTCACAGCAGCAGGATCAGTATTAAGACTCTAGCAGTTCAGTAGAAAGTAAGACAAGTAGCCAGGCATGGTGGTGCACACCTGTAACCCCAGCACTTGGGAGGCTGAGGCAGAAAGATCACCTGGGCTACGTAGTGAGTTCAAGGCCAGTCTGAACTACGTAGGGAGACTGTGTCAAAAAACAAAAAATAAAAAATAGAAAACAAGACAAAAAACAACAAATAGACAATGAGAACAAGGAATCAAGCACATGCCAGGGACCACAGCCACTCCTTAAAGGGACTCATAACCTTAAGCTGGGAGGGTGATCAAGGTAAGCTTCCTGGAGAGGGTGCTCTTAGACCCAGAAAACACAGCAGTGAACTTAGTGACAAATTGAGAGAGCTGTCCACAGATGGAGGAGTATTTTGGAAGGTGTGGGCAAGTCCACACAGTGCTCGAAGGATCTGCCCTGAGATGAAGATAGCGTAATGGTTGCTGGACTGAATTTTGTCCTCTATGGATTCCCGCATTGAAAGCCTAATCTCTAGTGTGACTTTGTTTGAAGATAGGGTCTTTAAGGACGTAATTAAGGTTAAATAAGATCACAGGGTGAGGCCTTATCCAGTAAGACTGGAGGCCAAAAGAGAAGAGGAAAGATTGTGCGAGAATATAGTCAGAAATGGTATCTTCAAGCCAGGGAGAGAGGCCTCGCCACTCAGGTTGACATCTTGGTCTTGGCCACCAGAATTGTGGCAAAACGTGTTGTTCAAGCCTCCCAGTTTGTGGCATCACTCTATGTTAGCCCCTATTCCTGGTGCCAAAGTCTATGTTAGAGCTCTTCAGAGAAACAGAACCAATAGGAGATTATCTACTATCCATCTATCGTCTGTTTAGGTTTATTATGAGGAACTGGCTCAGTTATGGAAACTGGCAAATCTAAAATCTGCAGAGCTCATATGACTGTCAGGCAGGAAAATCTCTCTCCCTCCCTCCCTGCCTCCCTCCATCCTCCTCTTCCTCCTCCTCCTCCTCCTCTCAGAAGTGGCAATCTTTTATTCCATCCAGGTCTTTGACCAAGTGAGTGAGGTCCACCCACATTGTAGAGGGAAAGCTCCTTGTCTACAGGCACCAATATAAACATATTTCCAGAAACACTTAGAGCAATATTTGATCATTTTAGTCCTCTGAGGTCCAAGCATATGGGCACATAACATGAACCATCTCAGATTCCATGATTTGAAAAAAAGGGTAGAGAGTTTTTCAGAGACCAGAGGTCATCTTGAACTATATTGATTCCCCAGGTTAAGAGAAGGCATTGAATGCACACAGAACACAGGTTTGGTGTGTTTATTTTGAGAATAAGTATTGAGGCTGTAGTGCAGAAAACATATTCAAGACTGCTCAGTACAGTTGGCCAGGCTGGCAGCACATGATACTATTATAGGCAGGATTGCCATCCTGGTCTATGAAAATGGCATCTCCTCAGCTTGTTCGCAGCACTGTACATGTAAGGGCCCTACTCACAGTATAAGAGTTAATCAAAAGCCATCATGTGTCTTTAAAATAATCATTATAGTAAAAGATACATTGCCATCAATCATCCTCAGAATCCTTACTCCCCCATTGCCTTGAACACACTTATTCCATGGTTCTTGTCACTTTGCAAAGCAGTTTTCAAAATCCTCTGTCATGAATGCCATTCATCATGCTACCATCGCTATCTCAATGTCCCAAATCAATTAAAATGTTTACAGCAATTTCTGTCAAATAAAAACATTGCGATGTGTCCTCATCCCTCTTAGTCACTGGATCTGTCACCACGCAACTTCTGGCTCTCCCTCAAAGTCACAATGATAGTGAAAGGTAAATCTCACAGAAGAGACCAGACTGGAGCTAAAGGAACCCACTAGGGAGTCATGGATGTACCCTGTATCCTACGAGTTCTCAGATATTGTACACAATCATTTAGTGACTTACATCTCAAGGATAAACATGATTTACTTAACTGTTTTCCTGATGCCATGCACATGGATACTCAATCATTGTGATGTTAGAAGTAAACAAATTTGCTCCGTTTTCAAATGGCCCCTGTATAGCTACATCCTTTATCCTTTCACTGAGAGCACAGTAGCTGTGATGGACGGCATTATTCTGACTGTCGTAGGCACACAACAAGGCTGACCGCCTTCCCTGTCTCGTCTCTGTCTGCTACTCAGGCCTCTCTCCAGAGAGTTTCATTTGCAAAAACGTCGGGAGCCAGCAGCACACACTGTGCTTATCTAACATCAGACAGCTCTTCGGCTTCTTTCTGCAACCTGAAACCCTGTAATTTTTGTGTTTCAGCAAGTAAATTGCACTACCGTCTCCATTTATTTATATTCCCTTCACATTTTCAGTAGTAACAGATAGGACATTTCATTCTCCTCCCACTAAGTTGCTATGATTTCACAAGGCTGTTTCTTAGCTTTGTTTTTGTTTTTATCTTGAGATGAATGTAGTCTCTTCTGAAGCTTTGAAGGTAAGACTTCCAGACATAAGATAGCTGAGAGGAAAAACAAAAAATAGTGACTGTTTCTCTCTGTCTGGAGAAAAATAGGAGGGAGGAGGAAGATGCCAAATTACCAAAATTATGCGATCGCCATGTTTAATTTTCAAAATTATGAAGGACTTAATGGTCCTCAATGCAAGGTCAGCACATTTCTCTCTTTGCCTCTGATTCCAGTGAATTTATCCAGAAAAAGACCTTCTTTGATGGTCCTTCGTGCAACAGTGAAAGATGTCTGGGTTTCTTGTCAAACTCATAAAAGGGGCTCCAAGTTGCAGGACAGGGAAGCCACAGCTAAAAGTGTGGTGGAGATGGGTGAAGTTCACCAGCAGCCCTGCTCTGCACCTCTTCCAGGCCGCGAGGCTACCTTCCCACTGGCCCTTCGAGTCACGGGTACCCACATAACTGAATTGTGACCGATGGTATGTGGGACAAAGGATGACTGCTATTTTCAGACTAGACTTTTATGAGAATTCCTTTAAAATTTTATTTTTATTATAATTCTCAATGCATATTACTTATGCACAGTGTTTCACTGTGTATTTCATGCTTGCATGGATTGTGCTTTGGTCATATCTGCTACTATGCTCCCTACTATGGCCTTTTAGCCTTCCGCCTTTAACCACTCTCCCTGGCTCCATCCTTCTTCCATTGTGGACCCTCTTTTATTTTCAGGGTGTCTTTTTTAAAATTTATAAATTTCACAGATGGGAGAAAATAGGTGATACTCTCTGCACCTGGCTTGTTTCATTTAACATGATGACCTCCAGCCCATCAATTTTCAAGCAGGTGACGGATTCCATTTTCTATTTATGGCCCATATCCATTCTTTTGTTTGTAGGCACATGGGCTATTTCTAGAGCTAAACTGTGGTGCACAGTGCCACAATAAACATGGTAGTTGGGTGTCTCTAAAGTATGCTGACTCTAATCCTTTTGGGCATAGAAAAGAGTGGTATATATGGGTTATAGGATGCTATGTTTTTAGTATTTTGAGGAATCTCCATGCTAATTTCCACAGTGACTTTAATAATTTACATTTGCACCCACTGTACATTAGGGCTCATTTCTCCCCCACATCTTCTCCAGGATTTTTTTTCTTTTTTCTTTTTCTTTTTCTTTTCTTTTCTTTTTTTTTTTTTTTTGTAGTATCCATTCTGACTAGAGTGTGATGGGATCTCAGTGTAGTTTTGATTTATATCTCCCTGATGGCTAAAAAATATTGACCATTTTCTCACATATTAATTGGCCATTTGTACTTCTGGTGAGAAGTGTCTGTTTAGATCATTTTTCCCATTTACTGGATTACTTGCATTGTTGTTAATTTTTTTAGTTTATTTTTCAGTTTTCATTTTTTATTAGTACATATTTGCGTTGCGTAACAGTTACATTCCTTGTGGGGAGTTGGTATATGTACATAATGGATCTTGATTCCTTTTTTCAACCACTTTCCCTTCCTTGCCCCCTCCCTCCATCTCCTGGTCCCTTTCCCATTTGAAAAATCTATGGTCTTATTTTCTATGATAAATTTGTTTACTCTTTATATTTTATACTTCTCATACAAAAGGAACCATGCAATACTGAAGCTCGTGTGTCTGATTTATTTCACTTAAGATCATGGTCTCAAGGTACATCCACTTTCCTAGAAATGATGCATCCTTTTTTATGGCAGAGTAGTACATGCATTATAAATACCACATTTTCTTTATCCATTCACTTGCCAGTGAACATACAGGCTGCTCCCAAGATTTATCTATTTGAATTACACAGTTATAAACTTGAGCATGCATGTATCACTATGGCATTATGTCCTTAACTCCTTTGGGAAGATACATAATGGGAATAGCTGGGTCAAATGAAACTTCTAGTTTTAGTTTTCGAAGACTCTCCATACTTATTTCCATAGCAGGTGCCCTAATTTACATTCCTACTGATAATATAGATGGGTTTCTTTTTACCTGCAGCCTTGCCAGCATTTGTTAATTGTGGTGGATTGATAACTGGTGGGCAACTTATAACATCAGGTGAACTGAGTCAGCATGGTGCTGGGTGATGGCCCACCTGAGGATTGTTGCCAAGCAAAAATAGAGAACTGGAGAGGAAGGGTTAGTGCTGTTTGTTCTCCATGGTGTTGCTGGTTCTCCTGTTGCTGTGGGTTCTCCTGAGAAGCTTGTTGAGCTTCTTTCCTGATATAAACTTTGCTGTTCTCAACATCGGAGGAGCTTAGGACCTTGTTGTTGCTGAGTATGGTTGTGGTTCACTTTGGGGGAGCTCTGGTCTTTATCACTTCCTGGATCCAGAGGGAAAGATGTATGCTGTTCAATCTCCAGGAGAAACTTGTCATGTTGGCTTCCTGATATGAACGCACTGTTTTCATCATCGGAGTAGCTCAGGGCCTTGTCACTGAGAATGGCTGGTGTACTTTTCAGGGGAGCTCTGGTCCTTACTTTGAACATTGCTGCCTGCCTCCAGTTCAGAACCCTCAGCTTACTCGCACAGATCCTTCATCCCGCTGGCATAGACTCTCTAGATTCCACTGCTGACCTTTGGACCTTCCCAGCACAGATTCACGAAACAGACTTGCATGAGATATCATAGTGGGCTCTAGGCCTCCAGTTGGATTCACGGGAGGTGGGCCTTGTCGTGGGATGTAGGCCTTCAGCTGGACTCATACAGGACATTGTTTGGGAATCTAGACCCTCAGCTGGATTTTCTAGGTCTTAGTGTTGTGGACAGATTTCCTATACTTTCTTGTATTTAACTCTTTGAGCGACTATTATAAAATAATTCTGTAAATTATGTGTATTGTCTTGTTCTTGTTGCAAACCCTGACTACAAGTTATTTTTTAATTTCTTTTTTTAAATTTTTATTTAAAGAAAGACTAAACAGAACAGAAAATGGGTAGAAATAATACATACATTCAGAGAAAAAATAAACAGTAGGAAATCACTAGTTGATGATTACAGATTATTCTCTTGCAAATAGTTACTAAAGATAGATACTAAAGTGGAACATATAAAGTGGGGATTCAAGCAGCAAGACTACAAACAGTTCTGTTCAACTATGCAACAAAAACTTAGTAATATGGTTGTCAATCCTATACACTTAAACATACATGCAGTTATTCATATCTTCATTTATGTTGGGATTAAACAAACCCAAGCAGGCTAATATCACTCTGAACAAAGAATAATACTATTGCTGGGTGTCACATTATGACACTCCAGGATTGGCACTGGGTACTATAGAGTCTCTTTTTATTCAAAGTATCTGTTCATTTCATCATGTGTCATAAGATCAGTTCTCATAAACTGTTTATAGATTCTACACATGCATGAGTCTTAACATGTAATTCTATCCTTTCTATATTAGAGAGAGAAACAAAATAAAGCAAGACAAAATAAAACATATTCCTATAAACATATGAAATGAAAAAGACATATAAGACCGTTGTACAAGGAGTTCCACCATCACTCCTGTGTTATCTCTTGTTATCTTCACTAGAATTGGCTATATCATCAGACATAGTATAATTGAATATATCAGTACATAACAGTATTAATAAAAACACAACTTTGTATATAGTATAAAACTTCAAAAGCAAGCAGTTATCAAACCAGAATGTGTATCACAGAGTCTTGTCATCTTTGGTGTAGTTGCCTATACTCTCAGACTTGATACTATTAATCATATCAGTTTTGAATAAAATCTGTCGGCACCAAACAGCAATCAAACAAACCAGACTTAACTAAGATCAGTCATGATAAAACAGTATAAGTCATACAAGGCTCCAGAGTAAGATAATAGGAAATTAAAGATGATTACTGTGCTATATCGTGATGTTTTGGGGATAGCTGTCTGTGCCCTCAAATCAATACAAGTAGACAAACTGGGACAGAATAAAATCTATCAAAAAAAGAATAAAATCTATCTAAGCAGAGTGGTGTGAATAATGTGGGTTTTAAATCCTGATACACTATTAACAATATCTTCTGCCATCTTTTTAAAGACTCTCCCTCCCCTTTCACTTCCCAGGGTACACTGTGCATTTTTGGGTCTGACCAAGACCCTTGGTTTTAAATTGGGGGAGGGGGCAACCTGTTATTTACCTAAGTGTTTCTGAACCTTCTCTCTCCTGGACTTAATCTCTAATTGTATTCCTTTACCTAGTAAAGCCTGTCTTTCCAACCTATCCACAAATACTGGTCTAGTTGCCCCTATTACTCTCTGGTTCTCTGTCACATAGAGCATTGTTTTCTCATATTTGAGAAAACATGTACTCTTTTTCAAGTTATTTATATTTCCTATAAATAGCGTCTTGGCAGACCCTGCCTCCTGATCTACTCCACGTGTGGATCTTTTTTTTTAATTTAGTATATCAAGGCCATCTATATTAGAGAATATAACCAACCTTCTCTGCCTCATTTCTTTTATGCTTTTTTTTTGCCATCAGTTGTCTGCTTATCTTCTTTATTCTGTTTTCTGCTCTATTCATTGAGGCTTCTCTGCCACTGTTCCTGGAATCCTAGTCCTTTTCTCTCTCTCTCTCTCTCTCTCTCTCTCTCTCTCTCTATCTCTATCTCTCTCTAGAATGCCCTGCAGTATTCTCTGTAGAGTTGGATTGGTAGTTGTGAATTTCCCAAGTTCATCTTTGTCTTGGAAGTATCTTGTTTCTCTATTAATTTCTAGAGACAGTTTAGCAGGGTATATCAATCTGGGTTGGAGGTTATTTTCTTTTAGGGCTTGGAATATTTCGCTCTAGGTTCTTCTTGACTTGATGGTTTGTGTCAAGAAGTCTGCTGTGATTCTGATGGGCCTTCCTTTATAGATGATCTGTTTCTTGTCTCTAACAGCTTTTAATATTCTGTTCTTATATTGAATTTCTGGGATCTTGATTATTATATGTCTGGGTGTAGCTCTGTTTTGGTTGTAAGTGGCTAGAATTCTGTATGCCTCACAAATCTAAATATAATTTCCTTTTCCTATGTTTGGGAAGTTTTCCTTAATTATTTCTGTAAATAGCCTTTGTAGTTTCTTCGTTTGTACCCCTGCTTCTTCATTCACATTCTTTATTCTCAAGTTGTAGATCCTCTTGTCCATCTTCTAGCCTTTGTATTGTTACTGCTTGTTTCCTTGTTATTTTTTAAAAAGTTTTTCCTTTCGTAATCCCACATTGCAAAACTGTCCTCCAGTTTGGATAATCTATCCTTAGTTTCTTTCAAGCAGATTTGCCATCTTTCCATAGAGTTTTTAATTTCCTGGTAATCTCTTTGAATCTGCTTCATATATTCTATATTTTTTAAATATTCTTCATCAAATGGTTCTCTCCTTTGAGTTCTTCCCTTCCTCCGTCTGTGTCTGCTTGAGGGGTGCTTAGCATCTCTTTTATTAATCTTCTTATATCTTGCTTTACTCGGCTAAATATTTCACTTTTGAACTCACCTATGAGATCCCAAAGATATCTCATTATGTGCACTGGTGTCATGTCTGATATTGCTTGTTTGCTGTTCTCATTCTCCTTTGTATCTACCTGTCCTGGGTCAATGTTCTCAGGGTTGGGACCTGGGGAGTTTTTGTTGTTGCTTCCTCTTCTCAACTTTTTTGTTTCTTCCAGGAGGCCCCAGTTTCTTTTTGTGTTGGTTACACTTCTTCTGAAGCATCCTGGCTAGGTGACCCTTCCCACTGCCATGTGCTAATGAGTTGGAGACAGCTGTAGCATATGCTGGCCCCTCCCCTCTGGATGAGTCAAGCTGCTGAGGCCTGAACTGTATTACCATGTGACTGCCTCCCCTCTGAGTTAGTCAAACTTCTGAGGTTTCACTGCATTAGTGTGTGTCGCTGCTGTAGGGAATTGATTTCAGATAACCTATTGGGTCTCAGCCAGGTCACGTGATGTAGGCCTAGCTCACTCCACCAATCCCATTCAGGAAGGAAACAACTGACTGAAGTCACTGCTGTCCTTTGGACTTGCCAGTCCTGCCTGGTCCCAGAATGTCATCCACCAGAGCCCCCCTTGGAATGGAATGGCTTGGAGTGGAATGGCTCCACTCCCATTATTCACCACAGGTCAATACAGGCTCCCCACCAGCTCAGCTCTCCATATGGCTGGCTGACTCCCAACCTCAATGTGACTGTGCCTCCAGTGAGTCAAAGCAGCAGGACCTCGGATGGCTCGGCAAGTCGCCTGCTGCGACAGGAACACTGAATCTTTAGCTGTTCCAATAATAACACTGGGACTGTATATTTGATTGGTTTTTCTCACCTTAGTTTCTTCTTGGGATGAGAGAATTCATCTCCCTCTGTTTGGGGATCCCTACGCTGTATTAGGTTGAGTTCTAAGTTGACTATCTCAGGGAGCCTCTGAAGCCAGTTGTTATCTATCTGCCATCTTTGCTCCGCCCCTTTTTAAAAAATTCTTGATGCTGGCCTTTCTTTTTACAGCAAAATGGAATTTCAGTGCTATTATTTGCATTTCTTTAATGATAAGTGATGCTGAACATTTTTTCATGTATTTATTGTGCGTTTATACCTCTTTTGAGAAGTGTCTGTTCATTTTAGTTGCCCATTTTTTGATTGGGTGTTTTATTTTGTGGGTCTAATTTTTTTTGCATTCTTTCTATATTCTAGATATCAGTCTTTTGAGGAGTAATTGGTAGAATTTATTCCCATTGTGTAGTTTGTCTTTTTTTTTTTTTTTTTAGTTCTTTATATATTCTAGATATTAGTTCTGAGTCTGAGGAATAGCTGATAAAATTTATTCCCATTATGTAGTTTTTCTCTTAATTTTGTTGATTGTTTCTTTTCCTGTGAAAAATCTTTTTCGTTTAACATGACCCCATTTATTGATTGTTGGTACTATTTGAGATTCTGTTTAGAAAGTCTTTACCTACACACTTGTCTCCAAGAGTTTTACATATTTTGTTTTCCAGCAGGTTAAGTGCTTCTATTTTAACATTTAGACCATTGATCCATTTTAATTTTAGTTTAGTAAATGGTGACATATATGGATCTAGAATCTATCTTCTGCATGTAGATAGCAAATTTTCCCAGGGCCATTTATTAAAGAAACTATCTTTTCTCCAAAGTATGTTTTTGGCCTCTTTGTTAAAGATCAAAATGGTTAAATGTGCCTAATATTGTTTCTGCATCCTCTATTCTGTTTCATTGATCTATATGCCTCTTTTTGTGCCACTACCGCCCTGTTTTAATTACAGAAGCTTTGTAGTATAGCTTTGAATCTGGAATTGTGATGCCTCCTCCTTTGCTTTTGTTACCCAAGATTACTTTTGCTATTTTGGGTCTCTTCTGACTGCATATGAATTTTAGGATTGTTTTCTCTAGATCTGTGTGGAATGC
Source organism: Cavia porcellus (assembly GCF_034190915.1). NCBI lineage: Eukaryota > Metazoa > Chordata > Mammalia > Rodentia > Caviidae > Cavia > Cavia porcellus. The sequence goes on from NW_026947514.1 coordinate 14,545,031, forward strand.
TGTTGGTATTTTCATTGATTGCATTAAATCTGTATATCAGTTTTGGAATTATGGTCGTTTTGACTATCTTGATTTTTTCTACCAGGAACAGGGTATATCTTTCCATTGTCTGATGTCCCTTTCAATATTTCTCAGATTACTGTAGTTTTCAATGTAAACATCTTTTACTTCCTCAGTTGGGTTAATTCCTAACTATTTAATTGTCTTTGATGCTATTGTGAATAGTATTGTTTTCTTACTTTCTTTATCAGTGAGTTAATTATTGGAGTTCTTTACATAATATATATATATAGAGAGATGTGTATATGTATATATATAGAGAGAGAGACAGAAAATATTTTCTTCCATTGTAGGCTGCCTTTAGTCTCTTGATTGTTTCCTTTGTTGTGCGCTTTTGTAATCTGGTGTAATTCCCTATGTTAATTGCTTTTGGTATTCTAGTCAAGAAATCATTGCCTGTACCAATATCTCAAGGTACTTTTCTATATTTTCCTATAGTAGTTTTGAAGTTTCAATAGAAATGACTCATTTAAACTGTCCACAAGCAATTTTTGTTCCCTTTCTCCACTTTGCTATTGAATGAGGAGGACTCTGAGACTCCAAAAGTAGATAGAGCTACAAAATGGAAAGAACATAGATCCCTGAATGATTGCCTGAAGCACAACACCTCCTATGTGGCCCACATTGGAATTACATAAAATTGAATGTATTAGCTCTCTCAATCCTAAAAAACAATATATAGCATTGACCACTTATTGGATCATAGACTTAATTGGCTCATGTTTTAAGGTGATTCAGTCCACAGCAAGCAGGTTCCAAGGCAGAAACATCATGGAAGAAGGATGTGGCATAACAAAGCTATTCAGTTCATGTCAGCCAGGAAGTAGAACAGTTGGACAGTATCAAAGGTGGAGGGCTAAAAGAGAAGACACAATTCTCTAAGCCACACCTGAAAGACCACCCAGAAGTATTCCCTATCCATCCCCAAGGCAGATCTCAAAGACAATCAAGTTGGCACTCCCTTCAAACTGCCACATGCCACCTCTTTATCGACTTGATACCCAAACACATCTCCTTAAACCATTTTTAATTTTCAAATAAATATAGGATCATAACTCTGTCCAACACAATCTAAATATTCTACATACAACAATCCTTTCCCAAAAGTCTTAACAGTTCCAGCATTTTTCAGAAGTCTTTAGCAACTCCAGGCAAACTCTTACCTGTAAACCTCTGTAAAAATAAAAGGCAATTTACATAATCCTAAAGTGCAGTGGCACAGGGTTAATATTAATATTCCTAATGAAAGGAGAAAGGAAATAGAAAAGAATTTGGCTAAAGCAAGACTAAAATGCAGCAGGAAAACATTAAGTCCTTTAGCTTCATGTCCAGCATCTGGGGCACACAGTGAATTCCAAAAGGTTGAGTATCCCCAGCTCTATGGCCTTGCTGGTTGCAGCCCATGTGAGCTCTGTCTTACCCTGGCTTCACTTCATAGGCTGCAGCTTTCCTTAGCAGATGTTCCATGTTCCTGGCATCCTGGAGACTCCACTTAGCTTCATTCCCACAGCTTTACACATTGCCCTCTCAGGAGCTCTTTGCCTAGTCTCCAAGGCTCCCCTTTGAAATCTGTTTGGAAGCATCCCTGACCCCACAGCTCTTGCATTCTGCCTGCTGGTAAAACCAGCAACACATGGGTGACACCAGAACATACTGCCAGTGGGAGCAGTAGTCAGACCCCCTTGGGCCATGGTTATAGCAGTCTCTGAGTACCTGGATGATTGAGCATAATGAAATGAATCTCAGGGAACCAATCCTCTAGGAAGCTCTTCTTCAGAAAGGGTCCCAGGTACTCTCTTCTTAAATAAATGATTTAATGGCTTTTTCACCCTTATGCCTGTCATGGGTGGTATTTTGGTTATATCTGAGATTCCTTCAAGGTATTTTTCTTCTTATCATGTACAAGACACAAGTCCTTGATTTTTAAAATGGCATGAGTCTCTTTAGCAACCAAAATTTCAGCCTTAACTTTACACATGACTCTTTCTGTACCAACGTTTTAAGTTTTTCAATTTTTTCTACCCTGAATTTGGCCCCCAATTCTCACTATAATCCTGGCTAAAAGCAGCCATCAACAGACTGAATGTTGGACTACTCTAAAAACTTTTATCTGCCTGATCAATTAGTCCACTACCCTTCAACTCAGTAGCTCATAAAGTCTCAGGACATGAGCCAAATATAGACAAATTTTCTCCTGGAATATAACACACATGACCTCTAGACCAACTACCAATAGAGTCCTAATTTCCAACTGAGAATGTCTCAGACTAGCCTTTACTGTCCACATCCCTATGAGCAATTTTGTCCTTTGAGCCTCTGATTAGAACCACCCATCAAACTTTGTTAACATTCTTGGTCAGAGTTCTGAAGACAGCAGCTTGATAAGTAGCAGGGTAGAGAGCCTTTCTGAGAAAAACATTCTATGTCTTCTCTATCCAGAATCTCTAAAGTTTTATAAACTCCTCCTACAAACCAATTCCATAGGTTTTAAATCACATGGTCAGGAATAGTCCCAGCAACAAGTACCAAGAATGCTTGGGACTAACTTTCTGTATCAGTGTGTTTACCCCAAAGTAAGATCTAGCTAGAAAATAATCAGCCTTGAAAACTAGAAATCAAAAATACCACCCCCAGTTAGCCTAATCCTTCCTTTTTGGGCCTTACAGAGTAGCCAAAGAGCAAGAACAGAGTAATTGTCCTACAATCTAACCTTCTCTCCTGTTCTCCAAATGATCAGTAAAGCAGCTGCTCTCTCATTGTTAAGCCCATGTGTTACTGGGAAGGGATAGAGGTGACTACAGCCACGAAAGCAATGAGCAACAACAAAGTGTTGAAGACAAGTGATTGAGACAGGGACCCAACTTGGAAGTGACTTATGAAATAAACTTCTTCCCCAAATGTACCCAATGAAGAGTGATTCTCATGAGGATTGCTGACTTCATGATTGCATGAAGAAAGTAAAGTAGGTTATATGAAGACAGATCAAGGAATTTCCTACCTAGTTAGGATTCCTCTCATCCATGCAAGATCACACAGATAACTAAATAGGATTGTTTATCAGCATACCACATGAGGTTGTACATAAAGGCATAGTGATATGTGGAACAGACTTGTCAGACAGAGGTCATCGTTGGCCAAGGGTCAGAAAGCTCTACAAGGCTGGCAACCAAGACTATGTGCATGCATTGAAGATTATACCTGGGCCAATTCTGGGTTGTCTTTGAGGGCAATTAATGACACTCTCTCTGAGAAAGGAGAAAGACTCAACGTCTGATTGGGTCTGTTTGTCTTGTTACAAGGAGCTGGGGGTTCTATCTTGGCTAAAATTAAATCAAGCATTTCCACTTTGGGCCCTCCATGCAGGCTAGGAATAAGCTAGGCTAAGGTGTTAATGCAGCTGGGGCAGTGAGCTGGTGGCCCACTACCTGCCTCCCCTCAAACTCATTGTCTACTATACCCTCTAGGTGGCCATTGATATTCTCCCTGGATGTCACAGCTCTCTCCTTTGGCACTTCTCCAGCTCAAAAGGAAAATTCCTATGATAATGAGTTGAAGGAGATCACATCATGAGTGAATAGAATCACTGAATTCAGTATTTTTCCTACCCATTTATGACATCCTACATACCTCTGGCTTCCTGTCAGCTCAGTAGTGGGCCTGAGCCCTCCATTTAGGTTTGACATTTAGTGTGCCACAAATTTCTCCTTTCCTCCCCACACCCATTTCTGTTTTCATCCCCATTGCTTTTGTCATGGATATACCCATATCTTCCTAGGACCAGGCCTACTTCCTTGCCACCTGGAGACTTGAATACATCTCGGTCAGTTCTAGTCCCCACTTCACCTTCATCCCTAAGCAGGATGTCAATATGTCTTAACCCTGAAGAAAGCGAGATGCTTTCAGAATGGCAAGAATGCCCACATGATGGCCTAATGCAATAACAAGTCTCAGACAGTTTAGGAAACAGCTGTATGAGGGGACACTCTGTAGTTAAATGAAGCAAGCTGGAGGGCTGTTTCAACACAGGACAACTCTTACAATCAGGAATCCATTTTGCTAGTTAGAATCTCATCACTAGTTCCTTTATTTCTCCTTCATTTTTCTTATAGGAGTGTTACCCCTGAGGGAAGCCCCAGAGGCCATCTCCCAGACCAGAGCCACTGGACCCTCAGCTGTAAAAGTGCTGTGAAGCAGTAGGAGCTTTAGCTTCATTAGCTGCCCTGGCAGCTCCTCAGGTTGGCCTTGGTGTAGTCTCATGGCCCAAGTTCTTGTTCTCATTCTGTTTGTAGAAGACTCATGTAATGTAATCTCTTTGGGCCTCACTTTCCTAATCTGCAAATGGATTTAGCAAGTCCTATGTAGTAAGGTTTTCAGAAAGATCAATGAAGATAGTATGTGCCAGGGGTTGACCCAGTGCCTGGTCTGACCATGATATACAAACTCTGAGCTGTAGTAGATATTATAATGGTGGCCATTACAGTTGTCCTGGGGTTTATTAGGCTCAAGAGGCATGGAGTCTACTTGTCTCAGAAGAGGTTAACCAACTGACCAGCTGGAGTGCCAGTGACAAGAAAATTGTCTGCCTTTGTACTGTCTACAATGTGTCTGCCTGCAGTATCATTTCCACTCTGTAGAATGCTGCAGGTATGTTTGGGATCCCAGCAGGGTCCTGCTCCATGCACAGGGAATAAGCTGATCTTTACCAGGTGATGGTAAGGCACTTCGTAGCTCAAAATTACTGTCCCTACTGCAGGGACAAAAATAGCCAAGCTAGACTGACAATGTCCTCTTCCTCGCTACACTTTGTTCCAGACCTTAAAGATGACACACGGCCTTCCATCCTTCCACAATCTTTCCATCTTTCAGTCTGCCCAGCTGCCATTTAGCTGTTTAATGGCAGCCTACTCCAATGATGTGTGAATATTCCGTTCCACTCTGCTCCACCTAGTTGGCTCCAGATCTTCTTGTTAGTACACTCACAGACCGTACCTTCAGGTGAGAGAACTTCTGTGAGTGTATTTTGTCACTGACTGATGTTGAGCTTTTAGAATTTTGATTCCCATGGAGTAAAGTTTCTTTTCCTAACTATGAATCCAAGTTTTGTGGGCTATTGATCCTTAGAGCCCTGCATACTGAGTAGAGGGCCTCCTGCAATTTTCACTGTAATGAGGCCCCAGGAAGAAGGTAAGAGAAGTGTAGGATGCTAAGCAGTTGAGTCTGTGATGCCCTTTCCCTTTATGCTATGAACACTATTTCAAGTACTTTTTTTTACATCAATTTATATAGATTTTTTTCAGCTACTAGTGGTATATTGGACTTGGCTTCCTTGTACTTATGAAAGTAAGTTTTTAAATATTTAGGAAATTCACAAGCTATTTTTTAAGTCACTGTAACCTGAAATCAGCCAAGGTGGCCATATTTACACCATATTCACACCATGGGATTTGGAAAAGGCTAAAATTCAAGAGTTTTTTCTTCAGAGAGTGGGTGTACCCAGTAAACCAATAGATGAAATACATGACTTCCATCCTAATTTCCCAGATAGCCAAATGCCTTGTGGATGTTTCCCCATAGATGACCCATGAATGCTTCAAAAACAATGGCCTGCAAGCTGAATGCAATCCCACCACCACATGGGTCAGGGGATTCAGATAACAAAGGGAAAAGTCATGAATTTAGGCCTCTTGGCTTCAGTGACTCGGGAGAATCCTTCCCTTTATGCATCTAGAGGAAGGAGTAACAGTTTGGCTGACTGAGGAGTAAATGGCCTGATACTCGGCGGTAAAAATTCCCTTTCTCTGTTGTAAACCATTTCGTCTCCAAGAGGAAAGAGCGAAACAGTGCTCCAGCTCACATTCAAGTGGAAAGAGAAAGCATCCAAAAAGGACTAATTCCTTCATTCAGATCGAATTGAATCTAGAATGTATATATTTTTATTTCCCCTTTGTTTAAAAATTCAAGCCTTTAAATCTTTTAGTCCAGCCTACTTGTGGTAAGAGGAGAAGAAAGAGGTTTAGGAGTTCTTTGAATGCTATTTATGAATGTCTCCAAGACACTGGGCAATGGGTGGGAGCAGAGCTTACATGCAAAGAAGATATAGAAGGGAGGGAAACTCATGGGTGCCCTAGGACCAGGTGACACGGCAAGCTTTTTGGCTCTCAAGAGACATTATGACTTCTACTGTTTTACTCTTCATGCTCACGTGCCAGTCAGATGTTGTTCATCAGCCACAGTGTTTGTCTCTAGCATCCCAGTGTCCTTTCAAACAGCCCAGGTTGGTACGCACGATGAAATCATTTGCCATCCCTACCATCAGTCCAAAGGAACATGCAGTAAAAAAGAAAGACCTAGGATTCGTTGTAGTATGCTTGCCAGTTGTCTGAGACACCAAAATATTTGTCTGTGCTGTATTTTTATACTTGAGTCTGTGTTTACTATAGATTACTAACGATATATATTCAGAAGCACAAAAGATATAAAAAGTGTTAGTTACTTAACCTGGAGTTTAAGTATCCTGGCCTGAAGAGACATTATTATTGGTGGTGGTGATGTTGTCATTGTTGTTCTTACTGTTGTTGATGTAAGATAGATTTACGCAATAGGATGCTGAAATTTAAGAGTTCACAGCTGATGCTACATCATACAGCCAGGGCATAGAGGCCTAGGGTAGGATCAGAATGTAAGACTCTGGAGAATGAGGGTATGTATCAGACAATCTTCACGGCCCCTGCCAGCTCTGAATATTTTGATTCTATGATTTGCAAAATAAGCCAGAGCATGTTAGGATCCTCCAGTGAATGGAAATTAGTGTCCCAGTATCTGTATAATGAACGTGGGGTCCACTAGCCTCCACATGAGGACCTGGCATGGGAACCTGGTTTTATTGCACCTGAACTCTTGTTAGTGAGTGATGTTCCTATATGTTTCCGTTTGTTAGAGTTTAGATCTAAAATGTCCCTCTAGAGTCTCACACTCTATGTTTGGGAGATGACTGGATCTTGGGAGCTCTACATTGATGAGTTCAGTAGCCGAATGTGCCGCAAGAGGATGGGGCCTGGTTGGAGGCACATTATCAGGGGTGTGACCTGGAAGGGTGTATTCTTGTCCCCGGTTTCTTCTTTCTCTTTTTCTTGGCCTCCTGGCTCCACTGGGTGAGCAGCTATGCCCTTCCACCATGCTGCTCCCGCTCAGGAGCCAGCCAAACACAGACTAAAGCAAATGGAAAGTGAAAGAAAAACAAACTTCTTCTTGGCCTAGAGTGTTGGTTATTTTTGTCCTGGTGTCAGAAAAGTGACCATTACGCCATTCTACTAAAATTCTGAGTTCCAGCTGCTTGCACAAAGGTGAGTATATAATCAAAGGTGAAATTAAGGCTCCTGGAATAAGGCATTTGTGACTCTGACACACTCTAATGTGGGCCACTGCAGTCTGTTGCCACATTAATAGACTGCTTATCTCTGTGCCGTGTACATGTCTGTGAGGGTCTGTGTGTCTGCCTCATCAATACAGTGACCTCTGCTTTGAACAACTGAAAGATCCCAAATGTGAGAATGTTTGCACTGGATTTATAGAGGGCTTGCAAGCCATACCTTGTTTTCAGAGAAAGCATCATAAAGAGTAGCAAATAAGTAAAGAATGGCTTGACTGTCAGCATATACTGTCCATAAAGTCCTAGACCCAGGACACCTGCCAGAGGCTGTCCTGGAAGACCACTGTGCCCTCTCCTGCTAGACTGCTGTACGTACTGCCATCAAGACCATCTCCACCCAGTCTTCCAGCTCTCACAGGACTACCCCAGGCCTGCTCGGCTTATGCCCAAAGGATGTCCTCATAGAACTACCTGGCATCTCAAGGCAGGGCCTAAGGTAGATACTGGAGTATCTGAGGCAGGTAGGCAAGTCCTGCACCCTTTCCTCCGTGTCATCCTGGCTCTTCCTTGGCCATCTCACCTTCTCAGTTCTGGTTTGTTCATGCTCTTCTGCTCTCCCTACAACCCCACTGTCATTGTTAATCTTTTCACTCTGCTGTTTTCCAGGGTGGATTCTGTGCCATGTAGTTACTCTCACATTTGTGGAAGCTTTGCCCTCTTCTCCTGATGTTCATATCCCTGTCTAGCTCAACTTCTGGGCTCCTGGCCACCCTCTTCCCCACATGGAGCCTCTTGATACCTGGACTATGCTCTTCTTGTCTACCACAGGACATCTTCCTGCGTATCTAACCACCACTGGCCTTGATCCCAGTAACTTCTACTGAATCCGTCCTTCCATCAACTTGGACATTATTCCCTAAACTATTTCCAAAGGCTGAAACTTCAAAGTCCCACACACAATCTCTTGTTCTCCCTCTTTCTAAACATGGGTACTCTTTGCCTTCCAAGATCTTTCGTTGCTTAATGACTTGATTTTCTCACACCCATCCCAAGCTGTATACACCTCCCCCTCCCCCCGGCCAAGAACATTGGCTTCTACAATGAATGACCCCACTAGACATGTGACTAATGTCCATGCAGCCATAGCAACTGACAGTGACACAGCCTGTCATGGAGCCAGTGCTGTGATTTTCAATCCTATGTACCTTAAAATATCATCCTTTCTCTACACTTTTTTGTCAAAACCTCATGTTTGGGTCAGCCCTACAATCTACCCCTGCTGAGGCTGTAGTATTACAGATTGGTACCTCCATGTGGTGCTACCCCCCAGCCAAATGGGATGCATTTCATCACTTCCCGTTTATTTCTCAGCCTTCTGAAATCTAGCTTTTATCACCACTTTGCTAGAATTGCTTTTAGTACAGTTCTCAAATGTCTCCATGAGTTTAAATCCAAAGGGGGACTTTTGCAGTCAAGTTCTTCCTTATCCTCTCAGCTGTAGTAACACTGTAGCCTACATATTATTTGGATGATCCACTGCTCTTGCTGATATTTTGGCCCCTTCTTTGGCTCTTCTCTAGCATCTCCTCTTTAAACATGGGAGTTTGATATTGAAGGTTCTTTTCTTGCACTTCTCATTATGTGGGCTTGTTTTGGACAAACCAATGCTCCCTTGTAGTCTTACCTATGGGATAGAGTGCCAAATCATATCTCTTAATCTTTCTCCTGATGGCTTACTCACTCATCCAACTTCTTACTTGACATCTTGGGCACCTGCCACTTAACCCACCCAACCAAATCTATCATCTCCCTCTTCCCCTCTTCCCTGACTACCTCCTCTTCCTCTCTCTCTTTTCTAGGTTGGTCAGTGGCATCATTATTTCCCCAGTCACTTAGACTCGGTTTAAGATTAGTTATGGATTCTCTCATGCACCCAAAAACTTGAGAGTTCATTTTTGCTCCCCAAATCCTGTTCTTCCTCTCCATCCTAGCATGAGCTCATATCTGACTACAGCAGCTTTCTACAGTCTTCTGCCTTTACCTGTATTCCTGTCAACTCACCTTTCATATTGCTGCTAAAATTATTATTTCCAGTGTGTAAATGTTGACCAGTTCATTCCCTAACTTAAATCCCTCCTGTGATACTCAGTGCCTACAAGATGAATTCTGAGCTCCTACCCTAGTATTGCTCAGCAGTTCTCCCATCACCCCAATACTCTGAAAGCTGAACATACTGTATCCTTCTCCATTTAGGATGCCCTTCTGTCTTGGACCAGTGGGAGCATTTACTCCCCCTCACTAATGCACTGCAACATCCCCTCCAGAAAGCCATTTTTCTAACATCCATCTTCTTAAATTCCCCCTCCTTCCTAGTCAATGTTTCTAAAACTCTGCATATATCTCTGTTCAGTGCATCTAAAATAGGTACAGTATTGGTGTGAGTTGGGCATTTGTCTTCTTTTTCTGTCACCTGGCATTTGAATCTCCTTCTTATGCTTTGAGTGTCCTCTATTTCAAATGGGAAAATGCCAAATATTCTTGTCTTCAGCTAAGGTGAGAACTTGTGGTGTTTTCCTTCAAACAAGCAATATGTATCAGGATTGACTTAGGACTTTGTGACAGAGAGACAAGAGCCTGGGGACTTTTTTCTGGTGGGAGGTCACCACAACAGTGGTGGCTGTTCTAGTGGTCTTAACTGGCTCCTATATTGCAGGTACCACGGTGGCTTCATAGTATCAGACCTGTTTAGATGTCCAGCCTCTACTCCAGTGCTGTGCCTCATTCTGCAAGATCTCCACTATAAATTTCATTTTTCTTTTAATCAATCCTATAGTAACTCTACACATTCATGGGAAAATAACCTCTTTTTTAGTTGTGATGCCCTTTTATTGAGATATAATTTAGTTACTATAAAATTTATGCATTATGACACTATTCAAGGAGTTTTAATAAATTTGTGGTGTGCTGTGACCACCACCACTATACTGTTTTAATCTCTATAGGCCCAAAACGTTTGTTCTTGTCTATTGGCTGTTGATCTCCATTCACATCTTTAGTCCCAAGCAATGACATCTGCTTCTCAAGTCTCTAACTTTTCCACAAAATTCATATTAAGGAATTGAACATCATGTAGTCTTTTCTGTCTGTGGTTTCCTACAGGGTTTCATCATTCTTACCTTTAGATGCAGGCTTGTGATTGCATGTATCAAAATGTTCTTTTTATCACTGAGTACAATTCCTCTATATAGATCTACCACATTTTATGTATCCATTTCCTAGCCAATACCCTTTTGATAAATCCCTTTCCCATGTAATTTAGCCAATTAGTGTGTGTTCTGTTGCCACCAAAAGCCCTGACTACATTCCTCCTCACTTAGAATAGGAGTGCCTAAGTGGCAGGGGCATCTTGACAGCCTTTGGTCTGCAGTCCCTGTCATGAATTCCAGCTGGGAACGGAAGTGTGGATGTTCAGTAATTGTGGCATTGTTTTCCACACTGCCAATAATATCTGAGCTGAACTCAATGACACATGATATACATCAGTATTTTTATTCTACTGCTTCGAAAGATGAAACAACTGGGGCAGATAATAATTTTCTGTCTCTTTCATGCATGGATGCTCCACTGCTCAAGGAAATGTCAATCACCATTACCTCCACCCTCCCACCCTGCTTCTTCTGCTGGCCTGAAAGTTCTCTTGGTTGCATGACCTGACTCATCACAAGCCTATAGGTGATCTCCAGTCTTGGCTATGTTGCTTCCTGCTCCTCCCCTTATCTAGGATAGGAAAGTGGAGACACCCTTCCTTGTGGGGTGGAGAATATGCCTTCTGTAATATGTATTCTCCTCACGTACCTGAACTTTCCAGGCTGTGCCCTGTTTACACATTCATGAGGAAGCACTCTGGAGAATGTCATTTTATCAAATGGAGCTGAACAGTGGCTCCACTTCAGGAGGGATTATAGCCTGTTTTTTCTTTATTTGTAAGTGTGCTGGCCTTAAGAATGCTTTATTTTGTCAGAGACAGGTGATTAAACACCTTTGAATGTCTGTCAGTGCAAACCACCAGATCATTAATACAGTGCAGAAAGAATAGCCGAGAAAATGTGACTTAGATCATTGTTGCTCCTTTCTTGGCTTGAAACAAACAACATTTACATTTTTGGACAGAATGTTTTGAAAAATCATCCTAATGAATCAGTGTTTTCCAGGGTGACATTAATGGTGCCATTTTGGCGTGCATCTATTTAAAACCTCAGAGCGGATATTTCAGTCATAAGCAGCAGTTGTCCTGAAGCAGAAAAGCTTCTAAATTTCCTGAGGCTCCAGAAGCTTTTGATGTTCTCTCTTCTCTCCCTCTTTCCTCCCCTCTCTGTCTCCCTGCTTGGCTCTCCTCTCCTCTCCTCTTCTCTCCCTCTCTCTTTCTTCTTTCTTGCCTTTCTTTCTCCTTTCTCATTTCTTCACCACCCATTGTAATATCTCTATTACTACATAGTTTTGAAATAACTTTTGTATCTTGTTAATATCTTGGCCTGGATTTAGAGATCAATGGGTGTTATCTCTTGGTAGAGTTTGGAGGAGTGTTCTGGTGCTTGATTTAAGATAATCTCAATTAGTGATTTTCTAAAACCAAAACAATGCAAGAGAAAGAGACATTTCTTTTAAAAGTATAGAGTGTGTATGATTACATTAAAGTGTTTATGAAGTAGAATGCATTTACACTGCTTTGACAATAAAAATTCTTCATTCATCCTTCTCTTCTAGTATAGCAATATGGTTTTAACAATGAATTATATTTTCAGTGTAAGTTTTCTTGAGATCTACTCCTGTTTGTCAAAAATTGTTCCCTATGGATTTTACCATATATTCTATTCTCTTCAATAAAAAGACCAGTAAATATGCATCATAACAACTACTATTCAACACTTGGAACTTTACATAGCTTCTCACCTTGATGATTTCACTTGATCCTTACAGTAACCCTGTGAGGACAATGGAATACTATTTTGCAGATGAGAAAACAGTTTCTGGCATTTTTGGAGGGTTGGCCTAAGATTGTACAGAATTTATGGATAGTTTGGTTCAGTACATAATCATGTTATACTTTGTGCTCAGAATAAAGGACCCACATTCAGTGCAACTCCTGTCTTCAAATTGAAAGTCTAATAATTGTGGAGCCAGGAATTTAATCCAAGTCTTTTGGTTGTAAATCTTTGTCTTCACTGTCTTAGGTCTATGGTTGGGCCAATCTTAAGCAAAATGATCAGATTAGAGAAATCTGTTTCCACTGCAGCCTCCTCTCTTGAATTCTTCTTTAATATTTTATTATTCTCATACACCAGACATTCTCATGCTTTCCAAGACTCTTCCTTAGATTTGTCACCCAAATTCACCTCCCTCCTCTCTTTATTCAAACTAAGTCTCACACCATCATATATGGCTTGAGGGTACCAAACTCTGGACTTGTTTCAAGACCTGGAGTTATTTTTTATCACAACCTATAGAAACAGGAATATTTATAAACTCATAGGACTTTTGTGAGAAAAGTTTTAAACAGTACTCTTTCTCCATGGAGTCACTGCCCTGAAGCAAAGTGTGACAGTCTCAGCCCACCCCCATTCTTTTAGCCAAGAATTTTCTGCATTGTGCAACCTACAACAATTCAGTTCTGTCCTGAGTAGTAGGACAGCCACTTAGCATTGTTCTGGGGGCAGCTGGTGGTGGTACATCCATGAAAGGGCTGGTGGTCACTGTCCGTGGTCCTGAACAATTGTAGCTTAAAAGATAACCTCTTCTATGTCTGGGTCCCCAGTGATTTTTGACAAATTCTTTCACTGTTTATAGGTTTTCTTTGTTCTATTTTTTCATCTGGATATAAAAATTGCCCCCTTTTTACACAAACTATCAGAATACAACTAGGACCCCTGATTCAGGCATTAAAATTGAAGAAAATTATGGTAGCCATTGTTGATTTCTTTTTTTTATTTTAAAGAATTTTATTTAAAGAGAAAAAAACACAAAACAGAAAAAAGGGTGGAACTAATACAGAATTTCAAAAAAAACCCCAAATAGTAAGAAATCACTAGTTGATAGGTTACATATTGTCATCTTAGAAGTCGCTGTTTAAGTTACAAAATTAAAGCATACAAAGTAGACATTCAAACAGTGAGACTGCAAACAGTTCTGTCCAACGATCCAACAAAAACTTAGTAGTATGGTTATCTGTCTTACACAATTAAACATGCATGTAGTTATAATCTTTAGAGCACTTTTCCTCTCTTTTTTATAATAACAATTACATAGTTTAGGTTTTATTACTCCTACAGTTCTTATTACTTCGTTTGAAGAGAATAAAGCCAAATGTGACAAAACAAAATGGAGTCAGTTAAAACAAGAATAGACGTAGTATATGATGTAAAAACAAAATACAAGGTGATCAACAATGGCTACTATAATGCCTCTTGCTACCTTCAAAAGAATTGCCCGTATCTTAAAGAAGGTAAGAGTAAACATCACAAAGCAGAACAAAGCAAATCTTAAGGATTTGTTAAGAAGCATGAATTTCAAAGTAAGTCCACTGGAGATCTTCACTGTCTGTCTTATTGTCTCTAGTTTTCTTCCAAATAGTTGTTCCGATCTTCACATGCATTGAATGCATACTGAACATTATAGTACTAATCTAACCATAACAGGATGATTAAGACTTTTTAGGTCTTCAAGACCTGACATTAGGGAAGTCAGTAGTGATTGCCATAATGTCCCTCATTCTCTTCATAGTAGCTGTCCTTATCTTTATGTATACTAAAACTGAACATGAGACTAGACTAATATCATTCTGAACAGTGAATAATAGTTTTATTACTCCCTTAGAGCACTTCTCTTTTCCTCTCTTTTTAATAATAACAATTACACATTTTAGTTAGATTAAACTATTAGATAAAATAGTTAGATTTTATATCATAATGTAACAGAGTTAGCACTGGGTTTCTTAGTGTCTCTTCTTCTTCAGAGTATCTGTTCATTACATCGTACATTATATACTCTGTTCCTATAAACTGTTTAGAAATTCTCCCCGTGTGTGAATCTCTACATGTATAGCTACCCTTTCTGCATTATAGGGAAAATAGATCATAACAAGACAAAGAAACAAGTTCTTAGAAAAACAGGGAATGAAAAAGACATATAAAACCACAATGTTAGGTAATCTACAGTAGTTACTATGTTTTCTCTTGTTATTTTCAACAGAGTTGTCCACATCATCAGACATATAATAATTGAACATAGCATTACACAGCTATTTTAATAAAAACACAACTTTGGAGACATTGTAGGACTTCAAAAGCAGTTAATAATCAAAATGGAATGGGTATGTTACTACAACTTGTCATCTTCAGAGTGGTTGCCTTTATTCTTAGGTTCATCGCCATCAAGCATAGCAAATTCGAATAAAATCAGCCAAGGAAAAGAGCAGTTTAACAAACCAGCTTCAAATAAGATCAGTCATAGTAAGACAATGTAAGTAATACAGGGCTCAGTTTAAGTTAATAGGAAAGTAAGGATAGGTACTGTGGTATAGCCTGCTATTTGGGGGATGGCTATCTGTGCCCTCAAATCTAGTATGAGTAGACGACTGGAACAAAAAAATTAAACTAAGCAGAGAGATAAGGCTACTGTGGGTTTTAAATCCTGATACACTATTAACAATGTCCTCTGCCTTCTTTTTTCAGGCAATTCCTCACCTTTCCCTTTCTCAGGATGCTTTGTATATTTTGGGTCCCACTAACTCCTTTAGTTTTTAGATTAGGGGGTCAACCCATTATCTATCTGAGTGGTGCTGAACCTTTTTACTCCTGAGCTTGATTTTGAGCTGTATTCCTTTACTTACTAAAGTCACAAGGCTTTCCTTCCTTCTAGCTTTGTAGTTCAACACTGCACAAAAGTGTCATAACTTTCCAACCTATCTGTGGCTACTGGATGAATTGTCCCTATTTCTCTCTGGTTCCCTGTCTCTTAAAGCATCATTTTCTCATCTTTGACTTTCAGTTTTTTAACCTTCTTTCAGGTTGAGTATATTTCCTATTCAGAGCATCTCGATGGATTCTGCCTCCTAATCTACTCTGCCTGTGTTTCGTCTTGTTAGTGTATCTAGGCTATCTATGTCAAAAATTATAGCCCATCTTCTCTGTCTCAATTCTGCTATTCTATTTTTCTGTTATTATTTGTCTATTTTTCTCTTTCATTCCGCTGTCCTCCCTTTTCATTGAGGCCTCTCTGCCACTGTTGCTGGAATCCTGGTATTTTTTTTTCTCTCTATAGAATACCATTTTCAGTATTTTCTGTAGGTTTGGGTTGGTGGCCATGAACTCCCACAGTTTCTCTTTGTCTTGGAAACATCTTGTTTTTCCATTAATTTTGAGAGAGAGATTTTAGGATATATCAGTCTTGGTTGGAGGTTATTTTCTTTCAGGGCTTGGACTATTTCCCCCCAGGGTCTTCTTGATTTAATAGTTTGTGTTGATAAATCTGTCATTATTTTGATGATTTGTCCTTTGTAGGTGATCTGCTTCTTTTCTCTGGCCACTTTTAATATTCTATTCTTGTGGTGGATTTCTGGAATCTTAATTATTATATGTCTAGGTGTAGATCTGTTTTGGTTGTAGTTGGCTGGAGTTCTGTATGCCTCATTTATTTGGATATCATTTCTTTTTCCTATGCTTGGGAAATTTTCCTTAATTATTTCTGTGAATAGTCTTTGTAATTCCTTTGTGGTTACTCCTGCTTCTTTGCTTACATTTTTTTTTATTTTTAAGTTATAGATTCTCTTGTCGTCTTCTAGCATTTGAATTGTTACTTCTTGGTTCCTTGTTATTTTTAATAGGTCTTTCTTTCATGATCACACATTGTAAATCTCTCTTCAAGTTTCAAAAGGCTAGCTTTTGTTTCTGTCAAGGCATTTTGCCAGCTTTCAATGGAACTTTTAGTTTCCTGGTAGTCTCTTTGGATCTGTTTCATGTATTCTAGATTTTGTTTATATTCTTCACCAAAGGCTTCTCTTCCTTTTCTGGGTCCCTCCCTTCTTCCCTCTGTGTTTTCTTGAGAGGGGCTTAGCATTTCTTTAATCAACCTTTTTATTTCTTACCTCACTTGTGTTAGAATTTCAGTTTTAAGTTTATCTATGAAGTCACAAATGTAGTTCTTTATGTCTGCTGATGTTGTGGCTAATATAGCATTATTTCTGGACTGGTTCTCTTCTGTATTTACCTCTCCTGGGCTTATTTTCCCAGGGTCAATGGCTGGAAGTTTTGTCTTATCTTTTGATCTTGTCATGTTTCTTTTTTCTTTCAGACAGGTGTGTGGAGGAAGTCTCTGGCCCTCACTGTATTACTTACAATTTTTCTAAAGTGTGCTGGCTGGGGGCTTGCTGCTTTCTCCAATTTGCTGATATCTAAGGTGGGCACAATGACACTGTTTGCTGGCCCATCCTCTCTGAGCCAGTCAATCTGCAAGTGCCTTCAGTAAGTTACACAGTGCTGTAGCAGATGTCATAGGGTCGGAACAGTTTCACCCCTGGCTATTGATTCCCAACCAGCAGCGTGGTTCAGCCCAAGCTGCTCCCACCAGTTCTCTCTAGGCCAGGGATGGTTGACTGACACCACTGTGGTGTCTGGCTCTGCCCTACTCCAAGACTTCTTCTAGTCAGCCACCTATGCTGCAGGACCAAATTTCCAGCACTCACTGAGAGTCAACAAAGCTCTCCACCTTGGCTCCACTCCACACTGCTTTGCATCCTCTTGCCAAGGGCCCAGGACTCACCCACTCCATTATCAGTAGCTGTGGCTTCAGCCTGATCTTGAATCATCTGACTCCACAGCGTGGAACTGATCTCAGTAAGCATGTCGGGCTTCAGCCCTCCACCCATGCTTTTTATTCCTCTTCCTAATTTAATTTTTCTGGTCATTTTCCTCCTGAGATAGTGAGAATTGTTCTCCGATCATCTGGCCCTCTTCATGTTGTCAAATTCTAGCACCTGAGCTGTTTTCCCCAGAGAGGTTCTCTACCCAGCTTCCTAGCAAGCCGCCATTTTTTTTCTCCAGTTTGTGGAGAAGTCAGTCTGTGCTCAGTTGGCTCCCAGGCAGAATGGCATAGCTTCCTGCTCTCTCCAGGGCAGCACCGCTGCACTGGCTCCAGGCCCCAGAGAAATGTCAGGACTGCAGGCTGTATTGGAATCACGCGCCTCCTCAACCTCATCTCAGAGCAGCACGGACCACGATGTCACCCACACTCCATTGTTGATTTCTTTTTTTGTTTTGTTTTTTAATTTTATTTAAGGAGAAAAAGAAAAAAAAAACAGAAAAAGGGTATAAGTTATACAGAATTTCAGAAAAAAATAAACAGTAAAAAATCACTAGTTAATAGATTACATATTATCATCTTAGAAATCGTTGTTCAAGTTACAAAATTAAAGCATATAAAGTGGGCTTTCAACCAGTGAGACTGCAAACAGTTCTGTTCAATGATCCAACAAAACTCAGTAATATGGTTATCTGTCTTATACACTTAAATATACATGCAGTTATGTCCTTTAGAGCACTTTCTTTTCCTCTCTTATTACTCCCACAGTTCTTATTACTTTTTTTTGAAGAGAGTAAAACCAAATGTGACATAGCAGAACAGAGTCAGTCAAATCAAATGGACGGATATAATACATAATGTAAAAACAAAATACAAGGTGATCAACTATGGTTACCATAATATCTTAAAAAGAATTGCCTATATCATCAGTTATAATAAAATTGAAAAAAACAGTAAAGAACAAAACCAACAAAACCAAAACATTGGAAACATTACAGGACTTCATAAGAAGATAATAGTCAACCAGAATGGGTGTCATAATCAATCTTATTGTCTTCACAGCTGTTGCCTATAGTTTCGAACTTGGTACTATCAAGCAAAACAGAATAGAGGAAAATCAGTCAAACATTGTTGATTTCTTATTATCTTGTTTTGTAGTCCTGTGTCACTTTCACTGCTTTGTTTTGGTTGGCTTTATGCTGTTTTATTTGGTTTTATTCTTTTTAAAATAAAAAATTAAAGAAAGGAGTGGATTTAGGCAGTCTGGGTTTGAATCCTTAACCCACCATTTGCTGATGAGATTTTGGGTTAGCCTCTCTGGACTTCAGTTTCTTTATCTTCCAAGTGAGAATAAGAATTTATTATTCTTACTAATAAAGATAAGATTGTTTTGGGGATTAAATAATACATGCAAAGTGCTTTGAGAGTGTGCTATTTGTAAGGGGAAAATTGCAGTAATTTCCAGGAGTAGAAAATTTTTAAATGTGATTATTAATGTAATTTAGGGGTCAGATCCTATTTTTAATAGAAATCTCTTTTATCACAAAGAATGTAATTAAATTTCATCTGTAATAGTATTGAGTTAGAAAAGAAGAAAACATGTTTATTATCTTAATAGAATATATTATATATATATTCATGAAACTGATGTTTAATGGACAGTAAAGCCATAAAACAACATGAAAGTAGCTCAGAGACCATAATGGCAGGAATCAGCTGTAAGCCCTAGAGCTTGGTCAACAAAGAGAAGACATTGGTGTCTTGACCACCTTGAAGGTTCCGAAAAGAACACCACCCTATCCACAGTACACCAATAGGTAAAAAAGAATTAATGAACAACAATAGCTCAGTAAATTATCAGTGTAGTCTATCAAGAAAGAAGGGCCTCCTATGTGGTTCAATAAATGATCTCTTCTGTTCTGTGAAATATATCTTGAGAAGTCCTTTTTTACATTTGAAAACTAAGAAAAATTATTGAAAATTGGAAAATCAAAAAGACACTCCCAAAGAGAATACCTACCTCTTTGGAAAATGTAGCTTCACTTAATTTAACTATTTACTATATATTATTAATTAGGGCTTAGATTGTACAATTTTTTACCTTAGAACGAGAAAGATTAATAAGCCACAAAAAATAGAATTGCAAATTATTTCTATCCAGTAGAAAATAGCATGAAATACTGTAAATTTTTTTGCCCTGTGTGACATTCATTTTATATCTCATTTAGCAGGGTTTTTTTTTTTTTGCAACCTTCCTTGCAAACTTCATATCTGTTCCTACATATCATGCATAAATATTTCGTTTTGAATGTTCTTTGAACCAGCTCTACTGCTATGCAAGTTCCTTCCTTAATGAGTTAAGTAACTCATTTATATTTGTTCACTCTACACTTACATGAGAATTATATTTTTTAAATCACATTTTGAGAAAAATTGGAAACAGAGAGGATACTTTGCTTAGCAAGGTCACACAGAAAGTAATGGGGTCAGATTCCAACTCAAGTTTTGCTAACTTCAAAATCCACATTACGATTGCGTGGTATCTTTACCCTCCAAAATAATCTGTTTCATAGGGAAATTGCATGAGGAATTGCTGCCAAGTTTCTGCTAAAGTTTGACAAAATTGAAAATCAGTTGGGGTTATAAACCAGACTAAAATATGCAGAGTAGATTTATAAACTGAGACAGATCAGAAAAGGTCAAGGGCTTATGGAAAGCAGGGAAGATCATGAAAATGATAATGAGTGTCTGAGAAGGATGGCAGTAGTGTTGACGAAGATGAATTCTAAAACAAACACCAGGCTCCAGCTGTGTGAGACACTGTCTTATGGCTAGCGGCTAGGACTAGGTCTAGGGAAACCCCTTCCCAAGCCCCCTTCTTCAGCTCTCAGCTATGGGCTCCAGGCCTAGTTACACTATCAGTAAACACTAGACCTACCACTAGGCTCTCTTTACAAATTCTGAAGGCACTTCCTGCAGAGTCCAGAGGAAAGTTGCTCTTTTGGAATAAAGAGAAACAGCAACAGCTATGCAGGAGGCTAAAGAGAACTTGTAGGTTTCACTTAAAATTTTTAGTTCCTAAAACTTAGCCTTCAGTCAACTTTGCGAATATAATGTAGACCTCCAGGTCAAAAGCACCATGGAGAGTTGGGGGGAAAAGAGACTCTTGAAAGGAACCTTTGATCAATCTACCCACTCATTTGTTCATTCAACGTTTTTACTGAGCGCTTTCAGTGCCCCAGGTTCTCTATCAGGCCTGGAAAAGCAACAGGAACAGGAGTGAGGAGATTTTAATCCTTGTAGGGCTCAGAAATAGTGGAAGAAATGGATAATAAGATGATCTGCTTGTAAATTCATGCATCACTTAAGGATGTTCTTGGCAGTGATGGACCACAGGTATGATGATTGTTCCATGAGACTGAAAAATTTTTACTGGTTAGTGATCATGTAATGTCATGGCCCAAGATATTACTCAGGTGTTTGTGGTGATGCTGGTTTAAACAAAACTATTGCTTCCAATTATATAAAAGTACATAATACATAAATTGGACAATACATAGTATTCCTAATGATAATCTACTATGTGATGGGCTTATGTACTTGCTATACTATTCTTCTTTATTTATTGTTAAAGTGTACATGCTATATTTACCAAAAGACGTGGTTTAAGCCAGGCATGGTCCCAGCCACAGGAGCAGTCTCTGGTGATTGGAAAGCCTGGGAAGCCTGGGGAAGAGAATGGTACAGACCTGACATAAGTGCACAAATAGGACCAAAGCTCAGAAACATGGGGGAAGAGTCCAGTGGCCAGAGCTAGAGCTCCAGGCTCAGCTGGTGCCATGGTAAGGTTGGCCATGGCAAGTCTCCGAGCTCCCTTGTCAAGGGAGCTCCCTTGAGCCTATGTCAAGGGCTCAGCTTTGAGCACATCACAGGGTTCTACCCTCTTGAAGCCCAAAGCTTAGCAGAGTCAAATGATATCACAGAAATAATCACCCAAGATAATAACTACAGCAAGGAGGGATGGGATGTGGGGAGGGATGTGGCTATGTGTAAGAAGGATGCCTCCTCTGTAATGGGGAAGTTTTCATCAAATTATTAGTACTCTATTTCTGCTATGAAAAATTACCACAAATTTAGGAGTTTTAAACAAAATGAATTTATTCTCTTACAATTGTAGAGGTCAGGAATCCAAAATGAATGTTACTGAGTTAAAATTGAGGTCTGGGCTGCATTCCTTCTGGAAGCTCCAAAGGAGAGTCTGTTCATCATTTTTTCCAACAGTAACAGGCCACCTGTGTTCCTTGGCTCATGGCCTCCTTCCATCTTCAAAGCTGGCAGTCCCACTACTGGGACCTCCACTTCCACTGTCACATTTCCTCTGACCTTGACTTTCCTAGCTCCATCTTGAAAATGTCTTTGTGATAACATTGATCCCATCCAGGTAACCCAAGATCATCTCCTTGACCCGAGATCTTTACCTTCACCACATCTGCAGAGCATCTTTTGTCAGTGTGGGTAGCACATTCTCAGATTCAGTCCTGGATGTGGATGTCTTTGGGGGCCATTCTTTTGCCTATCATATTGAGGAAGTAGTGCCAATGCATAAGTGGAAAGACAGAGAAAGATAACTGAATGGACCGGAAGTGGTTGAGAGAATATCACGGAAGAGGAAATGGTGTGAACAAGGATCCTGAGGCGGGAAGGATATTGGCTGGAGAACCTTAAAGAAGGCTGATGTGGCAGAGCCCAGACAACAGGGAGGGGAAGTAGAGGGAGGAGGATGACAGTGAAGTGAAGAGAAGGAAAGATAGAAATTTCATGGCCTTGGCCATGCCTATGAGATATGATAAGGCTTTTGGACACATGGAGTCAAGAGTGCCCACAGGAAGCCTGTGAGATGCACAACAGATTGGGAGCCACTGAGGCTACCATTTAAAATCTTCTGGCCTCCTAAGTGATACGTATGAGTCACACACATCATAGTCAGAAATTTTGATATCAATTTTAGTATGAGAAATTAAAGGTATACAAAAGTAGAGAGAATTGTTTTTCTAGAGGCCCCTACATCTATCCATTTCTTAGCTAGAATAGTTAACTTATAGTCAGTCTTCCAGCATCTGTGGTCCTTCATTCAACCATTATTTTCAATCAAACTCCAGTTATCATTTTACTCAATTTTATTTCAGACTTTGTCTATATATGTATAAGAACTCCTTAAAAATAAATACTATTCTGAAAGCTGAAAGTGTCCTGCACTGGCTCAGAACATATTTGTGGAAAGAATCAATGAATGTATTTAGATAGCCTTGTAGGAAGAATACTCCTGTCTCTTCCTTTCTCTTCTTTACTCAGGATTTCAAAGTATTTCCCATGGTAGAGTCTACATCTTCTCCATGAGGGGAATATCTGTTCTTTACCTAATACATATCTTCTAATATCTCTTCTTTTGTCTACTATATTCTGGCTCAAAACCTCTCAGCAGGTGAGCAGTATCCATGCTGCAGGGAGCAAGGACCAGAGGGAAATGCATTCCACTCATCAGATGGGGCAATAAGGCCCTTAGTCCACTCACAGAGTGGCGAAAGAGCCAGATCAGTGTTCCAGTCATCATTCTCTTGGCACTAGCAACATGCCTTTTAAAATGACAAAAGAAGTTAGCTATGACAAGCTCCTCCAGGAGAACCAATGGCTCCAAACAATGACACTTAGGAGAACCCACAAGATGCCCACCCCCCACATCTCCTTTTAATGCTGGCAACTTTCCTCAGGTGGGCTATCTACACTCAGCACCATGCTGATTTAATTCAGCTGGTGTTAAGTTGACCACCAGCTTTTTTTTTTAATTTAAAGAAAGACTAAACAAAACAGAAAATAGGTAGAAATAATACATATGTTCAGAGAAAAAAAAAGTAAGAAATCACTAGTTGATATTTACATATTGTCGTTTTACAAATAGTTGTTCAAAATACAAAAATGGAACATGTAAAGTGGGAATTCAAACAGCGAGACTGCAGTTATGTTCAACTGTCCAGCCAAAACTTAGTAACATGGTTGTCAGTCCTATACACTTAAACATACATGCAGTTATCCATATCTTCATTTATGTTTAGATTAAACAAACTAAAGCAGTTAAAAATCATTCTGAACAAAGAATAATAGTATTGCTAGATTTCACATCATGACACTCCGTGATCAGCACCAGCTTTTAATCCATAACAGTGGGGAATAGCTCCAATAAGCTGCAGTTTAGGGCAGAAGAGCATTCCCAGAAGTGAAAAGGAAATGCTGTTCTAGGCATATCCTGGGGCAAAGGAGGTAAGGAATAAATATCTTCACTAGAAACTAAGTTAATGGAAGCTATTGCTAATCTAGGCTTCTCTCTGCTGAATTCCTACCATTCCACCCCCAGCTAACCTGAAATAATAGTAGAAATTATTAGGAGCATGTCTGCTATGCAAAACAGAATGACTTTCTGAGCAAGGGTGACCCGGTCTGAAAAGAGCACATATATATCTTTGGGCTCAACCGAAAAAAGAATGCACCAAGCTGAAGCATCACTCAGGCACTTTCTGGAGCCCAGGGCTCTTTAAATTTATCACCCCATGGGGAGGGAATGGAAATCCTTTTTAGGATTCATACTCAGGATTTTAATCTGTTTTCTATTTTTAACCTTTGGAAGAGAAGATGAGACCTTGCAAACTAAAAGGAGCCATTATCTTTGCTAAAGTGATTTCAGCTCAGGGAAAGGAAAAGTCCAATTTAGATTTTTAGGGCTTTTTAAAATTCCTTGCAAATTAGAGCAGGTTATAATAAGAAGAGTTGGGAAGCTAGGGAAATAGATCCTGTGGGTACCAGGAAATAGGACCAGATATGTCATTGTGCATTTAACATTTCACTACTATCCCCTACCACCCCCCTCAACTACCCCAGCTGGATTAATGCATCTCCTCCTAATCACTCCTCTCTAATCCACATCCAACAATTCTGTTTGCATTTGTGTGTGTGTGTGTGTTCTCATCACCCTCATTCCTGTGCTTAAAACCTACAGTGAATTCCACACAAACTCAAAAGCAATAAAACACCCACGTCTCAACTGACCTCCTGGCTCCAGTCTGCCTTTGAAAGTCATTTCTTGTCTTTACAGAATGTGGCCATTGTCTAGAACAGCACCTCTACCCATTCAGGTATTGTCCAGCCTCTGTTAATCACTATGCCAGTTATTATCTCCTGCATGTAATATTTCTCCATAGTTTGTCCAGTCAAGCCCTTCCCTGCGCCAGGAAGTATTCCCCATTCCACCTGTGTGAGGAGTGGTTTGTATTGCAGAATCTCCTGCTCAGATATCATCTTCTTTGCAGAGACTCTCTGACGGTCCTGCCATCTGTCTGTGCGCTCCAGGCAAAGTCATTCTGGGTTACTATCCTTGTTCTTAATTCTTCTGATATAGCAGATCCTGAATTGTATATTGATATCTGGTATGCTATAAAAGATAATTGGGTTCCCAAGAAAATTTACTTTATCAGAATTGAATTATAAAACCAATCGATTCAGTGAGAGATAAAAGGGGTTAAGGTGAGGGCATTGCAGACTCACAATAACAGAGTTAGCTTTCCTGCAGGAATTTCAATAAGGGCACTTTGTAGCTATCAGAGTATTTCATTGCAAGCTAAAATATCAAGCTATTTGATCAAGAAAAACAAGTATCTCCTTTACCTCACAAACCACACACCCGGGAGCCTCCCAAAACGCAATCACTTATGGTCTTGACCTTTCAACTTTGCTAGCATGACAATTCCTAACACATAGGACAGAAGCATGAAAAAGTATACAAAGGAAGCATCACTCACACCACTGTAGGTCCTGGCACTTGGTCCCGGTAACTGTCCCCCTGCTTGTTGGCAACTGATCCCTATGGACAAGCCTGTTGTGGCCAGTGGCAATCAGAATAATGCAAATTGTGTTTGTTAACTCATTGGTCAATCTCCAATCTAATTAAGAAAACTGTCCGTGTAGGAGAAAAACCTCTGTATAGTAATAGATTATTCTTCCTTCTATATGGGAAGTTAGAGAAGGTGTCTTCTTCAACTCGGTCACACCAACATTGCTAAATTGATGACACATAATGTGCAGTATCCAGACAATTAACTTTAATCTTGAATTTGACTAAAGCTTGCTTAGAGCCTAAACCCTTCTAGTATGCATTGTATGCATTTCTCTTCTTCACTTCAAACTTGTATATATTGGTCACAAGATTTTCCAGTCATGAACTGAGTGCATTTAATAGCCAGTTGGTCCTTTTAAGATAAGATATTAATGTTTATTGAGAAATATGCTAAGCCCTTTATATTACCTTATACGTTCCTCCAATTAACTCTATGGCACAAGAATTATCACAGATGCATTATATAGATGAGTAGACTGAAGCTTAGAATGCCAATTACTAGCCTATGAAAAATTAAATGGGAAATGACAAAATAAGCATTTCAAAATGAATCTGTTTCCTGTTGGAGTAGATGCCCTCCATTACATAATTGTTTTATAACTCTTCAAACAAAAGGTCAATTCATTTAGTTGTACCTTGTCAAATTTTGCAGTTAGTTTACATTTCACTCCTTAATGTTAGACCACAAACATAGTGTAAAGAAAAGCCTGACCGTATCTAGAGGTACCTAATTCTAGTGAGGCTCCCTTTTAACCAAAGCACATCAATCTTTTCCAAAAGTTGGCTATTGAGAATGTAGGGGTTCCACACTTAATCCACACCATAATGCATGTCCTCCAGTAGTAGTCAAAGCATCCCTTAATTTCTCTGCTTCCTGAACTTTATCAAAAGCCTAGTTTGTGCAAATAAAACTTGTAAAAGATGTTAAAGGAATGTTATATAGTTTTTTAGATGACAGATATCTTAAATCAATTTTGATGTGAATATACTAGATGCACGATATATACATCTGTATATACAGAAATATGTATGTATGTAGAAAGAGATATAGAGATATCAGATCAGAGTGATTTCCAAGCAAGCTATTTAACTTCTTTGCACTTTACTTTTCCAGTTGGTACCATTAATTGTTGCAGAATCTCCAATACTAATGATTTATAAAGTATTCTCAGGAAACCATATGTGTGTGCTAATTAAAAAGTTATATCACAGGAGCTGGGGATTTAGCTCAGTGGCATAAGCGACTTCCTTGCAAGTGTGCAGTCGTGAGTTCGATCCCTGGTACCGATAAAAACAAAAAAGACCAAAAAAAAAGTTATATCACAAATCATCAAAAATAGTGGAAGATCCTCATGTTACTTCTGTTTGGTCTCGGGATGTATTGGAATTTGTGATCTCTTTGAATCAGTGACAAATGTGTAAGGGTGACTTTCTAGCTTCATTCCCTCCCCCCCTCCTCCCTATCACACCCAATTTCCATTTGGATACTGCAGTGATTCCAAAAACACTGGGTCCCTCACAGATCTGCTGAGATCCTCCTGCTAGTCTGTGAAGAGATGATGGTGGCTTGACCTTCATGAAGAGATGAATTTAAGAAGCAGCTTTGGTGGTTAAGAAATAGAAGATAACAGAGAGATAAAATATAAAATTTTATGCAACAAACTATGGAGAAACAGGTTAGGAGTGGGTGTGGACCTACAGTTCAAGTTTGAAGCTGGGCATAGTAGTCCACTTCTGTAACCGCAGCTAATCTGGAGGCTGAGGCAGGAAGATTGCAAGTTCAAGACCAGTCTGGGAAACTTAGCTATACTCTGTCTCAAAATTTTAAAAAACACTAAAGAATGGGGATGTAGCTTAGTAGTAGGGTGCTTGCCTAGTCTGTGCACTAGATAGATTCAGTCCCCAGGAGGAAAAAGAAAAGAGTTCAGTTCTTTTAAATGTGTTAAACTAGAGGTTCAGGTGGAAACTTCAAGAAGATTAAATATGTAAGTCTGGAGTAAAGAGAACAGGTTGGGACTGAATATGCAAGTTTGGAAATCATTAGCATGCAGGTTAAGATCAATGCTTTAGATTGGATTTGGAGAGAACAGAGGAGTCAGGAATGTGGCTTTCCGCCACTTGCTAAGACATGTTAGATTTTCAGCCTGATCTCTCTCCTTGGCCAGTCTTCCCAATAATTATCCACTCTCAATCAATCAATTAATCAATAAGCTGAGAAACTTTAATGAATGTTGTCAAATTTCTCCATGTTCTCCTCTGCAACAACTGGATTTAATGAAGATTGAACTGAGAGCCATTTCAAAGCTGGCACCTTCTCCAAGGAGCCATTCTTTTTTTTTTTTTTTTTTTTTTTTTTTTTTTTTTTTTGTCTTTTTCCTTTTTATCGGTACCAGGGATCGAACTCACAACTGCCTGCTTGCAAGGCAGGCACTTATGCCACTGAGCTAAATCCCCAGCCCCACAAGGAGCCATTCTATTAGGACCCCACCATGCAAGCAGGGGAGCCTGTACAGTGGTCCACACAGCCAACACTGTCCCCGCCTTCCCCAGTTCTCCTTGAGGAAAGTGAGTGCAGCCTGCTGGTCTTTGAACCTCCTGCAGCACCTAGCACAGTGCCAAGTCAGCAGGGTTGCTGATTGACCGATAGCCAGTCTGAAAGCAGGGTTTTAAAGGTTTTGAAGAATGGATAACTAATGTATGAGCCAAAACTTTGACTTACCGTTAGCATCCAAAGGGCAATTTACTGGATCATGACATAAAAACCCAGAAAAAGCAGGAACAGGATTAGCTTATGGGACAACTATTCAAGGGTCCCCTAGGCCTCCTTTCCCTCCAATTTCTACTTCTCACTGGATGTGTGTTTGGGACACTATTACTCCTCCCTTAGCACCCTTTATAACATTTAACTTCAACAAATCGCCTTTATGTACTTTTGACCCCAGACTCCACACTTCCCACCCCTCTATTCATCACGTAAACTTCTGGAAGAAATGAATTGCATGTGTCTTGTTCTTAGAGCAAGGACTCTGTCCCAATTTGGTCATTGCCGAGTCCAATCTGTATCTGAGATTTGAGGTACCATGGTTCATTTGCATTTTGCGACACAGCATTACAAGGACAGCAGAAAAAAACTACAAGTGAAGAGATCCTCGGCCAACATTAAGATCAAAAAGGAAGCCAGGTGTGGTGGTGCACACCTATAATCCCAGCATTCAGGTGGCTGAGGCAGGAGGATTGCCATGAGTTAGAGGCCAGCCTGGGCCATACAATAAGTTTGAGACAAGTTGAACTATAAAGTAAGACCTTGTCTTAAAAGCCAAGAGAAAGAGAGAGAGAGAGAGAGAGAGAGAGAGAGAGAGAGAGAGAGAGAGGAAGAAGAAGAAGAAGAAGAAGAAGAAGAAGAAGAAGAAGAAGAAGAAGAAGAAGAAGAAAAAGAGAAGGAGGAGGAGGAGGAGAGGTGAGAGAAAGAGAGAGAGAGAGAGAGAGAGAGAGAGAGAGCAGAAAGGACACAAGAAGTAGTTCTCTAGTATCTGCTAAATGTAAGGTCCTCTTGGTCCTGAGCTGTCCTTAAACATATGTAGGCATTGTGCCCTCCAGAATGCTAGCTTCTGAATTATTGTAATTTGGATACACTTTTAAGACACGTTCTCTGAATACTGCATTTCAACCTGAGTATAGTGACAACATTCTCCAAATCCAAATTCAAACTATGTAGTCCATTAAATATGAGTAAAATAGGACCCAGCATTTGAGTTAGACCCATTGCATTTGCTATGTGAGTGCTGATCTCATGAATGGCATTTACATGGGTGAGGGTTGGCATTAGCTCACACATATCCTTCCAAGGCTTGCTTGCCTCTGGTACCCAGCAATGAGTCCAATTTCCTTTAACCACTTGGAAAAGTGGCAAATTATAGAGAACAAATGTCCCTTCCAACAGCAGGAGAGACACCTGCCTAATGAATCAGCAGTTGCACAGATGGTGGGATGGGGAAGCCAAGCGGGAAGGATCTGGAGTCTGCTCACCCTGACAGGCATCGTCAGTGCCAGAGCGCTTTCCTCCTCTAATCCTGCTGGGCTGGGCCACGTGGCTTCCACACAAATGCAGGTCACTGAGAATGTTGCTGCTGAGCTGAACTGCTGTTTCTTATTACCAAGACACTGGAAAACCTAGAGCAAGTGGGAGAAATTATTTCCAAGCTGGTGCTTCTCATTTAAAGCAAAGTATCCAGATTTTAAAAGCCCTGTTCTTTCATTCTGCACTCGGGGCTACGCTTACCCTTTGATGTTGCCCAAATAGCCAGGAAGTCTTTATGACTGTGTATTGGTGAGGAAGCAGGAGGAAGAGGAGGCAGGCCGGAGCCCTGTTTTTAAAGGCACAATTTACTCTCAGATGTATTTAAAAACACTATATTTACTTATAGAAAGAGTCAAAATGTCATCATGTATGCCAAGATGGGAGAAACATGTGGCCCTCAGTTAGCTGAGAGAGAAACATATCTCTAGTACTCTGCTAACTGAATTTACCATTTTGCAAAAGTATCTCTGTTTAATTCATGAAATTTAATCACAATCATGCTGAGATTTATTGCTTCTCATTAATGTTTGCTTGAATATGAGTGGAAAGATCTAGGGTTGAGAGGAAAGAAAAATTCTTTCCAAAGTACTAAGACTTAATTTGGACTTCATTAAATTGTATTAGTTCACTAATACAGAATTTATGGCACTTACAGCAGAGAGTGGGTTGGTATTTAATCTTAGTTTAATCTATGAGAAAGTGATTTCTCTGCAGGTGAATGACATATAAAAGACCTTATGGTAAGAGCCTATGTACATGATAGAATAAATATTCCTTAGGTGCTATCTTTTACCTATAAATACTAGGCTAATTTCAAATGTTTAAATATTTCCACTAAGGAAAGTGTTGGAGATTACCACTTGACAGTAGTTTTCTATTTTCCTTACTATTATAGTTATTTATTTATTTGTTCTCTAGCCTTTTCCAAAGATTTAAGTCAATCTACAACAAAAGGCACATCTGTATATGCAAAATTCACTTTCTTCTGATTATATCACACAAAACGTTGAAACATATTTTCCCTAACTTCAGAGGATATTTTGAGTAGTCTAAAAATATGTGACAACTGTGAAATTGATTTTCAAGAGTTCTGGGAAGTGCTACAAAAATACTGTAGAACGCTACTAGAAATTCCACATTCACAGTGACATCAACAATGTAAACATTTATTTGTGGTTTACCCTAAGAGAAACCTCTAGCTAGGCAAGGTACTCTCCAGGCACCAGAAATCCAAGGATTCATCTTTTTGTTTGATTACCCTGGTGCCTGCTTTCATCTTTGGGACACCCCAGGTTCCAGATGGCCATCATGAATGAGAATACTGCCCCATCCACAGGCAAATTTAAGACACGAAAGACCACACATATGTAAGCAATCTTCCTAGAAATCCCAGA
Source organism: Cavia porcellus (assembly GCF_034190915.1). NCBI lineage: Eukaryota > Metazoa > Chordata > Mammalia > Rodentia > Caviidae > Cavia > Cavia porcellus. The sequence continues at coordinate 14,575,726 of NW_026947514.1, forward strand.
TAAAACACACACTTACAAGTCAATGGCCAAAACTTATTCACATGGTCATACTTTTCCACAAGGAAGCTTTTCTTACTAAGGGAGAAGGAGAGAATAGATTTCAGATAGAACCAACTTGTTCTTGCTACAAATAGCCACTCACCGGCACAGCTGAAACTGTGGTAAAATCAGAGAGAGAGAAAGAAAATTAGGAGTAAAGAAAGTAACAGAACTTACGCAATTACTGTGATTGAATAACAGATTTGACATTGAGTTTCTTTTTTTTTTTTTTTTTGACATTGAGTTTCTTGATAGCCAGGGCAAAAAAGGGATAATTATTTTTACTGAAGAAGCAAACATAGCAAATTCTCAGAGCCAGGTATTGTGGTGTACACATCTCCAATCCCAGGACTTGCCTCCCCCACCAAAATAATAAAGGGCTGGGGATGTAGTTCAGGGCAACGAGTCTGGGTTCAATTTCAAACATTAAAGAAAAGGAAAGAAAACAAAAAACCTTCATAGAGGCACAGTTTTTCCCAGAATTAAATTTCACACTGTTTCTCTCACTAGCACCACACGTAAGTATAATAGCCACGTGTTCCAAATTTTAAAACTTACCCTCACCATTAAATATTCTATCCTCTTGTTATATACACTCCACACATGTCCAATTTCTCATTTAGACTACATGATCACCAAGGGTACTGGAGACAGTGGAAAGCATAATTAAGTGTTCCTAATAAAGTTTTACAGCGAGTGGGAATCAGTAAAATGGTGACGCAGACATGTCTTAGTGGTATCATTCCTGTTGGGTTTTGTGTTCCAGACCAGGAGGTCCTGTCGATGCCAGGCATGAGTAAGTCCTGGAAAACTAACTTAATCTAAGTGGTATGCACACCAGATGGAGATAAACACAGTCAAGGTTCTGTTAGGAAGACCGAGCGTGCTCTCACCAGGGCCATCTGTGCCTCTTTCCTCTAGCTAAAGCCTTTGGGAAGCCAAGCTTTCACAAGGTGACACTCTTTGAATTGGTGATGAAAAAGTCTCCATCACAGAGTCAAAAACCCTACAAGTTAGTCCATCTTTCTCTGTGGGCAGATCTGCATGGAAATCCAAAGTTTTATCTGAAAGTCAGGAATTGGAGGAAGTGACGCACTAACTACTTAATGACGTCAAGCTAAGACCACCTATTATCACATAGATGGAATAGTTTTTCCTGGAGATTGGGAACCATAGACACCTTCTGGCTGAGATTCCTCAATCAGCAGAGTTTGTGTCCTGTTTACCTAAGAAGGGTATTTCTTTCCATGATCTTTCACTACTTGGCCTTTTTTTTTTTTTTTAATCAAATGCCATTGCAAGTTCACTCTAAGAGGACATGCCAGGGTCTTGTGGAAGCATCGATCATACAGAAGTCCCCTTCAGATGACCTTCCATAAATGCCAAGAGCATGGCTACTACTTACTGAGGACTTACTATGTGCTCATCTGAGCAGTTCTACTTATTGGGTATGATCAAAATATACAGCGAATATTTAAATTTTAAAAATTGATTATAGTAAAAGACACATTGTCACTGATATCCTTCAAAACACTCCCCTTCACTTTTAACGCACTCCTTCCATTGTTCTTATCAGTTTCTGAAGCAGTTCTAGCGTCCTTTTTCATGCTTTTATGAGGTGTGATCAAAAGTACAGTTAAAGCTGCTGCCAAGTGCCTTTCAGTGGAAGAGCAGGATCATAAAAACATCACAGTGTGACCTCATTTAACTTACTCATCCGATATGGCACTGTGAAACTTTTGGGTCTTCTCCAAAGTTAAAATGACCATGAAAAATAAACATTTGAAGCAGTTCAGGCCTTTGGGGCAGTCACAACATCACAACTAAAGACAGTCCAGAAAGAGGACCTCCAGAACTGCTTCAGAAAATGTCAGGAAAAACAGGATAAGTATGTTCTAAGTGAGGAGCAATATTTTGAGGAGGTTCATGGCAAATGTGTCTGTTGCAATAATTTTTAAAATTTTAAACATTCATTTTACTTTTTTATCACACCTTTTACACCTTCTCTTTAAATCTGTTCATTAAATCTTATAGAAAATAATTCTATTTCCATCATAAAGCTAAGAAAACTGAACCTTGCAAAGTGGACTTATTGCCTGGGGCTGCCATAATCAGGTCACCACAAATTTGGTGAATTTAAAAAGGAGAAATACATTCTCTCACAGTTCTGAAGGTCAGAGATCCAAAATCCAGGTGCTGGCAGGGCTACACTCCCACCAAAGGACTGCGGACCATCTGTTTCTCCTTTCTCCTATTTGTGGTGCAGCTACATCACTCTAGTTTCTGCCTTCTTCTGTCTATCCCTTGACCTGTCCTCTGTGTCTTCTCCCACGCCCACCTCTTGTTTTATATTGTAAGCATACCTGTTACTGAGTTAAGGTATCGCAGGTAATTCTGGATAAACTCCTGTAAAGATCGTTAGTTACGAGCCTGTTTAGCTGCCGCGCCTGGCCATAGGTCTGCAGAAGAGGAGCTAGGCAGATCTGGGGTGCCCTCACCGGCCTCTCTGCGTGTCTGGAGGACTCTGGATATCTCCGCCCAGACTGCTGGAGTTCCCCCAGGCTTCCAGGTGCAGTGAAGGAGAGAGGTGGGTTTGAGGCTTCCATATCAGCCTCCCCATTCCGGCTTGACTTGGAGACCTGCTGAGCTCCCGATAGGTGGGCTGGCCCACACTACCAGCCTAGCCCAGCCTGTTTAGCTGCCGCGCCTGGCCATAGGTCTGCAGAGGAGGAGCTGGGCAGATCTGGGGTGCCCTCACCGGCCTCTCTGCATGTCTGGAGGACTCTGGATATCTCTGCAACCAGGGAGGGTCCACAGGTTCCTGAACCACTGCGGCCTGTGGTGAGTACCCTAACCCGGCTGCGATTGAAGAACTGTGGAGCTTCCAAGGGGCAGGTGGGCGCACAGTGTCCCTGAGGCCCAGCTTGTCTGGAACTGTGGAGTTCTGAGCAGGCAGAGGAGGGCCACTGGTTCTGTAGGCCCAATGGCTTGGGGTAGCGCGGTGCCAGAGTCTCAGTAGCTCCAAACATAGAAGGGGATTTTCAACAGATCCTGAGGAAGCTTTCAAATAACACTTGAAACACAGAAATATAGGAAAATGACAAAACGAAAGACCAAATTACAACCTCAAACCTCCAGCCCATCTCAAGAAACCCTAGGAGCGATGTATATAGAAGAAAATATATCCCATCCACCTCATATATTGGACACAATAGCCACTGACATTGACAAGCAACTCCAGGAAGCTTTAAAGAAATTCAAACTCGAAATAATCTCCCAGATAAAAGAAGAAATGATAAAAGAAATGAAAAAGATTCTAAATATATCTAAAGAAAACACAGATAAAAAATTGGAGGAACTAAACAAAAAGATAGAATCCCTAGACGAGCAATATAAGAAACAAACAGAATACATAATGCAGATGCACAGAGATATACAGGAAATAAAAAACTCCACTGAAAGTTGTAAAAACCACCTTAATGAAAGTGAAGATAGAATTTCAGACCTTGAAGACAGGATTGCAGCTAGTGAACAGGAAAGGAAAGTTCTTTTGAAAATAACAAGGAATCAGGAAACAACAATTCAACAACTGCAAGATGATGCAAAGAAGAATAACATAAGAATGATAGGGATTAATGAAAGAGAGGGAGACAACATGAAGGATGTCAGGAGGATATTTAGAGAAGTAATAGCTGAAAATTTCCCAAGCATGAGATCAGAAACTGACATCAGGATCAGTGAAGCATATAGAACTCCAAACAGCCATAACCAAAATAAAACTACACCCAGACATATAATAATCACCATCCCAGAAATCCAACACAAGAATAGATTATTAAAAGCTGTCAGAGAGAAAAGACAAATCACTTATAAAGGAAAACCTATCAGAATCACAGCAGACTTCTCAGCACAAACGATAAAGTCAAGAAGAGCATGGAGTGAAGTATTCCAGATCCTAAAGCAAAATGATTTCCAACCAAGACTGATATATCCTGCAAAACTATCATTCAAAATAGATGGTGCAATACGATACTTCCATGACAAAGAACAGCTGAAGAACTTCATGAACACCAAACCAACCCTGCAAAAAATATTGAAAGACAGTTTAGATACACAAAGGAAAAAAGCACTAAGCAAAGCAAATAATTAAACAGAACAGAAAGATAAAGATGCAACAGCAGAGAGATAACATTCCTACAATTAACCAGCATTTAACAGTAATAACCATTAATGTAAATGGTCTCAATGCACCAATCAAAAGAAACAGACTAGCAGAATGGATCAAGAAACAAAATCCAACCATATGCTGTTTACAGGAAACCCATCTAACCCAGAAGGATACTCACAGACTGAAAGTCAAAGGATGGAAAACAATTCTCCATGCAGCAGGAATCCAAAAAAAGGCAGGAGTAGCCATTCTGTTTGCAGACAACGTGAACTTTAAACCAACAATGACCATAAAGGACAAAGAAGGTCACTACATACTCGTAAGGGGAAAACTCCAAGAGGAAGAGATAACTATCTTAAATATATATGCACCAAACTCCAGAGCACCCAGTTATATAAAACAATTAATAACAGAAATGAAAACTCAAATTATCAGTAACACAATTGTAACAGGAGACCTTAATACACCACTGACACCAAGGGACAGATCAACCAGACAGAAAATGAGCAAAGAAATAACAGAACTGAATCACACCTGTGAACAAATGGGTTTGATAGACATATACAGAATGTTCCACCCAACAACATCAGAATACACATTCTTCTCAGCAGTACATGGATCATTTTCTAAAATAGACCATATATTAGCTCACAGAACATATTTAAGCAAATGCAAAAAAGTTGAAATCATCCCTTGCATATTATCGGATCATAGCGCTCTGAAATTAGAAATTAATGACAAAAGATACTGCAAAAATTCCACAAACACATGGAAACTAAATAACACACTCTTGAGTAATCAGTGGGTCACAGAAGAAATTAAAGAAGAAATTAAACAATACCTAAAAGAAAATGAAAATGCAGATACAACTTACCGGAATCTGTGGGATGCAATGAAAGCCGTTCTGAGAGGAAAATTTATTGCACTGAGTTCCCACATCAGGAAAACAGAACGAATACAAATAAATAACTTGATGCTACACCTCAAACAGCTAGAAAAAGAAGAGCAAGTCAAGCCCAAAGCCAAAAGAAGAGAGGAAATTATAAAAATCAGAGCAGAAATCAATGCAATAGAGACTAAGAAAACAATCCAAAGAATCAACGAATCAAAGAGTTGGTTCTTTGAAAGAATAAATAAAATCGATAAGCCCCTAGCCAACCTTATTTAAAAAAGGGAAGAAAAAGCTCAAATTCATGCAATAAGAAATGAAAAAGGAGAAATCACTATAGACCCAATAGAAATACAGAGGATCATCAACACCTATTTCGAAAACCTCTACTCTCAAAAGTTTGATAACACAGAAGAAATAGACAGATTCTTAGAAGCATATGAAGTACCAAAGCTAGATCAAGAGGATGTAAAACTGTTGAATGACCCAATCTCTGCTAATGAACTTGAAAATGTAATTAAGGCCTTACCCACCAAGAAGAGCCCAGGCCCAGATGGATTCACTGCAGAATTCTACAAGAAATATAAAGAAGACCTAATGCCGACACTCCTCAAACTATTCAATGAAATTGAAAGGGAAGCAATCCTTCCTAAGTCATTCCTGGAAGCAAATATTACTCTAGTACCAAAACCTGAGAAAGACCCAACTATAAAAGAGAACTATAGACCGATCTCCCTAATGAACACAGATGCAAAAATCCTCAATAAAATATTGGCAAATAGGATCCAGCAAATCATCAAGAAGATTATACACCATGACCAAGTGGGATTCATCCCAGGAATGCAAGGATGGTTCAACATATGCAAATCAATAAATGTAATCCACCATATCAATAAAGCCAAAAATAAGAATCACATGATCATCTCTATAGATGCAGAAAAAGCCTTCGATAAGGTCCAACACTTATTCATGATAAGAACTTTACAGAAAATTGGAATAAATGGTCTTCACCTCAATATAATAAAGGCCATTTATGACAAACCAACAGCCAGCATCATACTAAATGGCCAAAAATTGAAAGCCTTTACTTTAAAATCGGGCACAAGACAAGGATGTCCTTTATCACCACTCCTATTTAATATAGTACTGGAAGTACTAGCCAGAGCAATTAGGCAAGAAAGAGAAATAAAAGGGGTAAAGATAGGAAAAGAAGAAGTTAAATTATCATTGTTTGCAGATGACATGATACTCTACATAGAAGACCCCCTAAACTCCATTGAAATACTCTTAGATACAATAAATAAATTCAGTAATGTGGCTGGATACAAAATCAATACTCAGAAATCAATAGCATTCCTATACACGAACAACAAAATTACAGAGAGGGAAATAAGAGAAACTGGACTATTCACATTAGCAAGCAAAAAAATGAAATATTTAGGAATTACTCTTACGAAAGAAGTGAAAGACTTATACAGTGAAAATTATAATACACTGAAAAAGGAAATTGAAGATGATCTCAGAAAATGGAAAGACATCCCTTGCTCATGGATAGGAAGAACAAACATTGTGAAAATGGCCATTCTCCCAAAACTGTTATACAGATTCAATGCAATCCCAATAGAAATTCCATCAACATACCTTATAGATCTAGAGAAATCACTCCTAAATTTCATCTGGAACCAGAAGAGACCTAGAATCGCAAAGGCAATTCTAAGCAGCAAAGACAAAGCAGGAGGCATCACAATCCCTGACTTGAAGTTATACTACAAAGCAACAGTAGTAAAATCAACATGGTATTGGAATCAAAACAGAGCCGAAGATCAGTGGAATAGATTAGAAGATACAACCACAACTACGAACACACTCAACCACCTTATCTTTGATAAAGGAGCCAAGCAGGTTCACTGGAAGAACGACAGTCTCTTTAATAAATGGTGCTGGAAAAACTGGCTCTCCATTTGCCGAAAACTAAAGCTAGACCCATGTCTATCACCATGTACTAAATTAAAATCTAAATGGGTCAAAGATCTGAATATTAAAACAGAAACACTAAATCCATTGGAAGACAAATTAGGTAGAAACCTTGGAGACATAGGAGTAGGTAAAGAATTCATGAACAGGACTCAAACCGCACGGGAAATACTTCCCAGAATCAATAACTGGGACCACTTCTTATTAAAAAGTTTCTGCATGTCAAAAGAAATCTCCAGCATAGTGAAAAGAAAACCCACAAACTGGGAAAAGATTTTAGTGAACTCTCTCTCAGACAAGGGCCTCTTGTCTAAAACATATAAAGAATTAAAGAAACTCAGACCTCCAAAATTCAAAGATCCAATCCAAAAATGGGCATCTGAGATGAATACGCAATTCTCAGATGAAGAAATGCAAATGGCAAATAAATACATGAAAAAATGCTCATCATCATTGATCATTAGAGAAATGCAAATTAAAACCACACTGAGATACCATCTCACTCCTGAAAGAATGGCCAGGATCAAGAAAACCGACAACAAATGCTGGAGAGGCTGTGGGGAAAAAGGAACTCTCCTGCACTGCTGGTGGGAGTGTAGACTGGTACAGCCTTTGTGGAGATCTGTCTGGAGATTTCTCAAAAAGTTGGGACTGGAAATCCCATTTATTCCAGCTATTCCACTTCTAGGCATATTCCCAGAAGAACTGAAAGCATCATACCACAGTGATATATGTGCACCTATGTTTATAGCAGCACAATTTGTAATCGCCAGATCTTGGAAACAACCCAAGTGTCCATCAACTGAGGAATGGATAAAAAAGTTGTGGTATTTCTATACAATGGAGTATTATTCAGCTATAAAGAAGGATCACATTGAGATATTTATCAATAAATGGGCGCAGCTTGAGACCATACTCATAAGTGAAATAAATCAATCTCGCATGTGTGAATACCGAATAGTTTCCCTAATGTAAGTAATGATTCAAATATATAAAAATATGTGGTAATCATGATTCCCCATTAGGTGGCCTTGGAGCCTTATAAAGTTTTCACTCATTAATTAGAAAGGCTTTATTCTGGGCTTCTTGATTTGAAAATATTTGAAGCTAGAGTATATGAAGTTTTATCCAAATATATCAAGGAAAAAGACACTATGGTAACTACTATTAAGTCAGGTTATATGGTGGTGAAGTACTAGGTTGTTGAAACAGTCATGCTGTGACCTCTATTGTTATATTGTTATGTCCTGCTTTATCTCAATCTCCCCCTTATTGTTTTAAAAAAATTATTTAGTCATTTCTTATGTTTGTCTTAATTAAAGAAAAAATTCAAAAAAATTAGGATATATAAATAGTAACTCTTTTTGATTTCCTATTAACTTCTTTTGAAGTCCTGTAGTACTTCCACGATCTTGTTTTGACTGATTAGACTCTGTTCCATTCTATATGGTAGTATCAAGTTTGAAGACATAGGCAACTACTTTGAAGACAATAAGATTCACTAAGATACCCATTCTGGTTTGACTATTGTCTTCTTTGGAAGTCCTGTAATGTTTACAATGCCTAAGTTTTATTGGTCTTGTTCTCTACTGTTTTGTCCAACTTTATAATATCTAATGACATAGACAATTCTTTTTAAGGAAACAAGGGACAACGTTGATAACCATTGTTGATAAACTTGTACTCTGTTCTACATCATGTGCTATGTCTATCCTTGGTATTGACTGACAGCTTTGTTTTGCCATATTTGACTGTATTCTTCCCCCCCCCCCAAAGAAGTAATAAGCACTAAGGAGTAATGAAATCCAAAGTGCGTGAATTTTGTTGTAAAAAAGAGAGGGAAAAAAAAAAAGAGCTCTAACGGATATAACAGCAAGTGTGTTTAGGGGTGTTAAATAGCTGACTGTATCAATGTTTTTGGATCATTGAACACAGCTGTTTGCGGACTCCCTGTTTGAATGCCCACCTTGTATTCTTTGATACTGTGATTTGAGGAACTATTTTCAAGATGATAATATGTAATATACTAACAGGTGATTTCTTACTGTTATGTTTTTTTTGTTTGTTTGTTTTGTTTTGTTTTGTTTTTTTGTAGTTCTGTATTACGTGTACCCTTACACCGCTTTGGTTTGTTTTGTGTTTTTCTCTTTTTCCTCTTAAAAAAAAAAAAAAAAAGAGATCGTTAGTTACATCTTCAAGAATTCATTTTTCAAATAAGGCACATTCCAGCTTCTGGGTTAGAGTATCGACCTCTCTTTTGGGGGACCATCATTTGGTCTACTAAGAAAGGTTAGATTTTGGCTCAAAGCACTTAAAGTAATACAGAATGAATGTATGTTGGGATGCAAAGAATTGCACCTACCTTTCAGAGACTAAAACTAAAGCCTTTAAGAGTAAGTCATCCTCGCACAAACCCAACTGCTGAGTGCATCTGCCTACAAACGTCTACCAGACTGCCATGCATAAGACACAGGAGTGATCAGCACAAAGTGAATTTCTTGTTTACTACCATCCTCTGGTGCCCAAGTAGATTTCCTACAAAGGCTGTCTCCCCTTTAGCGGGTCTATGCTGGAAGCAACATTAAGAATCACATCACAGGTGAGTTAAAAGGTAAATACAGAGAGCTCTCTGAATACAGGTTTAAGGCTGAAGTCTGATTATACCTCATTAACTTCTCATTACTTTGACTTCTGCAATATTGGATGGTACTGTAAGTAGCCATGTCACAGTGGGTTGGTGACAGTGTTGCCCAACAGATGTGACAGTTTCTGCGGAGAGCTGGAGATGTGCCTCCTAGCACATCCACTGTGTGTCAGACTCTCTGCTGTGTGTTGGGGACACAAGCACCATACAGCCATAATCTCTGCTGTCAAGGCACCAAGAGAAGAGAGGCTGGTGATGAAATAATTTTGCATGGTAAGATCCCAGCACTGCAAGATCCCAGATTTCAAAACAGAGGCAGGAAGGATGGTTTTCAGCAGAAGCAGGACTCAGAGGTGTTCTCACAAGGTGTTAGATTGGTTTTATACCCAAGATTAGAGAAGCTAATGATCAAAGCAGTTGGAATGAGAGTCCAGGTCAGCCTGACTGCAAATATATTCCCAATGTTCTTTCCGTTCCATGAAGATATTCATGCAAGGGCAAAATAAATGAGATAGATGCGTGTACCTTAAATGGCCTGACCTTATCCAAATTAGACCTTAGAATGCTTTCAGGTGTGAATGTAATATGTGTCTCGGCCTTTCTTTCTGAAATATCACCCATCTCCTCCAGCTGCTGAAGATGGAAGATGAAATAGCAAAATATTAAAGATTTTCTTTCAGAAGATGGTGTTGTTTTACCATCTCCCTGACTAGGAAGGAACAGATAGCAAAATGGACATATTGTGTGGATTTTCTTTATTATTTTACTTGAAAAATTTCTCCCAAAGCTTAATCTTTTAATACTTAATAGTTTAGGCTAACTTTCCTCAATCTAATTAGTAAGATCAGTTGAACAGTCTTTGGGATAAAGGCACTGTCCTTTGATCTTAGTATCCCAAGGTAGTTCAAGCCTAGATTCTTTTTTTTTTTAAGAAGATAAAAGAATAAAACCAATCAAAACAAACTAGTGTAAAAGATACAGGACTTCAAAATGATACAAAATCAACAATACTTACTATAATGCCTTTTGATGTCTTCAAAATAGCTGCAGATAACTTTGGACATAGTAAAAATCAAACAGAACAGAATAGAATAGAAATAATAAAAACAAAACAATGCAATAAAGGACTTCAAAATAAGCCTATATGAAAAACAAAATTGCTACTATAATATATCTTGCTGTCTTTGAAATAGCTGGGCCAGCCATTGGATCCAACATAATCAAACAAAACAAAAGACAATAAAACCCAACCCAACAAAACAATGGAAATGATATAGGACTTCCAAAATAAGACGATAGGGAGTCAACAATGGCTGAAACTTTCAGGAAATTCCCCTAGATGACACACTGTGTACTTCTATCCTCTGAACCTATGATCAGACCACTGGCCCTAGGCCTGCAAGGTCAGTGAAGCACCAAAGCAGCACAGGCATCCAAGTGCATTTCACCTCCATAGCTATCATCACAGCCTGTGCTTCTCCAAATAAGCCAGTTGCTTACCGCGGGGGATGGGTGGTACATCTTGTTTGCCAGCCTGAGCACTGGAAGGGGCTGGGGTCTGTCAGTTCCAGTCTGGTGGCAGCCCGTGCATGGCACTAGTTCCCATACAGGATTTTTTTTGTTGATGTGACTTTGTTCTCTATAACTGCGGTCCACAAATGGTGCTGACTCACAGAGAGAGGCTGGGGTCTAAGCCTAGGTTCTTACATAGAATAGCTGAGCAATAAAATTTTGTTGAAGCAAACATTCAGCATCCTTATCTGACACTGAAATCCAGTAAGAATTTTTTAATCTTATTGTAAGTTCAAATCAGTAAACCCTGTAGATAACATAATTTGGTGAATAATTTATGTGAATGAAAGATTGCTTTACCTATTATTCTAACTTAATTTTCAACCACAGAAAATAACTGGTTCCAAATGGTAATATGCTTAACACCATGACCTCCCATGAAAAGACTAAGTGTTCCAAAGGAGTAGACCAAGCATGCTGTGAGCCAAGAAATGTGGAAAGGAAGAATTTTGTTTTAATAATTTTGCTTTCCCTGTATTTTTCCTTCACTGCCCTTCTCATTCAAGGAGTCAGACTTTCCCAGAAAAGCTGTGATGACACCCTGAGAGCGTTGTCCTGGATTTGATCCTAAAAACCGGAAGTCCTAGCTAGGAGGTGGTGTCCTAGACAAACACTGGGAGAAGGGAGCTTTCCTTGATGATTCACCAGACACTGGGAGGGAGAAAGAGGAGAAAATGATTCCTTCTGCTTCCCAGGGTTAAGAAGACGGTGGGCAAATACTCATGCTATGGCTGACGGGCACCATGTGAGGGACAGTTCAGTGAATCTTACAAGTTTTAAAGTTACAGACCACCGGACCTTGTAACTCTACTGCTACATCAATTTATGATGAAGTTACATCCTGATAAACCCATCATAAGTTTTAAAAAGTGTGAGTCCAGCAATATATGTGCACCCATGTTTACAGAAGCACAATTTGTAATATACAAATCTTGGAAACAAATCCAATGCCTGTCAACTGCTGAATGGATTTTTTAAAAAGATGTATTTTTATGCAATGGAGTACTACCCAGCTATGAAGGATATAAACTTGAGGCTTTTATAGGTAAATGGAGGCAACTTGAGACCATACTCATGAGTGAAATAAATCAGACTTGCTTGTGTGACATCGTATTGTCTCCTTAGTGTAAAAAAATGAAAGAGTAAACAAGATTCAAAACGTATAATAGATTTTGTGAAAGGAGCAGAAACTGCTCAAAAGGAAAGAACAACCAAGATGGGAGAAAAGATAATAGATAATCATACTTCTAATCTGTTTGTCAAAAGAATTGCTCATGCTTTCATTGTTTGATCATTTTTTCATGCCTATACCTTATAATCTGAGCAACTACTTTGGAGATTAAAAATATGCAATATAGTAACGATTGTTAATCTCCTACTATGTTGGTTTGAAATTTCATATCATTGTATTTAGTCTTTTGTTTTGTTTTGCTTTAAAGTAAAAAAAAATTTTTTTTTTAAAGTGTGAGTGGAAATGCATTGAAAACACCTAACCTATCAAATGTGGTAGCTTAGTAACAGAGCACACTGTAGAGCGTAGGTTTCTTCCTTTATGAATGTGTGGCTGGCTGGGGGCTCACTGTTGATATCCAGCATCTAGAGAGAGGATCAGACTATACACAGCTATGTTCCCTGGGAACCTGGGAAAGGTTCAAAACTCAAAATTCAAAGCACAGTTAGTACTGAATATGTGTCACTTTCCTATCACTATAATTTTGAAAAATCTGAAGTCAGACCATTATAAGTAGAGACTACCTGTGATCAATTTGTAATTAATACTAAATCTAAGATTCAGTAACAAGAACTTTGAGTGGAGCTTTGCTTACACTAGGAAAATATAACAGGAAATGACCAGGGCTGAATCGGTGGTGGGAAGGTAAAAGTGCTTTTGATCCCTAACTGTATTAGGTTCCTTTTTATACATAAAATTTGGTGACAGAGGAGTGGCCCTGCCCATGTGCTGGTGTTCTCTGCAGGTGAGAGCTAATGTGCTCAATTCTCTTTCTCCCATTAGCCAGTGGGAGTTCAGTAAGAATTTACTGGAATTGTCCTCAATGTAGTCTACGACAGCTGGGCTTGTAACTAAATAATCTGCAAACTGATTCAATATGAGTGTAGGGAAAAAAGAATATTTCTACAGAAAGTGTGTTGAATGCCTAGGAAAGACCTCATGAATAGAAAGGTGCTAAACAACTGCTGTAGAATGAGATACGGGAAGACAACTACAAATGAATGGGAAAACGTCTAACAATTTTGTACCAGGACTGCTTGGCACAATCTTTAAATTCCTATTCCAAACCCAGAACTAGAGATGGAGATGACACCCTTAAGGATGTGTTTAGGTCCGACAGAGGACTGGAGCTCCAGCTGGCACAATCATAAAGATTGCAGAGTCCTGTGCTCTATGCAAAGAGTCTGGGAAATGCATACATCTGAATGTTTTCTATTGAACTAAAATGCATAAGGTTATGTATGTAAAAATTTGTAGGACTCCACAGTCTGAGCACTTCTCTATTAATGGAGCAGCTGCCGAGACACTGAGGTAGAGGGAGACTACTGTGCATCCATAAAAGGCCTTCAGTATCCACCACCAGATAGCAGAATCATGTTAAAATATGCACAGCACAATCCCACTCATGTAAAAAATACAAGTGTCAAAATACAAACTACATTTTTAAAACCATCTCATTGATGGAAATATTGAATGACACTTATTTCCGTCTTTCATTTTGCATATTTTCTTCTATGTCTACAATAAATATTTTGTGGAAAACAGACACAAGAAAAGTATGATTTTGCTTACAAATCCACACTTGTACCCCAAGATCCAAGAAAGTGGACGTTACTGTGTTCAAATTTCCTTTTTGTCCCTGTTATGTTTAAAGAGTAGAAGATGAATTCCCAAAGACACCTGGTATTTGGGAGGTGAGACCATTGAGGGGAAATTGGGATTAGAGGAGGTCCGTGAGGGGAAGGGCTCCATGATGACACGGGTGATCTCACAGAAGAAGTGGTACTTGAGTAGAGCACTTGCTCTGTCTCAGCCTTTGGTTCTCTCATCGCATCAGGAAGCAGCACAAGGTCCTCACCAGATGCTGGTACCTCGTTCTGAACTTCTCGGTCCATAGAACCATGAACCAAATAAACTGCTATTCTGTATAAATTACCCAGTCTCAGGTATTTCATTACGGCAACAGAAAATAAACTAACATAATCCGGTCTTACTGGATGAAGGATCCACCACACTCCACTATGACTTCATTTTAACTAATTCCATGAATAAAAACATCATTTCCCAATAAGGTCACATTGTAAGGTACTGAATTCATCACTGCCAAGGACTCCCCTCTTGCCAAACTCCAGTCTGCTGGACTCAGCTCACTTTTTCTGTGACACAGCCATCTATGCCTCTGTCTGAAGGGCTGCTCTGCCTGCTTGGCTTCATTCAAAAAGATGTCCTAATGTCTCCCGTTCATTCGCTACATGAGGCAGAACAGAGTAAGGTGACACCCAGAAGCCGTCCCCAAGAATGCCCCATTCTTTCCTTCACAGGACTTGATCTCAGCCATTCCAAGAAAACCAACCCTCATAGGGATGCAGAGCTTTCAGATGAGAATGTCCCACCTACAAGGAAGCTTACTTCAAACCTAATTGAAGAAGGAAGTCCCTGGGCTGCCTCTGGTTCTGCTGACTTATGTCCTGCATCCTTATTGTGGGGATGAACCCCAGCTACCCCTGGTCTGCAGAGTTTCTATGTCCTCACTAGCCTTTGGATCCTACAGATGAGTCAGTCTGTTTGCTTGTCCAAACCCGAGAGCTCAACAAGATGTCAAATGTCAGTTCTATTCCTGTTCATTCTCTTGCCTCTATGTGGCTGTAACCTCTGAGATTGACAGGAAGGTAATCACAATGACACATAATCTGAGCCCTGAAGCCACCCAGCACCTGCTTGATTCTCCTTGTAAGGACACTCTGTCCTACAGGCTGCCATTGGAAGCCCTCTCCTGTGGGCAAAGCTCTTCAGCTCTGTGTTAAGGGAGTAAAGGGAAAGTAAGGTCTCTGTTTTCTGGTTGCATCTGCAGCAGAAAGACATGGTTTGGGATAGTCCCACCTGTACACCTGCCCAGTGTTTGCATCTCTGAGTCTTCCAAACAGGCTTACATCTAGTCAAAAGCAAAATCTCTGTGATCAGAGGTCATCCAGGGAGGCCATCAGCTAGCTGTCCTCACAATTTCTTATGGGCACTGGTGGCTCCCGAGCCTCGGCCCAACCCTACTGTATGGGCAGTATCTTGAAAAGTGGAGATGATTCACTGCCCAGGAGTCTGCACCAAAGGCCAGGTGCAAGCTGGCTTCCCTGGGATGCTCTTGAGATCACCTCCTTCCCTGAGCAGCTGCACAGTGACTGCAATTTGACCCAGCTTCCTCTTAATGGTCCAGAGCATTGAACTTCCAATGAACTGCAAAGCACTAGGTCTCTGGAATTCTTTTCTCCTCTTGGCTGGCTCAGGCTAATTGGAATGAATTTGGGGAACATTTTTTTTAAAACAAGTAAATGAGAGTGAGAGAGAGAGATAAGTAGAAAGAAAGGGAGGAAAGGAAGAAGGAGGGAGAGGGAGAGAAAAAAGGAGAGATGAGAGAGAGAGAGAGAGAGAGAGAGAGAGAGAGAGAGAGAATAGACATATACATTTGAATTGGCCTGAACCTAGAGATGATTCATTTCCTTTTAGGCAAACACCTCCTTGGGTGATACCCACCTTGCATGAAAGACAGAACCTCATTTACAGAAATGAACTCTACCTCTCAAGGTTTGTTCTCACCTTGAACTCCCGACAGCACCTCTGAGAAGGATCCTCAATCGACCCCCCATCTGTCATGGTCATGGCGAGGAACATACTTTCTTTTTGCCTCTATCCAGTGGTGATGATTCAAAGCTTGTGTTGGACTGGTAGGAAGGAGCCCACCTAGGTTTCTAAAGGTGAAGGACAGTGCTGTGGAGAGGTGGTTGAAGAGTCTACCGATAGCGAATAAAAAAGCCTGTAGGTGGAATCTTAATGATACAATAGGGTGAGAGGACCACATGGAGACCAGTTAATTTAATATTTGTCCCAAAACTTCCACTTCACAGTCTCCTTTCCTGTACACAGTGACCCAGGGATCTCGCCTCTCAGAGGAAAACTGAGATCTGGCTTACTTAACTGGCGAGAGGTCACCCTGATCTGTCATGGAACCAAAGAATGGAAAGCTCTTTAAATTTCCTTTGCCTTTCTTCTGACCTCTCTTTTGAGGTTATTATTATTATTATTATTATTATTATTATTATTACTGGTACACTCAAATCCAATTTGGCTTCTCTCCAAGCCATCAGGATGCCCCAGAAGGTCATGAAGCAGGATCATCTGGTCTTCAGTCTTGCACCCCCAGCCCAGCTCTGCCTGTGGCTAGCACCCCACATTTATAAGTCCTCTGCCCCATTAATCAGGGATATAAGTAGGCCTGCTTACCAATAGCCTATCTCTGTTTGAATGGCATCCAGGAATCACCAGATCATGGTCAGGAGGTCAACTGACAAATAATCTGGTTCATATTTTTATACTGATATTTCAAAGGAAAAGGGCTTCTTTAAAAGCTTGAAGATCTTAAGCAAAGTCATTCATATATACTCTTGATTCCAGCATGTCTCTCTCTCTCTCTCTCTCTCTCTCTCTCCCTGAATTGGAGATGAACTCAGGGTCTTCTCACCGAGCTACATTGCCAGGCTTTTTGTTGCCTTTTGCATTGACACAATATTTCACTAAATTACTAAATTGTCTAGTCTGGGCTCCTTGAGATCCTCCATCTCATCCTCCCTGAGTTCTGGAATTACAGGTGTGTACTACCATGCATGGATGGGAGTTATTTGAAGAGTCTTAAAGAGACATCAAGGAAACAGAATCAATAGGCCAAGGAGAGGTGAAAGGGGGTAGTCTCTTACCAATCAAACCAGAGTAGGGATCAATCAAGTGTGACAGTTATGACCAAATTGCTATCATCATGGAGTTTACTAATTTGCTTAGCAAATATTTGCTGAGAATGCACTTTATACTAAGCACTGAAAATCCAGTAATGTGTTATTCTGGATCTTTTAAGAAATAAACACTCATCAGAATTAGCAATACAGGGTATTTAGTAGAGAGACACCCACAAGGAGAAGGATCAAGAGGAGGGCTGGAAGAGCAGTACACTGCCATGCAGGTCTGACCCAGGAGAAAGACAGAGGGTAGCAGCAAAGATAATTTGTGTGTTATCTTGGCTAGGCCACAAGGTCCAGGTTTGGCCTATCATTTTAAATGTTTTCATAAAGGCAATTATTAAATAATATTGTTTAAATCAGTTGATGGAGTAGATTCCTCTCCATAGTGTGGAGGAGCTGCATGCAACCAGTTGAAGGCCTTAACAGAAGAAAGACCCAAGCAAGGGGGAATTTTCCAGCAGTCTTCAGACTCAGACCACAAATCTTCTGTGGATCTTCACTTTGTTGGCTACTGATTTTGGATTTGTGCCTCCTCAATCCTATGAGCCAATTTCTTAAAATAAATCTCTAACACTCTCTTTCTGTATATGCACATATACATCTTGTGGGTTGTTTCTTGGAGAACTCCAGTACAGGACGGGAGAGAAGTCAGACGGAAGCACAGTCCTTTATTCAGCTTCCAGTTCCTATGGTGAAATACTCCAGAAAGTTAATTTATTAAGAGAAAGGTCTTTAACTCATAATTCTGGAGGTTCTAGTCTGATCAGTTGGACCCATTGCTCTGGACCTGTGGCAAGGCAGCTTACAGAGGCAGGAGCACATAGTGAAGCAGAAGTACTTCGTTCAGTTAGGAAGCAAAGAGGTGGTGCAGACACCCAGATCCCACAGTCCCTTCTGAAGACGCACCTGCAGTGATCTGAGCACTTCCCACTGGACTGTACCTCATAAAGGTTCTGCTACACCTCTCAATACTGCCACCCAGCACCAAATCTTTAATGTGAGTTTTTGACGGACCTCCAACGTCCACACTAAGTGGCTGGCAACGTCACTGGGGCATCATCTGCAAGCCAATGCAGCCCATCAGATCTCTCCCGGGAACAGTCCGGTCTTAATATCCATGTTACATCAATCACTTTGTGGAGGACCACCTGAACCACTCTCCTTGAACAAAGGCAATTATCTCCATTTTGACTAAACCTGGCTCTATCTGCATGTACTGATATGTACAGAGCTGGCTAAGCCATTTCATTTTCCATTCAATTGGCTTTAAACCAGTTGTAAATAGGGCCAGCTGAGGTGCCGATGTGTAATCTTTGAAACTAGGCAACAGTCACTGTTTCCCTGCCCCATGACTCCCGTCAAAACATGATTAAGCCCGGGGGGTTACAGAGCCACTGCTCCAGGGCAGTCAACTAGATTGGAGACTCAAAGTAAGAGATTATGACTTCCCAGGGCAGAAATGTTTGCAAATCAGAGCTGAAGCACTGCCCCCTAAATATTACATGCTACCTCAATTATATTATGAAGATTACTCTTTCTGCACATCTTCCTCTCTGCATATTGCAGAGGTGATTTTAGGCCACCTACCTTGTGCAGCTCACAATACTCATACTCACGTATTTCCTGCTGTTCTCACAGTCACTCAAGCCATGCCCTTCTTCAAGAATTAATAAAATCTGGGTTAGCCCCTGGGTCAAAGCTTTTGTTCTGATGAACCTTCATCCTGAGACTAAGGACTTGTTCCCCCGCCCCTATAATTATAACTATGTCTCAATGTCTTTATTCTCACCATGGGTTGCACTGGAATTATTAATTCTCTAGAATTCCAGAAACTTTCCCATGGGATTACAAATTTAAATTTCCTGGACCATGATGAGGACAAGAAAGGGATCTCTATACACAGCAAGCACAACCCCAAGACATATGGCCCTGGTGTGAGCACAGTGGTGAGCATAGAGTCTGGGTTTTTGTCCAATTATGTTTCTCATAGTTCAACACATGCAAAATACATTATCATGGCTGCAACAAGTAACTGATACATAGATACAAATTGCTGCTATTAAAGATCTTGCATCTAACCAAGGACAATGACCCTAATAATGAAAACACTGTATGCATGTTAGGAACAGGTTCTGTGGAGAAAATTAAGAAACAGATGGGTTGGGAGGTGTCATGGTTTATGTTTGTGTCCCCCAGGCCTCATGAATTTGCATTGTTCATTTGTGATGGTTCATTGTATAGTGCTTGGATTGATGGTGTCAGTGCTCCACCCACATAGGGGTGGAGCTAGGATGTGATGTAATGGCAGGAAGAAGGTGTGTCTTTCTCTTTGCTAGTTCGAGTTTGCTGTTTGCAGCCACCATGAAAGGCAGCCCAGCCATGCCGGCCTGCCTAGGAGCCAACTGAGCGTGGACTGAAACCTCCAAAAACAGTAAGAAATAAACCTTTCCTTTCCCAACTTGGGCATCAGGTATTTTGTCTCAGCGACGAGCATAAAGTAACTAAGATAGGAGGGAATGATCTGAGAATGGCTTAATAAGAACAGTAAGTAATAAACTTTTAACGCAAATGTCTTGTGCATCGTGGAGCTCATTTTAACTTACCATGTACAACTAAACCTGATTCATTCATCCGAAGGGTATTTTGAGCCAAGTGTAGTTGTGCATTCCTGCAATCCCAGCACTCGGGAGGCTGAGGCAGGAGGATCATTGCAAGTTTAAGACCAGCCTGCGATACAAAGTGAGCCCCAGGCCAGCTTACACTCAATAGTGACAGCCTGTCTCAAAGAGACAAAAAATAAAACAAAGGACATACTTTAGGCTTGCACCCATGCTAGCCATAGGCTGTTTTTGACTGTTCACTCTTACCCTCTACTATACTCTCTGCATCCACCACATTCTTCACCCACACAGCCCTGTAGTTTTGGCTGTGCTCTGCTTTTGGTCATCCTGAATTTGTGGCCTGTGCACAATTATGTTTACTGTCTTTTGTTGAGAATGTTGCACTTTCCAGTGCATGGTCTCGTGTCAACAACTATGTATACTTTAGATCTCTTAGAATAATCTCAACTTTAGATATTCCCTCCAACTTGAAAATTATCAAACCTCACATTCCAGTTTGTTTGGATACAAGATGTCACCAATGTGGTTTTAGTTTTTCTAGTAGTATGTATTGTGATGGGAGAATTGAGCCCTCAAGAAATTTATTTGCATTTACTTCTTCATTTAGTTGTATCCCATTTTGTGCTTGCAAATGCATCTTAGATGACTTCAGGGATAAATGTAAAATATAATGACTCAGAAAGGAAACGATGCACCATGTCAAGTCATTGGGGAGGAGCAGTTCTTTAACACAGGGGACTGCTTACAATGGTATTGAAAGACTGGAAGAACAAAAGGAGGACAAAAAGGTAATCCACAGATCAGTAATGAAAGGAAACAGTTACCTATCTGTCACCTGTACTCTGCACTGCCTTGGGATCTTTATTGGACTGTCAATTTCATTTTTTTAAAAACCCTGTAAATAATTTTAGGCCCTAACACACCGATTGTAATTCTCCTGGAATTCCTAATGGCATTATGGAATTTCAATGGGAAAAGTCTCAATGCAAAAGGCTAAACACAAATGAAATTTGAGTTTTCATAAGCTCACGTCCAAAGCAATTTGAGAATCATGATGATATAGACAGCTCTGAAGCATTTCAGCTTACCAAATTGCTCCCTTTGAGCAATAATCAAAAGATCAGCTCTAGGGAGATGCCAGGTACAACTGCCAACCTGATTCCTGGATTCAAATATTTTTAATGTGGTCCAGGCTCCCTTGGTTTTGAGAAGCCACTCCTGGCAATACGTGGCATGATTTCCTGGCGTATCGTAGAGAAAGCCTTTTAGTGTATGAAAACTGTTTTCACAAATATAACCCATCTATGCTGAGACAGGTCACTTGAAAAGCAATTGGTTTATTATGTGTTCTGCAGAGATGTGATGAGGTTTTTTGAGAAGGTGATAGGAGAGACAGACACCTCCATGCTT
The DNA here is from genome assembly GCF_034190915.1 of Cavia porcellus. Classification (NCBI taxonomy): domain Eukaryota; kingdom Metazoa; phylum Chordata; class Mammalia; order Rodentia; family Caviidae; genus Cavia; species Cavia porcellus. The sequence continues at coordinate 14,597,055 of NW_026947514.1, forward strand.
CTAAAAATGATTTGTGTAAGCAAAATATGTCACAGCTCTCAGCATCTGCAGCTTTTCCTTTCAAAGGCCCCAGGAGAGAAATGAGACCTTCCACAGTAGTTACTATCACTGCCTGCTTGGCCTAGACAAAAGGAAAAATAATCTCTCTCTGGAAAATATCACCATCAGATTTGGCCAAAGCAAATGCCAACATTTTACCTCTAGGGAAATATTTTTATTTCAGAGATTGGCAGCCACATATAGTTAAATCCCTTGGAGGTTTGTTCTAATGACATTAAGCCTGGTGAAAAGGGTGACTAAAGGCTGGTAAACTGGTCAATTTGGAGGAAAGGGAGTAAACACCAAGGGGAGTAAATTACCAAATTGCATCGTGTGACTCAGCCCTCCCAGGGGTGGTCATAGTGAAGATTCATTCCATTTTCTGACTTATTAGCGATCTCACATGTTAATAGACACCATTGGCAACCGCAGTCTCGGCTTCCCATGGATGTTCTGACATTTAAAATTAGGATTTAGGCAGGGAACTGAAGGGAATCTCCGCCCACATACATTATGCCAGTGACCTTGATTGAACTTTAGTTCTTGATCACTTAATACACTCAGCTTTCTAAACAATGTTAAAGAATAGTGAAAAAGAGACCCACTTATCAAGCAGGATACTGATGCTTTTTTAAATGATGATACCTTTTTCATGCCTATTTTATGTTGTATTCTGCATAGATCCTGCTGGATACCATGGGATCTTAGTCACTTTCTTGTCACTGAGAGACAATGTTCAAAGGCCACAAATTAAATGAGAAGAGGTTTCTTTTGGTTTACAGCTTGTGGAGGTTGTAGTCCATAGTCTGCTGGCTCCAAGGCATGAGAGCATAATAGAGGGATATAGGAGCGAAAGACTTGCTCACCTCACAGCAACCAGGAAGTAGAGTCAAGGAATGACCCAGGAAGGGAGACAAACCTCTCCACGTCACGTCTGCGATGACCTACCTCTTACTAAATCCCACCTCCTAACAGCAAGGCAGCTATAATGTGCCCATAATCCAATCACCTTCCAAACACATGAGGCTTTGGAGGCCAGTTTAGATTGAAACCATAACACAGGGTAAACACACTAATAATAATCTCTGCTCTCATAGGGTCATAATCTACTGAAGGAGACAAGCGTTAGTCAAAACTCCCACCGACAATTACGGTAAAATTCCACCTGTTTTAAGGTGTCTCCTTTGGAAGAAGAAAATGGTGCTGGAAAAGTAAATAGTAAGAGATCCCATATGAAGAAGGTAGAGAAGAATCTCTACTTCCCTGAAGTAGAGATTAAGCTGAGATCTCAAGGAAATCAAAGAACTAACTAGGTTAGAGAGCAGAGAGCACAGGAGGAAGACAACAGCACACATTAAGGCAAAAAGTTATATGATTCTCCAAGTAGTTGTGTGTCTTTAATTTCTCATCGCTAGGACAAAATATCTAACACCCACAAGTTAAAAGAAGAATAGTTTATTTTAGCTTACAGACTGTAGAGGTTTCAGTTCACAGTCTGATGATACCAATACAGGACACTATGGCAGAGGAGGAACAGTCCATGGTTTGGTAGATAGGAAGGAGTAGATTTCTTCTTTCCCTTTTTATTCCATCTAGTCTGCAAGCCTATTGGCTGGTACCATCCACACCAGGGTGAGTCTCCGGTCTTCAGTAAATCCATCACCCATACCCAGAACTGTGCAAACATGATCAGTGGACTAATTAAATATCAAATGCCCATGATCTAGTATCACATACTCATTAACCATTCACTCCCAAAAACTCCACCAATGAGCCATGAGGCTTTAGGGAGACATCTAAGCCATGACCTTAAGGTACGTGTTAAGTTTCTATGACAGAAGATCCTCCAAATAAACTGCTTCAATTAATAACAGTTTGTTTATGTCCATAATCATTGTAGCTTAGCATAACTGATGCCATCTTGTGCCCTGTATTGGACTCATGCCTTACGTTTGACCCAGAAGAATGAAAAAATTACTCAGGGTACAAATCCTATAAGAAAAGCAGAATGAGCTGCACCTACAAGACAGAAAAATTAACCTGCTCAACAAAGAAGCAGGATAGAGGTGTCAACCAAAATTAATGTAGGATTCTAGCTGAATTGTTTCCAACAGGATGTCTTGCTTTGTGGTTTTCTTCTTTAAATGTCCTGTAACTCTCCAGTTTGGGGCCTCTTGTTTTGACTCTGAAATAGGGGTCTACAGGTGGTGGCTGAGCTCAGCTAACAAAATCCCAAAATTTATCAGTTTGGCTGCTTGGATTCCCATATTTTTTACGAACCCACTTCAATACTAATCATCTAGGATGAGGCATCTCTATTCCATTGGTCATTCAAAGATCCAAGCTCCTTCCATCTTATTGCTTAGCCATGTTCCTATGATTCCAGGGCCTTTTCCTCATCCACATAGCCACCAAAATCACATCAGCATTGCAGCTCAAGAAAAAGGGATTAAGACCAAAACGTGAAGGGAGCACGCCTAGAAATAGCAGTCACAGAACCAGACCTGCCTACAGGGAAGGATGGAAAGTGTGACCTCCACCGAGATAGCAACCCACTCAGACAAATCTTATTTGTGAGACAAAGCAAGCTCCACACTAAAAGAGAAATAGAAAACAAGCCTGGGGATACAGTAGTCTCTGACCAAACCTGAAAGGGTCCCCATCCCCAGCATGTGATTACGTGGACATTAACCTACAATATAGATTAAATTTCAGCTCTGGCCTTAGTCTTGTTAAAATAACTATCATAAGACCATTTTGTAATTTTTTTGAACTTTCTGGAAATATTCTTGTTGCAACTTGCCATCCTTGAAGATCATGAATGAAGTTCTGAATTTTACCATCTACTGGATGCTCACTGTGTTGTGTGTGCTTTATGCACATTGTCTCGAACAGTTTAGGACAATCCATTTCACAGACCATAGAGCTGAATCAGAGAGAAATTGAGATCACATTAGGGCACACAATTAGCATATAGTGGATTAGAACTCACATCTGATTCCAAATTCCATGATTTTAACAATATACTACACAAATGCCTTCCTAGAAATTGTGACTCTGGTGGAGGGAACTTAAAGCATAGCCATTTATGTAACTGGGTAAACTCTTTGTTAATGTCCTTAGAAACACTGTTTCAACATCTTGCCCATTGTTTCTTTCTTCCCTTTCCTCACTGATGATAAGCCTTCTTCTTATTATCTAGTGACTGGTCCACAAGTTATTCTTATAAAGACCCAAGTTCTGTCACAACTGGACATTGAATACCAAAGAATAAACCTCTCAGAAGAGATTATTTCTAAAGTTATGCTGGAGGCAATTTGACCTCATTTAGTTATTCAGAAGCTCTCCATTTTATTCATTCAGTAAACTTTTACTGATGGTCTGCATTAGGCACAATGTTTAGTGTCAGCTAAGATGAATACAGCCCAGATCCTGCCCTCAATGGTTTGGTCTTCACGGAAGATACACACACACACCAAGTGGTTACAGCGCAGGCTACAATAGCAGTAGGTATACAAGGCAATACTCATCAAGGGCATTAGAGACTGTGTGTGGGCAGGGTGTGTGGAAAGCTCAGGAAGATGCTAGTTAGAAGAAGCACACAACAGGGAAGTCAAGGAAGGGATAGAGATAGCTGGAAAAACATTTGGTGAAAGCACAGAGGGGACACATACATGGTTGACCACAAAAACTCAACAACAATTCAGTAGGGATGGAGTAGCTTTTTCTATAATCCTAAGATCTCCAAAGGGAGGGAAAAGGGATCTTGAACCCTACCTCCTGCTACGCATTAACCAATTCATTATAGATTACAGACATAAGTGCAAAACTAAAACTAATGAAATACATGGGAAAAAGATAGGAAAATATCTCTATGGCCTTGCAGCAAACAGATTCCTTACAGAACAAAAGCATTATCTGTTTAAAAACAGATAAACTGAATTTAAGTAAGATTAAAAATTTAGGCAAAAACAAATAATATGGAAACAGCAAAGGAGACAAGATAGTGACTGGAAAAGATACATATCAACAAAGGAGTTGTATCCCGCTGTAGATCAATAAGAAATTTTTAAATGGGCAAAAGGTTTGAACAGACACTGTACCAAAAAGAATATCAAAATTCCCAGTAAATTTGTGAAAAGTCATTTAGCTTCGTCCACCATCACAGAAATGTAAGCTAAGATCTCATTGAGAGACAACCACTACAGCAAGTTACCTTCATATTTTAAAATGAGTAACATTTAAGATCAACAGCATCAAATACGTGCTACGATGCAGAACAACCAAAATGTGTTACTGGTGTGATTACAAATTGGAGCAACCCATTTGGCAACAAGTCGGCAATACTTAGTATATCTGGAATGTATTTTATGACCCTGGAATTCTACTCCTCTGTGTATACCCAATACAGCAAATACTATTTCCATCTAAAGATTTGTGAAACGGTATCCATGGAAGCTTTATTCATGCATACCGATAATTGGAAACAATCCAAATGTCAATCAATGGAAAAATGAATAAACAAACTGTGGCTCAGGCACAGAATGGAATATTAAACAGCAAGAAGAGAGAATAAACTACTAATCCTTGTGTATACTGTCAAAATAAAGAATTAAGACAATAAAAACACGTGTTGTATACTTGCATTTATAGTAAGGTCAAAAACAAGCAAAATTCACCTGTGGTGATGGAGGTAAAAATGGTGATTATTCTTAGAGGACTCTGCCAGGTGGCTACACAGAGCCTTCAGAAATGCTAGAAAAGTGTTAGACTGATTTAAATGTGAATTCATATTACATACACTATATATACTGTATTGGTTATATATATACTTTTATATAGCTGTACAATTCATATTTTTCAAGTTATTCATTGACTGAAGAAAGGTTTTTAAGTGCAGAGATGTGAAAGTGCTTGACCTGTCTGGAGGCTGTAAATGCCCTGCACTTACTAGTGTGTGCAGTGCAAATTAAAGGTGGTGGAGGAGGACAATTATATATTTAAATGTAAAAAGTCCCGGGTGTACACCTGCTCTGGGTTACATAATAGTCTCCGCTTCAGCCATTCTGCTCTCATTATGACAGTTTCTATGAAGGAGACATCAGAAAGAAGAATGAACAACAAATATGTAATTCCAGGTATAATGGGGAAAAAACACTAAAGAAAGCAAAAAGGAAAAGAGTAGAAAATGTTGCAGGTCTCATGCAGAAAGGTCCACAAAGGCTGCTTAGACATTTAACTATCCCCTCGGGTCACTGAAGGAGTTAGTATGTGGATATGTGAAGACAGAACCCTCCAGGATGGGGGAAACGGAAGCCAGTGCTATGTCCACCAAAAGATTTGTACTACAGCAGTGAAGGGCAAAGGCCCTGAGGTGGGCTTGGGACACTGCAGAGCCAAAGTGGCTGGAATGGGATTAGAGTCATGGGGGTCAGGGAAACAGTGGAAAGTGAGATGAGAGAGACATCAAGGGCTGGCTTCACAGTTCTTCTGGACCAGTGGGCGCACTGGTGTTGTATTTTACATGTGTGGAACAGCATAGCAAATAGAAGGCAGGATGGACTGGTCAAGGGAGTGACACAATCTAGTTCAGGTCCTCCCCAGCACGGAAGTAAGAAGGCAAAGTTAGGGAGACTGGAAAGCCATTACATCATGAAGGGCCTTCCTGAAAGACATTATGGTGGAATTACTGAACTAGTATGTGACTTACTCAGACCATTCTACAGTGATTGCCTTAGCAACTGTGCAGAGTGACCTTGAGGTGGACAGCAGAATGGGGGCAGGGAGATGGGGGTGAGCTACAGCTCAAAATTCTTCTCAGAACCAACGTTCTGGCATCTGTCAGAGATTCCTCCTAGCTGGGCAGTGCCGATGAGTTGGGTGTTCTGGTCAGCAGAATACCACTGCCAGCCCCCTCTTTTCCTTCAAACAAAAGGTAACCAGAGCCACATAGAGCAGAACTGGGAGGGTTGGCTGCTCCTTGGAGTTTAGCTCAGTTTCCTAGTGTGCTCCCTGTCCTGTGTTGGGAAGAGGAGTGAGTTGATGGACACATAAATGAAATCCAGCTGAGAGACAGCTAGAAGAAAAAAGTACCAGGGAAGATTGATCATTATCATAGCATCCCATCTGAATCGCATGCTGGCATGTCAGAACAAGGAAAGAAAATGGAGAGCTTAAAACCCTCAGGAGCCAACTGGAACTTCCTCACTTGCAAAGCCCATCTGGACTCTTGTGGTACTTTTGCTAAAAACAGGCACAGAGCTGGGGACCTGGAGACATTTTCAAGTACTATCATTAGAGAGAGGACTCCCTGAGGGTCTCCTTTAGCAATGATGGGATGCTATCAGTCAGTGCAATGCGTACACAGTCCTTTTAAAATGCTTTCTTCAGAACAGGTTTTAAACGCTGAACAAATGTGAAATGAACGAAGACATTGCTCGAAAGCTATAGAAATAACTGTAACTGTAACCCCTTTTGTTTGAGAAACAGCAAAGGTGGGATGGTCAGAAGAAAACCATGAAATCAAAAGTTAAACCACCTGAATACCATTTAAAAAGGTAGTATGTCTCTCTGAGCATATTTTTCTTTCTGTAGCAATGAGAATAAAATCCATAGCTTTCAGTGTTTTAGTGACTATTAAGAAGTACAAATAAAACCTGGGCATACTGTGGTAGGTGCTCAATAAAGGAGAAATAGAAAATAGTGTTACCATTTACAAAATGCCTTCCCATGTGGGAAATATAAAGCAAAATGTCTATTATGAGCATTTCTGAACCAAGCTATGACATGCCCCTCCAAGGACCCACGAGCATCGAACCCACCATTCCACCCACTGTTAGACCAGATGGCACCACCCAGAAGGCTGCTCAGCTATCTCCACACCCCCAAATAAAATATTGCTCACCTGAGAGCTATCACCAATATCTCAAGATAAGACCCACAAAGTGTTTTCCCTCTACAAACCAGGACAGGATACCTACATGGTCAAGCACTGCTGCTTCAGTCTGGAATTAGTAGTCCAGGGTGTTATCTCACGTTAGGGACAAGTGTATATCTTTTGAGATCTACTGTTTTGATGATTAAATTGGGGAAAATAAATGAGTTACTCATTTTATTCAGAAAAAAAATATTCTCACAGAATCCAGACAGCAGCTGGGACCTTCTTGCTCCTCTAAGATCTGAGAACACGTGACTTGTGCGATTTCCTGGTCTGAAAAGTCGGAAGCTCTTGTGAGGTTTCCACAGAGCTTGAAGGGTTTGGTCTTCCTGCTGGCCTCGCCTTCTGACTTTTCATGCTGTAGGAATAAGGCTGTAACCTGCTTCTATGAAGGCCATGTGTGTTGCCCAATTTTCTCTCTGCATCAGTCTGTTGCTATTTATGTATGCTCACACACAACCTTCCCCCCCAAAAAAATATTGGGGTCACAGGAATGAGGATCACAGCCAAGGACAACTCTTTCCACTGACTTCACACTAGAGCTTTCTCCCTATCCCTTCCCTCCCCATCTCTTGCTGTGTCAACCTAGTCCATATCTTTCTAGCGAAGGCAAAAGTGATGTTTTAGCAAACATAGTGTTTCTCCCTACATCCAATGTACTGCGTTCCTCTGATGAACTATGCTGAATAAAAATATTAAAGTGCAAATGCTCAGGGGAAAGTCATTGAAAAGAGATCAGGAGTATAGGAACTGCTAACCCAGAGCAGTGAGTCTGAAAGTGTGGCTTCTAGACCAGGAGCACAGGCATTTCCCTGACATTGTCAGAAATTCAAATTCGAGGAAAGAATTCTGGGGGTGGGACCCCCCAGCAATCTGGGTTTTAACAAGCCTTCCCGGTAACTCTGGTGTATCTAAAGTGTGAGAAGCACTGGTGTGAAAGAAAGATCTTGCTGTAACTAGGGGGAGTACCAAATGCAAGTGCCCAGAGAGACAGGGCAGGCCAAAGGGGCTATGGTGAGGGCACTAACTGTGGTTGATTTTTGCCATTGGAAAAGATGGTGCACAATGGTTGGATTTCCTAAGTTTTTAAGAAAACACAGAAATTTGAGTATTTATGAGCACTCTCCAGGTGTCTAAATGTTAGCAACCAATTTGTAGGGTCATTCTAGGTGAATTCAGAAGCTAATCATTGTCCCCCACTCCCCACTGGGCCTGCTCCAACTGAGAATTATGGGTTTCCAAGCCCTTCCCCTGCTTCTGCTGCTCTTGGTTCAGTTTTAAAGCATAATTAGGAACAGTAAAGAAAAATGAAAGGAAACCCTAATTTAGCATGGATTTTGTGCCAAACATTAAAATGAGTCTTTAAGTGAATAGAGGGCTCTGGGGTAGAGAGCCAGCCTATAAAAATGGCAGTGAAATGGCAATTGGACTAATGTGAGATATTGTTCCTAGGAAGCCTTTTTATTTCTGTCTATATTTTGTGAGAAAGTCACCAGGGAATCGGTTTTGTTCCCTACATCACAGTTAAAACCGGGCCTATAGAAATATATGCAGCGCTCTGTTGCCATGGCAACCATTACCTTCTTCTAATTCCTTTTTCTTTTCTAAAAATACAGTGCCCTTTCTCAGAGTATCGTTTTCCACTTTTTATTTAAATCTCACTTCCCACACAACCCTTGTCTCCCTTTGACCTGAGTGTTACTTTTATTTTGCTTGGGCTGAGCTGTGGGTGATACACATCCCTGGCCCTGCTCATCAGCCATCTCAGTGTTAAATTAAAAGACTAATAAGAGCCACAGACACAAGACTGTGAAATAAGCCCAGTGGATTTCATGGAAAGGGGTTATGGTCCCACTGCTGCAGCTCAGATGCCACTTGGAGTCAGGTATGTTCAGCCCATTAGTTCATCTGCTTCTTCCAGAGAAGTGTATTTCCACAACCAAAAAAAGGAAACAGCCTGAGAGATGAAGAGATAGGCAGAGGGCCCAGTGTCCAGCTGCTTTGGTGAGGCAGGTAGCCTCACCCTGCTTTGATCCATAACTAGACAATGGCCCTTCTCTTGTTCCTTGGCATCATCATAGGCAATCCTTTGCCTGCAGAGGAGTCCTGATGATTCACTTCTAAGGCATTAAAAAAGCCAGGGGGAAAGGAAATATTGAGCACCAGGCTAAATTTGGCAGCCTTTGTACACCAAAGACCAGGCTTGATCAATACAGCTACTGAAAGTGATTGCTTTGGACTTCCAAACCAAAAGAGATACGCTCCATACATAGACAGTGTCCTTTGTGATGCCATTTGCCATGCTGAGATCCTATGAGGACAGATCCTGTCATGAGAAAAGATACAGGAATCCATCTGCCCAGGACAAAGTAAGCCAAGTAAGTGCAACTCCTCCCTCTGAAAGTCTACATCCAAACTAGACCACACCCTGTATCCACAGGGATGTCAGAAGACATTGGTAAAGTCACAGAGGTATCCATGGCCTCTGTGTGCTTAGAGTTATCTCCAGATGGAGACTGAGCTAAGCACAACCACCCCTCTCTACCCCTATTGTCACCAGCCTGCTCTTAACAGCCAAGCTTCCCTCTATTAACTCTGTAATGATGAAAAAGACACATTCTTCCTTGCCAAGCTAAGTGGCCAAGGCAAGAACGCAAAGTGTGATTTCAGCTCATAAACAGCTGTGTTTGGGGTTTTACGTGTCTACTTGGGGTCTTCAAGTTTGCTCACTATAGAAAATATGAGATTAGGCAAAATCATTGTTTTCTTTCTTTCAAGTTTTGTGCAATATTTTTTCTTATTATAATGCTGTTCGTTTGGTTGTTGGTCCATTGGCACCAGTGTGTCTTTATTGAGGCAATGCCAGTGGCTGGGTACAGTGGCCAAGAGTGAGGCTGGACTTGACATGTCAGCCAGTTGGGACTGAATACAGATGATTAACAGTTGTCCTCTAGGCCAGGCTACAGCAAAAAGTCCAGGCACTGCTTAGGGTCCTGGACCACATGGTTAGATGGAAAAGTCACCCATGGGAAAGGATGCTGGACTGGGCAGCAGAGGCAGTGCCCAGTCCTACTGAGAAGAGAACACCGAAGGGTGAAAGCTGAACTGCTGGAGGGTGGAGGTGTCAGCATGGAAAGAAGGCTCCCTCCTCTGGTCACTTCCTCATGAATCTCACACTCAGTTACCTAAAAGCTCAACCACATGACAGCCATACTGATCTTGACTTTTGTGGCACTTTCTCTAAGGGTTTTCTCATCTCAAGCTCACAGATTTCATGATAGTACTTGATCTTGAAGGAAATGGTTGAAGAAATATTCATACACCTATGTTAAGAGCAGTAATATTCACAGTTGCCAAAAAGTGAAGCAACCCAGTGCTCTCTGACACATGAGTGAATGGATACACAAAGTATGGAACATTCAATGTTGCATTGTTCAGTTTTTAAAAGGAAAGAAATTCTGACACGTTCCACAACACAGGTAAACTTTGAGGACATTAAACTACATGAAATAAGCCAATCACAAAGAGACAAATATTGCATGATTCCACTTATATTACATTCCTAGTATAGTCAAAGTCATGGAAACAGAAAGTAAAATGTTTCTGGCTGAAATGTGACAGGAGAAGGAAATGTGAAGTTGTTAATAAGTACAGAGGTTCAGTTTTGCAAGATGAAAAGAAGTCTGGAGGTTGCTTGTACAGTAATATGAATTTTCTTCACACTGCTGCACTGTTTTATGTTATGTGTATTTTAGGATTTTACTGTTGTAGCTTTGGGAAGAGAGGACTTTGTGAGATAAAGTCTTGCTAAGTTACCAAGGCTGACCTTGCAAACTTCCTGCTTCAGCCTGTCATACTAAGATGCTGAAAACTTAAAATAGTTAGTTAAAAGATATTTATTAGCACAAATAGTTAATTTAAAGGATAGTTATTAGCAGTATTGTCATTCTGTGCTGAGCTCATTACCCTAGTAACCAAGCACCAACCACATAGTTATAGATTAACTGGTCATGCTGTTCTGTATGCGTCTTCCTCCAGGTAACCTGTTTGCTGTGTCAACCTTTGTTCCCCTTGTAAGAGACAAATGATACTGTATCAACCATTGTTCTCTTTATGAGAGACAAATGTTCCTGGAATTGGCAGACCAAGAGCTATGAGTTGGCTAACCACCCACTGTGAAATGCCTCTTACCTCAAGCAAAGGTGAACAGAGGCCCGCCTTGTTTCTGTTTCTCATTGCTATGTACTTAGGTGGTCAATGAGCTAATCATAAATGAACTATGAAAATCAGTCAAAATTCTAACTCAGTTGCACAGCTTTGCAAATTCCATCTGCACTGTGTTGCTGGGCCAGTCAAAATAAAAGCACTTCTTTTAAAAAGACATCGTCTTGCCCTGTTTTTCATTTCATGGGGCCTTATTTTGGGGGGGGGTTTACAACACAGCCTTCTAAAGTTGCACCACTGTGCTCAGGCTACAGTAATTTTTTAAAAATTGTTAATTGATCCCACTTTCTTTCTCCACTGAGATTAACTGAAGCTTTACAAGTTACGTGACCTTGAGAAACATAGGAAAACCTTATTAGCTTACTGTTTTTTGTGGGCATTTGGGAATAATAATAGTGACCTGGAGGATCAAATAAGAATAGGTTTTATTAGCTAAAATAGGTAAAGCGTGAGGGGTAATGAAGATTATAATGTTATTATATACCATATGTCCCCTAAAAGGGCAAGTGAACTTCAGGTATCACCACTAATTAGGGTATCTTCCTCCTCTTCTAGGCCTTCTGAGCTCCTACTGTCCCCTTCCCAGAAAAATAAACAAACTGGGGATTTAGCTCAGTGGCATAAGCACCTGCCTTGCAAGCAGGCAGTCGTGAGTTCGATCCCTGGTACTAGTAAAAAAAAAAAAAAAGAAAAGAAAAGAAAAATAAGTAAAGTTTATGCTTAGGTGTTGATTCACAGAACTCTTGCAGGAGTATCTACACTTTTTAAAGGAACATTGGGGAAAGCATAGGCTTAACTCCACTTCCCCTAAAAAACCAAGATTAAAAACAAGGGCATTAACAATAGTGCAATATGGATAAAGTTTTGGGGCCAAGGCTCAGAAAGGAAAAGAAAGAATCATCTTAGAAATCTTTCCATCACTGCATGCAGCAAGAAAAGACTGAGTCCTCATCTTTCAGGGCCATTTGCCTTTTTTGTGGTAAACAATATAGCTTAACATAAAGAACAAGGACTAAGAAATCTATTTGGATTTTGTTTCTAGCTTTGCCACTGAGCAGCTGATTTATTTACTTTCTTGTGGCTAGGGCAAATACCTGTCACCTATATTTAAAGAAGGAAAAGTTTGTTTCAGCTCACACTTTACAGAGGCTTCGGTCCATAGTCAGCTGGTTCCAAGGCAGGATGGCACAGCAGAAGGGCATGGGTGAGGAGAAACAGTCCATGGAAGGGCAGACAAAAAGCAGCAAACAGCCATACTGGCCTCTTTTCTGGCCCTTTATATTCCACTCAGGCTACAATCCTATTGGTTGTGCCACCTATGCCTGGGGTGGAGCTTCTATTATGTAACTGCAAACCATAACAGCAGCTACCTGGTCTTACATATGTTGGTTAAACACCCTGTGATTTAGTTTCCCCCACCTTAAAATGAAGGTAACAACTATAGCACCTTCTCCAAGGGTTTGTCATAAGAGTTAAATGAGTCACTATTCATAATGAGTACTTGGGTTGCTGGCACATAAAAATTGTTATATAAATATCTATTCAATGCAACCCAGAAACATTTTCAACCCCCAGATTATTCGCTGGTTTCCCCATTTGATCTCCTACTCCCCATTCTTCCTATCAGCAAATTCCCTGCATGGAAATTGTGTGCCCCACCCATATCCTGGCACAAATGGATAATTCTTTCAGGCCAAAATTCTGGCTGCCACTAAAGCTGGCTTTCAGACCTCATTTTCTAGTTAGTTGCCTAATTTAGAGACCTTGTCAATTTGCATTACATAGAAATAATGCAATGAGACTTCAAAGCTACTTAGAACTGTGCCCTGCAGCCCATCACTCGGAACCTTCCAAAGTGGGTTGTAAATTATTAGACAGCATGAAACTCCTCTTGTGATCACTGGAGCTAGAACAATTTTGAAATAACTGCATAGAAAAAAATTGGCCAAAAAATCTTTATTTTCGGCCCATAAATGGAATCTAAGTAAAATTAAATGTCTTAGTCATGATGGTTTGGATTATTCTGTTGTTACTGCAGTTACTAATTATTTCCTTACTTTGTCTTACTTTTTTTGTTTGTAATCTAATAAATATCCCTGATTTAACTCAGATAAAAGAGAATACACAAATACAATCTGTAGCCAGAGTTTTAAAAACCAAAACATTAGGACCCCCCTCTCAAAACCCCTCGTACCCCCACTACCACGCTGGGCCTTCCTTTCAAGGGCATAGAGGAGTTCATTTGAGTTTTGAACTTCAAATGAATCAGTGTTTTGGGTCTCATGCTGACATGCTGCCTCACTGTCTTGGATTCACCTAAGCTCTGAGGGGTTGGGCCCTCAGGCAAGTCCCCCAGTGCAGACTCCGGCCAGTGCTGCCCAGGCTGGGTGCCCGCCCAGCCAGACCTCCCACCTTGTCCTTGCCCCTCCCTCCCTGCTTGCCTACTCCCTGGGTACCCCACAAGTGGGCCACACAGCACTTTCCCTGTGGTGCTACAGCTGGGGACCCAGAGGAAAGCTGCAAGTCAGCTCAGGTGCCTTCTGGACACCATCTCTTTGAAATGTCTTCCTCCAGGCCAGCAAATTTAGACCCTTACAGCGGTGATGAGTATGAGATTCGGGGTGAGGAAAATCTATCTTCGAACTGCTGTTCTAGATTCTGAATTTCTCTGAGCCTCAATTTCTTCATAGATAGTAACAGTAATAGTCTGCACTGAACTCATAATATGGTTGTCAGTTACACACAGTATTACTGAGTTAATGCACATTATTATTGTGGTCATTTTCATTACAGATGCCCTGCATTACATGGGGTTCTTTCTACCAACTAAAGATAAATCACTTTGTTAAAAATAAATTAAAAACTTTAACATCAGCAGTTCTTACCATGAAAATGATATTAAAGAATGCTATCTAGAAGTAATCATAGTCAACCTAATTCTTTGAATACACTGAAAAATTAAATTAAGAAATATTCAAAATACTATATACTGTCAAGTATACTATATATAGTATATAGTATATAAAATACTATATACTGTCAAGTATATAGTATTTCCCACAAAAGAGGAAAGATAGTAGTATTTATATATTCTTTTTATTTTAAAATGATCAAAAACATACAGGGAAACAGATTGTAAAGTAAGAGGCTAAAATGCCAACAGAGGTTGGGGCCTAGCTCAGTGGTAGAGCAGTTGCCTAACATGGGACCTGGGTTCCATCCCCAACTCCTCAAAAAAATGTATCCCCCATTTCCCTGTAGATGATGGGATTTTGGTCCCTTTTTATTGTTCCCCTGGTTTTCTAGGTATATATTTTGTATTTTAACCATTGTTATTATTCATGCTCATGTATATACATTGCACATATATACTTGTGTACATTTATATGTAAATTAGAGAGCAGAATTTTAAAAATAAACCATTATTAAACAATAAAAAGGAAAGCAATGTAATGTACTGACTGAGAGTGGAGTCATGAACTGGTTTAGTATCAGCTTCTTGGCTTTCATTTGTTTCTTTGTGTGTAAACTGAAGGGTCATTGTCATGCAGTAGAGACAAGGAGGAATATATGTAGCACTTGGGTGCTTGGGGACCAGTGCGGGCACCCAGTCTCAGAAGGGCGTGGTAGCCAGAGCACAGAGCCCTCAGGAAGGCAGGTCTGGGTCATTGCATCAGATAAGCCATCCAGATGAGCAACAGTGCTGGTTGACAGTGAAAAGAATCTACAGTGGGCGACAAAGGGAGTGATAATGAACATCAACTTGTGGCTCTAGGACTGGCTGTCCCAGGAGGAGCTCTAGTTTGTCCTGGTAAGCTTGTCCTAGCTTGTCCTTTCCCCTTTCTATGGGGAAAGATGCTTCTAGGATGTATCTGAAGCATGGATCCAAGAGTACAAAGGACACAGTAGTAGATATCATGACTTCCCAGTTAGATGCCCCTTCAGGAAGTGCTTGTGACCCCTGCTGCCAGAACTGCTGTTGGTGACTGCCTTAAGCTGCCAGTCCCCCACGTCAGAAAGTGACATGACCAAATTTATGCCTGAGAAAAATTTCTGTGACAGTTGTGAAAGGGAATGAACTAGATCTAGACATATCTATACAGCAAGCTCTCCAAAATAAACCTTGAGTATAAAAATCAAGATGTAGAAAAATATATACAGAATGTAACCATTTGTGTAAATCTTGGAAAACACACACTTAAATAGAACTGCATGTGACACATATGTGTATCCTACTGTACAAAATAAACACAGCAGATGCATTAGTGTTCATTTTGTTCACTACATAAAGTCAGCATTTGTCGTGTAACACACAACCCCAGTATCTTAGTGGGTAACAATAACAAGCATTTGTCTTTACTCACATTCCATGAGGGCTGCAGGGTAGTTGTGCCTCTGTTCAACTGTCAGGATCTGCTGGACTCTGATGGGGTTAACTGGGCTCAGCTCAGGTAGCAGCAAGTGGCTTCTCATTCTGATACCATGGCTGGAGGAACAACCCCCATCTGGGATTTGCTATAGTCATAGTAAAGGAAGATAATTCAGGAAGAATGATGTTAAACCATGAGAGCACATTTAATACCTGGTCATATACATGCTTCCTATTGACTCACATCTCTCTAACCAAAGAAAGCCACACAGCCAAGCCCAGAGTCAGTTGTCCTATCTTCAGGGAAGCATAGCCAGGCAAGAAGGCAACACGTAATTGGGAACAAATAATGCAACCTGCTGTATGCACCTAAGTTGTGGTAGTGATCATATTGGAAGGAGCAGGAAGGAAATTGGGCAGGGGAGCCAATGAATGAGGCAATGTGATCAAGAACTATAATACAATTTTATAAAAGGATGTGAACCTGGCAATTCTAGATGATGGAAATATAGATAATTGTTTAGTTACCTTTGGGACTTAGCTTTCGACTTTTGCAGAAATAATGGGTTGATGAGTGGGTTAGCAATGTTGTTGGGAGGGGAATAGTTGGGAAGCAATTGAAGAATGGCATATAAAACAATAAAGACCTGGACTATAGCCCTACGAACAGATATTTGTGTAATGGAATTATTGAAAGTATATAATTTTGATCAAGTTTGAGAGTAATTAAATATGAAGGGTGAGAGAGGGGAATGAACTAAAAATGTCCACATAGATGAATCAACAATAGCTTCCAGCTCAGGTACAAGGTGGAGGAACAGCCATTCTCTCTGCCAGGGAACAGAGAAAGAGAGAAGACAGGTTTTTATTTGTGCCTTTGCTTGTTCTTTCTCATTGGCTTTCTCACTGGCTCACAAACCAAGAGTGCATTCACCCTTTTCATTTGTTTTGTACTGTTTGTTTGGCAATAAGTCTCTTCACTTGAGAGTTTTATTTCTACAGAGACAAGGTTGATGAATTACTGTAAGCTGGTCAGGAATGCGTTGTCTAAAGAGAAAAGTGCCCATGGTGAAAAATCTCCACCTGAAAAGCACAGAGTTATTACAGGTTTCCTCTCATTCTCCTCCTCCTCCTCCTCCTTTTCAGCCTCCTCATCCTCCTCTTCCTCTTCATCGGAGCTCCTCCTCATCTTTCTCCTCCCCCTCCTTCCTCCTCACTGTTTGGAGAATCATTTACTATCATCAAATGCATACATTTACTTATTCAATAGAAGCCTGACACTTCGGACAGAGAGAGATATGACTCCATGAATGACTTCTAATTAAGACAAGTCTTTTTTTTTATTTTAAAGAAGGTAGAACTAAACACAACAAAACAGAACAAAATAGGACATAAGAAAGCAATGTAAGAGATATAAATTTCAAAGCTAGATGACCTGAGATCTTCACTAGCTATCATATTGTCTCTTGTTTTCTTTCAAATAGTTGTCCATGTCTTTGCATACAGAGAATTCATACAAAACAACATAGTATAAAACTGATCCAAACTGAATGAGGAAGACATTTTAGGTCTTCAAAACCAGGCAATAAGGAAGTTGTTAATGGCTGTTGTAGTCTCATTCTCTTCAAAATAGCTGTCCATACTTTCATGTATATTTAAGTTCAACAAAACAAAACAGGCAGGCAGGGAGGGATTGCTTGGTTTCCCAGTTCTCCAGGTCCCAGCATGGCATGGGTCTTAGTAAGTGCTGGTAGCTCCCATCCTGGGCCACCACAGCCTGCCACACTCACAGCTGCTCACTGGGAGGGGGAGGGGTTGCTTCAAGCTGTTTATTTCTAATGAATTGACCATTCCACTGCCCAAGTTCTGATATGGCCAACAGACCATAGAAAGACATCTCTTTAGGCTCCTGCTTGAAACCAACAGCGTCAGGAAGCTTCCAGCCTTGATTCAGGGCAAGAACAAGACCAGTCTTAACATCTGGTATCTTAATATGGTACTTGTGGCTTTTTAAAAATTTGAAGTTCATTTTTGAAACTACAGTTCATTTCTCTGCTCTAACTCACTTTTGGTCATCATGGAGGAAGTACCCACCACCCCTGGGAGTTCCTGAAGAGAATTATTGATCAACCTAATCAAGATATACTATCCCAATTGCTAAAAAAGAAAAAAAACCCAACCTTTCACATGATATAATAACAAACATAAGAAAAAGAGCTAGAATTTCTTATATGCAGATAAACAGAGTTTGAAGAAAGAAAAGACCACTTTCTGCTGGTTAAAAGTAAACTTACCATTACCTCTGGACTCTTAATTCCTCCTCACTCATCTATACTTGAGGATGGGACTGGAAGCTAATAGCTAATTCCCTACCTGTGCCCATGATTCTACCCCACCCCACAACCTATCTCCACTGTCATCTACCTGCAGCTCATATTTCTGGCAGTACAATGCTATGATCTTATTCAATTTAAGCCAGGGATGAAAGAAATGGTGGTATTGAAATTGCCTGGATCTGTTAGCTTTCATCCTGACAACGCAGAAAGAACATAGCTGAAGAAATTCTGGAATATCAGCCCAGTTTTTCCCTTTCACTCTATAATATTGAGCAAATCACATAATATTTCAGTGGTTTGACTGCTTCATCTATAAAATGAGAAAAGTGATAGCCACAATATGGAATTTTTTTGAAGACCAAATGCAGTAATTTATGTGAAAGTGTCAATATTTGTTACAGCAGAGCTTCTTGAATTTGGGCGTGTATATAAATATGTATGAGAATAGAATATGTATTTGAGTTCTTCGGGGCGGTGCTGGGCTTGAGATTCTGTGCTCCTGACAAGCTTGAAGGAGGCACTAACACAGCAGACCCAAAGGCCATGTGTGTATAATATAGTATGCACTGTGCTCTCTACTGTGATAGCCAATGGCTACCTGTGGTCATTTCAATTAAAATTTGTTCAATTGAATAAAATTTAAGTTCAATTTATTAAGAGCTGTAGCCACATTTTAAGTGTTTGTAGTTTCCTTTCAGCCACTTTCTGTAGTGGCTACAATATTGGACAACACAGTATGGAATATTCCTGTCATTGTGTGAAGTTCCATTCCAATTGGGACAGTGCTCCCTGAGGTGCTGTAGACATTTTTAAAGAGCCATCCAAAAACATTCAAATTGTATCTTCTGAGCACCTTCCCTGTGCATTTCTAGGTACAAATAATACAGAAGTTATCAAAACCAAGTACTTTGCCTCATGGAGCTTACATTGCAGTCATCACTGATTTGAGTAAATAAGAGATCATCATAAGGTAAATTAGGGCATGGACGCTCTCTCATAAGAGGCTCCAACTTTGTCCTATGACACCCTCATGGCACAACTCAATACTTCCCCATATCCCCTGCTATAATTTGGTTTTTGAATGTTCCCCCAAAAGGTTCATGTGTTAAGACTTGCTCTACTTTTGAGGTTCTTTTGGCAGGTGGTGGAACCTTTAAGAGGTGGAGCCCAGTAGGCCTTTGGGTTGTTGAGGGTAGGCTCTGGAAGGGAACTGTGGGACTCCAATCTCTTCCTGTTCTCTCTGTTCTCTGTTCTCTCTGTTCTAAGCCCAAACCAATAGGGTCCATTGATCATGTACTGAAACCTCTGAAACCATGAGCCAAAATAAACCTTTTTTCTTATAAGTTGATTATCTCAGGTATTTTGTTACAGTGGCAGAAAACTGACTAGCACATCCCCCAAGGCATAGTACTCAATCATAAGTAAAAATTTTACTAGGGAATTTTTAAAGGATGATAGAAAGAAATTTATATTGTATAGCACAGATTGCCTTTGATATTATTTTCTTTTTCTTTTTTTAATTACAAAAGTATTAAGTAAATATAATTTTTATCTGTTTCTCACTCCATTTCCTAAAATATCCTGAATAAAACTTTTTAAGTACTTTTCTGGTCACTCACAGCAGAGACTTCCTCAGTATTTTTGGATACCGAGAAATCTATCTCTGCCCAACTCCTCAGATTTGTATCTCTGTAAATTTTGCTTCTGAGTCCTATCACAGTGTTAACTGAATAAAGTCCACCTGCCTCCACATAACTGCCAGTGAAACATTGCTAGTTAGCTGGTGCCAGCCCTTGCCAACTCATGGGAGCCAATAGTGTGTGTCTCTTCCCATTTTTCACTCAGAGACCTCACATTGGAAAGCTTGACTTCATCATAGTAGGACTATTTACACTACAAAAATTGGTATGTGTTGCAAACCAGAGTGCTTTCTTTTCCCCAGAGAGCTAATGTTTAAACATTTACTGGCACATTCGTTGGGTATGGAGATGCTGTGGTGCCCAGTGTAACATAACTTGGACCAAACCCTCTCTCCTGGTGGGAGAGAGTGAGAGGCCCCCTCTAGGACACCAACACTGGCTGTTAGGTTCTGCCCTAACACTTCTGTGTAGGAGCCACAATGATAGAGGCAGCACCCAAGAGTAGGAACAGCTACTGGTCCAGATGACTGGGAAGAAGAGGAAAAGAAGCACTTCTGAGAAGGAACCAGCCATGGGAGGCACATCCCTGTCCCCCACTCCCACCTCATGCACACACACACACTCTCTCTCTCTCTCTTCTGCTCCTTTATTCCATTTGGATCCTATGTCAGCTCTTTCTCTCTTAATTATAGTCTCTAAAGGCCAATTTTGCAAAGAATTGGCACCTAAACTGAACATGTGCCTTTCTTTTACACTGCTGTTTGGTTTTCAATAGTTTGGTTAAGTAAGCCTCTCAGGCAAATCACCTTGTTTTAAAGAGGCATTTAGGGCTATGAGGGTGGGTGGGGGAGACATGGTCTGCTTAAAGGCAGAAGCAGGGCTCACAAAGAGCATGGATCCCAGGTGCACCCCCTCACCTCATGTCTGATGATGAATATCTCTGTGCCTTTCACCTGACTCCCAGCTGATGACCTTGTTTACTTCACTGAATCAATAGGAGCACTGAGAAGAGAATTGTCACCAGCTCCCTGACACGTCATCTTTCCAGGTAGCATTGTCTACCCTCTTCTATTGCATCTTCTGTCCTGTCATTGTGGATAGAGCTGTCTATGCTTCTATCTAAAGCCAAACCCAACACTGCAATGCTTCCCACCTTACTCCTGCAATAATGCTCTCTCTCCTGCATCACCACGCTTCCTCCTTACAAGACAGTTTGCTGGGTGGCTTTGGACCAACCAGTCTTCCCCTTTTTCTTGCTTGCAGTTCTCAAGGATAATTGCAAAGTGTGCAAAATGGAGAGGGACTGCCTGAGACAGCTCAGGCCTTGTTCCTCCCTCCCCTAGAAGCAGGGCACCCTTCGAAGCTTTTCCTAGTGAGTCACACATCCCCTGAGGTCTATAACTCAAGACAGGCTCCCTCTCAGGATCCTGCAGCTATGGTACAGAGTGGGGCACATGAAGTCCTGACTAGGACTCCATCTACCTTGGGCAGCTTGTCTGCAAGTGGGGACTTCTTTTGTCCCTTACTGCCACTCCATAAACTTGTGTGTGAATGTATTCTGCCTTGCTGGACTCAAATAGATAACCAATTGATGGTAGACCCAAGCAGCAACCCAGGATAATGATGTGGGTACAAGTATATGAATGCATAGTTCTGCCAGTTGCCATAGTGATGATTCTCCACATGGTGGGAGTCCTCTCTCGGCATTGAGGATTAGTGAACCTGCTCTGCGCTTCTCTCTCCTGGATCATTCCCATCAACGCACAGACATGATGTACACTGCCTACACAAAAACAAAGCAAGATAAAAAGAGACACAAACCCTTCTTTTGGCCTAATATTGCCAATCCACATTTCTTTCTTGCTCTCTCTTACAGGAAAATACCTTAAAAGGGTTACCTACTTCCACAAGCTTCACGCCTCTTTTTAATCCCCTTTGAGTCAGATTTTCATGCCTTTTATTACTGTGAAAGATTTCAAGATCCAAGGATCAAATTTAAGTTCTGTTCTTCTTCCATCATTTGACACTGTCCCCCTACTTACTTACTTACTTACTTACACACACACACACACACACACACACACACACACACACACACACTTCACTAGGCTTCAGCCCACCACTCTGTCAATCACCAGAGAACACAGGGGCTTCCTGCACTTTCTGAGCTCTGGATAACATCATCCTCCCTGCTTGTGGCTCCCCCAGTCCTGCCAATAATTGTGTGTCCTAAATCCTGTGTTAATTCCCTTCTGCCTAAATACCTACAGCAGCTCTGTCTTCTGACTGATACTTGACTGATGCAAATATGTGTCTTCCATTTGTATGACAGTTTAAAGCTTTTGAAAGCTTTTGAATGTACTTCCTTAAATCCTATAGTTCTCCAAGGCTGGCATAGCAAAGAATGTTATGACAATTTTTATGTAGGAACAGAAAAATAGACAAGCAAGAACCTCATTGCTGGTCTTGTCTTATAAACAGCAAAGTAATTTTAACCAATGTATTTAATCTTCCTATATCTCATTTTAAAATGGAGAGATTGAATTAAAATAATTATCTTTCAGTTTTCATAGCAACTCACAATAAGAAATATATTCTATATCACCACCCTGTACTTATGTTTGTGTATACATTAAAAAACTAAAAAAGTAGTTCCATGAAATGATACTCCTAACAAGTACAGCATGCTCTGACTTTTTAAAAACCTATTCTACTTGGCTTTAAATTTCTCTCGGTGATTAACTACATTGATTTCACAGCCCATGTGTATGAAGTGGGCAAATTTCCTCTATCATGCTCTCTCACTACAATGTTTCTACATTACCACAAGAATAAAATCAGTGTGGGGCTGGGGATTTAGCTCAGCGGCATAAGCACCTGCCTTGCAAGCAGGCAGTCGAGAGTTCGATCCCCGGTACCAATAAAAGGAAAAAGACAAAAAAAAAAAAAAAAAAAAAAGAATAAAATCAGTGGCAGTTAACCATGGATGGAAACTTTGAGACCATGAAACAAAGTAAACCTTTTCTCCTTTAAGATATTTCCTTGTGGTATTTTGTCACAGTGACAGAAAACTGATGAGTATAGTTCTGTTTCATTAACACCAAGTTTCTCTGTCTCCTAAGGTACTTACTGTTCCCTCTCTCTGAAATGATATTCTCCCCTGATCTTTGAATGATGAGTTCCTTTTCTCATTCAAGTCTCAGATCAAACAGCATCTTTCTCAAGAAAACCTTTCCTGGATATCAAGGTAAAGCTATTCTCAACTCTCTGCTCTCTAAATAAAACCTTGTTTTATTTCCATATTAATACTTATCATTATTGATAGTTACTCCTTCTGTTTGTTTTTCATTAACTGTTAGTCTTCCAGAATGTAAAGTCAATGAGCACCAACTTTGTCTGAAATATCCATTGCATCCAGAATGGAGTATGACACATTACTAGGTCCCCAACAGTATAGAACAAATAGTTTTACAATTGCCACTTACAGATTAAACAAGAGAACTAAATCTTATGTAATATGTAAAACTCATGTCTAAGCAAAAGGAGCTGGATATTCTAGCCTGAGAATACAGAAGAGCATACGTGATAAATAAAATAGTTTGACACTCTGGGAAAGAAGCCAAATGAATATAAGTACAGGACAGGAAGGACTTGTGTGTCATGCCATGTTAAAGAGTAGGAACTTATTCCTGCAGAGTATGAGGGTCTCCTGAAAGTTTTAATCAAAAGAAAAAGGAAATAGACTAAGAAAAAAGCATGATGTTTATAGACTGATCTACAGAGATAAAGATAAAAGGTAGACAAGCTTTTTAACATCTTGCAGAGGACTCATATTGGACCTGCCTTAGCCAGGTCATCATATGGACTTGGAAAGCACTGTAAATGAATTAGGAAAGAGAGAGACTAGAATCATGGAGACTAATTAGGAGTTTTGTGTATTGCAGACAATATGTGACTAGGGCCTGAACAAGGATGCTATTGTTAACAATGACAAATGAGGGGAAAGGGTCTTTATAAAGAATTAGGATTTAGTGACAGATTGGCCCTTGTGGTCAAAGATAAATGAAAATCCAAGATAACTTCAAGTGAGACATCCAAGTGGTTGAGTCCCCAGGTAGTGACACTGTCAGAAAATACTGTCCAACAATGCAAGTAAGAAAAGGAAATCTACCCTTTACTCAAGCTAATGGCACAGAAAGGGATCCAAAACATAGAGAGCCTCAGTAATATTATAGTCCTCTTTCCTCTGGGTTTCTTCCCTTCAGTCCCCACGTACTGTCTCCTCATCACCCCTACTCCTGCTATTCCATCTTGCCTTCTCTCCTTTCTTTGCCTTTTTCTCTTATTCAGATTAACTCAGCTTGTCTCCCAACAAGGAAGAGTCTTCCCTCTTCAAAAGGAAGAATATTACTCTAATTAGCAGGCCAGGAATGAAAGATTTAGAATGACTTACCCGTTCAATTATCCAAGTGTTCACTGAATACTTCATGTGAGAGATGTAGAGAAGCATGTTCAAGTTATACAAAGTGAACCACACATTGAAACATGATATTTTTATATCCTGTCACAAATGAATATATAGCTAAGGCAGAAAGTAGGCATTCAATAGTACTATAATTCAGGTTATTAACAATGACAATTTTTTGAGACATTTAAGAATTCAATGATAAGCCCTCCCTGCAAACAAGTGCCATGAGAGGGCCGCCATCAGCAGGGGGACAGCTAGACCCAAGCCTTTTCCCATAAGTCATTGCCATTCGTGGACTGCGAGGAAGATAACAAGAAGTCACCAAGAAGCAAGCACTCCTTGCAAACCAGCACCATGCATGGGCTGCCATTACAGAGGGGGTGGTAAATCCAGATCCCAGCCCCTTCTGGTGGGCGGGCTGGGAAACAAGAAGAGATAATACCTCCACCCACCCACCCCCATAAGCAACTGACTGATCTGGAGAAACACAGGCTGAGATGATAACTACTGAGGTGAAATGCAATTTGATGCTTGCGGTGTTTGTATTTCATTGACTTTGCAGGTCTAGGGCTGGTGGTCTGATCATCTATTCAGAAGATAACAGTATGCAGTGTGGCATCTATGGGGGATCTTCTTCTGAAGTGGTAGCCATTTTTAATTCCCTACTATCATTTTCATTGTTTAGTTGGATTGGGTTTTATTCTGTTTTGTTTGATTTTGTTATATCCAATGACAAGAGTAGCTATTTCAAAAATAGCAAGCTACTTATGGTAGCCATTTTGGATTTACTATTGTCTTGTTTTGGAGTCCTTTATTACATTCACTGTTTTGTTTTTACTGGTTCTATTCTGTTCTGTTTTGTTTGATTTTTGCTATGTCTGAAGATATCTGTAGCTGTTTTGAAGACAAGAAGTGGCATGGTAATCGTTACTGATTTCATATTATTTTGAAGTCCTGTGTCACTTACACAGGTTTGTTTGATTGGCTTTATTCTGTTTTATTGTGCTTGGTTTTATTCAATGATTTGTGGAGAAAGGTAGTTATGAACTTGAGTACCTACTGCATGCCCAAGACTGTACTAGGTACTGGGAACACAGCAGGAAACAGAATATAATCCTTGCCTTTCTGGAGCTTCTCTCTGACTGAAGAGAAGACATGTACTAGATGTTTATCTTATTATGCCTGTGGTACATCTGCAAAGGAAAATATGGACTGCGATGAGAACTGGATAGCAGACTTGGCCCTACACAAGGTTCAAGGCAGGCTTTTCTGAAAGAGTAATTAAAGCAGGCACCGAAAGAATGAGGTGGGATTCAAGGGAGGAAGAGATGGAAAGGTTCCAGGGCGTCGGAACAGTGTGTGCTGAAGCCAAGTCACTTTATCTCTCCATGCTTGCAAATTCACATGCATAACATAAACATGATCAGCCCTGCCTCGTGAGATGATCTGAAAGTATATGAGTTAAGCACCCACGTGAATATCTGTCCTATTGCTGCCCATCATCCAAAACACCTGTCCAGTTTGCAGGGGGTCCCAAATCAGGTAGACAGCAGCTCTAAAGAGGCCAGAGAAAGATGCAGGGTCCCTTCACAACTCCCTTCACAACTGTTACTATGCGGGGAGGGGTCTACATTGGGGCAATCAGATAACACTACCTACCCTCAAATTTGGAGATAAAAGAGAAGAAACAGAGAAACAATACAGATCCAGCTGCACCACAGAGTCCAAGGAGTAGAAACCAAGAGCAGCAGGAAGCAGGAAGCAGAACGGAGCAGCCAGATGAGGCTGGAGCAGCACTCTGGGCAGGTGCCGCTGTGGTGCGGCCTTCACTGCCCTTCTACCCCACTGCATTCCTTCCTGTCCGTAAGCCTGGTTCTCCATTATCCCGTTTCTCTGCTCCAGCTCACATCCTTCTGCCATACATTCACTTCCCACTCAAGTTAGCCAGACTTGGTTTCTATTGTTTGCAACCAAAACTCCCAATCTTAGCACCTAATAAACTAACCATTAAAAGATGACCTCCAAACAAAAATTCTACGGTAGTTCATTGTGACTTGAAGAAACTGAAATCATGGAAATAACGACTAAACAGCAGTTCTAATATTTTAAATAGCTCCTGGGCAGAGATGCTGGTGTTCAGAATGATTGCTAACAGAAAACAGCTGGAAAATATGGTAAGATGCCAGCCCATTCCCACCCCCACCCTGTTCCAATATTCCTCTATTCTTGTGGTTTACACTAGAGAGCAACATTTATATCCTTGTGAAGAATGGATACTGAACTATACCCAGGAAATTACCAGATTTTAATACAAGTCATAGCAGGCCCCCAAGAGATAAAAGCTGGGCTGCTATGTAGCAGTTATGAGAAAACTGGGGGCAGAAATTAGAAGTAAAATTCTTTAGGCAAGGAGGGGTACTTAATTGGTGCAGCATATGATGAGACATGTCCTCCAGAATTTAATAAAGTTTAGATTATCTGAATCTAATTGTGAGGCCATTTGCAAAATCAAGTTACTAGATAGCACTTTTTAAAAAATGAGTCATGCTACAAGTTCTGTGGCACAAATAATTGTGTGCATTATCCCTGAAGGCTCCTTGTCACAAAACAAAGCTCCTGTGAAACCCATCGCATGTTGCAAAACCTGTCTTGGTGATGATTGCCTCTAGCAGGAGGGAAGGAGACTCTGAGAACATAATGACAAAGCAGGTGAAAGAGGGGGTAACCCTTTACCCCAGAATCTGACTATTTTTCATCATGTCCAGGAGCATTCATGCCTCATTGTTACAATGGTTTCCTAACTTAACAGAAACAGAGAATACAGTTTAGCTACATCCTAAGGACAACCACTTAGAGCTGTGTGACCAAAACTCAGATCACCCTGAGGTCCTGAAACATTCTGTTCAAACCCTAAACACAAAACATTAACTGTATATCCCCCATCCTCATTAGCATGATTCACTGAAACCACACCAGTCCAGTGTAGAAAAATTAGTGCCAACAGCTGCTTGTCCTAAAAAGAGTAACATGTAAACTTCAGTATGAAAAAGGTTGACATGTACCCTCTGTGATGTTTGTAAACTGTACTATGAGACAAGCATCTTACTACCTAGCCTGAAGTCTTCTAGATTGCAATAGATAAATTCTTTTATCATAGGATGGTATACTTTTAATTTATGAGTTTGACTGGATTTTATTTTTGGTATTTGTTTATTTTGATTCTTCTTCTTTATGGCCCATACTCATCACAGCAGAATGATTCTTTTAAAACCTGAGACAGATTATGTACCTAATATAAATTCACCACTGCTTCCCACCTCAATCCAGAAGTGGCTATACGCTTTCAGTATCTCATTAAACTTTCAATATCTCATTCACTCTCATACACATGTTCACACACACACTAACAGACACACACATACACACACATTTACACACTCCTTTCTGATATCACTTTAATTCTCTTTCCCTCGCTCACCTTCAACCATTCTGATCTACTCTTTCCCTTGGACAATACCAACTATGCTCCTGGCTTAAAACCTGGAACACTGCCTCATGTACCCAATTAGCTCCCCTCCAACTTGCTTTCAGTCACCTTCTCCGCTAGGCTTGTCCAATCTTCTCTACTCAAAATTTCAACTCTCTGCTTCCTAAGCCATTTTCTCCTGGCATGTATTCTAGCACATACCCATATTTATCAGCGGTTGCCTATCTCCTCTGCAGCTATGTAAGCCATATAATCACAAGGATCTCTGCATATTTTGTCTATTATTATATCCCCTTGGTCTAGATTTAGTACTGAGTAGGTGCTCATGTAAATATTTGCTGAATAGGTGAATGGTCAGTCTCAAGGAAGAAACACAGAAGGAGAGATATAGAGATGAGTTCCCACAACCCTAAGCTTCCAGGCAACAGAAACGATGAAGCATAGACCAGTGGTTTGGGAGAAACATCAAAAAGGAGAGGATTCTCCTCTATCCACCCAACTAGAAAAATATTTGAGAGGATTGAAGAAAAATGATAATAGCAGAATATTTGGTGAGTTATGAAGAGATTCATACTCCGTGACAAGAGCCCCAAGATCCCTGAGGGAACACACATGAGTGATGCTTCTATGCACACACCAAGAAAAAGAGGGACAGCAGAGAGACTCAGGACCAAAGTGGCCCCATGGGCAGAAAGGAGAGACCCAGAAGCAACCTGCCTAGGTTATGTCCTCCTGACTGCTTGTCAGTATGTAACAAAACCCATATGCCTAACATTCTCAAACCCAGAATGATCTCTACATACTGATTACATTTTTCCAATCCCATTGGAACAAAAGTAGAAATTCAAATTAAGTTCTGGGTGCATAAAATTATATTTCCAGCCTGCCAGAGTTCTAACTTATTTCATTTTATTTTATGTTAAAACAATCTCTAATATTTTCAAGAGTGGGATGGATTTTAAAGAAATATTGTCCATATATCAGGAGAAGTCAACTCTTCCCCACCTCGAGGATTAGGATAAGCATTCCGTGTCCTCTGATGACCTTGTGCATGATTCGGTAGGGAAATTAGAGATGCATTAGGCAGCTGCACACAGCTGAGTAATTGCCATGGCAACCAAAAGACCATCACCTGAGCTTTCTTCCAAGGTGATTTATCAAGAGTGAATTGTAGTTGGTCTTAGAAAATGGAAATGGAAAATTCATATTCTCTCTGTCTCCCCCTCCCTCCTCCTTTTTCATGTTTCAATATTGAAGTTCTAAAAGTGGCCCGTCTCTCCTTTTCCTAAAATTATTCTGAATCTTTTTTTCAGATTTGCTGTCTGACTCACGGATCCTGTGCTTGAAGGATTGGGATAGAATTAGCACACAGCAGTTCCCTTGGGGTCACCCCCCCCCCCATCTCGTGTTGGCAAAGCTGCCAGAATGACAGTATGTCCTTGACAAGGCCATTTGTGGACAAGCACATCTCTGGTCTGCTGAATGGGATCTGTGACCTTGTCACTCTGCCACTGGAAAGGACCATAACCAGAATAGGAAAGTTGTCATGTCAGGCTGGACTTGGGATTGTGCTAATGAATAAATGATAGCTTTCTCAGCAGACCTTTGGGGAGCCTTTCTCTCTAACTATCATGTGAAGTAGAAGTCAGTAAGTAGAAGACATTTTGGAATATGATTCAGGTGATGGGTTCTTATGGTGATTACTCAACTATGAGTCAATGCCCTTCTGTACACAGCTTAATGAGAAATAAAAAATCAAGTACAGAATGTGTCTAAAATGCATGTTCCGGGAGCCCTTTCCTCAAGATCTGATTCAACAAGGCTGGGTACAGGGCCCAGGAGTTTGAGTTTTTAACAAACATCCCTCCCCAGAAAAATCCTTATTTAGGTGTCTTCACAGCACACTCCAATAAACATGTCCCGAAGCTTTTGTACTGACTTTGGGGTAGGAGGACCTGCCTGCAGCAGACTTTGCACCCTCAGGTTAGTCAAGGCCCTCAATTTTCTCCTTTTTGTTTCTTTTATTCAGGAGATACCTGGGATGCTGTGAATGAATAACTGATGCAAAATTACTAACCCTGATATCAAGCAAATATGTAGATAAGAAAGAAGTTAATTCTGGAGTCCATTTCATATTAAAATAGGCCGTTATTCTTTTAGAAATTTAGAATAATGATTTTAGAGAGAAACCTTCCATTCTTATATGAAAAGAAAATCCAATTTCCTAGTTTAGTTTAAAATTGTATAAGAAATGAATTTTATAACTCATAATCTTCTAGAGCTGTCATAATACGAAGCAATATAGGTTTTATGAAAAGTTGTGCTACATTGCCTTAAGGGTATATGCATATACATTTTTGGAAGGAAGACTTCAAATCATTCCATATATGGTTATATTGCACTGCAGAGAAGCAGATAAAATTGAATTAACTGCTGGAATGTAATTAAGTCTATTTCCAATTATTCCTTTCATAAAAATCAAACTTACGAGTCAGTTTCATTTTATAGGCAAAGTTGTGGCTTTTAAAAATACTAAATCATAGCATTTTAGGTTGGAAAATACACAAAATTCTCCATTTCCATTTCTTAACATTCATTGATTCCAATGATCATACCTAGGCAAAATTCTCAGAACTTCTCAAATTGGTGTGCTGTACTAAAGGCTTATCATGCTGACTGTGGTTTGAAATATATTTGTCATTCAGTTGTTTTGTTTATTTGCTTTTTAATATTTGGATTTGACTTCTACAAGTATATCTCGAACTCATTTATTTATTTTGTTATGTTTTGGGAGGTGTGTTAGATAAAGAGAGCTGTTTGAAATAACAACAAAATAAACTGATACAAAGATAATTGAAAGAGATTTTTAAAGGACTACTCACAAATGATATCTCAGTATACATTAAACTTAGTATTTCTGTTCTGACTTTTCTATACTTTTCAGAATTGACCACCTCAAAGACTTAAAAGGTGCATGTATCAAATAAATATTTAATTATTATTCACTATCTTCATTAAAGCAAAAAAGTAAATTAATAAATGCATACTTAAAGGGCCATCTTTGAAGGTTAACTAGAGTAATAACAAGAAAATCTAATTTCTTTCCATTCTCACTGCCTAAGAATTCTGTTACTTGAGGTTTACCCATACTGTGTTTTTCAGAAGTTAGCACTTTGGATTGGGGGGGGGGGTACTAGGGACTCAATGCAGGACCTTCATTCATTCTGGGTGTTCTACCATTCAGCTACATCCTCAGCATGATTATTATTTTGGTAACACAACCTAAGAAGAGACTAGTATGCATGAAATGCTCTGTATTGCCTTCAAGTTCCTGGAAATGCTCCCCCTACTACACAATGGATTCTTACCTCTTTTCATTATTCTCCTTGCTTCTGGATTATCTATTTATTTTTATTCTGAAGAGAATAAAACCAAATGAGGAAAAACAAAATGGGGTCAGTCAAAACAAAAGGATGGACATAGCACATGACTTAAAACCAAAATGCAAGGTGATCTACAATGGTTACCATGATGTCTCTTGTTATCTTCAGTAGAATTGTCTATAGCATCAGGCACAATAAAATTGAACATAGCAGGACAGAACAAAATCAATAAAAACAAAACATTGGACTCATTATAGGACTTCAAAAGAAGGTAATTGTCAAACCAGAATGGGTATCAGAGTGAATCTTACTGTTTTCAAAATAGTTGCCTATACTCTCAGACTTGATACTATCAAACATTACAGATTCAAATAAAATCAGTTAAGACAAGACAGTGATCAAACAAAATATTCAAATAAAATCAGTCAAAACAAGGCAGTGAGAGCTATACAGGGCTTCAGATTAAGTTAATAGGAAATTAAAAATGGTTACCCTAGTATATCCTGCTGTCTTTGGAATAGCTGTCTATGCCCTCAAATCTAGTACAAGTAGACAAACTGGAAGGAATATAACCAAACTAAACAGCAATGAAAGCAATATAGGTTTCAAATCATGATACAAGATTACCAGTGTCTCTGCCTATTTAGACAGTTCCTCCCCTTTCACTTTCACAGCCTACAGTGTACATTTTGTATCCCACTAACTCTTTTAGTTTTTAGATTAGGGAGGCAACTCGCTATTTACCTGAATGGTTCTGAATCTTTTTACACCTGACCTTGATCTCAAGTTGTATCCATTTACCTACCAGAGCCTCAAGGTTTTCCTTCCTGATAGCTGAGTAGTTCTCCATTATATAAAAGTGTTATATCTTTCCAACCAATCTGCAGCTGAAGGGCAAGCTACCTCAACTTTTTTCTGGTTCCCTGTCCCACAGGGCATTATTTTCTCATCTTTAACTTTCAGTCTATAAACGTTTTCAAGTTAATTATATTTCTTATATAGAGCATCTTGATGGACCCTGTCTCCTGTTCCACTCTGCCTGTTTCTTTTTATTAGTGTATGGAGGCCATCTACATTAGTGATTATGGCCAACCTTCTCTGCCATGCTATTTTTCTGTCATTGTTTGTCTACTTTTCCTCATCATTCCAATGTCTGCCCCATTCAGCAAGCCCCTCTGCCACTCTTCCTGACCCCATAATCTTTTTTCTCCCTCTCTAGAATGTCCTTCAGTGTTTTTTTAGGGTTGAATTGGGGTCATGAACTCCCCCAGTTCCTCTTTGTCATGGAAGCACCTTGTTTCTCCATTAATTTTGAAAGATAGTTTTTCAGGATATATCAATCTGGGTTGGAAGTTATTTTCTGTCAGGGCCTGGTCTATTTCACTCCAAGCTCTTCTTGATTTGATGGTTTGTGTTGAGAAGTCTGTTGTGATTCTGATTGATTTTCCTATATAGGTGATCTATTTCTTTTCTTGGACAGCTTTTAATATTCTGTTCTTGTGTTGAATTTCTGGGATCTTGATTATTATATGTCTGGGTGTAGAACTATTTTAATTATAGCTGGCTGGCTGGAGTTATGTATGCCTCATGTATCTGAATATCATTTCCTTTTCCTATGCTTGAGAAGTTTTCTTTAATGATTTCTGTAAATAGCCTTTGTATTTCATTTGTGTTTACCCCTGCTTCTTCACTCACATTTTTTATTCTTAAGTTATATATCCTTACTCTCCTACACTGTAGGTGGGAATGTAGACCTTTGTGGAGGTCAGTCTGGAGATTTCTCAAAAAGCTGGGATTGGAAGTCCCATTTGTTCCAGCTATTCCACTTCTAGGCATCTTCCCAGAAGAACTGAAAGCATCATACCACAGTGATATATGTGCACCCATGTTTATAACAGCACAATTTGTAATTGCCAGATCTTGGAAACAACCCAAATGTCCATCAACTGAGGAATGGATAAAAAAGCTGTGGTATTTCTATACAATGGAGTACTACTCAGCTATAAAGAAAGATCACATTGAGGTATTTATCAATAAATGGGCATAGCTTGAAACCATACTCATAAGTGAACTAAATCAAACTCGCATCTGTGAACACTGAATAGTTTCCCTAGTGTAGGAAATGATTCAAATATATAAAAGTATGTGATAACCATGATTCCCCATTATGTGGCCTTGAAGCCTTATAAAATTTTCACTCATTAATTGGAATGGCTTTATTCTGGGCTGTTTGATATTATGGCCTGTGATGCAATGAACAGCTACTTTGAAGAAAATAAGACATCATAATAGCTAGTGCTGATTTAATACCATCTTGTCTTAAAGCCACACCAAATTATGGCTCTTCTGTCTCCATTGATTTTATCAGTTGTAACTTGCTGCATTCTATCATATGTGGTAGTATAAACAAAAATTGTTATAGGCAAAGAGATAATATAGAAACCATTGATCATTTTTTCTGTTAGCTGGTTCTAAATACTCTACAATGCTTTCATCCACTTGAATGGTGTTACACAGTCTTGATATGTTTGATGCTATAGCATATGAAGTTATATTCAAATATTTCAAAGAAAAAGACACTATGGAAACTACTGTTAAGTTGGGTTATTTGGTGGTGAAGCACTAGGTTGCTGAAAGTGTCATGCTTTAACTTGTATTGTTATGTTGTTATGCCCCCTTTTATCTCATCCTTTCCCTTATTCATTAAAAAATTACTTAATTTTTTAAATTCCTTTTTTAAACTAAGGGGAAAAAATCAAAATCTAGCAGGATATATTAAAGTAACTTTTTTGATTTCCTATCAGCTTAAAGTCCTGTAATACCCCCGTTATCTTGTTTTGACTGATTAGACTCTATTCTGCTCTGTATGAAAGTATCAAGTATCAGAGTATAGGCAACTACTATAAAGGCAATAAGATTCACTATGATGCCCATTCTGGTTTGACTATTATCCTCTTTTGAGGTGCTGTAAGACTTACAAAGTTT
The DNA here is from genome assembly GCF_034190915.1 of Cavia porcellus. Lineage (NCBI taxonomy): Eukaryota > Metazoa > Chordata > Mammalia > Rodentia > Caviidae > Cavia > Cavia porcellus. Next base: position 14,630,923 of record NW_026947514.1, read on the forward strand.
AGGTTTTATTGGTCTTGTTCTCTACTGTTATGTTTAACTCTATAATACCTAAAGAGATAGATAATTCATCTTAAGGATACAAGAGGCATTATGGTAACCATTGTTGATAACCTTTACTCTGTTTTTACAGCATGTGCTATGTCTATCCTTGGTTTTGACTGACAGCTTTGTTTTATCATGCTTGGTTTTATTCTCTTACAAAAAAAATAATAAGATCTAAGGGAGCAATAAGCCCAAAATGTGTAAATTTTGTTGTAATAAAGAGAGGGAAAGAAAAGTGCCCTGAAGGATACAACAGCAAGGGTGCTTAGGTGTGTTGCATAGAAGACCATATTAATAGTTTGGATTGGATTACTGAACACAACTGCGTGCAGTCTCACTGTTTGAATGTTCACTTTGTGTGCTTTGATCCTGTGACCTGAAACACCATTTCTAAGATGATAGCAAGTAATCTATTAACTGGTGATAGCATACTGCTTTTTGTTTTTTTGCTTTTCTGTAGTTCTGAATTATTTGTACCCTTACACTGTTTTGTTTTGTTCTGCTTTTTTTTCTCTTTTTCCTTTTAAATAAAATACTTTTTTAAAAGTTATATATCCTTGTCATCTTCTAGTCTTTGTATTGTTACTTCCTGGTTCCTTGTTATTTTTAAGAGATCTTTCCTTTCATGACCACAAGTTTCAAGCCTGTCTTCAAGGTTTGATAGTATATCTTTAGTTTCTTTAAAGCAGTTTTGCTGGCTTTCAATGGAGTTTTTAATTTCCTGGTAATCTCTTTGAATCTGTTTCATATATACTAGATTTTTTTATATTCTTCATCAAAGGTTTCCCTCCTTTTTCCTCTGCTCCTTCATTCTTCCATCTGTCTTCTTGAGAGGTGCTTAGCATTTATTTTATTATTTTTCTTATATCTTCCTTTACTTGTGTTAGTATTTCTGTTTTAAGTTATTTTATAATTTCATGAAAATATTTCTTTATGTCAGATAATGTTTTTCCAGAAACTGCAGGTGTGTGATCCCTGATCTCTTCTGTGTTTACCTCTCCTGGGCCAGTGCTGCTTGGGTTGGAGGCTGGAGACTGCTTTCTGTTTCTTCCTTTTGTCATATTTCTGTTTCTTCCTCAAGTGGATAGTGGGGTCCCTGGCATTTGTTGTATTGGTTATAATTACTCTGAAGCGAGTTGGCTAAGGATTGCTGCCTTCCCCACTCTGCTGGTGAGCACTAGAGTACCACTTCTGCATTATTATATCCCAGTACATTCCCAAGCTTGAAGCAAAAGGCCCTGCCAAAGGTGCAAGTGGTCAAGTTTTGCCATCTTAGAATGCTCACAGTAATCAGGCACAGAGACCATAGGGTGATCTTGTCCAAAGGACATCTGAACTGGCTCTGAAACTTGTTCCCATAGCCAGAAGTTGTCTTAGGCAAGGCCTTTCAACACTTGGGATAATTTACTCCTCTGAAACTCCTTTATGTTTCCTATTTTAGAGAAGATTCAAATGCTCTGTGCAAGCTCTTCTGGCTCCCCAAACATCATGATTCCCCAATCAACTAGTACTTGGCTCCTGGCACTTGTTGGTAATCCCAAAAATATGGCTGTGTGAATGGCTTTCTCTAGTGTGTATGATGAGACAGGAACCTGCTGGCCACTGTAAGCTTCCCTTATCTTTTCTCAAGGAATAAGATTGCTGATGAAATCATATTCTTTGACAAAAGAATATGAAGCACAACTACAGGCATTCCGCATTTAATGACCAAATTGTGTTCCTGTAACCAGATCACTAAATGAGTTGGTTACTAAATGAGTTGCATATAGAATGTACATTGCAATTTTCAGAACAAAGAAATGATTAAAGGAAACTCCAACTTGATGATTTTGCTCTTATTTGCATAAGTCTTACATGCAGTACTGCAATGTGTGACAGAACTTAAAACTATAGTACTGTATTATACAGTACAATCAGCAAAAACTAAAGTACTGTGCTGTGCTGTACTGTACTATAGAAAAAGCCACCATAAGGCCACACTGTTACTCATGTTCCTAGAGCTTAAGTCCAAGTCGTGGGTCTTAAGTCCAAAAAGCATGCTTTGGTTATAAGTTCAAATAGTCATTAAATAGGTAGATCATCAAATGAAGGCTATTTATACTGAGATATTTATGTAAAAATATTTTAGTGGAAGACATTCCAACTTTCATTCTTCATCAATTAGTTCTTAGCTAAATCTAAAAAGCAAAACTTCTTCATGAATACCTAATAAAGCTTAATGTTGCTTTTTTCCTGAACTTTCCTCAACTCATATGACCCTAGCTAAGGAATTGCCTTAGATGAGTAGATTTAAGTAACATTTTCCCTGCACAGCATGTTGATTTTGTCTGGCTCTCTGAGCCTCCTACAAAGTCTGACATATCCTCTTTAACTCCAGTTATAATGCTTAGTTATATTATATCAACACCTCATGCTTTACTCAGTACAGGATTTGAAGCCATTCTGTTATGTGAGCTTACTCACATTTTTTTGGATAAACAACCACAAGATGTTGTGCCTATTATATTTGAGCTATACTGGTAGAGATGTGTATAATTCAGTGCAGCCCTAGAACATAGTAGGCGTTCAATAAGTGTTTACTGAATGAACCTATATCACTAAAATATTCTTCCCAAGACAAGTCCTTCCCCACCACTTACTAAGGTTCCACTTGCCATCCATTCCTGCCCCAGACACTGAACCTAGGTGGTCACTCCAGATAGACACGGAGCCACACATCACAGAAACTGCCATGGACTCCATAGTGCTTGTTACTTCTGGAAGATTTTGTTCATCTAATCTGAACTAAACATAAACATAGTTCCTGTTCAGCAATATATTCCTTTGAGTCACAGCTGTTTATCAACAACATAAAAAAAGAAAATAAGGAGGCTCACCTTTTCTGGGCCCTTTGATGCCTTTGGAAAGTTCAAAAATGAACTTCATTCTCTTTTATTGAAATACTTTTCCTATCAAGGCCTACTATATGCAGAACAGTATGCTACTTGACACCATCTGCAAAGACTTTGTGTTCTGATATTACCTTAAAATTCTCTTCCAGGAAATACTGAGCCTATTAAAAGTGTTAGGACTGGCAGACTTCAATCAGACAATTAGACCCTAGACCCCTGTCCACATCATTCCCATAGCAGGATGAAGAGTATCCTCCAAATAGCACATCTACCTCTGCATGGGCCTTATTTGGACACAGGATTTTACAGAAACAAATAGTTAAGTCACTCTGGAACACAATGAACTCTGTATCACTCAGTTTTCCATTCCTATAATTAAAAACCTGAAACTGGATCCTTAATAAAGAAAACAAGTTTATTTAGCTCACACTTTTGGAGGCTGGAAGTCCAGAATGAAGAGGCCCTCTCGGTTGAGTCTCTGATAAAGACCATGTGGCTGTGTCACATCATGGTGGAAGTGTACAAGAGGGAGAGATTCAGCTTGCTCTTTTCATACCAATTCCCTCTTTGAAGAGCTGACTCAGGCATGCTATCAATATTAATTTTTTCTAAAGACAATGCCCCCAAAGGCTTTGTAGTAGGTTCTACCTCTTAAAGGTTCCACCACTTTCACACTGCCACATTGTGGTCCAAGCTTCCAGAAGATGAGATTTTTTGAGAAACACACTCAAGTGTAATCTAAGCCTTGAAGGCCTTAAATCAAATGATCAGTGTGCTCCTAAGAAAAGGAGGGACTGGCTCAGGGGTAGAGCACTTGCCAAGCATGCATGAGGTCCCAAGCACTGTTTAAAGTAGAAAAAGAAAAGACAACACATACAGACTCTAGGGAAGATAGTCATATGATAGCAAATGCAATGACTGAAGTGATACAGCTACCAGCCAAGGGATACCAAGCATCATGAGGAGTCTAGGAAGAGGAGAGAGGAGATTGGTCCCCAGAGCCTTCAGAAGAAACATAGCCCTGCCGACATCTTAATTATGCACTCTCTGAAGCACATGCAATTGTACTAAGGATTGTGTACCATGGCTCTATAGAATGGAACATCATTAAAGGGTTGGGCCATAATTATGGAAAGGAAAAGAGAAAGAAGAAGACTGACCACATACTGCCCTCACAGAAAAGTCCTGAATTAAATGTCTCATGTGTACCTAATTTTATTTAACATTCAAATCAAAAACCCTATGAGAAAGTGTACAGGATACTCTCAGAATCTGACAAATTTAATATACAAAGGAGGCAATAGAGATACAGACATACTGAATTATAAAATACGATTTTTTTATTAGATGAAGAAAAGTTTGATATCTCTCACACAGAAAATATGCATATTTATTTGTCATTGAGTCACATTCTAAATGAAAGGTATATTTCCCTGAGAACTCATAATCAGATGTCATTAATCTCAAGACAGTCAATGAATAAAGAAACTGATAATTATATAGGTAAATCTAAACAGACTTTAGCAAAATAGTAACAAATGACTGTTTTGTTTTGTTTGTTCTTTTTGAGACAGGGTCTCATTATGCAGTTCAGACGGCCTTGAACCCACTTTGTAGCCCACACTGGTTTCAAACTTGCAAAATAAAAACAAGGTGAAATTAAAAATATTGGGCACATAATATGTTAACATGCAACAATGGAAAGTTTTGAATTATGCAGGAAAAGAATAGAAATATTAAATGCATAGCTTTGAGTATGCCCCATAAATATTAAACAATATATAAAAAGAGATTACAAAGCTTCCTAATCAGTATAAAAGCCAATGGAAGTGTGTTCTGTGACTCTTCTACTTGTCTGTACCTTTTGGTTTTAGTGCACTGTATGTGACAGGACCAGGGAGTTGCTCTTCAGCTAATGAATTTGCTGTTCCTGGTCCCTTTAGCCAGAGGAGTGAGAGCAGGGACATGTTGAAACAGGTGGACAGGAAGTTGATCATCCCAAAAGAATTCACAGCCACAAAAAATACATGTGTTTCATGTGGCAGATGGATGCATTTAATACGAAACTGCGAAGATGAAGATTGTCTCTGTATTAAAAGCAAATAAAAGATTTTGAGTTTCCAATGGTATCTACCCTGAGACTTTCAGAATCTCTAGATTAACTAGCAATTTAAAAAAAAAGATCTGATTCACTCCACTCTACCATACATACACCTACACATGGGTGTGCACACGCTCACACATTCACATACACACATACACGAATACACAAAGAAAACACCCCACATAGCCCCAACGGTGTAATCTATGTGGCACCATGTGGGCAGCGATGGATGTGTGAGCAAGCCAGTATCGAAAGTGTCTCCAAACACTTACTCATCCTCCCACGGCCTTCCAAAAACATTGTGTTGAGTTTACAGCTTTGAAAATGTAATTAACACTTTTACTCATGGGAGAGTAGATCCTTGAAAGTTTTAACAGGACATAATAGAAACAGATTCAAATCTCAATGAGATTTATTTGAAGGGTAAAAATATTTTCTGGTATCCTAGGAGCATGGGCCCTGATGGGTGCTTAGATCAAACTTTCTTTGACTGCTCTGAAAATTGTTATATTCTCCCATCTCATCAGAGTTGAAAATTAAACCCCACAGAGTACAACTCCAAGCAACTTCATATGGGAAAAGCCTAAAAAAGCTATTTGAAGAAATAATATCTGAAACTTCCTGTCTGTCTACTGCACTAACTTCACTAGCTGGCCTCATAACTGTGGGATTTGCAGGAGCAGCAGCTCTGCAAAGCAGTTGCCTTCCTGGTGTAAGCTGAAGGATACCATGAAGCACAATGTCTAAGTCAATTTATCACACTCCTAAGTCTGCTACAATGCCTGAAATCCCATGTGAAAATATCAATCTTTTACATTGAAAGGAGAAACATAAAATGGTCCTGATTAGACAGTGATTTGACATAAGCATGAGGAAAAAGACACAGAATGAGCAGAATTTTTTGTAAGGGAAAACAAAGACCCAAAGCAGAAGATGTTCTTCTTCTTGGCAGGGCAGGAGAGGCCCCTGAGCCCTGTTGTTTCTGAAAAATCCAGGTGAGGGGAGAGTTCTGAAGATGGTGGCTTGATAGGTAGCAGGGTAGAGAGTCTCTCTGAGAAAAATAACTCAAACAACTAGAATTTAACAAATGGAGAAGACCAGACAAAAGGAGAGGGTTATCATGACCCAGGAAGAAACTGAGGAAAAAGAAAAAGAAAGAAAGGAAGGAAAAATGTGGATGAAAGGCTGGAACCAGATGCGCTCACTGGGACCGGTCCTGTGCTGTGCTGGGTGTGCCTTGGAGTCGGATGATTCACAGTCACACTGGAGCTGTGGCCGCCAAAATCGAGAATTGGTGAGTCCAGGGCCCTTGGCAGGAGGATGCAGCACAGCGTAGAGTGGAGCCAAGGTGCAGAGCTGCATTAATTTGCGGTGAGTCCTGGAAACTGGGTCCCATGTCAAGTGTGGCTGGCTGGAGGACATATTGGAGTTGGGCAGGACAGGCCTGAACCTGAACCACAGTAGAGTCAGTCAGCCACCCCTGGCTCAAAGAGGACTGGTGGGATCTGCTTGGGTTGCGTCATACCCCTGGTCAGGACCCAATAGCCAGGGACTGTCCTGAACCTGTGACATCTGCGCAACACAGACTAACATGATGAAGGCACTTGCAGATTGACTGGCTCAGAGAAGAGGAGTCAGCCTACATCATCCCTGCATGCACCGCAGAAAAATAGAATAGCAGAGATGAGGCAGAGAAGGTTGGCTATAATCTCTATTATATTTGGCCTTGATACACTAACAAAGAAACACATGCAGAGTAGATGAGGAGACAGGATCCGTTGAGATGCTCTGAATAGGAAATATACTCAACTTGAAAGAAAGTTAATAAACCGAAAGTCAAAGATAAGAAAACGATGCTCTATATGACAGGGAACCAGAGAGAAACAGGGGCAACTCGTCCAGTAGCTACAGATAGGTTGGGAAGTCATGACACTTTCGTGTCATGATGCTACTCACATGATGCTACTCACCTATAAGGAAGGAAAACCTTCCTTATAGGCTTTAGTAGGCAAAGGAATACAGCTCAGGATCAAGCTCAGGGCTAAAAAGGTTTAGCACCACTTAGATAGATAATGGCCCCCCCCCCAATCTAAAAACTGAAGGAATTAGTGGGACCCAAAATATACAAAGCACCCTGAGAAAGAGAAAAGAGAGGAATTGTCTTTAAAAAGGAAGGCAGAGGATATTGTTAATAGTGTATCGGGATTTAAAATCTACAAGTTTAGTTTAGTTTGATTTATTCTGTTCCAGTCTGTCTACTCACACTAGAGTTGAGGGCACAGACAGCTATCCCCCAAATAGCAGGATATACTATGGTAACTATCCTTAATTTCCTATTAACTTAAACTGAAGCCCTGTATTACTTACATTGTCTTACTATGACTGATCTTATTTGAAGCTGGTTTGTTAAACTGCTGTTTTCCTTGACTGATTTTTATTCAAATATGGTATGCTTGATGGTGATGAACCTAAGAATAGAGGCAACCACTCTGAAGATGACAAGTTGTAATAACATACCCATTCCAGTGTGATTATTAACTGCTTTTGAAGTCCTACAAGGTCTCCAATGTTGTGTTTTTATTAAAATTGCTATGTTCAATTATATTATGCCTGATAACATAGACAATTCTATTGAAAATAACAAGAGAAAGCATAGTAACTACTGTAGATCACTTAGTATTGTGGTTTTATATGTCTTTTTCATTTCATGTTTTTCTAGGAATTTGTTTTGTTGTCTTATTTTGATCTATTTTCTCTATAATACATAAAGGATAGGTATACATGTAGAGATTCACACATGTGTAGAATTTCTAAACAGTTTACGAGAACAGATTATATAATTCATGATATAATGAACAGATATTCTGAAGAAGAAAAGACACTAAGATACCCAGTGCTAATTCTGTAGCATTATGATATAAAATCTAGCAATACTATTATTCACTGTTCAGAGTGATATTAGTCTAGACTCTGTTTAATTTCAACATATGTAAAGATATGGACAGCTATTTCAAAGAGAACAAGAGACATAGCAGCCATTGTTGACTTCCCTATTGTCTGGTCTTGAAGACCTAAAAAGCCTTCATTATCCTGTTCTGATTAGTTTCATACTATATTGTTCAGTATGTATTCACTGTGTGTGAAGATGTGGACAACTATTTGGAAGAAAACAAGAGACAATATGATAGACAGTGAAGATCTCCAGTGGTCTTGCTTTGAAATACGTATTTCTTAAAATTGTTTCCTTATGATGAGCTTTGTTCTGTTTAATTATACCTTCTTTAAAATAAAAAAAGAAAAAATAAGAAAAATCCAGTTGAGTGTATGAGAACCAGCTGTCAAGAGCTGCGATGCTGATGAAGGAGGCAGACAGATCCAGGATTGTACAGAATGCAATTTACTGGTGGACTTGGGTAAAGAAAGATGCCTTCAGCAGCATGAAAACAAGTGGATCCCCACAAATTAGTTCCTATAATGGACAAAAGTGGCTTCATCCAAACCAGAATGTATGTTTTTTTCTCAAGGATATCAGGCATATTCCTAGTGCTGATGGCTCCAGGGTCCAGGTTATAAGGCTCTCCACACCACTCTAATGGTTTTGTTTATTTATAATATGCTGGGAAACTGTGTGGGGAAAACAAACCAGGATTATTCAAGGACAGCCCGGGTTTCATCAGGTGGCTTCAGTCAGGTCATACAGAATCACTGCACTGAAGCCAAAGGGAGTGGGATACTTCATTCCTTTACCTATTGTTCAGAAGATAGAAATATGGCATGTGGCTATGGCTGGGAATACCAGTAGCTCAAATATCAACCCTTGTGTTAGAGTAGTAGCTATATATGAATATGTAGGGAACATATTACCTCCATACATATTTTGCTTTGGGGTTAATTGCATGAGTAACATGGTCACTTAAAATAGAAAAGTTAAAACAAGAGTCTCTAACTTCCAAGTTTCACCCTCATAGTAGATCTCTTGCACGGTACCCTGGATGCCTCAGCTGATTCCTTACCTACTCCTGCTAGTGAGCGTCATTTGCTGTGGCTTGGGTTTGAATGTGATCCAACAACCCTCATGCACTCGAAAGTAGGGTTTTTGGCATGTGACTCGGTTATGGCATCGCTATGGCTGACATATAACCTGCTGTAAGGAGGAGGGGAAGCTGTTGTGATGCAAACTTTCTCCTTCACCACGCCCCTCTGTTTTGCCGTTTCTGTATTTGAGCCTGCCAACCATGGACTGAGACTTCTAAAACTGTAAGCCAAAATAAGCCACTCCTCTTATGAGTTGTGGGTGTTGGGTATTCTGTTCCCGCAATGAGAAAGTGACTCAGACATCACTGTACTCCTGGGAGGGATACTTGTTTATGAGTCTCAAGAAACCTTGTTTTGAGGAATCAGTATCAATGTGGTATAAGGTTGAGAATATGTGTTCTTTTCAAAGTCTCTGAGAATTTTTGTTGGAATCCTATATGATCCCTGTAAGAACACAGAATGCAGAACAGATTAAAACAACCCATTTCTATCAGAGCCAGTCAGAATCTCCTCCCCCTTCCTTTAGAACTGATGGATGCGCTTCATCCTTGCTCTCCTCCCTCACCCCGTTTTCTTCCTTCCTTCTCTCCCTCCCTTTTTCCATCTGTAATGTGTCTAAAATGTGCTAAGTATCATTGAAGGAGACTATTTTTAAGCACTGATCTTTCTTTCTCAGCAAGTGTAACAACTCCAGCTTTGTTTTTTAGTCTCTATAATTACTAACTGCCTGAGAGATTGAGAAGGTAGAAATGACTGGTGTGGAAGGAAATAAAAGACCATTATGTAAGGGAATTTTACTTGCCATGTGACTGTGAGTAGAACACATTGTCTCTCTGAAGTTTGATTTTCTCATCTGTGAGATGGACACACGAATTTTTAAGACTTCCAGCACCATGGGATGCTGATAGAATCAGAGAGCATGAGAGTACACCATTAATTTTAGAACTATGGAAGTATCAGGACCTTTTCATTGGAGACACTGTATCATTACTGAATCATTTGTTCATGTCACATCTCCATGTTTATCAGACTTGTAGAGGAAGTGCCACCATGTCACTACCTTTACCAGTGTTGTCCATTCTCAGTAGACTGAAAGATAGGAACTCACCAAGATGTTAAGATTTCCAGCTATACAATTTACTATGTGTGTACCTTGGGCAAGATACAACATTTTTGTAAGGTTATCACAAGCAAAATGGGACTCACGACAGATAATTCCTAGTGCTATGAGGATTATATGCAATAGGCACTTAATATACAATAATTGCTTGCTGTGATGAGGTTCTGTGTTCAGAGCTATTTTATGCAGAGTGTGGTCAGACACACCTGTAATCCTAGACCTAGAGAGGCTGAGCAGGGGAATGCTGCAAATTCAAGGCCAACATGAACTACATAGCAAGACCCTGTCTAAAAAAAAAAAAAAAAAAGTATTTTATGAAGGTCCAAAATGATGACCTGGATCCTTCAGTTTAAAGCCTTTTCAGGGAAACTGATACATCTCCCATTGGAAATGTATAAGATACTTCCCTTTGATTTCGCACTAACAGTTTTTTAATAGGGCTACTTACATTATCTACTTCTTCTTGAGAGAGTTTCAATATTTTTATGTCTTGAGGAATTTAGAGTTAATAGTGGTTTTTTTTTTAAATCATTGAGCAAAGTGGTTCTCAACTTTAGCACATAAAATAATGACCATAGTCTTAGACACTAATTTGGATATTGTAACAAATATTACAAGACAGAAGACTGTATCCTAGGGTAAATACTAATGATTTTCTTGCCCCACAATTTCTGTTCAGTAAAGTACAAAAACAGCACATAACTAGCAGCTCTGCCTTTGTAAAAAGTCAACAATCATGTTGAAAAAAATATTTGTTGCAAACTGTAATTAATGAGGCACCATCTGTGAGAGGCAGTGTTTTTCCCATGAGCTATGACTATCTCGACAAATTGTTATGCTTTGTAACACAGATGGGAAAGAGAAAATCGTGTAACCAAGCAGAAGTGTGGCATGAATTATCTGATCAGTTGCATATGCTAGGTGGTTCAAAATTTTTTAGTTTATTATCTAGTATAAAGATATTCATTTTTACATTCTTTATAGAACACTTAATTTGAAATCTATATCCTACTTGTATTGGGTTTGCACATATGTTGGGGGTGGTTTACTGGGAGCTGCACTCAGGGTCTGCACATTGAGCCCCATCCTAATTGTTTACTTTTTATTTTGAAACAGGGTTTCCATAAGTTTCCAAGTCACCCAGTCTGAGTACAAAGGTGCAATCCTCTTGCCTCGGCTTCCCAGACCATTAGCATTACAGCGTACACCATCACATTCAGCTTCTACTTCATATTTTGCACTTGATTTAAAATATTGACTCCAGAGCAATTCTTACAAAACCCTTCTGCATTCCAGGACTTTTCTACTCCCCCAAAGTTAGTTTTTATGACCAGCATACTCTTACTACCACTGCCCGATTCTCACCCAGCCAAATTCAATCCTAATGTCTCCTAAATATGTTCAAGCATTAGCACTGCCTGGAGTGCCTCTCCATAACCTTGGTCTCCTTTCTGGTTATCAAAATGCTGGTGATTCTTCAAGTCAAGGCATTCCAGTGAGTTTTCTCATCTGTTCACAATGTTTGCTCACTAAAAAACAAAGTTAGAGAGCACCTGAGTTTTTATAGCACTTACTTTGTTGGAGAAAATAACATGATACTTCAGTTAATTCGTATATTCGGATTTTTTTAAAAATCAGGTCTAACATGAGAAAAAATAGAGAAAAAAGAAATAAGTTCTCATACTACAGCCATCTGACTTTTGCAAAAGGGGTCACAAAGATATGTTGGAAAAAAGACATTCTCTTTACCAAATAGTTCTGAGAAAACTGGGTATCCGTGTGTAGAAGATTGAAACTGAATCCCTATCTCTTTTCCTGCATTAAAATCAATTCAAAGTGGAACAAAGACCTGGCTCTAAGACCTGAAACTTTGAAACTACTAGAATAAAACATAATGGAAACCATAGGCACTGGCAACGATGTCCTAAATAGAACTCCAGTAGCACAGGAAATATATCAACAAGTGAGATTACATCAGATTTTAAAGTTTCTGCTCAACAAAAGAAAGAATCAACTTAGCAGAGTTAGCCTACAGGATGGGAGAAAATTTTTGGCAGCTACTCTTCTGACAAAAAATTAATATCTAGAATATTTAAAGAACTGAAAAATTAAACAATCCAAAACCAACCCAATTAGTAAATGTGCAAGTGAATGGATAATTCTGAACAAAAGTACGAATGATTAATAAGTATATAAAGAAAGTTTAACATCTTTAGCCATTAGGTAAATGCAAATCAAAACTACACTGAGATTTCATCTCACTGCAATCAGAATGACTCATAAAGAAAACAAATGACAATGAATCCTGACAAAGATGCAGGGGAAAAGGAACACTTTTATGTGCTGGAAGGAACTGAACTTAGTACAGTCATTATGGAAGTCAGAATGGAGGTTCCTCCACAACCTAGTAACAGAGGGATCATTTGATCTGTCTATACTACTCCTCAGCACAAAGTCAAAAGAAATAACTACTACAGTGACACCCACACACACATTTATTGCAGTATAATTCACAATAACTAAGTTATGAGAATAGCATAAGTCCCAATGAACAAATGAATAACTAAAGAAAATGTGGTATGCATACATGATGGGATAATATTTAGCTGTAAAGAATAATGAAATCATGCTATTTTCTGGAAAATGGGTGGAACTAGAGACTCATACAGTGAAATATTCATATTTTTTCTGTCATATAAGGAATTAGGTAAAGGACTGAGACAGAGAGGACAGAGACAGACAGACAGACAGACAGACAGAGACAGATACAGAGAGTATGGGGAGAAAGACAAGATCTAAAAGTAGAAGAAAGATTATTAGAGATGAGGAAGGGTTTCAGAGCAAAGGGAAGCAAAGAAAGAAGTGGGGGGAGGTGACAATAATCAAAGTACGTTTATGCATGTACCAATATGCCAGAATTAAACATGTGATTACATGTAATTAAAATTCACAAATAAGATAAAAATAAGGTCTGTTGAAGAATCTACATATAGTAAACCTGACCTTTGGTAAGAGTATTGGGTGCTATGCAGTCTTTTGAAAATAATTTTATTGAGGTATAATTATCATACAGTAAACTGCAAATATTTAAAGTTCAGTATGAGAGTGACACATGTGTACACTGGTGAAACCATCGCACAATTAAGAAACTTACTCATCACCCTCAAAAATGTCCTCATATGCCTTTCTGATTTCTCTCTCCTATTGCTTCCTGCCATCAGGCAACAAGGATCCTTCCTATCAATATGAATTAGTTTGCAATTTCTAATATTTTACATAAATGAGACGATGCCATATGTACTTGTTTTTTGTTTGGCTTCTTTTACTCAGACTAATTATTTTGATACTCATCCATCTTGTTATGCAATTTCAATGCATTTTTCTTTATTGCTAAATACTATGTGTGGATATATCAGTTTATTTATCTAACCATCAGTTGTCAGCTATTTGAATTTCCTCTAGTTCATAGCTATTACAAATAAATCTACCTTGAGCATTCATATCTTTTCTTAAATGTATGTTTTCCAAGTTTGAATTGCTCTGAATGCTAATAGTCACTTGATATGGTTCATTAATTTAATTATCCTAATGTTTTATTTTCATAATGACTATAATAATGTATTTGCAAATATTTTGTTTCACACAGGGGCTTATCTTTCCATTCTCATAAAAATGTCTTTTCAAGCAAAGATGTGTTCGACTTTTTAAAATCAAATTTATGAGCTTTTTCTTTTGGGGACACCTTTTATATTATGATCAGAAACCATTGTGTAATCCAAACCTACAAATATTTTCTCCTATTTTTTCTAAAAGTTTTACACTTAAAAGTTACCCATTTGACGATTGCCCATTTAGAATTAACTCTTGCATGTCGTGTAAAGTTATAAAGAAAAGTTAATTTTCTGCAAGCAATAATGAATTATAGTGAAAATACCCTTCTTTCTCCATGTAATTGTCTTGGCATCTTTTCAAAAATGTTTTCAGAGGTGTAGTTCAATGACAGAGCACTTACCAAGTGATAATGAGGTCCTGGGTTCAAGCTTCAACAGTGAAAACAGCGTCTTCCACAGACAAATGATTCTACTGTCAACTTTTTATTACATTCCACTGATCATCTATCCATGTTGATAGTAATACCACACAGTATTGATTCTGTAGTGATTATGGTAGCTTTAAAAGTCTTGAAATCAGGTAATGTTAGTCTCAAATAATAGTATGTTTTCAATAGTTTTTTTTTTTTGCAATACTGTTAATTTTAGAGCCAACCTGTCAATTTCAATTTTTAAAAAGCTGAGATTTTGATTCCAATCTATAAACATGATCTCTCTCTTCACTTAAAGCCTCTTTAATTTCTTGCAGCAATATTTGTACAAGTCTCTATATATGACTATATATGGTCAAGTTTGTGCTAAGTATATATCACATTTTGGATGCTGTTGTGAGTGGGGTTACTTTTGTAATTCCAATTTCCAACTGTTGATTGTGAATATATAGAATTTACTTTGACATCAAAGAAGTGAAATGACCACCTCTCAAAAACGTTTTTATTCTTCTAAAGATAACCAATAATGCCATCTGTAAGGAAGGATGTAAAACTGCAATTGTTTTCAATTGCTAAAGAAATTTTTTTCCATCTAATCTGAACCTTGCTGACCATTTTGGAATTCAGGGATATATTATGGAACATTCCAATTTTGAATTCCTTAGCATTTAAAACTGCATGAGGCTGGGCATAGTGATTACTCATTTTTCTAGCTACTTAAAAGGCTGAAGCAGAAATATTGCCCGAGAACTGGAGTTCAAGGGCAGTCAGGGCACCATGGCAAACAGCTATCTCACTAAACAAAACAAAAACACCGTCTGGTAGTGCTTTTTTTCTAAACTCAGTAGCTGGGTTCAATATTTCCCACAACTGAGTTCTACCACATTCTTTCTAAAGTCTTTATTTTTTAAATGCTTGAACTCAATCCCCATTAGAAGGTCTTGACAGAAATCCTTCCTAATAACAACTTTAAAAATGTAGTAACCTGTTATTTTAATTTTCCTGTCTCTGGGCTACATCCTAATGGCTATCTCTAATACCCTGCTGAATACTCTGACTCTGGGCAATGCCATTCCAAAATGCACAAGAGTTACTACCACAGAGGACTTTCTCAGAAGTGACACATCAGTGATAGAGGAAGAACTTCTAGCCTCAGCAATTATTCAGCACAGCAGTCCGCTTGCCAAATTTCATTTTCATCAGTTAGAAGCAAGCTCGATGGTGTGAATTCTGGTCAAACAATTTGTAGCTACAGGTTGGACACCCTCTTATCTCTAATAGGAGACAACTGTTGGTGGTCTTTCTACAGAAATGTTGGTGCAGAAGCCAGAAGACATGTAACGTAAGGGTAGCTCTGTTACAAAGACACACAGAGCTCCTGAGGCACAGCGCCTGTATGTTCCCGCTCTGTCCTCAGCCATCGTGACCCATCCTTCACATCACAGCTCAAACCGACAACATAAATTCAAGACAAAAGTCTCTCCGTGCCATCTTAGGAACGCAGAATTCTTTAGTTTTTTGCTGCATTAACATTCATTTTAAATGATAATAACTATTTAAAGGAGAAACATTGAGAAACAGTTGAATATAAGGTTTCAGAGTTCATACTCAAGGGGCAATGGCAATCACTTTTGAATCTCAGGGCTATTATTAGCTAAACTCCATTAATAACAGCACTGCAGTAGACTGCAATGGCACTGAAATGAATTAATTCACATAGTGTTTAGAACGCTCAGGCATATTTAATGGCCTCAATGTTAGCCGTTATTCTTAGCTCTTACTTTAAATGTACTAATAAAATTGCTTGTATTATACAGTTTGAATTTAAATAATGAACAGAGTCTTAGGAAATCTGATAGCACTTAAGGAAATCTGATTAGCACTAAACAAGCACACATCAGGGAAAACCTTAAAATAATTCAAGTCTGAAGTTAAGGAACAAGATCCTGTGTTCCAGTGGCACCTGTCCCACAAAACAGCTGTGTGAATCAGGGCCTTGCATCCTTTGTCTATGGCGCAAAGGGGCTTCCTTGTACATTCTCTGAAGTTCTCTCTACTCTCTAACAATCTATCATTCCTTGAATTCAAATTTTTTTTTCTATTAGCTAAGTATGGTAAGGTAAGTATGAATAGCATGTAAATCTCAAAGTATTCATGAAGTTAAAAAATAAAAATAGAACAAAAAATGGTACAGTCATATCCCAAGATATGATATGAGCAGCTCTGATTCCACATGTTCTTGTGTGATGACGTTAATGACGTTAATGAGAGCACAATTTCTTGACCAGAAATGGTCAAGAAAGTTCAAGCACCATCCCAGGACCTCGCAATCCACCCTTTCTTGGGACAGACCACAGGTGGACTCCAACCTTAACGTTCTTATCTTAATAAGGTGATATCCTATACATGCCTTTTCAAGAATAAAACAAAATTGGTGGCATATAATTTTAAATGAGTTCATTTATAAGAATACAAGAATACATCTCATTTCAATTGAGATGAATAAAACAAAAACTCAAGAAAATGACAGAATGTTGATGTTTTACATATTGATTTATTTTAAAGCATAATATATATTTGATTTAAAAAGTTTGAAAAAAATGTTTATTCTCTGCTTAGGATAAAGACACACTATTAGTTTTAAAGGCAGATTCCAGACTTCTTAAGTTGTATGATGCCTGATGCTTAAGGATTTTAAAAATATACAATTATGAAAATTTGAGGTAATTATTAATATGGTAAAATAAAACAAGCATCCACCATACAATGTGAGAGATTTCATGATCTACTTGTAAATATTTAAATGCTGTATCTCATAATATCTATGTATAAAATTCTTACTATAAAGTTTTCATTATACATTCTAGTGAAAACTCTTGCAGGCTTTCACTAGGTACTCTGCGCAGCATACAGTATACTGCAGATGTTCCACACATACTACTTTTTGTGTTTGTATAATAGCTTTTCGTAAAAACATTTTTGGTCTCAGGAACTATCAGAGTGTAGAAAAATGCTGCTTTAATTGTTTGATTAATTGTTGTGTATCCACATGATCAGGAAACGCTGCTTCTGCTTTCCGTGCGGCAATGTAACTTCTCTGTAGATCTCCAATCTATAAGGGACACCAGAATACGAACAGGAAAAAAATGAGTACAGAGTGAAAAAAAATACTAGGCTGATGCTGTAGAAATGCAAAGGGCTCTTAAAGGTTACTTGTTTGATTATGCTACTTTAATTTTAGAATTCTTTCACCTAGATTATCTCAAAAACTACATGAGAAAAATAACCAATTATATCATTTATGCTGCAATATAGCTGTCTAGTTATGAATTCAAAAATCTGTGTTTTCTTCCTGTCACTGGCAGTATTATAAACTGCCATTTGAATGCTTAAACAGATCACTTTATATAGCTTAGGAAAACTATTTGTAACATACTACAAGACATGTTTTGACTAGCGTATTTATCTTTTGACAGAAAATTCAAGCAAACAATTTGTATTTAAAATATAATGATATTCTCTGAGAGGTCTTAAAAGGTACCAACACAATAATGTTAGGAAGAACTGTTTTTAACAGTTTATAAAAAAATCTTTGATTTCCAATGAACTCTGTGTTGAAGTCCAGTCCCAAAGGAAAACACACATACTCTGAAAATCACTGAATGTATGCACTTGTAAAATAGCAGAATTTTTTGGTATACATACACATGCACAAACCCTAGGTAATTCAAGTCTGGTGGTTTTTTTGGTAGCATATTTATTTGTGCACTAAAATAGCCGGGGGGCTGGGGATTTAGCTCAGTGGCATAAGTGCCTGCTTGGCAAGCACAAGGTTGAGAGTTTGATCCCTGGTACCAAAAAAGAAAGAAAAACAAAACCAAAAAACATAGCTGGATAGAGTAGCACACCTGTATTCTCACACTCGGGAGTCTGAGGCGGAAGGAACCAGAAAAGTACAAAACACCTACAACAGTGGTTGGTACTTTCAATCATTCAAGAAAATTACAGTTTATGAATTGCAGCTTTTTCTATTTTCAAAACAGAAATGAGAGTACAGATAGGCTCATACTCCTGCTACAAAAAAAAAAAAACATTTTTTATGTATTTTATCAATAAGGACTCTAACATCAAACATTTTGAACCATTTTTGTATCTTCAGGATAGATCCACCTTCCAAGTTAAAGGGTGGTTTCCAAGCAATAGTTAGTTATGCATTCCCTTTTGTTTTCATATTATTAACAAATTTTACATAATCCCTTGTAGCCTTTGGATATTAACTAGCTTGAAACAGTATTAACAATCCCATTTCGTCCATATTGTTCATAATTAAAATGGCTTTCACTAATATCCCTAACTATATACCAATCATGACAGAAACACTGTGGTAATGTGATCAATAAATAACATACAGGATACATTTGCTGTGAAAGCAAACTGAGTATTTTTTTTAATGATTAAATATCATTTTTAAGACAGAAAATATTTCATCTGCAATTTATAATAGTGTTTAGTTAATATCTGGTGATAACGTTTATTTTAAACTGTACCTTGATGCAATATAGATGGTAGTGTGTGTATACAGAATAAGTCAGAGTTTTAAAAAAATCATTTCTTTCAGATTGAAAAATTAACCTTCTGTTCAGGACAATACAGTTAGAATTTTCTTGTTTATTTGTATTTTGAAGCCATGAAAGAACAAGAAACAGATCAGATGATAAATTAATAAAAGAATAGACTACCTTATCAGATATTGCTGCAAAATTAAAATGTGGTTCATACATATGGGGTGCCAAAGACGATGCCGTTTGTAACAGTGCTCGTGCCTGCAAAAAAACAAAACAAAAGATATATCAAAGGCATATGAGCATGTGTCAGTATTACATGTGGTATTTTTTTTAGTAAAAAAAAATTCTTCACCTACAACAACACCTAAATAAGCATGATCCTGTGATATATGCAGATGACATATCTCATGAAATACAATGAATGACCTTTTTAGAAATACAGTTAACTATTGTTATTTTAACAAAATTATATTAACTGTAAGCACCTCAAAAAACAGAAGATATAAGACAGTTGAAAATTTAGAGTACATTAAAAGTTATTTTATGACAAGGATATATAGGGATAAAGAGAAGGGGAAAGTGGAGAAAGGGAAGAAAAAAGAACTAAGATAATTTATATACATTTACCAACTCTCTACAACGAATGTAATTATTAATTACTCCAAGCATGTACTAGTAAAAGTAATTTTTAAAAGATATTTGAGAACCACTTCCTTGTAAAATTTATATTTTAGTATGATATACATTGTAAAATGTAAGTTTAATGGTAAACAAAATTCTCTTAATCTAGTTTTTGTTGTATGCTCTAATTACATGTTGCCTAACATAATTTTTATAAAAAATACCAACAAACCATAATAAACTTCAAAGCCTAAAGAGCTGTGTTGGATGACAGTAAGCAGGAATGTATTATACTGCAGACTGGTTTTTTAAAGGAAATAGCAATGGAAAATGATGAGCTTTCTGTTAGTGAAAATTCTGTTCTCAAAACATAAAATCCACACTTTGGCGGGGGGGAGTGTTTGGTCCTTGCAGGCTCAAAGGATCATATATTGCACAGGCCACTGAGTGGCATGATACACTCAATTATGTCGTTAAGACCACAAACTCAGCATAACACGCTGTTGAACAGACTTCCAGTTTGTAGTTAAACACAAAACTTGTATCCATGACCCCAAGGACAAATTCATGTATCTTTTGGAAATGAAAAATAAAAGGATATCATATAAGATGGTAGGTATTAATTAATAATGAGGTTAGTGGAAAACCTTTTGCTAAAACATTTCAAGTTAATTTTATCCTAGAGAAACTATAAGTAGTAGGAAGGAAAGAAAAATCATCCCTACATATTAGAAAAGAAGAATCACAAAAGCACTGGCTTCATGTCGACCTGAGCAAAGTTCTAGGACACAATAAATGTCCACATTAGAATAATGTTCATAAATCAGAGAATTTGTGAAACAAAGTTATGCTTCTGCCCTTATTAGCAATGTGGTTTGAAGAGCAAGTGTCTGTCCCAGCACACTGTTCACTACGTCTGTAACCCTGGGTACAACTACAGACCCTCTTCCAGTCTCCAACACTTCATCTCTAAAATGGCAGATGTAGTAATAGTTACCTTTAGTTGCCACTAATATTGTGAGAATATAATTAGCTTTTGTTATTTATACAATAATAATAAAACTCATTAAGCACCTATGCTGTGCTCAATACCATGCCTCGACTTTACAGAGATGATCCAGTCTTCACAAAATCACATTCAGCAGAGACTATCAGGTAAGAAGAAGGGAACGGGAAAAATAGGAGAGGAAGGCAAACACTGGTAAAAGGGGGTCTGAATATGATCGAAGTATGTTACAGCATGTATACAATGAACCTCATTATTCTGCACAATTAATATGCAGTAATAAACACATCTTCAGGTAGGTACTGTTATTACTCTATTTTATTGATAGTGCAATTATTCCACAGACACTGACTGGGCACTTTAACATGTGCTGGGTACTATTTCTGATGCTGAGAATACAGCTCTAAATGGCACATGAGGTCCCTGCTTTCACACAGCCAGCGTTCTACACACAAATAAAATAATATCTGATAAAATGAGAAGTACTATGCAGAAGTTAAAAAAAAATAGAAAGGAGCCATGCTAGCCCCTGGTCTCCTTGAGACTGGTGTTGACATGGGTTTTCTAAGGAGGTGGCATTTAAGACTGAGTGACAGAAAGCAACCTAACATTGCAAGGTCAAGAAGGGACATTCTGAAGGCCCTGACGGAAGAAGACTGAGCACCGCGTCATCTGCAGAGCAGCAAGGCAGCTGAGGAGGCCGGAAGTAGGTGAGAAAGCAGGAAGCAGTGAGTGGCACTCGCCGGCTGAGAGGGAGGCACAGACCACGTCATGTGGGGCCTCACAGGCCAGGTTTGAAAGCCCAGGTTTACTCTAAATGCCAGGCACTGAAGGATTTTAAGCAAGATGGTGATGGAATAATCTTTTCTTATAAACATTTTTTAACTCTCCTAGGCCCTTCTGAGGAGGGTGTATTTATCAATGAGTCACCCATGAGGTAAGTGTGGGAAAAGAGCAAGACAGAGATGGCAGCAGGGTGGAACAAGAGGCCCAGGCTCACAATGTGACTTTGAGGAGGGCTACACAGGTTTGCTGAATAGGATACTGGGGCAGGGATGGTGGAGGAAGAAGGAAAAGAGAGGTTTCGAGAGTGGCTCCTAAGAGTTTTGGCAGGGATAGCATGATGGTGGATGGCAGATGGTCAATAATGGAAGAGTTTGCAAAGACAGGGAAGAGCAGGGCGGTGCATAGCATCCTATAAAACCAAATGTTCTCTTTTGGAGTCAGAAAGTAACTTGCCCAAGGTCACACAGCTAGCTCATAAAGGAGCTGGGATTCAAACCCAGGCCTGTCAGATTGTAAAGCTCATTTTAAAATTGTATAGTGACAGCCACAGGTGACAGCTTTTCTCTGAAGGAGGCAGACTATCCTTGGTGTCAGTGTTCCCTGACCTGTTCGACATGGCCCTTCCGCATCTCCAGCACTGCCAGGTTGTTGTAGGCCTCAGCGTGATGGTTGTTGTTGACCAGGGCCAGCCTGAAGCACTGATGGGCCAAATTCACGTCTCCTATGCCCTGAAAGGCAAAGACACATCTGCATGTGTGAAGCCATTCACTGACCCCTTCCCCAACCCTCTCTCTATCTTCCTCAGATAAATCTTTCCCACTACCCAGAGACAGCAAATCCCATTGGTGGGAGTCAAGTACGAATTCTGGGTAATAACTAGGGGATATAACATGAGCTGTGGTGACTGCTAGAAATCTTTAAATTCCCACCTAATACTATAGCCAGGATTTACAATGCCCGAAAATGTCTTCAAACTAATTTATTTTTCTAGAACAGAAATTTGCTATCAAAACCTAACATACCACAGCTACGTGCCCCAGGTTGTACCAGACATCAGCTGCCTCTTCTTCATTTTCCACCAGAGAGAGGGCACGTTCAAATGAGGTCAGAGTCATATCATACTGCTGGGCATAGAAGCAACACAGCCCCAGATTGTTTAAAAGCTGGCAGTTATAGATGCCCATCTGCAAGAGTCGCCTTTTCAAACAAAAAGAGCACAAATGTTAACCGACTTTACAAATGTTACAACATGTATTTTTCACAAAGTTAGAAATGAATGCATTTTATTATTATCAACACCCACAAAGAATATAAATAAAAAAGGTTATTGTAAATGAAAAGGTGTTTAAAGCATCTCTTTTATAAATGGTGTTAGTCATGGGGAATATGTCCCAAGTCAAGGTCAGAAACAATTTATCTATGCTTTCTTTTTCCCCTAAAAGCTTTGTTACAGAATAAAATAAGAAATAGTCATGCAAAAGAAAACCGTCGCATTTTAGTTTTAGAAAGCCTTAGTCCCTGGAGGTAAATCTCTGAGACCCTCCAACCTAATGTGAGGACTATGTGTCACATTTTTCTCTAAGTCGTCAGCTGAACTGAATACTGTTTTTGGCTATCTGAACTTTGTAACTATCTACACTGACTTCCAATGAGCTTCCACCAAGAAGATACCATCAGTGGGTCCCTATATTATCTACAGCTTTCATGCTGCATCTGCATCTCACGAGCCCTGTTTTGCCACTAGACATACTTAATCCCAGAGGGCAAAGGACAAGAGAGTTTAAGCAAATGAAAATTCAACTCAGCTGACTGCGAATGCCTTGACCCACTTTGAAGACGTGAAGTATTCAGCTGCATGTACATGGGATGCATATTATATGTTTTACAGTTCCAGTATTTTAAAGAACCTTTGTCAGCTGCCAGTCATTTCATTGTATGTTACTTCATTCCTTGAATGAAGAGAAAATCATAGTTTTAAAATGTATTTTAGAAGGCATATGTAAGATTAAACTCAGCACGCCCTCAAAAGAGCACCAATGAACATAATTTATTTAGACTTTGAAAAAAAATATTTGGAAGATGAGCTGAAAGAACTTCACACAACAGGTGATTCTGCTTCAGACCCTCATCAAGGTTCAAACGTGGAATCTAGTTCTCTGTATGCTGCTCTTCACTCTTTTGGTCTCGGTGTCTTATGTTTAGTGGTATCAATGCAGGTACTGATGCTAAGGATTTTATGTAACTATGAAGCTGCTATTGATAAAGTGGTAAGTGACTTACTCTTACAGTAAGTTAAAAAGAAACTCTGTCAATTTTCGCAGGTGCATTTCTGCAAGATGCTAACATCCACAATTTCAAATTATTAGATGTTCAAATGCTCAGAAAATATCTGAGTGTTGGAATTTTTAGGTTCATCTATATGTGACCTATATATTATTTCTCTACATTTCTATCCTACTTTTGTTGCTGTCTCACTAATACCTCACAGGTAGGTAGTTTATAAATTGAATGTAAACATACCTGTAAAACCGGAGAGCTATCTCTGGTTGATCAGAATAAAAGTGGTTGCTTCCAATGCATGCGATGGCTTCTACATGAGTATTGTCTTGTTTCAAAACTTCTTTGTAGTATTCAGCTGCTGATGAGCTGTTGTTCATTTCCTATTCTCCACCGAGACAGAAAAGTTTTATTAACACTGAATGAGAAATTATTTTTTTGGGACCAATTTAAGCTCCTTCATTCAGCAAATACTGATTGAGAGCTTGTCACATGTCAGATCCTAGCCTAGGCTCCGGGGACATAATATGAACAAAAAGATGAAGTCATTCTCAGGGAGCCTACAAGCAAATGAATAAATATGGCCTACAATGTCAGGCAAGGAAGAGTGATGTGAAGACACACAGGGTAAGGAGACAGACAGCGAGCGAGCTCCAGGATGTTGCAGAAGGAGAGGTCACCTTAGAGGAGGAACCACTTGGATGGAGATTAAATGAAGCAAGGGATCAAGACGTGAGCACACACAGAGGAGCTCACTCTGGCTGCAGAGATGAGCAAATGTCCAAGCCTAAGATGAAGACAGTTAGAAGAGCCACACAAAGTGTGAGCAAGGCTGGAAAGAAAGACAGTAGCAGAGGAGGAGACCAAAGAGGCAGCCAGCCATGGGAAGAGCTTCAAACTGTTTTCTAAATCCAGAGAAAATAATTAAGAGGAGTAACATAATCATACTGTGCATTTTTCAAAGAGTAAAACTTGGCTGCTAACTGCAAGGCAAACAAAAACAAGGAGGGAGGGTAGCACGGAGACAAAGTATCTAGGGAAGAAATGATGGCAACTTGACCAAGTTCAAAAATAGTTACATATCTAATTAACAGCTGAAGAAACCAGCTGGGCATGGTGGTGCACGCCTGTAATCCCAGCACTCTGGGAGCCTGAAGCATGAGGATTACAAGTTTGAGACCACCCAGGTCAATTTAGGGACTTACTAAAACTCTCTCTCAAAATAAATCAGGTCTAAGGATGTAACTTGGTGCAAATGACTTGAATTCAATCCCTAGTATTACAAAAACAAAACCTTCTGTGATTATTATATACTTTCTAAAACACTGATAATCATAATATATTATTTTTGTTGTTGTTATCAAAATAGGGGCTCACTATACTGCCATGGCTAGTCTGGAACTTCCAGATCAAGTCACCCTTCTGCCTCAGCCTCCTGACTAACTCACTCATCAGCACATCCTGCTCATATAATATTATTAATAAATGTCGTATCTCTCAAATCCACCTTAAGGGCTCAGTTCTGGCTTTGCATCCTTCATGAAGAGTCTCCTGTGTGCTCACTTTCCATGGCTCTTCTGCCTCTCAGCTTAGATGAAATTTCCTGTGACCCACATATTTGATGCTCATAGTTTTTGGTAAGATTTTAATCATATTTCATTACACCCAAAAACCTCAGCCAATTGCAAGAAACACTATGTAATCCTTTTCTAAACATGGAACTTTTACTGATACTTACTGATAGGCTTATTAGATCTAAATGCAATGCAGATCACTCTTGCATACTGTCTATAATATACACATAAAAATAGACTGAATAAAGCATTCCTTTGCATGATGAGCCAAGTTCTTCTGAATCCTGTTTCAACATGGCCATCCATGTCTGTCAGTGATACAGCTTTTCTTCTTTTAATTTTATTTTTGACAACTAATAATTTTACATATTTACGGGGTACGATATGATGCTTTGCTACACGTCCACATGGTGGGAGGACCACATCAGGATAACGAACATATTCCTCACCACACTTTGTTCTCATTTCTGTGTTGAGAACATTCAAAATCCACTCACACCATTTCCCAGCAGTATGTTCTATTTTCTCAGGGATTTTCTTCCAAGTCAGTTATTTTGCTATGCCACTGCCTGTGCTTTCTTGATCACACCAGCAGGTGTCAACGAAAGCTTCCAGGCAACAATCAGAAAGCAAAGGCCAAGTTCGCCCCGTTTGGAATAACTAACAAATTTTTTCACTGGCAGATGTTGACAACTCAGTGACAACAGTCACTTGACTAAGGGATCAAAAGATATTACCAGCTGGATGTGGGGGCACACACCTGTAATCCCAGCACTCTGCAGACCAAGGCAGAAGGATTGTTGCGAGTTCAAGACCAGCCTGGGCTACAAAATGAGTTCAAGGTCAGCTCAAATTGCATAGCAAGACACTGTCTCAAAAAAAAAAAAAAAAAATACTACCTATCATAGCATGCAATTTCAGAGATGTTAGTATGTGAAAATATATCTACTTTTAGAATCCATGAAACTTGGCAAGTTCTTGGAGAGCAATACCACATGGTATGCCTCTCCTTAGCACCAAGTTTAGAGCTTCTAGCTACTGAAAAAGAGTTAAACAACTTCTAGAATTTTCTTATCTCTCATGATTCTATCAGAACAGTCTCTCAAATTTTTGGGTCTCTAGATTCCTTTCAAACTCTTAAAAGCTGCTAAAAATTCTTAAGGAGATTTGTTTACTTAGGTTGTATCTAAAGATGTTTAAAATTCAATGGAAAAAAATTTTTAAATATTTACTAATTCATTCTAAATATTATGCAATAATAAAAAATAATAAAAATAAAATCATTAATGTTAATATATTTTTTATGAAAATATATTAGGCTCTTCTGAATGGAGAAAGCTGCAGAGGGAACACCACACCTGCTATCTGTGGTAGTCTAGCTCAAATTAGTCTAACTCAGAGATAAGAGAGGATCAAGGCTTTGGGGCTGAAGACCTAATGCTACATGCTCCAGTTCTGTTTTTATCAGTAACAACATTAATGAATTAAAAAAGAATTAAAGCCAATAATTTTTTTAAAATGCTGTACATCAGACTATACTGAATGATTCTATTTATGGTTAAAATATGCAAACTCACGTGTGCCCTTTCTGTGAACAAAATTATATTTCCTCCATTCTCCATGAAGTTAGTGCTTCATCTTCTATTTGTCTACATTTTGTGGGTATCTCTCACAAATTTCTCAATTTCAGGAACAGGGTGTTATTTATCAGTTCCATAAAATCCTAATAAAAATTCCCAGGTAGCTCCACATGCGTGGTTTTTCTGATGCGCATTATATTTGAACTTCTTACCCTAAGGCAATAGCATCCCACTGGGTAAGGCTTCTAAATTACAGCTGCCAAAGGTTACTATACCTGCTACAAAGAACACTCCTGCCTCCATGAGCATTTTGTGCAAGCATGGGGATGCACTGAATTATTTTACAATATCTACATACTTGACTGACAGCCACAGAAATGAATTTATGTAGTCACAAGGAATTTGAGACTGAAATATACTTATGTTGCCAACAAATTCCTATACAGTTTTTCAACTGACTTTTTGTAAACTTATAAAATACTTCTCTATGCTAAATAAATTTAAACACAACAAAAGGATACAAAATTAAAAGTAAAAGCCCCAAACTCCAATGCACAGGGGCTTTGTTAGCAGTTTCTTGAGTGTTTTTCTTAAAGAAATTTTATTTGTATGAAGTATACAGACAGCTCTGCATGTTTTTACCCTGAACAGACTCACACTATACATTGTAATATAGTTAATTTTTTTCACTCTTGTGTTTTGGCATTCTTTCCATATCAAAGCAATCTACTTCATTACTTTTTATTTCTATATGATGTCCCAGTGATACATAGACCATAATTTACTTAATGGTCCCTTTTTGGTGAGCCTTAGCTTGCTTCCGCATTTTTTTACCATAAAATATACTATAAAATCATCTATGTGACATATCTTTGTGCACTTGTATGAAAAAAACCCTCAAGAAAAATTTCGAGAAGAACTTTTGTGCCCCAAGAGCACATACATGTTAAAGTCTCATCAGTAGCTGTAAACAGCCACCAAACAGACTGTGCCAAAACACACTGCCAACGACAGCGTTCAGCTGCAGGCTGTTACTCCCAGCCCTGGACAACCCCGGATAGCACAATTTCTGCACCTCTCCCCACCTCATTAAGTGAAAAGTAGCACAGCATTGTTGTTTCAGTTTTTCTTTCCTTAACTTTGACAGAGGTTAGTCTCTTAACACACAAAATAACTATGTTTCTTTTTCTATGAACTGCCAGTTAATTTCCTTTGCCTATTTTTCTATGCTATATTTTGTCCTTTTGTTATTGGCATTTTATTTTCTTCTTTTGTCTTGTCTTTGTTTCATGTGGCTAAATAATTCAGGCTGTTCTCCAACTCCTGGCAATCCTCCTCCTCTGCCTCGCAAATTCTGGGATTATAGACATGTGCCACCACACCCAGTTTATTATATTGGCATTTTAAGCTGCTATAAAGAAATACCATAAACTAGGTAATTTATAGTCAACAGAAATTTATTTGGCTCATAATTCTGATATAAACAGTGCAACTGGGACTCTAGGACTGCTCCTCTCCACAAACCTGAAACCACCACCACTACCCCTGCTCTAACCACCACCACCACCATCTTTGTCCCAAGGCCTACTACTCAGGGGCAGAGATAAGATAAACAGAGATCTCGGAGCCTGCCCTGGAAATTTTTAAAATCCCAAACCAGGGTGCATGTGCACCAGACCCTTGTGCACAACCTACAGTAACCTTTCTTCACCTTGACCTTATTGAAGGTTCATGCCTGTGTACATCCAAGTGTGACTTACAGGAAAGTGTTGCAGGCAGCTGAGCTTGTTAGAAATATTATAGGCAGTGAGATAGGGCTACATCCTCCTTAGAGGCAGTGCAGACACCTGGTACCTGCCAGGAAAGCTAACGCCTCCTGCTGTGGCTCAGGCCTCAAGACAAAAGACTGTACGAAGGCACCCATATCCTGGGATTGATACTCTAGTTCTCATCCCCCTAGGAAGGAGTCACAGCTCTGTAAGAATGCCCGCTTTCCACATTTGTCCTTCATGTAATCAATTTTATCTGAACTATTGATCTTATTGGCTAACTATAGTTATGTCCCACTCTATGCCCATGAGTCTTTTCAGTTCCCTGCCTTCCCCTACCTTGAACCCATGGTTGTACTCAGTCCCTGGAAAAGACAGAGTCCCTGACAACCCGCTCGAGGCCCCTTCTGTCTCTCTTCAGACAGCAGCTTCCTTTCTCTCAATAAATACATTCTACTCTTCACCTCTGCTGTTCCTAAAATTCACTCTTCGGTTTTAGAGAACACGAACTCGCGGACATAGAAGGTTGGGCATTTCATTCCCCTATATCAAAAGGACATGTGCAAGAGACACAGCTGACATGACTCAGCACCTGTCAATCAAACTAGCAGACCCACAGGAGGAGCGCTAGATCGAGAGCAATATTGTAAGTCTCTAAACCCAATGCTCTCTGTGTTCATGCCATGTCTCATTTCACCGCCACAAGCCTGCTCATTGCAAGAGTACTGTCGCCTAGTTAAATTTTGTTTCTGTTTCCTTACCATCCCACACCAAGTCCAATTCTTTGTTCATCACATACAAGAACCGAGGAACTTGTCCAGGATCTCATCACCTCCAGTACCAGTTCTAGAGGCTGAGAAGTCCAAGATCAAGGGGCCACACCTGGTGGGGGCCTCCTAACTGCGCTATACATGACAGAAGGCAGCACTCAGGAGGGAAGGGAGAAGGGCCAAATTCATCCTCTGTGATGAATTACCCACTTTTGTCATAATAGCAGGAAGCCATTCTTGAAAGCAAAACTCCCATGGTCCAACTGCCTTCTAAATATTGTTGTACTGAGGATTAAACACGCAACAAATGAGCTTTGAGGGAGACACTCAAACCACTAGGTGTTGGGTAGGAAACTGCCTTCCTGTATTCAGGAGGCAGAAATGACCCTTGAGGATCCCTGGGCATTGTCTCTGCTTTCTTATTCTAGATGCAATAAGCCTACGACGATGTAAACTCAATTCAAAAACCAAGGAAGTTTGACGTTTATAAACATTCCCTCTGAGTGGACAAGTATAAAAGAAGTTCTTCCAGATGGGTGTCATGGAGTCCCGAATATGAAAGGGTGCTGGTAGAGTCAACAAGTGATTGGAGGAAGGGCTGCAACTCTGTGGTAGAGCACTTGCTGAGTGGAACTAAGGCAGGGAGTGGAGGGAGAGAACTGTGTTTGTGTGGTGTGTGAAATTCTTAGCAAATTTTAAGTGGTATATAGGAGAAGAAAATCAAAAAGTCTTGTCTGTCTCAGATATGACAGGTATTTTCTCTGTTTGACACTGTTGACTTTCGGTTTTGGTTTAGTTTTATTTAAATTTTTGTTGCTATTTAGGAAGTTTATGTTCTCAAGTTTATTGACCTTTCCTAACTGTGTCATGTTTAGAAAGATCTTTATTCCAATTTGCACAAATAATGCATCTGCATTTTCTTCTGGAACTTTCATGGTTTCATTTTTTGAAGTTTTGGCTCCTCGAAGTTTTAAATCTGGCAATAATAAATTATTTTAGTGTGAGAAATCATGACTTATCCAGCTCTATTTTTAAACTATTTAATAATCCAATAATTCATTTGGCTTAACAGGCGATCTTTATCACATCCTAAATTTTCATATGTATGAACATATGTGGGCTCTATTTTCGTCCTTTAATTTATTCCCAAATGTGAACTGTTTAAGTTATACTAGTTCTAGAATAGATTTTATTAATATAGATTTAAAATAACACCTCTAAGTATCTAAACATCATTAAAATACCTAAGAAAGTTGGTATCACTTAAATGATTTTTCCAATAGTTTTATTTTTTTGAACCATTTTACAAAATAGTAACTATATTTAGATTTTCATTTTATAAAATAAAACTGCAAATAATGCAAGGAAATGAGTGGTACAATGGCCCACAAAATGTTTTGCCTCAGAATCATCTAGCTTATTAGAAATACTCCTTAGTCCCAATTTCCATGGCTCCTGAGGAAGGTGATAGGTTTACACACTTCCACCATAATTTTCAGACACAATAAAGTTCAAGGACTACTAGAGTAACATTTCCAGAGTTAGAATCTAATTTCAAACACCTTTCAACAAAGAACAGCTAAAATAGGGCCTGTCTTTCAAACAAAAAATGTCTCCAGAATAACTAAAGCCACCAAAATACAATGTAGATACAATAAACATTTTAAAAGAGGGCCTGTACAAAACAAGCAATGAACCAGAGGCATGTTCTGTATAAATAGGAAACATTTAAAAGATACAATACCAAAACGAAAGTGATAAATAAAAAGGAGAGAACATAATAGCAGAGAATCCTCCCTCAAGGCATATACAATGTAGGCTGCAGTACTGAGGAACAAAGCTCACTAATTAACTCTAAAGTCACTGTCCCATGATGAGAAAAAGAATCCCCTGGAAATCTGACTTTGGCGTGCTGAGTTTTGGCAGAAGGGAAGTTAACTATGTAAATCCAAGGGAGAAGTATTCCACCTATTTCAAGTCAGGGCTTAGTCTTTCACTATTCTATCTGCACAAAACACAGTCCCTACAGTTGTTACTTCCTTTTTTCAAGTGCAAGCTTAATTCAGTGCAGCCACAGAAGGCGGCAGCAAATAAAAGAATCCACCCAGGGACCACACCATACCTCAGCCCTAGCAACAGCCATAGTGACAGAGGCTTGCAAGGACCTCTGAAGAGCACCGTACTGCACAGCGCAGTGGTTCCCCAGCCCTTTCTGCTAGCACTTCCTGCCTCAGAGGAGAAGGGCAAGGACCTGGAAGAGCAGAGCCTAAGCGCTCAGGAGCTCCAACTGCATCAGGAGCATTAGCATGAATTTCACTGGTTTCAAAAACTGATTCCCTTTCATTTCCTTTCTAAAGTTTTTTGGTCCAAGTTTTGTTCATATTCAGTTCAGGGTAACAACAAATGAAGATAGAGCAATACACAAAACATCTATGCTGACTGATCAGAGTCTTTCACGTACATAGTCATCAAAATTATATTTTTAAAAGCAACACATTTTTTACACAATTTAAAATAATATTTTTCCATTTTAAAATATTTTTATAATTTTAAAAATAAAATAAAATAAGAATTTTTAAAATAAATATTTTTCCATTTAGTAAAATCTTTGTTCATTATAAAAAAAATCTGGAAAATATAAAAAATGTAAAAAAGAAAATAAAAAATCATTCACACAAATATAGCAATTATCTCTATCTTCCATTCTTCTTTAGCACAATAATTTTAAAGTGTTGCACCTAGAACTTTCAAGCAATTTAAAGAAAACAGAGATTTTTCTGTTCAGGATTGTAGTTCTGAGCAATGCAATACACTTTTTAGAAGTAATAAAGTAACTGAAACAAAGAAATGAAACCATCTGCACTGGCAGACAACAATTTATTTACTTAGATTTGCAAGAGAATCTATGGACAAGACCTTAAATTCACTGCAGCTAGAATGAAACTTTTTTTTTTTTTTTTGTCTTTTTGAGACAGGGTCTCACTATGCAGTTCACTCTGGCCTTCACTTTGTAGCCCAGGCTGGTCTCAAACTTGCAAAGGATTCTCCTGCCTCAGCCTCCCAAAAACTGGGATTACAGGAGTGTGGCACCATGCCCAGCTTTTTGAAACTAATTTTTAAAGAGTAGTACATTCTTATTCACTTGAAATAAGTAAATAGAAATACAAGAGAGGAAAAAATTAAGGATTCCACTCAGTTTTATCTAGGAATGCATATGTGCAGAAAAGAACCAAATCAGCTATTCTTGGAGAGTCCTGGGCCTGGGAACACAACTGGTTCCCTGCATTGATACAAGCTTTCCCCAACTGACAAACACAGCTTGCTACACTTAACTGTAGGAACAGTAAGGGTTTGTACTGAACACCTGCTTACTGGTGGGAGTTTGAAACTTTGTTATGCAATAGCAGAGAGTATCTGGACTAGCCCCCTAACAGTAACCCCAGATACAGTTTCTAATGAGCTACCCCGGTGGACAACACTTCTTGTGAGTTGTTATAACTTACTTTTGGATGAAATTAGTATATTCTATTTGACTCCAAAGAGAGAACACTGTGGAAGGCTTTCCTCTGAACTTTATACCACATTGGCTTTTGTCCTTTACTGAGTTTGCTTTTTTATCTTTTGCTCTAATAAATCTAAGCTGTGTGTATCACTATAAGCTAAGTACCAGTAATTCTAGGAAATTACTGAATCTCAGGGTGACTTGAGGGACATATTTACAAATTATTCATTGAAGGACAAAAAAGACTTAAGTACATTAAGCGTTGTATCATGCCAGAGAACGGGAAGAAAGGCAACCCACAAGCCCAATCCTATTGTGCGTATATTTAATGCAATTCTGATCAATACACTTGCAGAGTTTTTTTAATGGTTCTTAATTAGTCAATTATAAAATCAATATAGAAGACTGAAGAGCCAAAATTAGCTAACTGTAAAGGAGAAACAAGGTGCCAGAATGTGCCGAACTTGATTTCAGAAATTACCATACAACTATAGTAATTAGGAAACAGGGAGATAACTCAATAGGGCTTCTCAGAGAATTGGACAACATGACCATAAAATATGTAAGAATAAGTATTATACTATAATAGTCAAGACACTCCTGATGAAGATGAACCCTTTTAGATACTAAGTGTTATAAAGTTATAGGCATTAAAGGAACAGACCAATGAACGTAACAGAAAATCCTCAAACCATATCACCAATAAATGAAATAATGGTGTTTGATATTATCAACTTTAGGAAAGGATCAATAAACAGGCTGGGAATACAGGCTATTTGTACAGGGAAAATAATATAAATATCTTATACCACTTTAAATATTCTTCTATATTTCTGAAACACTTCATAATAGACACTTATCTTGACTAGATGTATACACTAAACTCTCTTATTCTACTGATAAATCACAGACTGACAATCATAACTTTATAAATTGTTCTCCTTGTTAGAATCCTGAAGGACTCTGAACTTATTTAGATAACATGTAACCTCAATTTAACCTCAGATTTCAAAATAATTTGAACTTTACCTC
This sequence comes from Cavia porcellus, assembly GCF_034190915.1. Lineage (NCBI taxonomy): Eukaryota > Metazoa > Chordata > Mammalia > Rodentia > Caviidae > Cavia > Cavia porcellus. Next base: position 14,664,639 of record NW_026947514.1, read on the forward strand.
ATAGATCCTAGCAATCCCACAAAGCAGGGTAACTTCTCCTGGAAACGTATCTAAGCCTTGTTTGAAAAGGTTTAAAGCAGTTACAGGTTGATCCAATGACATGTAAACCTAAAAACAAAACACATTTTAATAAAAGTATCAATTCTTAAAATAACAATACTTATATGTCAAGACTACAACTATGGATTCACAACAAATTATCTACTAGATAACATAGTAAATATTTTTCAGGAATATGCAGAATTAATTTCCAATTATGTTACAGTGTTATTGCCACATGTTACACCTAACGCAATCTTTCACCTTTTCCTCCAACAATTATTTATTATGGACTCACTATTGTCAGAGAGGATGAACAGCAACTAGACAAGAACTCAGGAGAAAACCCTTCCAGGCTAGAACAGGCATGCATATGTCTAGAGGCTGGCATTAGGGAACCAAATAGGAGACTAAAGTTGAAGGCACTGGAGAAAGAGGAAAGAACCCAAGAAACAAGGTCCATGAGGGTAGCAGTGCAGCAGGTGGTTGGGGAAGGCTCCCCAAGAGAGGAGAAACAGGTTTGTAAGGTACGGGGTCACAGAGCTGAGCCGCTGCATGCTGAAGGCTTCCACCTTAACCAGAAACTAGGACATTAGCACGGATAATCCACATGCTTACTAGGAATCTCTGAAATAGTGAAGGAGGATTTTATGGGCAGAAATGTAAGACATGTGCTGTTATGGGTTTGGATCATGAAAAGTTAAGTATTGCTTTGTTAAGAAGCCCAAAGTGCAAATGCAGAAAACTATAATACAGCATTCACCTCTCAAGTATGAGATTACAGGGACAGATATGGATGAAAATATCTTCAATTTTTGACTTATACACTGAGCTTCTTTTTAAAATATAACACAACTACAAATTTAAAATATTTAAGAACTTTAATTAACAATTAAAGCCTTTAAGAAATGATGTTGTTCCCAAAATCTGCTTGATTTCTATTATATAGCAACTATCTTTACATATATTAATGGAAACGAGTAAAATTTACCTCCATATTGACATGTAGGCTTATACAAAAATAGGTAAAACCATGTACTTAACAATGGTTAAAACAAAAAATAGCACTTTTTTCAGTCCCATGGCCAGGGATTAGTAATTAAGAAGATGATAATTAAATGGTATGACCTGAGCCTTAATTTCAATCTGCCTCTTTCAAAAAATTTACCAACAGTGATGCTTAGAAACTTCTTTCAGAATTTAAGCAGTATAATATACAATGTATAAAAGAAAAACTTAGATACCAAACAATTTTGTTTATGAAAGTCATTGTAAACATACTAGGATTTGCAGAACAAATTTATATAGTATAATTTTCATTTACTTTTTAGTATACTAATTTTTATTACTATATTTAAAGACAAGTAGGGGTAGAGGTTTTTTTGGTTTTTGTTTGCTTGTTGGGTTTGGGTTTTGGTTTAGGTTTAGTTTGATTTGGTTTGGTGTTTTTGAGACAGGGTCTCTCTGTGTATCAATCAGGCTGGCCTTGAATTTGTCGCGGTCCTCCTGCCTCAGACTCCCAAGTGCTGGAATTACAGGTGTGCTCCACCATATCTGACTGGGTAGTTTTTATTTAATGAAATTTTCTTTTCTGAAATGAAGAGTTGATTGGTCTTGTGCATGCACCACTGCCAGGAGTGAAGGCACTTCCCTTTGTATTATTTCTGGTGTAAATCACCTAAGCTCTGTTTTGAAACTAAATGGATAGGGCTGTTACTAAGGAGCTCCTAAAGGGCTGTCCCGCCCAGAGAGCCCCACAGAAACCACAGCCAGAATTATGAGCTTACAGCTGGGAACTTCTTTACAGGGTTTGTCAAAAGTTGCTTCATCAAATAAGGCAGGTTTACTGAGTTTGTCCCAAAATTTTCCTTAAGATTCCTTTTTTAAAGCCTTGACACCAAATCTGTCCTCTCTTGGCTGATTTTCCAGCGCCGTTCATCTGGTTCCTGGGTGATATCACAAATTTAAGAGGCAAAGTCAACCACTGCAGCCTAAGACGTGGGACAGAAAGCCAGCACTCCTGTCATGCTCATCTCCTTTACCACACTTTTTAATTTAGAAAATACTGAAAGACGCAACAGATGGTTCCACAACAACCACTTCATCAAATGTTTTTCTTTCAAAGTACCCTTGAAGAAGGTCAAGAAGTAACTTTATCCTGAGACCGCCTGAGTGTCCCTTATATAAAATGCTTGGGATCAGAACTGCTTTCAATTTCAGGTTTCCTTTGGATTTTGGTGTATTTGCATATACATAATGCAGTATCTTGGGGATGGAGCCCATTTAAACACAAAATTCATTTTCTATTTTATCTGTACCTTCTCCCCATGACCAGAAGCTAATTTTATACAGTGTTTTCAGTGCACCTGCATTTTGACTGTGACTCATTGCACGGCATCATGTGTGGAATTTTCCACTTGTGACATCAGGCCAGGTATTCTAAGAGTTTCAGATTTTGGAACATTTCAGATTTCAGAGTTTCTGATTTAAAATGTTCAGCCTTTACTGAGAATTCTAGGCAGCCTTTCATTTCTGCTGTGGCTGTGGTTGGTACTAAGCAGCAGTGAACAGGCTCCGGAGTCCAAGAGACCGAGGTTTGAAGAGTGGCTGTAAACCAGGGACCCTGAAATGCTTACCCTCTTGAAGCCTCATTTTCCACAAGTACAAAGGAAATTATAAAAACCCACTCTGCAGAATATTGTGATGATTAAATTAAACTGCATATCCAATGAACCAGATAGAATGCCTTACGCTGAGTAGGTGCTCAATTTAAAAAAAGGAAAAACATCCTTATTATTCTGGCAGAGACGAGCAACTAAGGATCTCTGTAAGAATGGTCGCTGTTTTCTTCGACCTCGTTAGGTGTAAAATAAATGTGTTGTAGGCAAAAGGCTACTCTGGCACCTGTTACTTATGGGTGAGCAACATAATTTTTTACTGTCCTAATGGACAACCTTTCAGAAGGGTTTTCTTATTTTTCACAGCAATCGTTTTGTCCTGAGGTGGCTGCCCTCCGTAGATAATTTTTCCCTTGCTAGAAAGAAAAATAAATTCAATCTGAACATATTAATATGCCAAATACTCCTTAAGGAAGTGGCAACTCGCCCCAGATTTCATTCAGATTAATGGTATTTACTTACTTTTGCCAAATAGAGAAATGTATCTACCATTTCCTGCTGCTTCAGGGCTGATTTAAACTGTTTTTCTGCTTCACGATACATTCCTAACCTAAAAACAGCCATTAAAATAATTAGACGTTCAACTAAAAATAAATATGACAGCATATTTTTTCAAACCCCCAGGACATGGATAGAGACAAATTAGAACTGTAAGAGCAGGCCTGTGAAAGAAGCTAATTTGTACACACACATGTACTGACATGTGTGTTAATACAGTACAGTTTAGCAAAGTCGCCTGTCTCCCATTTCCACTGGCTGGCTAATCCTCAAATGGTGTGTGAAGAGCCTGCCTGCCGAGTAGTCACAGCAGGACTAACAGCTTCCAGTAAGCCAGGTCACATCAGTTCACTACCTGAAGAGCTTATGATCAACTGGACATATGGCAAGTGACCTAAATAGATGCTTAGCGTCTCCATTTTACTGGAAGAACCGGAAGATGTTACTTTGAAAACATCTCCTGCTCTGAGACAATAGCCCATATTTTTAGTTACTCTTAAATATTTTGAGGTAAATAATAATTTCCACTCAAGTAATACCACCGTATCATCCTAGAGATCTTTTGTGTTTCTTTTCCTTTATTTGGTATCTGATACTGATTGTCTCAGTCTATGACTCTGATTTATGCTCTTTGCCTAAATATGATTGTTCTGAAGGCAGTATCTACGTCTTCTGCCCAGGAAACCTTTTCTTACCATTAAATCCATCACTGAAGCATATTACACAGCTTTAAATTCAGTCTGTCCTTCTAGACCTGTTAGGTTTTCTCGTCACTATGCATCCTTGGTTATCTAAGAGCCACTTAGATATGATAATGTCTCATTTTATAACACAAGATCAAAATCATATACAATATGTACACTGTACTGCTTTCACTTAAAGGATTGGAAAAATAGCCTTCATCAATTTCCATAATCGATACCTCAAGCATTTGGTGTGGCTGATACTCAAGTAACTGCTGAGAAGTGGGCTTCAAGTGATTACGTGTAGCCCAAAAATTAGCCTCAGTCAGAGAATGTGTGACGCAGCAAAAGCCCCTGCCTCGAACAGCCCACAAATATCACAAAGAATATGTATAAAACGTTACTGGAGAAAAGCACCAAAAAACAATATATACACATCAGTAACTGAGCAAGCAAGGCTTAATCCCATGAGTGAGGCAGTCACTGGGTTTTATACACACTCATCACTGAATTTAAAAGTCTGTATACTTTTATTTAATGACTACCTCTTTCCAAAAGTGACTTTAAAAGGATTATAATTAAAAAGTATACATAAAACAAGAACAGCAAAATAGAAATAGATTTTTAAACAATGTAAATGAAAGGATAAACGAATGAAATGACAATCAGGTACTGAGGTACACAGAAGCCAAAGGAAGAAAATATGAGTCTTATCTTTTTTCTTAATACATCCTCGAGAGAAAATGTCCAGCATTACTGGAAAGGACTTTTCCGTATGTGTTCTTTTTTCTTTTCTTTCCTTTTTTTTTTTTTTTTTTTTTTTTTTTTGTCTTTTTGAGCCAAGGTCTCACTATGCAGTTCAGGCCAGCCTTGAGCTCACTTTGTAGCCCAGGCTGGTCTTGAACCTGCGACAATCCTCCTGCCTCAGCCTCCTGAGTGATGGTATTACGGGCATGAGCCATCACGCCCAGCAACCATATATATTCTTATGCACAGAAAACTGAGTAGACTGCGTGCAGAGAAAGTCTAGGAATAATGGAAACATTAGTCAAGTTCATAATTTCAAGTTGGTATCAGAATCAGGATACAGAGAAATAGTTTCCAAGAGCAGCCAATATTTTTCTTTCCAATTTAATTCAACTAAATTGTCAATCAACAACTGCCTGCAGGTTTTGTGATGGTAAGGAGATGCAAAAATGAAGTTTACAACCGTGTCCTCAAAGTGACAGCAGTCAAACAGTGATACAAAACATCTTCACACACATGCAAACTTAACTGTATTATAGCCAATAAGAAAAGGTTTGGGAGCACAGAAGACAGACAGAGTGAAGCAGGAGTTTCAGGGAAGGACAGATGTGATTTCAACAGCTAGATACGATAGCGGTGGTGGAGGTGCATTTCCAGATGGAAGTAAACTATGACATAAGCACACAGGCAGGAAAGAAAGTATGCAATATGTTAGAGGAACACTGAGAAATTGGTACAATTGATAAAGATAATGAAAACAGTGAGATAATGTCGACACGTAGACTGGGACAAAATTATCCTGCTGTCCTTAAAAGCCATACCTCTTTCTAGAGATGATAGGGAATTACTAAGGGATCCAACAAAAGCTGTTTATCACGATAGCTATTCTCACTGAACACTGGAAGGACTGATGGGCAACAGACTGGAGACAGAAACCTAGGGAAGAAGCTACTATCAAACCTTAAGCAAATGGTACTGAAAGCCAGAATGAGGACACTAGAGTGGGAATGGGTAGTAAAGGAGCAACTTTGAGTTATTGCAGAGATGAAATCAATAGAACTTAATGACCTGGAGCAAAGGGACAGAAATCAATTTCAGGCTACATTTCTGGTAATCCATTCTTGACCTCTGCTATTGAGGTCAGGACTTCTTTCTCTTGGGTCCCACTGCACTCTGTCACTATGGGACCACACTTAAAATTATTTGCTGCCTGTCTAAACCATTTGAAAGAAGGGACAAGCTAATATATCTTTGTAATGCAATTTAATGAGAGTAGTTGCGTATAACTATTCTACTGAATGAATGAATGAATGAATGAATGAACATTGAATACATAATAAAGATGAGCAAGTACAAAGGATAGAAAAGAATGATCAATATGACAAGTGTATTCATTTAAATGTCATCATATGTGGGCAGCAGAAGGAATCAGGTTTGTGTTCTTCTTTACTAAAGATTTTTGAAGTTTCTCCTTGGAGGTGCAAGAGTTCAAAACTGTCTAACAAATTATATTCATAATATAATTTAATGTTACAATGTACATCGTACAGTGTAAACAATATAGTTTAATGTTACAATGATCTAAAATTATCTTGGCCAAACATATTTCCTCAATCCAGAAGTTGGAAAAAAATACCTTCTTCCTAGAAATTCTGTAGCCAGTGTTAATACAATCATGAGTTTTATGTGAAATATCTAGATGAAAAGTACTCTTAATTTCAACAGCAGAACATTTCATTTGCATTATTCATCTGTCCCACAGTGTTTGAATAACACTGAAATTTATAAATATTGAAGGACGCTCATAGAAACTGAAATCTATCTTGTTTTTGAATAAGACATTGTTATCTTTATAAAATATAATTGTTTTAAATTTGTGTTTTCCAAGTGTTCTAAATGCATTTCAACACCAGCAGCAAGTTTCAGGTCTTTCTTACTAGTTGTTACACAAATGTTCATAAAAATCATGATGACTTTTCTGATCTCTCAGTTGATTTGCCTTGAAATGTACCTAAACACTAAGGGAATGTAAGAATACTCAGGACCTACAGAAATAATATGGGATTGCAAAAATAGTAAGAGAACTGGCATCAGGATGTGGAGCTCAAACTCTTACTCTGCCATTCACTTTATCTTTGTGAGACTCAAATTTTTCTCATCTGAGAAATTATGAAAAACAGCAGCTATCTCTGAGATATTGTGAGATTGAGAGAAGATAATATGAACATAATATAATATCATATTATGATAATAATCGTAACTATAAAGCGCCTTCCATTTGGGAAGCATCAGTGTAAATGAGAAAAACTTGAGAACCAAGAAGATGACAGAGGAATCAACAGACTCAATTCGGTCCCAGGGTTGTTAAATATCTGACTCTTGTTTTAAAGATAACTTCTTATTGTCGCCTTGTGACTACTGAGTAAATGCTCTCTTGAATAAGCCAAAGTCTTTACTGTCTCATAAGGAAATCTACCACTCCCCCTAACCAAAAAGGATATATTTGAGACACATTGCTGGAGGCTCAGCATCAAGAAGGAATCAATATATAAAGACAGCTGCATCTTCTCCGTCACAGGCTGCCTGGGTGTGAATCCTGGATCTGCTTCTCACCAGCTATGTAAGTTGGAACAATTTATTTCCAATGTTTGTGACAGTTTCTCCACCTTAAAATGGAAGGAATGAATCTCTGCAGAATCGCTATTAAAGGTTAAATGAAGCCCATTTGGGGGTGTCTGCAATAGGGCTTATATTTAGTGCTCAATAAATTATTTATTAGTATACTATGAAAAACCACTTCCACTTCTAAGTCCTTCACAAATAATCAAAATTTTACCTGTAGTAACATTTTCCAATCTGCACTTTCCACCACCAGTCCTTGTACTGAGAATGTTCCGTGGAAAGAGCAGCCAGATCCAAAGCCTTTGAAAAAAATTCACTTTAGATTAGGATGTTCTTTTCTAACAGTAAGCAGTCAGAAAGATAAGTAACGAAATAATCCATATAATTAGTACCAATCAAAACATGCATTAGAAATCAGGCCGAATCATGTTTCCAGATGGCCCTTCCAATTTTCCCTAAATAATCAGTTCCAGACCAGAGGGCTAACAGCAGATGAGATGAAACACACTGATCAAAGGGAAGCAGATGCACAATATACTGTATTTTAATACACGAAATTGGTATTAAAAGACCACAGGCTTTGACTGTCTTCCTAGCATTTATCTACTTACGGTCTAATGATTCAAAATGTCTCTTAGACTTTGGTGATAGTCAAGCTTTTGGTAAGACAGGTCCAACAGCATCTCCCACTTTAAACACAGATGTAGAGAAACAGTGAAGGGTCATAACAAATGAAACTGGCTCATGAAAAAAGAGCTATCGGGTGACTGCCACCTTCAACAGGCATGATTCTAACATCTCTATCTATCAGTAATTCTAAAGGTCAAAAGCTCAAATGGAAAGAGAAGTCCTTCACTGCTTTCATACTGTACATCTCCTTATCTCATGTCTTCAATATCTTCTGGTTTATTCTTTCCACCATTTATCAAAGAGATGACAAAATAGGTATTGGGATTTTAGAAGAAACAGAAACGATTTTGAAAAAACTAATTTTGGCAAATAAGTTTTTACATAAATTCGAAGTTCAGAAGTTTGAAGCCCCTTTGACAACTTGATGAGCAAAAGTTGAAGTTATTAGTTAAATGAGCAATCTAGCTTTAAAAAAAAATACTTATTTTTTCCCTCAAAGTAGGAAACTTTTTACTCTGCAGCCAGTGTTAAAATAACCATGATATCCAATCGCTTGATTAAAGTATCACTTAGATATTCATTTCTATTATCTCAAAATGCAACCCATATTACCATCCACTTCTTAATATTAATTCTTTTCTGAAATGAATGCTGGAAGAGTCCTTTCAATTTCTATTGCAAAGTTAATTACTTTTCCCTGTGTTCCCTATCTTCTCTTGCTTCAGGGGAGATCTCTAAATATGCAAACTCCTTATAAAAGAATACTGTCACCATGCTGAGCTTCTAATGGACTTGAAAAATCAACATCTCTACTTGAAAGCTATGGAAATTAAAAACAAGCCACATACTACATTCCCATGCTTATTTTTCTTTTTCCCCTCCAGCCAGAAATAAAAATGAAAGCAAAAAATGAAGACCAAAGTATAACTTCAATTAGTATTATCTCTAGAACTATTAGGAAAATACATTTTCAATCAGCTCAACTCCATCATGCACTGTAAATCTGAACACATTAACTTTAACTACATCTTTCTAAAGATGTTTTCCAGCACACAGATCATATTTATTCTTATGTTTAATATAAAAGACCTTCTATATTTTAGGAAAAAAATGCCCTTCAAAATTCTTGTCCATATTCTGGTTTCCCAAGGTTGGATTTAGTTTATTTCAGGATGCTGATTTTGCATTTAAATATTGTCCTAAAACAAGTCTTGTGGTGGAGGAAGGAACCGTACGTTTATTCTCTCCAAGAAGGCTACAGATTTAGCTCAATGGCATAAGTGCTGCCTGGCAAATGCGAGGTTGCGAGTTTGATCCCTGATACTAAAAAAAAACAAAAAAAAACAAAAATCTAATTTTATCAAGAGAAAATACAAATTATTGGTATAGAATATAAATGGTTATTAAATTACATTTTAATGATACTTTTCCATGAGGAATCAACTTGCAATACAGAAAGATACTTGTGACAATTTCAAATGGCCCCTAAGCTCCTTTTTTTTTTTTTAAATATCTTGACAGAGCCAAGGACAGAAACCATATGATCATATCAATTGATAAAGTATTTGACAAAGTCCAACAGCCATTCATGATAAAAAAAAAAAACTTACAGAAAATTGGAATCGCTGATCTTTATTAGAATCTGATAAAAGTCATCTGTGACAATCAACAGCCAATATCACACTAACTGGACAAAAACTGAAAACTTTCACTAGTCTAACACTGAGAACAATGTGGTCCACTAGCACCATTCTGAAACATTATTAGCCAGAGTAATGAAACAAGATAAAGAGATGAAAGGACAAAGGATAGGAAAGGAAGAAATTAAATGATCATTATGTGCGCTGCGGTAGTTTCTGGAATGTTGCTATACTCATAAGAGATACTTGAGAACTACTTGTTGACTGAATTAGTTATACTGCTTCCAATCTATGTTGACAATAGCTTAAGAACTAAAAAGAAAAAAATTTTTAATAGTAAAAGATTTATAAATAAAACTTACATCTCTAGTTTTTTAAATGGTGACAGATCTATATTTCTTTAAAGTCTTCCCCAATTCTTTTAAATAAATGACAATATATTTATACTTAATACTCTTTAAATAATGTAATAAAACATATCTATATTAATAAGGTCTTAGAATGCCATTTTAAAAATAAAAATCAAGTTATTAAAGGAATCTTGGTGGATCTAACCAATATAATGTATGTGAATTTGTCCGACCACTCCAGTTTTTAAAAAGCCAACCTTTCTTAATCTCATTCAAGTTGTGACAATTTCAGGTTGATGAAATTAAAGAACATATAAAAAAGATTTTGGATTGTCAACCCACATGCTACTTCCATTTTGTCAGACTGCCAATATTGGCCCAAGAGGAAGGGCTAGGTAAGGAGAGTTATTAAAAACTCAAGGCTGGGAGCTGGGGATTTAGCTTAGCGGCATAAGCACCTGCCTTGCAAGCAGCCAGTCGTGAGTTCGATCCCTGGGAAGATAAAAACAAAAAAAGAAAAAAAAAAAAAAAAATTCAAGGAAGAAATACAATTTTCTGTGGATCAGCTTTACTTTTGCTTAACATTTAAATACTACTTCATAAGTATTCTCTATACTTATTTACAGCATTCTCTGCATTTGTGTATAAACATATACAATCATCAACCTACATGTTACTGTAGTTTTAGCAGCCAACTAGATTGAGACAGTATTAAAACCTCAAAGACAAAATTTAGCTTATTTTTATTTTCTTACAATTGAAATACCACTTCACAGTATTCTTTACATTAATCTCTAATATTTTCCATATTTATATGAGAAACTTTAAAAACTTTTTTGAAGGGGCTGGGGATTTAGCTCAGCAGCATAAGCACCTGCCTTGCAAGCAGGCAGTCGTGAGTTCGATCCCCGGTAGCGATAAAAAGAAAAAAGAAAAAAAAAGTGTAAAAAAAAAAAAACTTTTTCGAGGCCATCCAAAGTAACTAAATAAAAGCACCTCTGATTTCTTAAGCATGTTTAAAAAGTGATTTCTTTGTAGTTTTTTCATCTAAAGATGAAAAATACATATAAGCTATTTTTAAAATGCATGCTTTATGTTTGTTATATAACCGTTGCCTCCATCAGAAAATAACTTTTGGGGGGCTAGGGATTTAGCTCAGCGGCATAAGCACCTGCTTTGCATGCACATGGCTGTGAGTTCGATCCCCAGTACCGATAAAAAAAAGAAAAGAAAAGAACTTTTGTTGTGAAATCTAAAATGACATTTTAATAGAACAATGTGATAGACAAGAGCATTAGGATGTGGCCGGCCCAGGAAAGTAAGAAGGAGGTCACCAGATCTCTGTCCTACTCAGGATCCAGAGTCCCCATCGCAATACTGATACATGCGCACTTACAATTATTTATTTACAGAATAAACCAATCATCTAATAAATCAATAAATGAATTAGTGAACAAAAAAGAACATAGAGGAACAAATAGTTTGTACCTTTTGCTAAGTTGAAGCAAGACAAATTGCCTTATTGCATGGTCTATAACATAGCCAACAGGAGTAGGCACATGAAAATACTAAAGATACAATTAACAGCATTTTAATTTACTGCTGTACCTAATTTACTGCCAAATTTATAAAGGAAAAGTTGCTATAATTTTACTGTTGCAAGTTTTTAAAAGTAAGTTAAAATTAGACTTAATCTCTATTAGTACCGTAGCTGTTTTCCTTACTGTTGCAATCCAAGCTGCTGGCACAACATAGGCAATCAACAAATATTTCTGGAAAGATTACATTTTAACCTCACAGCACTACTATTTTCATTTTTAAGTATCTGTCATATACTAGAGAAAGAGAAAAAAAAGACAGAGACAGAGACAGAGAGGGTTATAATTCTGCTCAACCTACAAAATGCATTCTTTTTGGGTTCACATTATAAAATAAACATTTTTCAATTTTTATCACTTTGATTATGATTTTATAATTATGATTACTAGTGGCTACATGAAATTTTATCATATTAGTGATTATAACTCACTCTCACTGAATATTTAGGTTGTTTTCCAAGTATTTTTGCTACTGCCTCTGCAAAGACATTTTCTGAAACTAGTATTTTCTGAAATTCTTTGAGAAATGAAATTATAGAACAAATTAAATACATAATTTTATGGCTACCTGTTTTATATTATCAGAATGTTCTCCGAGTTGTTCCTCTTACAACACTTATAATAGATGACAGTGAATGACATTAGCCCCAAACAGTCAAAGCTGCTTCATTTCATATTTAGGTTGTTGAGAAAGGACATCTCTAAAGTACTGATTTACTGGCATTATCTCTAATATAAACTTTTTATCATATGGGTCATTTCCATTTTCATAAAAAGTTTCCTAAAAAATTCAGATAAGCTTTTTAAATATGAGACAATATTTTAAAATCATATACATATTTTGCCCTCCTCCTGTGTTTTACTGTTAATTTTCTTTGTGCTTACTGTATAGAAATTATATATATGAATCAGAAAATCTCTTTCCTTTGTACTTGCTTCACAACTCTAACCTAATTTATAAAATATTTTATTGTTTGCTAATTTAATTTTTTAAAGTCTTCACCAATCAATTATTTAATACAGTGTCTAAACAAAATTTTATAAGTGTCACTTAGAGAATTATAAAGATCTATTTCAAAAAGAGCCAGGAACTGTGTTTAGCATTGCTTGTTTCTAATGTACTGAGATTTTTACAATCAAAAATAAAAATATAAAATTTACAAATGGGGACTCCAGTTCTTAATAGTATTAAGCATCATTTCCTTGTTACTGAGATACACTTAACAGTCATTTTTGTTGTCTCGTTTCTATTATTCTCTGATTTCTGTTTGTTTGCTTGTTTGTTTTATGAGGCTCTGTCCTTAAAACCCTACTGAGGCACCTCAGCTCATTTCCTACAGTGTAAGAAATGTTTTTAATGTTTCTATAGTTTTTAACATATACTCTACAGCAGTGGTTCCTAATCCTTGCTAAAAATTAGCATTGCCTATGGTCTCTGAGTAACAGAATTAGCAGACATCCATTGGGGATTTTGATTCAAGAAGTCAAGCACAGATCTAGAAATCTATTATTTTCCAAGGCCCTTGGTATTAAGAAAATGAGCTCGGTTTACCACTGTAGCCTCTAACCAGCTGAGAGGAAGCGCTTCAGTGATCAAATTCTAAGTTTGCCTCACCTGATATAATTCATGCAGTTCCACTCTCTCTGCTTTATATAATGGCGTCTAAATAAAATTTCATTTAAACAAAATTATTTTGCTGCTTAAATGAAAACCTGACAGTCACTGCTCTATCTGTTTTAAGGTCAAAATTTAAAAACCCAATATATATGAAGATCTGTGAATATAGTCTCTCATATTAGCATAACATTGGGAGGTTAAAATCTAGTTCTTAGACTCTTTAGTATGTAAATCCAAAAGCGCAAGAAAGAAAACCTACATTTACTGTCTTTGGGAGTGGGCTGGTTTGGTTTACTTTGGTGCTAGAGATTGAACACAAGGGAGTCATACATGTTAAGCATATACTCCACCACTGAGCTACATACACTCTAGCCTCATTGTTTTTTTGTTTTGTTTTGTTTTTTCCCAGTGTGGTTCTTATTCTTTAACATTATGTAAATCCCAAGCTGTAGAATGTTATCTTCAAGGTGCATCTTTTAATAAAGACAGCATCATCATGACCTTCAAAATAGCATGTGACCTGTTAAGTTTCTGAACTGATCACCTGGAACACCTCCTCCTTCCAGGACTCACTCCAGCCACACTGGCCTGCTTGCTGTTCCTCACAGTCCAGTCATGCTCCAAGCTGCCTCTGCAGATAAGGTTCTGAGGCTGAAATGCTCTTTGCACACAGAACTGCATGGCTCCTGTTCTCCGTCCTCAGGTCTCTGTTTAAATGTCATCTTTTCAGTGTGGATGCCACTGACCATTCCCCAATCCATCCAAAACTGCATTCTCCTCCGTGTCATTTCTTCTTCCCTCATTTGCTTTCCTGCTATTTTGCTGTCATAGTGCGTCTCATCTCGTGACACTTTATTTTTAATTTTTGTATTTCTATTCTCACCCAACCAGAATATAATCTACAAAAAGAGAACTTTTGCTCGTATGTTCCCTTTGTGATCTCAGGACTGTAACACTGGCTCAAAAAACAAACTGGCTGAAAGAATGTCCCTTCAACAAATGAGTTAATCTTTAAAAAAACAAAAGCACTAGCTTTATGATAATCCAGTAATTAGAGATTTACTCATTTATGAAATGGATAGAATTTTAACATTTTTTAATGACAGTAGACTCTTGACTTTTACATATCGTCACATTCAAGGCTCTACTGTGTAGTAACTGAAAGTAACAATTTGTATTTACAGAAATGTGCATGGTTTCTCAGCTTTTGTTCCCTCTTTTCCATACAAGACTACTTTTCCAAATATCTCATCACAGGTAACTACCATTTTCGGTGTACCTGGCCTGGATTCTCACCTGCACTTAACTGCCACCATCTCTCAGCACATATCCAGCAGTACCTTCACGTGGGTAGCTTTTTGTAACTTCAAACTCAAAAGGTCTCTAAGCGAATAATCTAGCTTCTTTGCAAACTGACTGCCTTCTCCAATTATGCCATTTCTGTTAATAAAACCATCATTCAGGGCTGGGGATTTAGCTCAGCCTTGCAAGCAGGCAGTCATGAGTTCGATCCCCGGTACTGATAAAAAGGAAAAAAAAAAAAAAGAAAACCATCATTCTTGAAACATCCACAGGAGGCAGAGTTGACCTGTGTCCCTTTCCTTTGTCCCCAGTATCAAGTCTATTAGCAAATTCTGTCACTTTTTAAATTTTTATATCTGTTTGATGCTCCTATTTGGGAAATAAGGTCTATTTATTTCTCATTCCATATTTTGTTCATGTATTTGCCTTTTCTTTACATCTCTTTTCCTTCCTTTCCACAAAATCCTACTTATTTATGGATCATTAATAATATTATCTCTTTTAAATTTTTCTCTTTGCTAGTTGGTGATGATTTGGGTTCAGCAATTACTTCTTGGTTTCATTTATGTCAATTTTATTTCCTCAGCAAGACTGCATGGTTGGTAAAGGCTGGCTAATCACATTTTTATTGGTTCTCCAGGTAGACTGTACTGTGGTCAACACACAGAAAACACAACTAAGGAAAGTATTCTTGTTTTCCTGAATACTTAATAAGTGGATATAAAGCTTGTTCCCTGTATTAATAAGAAAATGAGGAAAATGAGACACAACAGAATTAACTTCATATGATCTAGCAAAATTCAGAGTCTGATAACTTATATTCTAGCATGTAAAAACTGAAACAAATTTAAAAAGACACATACAATATAATCTCAAATTCTTTGTCAAGCAATTACCAAGACTGACTATTGCTAAAGCTGGATGATAGTTGATTCAGGCTCTTTATATTACTTTTTCTATATTCACACCAAAAATCTTCAATCATAAAATATTAAAGGTAGGAGAGAGGGGCACATGACAAAGAAACCAGAAACAGCTATATTAGTAAACATCTAATGATTACATAGGCTGAAGAAGAATGCATCAACAATGCTAACAATTAATGTAAATAATAAACTTTAACTCAGTCTATTATGCAATATTCTTAATTATCTTGATCTCGTCCTTTAGTGGAGAACTACATAATCAATCCAGGCAAATTATCCTACAGAAACTGATAGTGGATTTACAGTGTTAGTAATTCACCAATCTTTAGTAATTCCATTTACCTATAGGGTAAGAATTAGAATATTTCAGCATTTAAATCCTCAAAGTCAGAAAAATTACAATAAAAGAAAGTAACATGAATTCACAACTTACAGTTTTAACATCATTTTCATGGTGAAAGATATATTCAAACAAAGCCTGTGAAGAAAAAAAATGACAAATATACATTTGGTTATTTTCTATGAAAGGTAATTTATTGTTTTATTAAACCCAAAGTTTGACTGAATAAAAATAATCACCATACTCTAAAATGCATGGGATTCATAAACAAAGGACCTAATTGTTACTTGTTAGAATCTTCATTTTGAAATGCTGCTATTTAAAACTGATTTCTGTTTTTATAGACTATCAACTAGAAAGCTCAGAGAATTGAATGTTTTTCTTCACATTGCATATACTATTTTATTAGAAGGAGACAAATGAAAATTTATTTTTAAAGACTAATGTTAAAAAACATTCAATCAATTTGTATATTCTACATTTGTAGTGGTTATAACTCAATAATGATGATTTAGATATGGAAAGTCTAGAAGTTCTTCAGAGATAAAGTGTAAGTGTAAAGTGGGATTTTTTTTTTTTTTTCTTTTTGGCTTAACTTCTAAAGTTGTTTCTCTTTAGGCAGCATTTATGGTAACTCTGTGACAAAAAATGCTCAGGGCTGGGGCTTTAGCTCAGCGGCATAAGTGCCTACCTTGCAGGCACCCAGTCATAAATTCAATCTCCGGTACAAAAAAAAACACAACCACAAAAAAAAAAAAAAAAAAAAATACTTGGGGTTTTTTTAACAGGGTGCTACTCAATTTAACTCATTGGAATCATTAGGGGATCCCAGACCAGGTCAACCAAATCAGACTTTAGAATGAAGGGAGATGGTGAAACCCTGGCACTATATTTTTTAAAGCCCTTGGATGTATAGCAAGGGCTGAGAACCATGATTTTTATACTTCACCCAACTTATCCAGATCAAGAAGCAGTACTACCTTATCAATAGTACTATTATTTTATATTTGCATGGAGGCTAACATTCCTGGAAGATAGCAAGTTTATTAACTGAGAAGATGTGAGGGCAACCAATAAAGAAATAAAAAAAACAGGACAAGGCCCTTCTTTAAAAAAAAAAAAAACTTTAATAATCTGTCTATGTGTTCTATTACTAAAAAAGAAAAGAAAAAGTGCAGTCCATGTACCACTGCCATGAAAAAGATGTGACAGCACCCAAGATGTCTGAGCATCACCACAGACATACATTAGGAGTCCTGATGAGGCAAGGAAGGTTGGAGCCAAAGATGGGACCATCTGAAGTTATTTCCACAACACACTAAAAAAACCACGAAATGTAGTTTATGCTAAACCTTGTACACATACCAAGTCCATCCTGTATGCATCTTAATTTAGCTGAGGGAAATGCCTCCCATAACTGCACTGCCTCATTAAAACACAGCAATGGCATTGACTAGCTAGGTGGTCACCTCAAGTAAACAGCTCATGTGAGCTCCTTTTCATACGCTATTCTCATAAAGGAAAGGGAAATAAAGCTTTACAATTCTGCTAAATGCAGTTGATTAGATTGCTGTCAAACAAGAATTTAAGAAGTCATTAGCATTAGTATGGGCTGACTGCCTCCTGCCAAGTGGCACTGCATTTTCAAATTTAAACTTCAACTCTACATGACTAGTGTCCACTTTCATTTACTACTAGAGTGTGGCATTAGAACTAAGATCGAGAATGAGCTCAGAGTCCACACAGAGTTTAGAGACTTGAACTGAAACCTGGGCTACGATTAAACCATCTGCCAGAAAACAAAGGCTCCTGTCTCTGAATTATTCCAAGCTCACCCTCACATCTTTTATACTGGAAACGCCATGGACACCTCATTTTCTTTCATTTTCTTTCGCTCCTTTAATGCATCTCTCTTCTTTTACCTTCTTCCTCTCTACCTCTAATTTTTTCTTTAAAGTGGTATTTAATCTCCAAGTAATTACAGTGATCAATGTGTTTGGCTTGCCACTGTCTGTTTTGAATACTCATTACTGAAATGCATGATTAGTTACTAATAAAGAGCATATATTTGCATTATTCTTTTTACAGCCCTAAAATAGAGCAAGGACAAAATTTTTTCTGAGAATAATCAAAACTTGAAGCTTACAAATAAACATAAACACACACAAAACTCCTTGAGATTCATTTCATAAATGTGATATTATATCCCTGCTTTCTTTGGTAAAAACTGTCTCGTTTTGTGTTGTTTTTTCGGACAGATCTCAATTTGTAGTTCAGGCTGGATGTAAACTCACCCTGTGACTCAGGCTGGCCTCAAACTCAAGAGCAATCCTCCAGTCTTAGTTTCCCTAGTGTTGGGAGTATAGGCATGCACCACCTTGCCTAGCAAAATTAGTGTTCTTTGTTAAGAGAAAAATAATTTCCTGTAATAATTTCTTATAATAAAGCATAAGTACTTTACTTCTGATTGACTTTCCTTACTTCAATATTAAAAGAATCTCTACACATTATAGCAATTGAACATTTCCATTTCAATCAATATATAGCTTTTTCTTCACAAATTTTTATTTTGCATAGTGTTATTATAAAATCATACTTCTGGGTTTTTTTTGTTTGTTTGTTTTTCTTTTTTATCGGTACCGGGGATCGAACTCACAACTGCCTGCTTGCAAGTCAGGTGCTTATGCCGCTGAGCTAAATCCCCAGCCCCTAAAATCATGCTTCTAACATCACTTTATTTAAAAACATTTTAAGTACATACCTTTGCCAATTTAGGTTTCTGGGAATATTTTGTTAAATTCAGTCTAGATAAATTTATAAAGGGTCCATCAGGACTTGTAAGCATCGAAGCCTATGAGAGAAAGGAAGATGGAATAGAAAATGTGAAGCTTTCTTTTGAAACATAAATGGAGTTTAACATGCATAGAAATTATGAAGGCAGCATGAGTGAAAAAGAATCACCTTCAAAAATTTCCCTGTAATTCTCCAGAATAACAGCAGCGAGTGATGTAATATAACAGGAAGTGACTTGGGTGACACAGGGCTATGGCAAAGTTCACAGAGCTTACCGTCCCCAGCCTGATGAACCTTCCCGAGGAGCTCGTGATGGGGCGCGCCGTGTAAGCGGTTCTGGGTGTTCTGATGGCCTGTTCCATGGTTCCCGGCCTTCCGCTCTGTGTGCTGGGCCTGAGGAAGCCTGTAATGGGTCTTCCTGCCTGAGTGATTGGCCTGTGAAGAACCCAAATTGTTATAAAACAAAGAAGATCAACTGAGGAAAATGCTCATATTGTCAATATTTAGCAGAGAGTATAAACAGAGGCACGAACCTGACAGCTTGAGTGGGCCCTCCTGTCTGATTAGTGCCAGGGAGTTTCAAAGACGTTCCTGGGCCTAGGAGATAAGAAAGACAGCAGTTGAATTCATGCATTTATTAATCTGTAAAAAAGGTCAGGTAATCTAATTTTCGCAATTGTTTTGGCCTGGTGAAAAAGATGTTAATAGCAGAAAATGTATTTTAGGGAAACGTGTTTGAGATGAATATTCAGTATGTTACTTATGTTACCACATTTAATCTTCACACTAAGTCTACAGGGGACATAGTTTTAACTTATTTAACAAAAGTTAACCAAAATAAGTAAAGATCAACTTATTAGTTGAGCTCATATTCAAATTCAAGACTAACTGGTTCCAAAGTTCAAAATGATGATTCTATATTCACAGATTAACTATTTTCCATTTGATATCCTTCCAATAAAAGATCATTCACTAACCCATATCTAGAATTTAGATATCCTGGTTCTGAAGGAGTGAAGTATTAAGGAAGAAAGACATTTTAACAGGAAACACATGTATTTTTTTCTCAACTTCCACTTCAAGTTTTAAAATGATCATTACCTTCGAAAACATACACATGACTGAGAATCTGTATCAGCTAGTAAGTTACCAGCAAGATCATCATATGTCATGGTAACCATTCAATACCATTTGTCACACCAAACTGCCAAGCTGCGGACTGGACCTCTGAACAATCCCAATGGATCGTCACAGTCCAGCATTATCACCTCATGACCTCACACCACGCATTGGGGCAAATCATGTCAGATTATAGCAAATGAGTGATGCTTTCAGATGATTATCTCACAAAAAATCCTTTTAATGCACTTCTGTTGTTGGGGTGCTTTTTGAGTTTAGAGACCCAAATGAACAATCTTCTGATGTATTCTGATGCAGTTCGAACATAATGCATTTCTATAAAAGTATTTTTAAAGGCATAATAAACCTTTTAAGGAAAACTGTATGTCAGTCTCATACCTTAAGTTAAAGAGAATATCAATGAATGGTGGAAGGACATACTTTGTATTATAAGACAGAGCAAAAACCATTTACTTAAGGTAATTTGTTAAATATATATACACGAAAAAATATATATACATGCTTCACTTATACAATGTTTGTATATTTATATAAAATTTACACATATATTCTTTCAATATGGACAGTAGTATTCCTCCTTTTAATAGCATTCCATTAACTTAACTGAAGAATCAATACTTACGTGGAACTTGAGCAATAGCATTTTCATCCAGAATCATTTCTGCAATTCCTTTCTGATCTACATCAATTTCATCTATATATACGATTTCAGTGAGTGCTCGTGCTTTTAAAATCCAAGCTGCCTACAAACCATACATAAATAAAATATACATTAAAATAGCACTAGAAAGAGTATTATATAGCTTATAGCTAGCTAACATTCATTTTTATTAGTTAATTTTTATTAAATATGTTTGCCACTTAACATATTAGGCTACTTTAAAGGGCTATGTCAAAAAACTAAAAACAGAAAACAAGATCATTATCAATCAACAGACACATTAATATATCAATTACCCAATAAATTAAAATGTGAGAATTACCTGGTAGTTTCCTAACACTCCTTTTTGAAAGTAAAAAAAGATCCTTAAAGAAATTTTTCATAGAAAATTTTGAAAACAAATTAATGAAGTATAACCCTGTGCTCTTTCAGCCTTCCTCTTCCAGGGCCAAGACCTCATGAAGCCTTCCCTGATCATCTGCTTGTCTTCTATTTATGACTCTAATCTTATGCACTTAACCATATTTGACAAATGCTATATTATTTGGGTATATATGAGCCCTCTTCTGTCCCCAAAATATATGCTTTTTTACCTTGCTAACTTTTGAATTTTCCATGATATCTATAGTTTTTGTATATAATAGGCAGCCAAGCAATGTTGGTTGACTTAACCTAAGATCAAATTGTCATGATATTAAGCAGCTAATCAACACAGATGACTGTGATCCATCCAGTCAGAAAACCTGCTAGAATATGGGGGGTGGGGAGAAAAGGTAATTTAGAAATCTATTTTGGAAAATATCAGCTTTGCTTTAGATTGAGAAAGTCAATATAAAGGTACACAAGCTTAATGTTCTCATTAAACGGATGAAATTGCTTTACAAGAAATTTTTACCTTTACGCTTCACTACAGAAAAGCAACAGAAAATGATAGGGCTCAGTGTCCAGTGGAGAAGTTCGGGAGAAGGCAGTTCTAGAAAATAGTAGCATAGATTTGACCGTACAGTTTAGAGGGAGCAGCGGGAAGGGAAATTTGAGGGGATTAGACTCAGTATACTAAGGATCTGGCTGTGAAGCTGGCAAACGGGGTGAGACAGGAAAAGATGGGGTGAGACAGGAAAAGATGAGTAATACAGGAGGTCCACAAAGTCCTCACATAAAGAACCCACGACGCATTCAGTCAGTCGATCTATATTTATTGATACCTCCTCGTTACCTACATAGCATCAGGCTAGGTTCCAAGCAGGAAACACAGCAAGATTTAAAAGTGGATCCTAATGTTCCCGAAAACCACACCTAGCGGACCAAATGACAAAGCAAAGTAGTGCGTGATGAGTGGGTGACAACTGTGTGATTGAGAAAATAAGTTTATAGAAGCTGATAAGGAGATACCCTTTTGTGAACAAAAGTAATTGAAATGCATATTTGTGCATTTTGTAAAAAGAAAATAAAAATTCCATGCTATCATCTATGAGAGAATAAAAATAGGCTGCCTTTATTACATTGGATTAAGTAATTGGCTTTTTGGCTTGTACTCTTTTGGTTGAAGTTTATTGGGTTCTTACCAGATAACTTATGGCAAAATGTTTCACATGCTATGTATGAATTTAACACAGTAATGAGTATATTATAGACTCAACTAATTTGTCTGTAAAAAGAAAATCTATTCTAATTGGAAGCACATCTGACTGTGGGAGCCACCAAAGAATAAAAACAACCTGAGGTTTTCACTCAAAAGAGATCAGGAAAGACACTAGATCTATACAGCTATTTCCAGGGAAGCCATCACTGTTTTAGACTAATAGTCTAATTTTACTTCAAAGAAGGACATAAACAACCCTGATTTATCTTAAATGGGCAGTGAATACTGCCCTGCAAATATCTGATAGCTTTAAATTTTCTTTTGTCTGGACCCTGGTGGATAGGAAGGACTGCAGCATCTTGGTGAAATAGTAAAGCTGGACACAGCCTCCTAGTTCTCTTCTTTAGAGCTACTGTGTACCAGGTCCTGAGAATGCAAAGACTTACAGTCCTAGTTCTGACAAAAAAGAATTTCAGCGTAATGGGGGGGGGGGGGGTCCTAATAGTAAAAATAACTTGGTGTGGTACTCTCACCTGTAATACTAGCTACTTAGGAGGGTAAGGCAGGAGAGTAGCAAGTTCCAGGCCAGCCTGGGCAACTTAACAAGACCCTAAAACTCAAAAAGGGGAAGTAGCTCAGCGGTACAGCATTTTCCCCCTGCATGCATAAAGTCCTGGATTCAATCCCCAGTACTCAAAAAAAAGAAAAGTGCATTATGGGAAGAAAGAGGAAAGGTAGCCAGCTACCGGTTAGTGGAAAAAAGAACAGAAAAACACATTTTGGCTCTGTGGCCATGTCAAGTGCCCAGTAAGGCAAAGGCAGGCTAGCTCCAGAGCTCGTGGTTCTTGGAAACTCCTCAAGAGTTTAAAATGGTTGAAGAACACGGTTAACTAAGGAAGCCATCAGAGGGCTGGGCTAGAGAAAATCGCAGAGACCAGATGATAAATTTGGTATGCCACAGCGATGTATAAGGGTTTTATCCTGACAATGAGGAGCTAATGAAGCTTCAGAACTACTATCTAGAATCTTAGTTAAACCAACTTTTTAAAAATATGGTCTTACAACTAGGTATCATTTATATATTTTATTATTAATCATCCATGCATGTATTTTACTTTTAACTATAGTCCAATCAATCACACTTCTTGAATTCTTGCTCCCTCTTAAATGTTGAGGAGGGGCAAATTTTTACATATTAAGCTAAGCAAAACATAGGAAAGTGAATCCACTGTCCCTTCCTAGCAAGGTGAATAAATATTTATAAGAAGTCAAACAGGAACATTTTTAAAAATTCTGTAAGAATCTCCTTTTTTCAAAAAGGTAAATAGATTTATATTTGTTTTGATTTTTAAAATCTAATTCTTAAGAAATGGGGATAATGATGTGAATTTTTGGTATTTGAGATTTGCAATAAGCTTGATATGGCAGTGCACACCTGTAATCCCAGCTACTTGGGATGGCAAGTTCCAGGTCAGCCTGGCAATTAAAGACCCTGTCTCAAAACAAAATTTAAAAAGGCTGGGTTCAAGCCTTCGTATCACACACACACAGAAATATGTAATAAGTTATACTCAAATCATTATGCAATTTAAAATTTTATCAGAGTCTCAGAAAAATTAGTATTTCTGATTTTTCTTCTATCCAAACAAAAAGTGACCTTGAAAGTCATGCCACTGCTAGATTACACATCAGGCTATATTCACAGAATGATGCCTGGCAATGTGAACAATTCTTGAGATTTTAATGAAAACAACAGATGGGGCTTTGGTTTTAAAATATATTTTTTTAAATTTTGGAAATGAGCCAACTAGGTTTTACAGACCAAAATCTTCTGCTTGTTTTTTTTTTAAACATAATTAGAGTACACACAGTAATCTCAAATTGTCCCTTGAATATAATTGTCTTCCAGGCATAGTGGTGCACACTTGTAATCTCAGTACTCAGGAGGCAGAGGCAAGAGGATCACTACGAGTTCAAGGCCAGCCTATACTATATAGCAAGCCTTGTCCCAACCTCCCCCTAATAAATAAATCGTTTTCTCAGGCATCTTTATCTTAATAAATGGTAGAATCACACAATTTTAAAATAAATAGTTATTTATGTAAGTGTATTTGAGTAGTTTTGTATTGAAGTACCTCCAAAGTTGAAAAAATAAGAGAAAACACATCTATTCACACAATTATAACCACTGTGTCAACTATTTTTTATATCTGTGAAACATACTCTCATCTTATTCATCTACTGAGTTAAATTTCTGGATGTTCCTCTTCAGGCAAATACCTGCCAGTTAACATCATGAAAATACTAACTCACTTGTTTTAAGTTTTGTGAAATTAATCCATTTTTAGTTATAAACATATGAAGGGGTAAAGATTTTACTGGCTGGGCAAAACCTGTTAAATTATCCTGTTCATTCCTACTGCAAGGCCAGTAGTTTAAGATATATAAGAAATAATTTGATAGACTACTTATTATTAAATTAATAATAATTTGATAATTAATATTATTTATTAATAACCCCCAAATAGTCTGTCTGATCTGACTCAGACATCATAAAAATCAGTACAAATATTTTATATTTTGATTACTCTGCAAAAATGAAAATTTAAGTATAAGATTTTGAATTGCTATTAAAATGCTTCATGTTTTCAAAGAAAAGAAGACAACATTGTAAATGAGTGAGCACAGAAGAATCCACCCAGTCTGGTACCCATGTAGGTCTTTATCCACTATAAATCTACAAAACAGGACAGAAAAGTAATGCTGAAGATGTTCGTGAAACCTCTGCACTTGTTTGATGAAACTTTTAAAGTTTCAAAGTAAGCGCCATTTACAGCTTTCCAACCATACCTATGACACAAATTACTGGTATTTTAATTGAATTTTAATTAAAACCTTCCAAAACTACTGAGAACAAGAATGTACATTTATAATTTACATCCTTCTTGAGTGACCCGTACATGCCATTCAAAAAATAAGTTTTGCCCTATAATTGTTTGTAAATCAAGATTACAACCCTTCAAAAGACAAGTATCACCCTTTTAAAGAACAGAAGGCCACATTTTAGTCCCCTTACATTTACAGGCTTCCATTAGAGTATTTTGTAAGTTGTTTTCTATCCTAAAAGGTTTCATCATTTACTCATATGCATTTCATGTGAGGTTCAAATCTTTCATCTGCCTACAGGACACTGTTCATGTTCTAACTCACTTGGCAGGGCAAACACCCGGCAACACTTAAACTCTCTAATTGTTACTCTGTGCCTCCTTTTTCCTTGTTCCCAGACCTTCCTAGCTAAAAGCTCCACTGGCCAGGGTCCCCCTAACCAGACTCCTCTCTCCCAGGGCTTCCTCCTGCCTCAGTCTATTGTGTCTGATCCAGTTAGCAGATCGCTGACCAAGTGTCACCCATAAACAAGTTGGTTTGGCAGAGTGGCAGTCTGGCCAGTGTCCCTTCCTTCTTTCCTCATTGTGGCAAGTTCTTCATTCTTCAAGCTGACAGATCAATTAAAACCAAGACCTTCCCAGCACAGTTATGCCCTCCTACTCAAGACCTACTGTGCCATCCATCACAGTCTTTCCAGACACTTGTGGCTCTGCTGATTCCCCAGCTCCCTTCCTAAGCCCACAGTTTTCTTCAGCTCCTTCATTCTGATCCTTCAGATCATTCTCATTCCTTTCCATTTAAGCGCCAGGTCTTAGAACATTAGTTCTACAAGGTTATCCATAATCACTAAAGCACTAAAAATATAGTTATTGACAGAAAAGCGTACATATGACTAATTTTCTAACAAGACTAATTGTGCAGCAAATTTTCTAATCTATAGCAAAAACTAAGCAGCTGAAGTAATAACTACAGCATTTTCTAGACTAAAAGGTTGAAACTCAACCTTTACCTGAGACACTGGAAAATCAGGAGCTGGTTCCTGGAAAGCATTAAGAAGCCAGTAAGCATGTTTAAGAAATGTAACTTCTAAAATGAAAGGTTTTAATGATGAACCAAGTATCTGTACATGAATTCTAACTCATTCACTAAAACTCCAGTTAACTTTAATCTTTCTACCAGTCTCAAGAGTTCTGTAAAACTGACACAGAAGGCTAAATTGCCTTTGATCAGAAAATTCTAATTAATCTAACCTCATTCAGAGCATAAAGAGGAGGCATCTTTATTTGTTCACTGAAGATACAGTATTTCAGAATTTATGACTAATTATACCAAAGAAATGCTGCTTTCAAAGGTAAGCTCATGACATATAAAACACTCAAATCTTAATCACTTAGGGGACACAATGAAAATTCAAATAACATAAACCTACTTTCTGCAGAAACATAATAGAATTAGGGGCTGGTAATTCAAACTGTAATATCTGCTGAGAAATTTTTATGAACATACTGCAAAATATACAGTTATGTCAGGTGTGATAAATTCAGTACCTGAGATTTTTATATCTAAATTAAATGGAACCTACTCACGAAAGCGATCAAACTTACAATAAATTTATTTATAAAATATCTACACTTACACATCTAGGCAAAGCTTCTACTGAGCATTTAATCATGTTTTTATTGGACAAATTACTACAAAATAGAAAAAGAGGGCCCCCGAATGCTCTTTAGTAATATATTATCTGTATCAGCCCTGTGTGAACCATGGTCATCATGAGGATATATGACACATGACAGGAATTTGAAAGCAAAAGACAACATTAGGCTAGAAAGTGAGAACCTCAAAGAATGGTTTAGGGAAAATGCAACACTGCACTGAAGACAAAATAGAACTAAAGAATACAGTAATTGGAGATATTATTAAAAAAGGATCTGGAAGAAGGATGGATTTCTTAAACACAACCCATGTCTAGGAAAACACAGATACAGGGAGTGAGATGGGAGATGAAAGAAGTGACCCTTCCTACTCTTTCTGTGTCCAGTTCTAAACATTGGTTCATTATCTTATCTGAATGTCACATAAACCTCTGCAGGAAGCAACTGGGTATTATTATCCATTTTACAGATAAGAAAACAAATTCAGAGATGTCAAGTGATTTGGTCAAGACCACACAAATGGTTGTGAGAAGCAAGAGCTCTCTTTTGGTCAGGCTCTCTAAGAGGTTCAGACAAACAAAAAGAGCATGAGTTGGAAATAATAAGGCAGGACCGAAGGGTAAAGTTCAGAGAGATACAACATAAGTATAATCAAAATGGGGCAAAGAGTTTATCAGGGGTCATTATAGACCGTGCTTGAAGAAGAAAAGAGAACAGCTAAAGGAGACAAAAAACAAATGATGCTAAACAAAAGCTAGGCGCTTGTTATTCTGCAAGTGGCAGAGAGATTCCTCCAGTGACCCAAACTGAAACCAGCAGTTGAGCCTCACAGGATTTGATCCTCAGATGAAAGGCTTTGTGATCACTGTCGTGTACTCCTGCCCCTCAGGAATATATCTATGACTGCAAGTGAAGAGCATGTAGAGAGCTAATGAGGAAAACATGAGAGGCCTAGAGAATGGCGAGATGTGGAGACAGCTGAGCTGAACAGACAAGGCCTAAAAGGGAGTGAGGCCGGAAACACATTAATTTCACAACACGCTCAGAGAGTCAGACATCCCAGGGGCCAAAAACATTCTGTGGGGAGAAATGCATATAAATAAACGACAATACAATGCATTAGATGTTATATGCACATTATGGAAAAAACAGAACAAAAAGCAGAAGACATGGGCATTAAGGGAGTAAGTAAAAGAGATTATTCTAGACATTATCAAGTGCCAGTGATTTATGAATTGCATTCAGTGTCATTTCCCCATTTTGTCACTGGACAGTTCCCTCACATGTGACTTCCAATGGGATGACCTTTGCTTTGTCTTCAGGGAGCTACTCAAGGCAGGACTTTGAAAGCTCAGGCACCCTTCACTACCCCCTCAAATTAAACCAATAAAGCTACTACCTGGAACTCTTTTAAGGCCTAACAATAAAACCTTGACTTTTAAACAATACTTTATGTGTTCAATCTCTAACATATAAAAAAAAGAGTACTTCAAAACCTTCATATATACTGGCGTAATCAAGCGTAAGGTTAATAGACAAGCACCAAACATCAATCCCCTTTTTTAGAATTCAGAACTGACTCCCAGTGACGGCAAACCAACCTGAAACTTCCCTCCAAATCTCCTTCAAGTGGGCAAGTGGACCTGTGAAGTAGACCGATGGCCACTGGCCTGGAACCAGCAAACACTCATTAGCATCAACCTCAACTCACATTTACTTCCTCCCTCCCTCCCAATGGTACAGTTTTCTCTTAGGCTGGTATTACTTCAGAGAATTAAATCTCCAGATAGTTCTGAATGCAGCTTCTTAATTGCTACCAATATTTACTGCAGCTAATGAGTCTACCCAGCTTTACTCCAAACTCCGCTGAGTCGTTACTCAGAATTTAAGAATAAAAGGAAGGAAGAAATCTGTAAGATAACACAGAAACGGATTGATTTCAGGAGATTAGGGAGATCAAATGACCAAGAAGCCAAGTGGGAATGTGATCTACGTAATTTACCAGGAATAAAAGGTCACAAAATGAATGCCTCAGTATGCATAGAATCGAATGATTAAGTCGAGGTAAGTCTCCATGGTCCCAAAGAGGAAACACATTAGATAATTGTACAGAGATTTTTTTTTGGCTTGGATCACCACATTGTTGTCTCGACTAACTACTAACATACAGCTAGCTCTTTGGGGAGAACTGGTTTCATATCTCTTGTCTAAGCCCCGCAGTTTCCAGCCTTTTGTTCATCTTCAAATTATTTACAATAATAGCGCTGGGCTCTGTAACATTTCTCATTATAAGCAGAGGTCAGGGGAGTGGATTAGAAAAAGCTCTGACATGTAGGTAATGCTCCCACTTTTAATAATCTGAAAAATCTACTAAAAACCTCATATGAAATTATATTTTCTTTTAAACCACAACTCCCATAGCCTGAAAAATTACCATGTTGTCTGAAATGTTTAATTACAATGAAGCAAAAAAAATCAGGACTGGTTCTAAAGCCCCGAATCTGACATATGGAATACAAAGAACAATAATCAGATTAAGCAACTAATCAGGATGATCAGCACGAACTGCAGAAGCAAGCATTCCTTCGAGGTCATATTGCTCTGTGGAGACTGATTCGTAATTCCTGTCTTTTCTATCTAATAGGGTTGGGGCACAATTTAAATAACACTTTGAAAAAAAAAAGGCAATACTTCTCTTTGAATTGGTTATTCTTAATATACATTATTTTATTTAAAAAGGGAAACTATGAAATAAATTAACTTACCATCCTCTTTATTCTTAACAGATCTAAACTTCAATACCCTTCTGGTTTTGGGACCTGGTTCTCCGGACCTCCATATTTTGTATCCATTCTTCAAGAACTTTTACCCATCAAAAAGCATCCTATTAGTATGTTCAACCTATCCTTGAGTGCATTTGCAGTCAAAGAAAAATACGTTGCTCTAAGAAAATATGCTATTCCACAGTAGTGTTATCATACCTCCCTGGCTTGCCTGACTACCTGGACTTTGGCAAGAACCAAAAAGAAATTAAACTCAATGTCCTAGTAGACACCACAAGGCAATAATTAGAGATTTTTGATGATAGTATGCCAAAATGGTATCCCTTAAAGGGGAAATAAAAGCAGGTGAAGTAGTCTTAGAGACAGGTTTCATCGAGTAGGCTGATGTAGCAGGGCCAAAATGTTTTCTTTTTGAAGCTCTATAACCCAGTTTACAGGAAGATTAACAAATAACAAATCACTTTACTAAGGTTCATATCTTTCATCTAAGCCAGTGGTTTTCAGCCTTTGCTGCAATATCAAGGGGAAAAATATTGTTATTAAGAACAAAAATTATCACTTGTTTTGGAGAGGGGAAAAAAAAACAAAAGCAGAAATGAACCTATGTTGCACCCAAAAGAAATATTTTAATTTCTTTGCTCTTCCGTATATCTAAGCTTCAAAGCAACTCACTGATACTGAAATCAGATTTTTGGCACAGAAATATTTCGAACAGTTGAAAAGGGAAAGTAACGAAAATGTGGAAAGTCAGTAAATAGGCCCTGAGGTCAAAGAAGCAGGGGAAGATAAACAGCTAACTGTGGGTCTAAGAACTACCCACTCCACTCTAATCACACTTCTGTTAACTTTTCATAGATTATGAATCTTCTTCTCATTTAATTCTCTCCACTGAAACAATAAAAGAACCATAGTAAATACCAGAGACCATAACTACTATTAGAAACACTCTCCCAGCCTAGCCAAGTATGGTGGCACATACCTTTAATCCTAGCACCGTGGGAGGCTAAGGCAGGAGGATCACATGTATAAGCCTGGCCAGGGCAACTTAGTGACTTGATGGAAAGCAGCTCAGTGTCAAGGCCTTGGTTTCAAAGCCTAGTACTGTGTGGTATGAGTGAAGGATCTTCTGGAGATACCCAGGCAGAATTTTCTAAACAGACTTTTCAAAACTGACTCTCCAAACAAGAAATGAACTAGAATGTCCATAATGTAATTATACTTATTTGAAAGGCAAATGTACATTTAAGAATGTAAGACAGAATTAAAGTCTGGTGTTAATAACTAAGGATGGGAAGAGGAGAAAAAAAGATCATTAGGCAGCTAGAATGAGCTCCATAAACTAGCATATATGAATAACTCCATCAAAATGCATATATGAATAAGTAATATACTCATAACATTAACACTCTAATATATATTTTGTTTTCATTAAGAAAAAGGCAGGATTTCTTGAAGCTTAGGAAAAATCATACTAGGAAGTATTTTCAACATGAAATCAGGTGGGTAAAAAATACATAAACTGGTGCTAACAGTTGATAGCAGAACACCATTTAATGCTGGATCAAGGAATAACTAAGATAAGCAACTCCTATTAACTTTTCAAGAGCTTCATCCAGGTACCAAAAGCCTGCTTTGATAAGATTACTTTAAATTAAAAGTCTGTTCTTGGTCAAATGATACTCATTATCCTGGCAATGCATGTAATTCACCCACAAATAAGCTATTTTAACAAAACAAAAACATTAGAAAGGAAAAAGAATATTATAAATTTCTTCCAGATCTGGTACTGATTCTCTTAGTCCTACTCTGATATTTATCCAAGTCAAACATAGCAATCCCTGTTCATACCAATAAAACAGTAACAATGCATAACATTTCTATAGTCTTAGAAATTACATGTTACATTGTTAAGTATTATTTCAAATCTACAAGAAATAGGACAATGAAATAAACCAAGACCTAATAAGCTATATTGTCATAATGGTGTTAACGTATTAAAAACGTATTAATGGTTATCAATGTCAATAACAGCATTTCTCAATATGCTGTTGTATCTTGTAATTTTCATCATCATCATCTTCAGCATCATACAGCCACCAAACAAACCTAGTAAGTCTCGATCTTTCAAGAAAGGCATTAAGCTCTAGTAGATGCTGTCAAGAGGCCTCACAAAAGGACCCAAAGTTGTAATATAATATAAAAGGTTTTCAACAAGAAAATGTTTCCCTATTTTTTCTAGATAAAAGAAAAAGAGCTAAGATCTCTTCTGTTATCCCTTTTAGCCATAAATAAAATGTCGTTTTACCTATTAACTTCTCAAGGCAGTCTCTCTGCAAGATAAGAGATACTTGTCCTCCCGTCTCTATAAAATAACAGTCAGGGGTCCAATAAGTTGCAGAACTACTGACTTAGTTAAAATTAGGTAGAGTTTTCTGCTGTGGGACTTCCAAGAAGCTTTAATTCAAGTATATGGGTATGTCAAAATTACTTAACACAATCTAAAATCTTGAAATAGGCACAAATATATTGTGCAAAGTTACGAAAACTGGGTCACATACATGAGCCAAGGAAGCAGCACAGTGTACAGCTTACTAGTTTTGTATTTTAGTACTTTGTGCTACAGTCCGCATTTGTAAAACCAGGGAAACTAGTACCAGCTCCTAAAACGGTTGAGGATTAGATAAGAACACAATAAAATGCTCTGAACCAAGCTCTTAGCTATTATTTTTGTTAATTACCTTGCATAGTTATTCTCAGCATTAGAAATACTATATGTAGCTTACAAAAACGATGTCTGACAAGTAGTAAACATTTGTCATTGGAATAATCACGTAAAAATGATCACAATACCTAGCACAAATGAAATCTCAATTTACAAGTGCAGTAGTGAATGTAACTATAGAATAAAGATTATAGGGTCTTTATTAAACATTAACAAAAATACTGCTGCTGTGCCTGCAAGAACATTCCCCGGTGTAAAAGTATCTCCCCAAGCTAGTAAGAAAAAAAATCAGACCCTAACCCTGGGGGAGAGAGGAAAACCCATGGTCAAATAAGTTCCAAACTATTAGGCTAATCAAAATGATGTTTCTTTTCTTTGGAACTATTCAGAACCTTTAGCATTCATCTTGAATCTCTAAGGAGGGAATATACATTTCCCAAATGCATTTTAAGAAAACTTTCTTGCACTGAGCAACTCTTGGGATGAGTGTTCTGTGAACACTGAGTGGAACTAACCTAACTCAATAGAAAAATACGTAACGTTCTTATAGATCATTGTTTCTTAAGCAATGTCTAGCACATCAAAGGTCCTAACAAACTTCTGTCATTACAAATACCAACATTTTCTCACAGTTCCAAAGATAGTTGACTGTGAATTTTTTTAAGCAGCATCCAAGTGATTACTGTGCCAAGAAACAACCTTGGAAAAATGTTTGTCTACAAGAACATAGTCCTATTAATTAAGGTGAACTAGCACAAACAGAACCTAGATTAGCTTTACCATTAATATGGCTTGCTCGGCAGAAATCAACAGGTTCTCACCTACCCATGTGCTGGAATGTAAAACAGAGCCCAGTAAATGCCTTCACAGTCAGACTTTTACTTTATAACTCCCCTCAATTTTCCTTTTCGGCCAACATCTCCAATGCTACACTACTAGAGGAAAAAAACAGGAAACTACAACTGTCTGTATTCTGTATCTACTAGCAGCACTGAAAGACTGCACAGCTTTCTACTATTCTCTTTGTGAGAGAGAGAGTGTGTGTGTGTGCCTGTTGCAGGAGATACCATCCATATTCAAGTTATCCCTCTCTCACTGTTTATTGGTCATTTCATTCATTATAAACAAATAATGTAGGTTCCTTTTAAAAATTTTTATTAGTACATGTTTGCAGTACATAATGATTACATTCTCTGAGGAGATTGGTACATGCACATAACACATTTCAATTTCATTCATTTTTTCCCTCTCCCTCTGTCCACCCCTTTTTATTTTTCCACACCAGATTCATTTATTTTTTATAAGGCCTTATAAGTAATTATCATAAATATAGATTGAAAACTAAACGAATAGGCTAAAGAACTTATAAAACATGTAAAGTGATTGTGCTAAATTAAGTTACACTTTTAGATACATTGTAATCCAGGATGGACAATGTATATATGTAAGTTCCCTTTTAATCAATGTCACTATTCCTTCTTTTGGGGAAACTTCGGGTCCCATCCCTCCCTTCTATGATCAGTTTCCCTTGCCTAGGTAATTTATTAAATAGCGCGTGCATCCTTTCCTATCATACATTCTCACTCCTCTGTGTTGCATATGTTTCGAACTAAACTCCGCCCACAATCAAAAGCTCCTTCATTCTTGGAATCTCTGAAATGGGAAGATCATACATTTGAGCCAAACGAAAAGGCAGCTATATAAAGGAATGGAGAGTCATAGGCCTTTGTTTACGTGTAATTGTTTTAAAAGCAATTAACAAAAAGAACTTGAACTCATCCAGTCTAAAGTATAAGCGAATTATTAAACTTCCTAACCACGCTACAACTTAGGGCCCTAACTCTGGGATACTACAGGAAAAGGGATGCTGAAGTTTGCATAGCGAGCAGTCAAGGTACAGAACGCAGAGAATAGAGACACGCCAGCCACGGTTCGAAGGGGTCTCGCTCCACGCGTGTCGCGTCGGCGGACCGTACTGTGAGTCTAGCCTTGAGCCTTCCTCCCAGACTCCCCTCCCAGGAGCCAGGGATCCCCCAAAGCCCTGGGCCTCAATGCCAAGATCCATAGGCTGACGGGGGCCAGGCGGTACCTGATCATAAGGGGATTTCTCCAGCATCTGCGTGCACAGTTCAGCACAGAGCTGGAACTTCCTGCGCCTAAAATAGCTCCAGGCCAGGAGCAGCGGCTCCATCTCCGAGCCCATCTCGGCCCAAGAAGTCCAGCGAAGGAACAAGGTCCCGCCCCTGGAGGGCAGTGGGCGTGGACGGGAGCGGGTGGCGTCAGGCTCTCCCCGGCAACGCGCGGCGGCTGGGCCTCACGCGAGGGGTGCCCGCAGCGCGCCTGAGAACAAGAAAATGAAGACTACCGCGAGCGGAACTCAGCCTTAGAGTTTGCCCAAACTTGCTGCAAAACAAATTGCGTACTTTTAAAGACTACAGACCTCATTAATTTCGAAAAGTAAGATGCCCATCGCTTAAAAAAAAAAGGTAATGATTTAGACACCTCGCCTGGGGTCCTCCACCCTCCTGGGAGGTTTAGTTGCCTAGCAACAGCCGCTCTTTCCTCTCCAGCGGCTGGAGTGGGAGGGGAGTAGGGAAAATTAGAACCTCTGTGGCAGCTCTCTCTATTCTCCTTTGCTCATTCCTACCTGTGTCACCGTTCTAACTCTAGAAACAAAAATGTGGAAAGTTTTTCCAATACTGCCCTGCCCATCGTTAAACCCAAAGCCCTAAATCCTGAAACTCTCTAGTCTGTGTCTTCAGTTCCTAACCTCCGAATCTCAGTGTTCGAATTGCAATGGGGTTTAGAGATTGCTTGATCCGATCAACTCATTTTACTAATGAGAAACTGAGATAGGATCAGAGGAGTCAAAATATTTACCCAAAGTCCTAAGCAGTTAGACAGCTGGGACTGTAATCTGGGTGACCATAAGTAAGGGATTCTGACATTTTCCCCAAGTCGGTAATGTGTGCAGAAAATAAGAGCTCTTGAAACACTCCATCCTACCTCGGGCCCTGCACCCGAGATTTCGAGATTTCTTCAGGCACACTTCTGACTTGCCCGTGGCAATTTA
Source organism: Cavia porcellus (assembly GCF_034190915.1). Lineage (NCBI taxonomy): Eukaryota > Metazoa > Chordata > Mammalia > Rodentia > Caviidae > Cavia > Cavia porcellus. Next base: position 14,699,605 of record NW_026947514.1, read on the forward strand.
CAAACAAGCAGTGGTTGTGAAGACAGAAATGTGATCGTGATAAATCAGGTTAGGCTTCATGGTGGATAAGAAATCTTTTTCCTCACCTTCTTCCTACCATAGTGTGAGGGACAGGAGAGGGAAAAAAAACCCAATACTTCAAAACTGTAGGTTCAAACATAAATCTTTATGTAAAAAGGAACTGACAACACTCTTAGCAAAGAGAAATCATTTGCAATTTTCTCAAACAACTAAGGAACCATAATGCTGACATCATATGTAATCAAGATAAATTTTATAGGTATCAATTTAGGAATTTAAGTTTCTAAACTACAAAATGGATTGTAAATTTTTTCTTTACGAAGCAATCCTTTTTAGAATTTTTAAGTCTTGAAAGTGAATAATTATCAAGGCAATGATTGCTACAATTATGTTTACTACAATTGGTCCACTATGTTTCCCTGGAAATGATTTTAGAGATATAATTTGTCAAAAGGTCCTAATGCAGTTGTTAGTTAAAGTCAGGTTTTTATGAATGTGTAAGCTGGAAGTTGACAATTTAGCTCAATGTTTACAAGGGCTTTTAGTTTTCTGAAACGATGTAAGCAAATTCCTATGAGATTCTCCACCCTGGCTCCGTATTAGACTGATTAAACTTTGTATTTTAGAATAATTTGAGATTTACAAAGAAGTTGTATAGATAATACCAAATTACCATGTAATCCTCACCTTATTTTCCCTATTGTTAACATCTTACATTACCTTAGTGTATTTGTCATCACTAAGGAACCAGCACTGATACAGTACTATTATGCTACAGTTTATTTGAATTTAAGTGTTTTTCTTCTAATATATTTTTTCTATTCCAGGATGTCACTTAGGGTACCATAATTACAATTTAATCATATCTCCTTTGCCTCCTCTGCTTCATGACAGGTTTTCAAGTGTTTCTTCGTTTAATGACCTGTGGGTTTTGAAGTGTTACAGATTTGCTGGTTAGAATGGAGAATCAACGTGATTGGCATTAGGATCCTCCTGAAAGATTGGTGGAGCATGTTTCTGAGTGGGCCATGGAGTATGGACTTGAGTTCTATATTTGGTCCTTCCGCCCTTCCTCTGTGGCACTGTTTTTTCCTTCTTACTAACTACCATGACCTAAATAACTTTTCTCTACCATGTCCTTCTGCCATGATATTTCTGCCTTGAAGCCAGCCCACCATGGATTGAATCCCTGGAACCCATAAGCCAAATTAACCTCTCTCCCTTTAAGTTGTGAAGTTTGGGAATCGTGCCTCAGTAATGAGAAAACTGACTGATACAGAAAATTGATGCCCAGAATGGAGCCATTGCTATGATTTTACATAATCATTTGCTTTAGAAGCCTTTGAAACTGGTTTGTGAGAGGAATTTGGAAAACTTTGAAGATGAAGGATAGAGAAGCCCTAGAATGCTGTAAAAAATTGATGGCTGATTCTGGTGGAGGTCAGAAGACTATAATCCCAATATAAATGTGGACAGTAAAGGCCAGTTCAGGAGGTTTCAGTTGGGAACAAGGAATTCAATGGCAGTTGGACTAAAGGCAAAGTGTGTTCCACTCTGTAAAAAAAGTATTACCTACAGTTTGCCATGTTCTGAGACTTTGTGGGAGACTGAGGTTAAGGATGATGGATTAATTGATCTGATAGGGTAAACTCAAAGGTAGCCCAGAAAAATTCACCTTCTAATACTCCTAACTCATCCAGAGTAGCTGCCAATTTTCTATCTCTATCTCTCTCTCTCTCCCACTTCTTTTTCTCATACCTTCAAATAGTATTCTTTTAAAATTTAAAGAAGGTAACCCAACATTCAGGCTGTGGCATATGTACTATAGCTGGCTGCTTTTAACCAGATTTACAGTTAGATTTAAGGACAAAAATCAGAATAGGAAATTTCAAAACACTTAATTTTGACCCAAAAAGAACCATTGTTGGGGCCAAAAGAGGTATGGCTACTAAAGAGATTAGCATCATTACAATGAAACCAAGTGCTTTTGTACAGGGACTAGAAGAGAGATGACTTGAGGACATCTCAAGAATCAGCAAGATCCCACTTTTTGCAGCTCAAAGGTACAAAAGTACACATTTTATATTTGAAAAAGGAGCCTATGGGTCCCTGCTTGAGAAAGACCATTCAGGAAGTTAGATCCCAGGATTCATTTTACCATGTTCGGCCATCCAGCATTCAGAGTGGGTGGCTGGTATGATCCAAGGGGTCCCAGCTACTGCCCACTCTAGTGGCAGACCTTGGTATCATCCATATAATGCTGATTTTAACAGCTTATAGCATACAAGTATTGGAGAGTAAGGGAGAGTCCATCCTAGAAGGTCAGACAAGGAATCTCTAAGAGGGTAATGCATGAAGCTGTGGAAATGAAGCCAAAAGTACAGGGGAGACCTGAGGAATTTGGAGATACCAGGGACCTGAAATGTCTGCCAAGTAAAGCTGTGGGCCGCAAGCAGAATGAGCCCAAAAGAAAGGCTGTGTAATGACAACTAGCAAGGCCATAGGAGTGTGGCTGTCCAAGCCATCTGAAACTCATTATCTCACCCTGAATATCAGAGACATAACTTAATGTTTGACCTTGGATTTCAGTCCTTGCTTTGGTCTCATTCTTCTCTATCTCTCTGTTCCTCAGTTTTGGAATTGGAATATTTACCCTGGACAATTATGTCTTGGTATTATATAACTTAGTTTTGGGGGGTTGTTTTGTTTTATCTCTTTGAGACAGGGTCTTGCTATGCAATTCAGATTGTCCTTGAGGCACTTTGTGCCCTACATTTGTCTCAAACTTGCAATGATCCTCCTGCCTCAGCCTCCCAAGTGCTGAGATTATAGGAATGCACCACTGTGCCCAGCTGTTATGTAACTTAGTTTTGAGTTTTACAAGGGTTCACAGATAATGATTTGCCTTGAATCTCTTGATAGACTTGGACTTAGACTTTTTTTGGGTTTTTTTTGGTCTTTTTGAGACAGGATTTTACAATGCAGTTCAGGCAGGCCTTGAATTCACAGTAACCCTCCTGCATCAGCCTCCAAAATTCTGGGATTACAGATATGTGCCACCATGCCTGAATATGGACTTAGACTTTGCAGAAATGCTGGAACTGTATTTGCAGAAATGCTGTGTTCAGAGTTTGAGGATGAGCATATTGCATTTCCAGTTGTATTGTGTTAGGGAGAATTACTAACTTTTTATGGACTTTATTTGGAGATTAAGCATGGCTTAATGAGATGTGTTTTCTTAGCAAGTTGAGAGGAGATGGTATGTGGTAGTTAGGGTAGAATGTCAGTTTGACTTTAGGATCCCCTTGAAGAAGCACATTTCTTTTTTTTTTTTTTTTTTTTTTTTTTTTTTTTGTCTTTTTTCATTTTTTATCAGTACCAGGGATCGAACTCATGACCGCCTGCTTGCAAGGCAGGTGCTTATGCCGCTGAGCTAAATCCCCAGCCCTGAAGGAATACATTTCTAAGTGTATCTTGGTTGGTCAAGGAGACATGGCCTCATAGTGTCCCTTCATCTCTGGCTTTGTTCTCTTCCCAGCTGCCATAGACTGAGCATCTTTGCTTCTCCAAACCCTTCTGCCATGATGTTCTGGCTTTGGAGCCAGCTGGCCATGCTCTGAATTCTCTGAAATTGAGAGCCAAATCAAACCCCTCCTTTACATTGTGAATATTCAGTGTTGTGTCTTAGCAATGAGAAAACTGATTAAAATAGATGGTCGGGTATTTTGCAGAACATTTGGAGAGGGAAAGCAAAGTGGATCAAAGTGTGACATTTATATGTACAAATTCCCCATGATTAATGTATTTATTATAACAAACATATACTAAGAAAAAATACAGATGCCCCGGCTGAGGATTTAGCTCAGCGGCATAAACACCTGCCTTGTAAGCAGGCGGTTGTGAATTCAATCCCCAGTACCGATTAAAAAAAAAAAATGCAGTTGCCCAAATTCCATCCCTAGATCTACTGACTTAAATGATTTGAAGTAGGGCCAAAATGAATGTATCTTTTCTTAAGTTTTCCAGGTGATTCAGATGTGCAGTCAAACTATGCTTAGTAACATTTAAAAAGGAAAGCTTGCAGTGCACTTCAGTGCGAAGGCTCTAGGTTCAATCTTCAGTACTACCGAAAATTATTTTTTAAAAAGTCAAATAATGAGGGGAATTGTGTAGTATTAATCGAACTGCAGGATGTTACACATTTCCAAATGCAGCATAACATATGCCTCTATAAGGTTATGAACATTTATTTTTATATCATGTAAATGTGTTTACAGTTAACTGATTTTATTAATTTATACTTGTTTACATTTTTATAATGCTAACCATAAAGTAGAAATAATTATTTTTTAAGTGCTAAGAATAAGAATGGTAGATACAACAATTCCTAGTAAAGGGGAAAGATAACAATTACTAGGACTATTTTACTGCTAGAGAAAATGAAGCACAGAGACACAATTTAATCCCTTTAGGTCAGTTTTCAAATCAGTGCTAGATCTCAACTCATTGATTTTATCTTTTGCTCTCCAGCAACTAGATATCCCTTCTGTTTAATTCAATTTAAAAACAAATACTTAATATAAGGTAACTTTAAATGCCAAAGGTTAAATTTTCTTGAACATTAAACTGGAATTATTCAGGCCATTTAACTTAACCCAAAGAAACAAAAGAAAATGTTTCTTTTACCCAACAAACCCCTTGTTTAGTGACAACACAGAAATAAAGAAACCAAATCATCAGGATACTTAAGCAAAGAGTAGTTATTCGCAAGAGTACTGGCCTTCTGGTTAGATTTATTAGCTGTGTTTTTTCAGCCAAATTCAGAATAGAATTGTGATCATAATTCCAATACTGCTAGATATACTTTCTTAAGATGTCAAATAAACTGATTTGATATGCATTCTTTGAGACTACATGTCCTCTTGACACAAGCTTCTTGATAATTTTTGATTCATTTGACAAGCACTGATTGAGCACCTACTGTGCCAGGTCCTTTGCTAACAAGCAGGGCATGGATGAGAGGAGATATTGCAGCTTTTGGTAAACTAGGAATGTATGCTATTTCCTTAGTATATTAACCTAGGCCCTTTTTAAAACACAGCCCAGAGGTTTGAGATGGTGCCCTAGCAAATGTGAGGTAGAATATTTCCTAGCATGTTTGAGGCCCAGTTCAATCCCTAGCACTGAAAAAATAAAAAAGCCCACAATATACTCAACAGTATACACATAAAAAATTCCAATAAATTCTAACCTTGTGTTTACCAGGCAAGTGCTTGAGCCACTGAACTAAATCAAGGCTCATAAGCTTTGCTTTTGGAAACACGTAGAAAAATTGGGCTGGGGGTTTAGCTCAGCAGCATAAGTACGTGCTTGGCAAATGTAAAGTCATGAGTTTGATCCCAGCATCACAAATAAAAAGAAAGAAAGAAAAGAAAAGAAAAATTGCTTCACAGTTCAGATAATTGTCTTTCTAAAAAATTTTGTTGTATAAGGAATCCGGTTTTAAAAATATTTTGTGTTCTATAATTTACATAACACTCTCAGGGCTGGGGATTTAGCTCAGCGCTCAGCGCTCAGCAGTACAAGTGCCAGCCTAGCAAGTGCAAGGTGTGAGTTCAGTCCCCAGAACAAAAAAAAATCCAAACCCAAAAACACTTTCAGTAATTTGTAATGCCCCAGTCATTGTGTGTTAATTATATAAGATACACATATGTATGTATATGTATATGCAGTGCCATTTATATTAAAGTCAATACTTATGACCATATGAAACAGTCAATTTGTATGGATCTATTTTACAAAGCTTCATATTTTTCTCAAACCTTCACATTTATGTGATCCTGTATTCACAGAGAAATTGTTTTATGCCATAAAGTGGTCACAATTCAATATTATTTGTATTTCCAATACTTGAGCAGTGATTTTTTTCCTCCTCTAGTGAGAAATATACTCTTCATCCAACTCTGAATCAAAATGCACTACAGCACTGATAACTTCTCTGAAAAGAAAAATGCTTCTCAATTTCTGTACATGAGCTGCATTGCATTAGCCTCAAATTGCTGACCATCTGCCAAGATCTGTTTTCTTCTCGTAGCTCTCCAATGATGTTACCACCTGTTATTTTGGCAAAGATCTTAAGAAAGAGAAAGTACGGTTATTAAACAGCCCCTTTGATTTTGAATTTGCTTGTTTAAGTCTAAATTTCACAGCCAATTACATGGTCACTAAGGTGACCCATCTAGGTGTTCCTAGGAATATTTATCGAGTCCTTCTGATTTCTAGCAGATAAGACAGCCTAAACATTTTAAACTGAGCACGCATGAAAAGAGCTGATTACACTCAATTGCTTTTTCTATCAAGCTTTTTGTACTCTGGAAATCAGATTCTGTAGTCTGAAAATGAATTCATTTTCAACAATTGAAGTAAGTTTAGAATTTTGTTAGTATAAATTCTGTTCATGCAGCAACCACTTCCATCTTTCTCTTATCCTGATAAGAGCACAACATGAAAGACTGCCTATTTCTATTTCATGGCAAGGAGCAATGGGAGGTTCTTTTTACGCTATTTACAAAAAAGAAAAATAGGCCTAGATTTTTTTAGGCTAAGGTAAGTATATCTACCTGTTATGTGGCATTTATGTACAGAATGCTAGCACAAATACTAAAATGCAAAATAAAAGTACTGATTTTAAAAATGCAACATATGGATGGAGGTTTAGTGCTGTGGAGAGCATTTGCCTAATATGCATGAGATCCTGGGTTCCATCACTGCAAAGAAAAGAAAAGATGTAGTATACAATGTATGCTTACATCCTAATTTTTACCCTAATCTACCACAGAGGTACTTACATATGAATGAGAGAGGGGCAATAAGTAAGATAATGACTTTGATTTGGCCAGAGTACTGCTCTTTAAAATAATAAATTAGGCAATACTTCTCAGCACGATCCAAATTCCCTATTTCAACCTAAAAGCCCTGACATTTCTAGGTGCTGTCTACTTTTCTGACACATCTCAACACCTTCCTCTTGCTTACCCCCTAATCAAGAGACCCCTGGCATCCTTGCTGGTTCTTACCTGGACTTACCAGGGTATTTTTAAATTTGCTATCTGTTGATAGTCTCAGTCTTTCCCAGATACTTACCTGCTTCAGTTACCACTTTATAAAGTCCCCTTTGATACATTATTTCCCTGATGAAGTCCTCCGTCCAACCCACCTCCATCTCATTTCCTGGTCACAATTTTCTTCAAAGGACCTACTATTATTAACAAAATTCTCTCTTGGACCAAATTTTAGCCATGTTCTTAATTCGACCATGTTTATCCTTGCAGAATCCAATTATAACAAGAATTCTGCTAAGTCATTTAGAGAAAATCCTTCCCTCAATATCTGGTCAATTCCTTATATCCCCCCACCTCCCAGGTGATGTCTGATAATTCTGGCCTGCTTCAGAAAGAATTCTGTAAGGAAGAACTCCTACCCTGATGCCTCACTTCTCCTAGTGATTTTCCATTCACCACCTTCCAGCTGAACCCTTGCAAACTGCTCTTAGCTATAAAAACCCACTCTTTCTTGCTGTATTTCAAGTTGAGCCCAGGTCCCTTTCCCCTGATGCAATACATTCTGAATGAAAATTTGGCTTTCTTCTTTATAGTCAGGTTCTAGTTTTAACATCACCTGGTATTTATATTATATTATAAATATGATTGCATCATCTATTTCTGCCCCCTGCTTCCTTTGCTCTAGAATGTAATCACCAAGAGTAGAATCTTTGCTGTGTCTCCAGGACCTAGAATATTATTTGGTAACCTTTCCTGCAAGGTTAGACAGCTTCCCCCGTCTACCACGTGACTCACAGTATGGTATTCGGTATTCGGTGCTTTTCCCTGACAAGGAATACACTATTCCTTTCCCCATGTCCTTGGATTCACTTGGCTTGCCGTGGCCAAAGAATGAGGAGCTGGAAAAACATGCTCCACATTCCCCCACAAAATGTCAGAGCCTACCTGTAGTTGGCTGTTACACTTTTTCTCATGTACCTTCAGCCTGAGCCCTAGAAAGAGAAGACACATGGAGAAAGCAGTAGGCAAGCCAAGGACTAAAAACATCAGACCATCACTGCCAACGAACAGTGGGAACAGGAAAGAAACTTCAGTTACCACGTTTTAAGCTACCGAAGAATATGGGTCATCTGTTAATACTGAACCGCAAAGCTGACAAATAGTATCTTCACACTCATTTCTCCCGCCGTTCAAATTCTAATGTTCACTATTAACTGCCACTAGCAGGATGACAACTAATGTTTCTAGTATTATGTTTTATGTTGCTGCTACATATATCAAAACATTTTCTATTAATATTTTAACCTCTTTTATAATTGTTATAAATAGTATCTCATTGATGTAAAGGAATAACTTTTGGGAAAAAATGATTCCACAGAAAAGTATTAGAAAATGTGAATTATTCAATAACATCTGTACGAAGCTTTCTTAATGACTGGTCTCGAAGTCAGGAGTTTAAGCAATCCTCCTACTTCAGCATCCAAGTTTCTGTGCTACTGTGTTCATCTTCGCTGAGCTTTTTGAAAAAGTACATTATATTCAAAGGCTAAAAAACCATCGATCTGTGGTTATATGGTTAAGAACTATTCATGTTCTTTTTTTACTTTGGTACATTATTTTTTAAATAGCAATTTCTGGTACATTTATTTCACAAAGATTTGAATTTATCCCATAGCTCTTTTCTTTGATATCTTTACTGCCTGCCATGATCATGTATAGCTAATTCTGATTTTCATTCCATGGTGTAAATTTGTACCCAAATATATAGCCAGACCCTGTGTAACATTGTTTGGAAAAACATCTTTACCTTCACCACTGGTAACAATAATAACAACAACATAAATTATTATTACATAATATCTCTTGTGATGTTAGCCTCATTTTTTTCATTTACCAACTCATTGGAACCCAATTTGAGTTCATATAGTGCCTACCAAATTGAAAGCAATCAATGCCATTAAGTTATGGTCATCCAGTTCTTTGTTCTGTTTAATTATTTTTTTGGATAAGGATTATTAATCAGTCAAATTATTCCATCCCTTTGGAATATTCTGCAGTGCTTTCAAATGACTCTGTGCATATTCACCACTTAATTTACTACTTAATTTCTTCAGAAGTGCTATAATGTAACACTGCTTTCTTATACATAAATTTCATAATCTAATTTCAATATTATTGAGAGTGTTCTTTCTCTCGATTCATCTATGCCAACCTCTCCCATTTTTCTAATTCAAGGCTTTCACAATTGTGCAAATTTGTTGAAGTTTTAATTTTAGAGTCTTTCACAGTCTTCAGAGAGAAGAGACAATTCAGTTCATTGAGTAGTGAATTATATGAATTACTTCTCTACTAGACTCCCAAGAATCCAATGGAGTTTAAGTTGTCACTGTGTGAACTTCATTGAACTATTGTTACCAGAAAATATAAGATAGTCATAATGTTTGTTTTTTATAATCCTATTTTTATTTATAGGACTGTGCATTATCTGATCTTTCAAAGTTAACAGAAAAGTATTTTTAAAGTTCCCTAGCCAAAATTAATTTGTAGGGAAAAGTGTATTTCAAGAAGTATTCATGTTGAGTACGGTGGTGCATGCTTGTAATCACAATACTCAGGAAATCTAGAGAACAGCCTTGAGTTTGAGGCCAGCCTGGGCTACACAGTGAGTTCAAGACTATCCTGAATTACAGAGCAAGACCCTGCCTTAAAAACAAACAGAAAAAAAAAAAAAAAAAAAAAAAAAAAGAAGAAGAGGAAGCGGGGGAGGAAGAAAATCATCCAAAAACAAAATGTTTCATTTTGACATGCACACACACACACACACACACACTCACACATATGCAAACATATTGTACTCTTTAATTGTTCTTTGAAATCTCTAAGAATGAGATTTTTATTCTGAGCACTTATAGAAATTCTTTATGGAGTTCGATGAACATTATGAAGAGACAAATCATATTCTTATCTGCACTTTTATCACTCAGCAAAATAATAATACTTTGTTAGTGTTTCAAGTTCTTTTATAAGAGATGAATGTGTTTGAATGCTAAGAGGTAGGGCTTTGGGGAGAACAAAAGGATAAAAAGTCTCCATTTGGCATGTACAAGTAAATGTAAAAAATAAGATTGTAGGCATTTGATCACATTTATATGAAAAAACATTTTAAAAATAAAAATGATCAAGGTAACTCTATTGTTGCATTTTTAAATACTAATGTTACTGTTATGTTTTTCAATTTTTATTTTTATTAGCACACATTGGCAGTACATAGTGAATATATGCTTTGTGGAATGTTGCCATGAGTTTATAATGTATCAATTTTTTCCTCCCCTTTCCCTTCTCCTCCCTCTCCCTTTCTTTTTATTATAAAGAGAATAAAAACAGAAAAATCAGTAACCAAACAAAACAACAACAACAGCAACAACAAAAAAACAATAGTGACATAGTTTTGCAATACAAGAAGATAGGAATTTAACAAGGTTGCCTTATTGCACATTGTTATCTTCAAAATAGTTGCTGTGCACCCAGAGGCCCTGCCAGCTGGGGAGAATCAGCAGGGAAGCCACCTCCACCCCTTGCCCCACCCCCACCTCCCATAAGCAACTGGACCCAAAACAGACTGAGATAATAACTGAAGTAGGAAAGCAACCTGACATTTGTGTTGTTTGATTGACTTTGCAAGCCTGGGGCTGGTAGTGTAAGCAACCATTTAGAGGATAACAATACTCAATACAGTAATGAGTGTGGATTTCCTACTGTCCTATCACTTTTGTTTTTTTAATTTGCTCTTCTTTTTTATTCCCTTTAAAATAAAAATAACGAATGAATACAAATCGTTGCTCAGGCTACCAAATACAGGAATAAAACCAAATGATTACACAGAACAAGACATTGGATTTCAAAAACAAGACAGGAGGAAATCCCCCACAGTTGCTCACATTATCCCTACGCATGGACATAGCAGCCACTTCTAAGATTTAGCTATTATGAACTGTGCTCTACAAACATGCTTATTCTTCTATCCCTGTAATATGTCTTTAACTATTTGGGGAAGATTCTTGAAGAGACCTAGCTGGGTCAAGGAATTTCTAACTTCATTTTTTTGAGCCATCTCCATTATGGTTTCCATAATGGCTGTATTGGTTTACATTCCCACAAATAACCAAGAGTGTTCCTTTTCCCTGCAGTTTCATCAGCATTTGTTATTACTTGATAAATTATAATCTCTTTGTTATATCTCAAAATACTTCTTATGAACACCTTACCTCGAAGGATTTCTAAACTATAATCACTGATTTATCAGTTTATTTCTTAAGGCTATTGAATACAAATCCCATAACTTTTAATTATTGTGAACAAACCTGGCAGACATCATTTAACTAAGTTATTAAAGTTAATATGGCAAATAAAGGAACAAATATCTTTAACACTTGTATATAATATGCTGATGTCATATGTTTTTTGTGTTATTATCAAAAATGTGTGACTTGAATCTAGTACTGAAACAACATCAGACAGATCCAAATAAGTAATAATGTGCAAAATAAATAATCTTAATTCTTCAAAATGTGAAGATGACAGAAGATAAGATTTAGAAACTTTTTCAGATTAAAGGAGACATGGAAACCAACTGCATTACGTGAAAAAGATCTTGGATCAAATTATAAAATTTTTCCCGTAAAGGACATTAATTAGACAACAGCAAAATTTGGGTAAGGTTTATAGATTTTAAAATGGTACTATATCAATGTTAATTTTATGATTTGGTTAATTCTACTTAAAATATGAAATTTGTTTTAAAACAAAAATTTACAATAATAAGTGCAAGGGCCATTATTACAACTTATAAATGGATGTGTGTGCATGTGAGTATGTATGTGTGTAGAGGAAGAGGGGCTAGGAATGTTACATGCATTATATGCAATGTATATGCATTTATAGATACATATGTAATAAAAAATGGTAAAAGAAATGTGATAAATGTTGATTATTTGAGGAATCAAAAGATATGGATAATAAATTATACCTGAATTCCTACCATTTTTAAAATCTAACATCTCAATGTTAAAATAAAAAATTAGGAAAAAAAATATTTTCATCAAAATAAAATAACCACTATATTTATATGAGATCCAACCCAAAATGAGTTGATATTTTAGTTTGCACTGAGAGATAAACACTTTTTCTATACCTGAAAAAAATATTACTTTCACAGATTTCTCATGATCTGCAGGATTCACAATGAGAACTGCTTCCGTAACACGTTCATTATCATCCACATTAGAGTGGCTAGAATTTGTGCAAAGTCTCGAGAGGATTTTGCCTTTGCACAGTTGATTATTTGCTTATTTTATTAATTTAAATTCTGTTGATAGTCAAAAAGTTTTAACAAACATTTTTAATTACATTTATTAATAACAATACATTTTGGATTTTTAAAAAATATCATTTTTATATTGTACATATATAATCATTCTAAACTCACTAGTTCAGATGGTTTTTGTGGAATCTTTCAGCTCTTTTTTCCTTTCAATGTAATTTTTTCTTCAAAATCTTTAGACATTTGAACCAGGGATATAGCTCAGTGGAACAAGTGCCTGACTGGCAAGCGCAAAACAGTAACAACAAAAAAATTTTTTTAAAGGTTTGTTCATAATATGTCCAAGATTGTGCATGTGTTCTGTGTTATATATATATTCTTCTTGAGATCTGCTGAGCTGCTTGGATCTATGGTTTTTATCTTTTATTAATTTTATAAAAATTATTAGCCTTCATTGCTTCAAATATGTTTTTGTCTTTGCTCTTTTTCGTCCTTCTGGGACTACAGTTACACATATCATAGGCTGTGCTGTCTTAGGCCTTGAATGCTCTTTTTCTTTTCTGTCCTTTGCTCGTTTATTTCTTTGTTCATCAGCGTCTATTAGTTTGCAGACAAATGCGTTGGAGGAACTCTTGATCTGTGACATCATGTCCTTTATTTCTAAAAGGTACATGCAGACTCTTTTGTAATTTTTTTCTCTGCTAAAATTTCCCATTGCTCATGCATGTTATTCACCTTTTCTACCAGATTCTTTTACATATTAGTCATGGTTATTTTTAAGTCTCTGGTAGTCAGAGTTCTCCAGAGAAACAGAATCAGTAGAATGCATAAAAAGATTTATTATAATGGAATGTCACATGCACAAGCACAGAGACTGATTTTCCATGATCTGCCATCTGTGAAGAAGGAAGCCCAGAAAAACCAGTGGTGTAGTTCTGGCCCAATCCAAAGTTTTATGAAAAACGGGAGGAAAGGGAAGGTAGTATTTATTCTAGAGAGGGGAGAAAAGACTTAAATGAGAAATAGACTAAAACCTGTAAAACTATGAGCCAAAATGAATTCCTCCTTGGGTTAAAACTGACTAATATTGCTCTGTTGGGCTAAGTTGTGTTTGTACCTTTTTCTTATAACAAGTATATATTTCCTTAAGCTGTTGGGGTCTGTGCCTACATCCGCAAACCCCCAATTGGTTGCATGCCAAAGCTCAAAGGAATGAGACAAGCGGCATGATCTCTAGGGCTGAGCAGGGGTGAAATCCTCGGCAGAGCTCATAATTCTGCTAGCTGACCAGCAGACTGATGCTAGGCAGCCAGTATTTAATCAGAACACGCGAGGGGTTGAGTGGACAATGGAGGAAACCTGAACAGGATCTTGGGAGGGGTTCTAAGACAATTAAGGAATTGCTAACTAAGGAAAATTATGCAGAAAGCCTCCAGGTGGCCTCCAGCTGTACCCTATTTTGCCCCAGAGGGGTCTTCTCTTTCTTGGTTCAATCAGGCCCGGTCCATATCACAGCCCTGCACGTGTATTCAGCTTCATTGCTCTCCAACATTAAGTCATGCCGTTGACTTTATGTGAAAGGTCGAAGGAAGTAGGCAAGTTTCTCACTTGTCTCCTCATGGTGACTGATCACTCACTGAGACTTGCACTAAGTGAGACTCTGCGTTTTCCTGCCCCTAACCAGGTTATAGTTGGTGGGGAGGGAGGAGACTAAAGCTAATTAATGATAAAAGTATATATAAAATTCAACTTGATGCACATTAAGAAGAAGATGGTATTATGAGACTGTATAAGCAAGAGAAATGGCCTCTTCAGGAAAGTCAGAGATTTCCCTGTCCAGTGATGACTGATTCAGTATGAAGGCTGGATACAAGTCAGCTAGTTAGGAGTTCTCGGAGAAAGGGAGATTTCCTAATAGGTGAGAATCAGCGTGTTAATAGTCCCTATGGCAGGGTCATATGGAACAAATATTCTAGGAACTAAAAGAAAGCAAAAGCACCAGGGTAGCCAGAGTTTGGTGACTAGGAAGAGATGTAAAATGGGGATGGGGAGACAAGAGTAGGATCATATTAAGCCTCTTGGACTTGTAAAAGGTTTTGGACTGGAGTCAGCGGGAAGCCATTAGATAATTTCAAGCTTGAGTTGGTAGAGCTAGAGGGGAGTAACTGTAATTAGATTTACAAAAACGAATTTTAAACAGCATATCATTAAGATACTAAAATGTTTGTATTTTATACATTAAAGCCTTTGAATGGAGTATAGTTTTTCATTTTTTAAATAAAAGTTCTTGGAAATCAACCAGGATATACTAGAAGTGATTCCAAACATGGGAGTAATATTTGAACTACTCAGCGATATGGCAATATTTTGTATTTTATTACTGTAAGATGGAATGCTGATCTCTCTGTGTAATAGAAGGTCTAATAATATAAGGTGTAATGTAGAAGAAATAAAAAATTTAGTCAGATTTAATTACATTGCATAATATTGCAGAAAAATTATGATCTATATTCAGAAACATTTATTACAATTATATACACTTTAAAAAGGGTTACAAAATATGTAAATTGAGCATTTGTTGAATGGTCATAGGGTACACAGAATAAGATGACAACAGATATTGTTTGGAGATAATCTTTCATTTGTCAGTTAATGAAACACTAGTTTTATATTCCAGTAAAATTCATCAGTTTAAAACATATAAATATGACATTGCACTACTGTCCCCGCTATTTATTTTGAGACAGAGTCTTGCTATGTTTCTCAGGGTGCCTTGTACATGTGGGCTCAAGCGAGGGTCCTGCCTCAGCCTCCTCCTTCCAATTAGCTGGAAAGTGTGCTTTACCACAGCGGCTTTGACTTTTAAACATTCTGACAATATCTTCTTTTATCGTAAATTATCCCACTTCCTCTTTCTAGAAATGTCTAGAATAAGAGTGCATTTGCCCCTTCAGAAAATGTTCTCCTACATAAAAGTCAGCTTAATATTTATGTTTTCATAAATATTTTGCCCTTAAGATTTTGGTTTGTTTGGTTTTGATTGCACAATCTGTGGTGAATCTACTACTGTTACCTTCCCTAGATTGATTTTGAATATAGTAACATTTTTGTGTTTTGTTTGGTTTTTCTTGAGACATGGTTTTGCTGTGCAGGTCAGGCTGGCCTTGAGCTCACTTTGTAGCCCAGGATGGCCTCAAACTTGCAACAACCCTCCTGCCTCAACCTGGTGAGTGCTGGGATTACACCTTAATATAGCAAGTTTTAATGATGAGCAGAAGTCAGAAAAGTTTCTTTTAATAAGAGTATGTTCCTTCTATAATCCTTTTGTGATTTTAAGACAGTATTTACTTGTATTAAAATGTGTGAATATATTACTTATTTATATATTTTTTCATTTGTTTTTAAAGATACTTTATCTTCTTTTCCTCTTTGAAATATACATTTTTAAAGCATAGTCTGTGTATTTATTTTTCTTGATTATTACTCAATAGTACCAAGCCCAATGTTTCACACATTGGTGCTCAATTTTGTTTAAAAATAATTATCATGGGGGCTGGGGATTTAGCTCAGCGGCATAAGCACCTGCCTTCCAAGCAGGCAGTTGCAAGTTCGATCCCTGGTACCGGTAAAAACGAAAGGAAAAAAAAATAATAATTATCATGCTGGTTCTTCACTTTTTTTCTTCCCAGAATCACCTAGATGAAGAAACTGTTTTTCCTTCAGCATATGTTTTTGCCCCTTTGTCAAAGATTAGATGGATGAATGTATTTTAGGTTGTTTCTTCATTTTATATTCTGTTCTATTGATCTACATATCTGTTTTTGTGCTAGTACCATGCTGTTTCTATCACTGTAGCTTTGTAACATAACTTGATATCTGGGACTAGGGAGCTGCTTGCTTTGTTTTTATTACCTGCAATTGCTTTTACTATTCTGGTTCCATATGAATTTTAGCATTGTTGTTTCTGTGCAGAACGATACTGTTATTTTGATTAGGATTGCATTAAGTCTGTAAACGCTTTTGGAAGTATGGTATTTTGACAATATTGGTCCTGTCTATCAGTTCTCAGATAAAAAAATACAAATGGCAAATAAATATATGAAAAAATGTTCAAAATCATTGGTCATTTGAGAAATGCAAATTAAAACAACACTGAGATATCATCTCACTCCAGAAAGAATGTCTATCATCAAGAAATCAACCAATAACTAATGCTAGAGGGGCTGTGAGGAAAAAGAAACCCTTCTCCACTGCTGGTGGGAGTGTAGACTGATATAACCACTGTGGAAATAAGTGTAAAGATTCCTCAAAAAACCAGGATTAGAGATTCCATTCGACTCAGCTATTCCCCTTCTGGGTATCTTTCTAGAAGAATTGAAATCATCATACCACAGTGATATGTGTGCACTCATGTTTACAACTGCACAATTTGTAATAGCCAGATCTTGAAAACTACCCAAATACACATCAACTGAGGAATTAATAAAAAAAGATGTGGTGTTTTTATACAATGGAGTACTATTCAGTCATAAAAAGGATAAACGATGAAACTTTATATAGATAAATGTATGCAACTAGAGATCATAATTATAAGTGAAATAAATCAGACTTGCATGTGTAAACACTATATTGTCTCACGAGCGTAAGAACCTGAAAGAGTAAAAAGATGCAAATGTTACAAGATATATACTAAAAGGGAAAGAAACTGCTCAAAGGGATATACATTGTTTGATCGATTTTGCATGCCTGTGTCTTGGGAAACTATTTTGAAGATAACAATATGCAATATAGCAACTACTGTTAAATTCGTATCCTCTTGGTTTGAAATCCTATATTGCTATTCTTTTTGTTGTTGTTGTTTGGTTGGTTTTTTTATTTTTCTTTATTTTAAAGAGATACATTTCTCTTTAAAATAAAAAAAATTTCCCTTTGTACCTTAAGCCATGGGCTTCTGTCCCATGCAACCAAAGAAGTCCCAATACAGTATGGAATCTCAGGAAAAGGTAACAAATATTCAAGGTAAAACTTAAGATGCATAGTATTGTGACTACAGTATTTTGTTTCATACTTAATGTCTGACAAATCTGCATGCAGTAACTATAGTGTCAGGCACAGTATGAGGTTCTGTACACAAAACTGACTAAAGTTATAGATACAGAGATATTTTATGATAGCTTATTGAAATATTAAAATTCATAAATTGGCTGAACAAACTAGATAGAATTAATAGCGTGAATTTTAGTTTTGTGTTTTACATGCTTTGTTCTTTATTTCTTTGTAGACCTAAGGATAACTATCATAATGCTGGCACACAATTGGTAGTCAGTAGTTTATTACTTGCTTGAATTTTAGAAAATATTTCAAATATCTGAAGTACATAAGTCCACATTAGGAATTCATGTTTTAATAAAGACATTACCAAAGAGGTATTGTAGCTTTGATTTAAAGTGCCAAACAAGCTCTCCTGGGAAAGGTTTGAGAGGTACACACAGATGGGCTCTGTTGGAGCAGGGTCAGGCTGGAGGAGGACAAACTGACCACTCCAAAGATCCTTATTATCTGCAAGAGTAGCATAAGCATGTCCAGCCTGCTTTCAAGATTCATGGGTGATGCTTTTAGCATTGACCTCAAGGGGAAATTTTCAGTGGATGGAAATAAGGCTAAACTTGCAATTTGGGATACCTCCGGTCAAGAGAAGTTTCGAACATTAACTCCCAGCTACTACAGAGGCACACAGGGTGTTACATTACATGATGATGTCACAAGAAGAGACACTTTTGTTCAACTGGATAATTGGTTAAATGAATTGGAAGTATACAATACAAGAAATGACATAGTGAACATACTAGTTGGAAATAAAATCGATAAGGAAAATCATGAAGCTGATACAAATGAAGGCCTGAAATTTGCACCAAAGCATTTCATGTTTTTGATAGAGTCAAGGGTATGTGATGGTGTACAATGTGTCTCTGAGAAACTCATTGAAAAGATCACTCAGACGCTGGACTGTGGGAGAGTGAGAATCAGGATAAAGGAGTCAAACTGTCACACATGGAAGAGAGCCACAGAGGAAGGGCATGTGGTGATTATTGTTCTTTGTTATAAACTCTGGGAAGCTCCATCTCTTGCATATTTGATGAGATAGTGACATCTTTCTGTTTATAAGCTCTAACTGTTCTTCTAGGGACCTTGCAGTTTGCACATAATTGTTTTGTATCATGGCAGTAAATATTTGTGAGAAAGCCCACTCTACAACTTTCCCAATGATAAGCATACCATTTTAGACAATCTACACAGTTTGTAGTCTACAGTTCTTTAATGTAACAAAATACTTAATGTTTACAAGTACGTTTGATTTTATGATTTACGCTGATTAGGTACTTTTTAAAAACACCCATCAGTTGCACTGAATGGTATCTGCACTCAACAGTTTATTCCTGCTGATGTGTTCAAAAGACAGTGCGACAGGAATTCAGTGTGTGGCATCGTTGGTTTTCTTGGCTTTGTGCATGTTAAACCTGGTATTTCTACTGATACATTATGTTTTTCTAATACTCATTTTATTCGTAGTCAATATAATATTTTTTAAATTTAGAGTGTCAGCAAAGCGGCAGATCCATTTACCATAAATACTCCTAAAATACAGATCGTCAGCAGAAATTGGATGATAAGATCCCAGGACAGATGGAATGAGTGGATTAAGCAGCAAATTCCTTTAAAAAGGGCTATCTTGAAGATGACAATCTCATTGACTGACCTTAAGGAATATTGCAGAAATCACGTGAAATTTCTTAAATAAAAATTTATTTAATGTCCAAAAAAAAAAAAAAAACCACCCATCAGTCTAGTATACATTACTACAGAGTCTGCTTTGGGTTCCTTTTGCTTAAATACTATTAATTATGAATTACTTGGTAGGTAGAACTCCTAGAACAATTGGGTGGTAAACAGATACTACCAAACCTGTCAGATTTCCTTTGAGGAGTGACAAAGAGCATGACTTCACCACTTTCCTAGGATAGCTGGGAATCTCTTTTACTACTAAGCAAAATCTCAGTACAGACTGTAGCTCAGGACAATTCATAATTAAATTTCTATTTGTCCTGATGATGCTTCTAAAATAATACTGGTATGTATATTAAAGAAGTTTGATGCTACATTTTAACTGATCTCATTAATGAAGCTGGTTGTTTTTACTTTCAATCCTGTGATAGGTACAATGGATTTGCATTGCTTTGTGCAGTGTTTTTAATTACATGGTGTTTGGTAGGATGGTTTATTTTGGTTTTAGAAGGATGTAAATAGTGTTGATTAAGACATCTTTTTTCATAAATGTTGGTTGTAACTTGTGTAATATTTATAAATATCTACATCTTTTTTATTTTATGGAAAAAAGATACAATTTCACAACAAAATAATAGGAGAATAACAATAATTAACACATTACATGTTGTTATCTTTAAAGTAGTTTCTCAGGGTGCAACATATGGGCATAAAGCTTTCTCCAGTCAATATCAGCACAAATCTTCCTTTTTAATGAACTAAGAGACACTAATAGTATAACTGACTGGCATTTTTCCCTTTTCTCTACTGTCTTTTCCTCTTTCATGCATCCTAGTTCCTTTTTCCTTTGAACAATTTCTTTCCATTTCACAATATCTATTGTACATGTTAGAACTTATTTACTATTTCAGGAAGACAATATGCTGCTTACAAATGTGAGTCTGATTTATTTCACTTAAGAGTAGGGTTCACATTGCATCCACTTACTTATAAAAGTCTCAAGTTTATCTTTCTTTACGGCTGAGTATTACTCCATTATATATAAATACTACATCTTTTGTGCATTCCTTGGTTGGTGGCATTTTGGTTGTCTCCAAGATTCACCTATTATAAATTGTGCTGCCATAAACATGGGCGCTCATATATCACTGTGGTATGCTGCTTTTAATTCTTCTGGGAAGATAACCAGCAGGAGAATAGCTGGGGCAGAACGGGACCTCTAATCCTAGTTTCTTGAGGAATCTCCACACTGATTTCCACAGTAGTTGTACCAGTCTACACTCTCACCAAAGGGCTCCTTTTTCTCCACAGCCTCTCCAATATTTGTTATTGGTTGAGTTCTTGATGATAGTCATTCTTTCTGAGGTCAGATGGAATCTCAGTGTTACTTTAATTTGCATCCCTCAAATGACCAATGATGTTGAAAATGTTTTCACTTATTTGCCATTTGTATTTCTTCACCTGAGAATTTGTATTCATCTCAGATGCCCATTTTTGAATTGGGTTTTTGAATTTGGGGGGGGGGTAATAATTTTTTTTCAATTCTTCATGTGTTCTAAATAGAAATCCTTTGTCTTAGGAGCAAATGGCTAAAATTTTTTCCCACTCTGTGGGTTGTCTTTTCACTTTGTTGGTGATTTCTTTTGATCTCAGTTGTTGATTCTTTAAAGTATTTCCTCCACAGCCTGGAATTTATTCATGAACTCTCTACCTATACCTGTATCTTCAAGATTTCTATCTACTTTTTCTTCCAGTAGATACAGTGTTTCTGTTTTAATGTCCATATCTTTGATCCACTTTGACTTTAGATGAATGCATGGCGATGGACAGAGGTCTAGTTTTAGCTGCTGACATGTAGACAGTTTTTCCAGCACCATTAATTAAAGAGGCTTTCTTCCAGTAAACATGTTTGGCTCTTTTGTCAAAGATCAGGCGAATAAGTTTGCAGTTGTTCCATCTTCTAATCTGTTCCACTGGTTTTTAGGTCTGTGTTTTTGCCAGTACTATGATGAATTTATGAATATCTGCATTTTACAGCTTTCATAAATGACTAGTATTCAAAAACCTATTCCTGTGTTTTGAGTGGTGGGAAAAAAAACTGACAATTTGGGAAAGGCATATTCCTTGCAGATTCTAACCTGAGAAAATACTATTGCAATGAAAATTTTGATAATTTACTATAACAACTATTAGTTTATCAAACCTAACTTTGTATAGAATAATAACTTTTCCACAGTATTGTTTTCCAACTTCTTGCTATTGTACATTGTGTTTTTCTAAACTCTTGTTATTTAATTTACATTGATCTATGCTGTTTTTGTCTATTTTAAGTAGTTGATCCTTCAAAATTAGTCACTATAATACCCATCAGTAGGATTCTGATTTTAATTTCTTGGCACTTTATGTATAACTTCAAATTATAAAGATTTTTGTGGACCTTTTCAACATGCATGTTATTGATTTTACTTCAAGTTGTTTACAAAATATATATCTTCACATACAAAAAACTTCCCATCCTACTTGATTTACACTCATTAGTCTATATTACATATGAGCAATTTTTTATGCATTGTGTATTAATTCTGAAATGTTACCAAAAGGTAGCTAGTATGTGTTTATGATTTGGTCCTGTTGCATTAAACTTTAGATTTGTGTATTCATGTAGTTATTTTGAAAGAACTTCTAATTTTTGCTTCTGTGGCTATGTAATAATCTTTCTGTATGTTGAATTGTGGTCTTGATTTGGTTAAGATCTGCATATATACAGATCATTTGAATATAATTTTAAGAAATTTGTTTAAAAAATGTCTAACAGATGTCCATTTGTTGATCTGTAGACTATTCAAGTTTTTTCCACACACATCTTTATTTACACTACTTTCAAAAGATACAGATATTATTTATTTTATACTGGGAATTGAACTCAGGACCTTGCACTTGCCAAGTAGGCGCTTATGCCACTGAACTATATCCCCAGCAAGATACAGATTTTAAAGCTTGCTGATGTGACTTTAGTAATAACTGATTATATAAAGATGTGTGTGTAAGTACTGCTTAGGTTTGTTTTTCTTCCTCAAGTATTCATGAGTGGTTTATTTCCTAGCCACCTTTGTGCATCTGCCATCTCTTTTAGTCTCAACTTGTCATTTGAGGATAGTTTAATTAGCAGTGTTTTTGCTTCACACTGTACCCTTGAGTCATTAAAAACTGTAATGGAACATATGATAATGGAAAATAAGTTATTTAAATCTGTTATCTGAATACTTAAATATGTGTCATGAGATCCGTTATGATATTGTGCTGAAAAATCTGAAACAGGAAAATTTATTTCTCTACATACTCTCATAAAAATTGCCAGTGATTAATGTTCCAAAGATGTATAATAACACAACACTTAATCTTTTCGAAGTTCGCTGCTTAAATTTAATCGACCTCTTTTTAAGGAACATTTTACCTAGTCACAATATTTAAGTCACTCAACTTCATGAATATCACGGCACTAGACATGCTCTAAGAAGTCATTTAGCCAGGTAAGGTAGCAAACACCTGCAATCCCAGCTACTCAGGAGCGGAGGCATGAAGATAGGAGTTCCAGATCAGCCCAGGCAGTTTAGGGAGGTCCCATCTCAAAATGAAAAATTTTAAAGGCCAGGTGTATAACTCAGTTATGTAATGCCCTTGGGTTCAATCCTCAAGTACCAAAAAAGAAAGAAAGAAAGAAAACAGGAACCTACTGGCTCTTTAAATGACATTTTAAAAAATTCCAGGACCACTGCCACCTTATATTAAGGATCGTCATCTGAGGCGTCAAATGTACTTTGCAAGATTTTCTCCCTGTCATATTTATGGATCACAGAGCACTAACAGGCCGCAAGAAAAAGTAAGATATCAGCGGAAAAACAAAATAAAGCATCCTGTATTAATTCCCAGGCATAAAAGTAGCCCTTGCCAGGTGCAGGGGCAGCGGGGACCCGTTAACGATTTAGCGCAAAGACCACCAACAACAGGATCCCGGGGGCACTGAGGGTCCTCCCAGGTCCTAACAGTCTACGTAGGCGCTCAACGTGCAGCGTGGGGACAGACACTGGGATGGTCAATGCGGGAGAGCAACCGCGCAGAGCAGCATCCAAGCAGCTTTGAGACTTCCGGATCTCTGCACGGCTCCCAGACGGGGGTGGGGCCACGCGCGCAGGGGCGGGGCCGTTGGGGGCGGAGCGAGCACGGGTGAGGGGCGGGAAGCGCGGGGTGGGCGGGGCCACACGTGCGGGGGCGGGGCAAGCGTGATCGGGGGGCGGGGCCGCGCGCCTGCCGCTCAGAGGGCTTCGGGAGCGCGCAGCGCGGGACCGCTGTGCTGTGGCGACGGGGACGCAACTGAGGCGAGCGCCGCAGGTGACCGCGGTGAGGCGCCGGGTTCGCGGGCGGCTGAGGCGCTGTGGGCTGGAGGCGGGCCCTCGCTCGGCTCCTCTCACGGCCTCGGTGCTGCGGGCAGAGCGGACGCGGTGAGCCCGGGCCGGTGCCGAGCTTCGGAATCCCCCTGACAGCCGGCGCCGCCCGCGGCCCTCAGCATGCTCCCCGGGGCGAGGGTTTTCCTCCCGCCCGTGGGCTGAGCGGCGACGGCCGCTGCCGCAGACGCGGGATGCACCTGCCGGGAGCGGCTTAGAGGACGCGGCCGGCGGGGAGTTCCAGCCGCCAGCCGGAGGCTTTCGTCGCCGTCAGCGCCGCTGCAGCCGCGGGCCCGAGCAGCAGCGTGGGGGGCGCCCCGCCATGGCGGCCCGGAGCGCCCCGAGCTGCCACCTGCGGCTGGAGTGGGTGTACGGCTACCGGGGCCACCAGTGCCGCAACAACCTCTACTACACGGCGGCCAAGGAGATCGTGTACTTCGTGGCGGGGGTCGGCGTGGTCTACAGCCCGCGGGAGCACCGGCAGAAGTTCTACCGGGGCCACAGCGACGACATCATCAGGTACGAGGACCTCGCCTGCCCGCGCCCAGGGCGTCGTGACCTCTCGCGCGGGGAGCATCGCCCAGGGAGGAGTCGCGGGGGTCTGGTCCCGGGCCCACACACTCTGCCCGTCTTCCCAGGCTCGAGACCCTCTTGTCGGCCAGTGCTGCACCAGGCATTCGATTCCATGGCTTTGTGCCCTTTTCCCTTGCATCAAAATTACGAAAAGTGCGAAAGGTTATTTGGGTAGCACGTTAAAAAAAAAAAAAATTAGTGGGATTTTTCTTAAACGTGTTCTTAAAGAGCAAGGGAGAAATCTTTAGAGTACTGACCGGAGCGCTAGGGACCTAAAGATGGTCCTGGGAGGGCGCCCAGGATGGCATTCTGTAGGGCTGTCACCTCTTGATTATCTGTTAGTTCAAATTTCATTGCCTGCAGTTAGCTGATAGAAAAGAAACTCAGGCAACCCTCAGGCTACTCATATAGGTTGAAATTTGCTCACTTGAAGGCAGTTTGGTGTAGATCTCACCCGAAAACGGCTGTTAGAAAACGGCTCCACCGATGATCTGGTTTTATCTTAACTAAAGTACTCCTAAATTTACTTTCCTGCCTCTTTATTTAAATAAGCAGTGGGTTTTTTGTGTGTGCTTATTTTTCTTTTGGGGGCGGCATCTGCAAGTTGGTCCTAGTGCTTGTTTACATTTCTTTAGTGAGCGGTATATTTAAAATGTAATTATTCAATCAGTGTCTTAGAACTTTTGTGGTAAAGTTAGAAGCTTCACAAATAGGTCGTTGATCATTGCACAGCATTTTTGTCCTTTATGAAATAGAATGTATTGAAAACATTTGGAGGATAAGTGTGTGTGTGTGTGTGTGTGTGTGTGTGTTGCTTCTGGGTTTTTAAAAGAAATTTTGCGCTTGTTTGGCTAACCTTGTTCCCTTATGTTTGTTCAACTGCGCTTAAATTGGGTATTTTGAATGCAGTATCTTGGTTGATGTCTTGTAAGTAAGAAGCTCTTATACTTAAATTGTTTTGCTTTGTATCTCTGTGTATGATGTGTAGAAGAGGCAGTGGCCTAGGACAAACAAGGGAGAACAAGATGGAGTAAAGATAAGAAAAGCAAAAATTGAGATTGTAGAATAGAGAATAAGGCTTTTATTTAAGACATGGAGGTGGAGTACTGATTGTACAGGATGAGATTGTAGGTGATGCATTGCTTTGAAAAGGAAACTGACAAGTGATTTCATTTTTCTCAATTTAGGATTCTTTTTGTAATGGTGATCAAGGTTACAGACCTAGTAGAATTCTGAAGTTTAAGTTGCTAATTAAAGCAAAAAAAAAAACCTCTGTAATAATTGTTTACATTGTTATTTATCCCAAGAACAGAGGTAATCTTAGTTTCTTTTTCACTAATCCTTTCAAGTCTCTCTTTCATGTATTAGTACCAAGAGTACCTGGAGTAACTGGAGTACCAGGTATACTAGCTTTACCTGAACAAAACAGCCTTAATTGAAGCCTTCCTCCATGTATTATCTCTTAGGTTGAATTTAGTAAGTGGTGCAGATGTGAAGGATTTTCGGCTCTTCATAGTGCACTTGAATTTTTTTCTAGGTGGTGGTTAGGGAAGTAGTATTAACTACCATATACTAGTATTTATTGTATTTCTTTAGTTATTTGTTTACTAATATTTATTACAGTAATTAGTTTAAATATACAACAGAATTTTAATGTCAGAAATAATACAGGACTTTTTTGGTCACTTTTTCTTTTTTGTTTCAGGTTATATTAATACGTTTCTCTAGTTACTAGGTATTTATAGAAATTTTAAGACTAAATTATAAAGTATACCAAAGTAGGACCAGTTTTAGCGTGTTTGTCAATACCTGTCTATATTTGGAAACTTGCCAGTTGTCTTCCCAATGAATGTGATAGCTTTTAAAATTTGTTTTTCTGTTTATTGCTCAGCAGCAATGTTTTTGCAAATTTATTATGAAAGTATGAATATTATCAAAAGCTCTCAGATCTCTAATACCAGTAAAGACTGTTCATGGAATATAGTTAACTTGGTTTCCTTGTGGAAGTGACCAGATTTGTATTTTTTTATATATAGAATTTGAAGTGCATTGTTGTTAAAACATGGTGAATGTTTCTCATAAAATAGTGATAAGGTCAAATGGTAATGCATGTGAAATACATTGAGAGGTATATTATGCTGGGGACTGAGCTCAGTGGCATAAGTGTCTGCCTAACAAGTGTGAGGTCCCAAGTTTGATCCCAGTACCCCCCTCAAAAAAACTATGCAGTTGCTGATTAGAGTAATAATTCATTGCTTTTAAGTCTATCTTCTCTATTTAGACTAAATGATAGGTATAGTAGTTCTTTCCTTCAGTTGTTAGGTGGTGTTCTTAAGAAAACTGATCTTTTACCTAGTAAAAGTGGTTTCTGACAGCTCAGTATTTATGGTTATAGAAACTTCATTTAATCAACACAAGTCAAAATTGTATTTGGAAAAACAATTCCATTGTTTTTAAGGTCTGGATAATTTTTAAAATCTGGCAAGAGTTATGAGAGACCTATTTGTATTCTACCTCATGTTTCTAAATATGTGATTAGCTCAAGAATCAGTCTGATCATCAGAATAGTTTGAAGAATTTTCAGAAATTTTTACCCTTTTTCTCAAATACAGTAAGAGGGAATCTTCTAGGATTTTGGCTGGAGCCTGCAATCATTGTAAAAAGTGCCTCATGTGATTGATTGGGAATCATACTGCCATCCTGTATTATTAAGATAATCAGTTTGATGAAAAAATGTTCATTATCATTACTCATTAGAGAAATGCAAATTTAAACCACACTGAGATTCCATCTCACTCCTGAAAGAATGGCCAGGATCAAGAAAACTGCCAACAACAAATACTGGAGAGGCTATGGGGAAAAGGGAACTCTCCTTCACTGTTGGTGGGAGCATAGACTGGTGCAGCCATTGAGGAGGTCAGTCTGGAGATTTCTCAAAAAGCTGAGATTGGAAGTCCCATTTGTTCCAGCTATTCCACTTCTAGGCATATTCCCAGAAGAACTGAAAACATCATACTACAGTGAAAAATGTGCACCCATGTTTATAGCAGCACAATTTATAATAGCTAGATCTTGGAAACACGTTAGTGTCCATCAACTGAGGAATGGATAAAAAGCTGTGGTATTTTTATACAATGGAGTACTACTCAGCTATAAAGAATGATCACATTGAGATATTTATAAATAAATGGATGCAACTTGAGACCATACTCATAAGTGAAATAAATCAAACTCATGTGTATAAATACCAGATAGTCTCTCTCATGTAAGAAATGGTAAGAATACATAAGAGTTTATAGTAATCATGATTCCCCATTACATTGCTCTGAAGCTTTATAATGTCTGCATTCATTAGTTGGAATGGCTTTATCCTAGCTTGTTTGATTTTATTATCTATGATAGTATAAACAGCTATTTTAAAGAAAACAAGACATTAGAATAGCCAGTGCTGATTTAGTATCATTTTACTCTGAAGTTCTACTATGCCTTTGTTTTTTTCTTTCCTTTGGTTATATCCTGTTATATCTTATTGGATATTATTATGTGTAATAGTATAAACAAATTTTCTATGGAAAATGAGATAATATAGTAGCTATTGTTCATTCTCTGCTATTTGGTTCTGAAAGCCCTGTAATGCTTTCATTCTCTTGAATGGTTTTATGCTGTTTCGTATGTTTGATACTATCGTATATGAAGCTATACTCAACTATGTCAAAGAAAGAGACATTATGGTAGTTACTGTTAATTATGGGTTGTCTTGTGGTAAAATGCTGTGTTACTTGCATTGTTCTGATCTGATCTGCTTTGTCTCTTTTGTCTTAATCTCTTTAAAGTAAAAAAATTTTTTAAAAAAGATAACCAGTTTGAGAAATAGGCATGAACTCTCCCCTCAAACTTGAGACCAGAATTTACTTACACATTGTATGATATCTAGAAACAACTTTTCATAAACTATTAGACTACATATGGGTTTCATAAAATTTAATAACTAGAATTAGGTTAACTTTCACAGAGTGTGTCATGATTCTTTTTGATAAGACTTTTGATATGGGCAGAAAAATGATGAACTCCAAAAAGTTTTAAAAAGCGCTTTATTAGCTGAGCTTAGCACGACACTGTCTCGGGATGGCAGGAAAGTGTGCCACTGAGCCACGGGCTGCATGAGCCAGGGGTTATAGCAAGCTGCAAGGGGAGAGATCAGGGTCTTAGGATCAGTTTGTCCCCATAAAAGGAACCAGGAAGGTGGAACAAGCAGTTACAGAAACCAGGGAGGCAGGGAGGGGGTTACATGGTGGGTATGTTACAAGGTTGCAACTTAACTGGCAAATACACAAGTTTTACAGGAAGAGAGCAAGTTATAATAAGTACAGCATGTTTTGGGTTTTTGAGCTTCTTGCAACTTTTATCAGTCTGGATATTGAAACATGTAATATTACATTAAAATTTTCAAATACTACATGCTTTGAAAAATGAACTTAATAGAAAGATAGGAATTATGTAGAATAATGGTTGGAATACTCATAAATATGTATTAACTGTACTGTTTACCTAAAGCTGAATTTTTAGATTTGTATTAAACTATTTTCTCTTATTATTTTTAGACTGTCCTCCATGTAAATATGCAAATAATGAAATGTTTGGATATATATTAAAACATAGAATAAGTTTTTAGAAGTCATTAAGAATTTACTTTTATTTCAAGATTTTTGAAGTGGGTTCGTAAACAATATAGGAATCCAAGCAGCCAAATTCATAAATTTGGAATTTTATTAGCTGAGCATAGACCCCTGTTTCAGAGGCAAAACGAGTGGTGCTGAACTGAAGGGGCACAGGGCATTTAAAGCAAAAAAACTGCGAAGCAAAACATCCTGTGGGAAACAGTTTAGCTAGAATCTTAAATTAATTTTGGTTGACAGGGGTATCCTGCTTCTTTGATGAGCAGGTTAATTTTTCTCTCTTGTGGGTACATTCTACTTTTCTAATGGGATGTGTATCCTGAGTAATTTTTCAGTCTTCTGGCTCGAATACAGGGCACTTGTCAATACAGGGTATGAGATGGTGTCAGTTATGCTAAGCTCCAACAATTTTCTCTGATTTATGGAGCATCTGCTTTGTTTAAAGACACAGCCAAGTAAAGTATCAATTAAAATACTACTTTTGTGTACTAAGGATATCACTGGCATACCTTTGATATGGGTCTTGGTTACTTTTCTCATTGCTGAGACAAAATACTTGATGCCCAAAGCTAAAGGAGGGAAGGTTTATTGCAGCCATCGTTTGCAGAGGTTTCAGGTCATAGTTGGTTGGCTCTAACACAGCGTGGCATTGCAGAGAAATACTTCATAGCAGGCAGAAGGCAGGAAGACAGTGAAGCAGCATGCAAAAATCAGCAAGCCTGGTTTCCTTTTGTCCCATCCAGGCTACAAACCTTTTGGGTGGTGCCACCCATACCCAGAGTGTGGGACTACTATCTTCAGTAAATCGATTCAACCACACCCAGAATTACATTAATTCCAATCAATGAACTGATTTAATACCACATACCCTGAATTTCAGTATTACATCCATAATCAACATTCATGCATCCATAATCAACATTTACACACCCTAGATCCAGTCATCTCTGAAGAGCCACACCTGTGTCTGCATGGGGGTTTGGAGGAAGATATTTAGATACAAACCATAACAATTGAGAAGAGCAAATTTGAGAGGAAGGGAAAATCAGAAGTTCTATTTTAGAAGTGTTCTGTTGCCATGTCTAATAGACAGCCAAGTGGAGGTGTAAATTAGGCAGTTGGTCTTACATGCCTGTAATTCAAAGAAGCAATCTGGACTGGCTGGTATAAATTTGGATGTTATCAGCGTGTAGGTAATATTCAAAGCCACAAACTTGGATAAGTTCATTAGGGAATGAGTATAGACAAAAAATTTTTAAAAAGTGGATTCGTTGGTGGATAAAGTGTCAGTTGAGTGTGTATAGAAATGTGGAAGTCATGCGAAGAGTATTTCAGAAAGGAGTGATGGCTGTGTCAAGTAAAAGGACTTCCTCACCATAATATAGGTGTTAACTATTATGTAACTGTTGCTTCCTCATCAAATGACTCCCCAAAAGACTGACACATGATGAGAGACAGGGGAAAGTAGGAAGAAGACAAATGGTTCATGCCAGTGTACTGTGCCATGCCAGCATCCTTTAAGATTTATTCCAACAGTTCCCACTTTACTTAGTTCTTAAAAGTGGCTGGCAGCCCTAGACTCTTAATTACTGTACTCAAAAATGTGACCTTCAGACTAACAGCGTTATCAAACCTGAAAATTTATGAAAAGTCCAAATTCTCTGGTCTTATCTCATACCTGCCAAATCAGAAACTCCAGGTGTGAGCCAGCAATCGGTTTTAATTGCCTCCAGGTGATTTTGATATCATCCAAACTTTGAGAATCATTGCTGATTCCCAGCCTTAGCTACATAATGATACTGTTTGAACAGTAAAATAAAAAACCAACAAAGGCTAAGCCTCATCCCTAGAAACTCTGATTTAATTTGTCTAGTGTGAGACCCAGGTGTAATTTCTTTGTTGTTTATTTTAACTTGAGGAGAGGAGCTACTTGGAGATAGACCCTGGGGCTCATGCTCTACCACTGACTTACATCCTCAGCATTTTAAAAAATAAAGTCTTGCTAACTTAGCCAGATGATCTTAAAATCTTCCTGTCTCAGCTGCCAAGTGGCCAGGATTGTGTGTGTGCTACCATGACTGAGCTATTTTTTAATTTTTTAAAATTTAAGTTTATTGGAGTAATTTAGCTATACAGAATGACCACATTCATATAGGGTCTTTGTATGTAAAACCTAACCATGTCCATGATATATTTTGTTTCTTCTTTTTCTCCCCATTCCTAGCCCCTCTTTTCAAACCCACTTCCCTTCACTATTCACAAAACTCAGTTTTATGTTCTTTTTTTCTCTCCTCCCTTTCATCTCACACTTCTGTTTCCTTTTTCCTTTTGAAAAGTTGTTTCCAACTTCACAATATTTATTGTACATTTATGATCTATAGTTCTTGCACACTGAAAATGTAAATAAGAAATCAATGTGGAGATTGATCAAAAAAGTAGGATTAACAGTCCCATTTAACCTAGCTATTCCTCTTCTTAATACCTTCCCAGAAGAATTAAAAGCATCATACCATAATGCTATATGCATACCCATGTTTGTAGTGGCACAGTTTGTAATAGCTAAATCTTGGAAGCAACCCAATGAATAGATTTTAAAATGTTTTTTATATAATGGAATATTACTCAACCATAAAAAAGATAAAACTGAGATATGTATAACTTTTTAATTTTTTAAGCTTCCCAAATAATTCAGTTGCAGGGCTGAGGTTGAACCACAGCCTGTAGTTATAATTCATGTTTACCTGGTGGGCTAAGAGTTAACCTGCAAAAACCCTAACCAGTTCATTCACTTAGTATTATGCATTATGTAACAACGTGAGACCAAGGATGTAGCCCAACAGCACAGCACCTGCATGGCAAGTGTGAAGCCCTCAGTTCAGTTCCTGGTACCAAAAAACAAAAAGAGAGGCCTCCATGAGCACACCAGCTACCATTGAGACTCGTCTGTGGGTATCTAGTGCAAGCCTGGAGAAGTAGCCTGCCATGACTTAGAAAAGCTGCTAATGTCTGGAGAAGCTTGCTCTACACCCTACCGCCTCCTTGGGAACCTGGGTTAAGAAAACCTGACCCATGCCCCTACACTGTGGATGGGTAGGACTCTGGAAAGTCAGTTGTGCATATTATTGTGTGCAAGTGTAACAGGACCTGAAGACTGGACCTGCAGATGCCACTAAAATGAAATCTGGTGCCTTTGCATTCCTTTTGTATTTGTTACAGATCTTGTTCATTTCTGTACATAGGCATGTTAGTCGCTTAAGAGATATCTGTAATACCAGGTTTATTTGCTGTAAATTTACCTAACTGTCTCATCCTCCATCAAGACCAAGGACACCAAGATATGAGTAATTACACTAATTTTCAAGATTTTCAGGGTCATCTAAATTGATAGACTTTATAGCATCCAGTTTCAGCCCCCTTAAGTGATGTATAAAAATTTCCAGTCATCATTATAAACCAGCAGTCACCTTGTATTCCAAGAAAAGCAGACCAACCCATGACGAAAGTACCCCTTTCCCCACCAAGCAGGAGCAAGTATGCCATGACAAGAACTGAGATTGCCTCCCTAAGCAGGAACCCTCATCTCATGATGGGAACTGAATTGCCCCCTCAAGTAATAGTGACCCTCCCAGAGCCTTACACTAGTTCTGAGATAACTAGTCAGCCATCCACAACTTGGCCAGGATTACCTGGGCTGCCCCTCAGGTATGCAAACTCCCAATCTTTGTCTCTGTTCCCCTTTTATATAAAACCTAAAAATGTCTCTCACCCCCTCAAATCCAGGTTTTGAACCTCTTTTGTCTGTTATTCAGAATGGTCTTACTTTTCACTTTGTCATCTCCTTTATTGGTGTTATGAAATGCATGGTCAAGCCTGATCCTTTGGAACCCTCAGAGCTGTAACTTTTGCCCTAAAACTCCAGTGATACATCCCAAATGCAGTCAGCTGAAGTTTGCTATAATCTAGTGCCTCAAGTGGTAGTTTCAGCAGGTTCAGTGTCAGCAGTGGGTTTGGCTGAATGGTTTGGATCATTAAAAGCTCAAGATTAATACATTTCTCCTTTGTAGCCAGAATCCATAGTGTTAAATAGACCAGACATCCAATATGGTAATACTGGACTCAACACATAATTCTCCATGAAAATGAAGAGCCATCCCCACCCTGTGAAATTCTAAAATGGGTGTATTTTTGCATGGACAGTTGATATAGCACCCTTGCACTAGGGGAATTCATTATATGTGAGGTCCTGTTTCAATCCTCAGCAGCAACAACAATGAAGTAACTCTACATTTGTGTCCAGTTAGGACTACAAGGTGGTAGAATACTGTATTTTGGGGGGTGTAGGATCATATGTTGCCACATGAGACAATTGACTGGCTTCTCCTTAGTCTAGTATCTTCTATTGTATCTTCAATATGAATTAATATTCTGAGTCAGCATAAGAATGACAAGGTATTATTCTTAGCTAGTATAAACAAAATGCTTTGGCTACAGTAGACCATTCTGATTATAGGGTGGTACAAGGTATGGTTATATTGCTGAAGATTACCAGAATGCAGACAAAATCCTAAATAACTCTTGTATTTCATCACCCTTGGTTGGCCAATGTATATAGCATACTGTTGGATCTTGCTTTTTGATCCATTATGCCAGTCTGTTTCTTTTGATTGGTGAATTGAGACCATTAACATTGATGGTTATAACTGATATGTATTGACTTATCCTTGTCATGTTATTTTCCTGTTGTTGGCTCTCCCCTCTCTTTTTCCCTCCCTCTAATTGTTTTCCCTGGAAAATTCCATCTATTGAGGTTCATGGAGTTGTAGTCTGTATTATCTCTTTCTAGAATGTCCTTCAGAATATTTTGGAGTACTAGTTTGGTGGTCATAAATTTCCTCAGATGTTCTTTGTCATGGAAATGTCTTATTTCTCTATAAATTTTGAAAGATAGTTTTGTGGAGTACATCAACCTAGGTTGAAAGTTGTTTTCCTTTAGAACTTGAAGTACTTCAAGGTCTCCTTGACTTGAGAGTTTATACTGAGAAGTCAGCTGTAATTCTGATGGGCTTTCCTTTATAGGTGATTTGTTTCTTTTCTCTAACAGCTTTTAGGTTTCTATTATTGTGTTAAATTTCTGGAATCTTGACTATGATATGCTTAGCTGTAGTTTCATTGCTAATTGAAGTTCTATATGCTTCACTATTTGTATGTCAAATTCTTTTTCTCTGCCGGGAAAGTTTTCTGTCATGATGTCTGTGAACATTTTTTAAATATCATCTGCATTAAATTGACTCCAGTTAACCTTAAATTATTCTTCTTTGTCTCATCTAGCAGCTGCTGGAATTATTTCTCATGGTCCCTTGCTAGTTTGGAGAAATCTTTCTTTTCCTGGTCACAAATTGCAAGCCTGTCTTCTATATCTGTGATCTTGTCCTTGTATTGGCCTAATCTGCTTTGAATACTTTCTTTTTTTTTATTTTAAAGAGGGTAAAATTAAGCAGAACAAAACAGACAAAATATATCATAAGAAAACAATTTAAGAATCACAGATTTCAAAGCAAGACCACGAGAAATCTTCGTTATCTATTATATTGCCTCTTGTTTTCTTCCAAATAGTTGTCCATATCTTCACACACAGTGAATTCATACCGAACAAAATAGTATTAAATTGATCAGAACAGGATGTTGAAGGCATTTTAGGTCTTCAAGACGAGACAGTAGGGAAGTCAACAATGGCTGCCATAATGTCTCTCATTCTCTTCAAAATAACTGTCCATACCTTCATATATGTTGAAATTAAACAAAACAGTACAGACTAATATCACTCTGAACAGTGAATAATAGTATTGCTAGATTTTATATCATGATGCTATGGAATTAGCACTGGGTATCTTAGTGTCTCTTTTTCTTCAAAGTATCTGTTCATCGTGCATTATATAATCAATTCTCATAAACAATTTAGAAGTTCTATGCATGAGTGAATCTCTACATGTATACTTATTTTTTCTGTATTAGAGGGAAAAACAAATCAAAACAAGACAAACCAAAACAAATTCCTAGAAAAACACAAAATGAAAAGACATATAAAACCGCAATACTAGGTGATCTATAGTAGTTACTATAATGTCTCCTGTTATTTTTAATAGAATTGTATATATCATCGGCATAATGTAATTGAACATAGCAGTACCTAGCAATAGTAAAAAAAAAAAAAACATTGGAGACATTATAGGACTTCAGAAGCAGTTAATAATCAAATTGGAATGGGAATCATATTGAATCTTGTCATCGTCAGAGTAGTTGCCTCTACTGTCAGACTTGATACTAACAAGCATATCAGATTCGAATAAAATCAGTCAAGACAAAACAGCGAACAAACCAGACTCAAATAAGATCAGTCATAGTAAAACAATGTAAGTAATACAGGGCTTCAGATGAAGTTAATAGGAAATTAAGGATGGTTATAGTATATCGTATTTTGGGGATAGCTGTCTATTATACCCTCAAATCTAGTATGAGTAGACAGACTGGAACAGAATAAAATCAAACTAAACAGAGTGATAAGAATAATGTGGATTTTAAATCCTGATACATTATTAACAATGTCCTCTGCCTTCCTTTTTTTTTTTTTTAGAGAATTCCTCCCCTTTCACTTTCACAGGGTGCTTTGTACATTTTGGGTCTCACTAACTCCTTTTTCCCTTAATTTTTAGATTAGGGAGGCAACCCACCATCTACCTAAGTGGTTCTGAAACTTTTTACTTCTCAGCTTGATCTTGAGTTGTATTCTTTTACCTACTAAAGCCTCAAGGGTTTTCCTTCCTTATAGCTGAGTAGCTCTCCACTGCACAAAAGTGTCATGTCTTTCCAACTTATCTGCAGCTGCCGGACGAGCGGTCCTATTTCTCTCTGGTTCCCTGTCACATAGAGCATTGTTTTCTAATCTTTGACTTTTGGTTCATAAACCCTCTTTCAGGTTGATTATATTTCCTATACAGAGCATCTCAATGGAGCCTTTCTCCTGATCTACTCTGCCTGTGTATGTTTTTGCTAGTGTATCAAGGCCATCTGTGTTAGAGATTATAGCCAATCTTCTCTGCCTCATCTCTGCTATGCTATATTTCTGCCATTGGTTGTCTACTTTTCTCCTTCCTTCCACTGTCTGCCCTACTCATTGAGGCCTGTCTGCCACTGTTCCTGGAATCCTGGTGGGGTTTTTTCTCTCTAAAATGTCCTTCAGTATTTTTTGTAGGGTTGGATTGGTGGTCATGAACTCCAGTCACAGTTCCTCTTTGTCATGGAAATCATCTTGTTTCTTCATTTATTTTGAGAGACAGTTTTTAAATTTTTTTTTATTTTAAAGAGGGTAAAATTAAATACAACAGAACAGAATATAAGAAACCAGTGTAAGAAACATAAATTTCAAAGCAAGACAATCAAAGATCTTCACTATCTATCATATTGTCTCTTGTTTTCTTCCAAATAGTTGCCCATACCTTCACATACAGAGAATTCACACAAAACAACATAGTATAGAACGGATCTGAAGAGGACGAGGAAGGCGTTTTAGGTCTTCAAGACCAGACAATAGGGAAGTCAACAATGGCTGTCATAGTGTCTCTCATTCTTTTCAAAATAGCTATCCATATTTTCATGTATTTTGAAATTATACAAAACAAAACAGGCTAAAATCACTCTGAACAAAGAATAATAGTATTGCTGAGTTTCACATTATAATGCTACGGAATCAGCACTGGGTACTGTAGTGTCTTTTTCTTCAAAGCAGTTGTTCATTTCATCATGCATTAATATAATCAGTTCTCATCAACTGTTTATAGGTTCTATGCATGCATGAGTCTACATGTATTTCTATTCTTTCTATATTAGAGGAAAAACAAAGCAAATGACAAGACAAAACAAAACAAATTCCTATAAAAGCATGAAATGAAAAAGTCATATAAAACCACAGTACAAGGTGATACGGTTACTGTGTTGTCTCTTGTTATCTTCAATAGAATTGTCCATATCATCAGGCATAGTATAATTGAATATAGCAGTACATAACAATATTAATAAAAATAAAACATTGTAGGCAGTGTAAAACTTCAAAAGCAGATAATAAACCAGGATGGGTATCCTATTGAATCTTGTCATGTTCATTATAGTTGTCTATACTCTCAGACTTGATACTATCAATCATGACAGATTTGAATAAAATCTGTCAATACAAAATAGCAACCTAACAAACCAGATTCAACTAAGATCAATAATGATAAAACAGTGTAAGTTATATAGGGCTTCAGATTAAGTTAATAGGAAACTAAGGATGATTACCATACTATGTCCTGCTATTTTCGGGATAGCTGTCTGTGCCCTCAAATCTAGTACAGGTAGACCATTTGGAACAGAATATAATCTATCTAAACAGAGCAGTGTGAGAAATGTGGGTTTTAAATCCTGATACACTATTAATAATATCCTCTGCCTTCTTTTTCAAGACCGTTCCTCCCCTTTCACTCCTATATCTTCCAGCTGTAGCTAGTTTTTGGGTTTTGAGTATGTTAGGAGATCTTATCTCTTTAGTTTGTTGGAGATGAGAAGTTGTTGCTTATTTGGCCTAGTCTCTGTTTCTTTGGCACTGTTCCACTGTATTTTCTGTGATCCTTAGTCAATCTCAGACAGGAAATACCAATACCAATAGCTGTTAAGAACAATTATTTCAGTTTTGGCTATAGTGGTACCAATAGCATTGAACACAGCTTAGAAAACAACAAACTGAGCTAACCTTTAATTTGCGACTTTTAACCATATGAAGTAGTTTTGTGATTATATAACAAAATGTAAAACAAACCTGGATAAGAAAACTGATGGCAGTTATGTAATTATGGCATACATAATTACATGCAATATATGTCTGTAAGGTGTCAATTTTGCCCTCGAGGGTTAAAATTTAAAATGGATTAAGGAGAAAATAGAGGAGTGCAAGAAGAGAAAGAGATTAGAAAATAAGGTTGGAGAACAAATGGGGATCATGTCAACTTGGGGAAACTGGTGCAGAAGACTGAAGGAAAAGAGAGATAGAAGAGATAAAAGGAAGAACAGAACAGACCCACACCTACAAGGAGGTTAGGG
This sequence comes from Cavia porcellus, assembly GCF_034190915.1. Classification (NCBI taxonomy): domain Eukaryota; kingdom Metazoa; phylum Chordata; class Mammalia; order Rodentia; family Caviidae; genus Cavia; species Cavia porcellus. Next base: position 14,737,610 of record NW_026947514.1, read on the forward strand.
ACCACTTTCACACTCACATAAATACAATAGAGGAAAAAGGAAAGAAAAGGAAAAACAAATAGTCCACTTTCAGGATTCTCTCTGGTTTCACTAGTAAACAACCTGTAGAGGCAGAATCCCAAATGTGCTGATCTATTCCCCCAGCAGTTGCTTTATGGGGGAGTAGTGAATAATCTCAGCAGGCCTGCCCTGAGACCAGACTCATTGGGCTCACCACAGTCCAAGCAATTTCTGTGGGTCTGTGCCCAGCTGAGAGTTGCTAGATGCAGCCAGCAGCAGTTCTGGCTGGCCCATCTCCAAAGTGGTTCCTGGCTAATCATACTCTGTCTGTGGGAGGACCGAGTCCTCTGAACTCATTGGCAGCCAAGTGAAGTTCTCCATGTCCGTTGCTTCTTCCACTGTCGTGTCTCTCTTTGGAGGCCTTGAGTCACCAGCCTTCACTGTCTGTGACCCCATGGACATGTGTCCCTGGGTTCAAACAGCTCCACTCAAAGGCACCACTGGCTATCACTTACTTTCTTCTTCCTTGAATTTTTCCTTTTCACTCTGTGGACTTTGTTTTCATTTCAGATTCTTCCTAGGTTCAGTAGAGCCACTTCTTTCTTCTTGTCTTCCTCACAGTGCTATATTCCAGCAGCTGGACAGTGACTGTCAGAGAAGCTGTTTTCTCTGCAGCTTACTGCTCCTCCATCTTCTCAGAAATCTCTTGTTGGCCAATATAAAGTTAGATTGGATTGTTAAAAGATAAAGTGAAATATAGTGCCCCTCCTTTATAACACTGATATGCACACGAATCTGAAGTTGGATGCATGAGGGAAAACACCAAATAATTGCTGGGCTGCCTGCTAGGATGAGAGGGTAGGCATGGGGCTGAAAGTAGGCACTTTGCCCTGGACCTAGATATTTTGGGGGCTTGGGTACACAAATCATCATAACACAAAATTCTTAGGATTTATTTTTCCTCTAGGATAGGAATTTCATATCATGTTGGATTGTCGAGTAAAATGAGATTATTATCATAGAAGCTGTTAACTGAGATTTTACTCTAAAGATTATATTGTTCTTCACAATTGTGAACAAATACCTGATTTTACTTTAATCCAGAGGCTGGATAATCTAGAAATAAAATAAATTGGTTAGATGTGAGGCAAGAATTCTGGATTGTATCATTGTCAAAAGTATGGCTGATGTCAGCCTTTTGAAAGAGCTTGAGAAAGATTGTAATTTTATGTACTAGAAATATGTAAGGTCTGGTAGAACAGAAAGCACCTAAGTGAAAGTAAAAGCCCATAAATAAACTGATGGCAAGAGAAGTGTACAAGCTAGTTTGTTCTCCACATTAGTTCGAAAAACCAAGACATAGTTACCATCAGTTTTCTTGTCCAGGAAATTCTGCTTCTTTCCTTAGGAATCATGTACCTACCTCACTTTCCTGTGAAATTAATGTTTTCATAGATACCATTTCTATTATGGTTTGTGCCTGGATGTTCACTTGAAGTCTCTTGTAGTCATGGGGGGCAGGCTTTTCAGAAGTGGCTGAATTTAGAGTTTGTGACTGATTCATGGTCTAATGCTGGGATTAAGGATATGAGTGCTACACCTGCCCTAGGGTGAGTAGCCTGAACCCAGTATAAGGGATGGAAAAAAGCTTGCTCTCCCCTCCTCTCTTATTGCTTTTTCTGTCTCTTGCTGCCATGAACTGTTGTCCTTATGCCATGGAGCCACCCTACCTTGGAACCAGCCAATTATGGACTGAAACCTCTACAAACTGTGAACTAAATGAATCTTTGCTCCTTTAACTTTTGGTGTTGGGTATTTTGTCTCAGCAACAAGAAGAGTAACAGACATTTTCCCCCAAATCCATCAGAATCAAGCTATTTGTATCACTTTCATAGAGAATTTTCTAGGTTAGGATGTACGATATTAGATACCACTGCTAATAATGTGAAAGTTACATTACATATTCATTTCAGAATGGAAGGCAAAGGTGGTGACAGTTGGCACAGGCAGTTACAATTAAGAACTGTGCTATTTTTATTTGATACAGTGTTGCTCATAGTATTATTTAAATTAGCCACAAAATGATGACATACTAGGTCTAACCACCTCAATGTAAGGTTGTTATGGTTTGTGTCTAATGTCCTTCCAAAGCTTGATATAGTGATGGGGTGGGGTTTTTTGGAGGTAATTGAATCATCCTTTAAATGTTAGACAGTTTGGTGATTTTCAAAGTTTTGCTATTATAAAGATGATACAGTGAAAAGAATTGTCATAAGGATTAATTTTTTTCGTTCAACATTAATAGCTTTTTGGAATATTGAGTACCTGCTGTGTACAAGTCACTTTGTAGCTACTTAGAATTTAATATGAAGAAAAAGAGTAAAGTCTTCCCTATTGGAGTATACCTTCTAGTGGGGAGAGAGTAAGATAAATCACTATCAAAGCTAATTTTAGATAGTTGATACCTGCAGTCATAAACAAATGAGGTTAGAAGATCGGATATTTTAGAATGACTAGGGAGTTGGGGACTGCTTCTCTGAGCAAGTTATATTAACCTAACCATGAATGAGTTGAAGATCTGGGAGATCATTCTGGATAAAATGGCATAATGAGCTCAGCATATTAAAAAATTAGTGCATGTTAATGATACAGAATCATGGGTTTTGTTTTGGTGTATTACTACATGCACATAACATACTTTGATTATATTCAACCTCATATGCCTTCCTCCTTTCTTTTCTGTCTTGCTGATTCCCTTCATTGTCTCTAAGAGTCTGCCTTTTCTACTTTCCTGTCATCTCTCCTTTGTAAAGGATTCTTCATGTAAGAGAAAAATACGTGATACTTAATGTTCTGAGTCTGGTTGACTTTGCTTAGCATGATGGTCTCAAATTCCATCTATTTTCCTGATAGTGACAGGATTTCATTCTTGGTGGTTGTTTTGTACTTCACTGTGTATAAATGCACCACATTTCCTTTATCTGTTCATCTATTGATAGGCATGTAGGCTGTTTCCGGAGCTAAGGTGTTGTGAATTGTACTACAGTAAGCTGGCTATGCAAGTATCAATCACTATGGTGTTCTATCTTTAATTCTTTCAGGAATTTATTGTACAAGGTTTAGCTGGATCAAATGGTAGCTCTATTTTAGGTTTTTTTTTTTTTAACTTCTGTACTGATTTCTAACGTATGTACTGGTTCACATTCCCATTAAAGTGTAGAAGGATTCATTTTTCTTTCCATCATTCATTTATTTTTCTGTTCTTGATGAGAGCCTTTAAGACTGGGAATCTTAATGTTATTATTTGTTTTCCTGATGTGTAAAGATTTCTTATATTTCTTCAATACTTTTAGACATTCATATTTCTTTGGAGAATTGTTTAACTATTCCTTTGCCCATTTATGCTTTGGGAGGTTTTCTAATTTGTTAATTTTTTTTAGTTCTTTATATATATAGTAGTATTGATCCTCTATGGGAAGAGTAGCTGGTAAAGACTTTTTTCTATTCTACAGATTTTATCATGTTGTTGTTTCCTTTGCTGTGCAGAAGCTTTGCAGTTTGATTTAGTTGCATTTGTTGATTCTTGGTATTCAGGTCCTGTTCAGAAAGTTTGGCTGTGCCTATGGTTTCAAGTGTTTTCCCTGTGTTTTCTTGTAGCAGTGCCAAACTTTCTGTCATGTAGCTAGATGTTTGATCCCTTATGAGTTAATCTTAGTGCAGAGTGAAAGACTGTGCTCTAGTATTAATCTTTTGCATAGTTGTCCGGCACCATTTTGTTTGTTTTTATTTTTTAATTTTATTTAAGGAGGAAAAGAAAAAAAAACCAAAAAGGGTACAAGTAATAGAAAATTTAAAAAATAAACAGTAAAAAATCACTAGTTAATAGATTACATATTCTCATCTTAGAAATAGTTGTTCAAGTTACAAAATTAAAGCATATAAAGTGGACATTCAAACAGTGAGACAGCAAAGAGTTCTCTTTAATGATCCAACAAAACTCAGTAATACGGTTATCTATCTTTATACACTTAAACATAGATGCAATTATAACCTTTAGAACACTTTCTTTTCTTTTCTTTTATGCAATGATAATTACACATTTTGGGTTTTATTACTCCCACAGTTCTTACTACTTTTTTGGAAGAGAGTAAAACTAAATGCAACATATCAGAACACAGTCAGTCAAATCAAAAGGATAGACATAATAGATAATGTAAAAACAAAATACAAGGTGATCAACAGTGTTTACCATACTGCCTCTTGCTATCTTAAGAAGAATTACCTATATCATCAGTTATAATAAAATTGAACAAAACAGTAAAGAATAAAACCAAAGCATTGGAGGCATTACAAGACTTTAAAAGAAGATAAGAGACGACCAGAATGGGCGTCATAATGAATCTTATTGTCTTCACAGTTGTTGCCCTATACTTTTGAACTTGGTACTATCAAGCAAAGCAGAATAGGGGAAAATCAGTCAAAACAAGATGGTGAGGGCAGTACAGGATTTCAAATCAAATTAATAGGAAATCAAAGTAGGTTACTATAATGTACCCTGCTGTTTTTTATTTATTTTTCTCTTAATTAAAAAGATAAAAATAAAAAAGTAAATAATTTTTTTAAAAGGGGATTGAGATAAAAGAGGGCATAACAACAGAACAGCACAGGTCAAAACATAACCATTTAAGCAAAATAGCGTTTCACCACAAGATATCCTGACATAAAAGTAGTTACCATAGTGTCTCTTTCCTTGAAATCTTTGAGTATAACTTTGTATACAGTAGCATCAAACATATCCAGACAATATAAAACCATTCAAGAGAATGACAGTATTACAGGGTATTTAGAACCAACTAACAAAAAACGAACAATGGTTTCTGTATAATCTCCTTGTCTATAAAAGTTTTTGCTTATATTATCACATATAATATAATCCAATAAGATACAACATGTTAAGACCGATGGAGACAGAAGAACAAAAGCTTGATGGCACTTTAAAACAAGAAATTAAATCAGCACTAGCTATTATGATGTCTTGTTTTCTCCAAAATAGCTGTTCCTATCATCCAACCTTCTCTGCCTCATTTCTGTCGAGCTCTTTTTCTGTCATTAGCTGTCAGTTTGTCTTCTTCATTTCTCTTTCTGCTCCATTCATTGTGGCCTCTCTGCCACTGTTTCTGGACTCTTGATATTTTCCTTGTATTCTCTGTAGAGTTGAATTGGTGGTTGCAAATTCCCCTAGTTCCTCTTTATCCTGGAAGCACCTTGTTTTTCCATCAATTTCCAGGGACAGTTGTACAGGATATATCAATCTTGGCTGGAGGTTATTATCTTTCAAAGTTTGAATTATTTCCCCCCACACTCTTTGTGATTTGATGGTTTGTGCCAAGAAGTCTGCTGTAATTCTGATGGGTGTTCCCTTGTAAGTGATCTGTTTCTTGTCTCTGATGGCTTTAATATTCTGTTCTTACATTGGATTTCTGGAATTTTGATTATTATATGTCTGGGTGTAGCTCTGTTTGGGTTGTAGGTGATTGGGGTCCTGTATGCCTCATACATCTGAGTATCTTTACCATTTGCTAAATTAGGGAAATTCTCTTGGATTATTTCTGTGAATAGCTTTTGTAGTCCATTTGTTTGAGTCCCTACTTCTTCTTTTATGTTCTTAATTCTTAAGTTATAGATCCTCTTATCATCTTCTAGCCTTTGTATTATTGCTGTTTGTTTTCTTGTTATTTTTAAGAAGTTTTTCATTTCATGCTCCCACATTACAAATCTGCCCTGCAGTTCAGATAGTCTATCCTTAGTTTCTTTCAAGCTGTTATGCCAGCTTTAGATAGAGTTTTTAGCTTCCTGGTAATCTCTTTGAACTGCTTCACGTATTCTATGTTCTCTCTATTTTCTTCATCAAACAATTCTCCCCTTTTTTTCTGTTCTTCCATTCTACCATGTGTTTTTTCTTGAGCGGTGCTTAGCATTTCTCTAACTATTCTACTTGTATCTTGCTTCAGGTCATTAATAACTTCATTCCTGAACTCCTCTATGAGGCTCTGGAGATAGCGCTTTATGTCTATTGGTGCTGTGTCTGATATTGCATGTTTCTCAGGATTGGGGGCCGAGGACCCTTTCTTGTTGCTCCCTCTTCCCATATTTTTTGTACCTTTTATACAAGCATATATAGGAGGCCCAGTTTCTTTCTTTGTCAGTTACAGTTTGTTTGAATTGCACCAGCTAGGTGTTCCTGCCCCCTGCAGTGTACTAGAGAGACACAGACCTGGGCAGCCTATGCTTGGCCCGCCCCTCCAGGTCAACCTACCGAAAGCTTCACTGCTAGGGTGCACCTCCAGTTACCGGGATCTGGTTTTGGCTAGCCTGTTGGGTCTTAAGTCAGTGGTGACACCCAGGCCAGGCACTCCCTACCAATCCCGCTTGAGAGGGGAATATGCCACTAAGGACACTGCAGCGTCCTGTTCTGGCTAGTCTTTTTGGTCCCAGTATGTCCTTTGCTGAAGCCTCCTACTCTATGGAAGGGTCCCCGATCCACTCACTTACCACAGGTGGATGCAGGGCTCCCGGCCAGTCCCACTCTCAGTTCCATTCACTGCTTCCCACTCTCAGAGCTTTTGCGCCTCTCTCCTTGCTGTGCCGATTGGGACGCAGCAGCGGCTGCAGGAAATTCCAATTGCGGCTTCCAGTGGCGCGGGCTCCAGCTTCCGCGCTGAGACCTTATCTGTTCCTGTTATATCACCGGGATTGCATTTCCAGTTGGTTTCTCTTAGTTTAGTTCGTTCCTGGGTTGGCAGGGTATACCTCCCCTTGCTTAGGACTTCTCACCCCTCACCATTCCTGGATTTTAAGTGGGGTGTCTCAGAGAGCCTCCGTAGCTGCTCCTATCTATCTCCCATGTTTCCAGCACCATTTGTTTGAGGCATTCTTTTATGCAACATATATTGTTGGCCCCTTTGTCAAGGATTAGACGGCTGTGGTTTAGGTGTGTTATTTCTGTGTCCTCTGTTATGTTCACTGATCTACATGTCTGCTTTTATGCAGTATCATGACATCTTTGTTACAATAACTCTGTAGTGTGCTTCAAGTGAGATATTGTAGGGCCTGCAACATTGTTATTTTTGTTGTTTTTCCCAAGATTATTTTGGATAGTCTGAATCTTTTGTGTTTTCATATGAATTTTAGGATTGTTTCCTGTAGTTCTGTGACATGTCTTTAATATATTTATGGGAACGAGAACAGTGAGTTGAGGAAGAACAAATTGAGAGGGTGAGGAGGAAATCAAATTTTCTTTGACAGAGCACCCAGTTATATAAACAAGTAGTAATAGAAGTGAAAAACCAAATTAGCAATAATACAACTGTATCAGGAGACCTTAACACACCATTGACACCAAGGGACAGATCAATCAGACTGAATCACACCTGTGAACAAATGGACTTGATAGACATATACAGAGTGTACCATCCAACAATATCAGAATACACATTCTTCTCAGCAGTATATGGGACATTCTCTAAAATAGACCATATACTAGCACACAGAACATATTTAAATAAATGCAAAAGAGTTCAAATTATCCCATGCATGTTATCAGATCATAGCATGATAAAACTAGAAATTAATGATAAAAGGTACTGCAAAAAACCCACAAACACATGGAAACTGAATAACATACTCTTAAGTAATCAGTGGGTCACAGGGGAAATTAAAGAAGAAATTAAATAATACAAATACAAGTACAGCTTACTGGAATCTGTGCTATGCAATGAAAGCTGTCCTCAGAGGAAAATTTATTGCACTGAGTTCCCACATCAGGAAAACAGAATGAATACAAATAAATAACCTGATGCTACACCTCAAACATCTAGAAAAAGAAGAGCAAGTCCAGCCCAAAGCCAAAAGAAGGGAGGAAATTATGAAAATCAGAACAGAAATTAATGCAGTCTAAGAAAACAATCCAAAGAATCAATGAATGAAAGGGTTGGTTCTTTGAAAGAATAAATAAAATTGATAAGCCCCTAGACAACCTTATTTAAAAAAGGGAAGAAAAAGCTCAAATTCATGCAATAAGGAATGAAAAAGGCAAAATCACTACAGACTCTGTAGAAATACAGAGATGTACAAGGTCATCAACACTTATTTCAAAAACCTCTACTCTCATAGGTTTGATAATACAGAAGAGATAGACAGATTCCTAAAAGCATATGAAGTACCAAAGCTAGATCAAGAGGATGTAAAACTGTTGAATAACCCAATCTCTGTTAATGAAATTGAAAATGCAATTAAGTCCTTACCTACAAAGAAGAGCCCAGGCCTAGACAGATTCACTGCAGAATTCTACAAGAAATACAAAGAAGACTTAATGCCAACACTCCTCAAGCTCTTCGATGAAATTGAAAGGGAAGCAATCCTTCCTAAGTCATTCCTGGAAGCAAATATTACTCTAGTACCAAAGCCTGAGAAAGACCCAACTAAAAAAGAGAACTATAGACCGATCTCCCTACTAAACATAGATGCAAAAATCCTCAATAAAATATTGGCAAATAGGATGCAGCAAATCATCAAGAAGATTATACACCATGACCAAATGGGATTCATCCCAGGCATACAGGGATGGTCCAACATACATAAATCAATAAATGTTATCCACCATGTCAATAAAGCCAAAAGCAAGAATCACATGATCATTTCTATAGATGCAGAAAAAGCTTTTGATAATGTCCAACATTCCTTCAAGATAAGAACCTACAGAAAATTGGAATAGATGGTCTCTACCTCAATATGATAAAGGCCATCTATGACAAACCAACAGCTAGTATCAAATGGCAAAAAACTGAAGACCTTTAACATAAAATCAGGCAAAAGACAAGGATGTCCCTTATCACCGCTCCTATTTAATATAGTACTGGAAATACTAGCCAGAGCAATTAGACAAGAGAGAGAAATAAAAGGGGTAAAGACAGGAAAAGGAGTTAAATTATCATTATTTGCAGATGATATGATACTCTACATGGAAGACCCCAAAAACTCCATTCAAAGACTCCTAGATATAATAAATAAATTCAGCAATATAGCTGGATACAAAATCAATACACAAAACTCTATAGCATTCTATACACTAACAACAAAATCAATGAGAGAGAAATAAGAGAAGCCACACCCTTCATTCTAGCAACCAAAAAAAAAAAAAAAGAGAAATATTTAGGAATTATTCTCATAAAAGAAGTGAAAGATCTATATAGGGAAAATTATAATACACTGAAAAAAGAAATGGAAGATGATCTCAGAAAATGGAAAGACATCCCTTGCTCATGGATAGGAAGAATAAATATTATGAAAATGGCCATTCTCCCAAAACTGTTATACAGATTCAATGCAATCCCAATAAAATACCATCAGCATACCTCATAGATCTAGAGAAATCACTCCTAAAATTCATCTGGAACCAGAAGAGACCTAGAATAGTAAAGACAGTTCTAAGCAGCAAAGGCAAGGGAGGAGGCATCACAATCCCTGAGTTGGAGTTACACTACAAAGCAACTGTAGTAAAATCAACATGGTACTGGAATCAAAACAGAGCTGAAGATCAATGGAACTTATTAGAAGATAGAACCACAACTACAAACACACTCAACCACCTATCTTTGATAAAGGAGCCAAGCAGGTTCACTGGAAGAACGACAGTCTCTTTAATAAATGGTATTGAAAAAACTGGCTCTCCATATGCTGAAAACTAAGAATAGACCAATGCCTATCACCATGTACTAAATTAAAATCTAAATGGATCAAAGATCTGAATATTAAAATAGAAACACTAGGACTTCCAGGATAACATGGCAGATAGATAACAGCAGCTCTGGAGGCTCTCTGAGATAGCCAGCTTAGATTCCAGGAATGGAGAATCGATCAAAATGGCGGCTTGCTAGGGGATCGGGCGAAGAGTCTCTCCAGAGAAATCATACTAGAAGCTAGAATATGACAACATGGAAAGGGCCAGACAAATCGATAACGATTCTTATTAACCAAGACAGTTCAGCGGGAGGATTTAAAGTTGTGCTGAGACCATGAACGCTGATAATGGGAGGCTGCAAATCCCGCGCCTTTAAATCAACAAACTGACCCGTGGACCCAGCAGGAAAAGCTGTGTTGGCTTTTGGTGACTGCGGGAAACTGAGACCCGGGACTCCGAGTAGCAGCCAGGACTGCACTGCTGCACCAGAGGAGATCATAAAAGGCTCTGGAGTTCCAAAGCCAAACGCTGCACAGATTTCTGACCATTCCGCACTGTGCCGGGAGTGAACGCTGTGCACCGTTCTGCGCTGTGCCGGGAGTGCGGGAAAGGTGGGCGGCTTGGTGTGTGGTGGACCCGGAATGAGGACCTGCGCCGGACTCTGGTGAATACTGGGAACCCCTGGCTGCTGGGGTTGGCCAGAGAACATCTTGGAACTGGACAGTGCCCGCCACCACGGGGACATCAATAACACAGAATCTGGCGGCAGACATCTTAGTGTTGGGCAGAAACTACAGCTCAGTGACATCACCGGGTCCCCCTGTAGGGAGGGCTGGTGGAAGACATCTTGAAATTGGGCAGAGCCTGATTACGTGCTGGCTTCAGCTTCACACAGAGAACTAGTGGGAGACATCTTGAATTTGGGCAGATCTGCTGTTCTAGTGCTCCTGTCACAGAGAGGTCTGGAAGAGAACAGCTGGGATTTGGACAGAACCCTGTGCCATAGTGACATTAGTCAGCTGCTTCTGGTACAAAGAGAACTGGCAGGAGCTACTGAGGCTAAACCAAGCCTCTGCTTGGGGCCCAATAAGCAGATACAAAATAGTCACAACTCAGTGACATCCAGAAAGTACAGCTTAATTTACGGATTAACTGGCACAGAGGCTGGAGCCTAGCCTGTACCGCCCCTGCATCCCAGCCTACCCCAGATAACAGCAAATTGGGGAGGACAGCAAAAACTCAAGTCAGCACGCTTCTGAAAGGCCCTAAGCAATTTGGAGAGGGCCAGAGAACCCCAGGACAGTCTGAAAGAAATCAGAAACATGACAAGAGATAAAAATTAAAAAAAAATCCCCAGCTGCCCAACATGAGAAAATAAGTCCATGAGAAGTAAACACTGAAGAGAAAAGCACAGTAACCATCCATTGCTCGACACAGCATCAGCCGAAATTAAAAAGTACCTTCATGATCTCATAGAGGAATTTAAAGCTGTACTCCTGATCCAAGTGAGGCAAGATATAAAGAGATTAATTAAAGAAATGACAAGCCCCGCCCAAGAGAACACAGATGGAAGAACTGAGGAAATCAGAAAAGAAAGAGAAACTTCTGAAGAAGAATTTAAACATAACTTAGAATACATGAAACAGATCCAAAGAGAATACCAGGAAACTAAAAACTCCGTTGAACACTGGCAAAATGCCTTGACAGAAACTAAAGACAGCCTTCTGAAACTTGAAGAGAGATTTATGGCATATGATCGTGAAAGAAAAAGCCTCTTAAAAATAACAAGGAACCAGAAAGAAGCAATTCAAAAACTGGAAGATGACAAAAAAATACATAACTTAAGAATAAAGAATGTGAGTAAGGAAGCAGGAGCAACCAAAAATGAAATACAAAAAAAATATTCACAGATATATTAAAGCAAAATTTCCCATGTATAGCAAAAAGAAATGATATCCAGATAAAAGAGGCATACAGAACACCAGCTACCTACAACCAAAACAGATCTACGCCTAGATATATAATAATCAAGATTCCAGAAATCCACCAAAAGAACAGAATATTAAAAGCAGCCAGAGAAAAGATGCAGATTACCTACAATGGGAAAACTATCAAAATAACAGCAGACTTATCAACACAAACTCTTAAATCAAGAAGGGAGTGGGGAGAAATATTCCAAGTCCTGAAAGAAAAAAATATGCAACCAAAGTTCATATACCTGTCAAAACTCTCTCTCAAAATTAATGAAGAAATAAGATACTTTCAAGACAAGGAGGAACCGTGGGAGTTTGTGGCCACCAATCCAACCCTACAGAGAGTGCTGAAGGACGTTACAGAGAAAGAGAGGAAGAGATACCAGGATTCCAGCAACAGTGGCAGAGAGGCCTCAGTGAACGGGGCAGACAAGGAATGAGGGAATAAGGTGGACAAATTATAGCAGAAAAGTGGAGTAGCAGACATGAGGCAGAGACGGTAAGCTATAGTCTTTAGTATAGACAGCTCTGAAACTATATAAAAAAAGGTAGAGGTCATTGTTAATGGTGTATAACGATTTAAAAGACACAGTAGTCCTATTGCCATATTTAGTTTGAATTTAATTTGTTCTGGTCTGTCCACTCATGTCAGATTTGAGGGCACAGACATCTTGACCCAAAAATAGCAGGTTATACCATGGTAACTATCCTTACTTTCCTATTAACTTAAACTGAAATCCTGTATTACTTACATTGTCTTACTATGACTGATCTTAATTGAATCTGAATCATAAGACTATGGGTTGGCCTTGGCTGATTTTATTTGAAATTGGTATGCTTGTTAGTATCAACCCTAAAAGTAGAGGCAACTACTCTGAGGATGACAAGATGTAAAGGATATCCATACGGGTATTAGTAACAGCTCTCAAATCCTACAATGCTGTCAAAGTTAAGTTTTTATAAAAATAGGTGATACTATGTTTAACTATAATAAGCCAGTGTTGTGGACAAATCTATTGAAAATAACAAGAGAAAACATAGTAGCTATGGAAGATCATTTATATTGTGGTCTTATGTGTCTTATCCATTGCATGTTTTTCTAGGAAATTGTTTTGCTGTCTTTCTATGACTTGGTTTTCCCTATAATACAGAGATGATAGATATATATGTAGAAATTCACACATGTTTTTTTTTAATTATTTATGGGAACAGATTATATAATACAAGATGTAAGGAACAGATAATCTGAGGAAGAGACGCTGAGAAACCCGAGGCTTATTTTGTAGCATTATAATATAAATTCTAGCAATCTATTGTTCGCTGATTAGAATGACATTGGACTGGTTTCTTGAGTTCAATTTCAACATATGTAGAGATGGGGACAGCTATCACAAAGAGAATGAGAGATGCAATGGTAGTTACTATTGTCTTCCCTAATTTGGAACTTGAGGACCTAAAAAGCCTTCATCATCCTGTAATGATTTGATTAGTTCTATAATATGCAATAAGTATATAAAGTGGGTGAAGATAGGGACAACTATTTGTAAGAAACTAGAGATAGATAGACAATGAAGATCTCCAGTGGACTTGCTTTGAAATCTGTATTTCTTTAAATTGTTTTTTTTTTAATGTTCTGTTCTGTTTTGATATGTTTAATCTTACCCTCTTTGAGATGTAAAACAAATGTGTAGGACTGATAACCATGTTATTGAGCTTTTGTTCGATCATAGAGCAGAACAGTTTGTAGTGTCACTTTTTGAATGTCATTCTAAATACTTTAATTCTATAACCTGAACAGCTATTTCTAAGATGACAATGTGTAACTTATCAACCAGCAATTTCTTACCATTTGTTTTTCTGTAATTTTGTATTATTTCTACCCTTTTTTTTATCTCCATGTATTTTTTTGTTTCCTTTTCTTTTAAAAAAAAAAAGATTCCAGGAATGGTATGGTGTGGGGAGTCCTAAGCAGGGGGAGATATACCCTGCCAACCCAGGAACGAACTAAGCTGAGAGAAACCAACTGGAAATGCAATCCTGGTGCTATGATTGGAACAGCTAAAGTCTCAGTGCCGAAGCTGGAACCCACATCTCTTGAATTTCCTGTCACTGCTGCTGCATCTGAATCAGCACAGTAGGGATTGAGACACAAAAGCTATGAGAGCGGGAATCGGTGAACTGAATTGAGAACAGAGCTGGTGGGGAGCCCTGCATCGACCTGCGGTGAGTGAGAGGAATGGGGACCCTTCCATAGACTAGGGGGCTCCAACAGAGGACATTCTGGGACTGGGCAGACTAGCTGGAACAGGACGTTGCAGTTCCCCTCTCAAGCAGGATTGGTAGGGAGCATTTGACCTGGGTGATGCCATGAACTAAGACCCAGTAGGCTAGCCCAAATCAAGTCCCTTAGCCTGGCAGTGCACCCTAATGCAGTGAAGCCTTCAGCAGGTTGATTGACCTGGAGGGGCAGACCCAGCATAGGCTGCCCAGATCCCTGTCTTTCTAGTAAACTGCAGTGGACGGGAACACCTAGCCGGCACAATTAAAACAAACTGTAACCGACAAAGAAAGAAACTGGGCCTCCTATAAACGCTCATATGGGAGGAACAAAAAGTATGGGAAGAGGGAGTAACAAGAAATGATCCTAAGTCGCCAGTCCTGAGAACACTGATCCAGGAAAGGTAAATACAAAGGCGAATGAGGACAGAAAATAGGCAACAGGCAATATCAGGCATGCCACCAATAGGCATAAAGCGATATCTCCGGGACCTCATCAACAAGTTCAAAAGTGAAGTATTTAACCAAGTAAAGCAAGATATAAGTAGAATAGTTAAAGAAATGCTAAGCACCTCCCAAGAATAAACAGATAGTGGAATGGAAGAACAGAAAAAAAAGGGAGAATTGTTTGATGGAGACAATAGAGAAAACGTAGAATATATGAAGCAGGTTCAAAGAGATTACCAGGAAACTAAAAACTCTATTGAAAGCTGGCATAACAGCTTGAAAGAAACTAAGGATAGATTATCTGACTTGGAGGACAGATTTGTAATGTGGGAGCATGAAAGGAAAAAAGCTTCTTAAAAATAACAAGGAAACAAGCAGTAACAATACAAAGGCTAGAAGATGATAAGAGGATCTATAACTTAAGAATTAAGAATGTAAAGGAAGAAGCAGGGATACAAACAAGTGAACTGCAAAGGCTATTCACAGAAATAATCAAGGAGAACTTCCCTAATATGGGAAAAGGTAAAGATACTCAGATGTATGAGGCATACAGGACCCTAGCCACCTACAACCCAAACAGAACTACACCCAGGCATACAATAATCAAAATTCCGGAAATCCAATATAAGAATAGAATATTAAAAGCTGTCAGAGACAAGAAACAGATTCCTTACAAGGGAACATCTATCAGAATTACAGCTGACTTCTTTGCACAAACCATCAAATCATGAAGAGCGTGGGGGGAAATAATTCAAGCTTTGAAAGATAACAACATCCAGCCAAGATTGATATATCCTGCACAACTGTCCCTAGAAATTGGTGGAAAAACAAGGTGCTTCCAGGATAAAGAGGAACTAGGGGAATTTGCAACCACCAATTCAACTCTACAGAGAATTCTGCAGGATATTCTAAAAGGAAAATACCAAGATTCCAGAAACAGTGGCATAAAGGCCACAATGAATGGAGCAGAAAGAGAAATGAAGAAGACTAACTGACAGCTAATGACAGAAAAAGAGCTTGACAGAAATGAGGCAGAGAAGGTTGGATGATAGGAACAGCTATTTTGGAGAAAACAAGACATCATAATAGCTAGTGCTGATTTAATATCTTGTTTTGAAGTGCCGTCAAGCTTTTGTTCTTCTGTCTCCATCGGTCTTAACATGTTGTATCTTATTGGATTATATTATATATGATAACATAAGCAACTTTTATAGACAAGGAGATAATACAGAAGTCATTGTTCATTTTCTATTAGTTGGTTCTAAATACCCTGTAATACTGTCATTCTCTTGAATTGTTTTACATTGTCTTGATATGTTTGATGCTACAGTACACAAAGTTATACTCAAAGATTTCAAGGAAAGAGACACTATGGTAACTACGTTTATGTTGGGATATCTTGTGGTGAAACACTATTTTGCTTAAATGGTTATGTTCTTACCTGTTCTGTTTTGTTGTTATGTCCTCTTTTATCTCAATCTCCTTTTCTTATTATTTATTTTTTTATTTTATCTTTTTAATTAAGGGAAATAATAAATAAATACAGCAGGATATATTATAGTAACCCACTTTGATTTCCTATTAATTTGATTTGAAACCCTGTATTGCTCGCACCATCTTGTTTTGACTGATTTTCCTCTATTCTGTTTTGCTGAATAGTACCAAGTTTGAGAGTATAGGCAACAGCTGTGAAGATGATAAGATTCCCTATGATGCCCATTCTGGTTTGACTATTATCATCTTTTGAAGTCCTGTAATGTCTCCAATGTTTTGGTTTTATTTTTTTTGTTCTTTACTGTTTTGTTCAATTTTATTATAACTGATGATATAGGCAATTCTTTTTAAGATAGCAAGAGGCATTATGGTAACCATTGTTGCTCACCTTGTGTTCTGTTTTTACATTATGTACTATGTCCACCCTTTTGATTTGACTGACTCCATTTTGTTATGTCACATTTGGTTTTATCCTCTTCAAAAAAAAGTAATACAAACTGTGGGAGTAATAAAACCCAAACTGTGTAATTATCATTTTATTTTTTTAAAATTTTATTTAAAAGGAAAAAGAGAAAAAACTAAACAAAACAAAGTATAAGGGTCCAAGTAATACAGAACTACAAAAAAAAAATAAGAAATCACCAGTTAATAGATTACATATTATCATCATGGAGATAGTTGCTCAAGTCACAGTATCAAAGCATACAAAGTGGACATTCAAACAGTGAGACTGCAAACCGTTGTGTTCAATGATCCAACCAAAAACATTAATATGGTCAGCTATTTAACATCCCTAAACACACTTGCTGTTGTATCTTTTAGAGCGCTTTTTTTCCTTATCTTTTTTACAACAAAATTTACACATTTTGGGTTTTATTACTCCTTAGTTCTTCTTACTTTTTGGGGGGTGGAGGGGAGAGAGTAAAGTCAAATATGGCAAAACAAAGCTGTCAGTCAAAACCAAGGATAGACATAGCACATGATGTAAAAACAGAGTACAAGGTTGTCAACAATGGTTACCATAATGTCTCTTGTTTCCTTAAAAAGAATTGTCTATCTCATTAGGTATTATAAAGTTGAACAAAACAGTAGAGAACAAGACCAATAAAACTTAAGCATTGTAAACATTACAGGACTTCCAAAGGAGACAATAGTCAGACCAGAATGGGCATCTTAGTGAATCTTATTGCCTTCAAAGTAGTTGCCTATACCCTCAAACTTGATACTATCATACAGAATGGAACAGAGTCTAATCAGTCAAAACAAGATAGTGGGAGTATTACAGGACTTCAAAACAAGTTAATAGGAAATCAAAAAAAGTTACTATTATATATCCTGCTAATTTTTAAAATTTTTCCCCTTAATTAAAAAAACATAAAAAATAACTAAATAATTTTTTTAATGAATAAGGGAGAGATTGAGATAAAAGAGGACATAACAATATAACAATACAGGTCAAAGCATGACTGTTTCAGCAACCTAGTGCTTCACCACCAAAAAAAATATGGAACGCTTCACGAATTTGCGTGTCATCCTTGCGCAGGGGCCATACTAATCTTCTCTGTATCGTTCCAATTTTAGTATATGTGCTGCCGAAGTGAGCACGTAATTATCATTTTAAAGAAGAGAGGAAAAGAAAGTGCTCTAAAGGTTATAACTGCATATATGTTCAAGTATATAAGATAGATAACCATATTACTGAGTTTTGTTGGGTCATTGAAGAGAACTCTTTGCAGTCTCACTGTTTGTCCACTTTATATGCTTTAATTTTGTAACTTGAACAACTATTTCTAAGATGAGAATATGTAATCTATTAACTAGTGATTTCCTACTGTTTATTTTTAAAAATTCTGTATAACATATACTTTTTCTGTTTTTTTTTCTTTTTCTCCTTATATAAAATTTTTTAAAAAGACAGAAACACTAAATCTATTGGAAGAGAAGTTGGGTAAAAACGTTGAAGACATAGGGGTAGGTAGAGAATTCATGAACAGGAATCAAACTGCATGGGAAATACTTCCCAGAATCAACAGCTGGGATCATATCTTATTAAAAAGTTTCTGCACATCAAAAGAAATCTCTAGCATAGTGAAAAGAAAACTTACAAACTGGGAAACAATCTTAATGAACTGTCCCTCAGACAAAGGACTTCTGTCTAAAACATAAAGAATTTTTAAAAATGAGACCCCCAAAATTCAAGGATCCAATCCAAAAATGGGCATCTGAGATGAATACACAATTCTCAGATTAAGAAATACAAATGTCAAATAAATACATGAAAAATAGTCATCATCATTACTCATTAGAGAAATGCAAACTAAAACCACACTGAGCTTCCATCTCACTCCTGAAAGAATAGCCAGGATCAGGAAAACTACCAACAACAAATGCTGGAAAGGCTGTGGGAAAAAAGGAACTCTCTTGTACTGTTGGTGGGAGTGTAGACTGGTGCAACCATTGTGGAGGTCAGTCTGGAGATTTCTTAGAAAGCTGAGATTGGAAGTCCCATTTGTTCCAGCTATTCCACTTCTAGGCATATTCCCAGAAGAACTGAAAACATCATACCACAGTGATATATGTGCACCCATGTTTATGGCAGTACAATTTGTAATAGCCAGATCTTGGAAACAACCCAAGTGTCCATCAACTGAGGAATGGATAAAAAAGTTGTGGTATTTTTATACAATGGAGTACTACTCAGCTATAAAGAATGATCACATTGAGATATTTATAAATGGACGCAGCTTGAGACTATACTCATAAGCAAAATAAATTGATTGAAATAAATATAAATAAATTGAACTCACATGTATAAATATTGAATAGTTTCCCTAGTGTAAGAATACATAAATTTGGGGCTAGGGATTTAGCTCAGTGGCATAAGAACCTGCCTTGCAAGGAGGCGGTCTTGAGTTTGATCCCTGGTACCGATTTAAAAAAAAAAGAATACATAAAATTATGTGGTAATCACGATTCCCCATTATGTTGCTTTGAAGCCTCATAATGTTTTCATTCACTAATTGGAGTGGTTTTATTCTGAGTTGTTTGATTTTTATGGTCTGTGATGGTATGAGCAGCTATTTTGAAGAAAACAAGACATTATAATAGCCATTGATGATTTAATATCATCTTGTTTTGAAGTCCCACCAAGCTTTTTCCCTTTGTCTCCATCAGTTTTACCATGTTGTATCTTATTGGATTTTATTATATGTGATAGTGTAAACAAAATTTTTTATAGACAAGGAGATAATATAGTAACCATTGTTCGTTTTCTGTTAGATGGTTCTGAATACCCTGTATTACCGAATTTAGTACTTTCATTCTCTTGAATGGTTTTACACTGTCTTTTTATGTTTGATACTATAGTATATGAAGGTATACTCAAATATTTCAAGGAAAGAGACACTATGGTAGCTACTGTTATGTCAGATTGTCTTGTGATAAAACACTATGTTGCTTAAATTGTTCTGTTCTGACCTGTGTTTTTATGTCTTCTTTTATTTTAATCTTTTTTTAAAATAAAAAAAAAACAAATTTTCTTTGAACCTAGTAAATTTGGGATAGTCATAATATATCTTTAGCTCTGGGTTGGAGTATAAGTTTGGAACTTATCACTGTGTGTACGCTTTTAAAGCCAAGAAAAGGGAAGGGAAAAAAACAGCCAAGACAAAACCCTTCAGACACTTTATCAATCAGATGTTAGGCATGGTAGGTAGGACCTAACAAACAAGAATGAATAGAGGGAGTGATTACAGTGCTAGAAAAACCTAGAGAGGTAGAAACAGTCATGGTCAGTTGTGTTAATAAAATACTACTGAAAAATGAGGACAATACGGATATCCAGTTTACCATCCAATTTGGCAGAGTTACACATGACCGTAATTTAACTCAGGGAAGGAGAAGGAACAAAAGTGTACTCTAAGTAGACTTTTGAGACAGTAAAAGGCAGGGAAAAAGTTGGGACAATACTTTTGAGAATTTAGGCTGTGGGTGGGAAACATATGAAAGGTGTTATAGATGAGAAGTCAAAGGAGTTCTTTTTAAAAATCTACAGGCCACTATACTGACTAATGAAGAAGCAGTAATTCCAGAAAACAGTTTTAGGAATACAGTACTTGAAAGTAAAAGCAGTGAGACCCAGAATACAAGCAAAAAATCAAGAAATAAAGACATTTCTTCCATTTTACAAGAGTAAAGTCAGAGTCTGGCAGTACAGTTACAGTTAACATAGTTGGTAGGGATAAAAATGTCTCCTTTAATTCTGTTTATAAAGTACAAGGCAGGCTTATCAGCTACAAGACAAAATAGATGTTGCAGGAAGGTTAAGAAAAAAATGTTTAATAGGATTTTCAAGTAGTGGGAAATACTCATTTAAGATGTATGAAATTAGACATTTGATTAAAACAATTACATATAAGAAGGTAAATCTAAAGGTGACAGTCACTTTGTGTTTGTTTAATGTATTGCTGCTTTATAGTTATGATAAATTAAGAGAGTAAATGCTTTAACTTAAAATATAATTATGGGATTCAATGACTTGTGGATACCTTATTTCTTAACTCAATAATAGGAAAAAGAACTTTTAAAAATGCTTTTCAGTGTATCGTAAATGATAGTATCCACAAATATGATTACATAATCATCTTATTACATGTTCTAAAATAAGTATATAATTTGAATAGCTATTTTTTATTTTCTCTTTTCCAAATTAATGTGGGTTATTGAGTTCAATTATATGTTCAGCAGTATATTAGGCCCTATGTGAATAGAGCTTAACTATATTAAATCGACCTTAAAGATACTTAAAAAACACTCATGTTTTTGTTCCCAGTAAGAAAATTAAAGCTATTACAAGAGAAATTTCAGATTCCACCTACACATGCGAACAACACATCCATCTCCTATTGTGTATAAATTCTTCCACTCGTGCACTAGATCCTGCTGTTTTTTGCCTGCTCTAGAAATTCTCACATTCACCTATTGTATTTTTGTTGTGTATTGCGTGACCCCTGCAAGCATATAAAACATGTTTAAAAGGTAGTCTTCCTTAAAAAATAATGTTTTTGAACATTCCCCCCCAAGCTGAATATGCAGTGTAGGGGAAAAAATGAGCCCCATCCTGTAACTTCACATTATATAAAATTTAACTCAAATTATGTCATAGTTCTTAAATGTGAAAGCTAAAATCATAAAACATTTTAGAAAAAGTATAGAAAATAGAACACAAGTATGAATTATAAAAACAAATTATAAACTGAACCTTATTAAAATAACTTTTCAGACTTCTAGTAACTAAAAACAGTGTTGAATATATATTTTCTCTGGGTTTCTTCCTGGGAAAATAAAAAAAAATCACTTCATGAAGCCATAGCTTTAATATGTCTTAGAGAATCCCAAAACTGTAAAAATAACTATAAATAAAAAATGAAAAACAAATTCCATCTGCAATTTCATAAGCTCTCTTTCTTCTCTGCTGCTAGGCTTTGCAGGAAGCAACAAACCAAAATAACTGAAAAGGAGTATTTTAACTAGGTAATGTAAAGGTAAAGACAAAAAGCGTTGTACATAATGCACCTGTCTAGTTAGTAAGATTATTTCTCATAAGTCTAGCAATTATAAAATGTCTTGGCATACTAAAATAAGTAAAATAAGACTACATGATGAGAACCTCGTTTCTCACTCTTAGAGTAAAAAGTTACAAATAATAAAACAAGAGTTTTAAGTGAATCTGTGGTTTTATATTAAAACCAGAGATATTTATATGAGCTTGTGTTTTTTTGAATATACAAATGGGGAATATATCCGGGTATAGAGTACAGAATGTATACGTGGGTTAGTATGCCTACATATTTTTCCTGGCTTCATCTGCTGAGACAGCTTATGAGCAGTAACACTGAAGTAGCAATGATCACATTTAGTTCCTAGATCTTGCTCAGTAAACACCATTTTTTAATAAAAGGAAGTAGTTGTCTTTTAATAAAAGGCACTGGTTGGTTATAGGCCTGCACTAGCAAAAAAAGCTAGAATATATTATAGTGCAAGAGAGAAAGTAAGTTCTTAAAAACAGAGGGTTAGCATGTGGAAATATTATCAAAACCAATCTCAAAAGTCTCCTATAAGACAAAATGGAACAACTTGAGCTATAAAGTAAATAATGATAATACTGAATTTTAACCCACGAACAAGAGACTGTGGACCCAACCTGGTTGACTACCTATTTTTTTTTTTTGCTACTTATCTTTATAAATTTTTTATTGGAAAACATAAGTATATGTTAACTTGATTTTTAGAAACAATTTTTTATGAATAGATTCTTATGAAAAAAAGGAAACTTGTACAGATTCCCAAATTAACTTGAGGTCGACCTTGCTCTTCTTTTCTGCAATGAGAAAACAAAAGACAATGGGAAAAATGATTCCATTCTGTTCCTAACTGCTTCTGCCTATGCCCTCAGATTTTCAAGTAGAGTTTCTATTCCTTTGATAGTGTTTTTGATGTTTTCTAATGAGGGGATCAGGCTTTTCAGTCCAGCTTTGACTTTATTTGCAACTTCTTAGTATTCAATAGAAGTCTGGAAAGAATAATAGCACCCTGACTTACACCAGCCCAGAATTTGATGTTCTTCATACCAACATATTCTGAGTGTTTTTGCAAAACAGCCTTCTCTTCCATTTTCTTGCATCTTTTTATTTTGTTCTATTAACCACTTCAAAACTAGATGCCCCACAGGATGTTCTGCAACATGAAGCTTTCCATCCTTGCCATCAAGGTGTAGTTCTGCTGCCACCAGGCTGGCAATGGCATTCATGGCAGGGTGAATGTCTCCATTGTCAGAATCCAGAATGTCAGACACCAGCACACATGCAGACTTATCTAGCACCATCTCTTGGGCATTTCTTTGTAGGTAGTTTAACAAAGCTGGAGAAATAGATTCTAAGAGCTCATGATGGATCTTCATATCTTTCTTACTGTGTGCATTTTCATCTCCTTTTCACAGAATGTCAGTGATTTCTCTTACCATATGCATCGGATCCCTGGAACTCAATAAAAATAAGACCTTCTGTATTTGTTATTTACTATATCAGACAAGAAACTGATAATTTCTGATGTGATTATCTGTTTCACAAGCTTAATATCAATACAATCAAATGGTACCAGTAAAACCAAGTGAGACTACTGGCCATTAGCCACTTTTTCAACCTAAATCTTCATTTTTCACAATTACTTTTCTGTCCTTGAGCATGCCAGGTCACAAGCATTGTGTGGCTACTCTGCGCCGTCATGTGTGTGCCCCACTTACACAGTTGTTTCAATGATGAGTTCAACCAGTTCTAACCTTAATTTTGGGAGTTACATAGGTTAAAAAAATCCAAAAATACTTTACAAACTAATGAATGCTTAATCACAGCATCCTTTTGAGCCATTGGAATTAGAATCCATTTCATTTCATCTATAATAAACCCCGATTTTTCTGGCTGTGCCTCCAACCTTGTCAGAGTTGGATGTTCTATAGTCTTATATGGCTGAAATGTGTTCTCATAGAGCTCCTCAGTCAGCATGTTTTGCTCTAAATGGCTTTTTCATTGTATGCATACTCCATTATGATCAAGGCTTCGGCATGCTACAACATCTTCCTCACATGGCCTTTAAAACTTTTGATTATCTTTACAATCTGTGTTTTAATTCCATACATGAGAAATCTCTTAATATTTCTAGAATATTTGGCTTTACATAACTCAAACAAATTATTGCAACCAAATTATTGAATTATTGCTAACTCAACCAAGAATTGCAGTTCTTCAGAATCTTGCTTTGTATTCTTCATTGCGGTACTGAATATAATACTGGATCATGGAAATGGAATCGTGTGCAAATGCAAGTTTTTAATTTTCCCTTGCATCAACTGCAAGTTACTCATCAACTTCACTTTTTTCTTTGTCACAGTCTTTTCTTCTTAAATCTTCCAAATCTATTTTGTTCCAACAGCAGTGTCATAGTTGGTTTTGTCACAGAGCTGCCTGCTCTACTTTATTTCTTATTTTTGAAGACATCCCATTTGGGTTTCTTGGATGCTGATTCATCAGTTTTACTGTCAGGGTGGAATTTCTCTCTTGTTGAATTTTTTTGATATCATAATTCCCATTATATTTTTAATTAACATTTTTCTTTTGAGATATAGATTTACATATGGTTGTATGATATAATATAGACTAATTTGTACCTTTTTGCCTAATTTCCTTTAGAGGTAGCATTCATTATGTACGAATTCCTTTTGATGAATATAATCATTATGTATATGTAAACTGTACCAACAAACTTAATTTTAAAAACTACAG
Source organism: Cavia porcellus (assembly GCF_034190915.1). NCBI lineage: Eukaryota > Metazoa > Chordata > Mammalia > Rodentia > Caviidae > Cavia > Cavia porcellus. Next base: position 14,761,876 of record NW_026947514.1, read on the forward strand.
TAAGGTATCACTATCCTATTACAGTGGCTAAAATAAAATGTGGTTGACAACACTAACTGCTGGGAAGATACAGAAAATTAAGTTGCTCCTATATTGCTGGTGGGAATATAAAATTATACAGCCAGTCTGGAGATGTCTGGAAGGTGTCTTAATTATTTTTCTTTCATTGCTGAAACAACACAGCACCCAGAGTTAAAGAGTAAAGATTTATTTAGCTCACAGTTTGTAGAGGTTTCAGTCCATAATCAACTGGTTCCTTGCCAAGGTGGCACAACAGACAGGCATCACAGAAGAGAAACAGTTGATGGCAGCCAAAAGGTAACAAAAGCAACAAGGGACAACCACAGCTCTTTCTAACCCGTATGTCTCATCCAGGCTATTTAGGGTGGGTAGAATTCCCACCCTTAATCCTAGAGCCCTTGAGCCTAGCATTGCACCATGAATTGATCCCAGAATTACACAATCTAGATCCAGCCACCTCTGAAAAAATCCACCTATGACTAATGAGGCTTTGGGCAAGACATCTAGGCACAAGCCATATAATAGTTTTTAAAAATCCCTAAGCATACAACTTCCACCAATGTAGCATTTACACTCTTAAGCATTTATCTCAGAGAAATGAAAACTTACCAAACCAAACAAAAAAAACAAATAAACAGATTTTAATGTGAACAGTATTTTTATTCATAATGGCCTCAAATGGAAACAACCTAAATATCTACAAATGAATGGATGGTTAAATTAATTGTTACATATATACCAGGTAATACTATTCAACAATAACAAGGAATAAACTGTTTATATACATAATGACTTAGATGAATCTCAAGGAAATCATGCTGAGTGAGAAAGATGCCAATTCTGGGGCCAGGGATATTGCTTAAGGTAGAATATATGTTAGCATGTATAAGGCCCTTGGTTAAGTTTCCAGCACACATAGAAGACACACATCAAAAAAAGCCAATCCCTAAGAAATAGAGAATATATTAGTAATTTTCAAGATTATAGAATGTGCAGTGGGGATGTGTTGATGAGAAATGAGGGGTTTGGTTGTTGTTGGTATCTTGGTTGTGACATTGTGGTGTAAAATTACAAAATGCTACCTCCAGAGAAGTCTTGTTGAAATTACTTTGCTGCTAGAATTTGTTCTTAAGTCCTTTATCCCCTTGTTGCTTATTCTGCTTTTTTGGGTTTTTTTGAATGTAATTTATTTTTTTAATTTCAATTAACTTTATTGGTATATGCAATAATCACATTCATCATAGATAATTTGTACCTGTGCATAATATATCTTGATTTGTCTTTTTTCTTCCTCTCATTCCCCTCCCCATTTTTCCAACTCTTCTTTCTCTCATTTACAAAGCTTTGTTTCCATTTTATCCTTCTTTTCTTATTTTTTCTTTTCCCTACCTCCCTTCCCCCTGGCTCCCTCCCTAGTTCCCCTTCCCTTTTGAACAATATCTTCCCATTTCATCATATTTCATACAGTTTGATTCTTAGTTACACTTTCAGTTTCTCACATCAGTGAGTCAGTGCAGTATTTACACATGTGCCCAATTTATTTCACTTAAGAATATGGTCTTAACATCCATCCATTTAGCAATAAATGTCTCAAATTTATCTTTCTTTGTGGCAGAGTAGTACATTATATAAAAAAAAACCAAATCTTTACATTCATCAGTTGATGGGCATTTGGGTTATTTCCAAGATCTAATACAAACTATGCCACTATAAACATAGGTGTGCATATATCGCTGTGATATGATGCTTTTTGTTTTTAACTAGATGCTGAACACAGGGTCTTTTTGTGCTGAGAATTGAATTCATGACCTTGCCAGGCATGATGCTTTTAATTCTTTAGGAAAAATAACAAGATGGGGAATACCTGGGTCAAATGGGATCCCTAGTCCTAGTGTTTTGAGGAATCTCCACACTGATTTTCACAGTGGTTTTACCAGTCTACACTCCCACAAACAATGGAGAAGGGTTCCTTTTTCTCCATAGCCCCAACAGCATTTTTTATATTCTTCCTCCTTCTCCTCTTCATTCTTTTTGTTCTCTTCTTTTTTCCTCCTTCTCCTTCCTCCTCCTCCTGCTCTTCTTCCTCTTCTTCTCCTTCTCCTTCTTCCTCCTCCTTTTCTTATTCTTTTTCTTCTTCCTTTCCTGCTTCTCCTCCTTCTTCTCCTACTTTTCCTTCGTCTTCTCCTTTTCCTACTTCTTCCTGCTCCTCTCCTTCTCCTTCTCCTTTTTTTTTGTACTGGGGATCAGGACTCATTACCTCATGCTTGCCAGGCAAGTGCTTGAACCACTGAGCTAAATCTCTAGCCCCTGATTAATTTCTTGATGTTAGCCATTATTTCTGGAGTGAGATGAAATCTCACTGTTGTTTTAATATGTGTTTCTCAAATGACCAATGCTGTTGAACATTTTTTCATATATTTATTTGCTATTTGTATTTCTTCATCCGAGGATTGTATGTTCATCTCAGATGCCCAGTTTTGGATTGGGTCTTTAAATTGGGGGAGTGATTTTTTTCAATTCTTTAAATGTTCTGGATATAAATTCTTTGTCTAAGGGATAGTTGGCTAAAATGTTTGCCATTCTTTTCACTCTGTTGGTGATTTCTTTTGATGTGCAAAAAAAAAAAAGCTTTTTAAGATGAGATCACAGTTGTTGATTCTTCAAAGTACTTCTTATGCAATCTGGGTTTTGTTCATGATGTCTCTACCTACCCTTATGTCTTCAAAATTTCTCCTTACCTTGTCTTCTAGTAGATTTAGTGTTTCTGTTTTAATGTTCAGCTCTTTGATCCATTTTGATTTTAGTTTAGTACGTGATGACAGACATGAGTCTGGTTTTAGTCTTCAGCATGTGGAAAGCCAATTTTTCCAGCACCATTTATTAAAGAGGCTCTCTTTCTTCCAATGTGTTTGGCCCCTTTGTCAAAGATAAGATAGCTGAGTGTGTTTGGAGTTGTTTCTGTGTCTTCTAATCTGTTCTACTGATCCTCGAGTCTGGTGTTTTTTTGTTTGTTTGTTTTCTGGCCAGTACCATGCTGATTTTACCACAGTAGCTTTGTATTATAATTTAAAGTCAGAGATTGTGATGTCTCCTCCCTTGCCTTTGTTGCCCATGCTATTCTTGGTCTCTTAATTCCAAACAAATTTTAGGATTTTTGTCTCTAGTTCTTTGAGATATGTTAATGGTATTTGATTGAGATTGCATTAAGTCTGTGTAACAATTTTAGGATTATGGCCATTTCACTACATTGATTCTTCCTCCCTAAGAGCAAGAGATATCTTTTCATTTTCTGTTATCCTTTTTGATCCCCTTTTTCAGTGTACTGTAGTTTTCAATGTAGAGATGTTTTACTTTCATTGTTAGATTGATTTCTAAATATTTCTTTTCTTAATGCTGTTGTGAATAGTGTTTCCCTAATTTCTCCCTCAGTGGGTTTGTTATTTGTGTTTAGTAATGTTACTGGTTTTTGAGTGCTGATTTTATACCCAGTTACATGACTGTTGTAGTCAGGGGTTACAAGGAGAACAATTACATATAGGACACATAATTTATAGTATTATTTACAATGATCACCCAAGAGTTAGATACAAAGTGAGTGCAGGAAATATGTCCACAACACTAAAGGCCTAGAAAATCCAGCTGAGGGCCTGGATTCCATGGCAAAAACCTGCATGAGTTCTGCTGAAAATCCAGAGCCCACAACAATAACCCACACAAGTCTATCGTATGGATCTGCACTAGGAAGGCCCAAAGGTCAACAGTGGAAGCTGCAAAGTCTGTGCCAGCAGGGTGAAGGATCTGTACTACTAGGTTAATGTTCTACCCTGGAGCCATGAATCAATGCCCAAAGTAAAAACCAGGGTTCCCCCCAAAAGTACCACAGCCATCCTCAGCTCCTCCAATGATGAGAACAGCCAACTATATATTAGGAAGCCAGCATGACAGACTTCTCCTAGAGATTGAACAGCATTACACCTTCCCCTCCAGAGGCAGAAAGCAATGTTCAAAATAAGGACCAAAGCTCCCCAAAGTTAACCACAGCGATTCTCAGCAACAACGTCCTGAGCTCCTCTAGTGATAATCATGTCAGGGGAGCCAGCATGATAAGCTCCTCTAGGAGAACCAGTAGCTCCAAACAACACCACCACTTAGGAGAACCCACAAGGCTACAGTTCTTCTCTAAGCTTTTATGCTGGCAGCCATCCTCAGTGGTACATCCATGCTTAGCACCACCCTGATCCAGTTCAGCTGGTGTTTAAATTGACCACCAGTTACCAATCTATTACAATGACTGAATTTGGTTGTTGAATCTAGAAGTCTTTTGGTGGAGTTTTTGGGATCTTCTATGTAGAGTGTCATGTCACCTGCAAATAATGATAATTTAACTTCTTCCTTTCCTATCCTCATTCCTTTTATTTTCTTTTCTCTCGTCTAATTGCTCTGGCTAATGTTTCTAGAACTATACTGAATAGGAGTGGTGACAATGGGCATCCTTGTCTTGTTCCTGATTTTGGAGTGAAAGCTTTCAGTTTTTGACCATTTAGTATAATTTTGGTTGTTGGTTCTAATAGATGGCTTTTTATCAGATTGAGATAAAGACCATCTATTTCACTTTTCTGTAGAGCTTATCATGAAAGGATATTGGACACTGTCAAAAACTTCTGTATTTATAGAGATGATTGTGTGATTTTTTTTTGTCTTTTTCTCTGGTAATGTGGTGTATTGTGTTTATTGATTTGTATATGTTGAACCATCTCCGTATTCATGGGATGAATCCCACTTGGTCATGGTGTACAGTACTCCTGATGATTTGTTGCATTCTGTTTGCTAGTATCTTATTGAGGATTTTTGCATCTATATTCATTAGAAAGATTGACCTATACTTCTCTTTTTTGGTTGGACCTTACTCGGATTTTGGTAGTTGGGTAGTACTTGCTTCTAGTAATAAGTTAGGGTGTATCAGTTGTTTCCCATTAAATTTCTTTAGCGTTTCAGAAGTAATCACATTAGATCTTCTCTAAATTTGTTGTAGAATTCAGCGTGAATCTGTCAGGACCTGAGCTTTTCTTTGTTAGTAAGTTTTTAATTACATTTTTAATTTCATTTATTGATCCTGGGTTATTTAGAATTTTTGTATCTTTTTATTCAACTTTGGTAATTTATATGTTTCTAAAAATCTGACCATTTCATGTGTGTTTTTCATCTTACTAAAGATTCTCCAAGTAGATATTGATGATCTTCTGAATTTCCACAGGATCCATATCAATTTCACCCTTTTCATTCCTAATTGCATGAATTTGAATCTTTTCTTTCCTTTTTTTTGATTAAGGTTGGTTAAGAATTTATTGATTTCATTTAACCTTTCAAAGAGCCAACTCTTTGATCTATTGATTCTTCATATTGTTTTTCTAGTCTCGATTGCACTAATTTCTGCTCTGATCTTTATAATTTCCTCCCTTGGATGGGTTTTGGGCTTATTCTTCTTTTTCTGGAAGCTTGGGGTGCAACATTAGGTTATTTATTTGAGCTCATTCTGTTTTCCTGATACAAGAATTCACCACTATGAATTTCCCTCTTAGGACTGCTTTCATTGCTTCTCATAAGTTCCAGTATGTTGTACCAGCATTTTCATTTAATTGTAGATACTGTTTAATTTCTTCTTTAATTTCATCTGTTGCAGGGTAGAGTGGGGGTGCTGTGCCAACCAAGGCTGCTCAGTTCTACTTCTTTCCTGAGGTGGGAGTGGTAACCTCTTACTCATTGCTGTGCCAAGTGCAGTGCTTCTTAAGTCTCTCACACTACTGGCAGAAGAGTGGCAGGGGAGTCATGCTGTTCTACTCTATGCTTTCACCAATGCCTGTGCTGCCACTGCAATCGACTGCATTATCATCTGTAACCTTTTATTACTAGGTGTCTTGGTTACTTTTCTCTTTGCTGAGACAAAATACCCAACACTCAAATTTAAGTAAGGAAAGGTTTATTTAGGTGATAGTTTGTGGAGGTTTCAGTCCATAATCAGCTGGTCCCAAGACAGGGTGGTGTGGCAGAGGAGCAACAGTTCATGGTGGTGGAAGACAGCAAAGGCAACATGAGCAAAAAGGGAGGAGCATGGAGAGAAGACTCATTCTGTCCCTTGTATTGTATGTAGGCCATACCACCCTAGGGTGGGAGTATCACTCACATCCATAATCCCAGAATTGGACCATGAATCAGTCATAAATTCTAGAAGCCCACCCCCATGACTGCATGAAGCTTTGAGAGGATATCTAGACACAAACCACAACATGAGGCAAGTTGGGGTGGGTTGCTGTGGGGTGCCGTTCTGCTCCTGCCACTGGCATGGAGACAGCCCAGGCTGCTTAGTCCCACAGCACAAAGCTATTTAAGTTCCTGTGTCCCTCTAGCCGCTGGTCATGAAAGAGGTTATGCTGTTCCATTCACTGTATGCCCCTGCAGGCTTTAATCTTGTCCTTAGAGATTCCACTTAGTACTCTGGTTCGTGAAAGGAAAGAGAGGGGAGGGGAGGGCAAGGAAGAGGAGAAGAGGGGAAGGGTAAAAGAAAAGGTGGCCAGCTGTGGAGGAGGGAGTGGTTCACTGGAGGAAATGAGATGAGAGATGTAAAAACTGAGTCATCGTGTTGGTTGTGTATGCCTGTGGTCCCAGCTACTGAAAAGGCTGGGTCAGGAGAATCACTTGAGTTTGCAAGTTGGAGATGAGGCTATGAAACAGAGACCCATTATCAAAAGAAAAAAATGAAAAAAATTGTATTATATCCTGTAACATTTTTAAAGTCTAAAATTAATCAAAAGTAAAACATACTAAAAAATTAAATTATCTTCAAAGATACCATCATGAAAATGAAAACACAGTCTGTAAACTGGGAGACCCCTATGCAAAACATGTACTGAAATGAATTGTACCTAGAATGTTTGAAGAACTCTTGTGATGCAGTTGTTCAGCAACTAACAACCAATTTAAAAAGTCAAAATGCTTTTTTGCCCAGAGCTGCATTCCCTTGTGGAAAGTGCGTAATAGTGTATAGAAGCCCATATCCTGGACTTCTAGCTATAGTACAATGAAAATGTTCCCTTGGGAACTAGAGTGCTTAAGAAGAGGCTCTCATGAGGCTATATTTGATGTCTCTGACTTACTCGTAAGCTGCACATTCCTGGAACTGCCTGAAACAGCATGCCAAAGGCTTTGAGAACTGCAGTCATCCAGGTTTCAGATTTGCCTCTGTGATGTATACGTGTGGATAGTATTGAAAAGGATTTGAAAACTTAACATTAGAACTATATAAGGAGGCTTTGGACATGTGTGCTAAGCCTGATTCCATTATTTGCCCACTAAAACAGCCAACCAGCCAGGTGTACAAAAATATCAACATTATCCAGATTTTTCTTTTTTTGGAGACAGGGTCTCACTTTATTTCAGGTAAGCCTTGAAATCACTATAACCCAGGATGACCTTGAATTCCCTGTTCTCTCTCCTTAACCTCCCAAATGATGGGATTATATATATATGCACAATCATACCTGGTTCTCTAGAACATGTCAGGAAAAGAAAAAGTCATATGAATATTTTAATACTAAATTTATTGAGGCATCATGAGATTAATACAAATTAACTTTTGGTCTCTACGATTACAAGAGATGTTCAAAGTGACGGCTATTAGTTTCCAGACATTTAGTAATATGATGTTCTTCTGCTGCCTGAGTAACCTTGGTCATTGAAATTGCAGCACATGCATTTTCAATTTCTTCCCTAAGGAAGCAGTGTGGTCAGTTTTCTGTGATACACAACATCCTTTAGGATCTCATCTGTGAGTGAAACACCATATGTTGCAAAGAAGTCATACTATTTTACTTTTCCTGAAGAGTGACTACATTTTTTTGGCCGGCTCTGTAATAATAAATCCATAGTTCATGGTATTCAAAATGACCAGGATAAAACCTAAAATTAGCATGTAACAAGTTAGGAAAATCTCAACAACTTAGAAACAACAGTAATTTTCAGTCCCAAGATGACTTCATATTGGATTTAGCAAAGAATTTAAAGCAATTTTAACTATATGCCATGAAATGAAGGAGAATGTTCTTCAGACTAATCAAATGCTAGATGTTCTTAGCAAAGAGATAGCTATATGAAAACAGAATGTTTAAACTTCTGGGAGAACATGGTGGACAAATAACAGCAGCCATGGAGACTCTCTGAGATTATCAGTTTAGAATCCAGGAGTGGTGCCGTGTGAGAAGTCCTACGTGAGGGGAGATGTACCCTGCTGACCCAGGAACGATCTAAACTGAGATAAACCAACTGAAAATGCAATCCTGATGCTATAACAGGAACAGATAAAATCTCATTGTGGAAGCTGGATCCCATGCCATTGGAAGCCGTGATTTGAATTTCCTGCTGCCGCTACTGCGTCCCAATCCGCACGGCAGGGAGAGAGACGCACGAAAGCTCTGAGAGCTAGAATCGGCGAACCAAATGGCATTGAGAGCAGGAGTAGCAGGGAGCCCTGCATCGACCTGCAGTGAGTGCGAGAAATGGGGACCCTTTCATAGACTAGGAGACTCCAACAGAGGACATTCTGGGAACAAGCAGACTAGCCAGAAGAGGGCCCTGCAGTGACTTTAGTCGCATGTTCCCCTCTCAAGCAGGAGTGGTGGGGAGCGCTTGGCCTGGTGACACTGCGGACTAAGATCCAGTAGGCTAGCCCAAATCAAGTCCCTGCGCCTGGCGGTGCACCCTAGCAGTAAAGCATTCAGTAGGTTGACTTGGAGGGGCGGGCCCAGCAGAGGCTGCCCAGGTCTGTGTCTCCTTAGTACACTGCAGTGGGCGGGAAGACCTAGCCCACGAATTCAAACAAACTGTAACAGACAAAGAGGAAAAAAAAAAAACTGGGCCTCCTACATACGCTTGTATGGAAGGAACAAAAAGTATGGAAAAAGGGAGCAACAAGAAAGGGTCCTCAGTCCCCAATCCTGAGAACACTGATCCAGGAAAGGTAAATGCAAAAGAGAATAAAGACAGAAAACATGCAATATCAGACATGGCACCTATAGATATAAAGCGGTATCTCCGGAGCCTCATACACGAGTTCAAAAATGAAGTATTTAATGAAATAAAGCAAGAAATAAGTAGAATAGTTAGAGAAATTGCTAAGCACCGCCCAAGAAAAAACAGATGGTGGAATGGAAGAACAGAAAAAAAGGGGAGAATTGTTTGATGGAGAAAATAGAGAAAACATAGAATACGTGAAGCAGGTTCACAGACATTACCAGGAAACTAAAAACTCTAAAAACTCTAAAGCTGGCATAATAGCTTGAAAGAAACTAAGAATAGATTATCAGAACTGGAGGACAGATTTGTAAGGTGGGACCATGAAATGAAAAACTTCTTAAAAATAACAAGAAAACAAACAGCAATAATACAAAGACTAGAAGATGATAAGAGGATCTATAACGTAAGAATTAAGAACATAAAAGAAGAACTAGGGACTCAAACAAATGGACTACAAAAGCTATTCGCAGAAATAATTCAGGAGAATTTCCCAAATTTAGCAAAAGGTTAAGATACTCAGATGTATGAGACATACAGGACCCCAGCCACCTATAACCCAAACAGAGCTACACCCAGACATATAATAATCAAAATTCCAGAAATCCAATATAAGAACAGAATATTAAAAGCTGTATAAGACAAGAAACAGATCACTTACAAGGGAACCCTCATCAGAATTACAGCAGACTTCTCGGCACAAACCATCAAATCACGAAGAGTGTGGGGGGAAATAATTCAAGCTTTGAAATAACCTCCAGCCAAGATTGATATATCCTGCACAACTGTCCCTAGAAATTGGTGGAAAAACAAGGTGCTTCCAGGATAAAGAGGAACTAGGGGAATTTGCAACCACCAGTTCAACTCTACAGAGATTACTGCAGGATATTCTAAAAATGAAAAATACCAAGATTCCAGAAACAGTGGCAGAGCGACCACAATGAATGGAGCAGAAAGCGAAATGAAGAGGACAAATTGACAACTAATGACAGAAAAAGAGCTCAATAGAAATGAGGTAGAGAAGGTTGGATGGTAGGAACAGCCATTTTGGAGAAAACAAAACATCATAATAGGTAGTGCTGATTTAATATCCTCTTGGTTTGAAGTCCCATCAAGCTTTTGTGCTTCTGTCTCCATTGGTTTTAACGTGTTGTATTTTATTGGATTTTATTATATGTGATAATATAAACAAAAACTTTTATAGACAAGGAGATTATACAGAAACCATTGTTCATTTTCTGTTAGTTGGTTCTAAATACCCTGTAATACTGTCATTCTCTTGAATGGTTTTACATTGTCTTGATATGTTTGATGCTGCAGTATACAAAGTTATACCCAAAGATTTTAAGGGAAGAAACACTATGGTAACTACTATTATGTTGAGATTATCTTGTGGTGAAACACTATTTTGCTTAAATGGCTATGTTTTGACCTGTGCTGTTTTGTTGTTATGACCTCTTTTTTATCTCAATCTCCTTTTTATTATGTACTTTTTCATTTTTAATCCTTTTAATTAAGGGAAAAATAAAAAATAGCAGGATATATTATAGTAACCCACTTTGATTGCCTATTAACTTGATTTGAAACTTTGTATTGCTCTCACCATCTTCTTTTGACTGATTTTCCTCTATTCTGTTATGCTTGATAGTACCAAGTTTGAAAGTATAGGCAACAACTATGAAGACAATAAGATTCATTGTGACACCCATTCTGGTTGACTGTTATCTTCTTTTGAGAAGTCCTCTAATGTCTCCAATGTTTTGGTTTTATTGGTCTTATTCTTTACTGTTTTGTACAATTTTATCATAACTGATGATATAGGCAGTTCTTTTTAAGATAACAAGAGGCATTATGGTAACCATTGTTGATCACCTTGTATTTTGTTTTTACAATATGTACTATGTCCATCCTTTTGATTTGACTGACTCTGTCCTGGTATGTCACATTTGGTTTTACTTTCTTAAAAAAAAAAAAAGTAGTAAGAACTGTGGGAGTAATAAAACCCAAAATGTGTAATTGTCATTGTACAAAAAAAAGGAAAAGAAAGTTCTCTAAAAGATATAACTGCATATATATTTAAGTGTATAAGATAGATAACCATATTACTGAGTTTTGTTGGATCATTGAACAAAACTGTTTGCAGTCTCACTGTTTGAAAATCCCCTCTATATGCTTTAATTTTGTAACTTCAACTATTTCTAAGATGACAATATGTAATTAACTAGTGATTTCCTACTGTTTACTTTTTCTGAAATTCTGTATTAACTTTTTCTGTACCCTTTTTCTGTTTTTTTTTCTTTTTTCTCCTTAAATAAAATTAAAAAAAAAAAAAAGAAAACAGAATGTTTAGATCACAAGAATACAAAAATAGGAATAGAGAATACTCTAGTGGTCTCAGTGTCTGTCTTCATAGTAGTCAAATTGGCCCCAAAGATATCTGTACTCTAATCTGTAGAACTGGTGAATTTATGCTGTTTAAGCACAAGTGACTTTGCAGTAATTTAGTTAAAGACCTTAAGATACCAAGAATAATTTGAATTATCTATATTGGCCCAATCTAATAATCCAAGCCTGTAAAAGTAGAGAATTTCTTAGCTGCAAGAGAAATCATAAAGATCCAGAGCTTGAGAATTACTCATTGTGACATTGTTCATTTGAAGATGGAGGTGACAATATGGAGGGAAATGTAGATAATGTTAGAATGTAATGTTTATGAGGAGGCTGTGTATGTCTTACTGCCTGGTGGCCCTGATTTGAATATGTTGCATTCCTGCTGGCTTGAACCACCAAAGGTATATACCTCACTGTCCTGTTGGGCGGCTTGAGACAATCATGAATGTGAAGTGGCTCAGGCTGTAAAGAATATGTTAAGAGGTTCCATAAGGCAGGCCTGTTGGGGAAACAAGGTTGTTTATCCACAAAAAACTAAGTTTAGTTAACATTCTGAATGAATTTGGAAATTGATTCGTTTTCAGAGACTTCAGAAAGAAATGCTGCTATATTGATGCCTTGATTTTTGGCTTTGTCAAATGATAAGCGGAGGATCCACTGGAGTCACATTGTAACCAGATTTTCGCCCTGCATATCTGAAATAATAAATTTGTGGTGTCATAAAATCTTAAATTTCTGATAATTTGCCGTATCACCACAGCAACCTAATAAAGTATGGGGAGTGTTTTTCTCACAAGCTAATGACCTAGACTTCTTATTGTTGTTTCTTGGATACTGGAAAAGATATGATATTCCTGGGTCAGAGACAAAGGATTTTCTTACTCATGGCATAGCAAACACCATCATCCCATTAACTGCAGAATATACATTACATTCTTTTCAAGTGCCACTTGAATATCTAATATAGGCTATATATTAAAACAAAATTCTACAAATTTAAAAGAATTGAAACCATACAACTGATGTTCTATTGTGGGAGACAACTCTAGTGTCTCCCTTTGAATCCAAAACAATTACTGTGACTTTGAATATTTGGAGACTCATTCCCTTATATTGATATGTAAAAAAGATGACTAGGGTATTTCTTTCTCTCTTCAGTTGGCTCTGAGAATTGCAAATAAGGCTAGCGGAGGTGCTAATGTGTAAAGTCTAGCCATCAGACTGTACAAGAGTTTGCAGATCACAAACTGAAGTAATAGCCCCCAAAACAATTCCACTGCTACCTTACTTAGGTTATGTACCTTACTCAGGTTATGTAAATTGATCCTTCTGCATGTCTTTATCTCTGCAAATTACTGAGATGCTATCCTTGCCACCCACCTGGCCACCCAGCTCAAGTTACTCAGTAATCTCCAACATTCTTCACAAGATAATAAAGGCTGGAGAGGCCTAGGATCAAGGCCTTTGTCCACAAGTTCTCACAAAGATTGGACTTAGGGACCCTTTGGCTGCCGTTAACTTGGAATACGCTTTTGTGTTTTGATTCTCGCTGTGGATTGCACTGGTGATGGTAGATTGGAATTGACCAGCAGGGATTCCAGTAACGTCTCAATAGGATTACAAATATAACCTTTTGGATTGTGAGGAAAACTATGAGGATTATAATACTTGGGTGACTGAATTGGATATTTGGGTTTACAATATTCTATAACTATGATGCACTCTAAGGTCTTCTTTTTCCACCTAGTGCACTACTGGGCATTGAATATTGGGACTGAACCCAGAGCCTTATGCATGTTAGGCAAGTGATATTCAACTGATCTACCATGTGTCTCAAAGTGAAAGTGAACAGCACAAAGAAAACAGAAGAGAAATAGGAAATATATTGAAGTAGAAGAAAGTGAAAATACAAGATGTCAAACATTGTGAAATTCCACTAAAATAGTGTTTCAAGGAAAATGTATAGCATTAAATACATATATTTGAATAAAAAATATCAGGTATATAATTAAAGAGCAAACTGAACCCAAATGCAGTGAAAAGGATAAAATAATAATGAAAATAAATTGAGTCTAATATCAAAACAATAGAGAAAATTCAAAAGCTTCTTCTTTGAAACAATTGATTAAATTAATGTTATTGAAGTGAGACTAATCAGAAGAACACAAAACAAAACAAAAAAAGAAGTGACATTGTTGACCTAAAATTTTTGAAATGGTACTAAAGGACCCCTATAAACAACTCTACAAGTTGATAACTTAGGTGAAATGGACTATTCCATTGAAAGATATGAGCTATAAATTTACCCAGAAGAAATAGATAATGTAATGATAAGAACCCTATGTTGGATAGTTCCAGATCTAAATTGTTTCATAGATGAATCTCCCAAACATGCATCATGATACCAGTTCCACACAATCTCTTACAGAAAATGGCAGAAGAGTAATTACTCCAGAACTCTGAGGCTAGCGTTACTGTAATACAAAATCCAAACAAACACATTAGAAGAAAAGGAAATTTATACAATACTGTTCTTCATTAACTTTTATGTAAAACTTCTCAACAAAATGAGCTTATAAGTAAATAAAATCTGCAAGATAATGTATCATGATTTGTGGGATTCATTGAATACAAGACAGATTCAACATTTAAATTTAATCATTGCAATTCACTGTATTAATTGACTAAAGAAGAAAAATTATGATAATCTCAATACATGTAACATCTATTCATGTTTTTAAAATAGTGGGCATACTAGAAATGAAAGGCCACTTCACTGACCTAACAGTAAAATTAATAAATGTGTAGCCAATATAATGTTTAATAGTGAAATACTTGTAACTTCGGAAAAAAGACAAAGGTATCCTCTTACCACTCCTAACTAAAAAATTGTTCTAGATGTTGAAGCCAGTATAAAAGATAACAAATAAAAATAACTTACAGAATGGAAAGCAGGAAACAGTTCATTTCAATTCTGAGATAACATAGTTGCTCACTGAAAATTCCAAGTAACCTTCGAAAACAAAAACCAAAAAGGAACTATGTATTTACACACACATGCACAGAAACACAGAACCCCTAAGATTAATTGAATTTGGGAAAGTCACTGTGACCGTTAATCATGTACTTTTTTTTTTAATCTATTCAAGTTGAGCTATCAGTGATGAGTAAAGCACAGTTCTTGGTACATCCAGTGATGACTGACATGTAGGCCAACAAACTGAGGGAAGAAAACCACCCAGGGAATAAAAAGAGAAAGAAGTGTCCTTGTTTTAGGAGAGCTGAAGTCTTACCATCACCTTTGGACATCCATTGCTAGTATCTTTTGCTTTCCAATACAGACTTGTGCCATCGATTCTGTAGAGAGCTTCCAGGCTTTCAACTTTGGACTGGTGTATGTCATCCATTTCTCTCATTCTGAGGCTTCCATCTTCTTGAGTTTAGTAGCTATTGTATCATCTGGCTCTCCAGCATGCAGACAGCCATTGTGGACTCCCCACCTTTGATCCCAAAGGTGGCCATTATAGACTCCAACCTTTCATCCTATATGCCTACCAGATAATTCCCCTTGCATAATTATGCATGTATTTCTTACTGATTCTCTTCCTCTAGAAAGCCAGATAGTACAGTCACAAATACCAGGTAAACATATCTAAATCAACTGTACTTCTGCATACCAGCAACAAATAGAAACTGAAATTTTAAAAGATAAATATTTAAAAATATTTGCAAATTATAGAGTGGGAAAAAAGGACTTAGAGTAAGAATATGTGAAGTAATTTCAAAATTCAAAAATATAAAGATAACTCAAAGTGGCCAGAAGTATTGAACAGGTAAAGAAATGTCACTAATCATCAGGGCAATTTAAATTGAAAAGACTAATACTACCACATATTAGTGATAATACGGAGCAACTGAAACATTCTTGCATTGCTAGAGAGAGAGTAAAGGTACAACTGCTGGCAGTTTCTACATTTACCCTATCCTTTTTCCTTCAAGTGACTTTGAATGTCTCTGCACTACTGTATAAAGATATCACATTAAACTATGCAGGCCTTTGTGGTTTTATTCCCCAGTTTCCAGGTATGGGGATATTTTTCTTACATTATTACTTATGTGTCACTTTTAGCAATGAGAAAACAAGACTGAGATGATTTGCTAAGAAGACTGAAAACAAGTCTGTTTTGAATGTAGATCTGTCTGACTTCAGAAATTTTCCAATCCTTTTATTCAAAAAATATAAAGAATGTAATATTAGTTACTCTCTTTCCCACCCTTCCTCCCAGTGAGTCATATCCCCGGCCCAACTTTGTTTTTTTAAGCAAGTAAACACATACATACAATTAAAAAGTGTTATTGGAAGGAAATACTAGTTTAAAACAGTATCTGTTTATATTTTCATAAATACTGAACTACACCTGAGATCAACTTTCTTTACTATTAAGATACAATTCACATTACATAAAATTCACACTTCAAATGCACAGATTTGTTATTTAATGTTGAGGTGAAATTTTGCAGCCATCACTGCTCTCTAATTCAAAGCATTTTCATCAGCCCTAAAAAATTCCCATGCTTCTCCATTCTGCTGTACCTCCAGTCTTGGAAATTACTAATATGCTTTCTTTGTAGATTTGCTTATTCTAGACATTTCTATAAATGGATTCATACATGTGGCCTTCGCATATTTCTTTTTTCACTTCATGTTTTTAGGGTTCAACCATGTCATAGCATCTTATCAATACTTCATTCCTTTTTGTTGTCACATATTCCATTGTGTTGATGCCATATTTTATTATATTCTTCAATTGATAGACATTTGAATTGTCACTGTTTTGATTATGAATAATGCAGCTGTGAACAGTTCTCTGTAAATTTTTTCATTTCTTTTAAAAATATATTTAGCTTTTTGTTATTGTTATTTCTTTTTTTTTAATTTAAGGAGAAAAAGAAAAAACAAAAAGGGTACAAGTAATACAACATTTAAAAAATAAACAGTAAGAAATCACTAGTTAATACATTACATATTCTCATGTTAGAAATAGTTGTCCAAATTACAAAATTAAAGCATATAAAGTGAAATTTCAAACAGTGAGACTGCAAAGAGTTCTCTTCAATAATCCAAGAAAACTCAGTAATAGGGTTATCTATCTTACACACTTAAACATATATGCAATTATAACCTTTAGAGCACTTTCTTTTCTTTTATACAATGACAATTACACATTTTGGGTTTTATTACTCCCACAGTTCTTACTATTTTTTTTGAAGAGTGTAAAACCAAATGCGACATATCAGAACAGAGTCAGTCAAATCAAAAGGATGGACATAATAGATAATGTAAAAACAAAATACAAGGTGATCAACAGTGTTTACCATACTGCGTCTTGCTATCTTAAGAATTGCCTATATCATCAGTTATAATAAAATTGAACAAAACAGTAAAGAATAAAACCAAAGCACTTGGAGACATTACAAGACTTTAAAAGAAGATAATAGTCGACCAGAATGGGCGTCATAATGAATCTTACTGTCTTCACAGTTGTTGCCTATACTTTTGAACTTGGTACTATCAAGCAAAGCAGAATAGGGGAAAATCAGTCAAAACAAGATGGTGAGGGCAGTACAGGATTTCAAATCAAGTTAATAGGAAATCAAAGTAGGTTACTATAATGTACCCTGCTGTTTTTTATTTATTTTTCTCTTAATTAAAAAGATAAAAATAAAAAAGTAAATAATTTTTTTAAAAGGGGATTGAGATAAAAGAGGGCATAACAACAGAACAGCACAGGTCAAAACATAACCATTTAAGCAAAATAGCGTTTCACCACAAGATATCCTGACATAAAAGTAGTTATCATAGTGTCTCTTTCCTTGAAATCTTTGAGTATAACTTCGTATACAGTAGCATCAAACATATCCAGACAATGTAAAACCATTCAAGAGAATGACAGTATTACAGGGTATTTAGAACCAACTAACAGAAAATGAACAATGGTTTCTGTATAATCTCTTTGTCTATAAAAGTTTTTGCTTATATTATCACATATGATAAAATCCAATAAGATACAACCTGTTAAGACCGATGGAGACAGAAGAATTAAAGCTTGATGGGACGTCAAAACAAGATGATACTAAATCAGTATTAGCTATTATGATGTCTTGTTTTCTCCAAAATAGCTGTTCCTACCATCCAATCTTCTCTGCCTCATTTCTGTTGAGCTCTTTTTCTGTCGTTTGTTGTCAGTTTGTCTTCTTCATTTCTCTTTCTGCTCCATTCATTGTGGCCTCTCTGCCACTGTTTCTGGACTCTTGATATTTTCCTTGTATTCTCTGTAGAGTTGAATTGATGGTTGCAAATTCCCCTAGTTCCTCTTTATCCTGGAAGCACCTTGTTTTTCCATCAATTTCCAGGGACAATTGTGCAGGTTATATCAATCTTGGCTGGAGGTTATTATCTTTCAAAGTTTGAATTATTTCCCCCCACGCTCTTTGTGATTTGATGGTTTGTGCCAAGAAGTCTGCTGTAATTCTGATGGGTGTTCCCTTGTAAGTGATCTGTTTCTTGTCTCTGACAGCTTTAATATTCTGTTCTTATATTGGATTTCTGGAATTTTGATTATTATATGTCTGGGTGTAGCTCTGTTTGGGTTGTAGGTGATTGGGGTCCTGTATGCCTCATACATCTGAGTATCTTTACCATTTGCTAAATTAGGGAAATTCTCTTGGATTATTTCTGTGAATAGCTTTTGTAGTCCATTTGTTTGAGTCCCTACTTCTTCTTTTATGTTCTTAATTCTTAAGTTATAGATCCTCTTATCATCTTCTAGCCTTTGTATTATTGCTGTTTGTTTTCTTGTTATTTTTAAGAAGTTTTTCATTTCATGCTCCCACATTACAAATCTGCCCTGCAGTTCAGATAGTCTATCCTTAGTTTCTTTCAAGCTGTTATGCCAGCTTTTGATAGAGTTTTTAGCTTCCTAGTAATCTCTTTGAACCTGCTTCACATATTCTATGTTTTCTCTATTTTCTCCATCAAACAATTCTCCCCTTTTTTTCCGTTCTTCCATTCTACCATGTGTTTTTTCTTGAGTGGTGCTTAGCATTTCTCTAACTGTTCTACTTGTATCTTGCTTCAGGTTATTAATAACTTCATTCCTGAACTCGTCTATGAGGTTCTGGAGATAGCGCTTTATGTCTATTGGTGCCATGTCTGATACTGCATGTTTCTCAGGATTGAGGGCCGAGGACCCTTTCTTGTTGCTCCCTCTTCCCATATTTTTTGTACCTTTTATACAAGCATATATAGGAGGCCCAGTTTCTTTCTTTGTCAGTTACAGTTTGTTTGAATTGCACCAGCTAGGTGTTCCTGCCCCCTGCAGTGTACTAGAGAGACACAGACCTGGGCAGCCTATGCTTGGCCCGCCCCTCCAGGTCAACCTACCGAAAGCTTCACTGCTAGGGTGCACCTCTAGGCACTGGGACCTGGTTTTGGCTAGCCTGTTGGGTCTTAAGTCAGTGATGACACCCAGGCCAGGCACTCCCCACCAATCCCGCTTGAGAGGGGAATATGCCACTAAGGACACTGCAGCGTCTTGTTCCGGCTAGTCTTTTTGGTCCCAGTATGTCCTTTGCTGAATCCTCCTACTCTATGGAAGGGTCCCCGATCTGCTCACTTACCACAGGTGGATGCAGGGCTCCCGGCCAGTCCCACTCTCAGTTCCATTCACTGCTTCCCACTCTCAGAGCTTTTGCGCCTCTCTCCTTGCTGTGCTGATTGAGACGCAGCAGCGGCTGCAGGAAATTCCAATTGCGGCTTCCAGTGGCGCGGGCTCCAGCTTCTGCTATGAGACCTTATCTGTTCCTGTTATATCACCGGGATTGCGTTTCCAGTTGGTTTCTCTTAGTTTAGTTCGTTCCTGAGTCGGCAAAGTATATCTCCGCTTGGTTAGGACTTCTTGCCCGGCACCATTCCTGGATTTTAAGTGTGGTTTCTCAGAGAGCCTCTGAAGCTGCTGCTATCTATCCGCCATGTTCTCCCGGAAGTCCTGTTATTTGTTTTTTAAAGAAAAAGTATATGTTTATTGGAAATGTATCTCTTAACCCGGCAGATTTTCTGAACATCATACACTGCTAGAGTGAGATAAGTTTTTGCGTCTTTTAAATTGTATTTTTCTTTCTCTAACAATAAAATATATAAAAGCAATCACATTAAGAAGTGGCCAGAATTGGAGGGCCTTTGTCATAGCAGCATCTCTTGATTTCGGTGAATTCTTCACAAGTTCTTTGTCCAGCAACACCGTGGTCATTATTCATCACTAGCATTCTTTGAGCACCCTTAAAGTTTGACAAAAGTAAATAAAGGTGCTACCTGACTTGCAAAATCTTGTTACCTGGTCATTCTATTTGTTTCCTTAGGGGCTTTACAAGGAACAGTGTTTTATATCATTCCTCCATTTAGTGTGCCAGAGGTCCTTCCATTATAGTGCAGAGTGTGACCACAAGATCAGAGATGTGTCAGAGGAAACTACAAGAGAAAGGGGACAGAGGACACTGGACTACAGATCTCTGCTCACATAGACCAGTGTTAGGATGACGTATGTATGCAATTTGAGGACCGAGAAATACATTGTCTTTGGAACTGTCCTTAGGACATGTGCATGGGTGTGTGCATGTCTGTGTACATCAGTTTGAAGGTCTCTGCTGGCTGATCCTACATAGACTCCATGATCCCATCTCTGCTGGTGACCATTATAGGACATAATGGAAGAAGAGATCAAAAACCAGTGGATATGCCCATAACAGGTTGACATGATCAAAGCAAACAGTCCTTACCCTCCCGGGTCAGGGCCTGAAACTGAGGGTAATGGCAGCATCTTTCTTGAAGCAAGCTGGATTGTTTCTCTCAAGCCTGGCTTTTCCATAAGGATTCTACTAAGACCCACAACATGAAATGTGGGTAATTATTCCCTTCCATGACAGACAGCATCTATATTTAACAAAATAGTAACTGCTCAGATGTTGGTGTTGCAGCAATCAATGTATAGCAGAGTACATGACCAAAATCTTATATGGCTTAACTCAGAAATTCGTAATTTAGAACAGTGCAGTTTTAAAATACATAGATACCAATTTTTAGATCATTTAAAATTTTTTTCTGCTTGCTTTGATACTTGGATATACTTGAGAAGAATAACTTTAAAAATGGAAAAAAATAAACAGAAAAAAACACCCCAAGTTCCTCCACTGCATCTCCCATTCACTTTGGGAAGGGTTGATGCAGAAGTCTAGTGGGGAGCACTGTTTTCTGTAAAAGCTAAAAATCCAGGCGGTATAAGAAGAAAAACACAACAAGAAAATGAAAATTTAAAAAATCTCACACTCCTGTGATCAGAGAAAGGGTGGAAGGGACCACCAACCAACCAACCAAAAAAGCCTATTTTTCTGATTTTGTGTGTGTGTGTGTGTGTGTGTGTGTGTGTGGTTCTTCTTAGTTCTCTCTAAAAAGTTTCTATGGACAACTTTTCACAGTGCTTCATTGGGTCTCTGAAACAAGGAAAAGACAAGACAGAAATAATCCTAGAAAATTTAAAACTGAAAGAACTCTTTATTCTTGAAATAAGGAAACTAGGGCCTGAAAAAAAGTGTTTGCTCACTGTCATAGAACAATGGCAGAGGTCAAGGATGCCCTTCAAAGGCCAGCCCTCTCCTGTGCTGCCACCTGTTCCCAGAGCATTTTCCTCATTTTGTTCTTCCCCTCATTGTCAGAGGCACCTGTCTTCTGGCTTCCTTTCTGCTCACTGATGTGTTTAAACACTTTCCTGTATGAAGGTCCTTGAATGTATCCCCTCCCTTTACCTGGACAGCTACCTATCTTCACCCTCAACTTGGCTACAACTACTCATCTTTTAAATTTTTTTATTTTAAAGCGGATAAAAAAATAAAACCAATCAAAACAAACCAGTGTAAGAGACACATGACTTGCAAAATATTGCAAAATCAACAATAGGTACCATAATGCCTCTTGATGTCTTCAAAATAGTTGCATAGTAAAAATACAACAGAACAAATTAGAATAAAAGCAATAAAAACAAAAACATTAATGCAATAAAGGATTTCAAAACAAGCCAATAGTAAATCCAAAATTGCTACCATAACGTATCTTGCTATCTTTGAAATAGCTGCTCCAGCTATTGGATTTGACATGATCAAACAAAACAAAAGAGAATAAAACCCAATCCAGCAAAACAACGGAAATGATGTAAGACTTCAAGACCACAAGGAATCAACAATGGCTGCAACCCTCAGAAGGAGATCCCTTCCTAGATGCCACACTGCGTGCCACTATCTCTGAGCCTATTATCAGACCACGGACCCTAGACCAGCAATGTCATTGAAACACCAAAGCACCACAGGCATCCAACTGCATTTCACCTCCATAGCCATCATCACAGCCTGTGTTTATCCCAATAAGCTGGTCGCTCACAGTTGTAGGGAGGGATGTGGGGAGGTTGGTACTTCTTGTTTGCCAGCCCCTGTGCCAGAAGGGGCTGGAGTCTGTCTGTTCTATTCTGGCTGTGGCCCTGCATGGCACTGGTTCCCAGACTGGGCTTGCTTCCTGATGTGGCCTTCTCTCTACCCCTGGTCTGCAAATGGCTTTGTTTTTGTTTTTGAGATGGATTCTGACTATGTAATTCAAGCTGGTCTTGAATTCACTATGTAGTTCATGCTGCCTTGAACTCACAGTGTTCCTCCTGTCTCAGCCCCTCAAGTACTAGGATTACAGTGTGCGCCATCATGCCCAGTAAAAATGTATTTAGAAATAAAATTGTTGCATCATATGGTAACTGTATCAAACTGTTCTCCAGTGTGGCTGCATTATTTTATGATTCCACAAGCAATAAATAAAGAGTTTTCATTTCTCTCATCTCTACCAGAATAATAATTGATAGTTGTTTTTCAATCATGAGTGTGGTACATTGTGATTTGTGTATTTCCATAGTGACTGCTAAAAGTGAGCATCTTTATAAATGCCTTTTGCGTAACCTTACTTAGGAAAATGCATTTACCCTTTGGAAAAAAATGAGTTACTTATGGTTTTATTGTTGATTTGTAAAAAATTCTTTATGGATTCTAGATAGAAGCCCCATGTTGGATATGTATGCTGCAAATATTTTCTCCTCTTTTCTGGCTGTGTTTTCATGTTTGTGATAGTTGTTCTTAAATAACAAAATTTTTAAATTTTTCATTGTCTAATTTATCTATTCTTTTGTTGCTTCTGCTTTTGGTATATCTAAGGAGCCATTTCTTCATCTAAAGTCATGAAGATCTGTGGCTGCTGCTTTCTTTAACAGTTTTATGATTTTTGCTGTTATAGTTAGGTCTTTGTTTTATTTTGATTTGTTGACTTTTGTATATGAATTGAGGTTTGAGTCCAAATTTATTCTTTGCACATGGTTACTCAGGTATCCCTATACCATCTATTGAGAAGACTAACTTCTTCCCAATTAAATTATCTTGGTACTACCCTTACTGAATCGATTGGCAAAAAATGTGTAGATATGTTATTGGATTTTTAATTCTGTGTCATTGTCTGCATTTCTGTCCTAATGCCATTACCACACTTTCTGGATTACTGTAGTTTTGTAGTAATAAATTTTAAAGTTGAAAAATATCTTTCAACTTTGCCTTTTTCAGGATTGTTCTAGTTATGCTGGGTCTTTCTGAATTTTAAAATTGGCTTCTCAGTTTCTGCAAGAATGAACTGGTATCTTGGCAGGGATTTTGTTGATTTAAATTAATTTAGGATATGTTGCCATATTAAAAATATGAAAGAGGAGTGTGTGTGTCACTTGTGATTCAGTGGTAGCATGCTAAAGGCTCTGGGTTGGATCCCAAGCACTAGTGGTGGCAGCCGTAGCGGTAGTAGCAGTAGTAGTAGAAGTAGTAGTAACACTTTCAAGCCTAGAACTTGATGTCTTCCCATTTAGAGCTTTCAGAATGTTTTTCACTGGGGTTTTGTAGATTCTGTGTACAAGTACTTCATTAAATTTTGACATAAGTGAATTGTTCTTGATGCTACTGGTTGATTTTGTTTTCTGGATTTAATTTTTGGTTATTCTTTTATGAGTGCAGAGAAATGAATGTCATTTTTTTTTCAGTCCTTGAAATTAAACCTAAGGCCTTGTACATGATGTATAAGTACTCTACCACTGAGAAAAATCCCCAAGGCTTTTTATTTTATTTTTTGTTTTGAGCCAGGGTCTTATTAAGTTGATCAAACTGACCTTGAGGTGGTCATCCTTCTGCCTCAGATTCCCAAGTAGGTGGGATTACAGTAAGGCACCACCGCACCTGGCCTTAGTTAAGTTTCTATATTGTTCTTATATTCTTCAGCCGTGCTGAACTCATTAGGTCTACTGTTTTGTGGATTTCTTAGAATTTTCTATATAAAGTCACATTGTCTGAATGTAGAAATAATTCTATTTTTCTCTTTTTTTTCTTATCTAGTTGTCCTGGCTAGACTAGTACCTTGTTGAATGAAGTAGCAAACACACCCTTATCATGTTTCTGTACTTGAGAGGGTAGTTTTAGTCTTTCATTATTATTAGCTATAGATTTTTTTGATGCCTTTATCAGTTTGAGGAAGTTCCTTTCAGTTTCTGGTTTGTTGCATGTCATGAAAGGGGTTGCATATTGTCAAGTCATTTTTCTGTTAAAATGAGTATATGTGGGTTGTATTGGTCCTTTATTTTTTATAAATATATTTGTTGAATTTCATCTATTGAATCAATCTTGTATTTCAACTCATTTACTCTCCCACTGTTTGCCATTTTTTCAAAAGCATAATTTGTGTTACTGTTGTTTTATAGACTGATATTATATACTGTATTACTTTGTTACATTAAAATTCTAACATGAAAGCTGTAAAATGTATGTTTGTGTATATGTTTGCTTATGTGTGTTATCTTTGTGTACGTGTTATAAATTATATCAATGTGATAAATTCCCTGTAGGATTATATTCAAATTAATTTACAGATAAATGAAGACTCATACAAATTAAAATGGCTAAGTGACCCAGATGCTCTTTAGTTCTTAGAACTTAGATAAATTTTTTTGGTAGAAATAAAACATCGGACTCCTTTCTAGACACTATAATTTGAAATACTGAAACTCATTTAGGATTTTCTGGCTTGATAAATATCATATCTAGTGCAAATAGTCAAGCTAGATAGATACCCAAGATTCTGCTTAGATTCTTCACTTTTCTGTATCTTCTATATCTAGTCCATTGATTTTATTTTGATATCCTCCTAATTCTTCCTCTTTTCATTCCAGGATTTTTTTCTCATCTCAAAGGTGAATATGATGTTCTAAATTCAAACCAAATAAAAATTTACTTCCATTCTTTGCTTTTTGCTAATGTACATAACTGCTACTGTTATATTTTATTTTTATAAATCACTTCCTATGAATTAAGGTGACCTGTTTCTTAGAAGTGATATATAATTTATATATTACTGATATAATAGGAATGCTACTAAATGCCATTTTTAGACATTAATATGTAGTTGAATATTATCCAATAAAAAGAATGGTAAAGTGTAAAAGAGAGCTTAAAACAGATGAGTAGCATATTAATTTTCCCATTGTTCTCTTCTGAAAGTTCTTTTTTTAGTTTATTGCACCATATCATATTGCAGAAATTATGAATATATCTAGTTTATCAAGTATATTATAGAAATAGTAACTCTTTACATAGATTTTTAGTTGTTTGTTTTAAATACAAGTTATTTAAAGTAAATAGTCTAATGTTCATGTTGATATATAAGTACCATATATACTATAAAAGTTCTGTAAATCTCATTATTTGCTTACGTATTTATTCTTTATTTTTTAGTCTTGCATTGCATCCTGAGAGAGTATTGGTAGCAACAGGACAAGTTGGGAAAGAACCTTATATCTGTGTTTGGGATTCATACACTATGCAGACTGTATCAGTTCTAAAGGATATTCATACACATGGTATCGCTTGCTTAGCATTCGACTTAGATGGACAGGTATGTGATACATTTTTGTTTTTCCTTAATAATGTTGTAAAATGTGTACTGTAAAAAGTGGTTATAAATCTATAAATACTAAATTGAAAAGCATTTGATGAAAAATATTTGTTTATCCAAGAGTTAAGATATGTGGGTCAGGTGGTAATTGACTTATATAAGAAAGATGACAACAAAGGGCTTTTTTCCCATCATATCAAGAACTTAAGTTAATTGTTACCTTGAAAGTGAAAGAGATTCTGATTCAATGGAATATTACCTGATTGATATTGAAAATTTACTATATGTAATCCTTTTCCAAGAAGGGTATTTTACAGGAGAGATGGAAGCTATCTTAGGAAAAGCATTTCTCTAAGTATGGGATATGCATTTTAATTTTTAGTTACTTATAAGGTCATCTTTTATAATTACATTTTTATTGAAAATGAGATAATTCCTATGAATTTTTTATACAGAAATCAAAGTTCAAAGCAAAGGATATAATTATCACTCTACTGAATAGTTTCCAAATTATTTTCTACTTTTATTGAATGATTTTTAAAAAGTTAAACCAATCAAGCTTTTCTGTGGGGCTTGTTATAGCTAAATCATACTTAAATACTGTAAAGAAAGTTGGACTTGTAGGTGTAATGAATTTATAATCTTTAAAAGTTTTGTATTAAAATTAGACTTTAAAATCATTTTAACTTTTAGAAGAATTTGTTACTGCTTTTCAATTTAAAGTTAAATTTAGTTTTGTAGGTTTAGATTTTACAGACAGAGATTACAATATATTCTATCCTCTTTAAAAGATAACCAGTACCTATTTCATTTAGTCTGTGATTAGCGTCTTTGAGCATCATTTAGTCTATGATTAGTCTGTGGAATAGCGTCTTTGAGTAGGATAGATTCATATGAGATGAGAGAGTACTTTCGGATAAGGGACTGTAAAAACTTAATTGGAACCTCTTATTTGAGGAAAATATGCTTCTAGGTTTAATATTGTTATGTAGGTATGATTAGCAATTATAGAAACTTAATTCTTGTCCCATTTTTGCTATTATCTTCCAAGTCCTTTATTATCTTCATATTCAAATTTTGTTTTCTTTTTTAAAGGAAAGAGAATAATTCCTACTTCACAGGAATTTAAAATATTATTTTAAATCTACAAACAGTAGTTTTAAAAAAATCATTTATCATTTCAGGTGTTAAGAAGTTTAAGATGTTTTATTATAAGGGTCTTGCTCTTTTTAAATGTCATATACTGCATTGGGAGTGAGATCCAAGGAGAAATCACTTCATAAAGCCTTCAATTTTGCTTTCTTAAAGCAACTTACAAGAAAGTTCTTGAGTACATGTATTATATCACCATAAATCTTCATGAGAACATTGTAACATTTTCAACTTTATAGGAACATATTACCTAAAAGATATGTAGTATATACTAAATGTCAGGCATTTTGTTAAGCCTGCGTTATCTCATGTAAGCCTTGTAACAACTCTGTGGAATAGATACTAATATTATCTCTATTTTACAGATAAAGAAACTGAGACTTAGGTTAAATTACTTGCCCCAGGTTACACAGCTAGTAAATGAAACCAGAGCTGGAACTCAGGTCAGTCATACTCCAAAGCTCGTGTCTTTAACAGCAATGCTTTACTGCCTCCAAACATGTAATGTAGGAGGTAGTATATTTTAAAAGGAATTAATCCATTTTAAATACACAGAAAGATAAACTGTGAGGAATTGCTGCCAGTTGAAGATTGAGATTATGTTAGTGGTTTAACTTGAAAAATATATTTAGGGGACATAACATACCTTTTTTTAATTATAGAATTTTTTATTTTAAAAAGAATAAAACAAAACAGAACAAGGCAAATCAGAACAGAGCAATACAAGCAACACAGGACTGCAAAGCCATACAACAGGAAATCAATGATAACTAGCATAATGTCTCTCATTTACTTCAAAATAGCTGTCCATACCACAATAAACTCAGAGCAAAACAGAACAAAACCAATCAGAAGAATGAAAACATACCTGACTTCAAAATAAGACCAGAAAATTGACAGTGGCTACTATAATGTGTCTTGTTTTCTTCAAAATAGCTGTCCATGCCTTCACACATAATAAAATCAAATAATAGAAAACAGACTAAAACCAAACAAAAGAATGAAAGCATTATAGGACTTCAAAACAAGATAATAGGAAATGAACCTGTTTTCTCTCTATAAATTGTTTATGGGATTCTGATTAGGAATATTGTCTTATATTTTGCATTTTCTAATAGGTTTGACATTATAAGTGATCATTTAGGGTTTATCTGATCAATGAGTTTCCTAGTGGGTGGTAATGCTGAACCTTCTTGTCCCAGAGGCTTTCTTCGACAGAAGTTGAATATCCACACTAATGGTGGCAACTTCTGCTTTATTGAGGACAGCTAGGGCCTGCAAAGGCTGTTTATGTAAATCCACATCAAACAGGGACTAACATTTGATAATAAACTGGAGAGGTGGACAAAGGAATGAGAAATTTAACTGGTATCAAGTGATAACTTCCAAAAACATTTTCCTCATATATAATAAGGTTTAAGTTACAGTTGCAACTCTTCTAATTTATAGAACAATCCAATACATAATAAAAGTTTTAAATTTGATTTTGATTATAAGCTAGTACAAAATAAAATGCCTAATTTACCTTTGACCTATGCTACATGATTATAAAGAGTGTCATTTCTCCTGCCTCAGCCTCTCAAATGCTGGGATTACAAGTATGCACCACCATGCCCGGCTAAAGTGAATTTTCATTTCAGATAATACACTATTTATTTTTACCAGTTTTATTTCTTCTTTCTTCCTCCTCCTTTCTCCTCCTCCTCATCTTTTTCCCCCATCATCTTTCCCCATCACCGTCTCCCCCTCTTCCTCTACCATCACCCTCTACCTCCTTGGACCTTCTGCCTCCTTTTTCCTCCTTTTTCCTTCTCTTTTGTCTCCTGTTCCCCAGGGCTAAAATTAAAGGTATGCAGTACCACATCTGGCTTATATTCTGCTTTGAGAGCTCTCATTTTTCTTTTTATCATTTGTAGTTGTATTTGAACTTTTAGAACATTTTCGTTATAGTTACTCCTCTAATTTTGGTCATCTCCATAATTTATGGGTTGGTTTGTTTCTGTTGATTGTTCCCCCCTACCACCATGAGTGTTTCTATTTCTTCACATGCCAGTAATTTCTTCATTAGATGCTAACCATTGTGTATGTCATATTTCAGTGCTATATTTTATTGTATCTCTTTAAAATATTTGAACATTGTTCTTGAAATTGAGTAAATCCTTCATGGATCTGGGGTGATGCTCCTGGAATACTTAATTAATACACAGTTCAAAGAGGTTCTCCATTCTGGCTGTTAGAAATTTGGATGATTTCTAACCCTTGTGATTTTAAAACTGGCTTTATTTCCCCCTTTAATAGTTATTTTCTAGAGTTTCTTCTTAGTATAGCCTTACGAATTTTGTTCTATGCATGCAAAGAATAGTGTTCCCAAATCTCACTGATAAAAAGATTCTTAGATCTCATTTTCTGCTCTGGAAATTATATTCTTGGCTTCTCTGAACTCTAGGATCTGTCTTCAAAACAGCAAGTCGGCTGGGTTTTAGTGAGTTCCACTTTAAGTGTGTTTATCTGGAAATTGTGCTGGGAATTTAGCTCAGCAGCACAGCACCTGTCTGGCAGACACAAGGTCATGAGTTGATTCCCAGTACAAAAAGAAAAAAATGTAATATTTGGAAATTGCCTCCTAATGAAAGCTCAGGTATTTGTAAGACTCACCTTGTTTACCCCTCTTTTAAGGTTCACATTGCTTTACATCCTGAACACATTTGTTTCATGTATTTTTTACAGATCTTTATATATTTGTGGCAGGGAATAAATTCAGACCCTGATAATCATTCTTGACTACAAGATCACTTTTTCATGTTTCTTAACTTCTCTCATTCATCTATTGTATTTTTATATTTCATTGTTGTTTTTTTTTTATTTGTTTGAAATCAGGTCTTGCCATGTAATTCAGGCTGGCCTTGAACTCATTTATGTAGCCCAGACTGTTCTTGAACTCAGTGACTATTCTGCCTCGACCTCCTAAGTACTGGGAATACAAGCGTGCATCCCCACTCCAGGCCTTATTTTTCATTTCTAGAAATTCTATCTGCTTTTTCACATCTCCTTGATTATGTTTCATAGATTCCTATTCTTCGTTCATGTTCAACTGTTATGAAGTCTTTTTTCTTTACTTTCATTAAGCTTATTTTATATTGCTTTTATAATTCTAATATCTAATGTGTTTTGCATGATTAATTTTTCTTATTGTTGTGACCTCTTTTCATGTTTGCAGAGTGTTCAGTTTCATTTTTTAAAGCTTATTTTTATTGAATTTCTGTGTGTATGAATTCTTTGAGAGATGTGTTGAAAGTTGTATTCTTACAAGATTTATGTTTGCATATGCTCTGTGGTTGAAATTGAAGACACACACAATCCTTAGGAGCACTCTGAAATCAACTTCATACTGGAAAGATTCGTGACTACTGTGAATTTAGGTCATTCAACAATGTGAACTTTGCTTCTGGTTCTGACTGTTCAGGAGATTTTCTCACCTTTCATGCATTGCTAACTCTCTTTAAGGGATTATTCTGCAGTGTGCCATACTCTGAGGGGTTCATTGCTTTTTGTCATTGATCTACAATTTTAATGCTTTCTAGATTTATCACCTATTCCTCTTCAGTCTACAGGATAAAAATGAGTATGTGATTCATCTCATACATATGTATGTGGTCTCTTACCTGTTAGGATTTGTACTGGAAATGTTTGTTTTTGTTTTCATTTTCTTAACGCACCTTAGCAGTACATTTAAAAAGCTGTTTTTTACATTTTATCTAGTATCTCTAATTTTTTACAAGAATTATATTTAGGATATTTTGTCAGTCCTACTATTAGAAATCTTCTTTTTCTTAAGGAAGAAACAATATGTATGTATGTACAAGTTTTAACAAGATGAAACCAGGCGTGGTGGCTCATGCCTGTAATCCCAGCACTCTGGAGGCTGAGGTGGGAGGATTGTTGCAAGTTCGAGACCAGCCTGGGCTACAAAGCGAGCTCAAGGCCAGCCTGAACTGCATAACGAGACCCCGTCTCAAAAAGACCCAAAAAAAAAAAAAAAAAAGATGAAGTACATCTGCCTTATCTATAGAATACACATATATACGTTTTTATGTTTATAACATTCATGAATAGAATTTATTTGGCATTTGTAATCCAGTTAGTTGTTCTTTGATTTGTTTTCTTTTTTATTCCCTCTGGACTTTTTGGACATTACTCAGCGCTTGGTCTCTGTTGGACTGGACTCAAAGAATGCAGTTTGTGTTTGGGACTGGAAAAGGGGGAAGGTATTATCTATGGCTCCTGGACACACAGATAGAGTAAGTATTCTCCTTTGGGAGTGTGAATGAATACTGGGCAGGAAAAGGCTGAAGAAAAGTTCTGGAATTTTTTCTTATGTATTCTGTTACTTCCAGATTAAAATTTTATAGTTTGTAAAAAATTATACAATTACAGGAGAGAGGAAAGCATAAGAATGACTACCACTGGTTACCAATTTCTTTCTTAGATGATGAAATGTTCTAAAACTATCTGACAAGCACAAGGTCATGAGTTCGATCCCCATTACCAGAGGAAAAAGAAAGAATTTGAGACAAAATATCTGTTAAATTCTAATGAAGTTTTTGGACTGGGGATTTAGCTCAGCAGCATAAGTGCCTGCCTGGCAAGCTCTAGGTTGTGAGTTCGATCTCCAGTACCCAAAAAAATCCATTAAAACTGGTTGTAGGGCCAGGGATTTAGCTCAGTGACATAAGTGCCTGCCTGGCACACACAAGGTTGTGAGTTCAATTGTCCATACCCCACCCCCATTGTAATAATGGTTGTACAGTTCTGTGAGTGTACTAAGAGCCATTGGTTTGTACATTTTAATTGGGTAAATAATTTGGGAATTATATCTCAGTAAAGCTATTTAAAATACAATATTTTTAAAATTGTAGAATTGCTGGGCATGGTGGTACACACCTATAATCGCAGCACTTAGAGGCTGAGGCAAGAGGATTGCTGCAAGTTTGAGGCCAGTCTTGGCTACAAAGTGAGTTCAAGGCAAGCCTGAACTGCATAGTGAAATCCTGTCTCAAAAAGACCCCCCCCCCAAAAAATGTAGAATTGTGAGACTCAGAAACATGATTCAATGAGCATAGTATTAGCGGAAAACTTTTAACCCAGTGATTCAGTACAGACTAAATTTTCTGGGGATTTTTTCAGCATCTTTATTGAGTTGTAATATACTTATAAAGGACTGCACATATTTAGTATATGCACTTTTGAGTTTGGACATACACAAACATTCATTATTCAAATATTTTAAAATTTAATGGTTTATATTTAGGATCTGTTTAGTTGGTTTACCACTAACATGTTACATGTCTTATATTACTATGGACTGCAAATGGTGTGGTAGAGCGCTTGCTCTGTAGTAGAGTGCTTACCTGGTATGCTCAAGGCTCTGGATTCGAGCCCCAACAATACAGAAAAAATATTACAATTTTTTTAGAGACCTGCCACATTTTACTTTGGGAATTTGTTAAAATGTATATATCCTTTATTTTAAGTTACATAAGATTAATAAAATAAATATCTTGTAGTATAATACCAGTATTTCAATTAAATATTATACTGTTTTGTAAACAAAGACAATTTTATAATCTCTTAAAAATATCTAATGGTTGAATATAGTAAAGTCCTAACTCAAACCAAAAGAGAGGCAAAATCAATGATTCTTTTTTAGTACAAAGCTCAAACCGATTAAAGTTATACAGAAAATTTTGTGAATATTTTCAGGAGTCTCTCAAGCCTGTTATGCAGTACATATAGTTGAGACAATTATAAAATGTTAGGTATGTTTTATTAGTAAGCTTTCCTGTTCTTGGGACAAAGTACCTGACACCCACAGTTTATTTTGGCTCACAGCTTTAAAGGGTTCCATCCATCACTGGCTGGCACCAAGGCAGAAATGGCATGGTGGAAGGGCGTGCATGGCAAAGGAAAGCTGCTAAAGCCATGACAGCCAGCAACTTGAGAGGGAGAGAGGAGCCAGAACTGGAGATGCACCTGACAGGCACAGGCACAGGCACACCACCTCGACCCAGCTCCTAGCTGCCCCACCTCCTAACACTGTATTCAGCTCTGAATTAATTCCCTGACGCATAAAGTAATTCCCTCCTGAGAGTACCATCTCTGAACACATGAGACTTTTGGGGACGTTTTAGATGATAGCTCTGTATTCTGTCTTACTTAAATCAAAGCATTTAATATCTTAGTACCTTAGCATTTAATACCTTAGTACTTTGAATTTAGTAAATAGGCCAATTATTTTTAAAATTATTAGAATTTTAAAAGTATTTTGGGTATTTTAAAGTTGTGTTTTTTGTTTAATCTCTTTTATGATGGATGCATTGTTAAACATTAAGTTATAAGTATTTTTTCTTCATTACTGAAGAGTTGCTTTGTGAGTTTTTAGACATGATAAACAACTTAGGTTAGATTTTACATGGGTCAAGGAAATATAAAGACTGCCACATAGCAGAACAAGTGAATTATTTTTCAAATGTTTTTCTCTCCACTTATTATTCAATTATACATTTTTAATGCATATTTTCTTTCATCTGAGTTTTTTATTTATCACAAAATGGTTTGTATGTATTTAGGGTTTATGGAATCTTAGTATGAACCAAGCCTGGGACCTCCAAAATATTAAATATGTGTGTGTAAGTTAATTTTTTTGGTCAATAAATAATGAGAAAGCTTTAAAAACTATGAAAAATGTTTTGTACCTTTACGAAAATTGTGTTCTGTGGTAAAAAGCTATAAAAATATTCATCATTTCTTGTTCTATTCATGTTAAGTGTATGTTCCATTTAGAATCTTGCCCTGTAAAAATTATGCAGGTAATTGCCTAAAGCTCTAGTTAGGTTGACTATTTTTGTTATTTATAAGCCAGATTATTTTAAAAATTAGCTGGGTGTGGTGGCACATGCCTGTAATCCCAGGACTTCTGATGGCTAAGGCAGAAGAACCACTGTGAGTTGGAGGCCAGCCTGGGCTACATAGTAAATTCAAGACCAATCTAAACTGCACAGCAAAATAGTCTCAAAAACAATAAATAGAAGCCTTAAATATTTCATTCTGCTGACTGTTTCACTAAGTTCATGATAACTAAGAATGTTATTCCTTATTTTTACTTTTTGTAAAATTCTGAAACGTGGGGTTCTGATTGTTGAGACTGCTGCTAATAAGGGTTTGGGACATTTGCTCTTTTGGACAGGACTTTTAAGCGATTATGGAAATAAATATTTTAACTGTGAATCCAATTTGTTTACAGATATTTGATATTTCTTGGGATTTGTACCAGCCAAATAAACTTGTCAGCTGTGGTGTAAAACATATCAAGGTACTAGAAGGGTTTTGTTTTATAATAATCCTGTTTCATTTTCTGCTACCTAAGTATACATTACACTGTCAACAATTTAGAGTAGTTTTAGAAACTTGGCAGTATTTATTTTTTAAAAATGTCAACTTTAACGTTCATATGTTTAGTCTAACAAATATATATTGTATAGTTACCTTAAAATGTAAAGCATGTAGATGTGAATAAGAATTAATGAACCACTCTCATTAAAGGAATTTATAGTCTAGTGAGGTAGGATTCATTGTGTTCACTTTGTTTCTTTATATTTCACTTATAAGTAAAAGGTAGTATAAGGTAACCAAGTCAACCAAGTAAGGTAACCAAGTAAAGCTTTTTTAGCAGAGCAAAAATGGTATGTAGAAACATCATGGATAGAAGTGACTCTGCCCTTTATTCTGTGTTTTACTGGATGAGTTATTTAACCTATTAGACTTTTTTTCAAATCTTGAAACTGATTGCTCTCATCCTTGAAGAACTGATGATTAAAAAGATAGCATATTTGAGTGCCTCACACAGGATTAGCTTTCTGAAAGTATTTTTCTCTTTCTGTATTTGTTCTCCAATTTGACTTTAGCTATTATTTACTCTGCTCATACAAGTTCTAGGTTTTGTTTTAAAATTATAGTTGAGGGTTCAAAGACCATAAAGTTAGTAGTGCTGCTCACCTTGTGTCTGAGTCACTGGTGCAAATGGCACATACTTGCTTTCCTTAAACTCTTCTATCTTACAGTTTCTGAAAACAGTTAATTCCTAGTGAGCAGCTCTACTTGCTTCCCCAATTCTGTTTTTCATATTGTTATTGGTTTTTGAATCAGTAATATTAAATCTTTATCTTTTCAATAAATATTAAGTAGCAAAGGCACTATGCCAAGCTTTAAGGCACTATGAAGACAGAGATTTTGTCTTGTTCATCTTTGAGAGCAAGATGATGATTGACAGGTATATGCATGTCTACGTATATGTATCTTAGTAAATGATGGGCTAATTATGAATGGAGAGATCTTACTGATGATTTACATTGTAAATAAAGCTAAAAGTTATATATTCAGAGACTTTTTTTAGAGCTTATCTTCTAAAATTAAACAAACCTGTATCTTTTTTATGCCTTACATTTCTTTTCCTTTGATAGCAGCAGCAGACATCCCCTTTTCCGCCAAAATAAGACTTAGCCAGAAAATAATGAATCTTGAAAACTAGAAATCAAAACTGCCAGTCGCAGTCAGCCTATCCTAGCCTTACCTGCTATCACTATTCTCTTGGTTGGTGGCTGCTTTGTAAGGCAGGTAAGACAAGGATAGCCTGATTGAAGCTGGCATTCTTGATCTCTAGTTTTCAAGGCTGATTATTTTCCAACTAGGTTTTATTTTCAAGGAAACACAGGTGGCATAGTAGTAAAGCCAGGTGTGGTGCCTCCATGCCTGTAATCCTAGCACTCACAAAACTGAAGGAAGAGGATACCTCTAAGTTTGAGGCCAATTTGGACTATGTGGTGAGTTCAAGGCCAGCCTAAACTACATAGTGAGACACTGTCTCAAAAAATAAATAAGAATAGCATTATAGTTCTTTATGCAGGCAGTGTGTGTAAGAAAACTAAGTCCCAAAGGTGATCTAAAATGGTACAATAGCCACTAAACACTTGAAGCTTTTTAGACATAAAGTTAAATAAAATTTAAAATTCATTCTTCCAGCCAATTCCAAATCCTTAAATATTACTGTGTTACTGTATTAGAATGCATGAGCACACACTTTTCATCATTACTGAAAATTCTGATGGAGAGTTCTAATCTACAGTTTAGAGCAGTAGTTCTTAGCTCTTGTTTAACGTCAAAAGCATTTCGAAGGCTGGGCCTCATTCCCCAAAGATTTTATCTCAGTTTACCTGTGTTGGGGACCAGGAAATTTTCTAATTTTTCTAGGTGATTCTGATGTGAAAACAAGCTTGGGAATCACTAACTTCAAAGAAAATAATAGATTTAAATTGGGAATTGCTGAAAGGGAGAGACTGTTTCTACACAAAGAAATTATGAAATTTTTCATTTTAAAAATCATAAAATCAGATGTGGTGGCACCTGCCTATAATCCTAGCTTTTGGGAGGCTAACACAGGAGGATCACTGTGAGCTCAAGGCCAGCCTGGGCTACAGAGAGAGACTCTGTCTCAACCAAAAATAAAAAAAAAGCATGAGTTCAAGGCCAGCCTGGACCACAGAGAGACTCTGTCTCAAAAGAAAAAAAAAATTTAATTCATTAAAGTATGCACTAATTATTTGAATGGATAAGTGTTACAATTTTTGTTCTTTGAGGCTTAGGGCTTTAAAATATAAGTGTAAAATATTAAAATTATAAATTTTTAATAATTACTGCACAGTTAAATTTCCTGGGCATGGAGGTGCATGTCTGCAGTCCCAGTATTCTGGGAAGCTGAGGCAGAAGGCTTGAAAGTTTGAGTCCTGCTGTCTCAGCATTTTTAAAAAGAACTAACAGTATAGGTTAGGGTGTAGGTCTTAGATTCAATCCCAAGTACTGAAAAAAGGGAAAAAAGTTACATTCTCTCAGCCTAATTAATTTATACCGTACCATTTAACGTATTTGTCCCTGTACCATCTAAGTTAAAACAAGACATTTCTCTCTGCAAATTACAAAACTTTACTGAAATCCTCCTGATAGTATAAAACCTCTGGTCACAAAGATTTATGTTTGACTTCTCTGTCTTCTCCAGTTGATGAACAAATCCTTCTAAATTGATGTTTATCTTATTATTTAAACTTTACAAAAGGAAACTGCTCAGCTTTTAAAATATCCACAAGAGAAACATAGTCTTCCCTTCCTATTTTTAGTTTCCATTAGAGATTAAACATTAGAGTTGGTCATGTTTCCTGTCAGAACATGGTGTCTTATCTTCTTTTTCATTGCTAACTCATTCATGGCATTTTTGTCTCTGTTTCAAGTAGATTTTTTTCAGAAATCTAAGGAAAGCATAGTATATTTTTAAAATAATCTAGTTCAACCTCCTTATTCTTACAGATAAGGATTGAAAGCAGTGATTTACCTGCAGTTACATAGCTTTTGGCAACCTTAGAATGAGGATGTGAACATTGAATGCCATTGTATCATAAAGCAATTTATTAGGTAATTTCTGGTCTGCTATTTTGATATAGCATTGAAGTATTGAAATGTTTTATTTTATAAGCATTCTTTAATAATTCGATTATTATACTATGTACTTTTTTTAGTTTTGGAGTTTATGTGGAAATGCTCTAACCCCAAAACGAGGAGTCTTCGGTAAAACGGGTGACCTTCAGACAATATTGTGCCTCGCCTGTGCTCGAGACGAGCTAACATATTCTGGTGCACTCAGTGGAGATATATATGTCTGGAAGGGAATCAATCTTGTACGAACAATTCAAGGCGCCCATACTGTAAGTGTAAACACCTTTAGATGATGACTACTTAACCTTCTATGTTAGTGACTTTTCTTGTTGCTGAGACAAAATACCCAACACCCAACGTTAAAGGAGGAAAGGTTTATTGTAGCTCACGGTTTGTAGAGGTTTCAGTCCATAGTTAACTTTCTCCAAGGCAGAGGGGCATCGCAGAGGAGAAATGGTTCAGGGCAGGGAAAAGGCAGCAAAGTAGCAAAGAAGCATTAAATCTGAAATACTGTTTTATTCCTATGTCATATGAAAATATTAAGTAAGTTTCTAGATTTATATAGTAGATGTTTTAAAGAAGCTTATATTGTTACTTTATTTCCTCATCTAGGCAGGAATTTTTAGCATGAATGCTTGTGAAGAAGGCTTTGCTACTGGTGGCAGAGATGGCTGTATTCGTCTTTGGGATTTAACTTTTAAACCAATTACTGTGATTGATCTCAGGGAAACAGATCAGGGATATAAAGGTAATAATAAAACAAATGTCTCATTACTAAGCAAATTCCAAGCATACCAAGGATTGTTTCTTTCTTTTGATAAACATAATTATATGTTTTGGAAATATAAATAAAAAAATTTGATTTGCCTTTCACATTGTATACATTTTATTTGAAGGCTTTGAGGTTTTCTGTCTTTAGGGAGTTTGGGTTCATGTTATGACAAAGAGTATTTTATATATCTAATACGTGTGAGGATATGACCTTCAGAGAGATCTGCCAGGCACTTTGGTAACCTTGAATTTTGAAAATACTTCATAATTAGAATACTAAACAGAACTATTTACCAACGAAGCTGTTACAAATAAAGTATGTTGGTTATTTAAATGTGTATAGATATGTTTTCTTTCATCCAATTTGTAAGCAATTGGGGGATATTTTTTCTTTTAGTAACTTTAAAACACCACAATCTTTAACAGTGAAATTTAGCATATTTTCTAAAGTAGTATTGTAAGTCTCAGACTGGAAGTTTCTTTGATCTTTGTTTAAATTGTATTTTAGTCACTTGGTAGTGTACAGCCTTGGGATAATTATTTAGTTGTCTCTTTTTATTGTGTTGAGCATTATAATATTTTGAAACTTACAAAATAATTTTTGTTTTATAAAAATTAAGACAAAATTTTATGAATAAGAAAATAACAGTAGTTGTTACACGGTGTATTGTTATCTTTGTTATCTTCACACTACAACACATAAACCAAAAAGATTTTTACAAGAAAGAAACAGGTAGTAATACAAAACTTTCTTTTCAACAAATTAAAATAAACTAATAGTATAAATGAAACCAATTAGCATATATATTGTAAGATAAAGGAATTTGTGTTTTGGGAAATAACTGAAGTTTTCTCTACTTCCTATTTATCTCTCTTCTATTTTACTCTTTATTTGATGCTTTAAAAATTTGATTACCACAAGAATACTGTGCAGTAATTGTTATATTGACCATATTTTACAAATGATGAAACTGAGAAAAACAGCTTTGCTAAGATTGCCAAAGGAATTGTGGAAAATACAAAAGAAGTAAAATTCTCTTATCTGAATCTATTTATGAAAACATTGAGGAAATGAAACATTAAATAAAGTGAAAAGCCACAGTATTAAAGAAAAATATAATTCTATAAACTTAGGTCCTGTGTAATTATTTATTGAATGAAGCAGACTGTAAATGCTATTAAACATTGGCTAAGGAAGTAGATTATCTGGAGTTGTCTACCAGGAAACAAGAGGGTGCATATCTTGAAGGATGAGTGGAAACAGGTATATGAAAAGAAATATCATTCCATGTGGAAAATACAGGAAATTGAAGAAAGTGAGAGTGCAGAATAAGGACTTGCACATTTCTTCTATGTTAATATCCAAGGTATAAGAATTAGCTTTGAATTAGGGAAACTGGCAGTGTATTATTACAGCACTGATATTTAATGCAATCATTGACATTAAATACTTTTTCACCAGGTTTGTCTGTGAGGAGTGTTTGTTGGCGAGGTGACCACATTTTAGTTGGAACACAGGATAGTGAAATTTTTGAAATTGTAGTACATGAAAGAAATAAACCTTTCCTAATTATGCAAGGCCATTGTGAAGGTGAACTTTGGGCACTTGCTGTCCATCCTAATAAACCTTTGGCTGTGACAGGAAGTGACGACCGTTCAGTCAGGTAAGCAAATTACAGAGTCATTGCATAGATTGAAATTTATCTGTAGACAAAACTGAAAAAATACTTAAGTTTCAAATTTCAGAGCTTATAGTATATCAAATGAACAGAATAGGTACTTCAAATTAATAGAATTAATAACAAAAATATTTTTTCTCTGAAAAACAGAGTTTCCTTCATATTGAAATATACAGAGCTACCTATACCTTTTTTTGTTTTGTTTTGTTTTGTTTTTGTACCAGGGACCAAACTCATGACCTTGCAATTGCAGGGCAGGTGCTTATGCCACAGACTTAAATCCCCGATCCTATCTATATATATTTTTTTTTGATACTGGGGATCGAACTCACACACTTGCCAGGCAGATGGCTTATGCCACTGAGCTAACCCTACCCTACCTATACCCTTTCAATGGCTGTTGAATATATTGCAGTTTATTCAACTATCCATTTTTGATAGAAGTTTAGTTTCTTCCAGTTTTGTGTACTTAATAAATGCAGCATTTTCAATGAATACTATTTTGTTTATATTATTTTGTACATATGTAAATATTAATATCTGTTGTATATTCTTAGTAGTGTTTAAAGGATATATGTATTTTAAAATCAGCAGGTAAATATCTTACAAGGAACAGCAAAAATTTACACACCTATCAATATATGACAGTGCCTGTTTTCCTAAACCCTTGCCTAAAAAGCTGAAAAATGATACTGTCTTGTGTTTTGAAGCTATATATTTCTCACCTATTAAATGCTGTTGAGTATGTTTTTGTATGTTGGAAGGACATTTTTTAAAATTTTATTTAAAGAAAAACAACAAAACAGTAAAAGGGTACAGGTAATATAGAATTTCAAAAAAAGAAACAGAAAAAGAAATCACTAGTTAATAGATTACATATTGTCATCTTAGAAATAGCTGTTCAAGTTACAAAATTAAAGCATACAAAGTAGACATTCAAACAGTGAGACTGCAAACAGTTGTGTTCAATGATCCAACAAAACTTAGTAATATGGTCATCTATCTTACACACCTAAACACACTTGCAGTTGTGTCCTTTAGAGCACTTTCTATGTTTGAAGGACATTTGTATTTGCTTTTCTGTGACCAGAAAGGTTTTTGCCTGTTTTTTTTATTAATTCATTGGTCTTTTGCTTTAATTGACTTACAATAGGTTCTAATAATAATTGTGTGCATATCAGAGAAATAGTTCTGGGTCTATAATAGTTCTCACACAGTGGTTCTTGAACCTCCACCAGCATTACAAAGGAATTTATATGAAGTGAAAATTCTCAGACCTTTCCCAGGACCTAAAATAAGAAATTCAACAATTTCACAATCCTTCCAAATGACTACCTTATTGCTAAAACTTTAAATTGCTTACTAGTAACCTACTTAACTAATCACTAGTAAACAGCTCTCTTTGCTTGACTAATATGTGAACCATTCAAAAGCTTACCGTTGCTGTAACCTCATTTTAATTTTTAATTTTGTAAAGAAATTGTTGTGAGAGATTCTGTTCTAAATTTTCTACTTTTTTTGACCAAATGTTATAAAGGAAATATAACTTTCAACCTGCTAGATGTCTGATTTGCTGAGTTTATGTTTCCCAAAATCGAAAAATGAATTCTGAGGAACTGAATGAATTCAGAGGTTAAGAGTAGGAAATTTTATTGAGGGAGAGACAGCTCCTGCCTGAGAGAGACAGGAGACCCAGAAAGTGAGTTGTCCATGAGCCCACTTCTCAAAGGAAACTTTATAGAGCAAAACTACGAGGTGAGTACAAGGTGGGACACCGCTGTGATCAACCAGTAAGACTACAAGTATAACTGCTTAGATAATGTTGATCCAATGGGGAAGCAAGTCATGTAGAAGTATACACTGAAAGAACAAGGACCTTTTTTGGAAAAGATGAGTCAGGAAGTCCTGGTCACCCATGCCAGTGACTGATGCCTATTTAGAAGATCGATAATTGTTTATCTCTGAGGAAGGTCTGTGCTTCCAGCTACAGTTGTAATATATTCTTATCTTTTGCACTGACCCAGTCCTGTCAGATTGCCTATAATATTTCTACCTAATTTAGCTGTCTAAAATGTGTGTTTAATAACATTAATGTACATTTACATTCTTTTAACACAGCTATGTAATAATTACATAATAATGCTTTGCCATCTAATTAACGTTATGATCTATATTCCACTGGCATGTTTCAAATGCGATATTTAAAGTGAACTTCTATCTTTTTCCTCCTGTTTAAACATGATGAATATGTACTGATAAAAAAATAATAAATTTTTGCCACAACTGATGTAGTTTAATGTGAAGACCTTGGGTTCAGTCACCAGTGTGACTGGTTGATTTATTGATTGATATATATTTTTATATAGATATTCCTAAACTTCTCCCCAAGTACTGTTTCAACCCTATTCCACAAGTTTTAATGTGAATTTTTGTTAACTTACTTAAAAATATTAACTTATTTTCATTGGCATTTTATCTTTGTCTCTCTGTTATTTGAAAATCATCATTTTTCAAATAGTACATTTTTTCTAATTCTTTTCATTGTCAATTTCTAACTTGTAGGTTGGAACAGATTCCGAATTTGAATACCTTTAAATTTAAAATACCATATATAGTAATTATATATATGTATATATACACACACACACACATCCATTCATACTTTTTTCAGGATAGAGATCATCTAAAATGATGATTAGAACAAATTAATATGGTTGTATTGTTTTTAAAAACACCTTTGTCAATATAAGCATGACCAATATTTCTATTTTCACAGATGGTATTTTCTTGTCAGAAAGAAATTAAAATATCTCTATCTTACTTGAAATGCAATTATTATTTTAATTGAAAGCTTTTCATAATCATTATTTTGAAAGGATACATTAGTTAACTCTCTGTTTATTAAATTTTACAGGATTTGGAGCTTAGTAGATCATGCATTAATAGCAAGGTGTAATATGGAAGAACCAATTCGTTGTGCAGCTGTAAATGTAGATGGAATCCATCTTGCACTTGGAATGAAAGACGGTTCATTTACTGTACTTAGAGTAAGGTACGGTATTCGGGTAGAAGTACAGTGATTTTCTGTTCAGTGAGGTACAATTTTTAATACTCATTTTTCACCTATTTATTTTTTCTTCTTATTCTTAAAAGTGTGTTTCAGATATTGTCTCTTTAAACATAAAATAGATTTATAAAAGAATAGCTTTGTCAGGAAAATAAACTCAAAAACCTTAGTTTGAGGGGTTAAGAATGCTTAGTAAAGCCACGTGTAGTGACACATGCTTATAATCTCAGTGTCTGAAAGGCTAAAGCAGGAAGAGTTTTCTTATTGCCTTAAAGTTGGAAATATTGTACCTTAGCCTGAGCAATTTAGCGAGTCCTTGTTTCAAAAACAAAGAAAGAAATATAGATGTAAGTAAGTGCACAGACCCTGAGTTCAATCTTCAAATCCCCAGAAGTAGGAAAAAATAAAATTCATTAGACAATTTACTACATTTTTGAGCTATAAATTTAGGTTCTAACTTCCTTTGGTGATACTTTTAATAATGATCCCCTGCATTAAACAACCCCAGGGGTATTTAAAAAATGAGTAGATGTTTTTTGTTGTTGTCAGTCTCTGCATCCTATACTTTGAGAAACAATGCCAG
The DNA here is from genome assembly GCF_034190915.1 of Cavia porcellus. Lineage (NCBI taxonomy): Eukaryota > Metazoa > Chordata > Mammalia > Rodentia > Caviidae > Cavia > Cavia porcellus. Next base: position 14,805,201 of record NW_026947514.1, read on the forward strand.
CATCTCTTCCTTGAGTAATTTAATGAATTTGTTTTAAAAAGTTGAATTGTAGCTGAGTGTGCATCCAATTTGAATTCTGTGTAACTATTAAAAACTTGCTACAGATCCAGAGGTATTTACATGCAGAAGTATTAATGAAATCTGGCTTCTCTAGCTCAGTGATTTTTCTGTTCAGTACCTTGATTCAGATACCATCAATTCATTTCTCTCTTTGCGTCCCTCAGTCTGCAGAGTCTACTTTCTTGATAGCTCTCAAATGTATGTCCTCCGTTCCGTTCTTCTCAGTGTACTCTTGTATAGGCTTTTGTCATCTCCTAATTGGATTGGTGGAATAGCTAGTCTCCTTTTCCCTTACTTTTCTTCTCTCAAGATCTTTTTCACTCTTCACTGGTAGTGATTCCTTTTTAAACACATTTATTTTCATTCTTCTTACAAACTATGAGAAACGATTCATACTCTGTTTAGGATGAGATTCATAATCCTTTACATGGTTCACATTGTCACTCTTTCCAGCCAGTTTTCTTACACTTCTTTTTCAGCTTTACACAACTTCTTTCACTTTTTCAGATACATCATATGCTCCAGTACTTTTAAACTGTATGTGCTAACCCCTCTATTAGAAGTAGATTCTTATGATGAGGTATCTATGGTTTTTCTCTTAAAATGATTTTTTAAATTATAGGAGATGTTTCAACTGTTTTTAAACATTTAATACATTCACGTTGTTACACTATTATCAACACCATCTTTCTCTGGACCTTTTTTATCTTTCTGTATGAATTCAGCTTGGCATGACTGTAGCCATCTTGAAACATAACCACCATGACAATCTGACTAACTGCAAGTTTGTTTATCCAGACTGGAGCTTTACAACCAGACCTTGGCACCTTTACAACCAGTTACTAAAAATAATTTAAATAACATTACTAGCTTAAGATAAACCAGGTACATTCTGATTTGGATTAAGTCACTTTTGTCTGCAAGTGCGGATGTGGTTTTGTATCCCTCTTTCTGACCCAATTTTCTAGAGACACACTTACTCTTGATGCTGCCCAGGACCCTACTTCTCTTAGTAAGTCCCTCAATAAATTGCACGTTGTGTGTTGTGTCTCTTTGTCCATTTCTTTCTCCTAAGTGTCACCATATGTTGGGGCCTGTTGTCATACATGGATACCAAATTACCCCACAACATTTCCAAACTGAAACTCAACACCTTTGATGTATTAATTTTCCATCTTCCTCTCCCTAGTCCCTAGTGACCACCAGTCTGCTCTCTGTCTCTATGATAGAATTAGACTAATGTAGATACCTTATATAAGTGGGATTTTTAAACTAAGATTTTAAAGTGTAGTATAGATGTTGAATTAATTAAACTCCTTCCTAAGTCCCTGCGCCTTATTGCCTTGTTTCATCATGTCAATAGCTTCTTAAAATGAAATTAAAGATAATGAAAGTTCTCCATTCAGTTCTCAGGAGAGTTATAATGTTGCCATTGATTTGGTCATTAAATCTAGAATCTTTCTAACCAAAATCATCTAAGATTGAACATGTGTTCTTCATTTTTCTCATAGACTAATTTCTTTGGAGACTTATTATATAAATATTCATGTTAGAAATCCATGGAGACTAGTTATGAATAGTAATATTTACAATAAGCTTCAATTTTGTTTCTCTACAAGAACTGGAAGTATTGGAAGTTTTGGAATTAAAATGCTAATATTATAAATGTTTTACAAGAATTTACAATGTATGTAAAACAACTTAGAGTTCTATTATATTTCTGATATGCATTAAAGAGTTGTGATTATTATTATTTTATACATTACTTGTCCTTTCAGTTATACACTTATTTGTCCTTTGAATAACTGTGTGGCACAAATGGAGTGAATGTTATCTCTAATAAGGCTGTAATTTAGATACAGAATTAAAAATTGGTAATAGGATCCTTAGAATAATCTTTCTGACAGCTAAATGCCTTTGTAGTTTAACCACAGATTTTTAACTTACAAAATAACCTTACTTCTTCTGGATTTGCGTATTCTTGGTTCACTTTGTATTCTCCATTTAGTAAAGCAGGATTCATTAATATAGCTGTGCTAAGTACCCTCACAAGGAATGGTTATACAGTATTATGGTTGGAGAAACATAAAATGGATTAGAAGCTAACATACTAAATCTTTTTGTTTTCTTTTTGTGCTACTGGGGATTGAACACAGGACCTTTCAAATGCAAGGCAAGAGCCTGTCCACTGAGCTATACCCCCATCTCATTCCTTAATAATTCGTAAGATGTACACTAGTGGGGGCTGGGGATTAGCTCAGCGGCATAAGCGCCTGCCTTGCAAGCATGCAGTCGTGAGTTCGATCACTGGTACCGATAAAAACGAAAAAGACCAAAAAAAAAAAATGTACACTAGTGTACCAAGGCAAAAGCATGGTATCTTTCTAAAGATTCTACCCTGTGTTAAACTCACAGATTACAGCCTTATTTTAACAAGATCTAAAAGGCCTTTCGTAATTTTCTCTCAACCTCTCTCACCAGATTCAACTCACACTGTCACTCCTTTCTTATATCATTACAATTACCTGGCCTTCTCAAGCTGAACTTGAATATTTTCTTGCATTGAGCTCCTTCATATACTGTTCTGTCTGCTGGAACATGCATGCTTTACTTACCAGGTCTCATGTGTTCCTTGAAATAAAGTTTAGATGGTTATCTAATCCACTGTGAATATCTATCATGAATATCTATTCCACTCCATTTGACGGTGTCTTCCCAGATTTCCTTAGGAATGATTGTTCTGTTACATTCTCTGGTCAGAGCTATATATCTCCACTTTGTGATGTGTTACAAACTGTTAATATTTAAATATTCCCAGACTTTGGACTGTGTCTACTTTTTAAAGAAATCATAGCACCCACATACTAGTTTCCCAGAAGTCTTCATCTAGAATTTTTTAAATTAACGAGTGTTCACCTATAGTCTTCTTTCCTTTAAACTTGTCATAGAAATTTGTTTATGAGAGAGGATAGTCATAGCATTCATAATGTTTCCTTACCAACATAATATACCAGTCAGCCAGCCAGAACCTCTTTCTCCCTCATTATTTTATACTATGTGTGATTCAAAGAAAAAGGAGTATCATGACAGAAAAACCATGGATTCATGGCTCATTTAATTTTATCATTCACTGGTTGCATTTAAGTCTTTAAAACAAAAATGCTATTAAAAATACCAAAATAGTTCTGAAGTTTTCCAAAAGCATGTTATTAATGTTTGTGGGAATTATAATATCTCTAATAAAGGAAACATGAAAAGTTATCAAATAGTATCTTACTATTTTAAAAATCTTGCTCCATATAGATATAAATGAATGGATAAATACAGAGCAAAGAGGACTAAGATGTATAGATTTAATTAGAATCTAAAGGAAAGAATCAGTGGGAAAAGTATAGAGGTCTAGGAGTCTGTTCTTAGGATCTTGCTAAGGCAAAAGTGAGCAAGAAAGGTTTTTTTTGAGTACAAAAGTTTTAAATATTACAGTCTTGGATCTATCATTGAATTATTTTTCTAGATCTATTTCTAGCATTATATTGGTTTTGGTGATTGTTATTACTATAATTAAAAAGTTCCCTAGATGCATGGTGGGTCAAATACAGCAGAAGATAATTCTTCCATAGGTAGCTGTCTGAAGTCAGCTTTCCTTTCCTAGATGACTCAAAGACCCACACTCTGATTTTGTTGCACTTCATCAGTCCCTGGGCCAATCATCATAGATAGCAACATGTAGCCAGCATAAGAGAGTGTTTCAAGAGGGTGTTACTGTTTCCTAAAAGAAGCATAGCCTGGAAATAGCTTACTTCATTTTTTCTCACATCTCTGGTGAGATCTGAGGCATGTAGCTAAAGGAGACTAGGCAATTTAATCTAGGAAAAGAGAAATGAATTTTTGATTAAGTGCTATCACACTGTCACATATACTGGTTTTTAATTTTCTTTGATCTCTTTTTGGAGTTAAGTTTTCATCTCTTTCTTTATAAGATTAATATGATGCTAAAACTCAAACTGGCAACAAATCAGATTCATCACAGATTGCCTTCTGTTTTCATCCCCATGATTTTCTACTTTGTCTGCCTCTTCTTGTACCACCTTATATTATTCACCATTGTTCAGATTGCCATACAATTGGATACTTCCTTGCTTTGCTCATGCTGTATCTTCCTCCTGGAAAATACTCTCTCCTTTTTCAGACTTGGCCAGCGCCTCAAGTTTTATGCTTCACTAGAAATTCACCCTTCCCTGGCTCTTCCATCTTTAGTCTAGTCTTAACCCATCTTTCAGTATTGCTTACAGAGCTTCACACATTCCTGCTGAGCAGTTACCACATTTTATCATAATTATATTCATCTTTCACAAAAGGTAAGTTTGAGTGTAATTTCTTAATACTAAACCGAAATAAATATTTAATATTTTTGAAAGAAAGCTATATGTGATTGCTCTGAATTGCCCAGAGACCTTAAAAATTGAGAAAAATACTTGAGTTTCTGAAATTATCTACTTGGAACATTTCAGATCAGTGATGCAAAATTTATATAGGAAAAAGTCCCTGACACTAATTGAAAGTATAAATTCTCTCCTCCTGCCACCTCTTTGTTGTCCTTGCCTACCTCTTCTCTATCTCCTCCTTCCCACCAGTTCCACAACCTTGGAAACTCAGTAGAGTTAAACTAAGTGTTCACCCTCTTTTATGGCTCTTACCAATACCTGTGTTACTTTGGAAATGTTTATAAGGTATCACTGAAAAAAACTGTTTAACTTTACTGAATGACAAGATCCATAAGGGAAGATATTTTTTCTTTAAAGATATAAGGAGGTAGAAATCAAAGTAACTAGTAGTAGCTACTTAAACCTATTGTTGAAATAATGTCCCTTCTACTTTCTTTATTTTCTGAATGTAACTTTATGTATTTGCCTTTTAATAAAAATTTGTTAGAAAATTATAGTGTTTATAATTATGTATTTACAAAGAACTTTTATCATAAACATCTGTTTACTTTATTGTATGAATGAGATGCTTAGTAAGAATTTCTGAAGTACTTACTAAATTATAAAGTGATACTTTACTGCTCGCCACCCCTTGTGGTACTGAAGATAGAACCCAGAGCCTTGTGAATGCTAGGCAAGTGCTCTGCCCTGGAGCCGCGTGCCAGCCCCTCCACATCTTCTCTACTTCAGAAATGTGCATTGTTCCCATATGTTTCCATTAAGCAAAATAATTATTCCTCAGTGAATACAATTTATTTTGTAATTTATACACAATTGATACAGGCTCACAGTCATTTTAGACACATTGGAAATAGAATTCTCTTGTGATGTTTGCTCATGTGAACTCATTTTTTCTTTTTAACAGAGATATGACAGAAGTTGTACATATTAAAGACAGGAAAGAAGCAATTCATGAGTTAAAATATTCACCAGATGGAACTTACCTTGCTGTTGGCTGCAATGACAGCTCAGTTGATGTTTATGGAGTTGCTCAGCGTTATAAAAAAGTTGGTGAATGTGTTGGGTCACTTAGTTTCATCACTCATCTGGACTGGTCCTCAGACAGTAGATATTTACAGACAAATGATGGAAATGGAAAAAGACATTTTTATAGGATGCCAGGTAAAATTTTCTAGTAAATTGTATATAGTTTGTAGATTTTAGTGTCTACTTGACATTTTAGAATTTCACTAGAAACAGAATATAAGTTATATTTGATTATAGGAAATCAAGAGATTCAGAGGTAGTATTTCAAGCATTATGGTTTTTCTATAAGGCTGCCATATTATTTTGAAATAGTTCTGGAATTTTCCCTCTCCCTACAATTTTTGAGGTACAGTTCACATAGAAAAATTGTCTGTATTAACAGTGTGGTTTTCATGAACATATTCTGTATATTGTACAATGATTTCCATAATCAAGGTAATTAACATCCATCAGCTTACACTTTTTTTGGTATGATGAAACATTTAAGATGTTATCTCTTAACAGATTTCAAATATACCATGCAATATTAGCCACAGTGCTACAACCAACATGCCACACATTAGCTACTCAGAATGTGTACATCCTGCACAACTGAAACCTTATGTACGCTGTCATTAGCATTGCCTCATCCCTGGAAACCATCATTCTAAGTCCTTTTGTTTCCAAAATTCCTTTACTTGGAGAATTTAAGACCAATTTATATTGTATTAATTTCTCTAACATGTGAGTCATATATGGTAAAGTCACAATCTGTGTTAATGTCAAAATATAATTTTTGTGTGTGGAACTAAGTAAATATAATTGCTGCAAGTGCACACTCATAAATTAATTTTTTGTAGTTGCCTCAAACTTTTCAGTGTTAATACATCTAGTAAACTGAATTTGAAAAGGATTTTTCATCAAAGATTTTAAAAGGGAATAAAGATGGTCACTATAATACTGCTTAGCACTTTAATGTGAAATTTACTAAATTAGTTACTATATTCCATATTATGAACTTAATATATGTCCCCCAAAGCGTCTCATTAATAATCTGTATGTAATAAAGAATTATTGAATCCTCAAGTCCTCTTCCCTAATATAAATGTATTATTACCCTTACTTTTTAGTCTCTTTCAGTTTTCTTCTTTTGCAATTATGTATCTTAGATTTCTTTTTTAATACCTGATTTGCCACTTTCTCATAAGTTTTAACCTTTTCTTCTAATTTTCCTTGTTGCAATCTGTGTCATGATTTTATTAGAATTCAGTTTTATTTTCCACATGGATGAACCTGCCAAGCTGACAGTTATATTCAAATCTGTGTGTCACAATCAGTATAATTTCGTTAATGGCTCTTTAAAAAAAAAAAAAAGCTTTTTTGCATTTTCTTTTCTCCTTATCCAAACTCGCTTATCTATTTGTGTATTCTCAGTTGGGTAAAAATATTTAAAATTTGTGGTTATCATATTCTCAGTAAAATTTAAGCTTGAGTAAAAAAATGAAATAACTTCTTAAATTAAGATTGATTTATTTTTAGGAGGAAAAGAAGTGACAAATAAAGAAGACGTAAAAGGTGTTCATTGGGCTTCATGGACATGTGTTTCAGGCCTTGAAGTAAATGGAATTTGGCCCAAGTACTCAGATATCAACGATATAAATTCAGTAGATGGAAATTATATTGGCCAAGTTTTAGTTACAGCTGATGACTATGGAATTATAAAATTATTCCGATATCCATGTTTAAGAAAAGGTATATTTTCTTTCAAAATATTTTAAGTAGCCTCTCTCTTGTAAAAGATTTCTATATTCTTATAGAAAATTAATCTTTAGATAAGTAAGATTTTATATTTTTAAACGTGCTGGCTGGTAGGGGCATTTATCGTGGTAATTTAGAAATTATTGTCAAATGTTACACTTATTTTTGGTCATGAAATTTTTACTAGAAAATTATTTTTGAATTCATGTTTTTAATAACTGGGCTATTAGACCTCTTTCTTTTCCTGTTTTTTTTTGTTTTTTTTTTTTTTTTCTTTTCAAACCGTTTTGTTTTGTTTTGTTTTGTTACCAGGGATCAAACTCAGGACCTGGCACTTGCCAGGCAGGAGATTGTGCCACTGAGCTACATCCCCAGCTTCTTTTTAAACCTTTTGCAAGAAAACATTTTTCTCCCTACTTTTGAATCATTTCCTGTAGTCAAACTTTGCAGTAATGACTTACTGTCTTTAGTAATTTAACTTGTTAAACATTATTTCTGAGAGATCGTTCTTCAAACAACTTTTTTTCAGTTATCCTAAGGCCAGAGTTTGGAGCCTATTGGTTTGTTGGCTAGTGTGAGTACATTTTTGCTTAATGTATATTTTTGAAATTTATGTTCAATAACAATGAAAATTAAAAGTTCAAATGATCTTATCAATGGTTATTTTCTATGTTTTATATGTTACCTCTTTCTTCACAAATGTCTTCTAAAACTATATTAATCACTTTGTTTGATTGCATAGAGTTCAGTAAGTGAAATATATGTAATTTTCATTTACCATGCCTAGATTCATAAAACATTTCAAACAGCTTATAACAAGTTCATGAATATTAAAATAATTATAAACATCAGTCAGCACCAGAGGAAGTATATAGTACCACATTAAAACCAGGTAAATAAAATGATAATAGTCAGACATGAAATTTGATTTTGAACTTTAGAAAGTAAAAACAAAGCAGGGCACAAGATAGTTTCCAGCATAAGTTTCTTTAAAAAAAAAAAAAGGATACTCCTTTGGGAAAAATTTGTTTAGAGATTTAATTTTCAAAAAATGCTCTCCTATACATTAATCTTTAGATTAGGTGCAGTGAGTATATTACTACACTACCAAATCGTAGCATATGCAATTATGATTTTCAGCTGATCATTGACAAAAGTGATTAGACAAAGATTAAAATGCAATTTAGTCAAAGAGATTATGAGGATAACTAAAGTAGTTTGCTTCAAATACCTAGTCTACCATTTTCAAATTTAGGAGCTTATTTTTCCTAGAAGTCCAAGCTGATATTTCTGTTGTGCCTCTATAGAAGTGACTTCAGGATCCTTTCAGTTTTGCCACGTCACTTATTTCTTCCTGTGGAATATTAGTTTTCCAAGTGCATGTCACAATGCTTCGTAAGTATTGCTATGTATGTTAGCAAAGGCTAGCTAAACCTCTGGCAACTAAAGTACTCTGCTTTTTGCACAGTCATGAGAGTCACCAGGCATGATAAATTTCAGTATGATATTTGCCTAGCTAAACGGTATAATGTTCAGTAATAAATTATGATGATCTTAACTTTAAACATTGCTCCTGTTTGTTGCTTCACATACTGACTTCTATGCAATACAAAAATATTTTATCTTTCTGGGTTTTGTTCATTAATTGAATGTAGGTTATTGGTAATTTACCTTCTATAAAAGAGAAGTATTATTATTATTGCATAACAGTTTTATTTATAACATGAAAGAAAATATGTAATAGTCTTCTGAATGACTGTGAATATTTTACCAAAGTATAAGATGCTAATTTTGTCTAAGATATTAGTCATTGCTTCAAGAACATGAACATAAATTGTTGTTGTTTTCCTTTTGTTAGGTTTTTATTAGTAATGTTGTGGTAAGAAGACTTTTTTTTCTAGGTACTTGTCAGTCTGAGACTATAGCTAGCTAAGTGGAAAAAATGATGAGTATAATATTACATATTTGAAGAATTAGAAATATTTTAAGATTTAGCATTTAATTCACATACTTGCACACTATATAGTTAGAAGTATTTACAGAAAATTCCATTTCAGATTAACTTTTACTGTCATGTTGAAGATTAAGGAAAAGTTATATCTGATATAGTGATACAATTTAGATACCAATTCATGTGGTATCCGTTTGATAGCTTTGAGAAGTACAGCTTTCACAAAATATTGAAACATTTTAAATAATTGAAGTAATTTATGTTATTAAATCATTATAATTTCAAAACAAAATGTAGTGGGTTAGATCAGAAAGAATTAAATGCTAAATCTTAAATGCTTCACTTTTCTCTAGTCCCAGCCCAAAGCATTCCATTTTCCACTTATTACTCTCTTTGTCTCCAGATTATCTTGCTCTAGACTGTCATTTCTTAGATAATCCAGACTCTTCGCAGGCAGCACTCAGGGACTATGATGGAGGGTGAGCAGGTGAATGTAGGAAAGAATGGAAAGGAGGGTAGGTTGCTTAATCCACTACCTCCATCACTCTAATGATGATAAGGGTCATCTCTATACTTCTTGTTGACAAATGAAAGTTTATATTTGGGGACAGTATTTCTTTAGATTCCAAAAGAAAGTACATTGGAAAAACAAAAGAAAAATATCAAATGATTTAAAGAAAACAGATTCACATCAAGTATTTATACAGTGATGTTTTTCTAGGATTCATCTACATCATTGCATGTAGCTTCAGTGCTTTTCATTGCTATAAAATACGGTTGTAAATATATGCTACAATGTATGATTTATCCTCCCTTTTTATCACATACAAGTTTCTTAAAGATGATTACCCAAGAATGAAGTTGCTGGATAACAGAGATGTGAATTTTTAATTTAATATGACAATGCCTAATCATTTTCAAAGTGGTTATGCCATTTTACAAACCCTCTTGAATAACATCCTCTTCAGCACTTGGAATTTCCATGCACACTAATATTTTACAAGTCTAATGCAAATGATCACATTTTGATCATAATTTATTTTTGTCTAACTGCTATTGAGATTGGACTTTTTTATTTTTAGATGTTTTTAGTCCTCTGAATTTCCTCCTTTGTCAAAACACAGGTCTCTTTTCCATTTGTTTCTATTGTTTACTTGCTTGATTTATAGAAGCTGTTTTAAATACTCCAGTAGAATCAAGTATACTGTAATTTTTGCGGATTACAGCTGTCTTTACTCAGATTGTGGCTCTTTTTTTTTGAGCTTTTTTGTTGGATAGTTCTTAATTCCTATGTAGTCAAATCTATTTCTTTCTCTTTTTAAGTGGGTAATACTGGTTTGAATAGAAAGAAATACTCCCCCTCACTAAAAAAAGAATTGCTTACTATTGTTACAAAAGTATTGTCACATATTTATATCTAGATTTTAAAGTCATTGAGACATCATTATATGGGAAAAGTCTTTTGTGATATTGTTACAACTTACTAAACAAATTTAGTTCATATTAGCATTGTGCAGAAATACACATTAAAGCAAATTAGAGACTGGACGTAGTGGTGCATGCCTATACTCCCACTACACATTGAGGCAGCAGGATCACACTTGGTCAACAACACCACAGCAAAACCCTGTCTCAATAAATAAATAGACATCATGGCAAGTCGAGGAAGGGGTTGGCGATGGGCAGGCAGTGCAGAACTCATGATGCACTCAGGAGACACTCACCAACATCTACAGGTACTGGGAGAGAGGGGATGAACGAAACCCAAATACAGGAAGGCAACATGAAAGAGAAACTCACTAAATGAATTCTTGAATCAGGATTTAGAAAAAGAATCAGGGCTGCCTCAGGACCCTAGCACAGCTTAGAGCCCATGCCTGACAAGCAGGTATTTATATATGTGAAATGGAAAATAGAACTAATTATTGCATTAGTTTATATAGTATCTTTCCTGGTCATGTCAGATTTACCCTCACCAAAAATTGTGTATGAAAGAGTCAAACAGAAGCTTCCTATAAGCATATTAACTGATTCTGGCCTTCTTCAGCTTCCCTTTAAGTATACTTTCCACCCCACAAATACCCTATCATACCCCATCATCCTCCCTTGATTCCAGTTGTAAAAATAAAGTCACCAAAGCACTCTTCTTCCACTCATTTTCTGTTATCTTGTACCTTCTTTACTTCTCTCTGAACTTTTTTCTTTCTTGCCTTTCCCTTTTCTCATCATCACATCCCAACCTACTTATTAGTACTATTTTGTCTTCCTGAGTTATTGAAAAAAAGCATGAAATTTTAAAACAATTTTATAATTGATTCGTGGTTGGTTCTGTAGATGCTGGTACAACCAGTAATTGTTCTTCCCTGGCAGCACAGTGACCAAGACTGATCCTAACACATTGAGTAGGATAGTAGATTCATGAACACTAAAACATGACCAAAGCCAAGGTCATGTTACAGAAAGACATATAGTAACTAAAGAGAACTCTATGGTAATGACACAGTTTTTTCCTCTTCCACAACCATCAGTACAAAAATAATAGAAATACGAGAATGCAATAGGTTGCCTCCAAACTCTTAAATCTGCTTATCTCATGGGCACTGAGGGAGAGAAAAGTTCAAACAAACAACTCAAAACTAAATAATTTGTTGAAACAGTTCGAAGAAGAAACAGCCAAATGCATCAGAAGTTCATTGAGCTCAGAGGATATAAATAGATGATTTAGTTATTGTTCATTGAGCTTAAAGATAACACAGAAAATGTTGATTGGGTTTTAAAAGTAATATATTAATGACAAATTTACTAAAACATTAATGATTATGAAAAAGAATCAAGCAGGAATCCTAGATATGAAAAATTCAGTTGAAAGTATGGGCAGTAAGGATGACCAATCTGAGGAGAGATTGTCGAGACTTGAAGACAAGCTTGATGTAGTAGATAAGGTACTGAATGATAAAATAAAAACATCCAGACCTCATGAAAACTGGATCACACGATGGCTAGATGATTTTTTAAAAAGTAACAATTATAAGAGTTAAAGAAGGGTTTATACAAAAGGTATAAAAAGTTTCTTCATCAAAAAATCATAGCAAAAAGTTTTTGAAATCTAGTTAAAGAATTCAAACTTCCAGGTAAATGAAGCATATAGAATCTCAAAAAGCCATGATCAGAAAATAACTTCTTAATGAAACATCAGTCAAAATCCTAGAAATTTAAGTACAAAGAGAAAAATACTAAAAACTTTTAGAGAAAAACATCAAGTGACTTAAAAAGGCAAGTCTCTCAGAATAACAGCAAATTTCTCAACATAAATTTTAAAGGCCAGAAGAGCTTGGTGTGAAAATTTTTATGACCTAAAATTTCCTTTTAAAATCAGTTGTAGAAAAATAGAGACTTCCATGATAAACCCTACAGAAATCCACGATCACAAAACCAACATTGCAGAAAGGCAGCATTGCTGCCCCCTAGTTAGAGGCAGCAAGGGCCAGTATCACCAAAAAAGACCAAAGTAAAGAATACATCTCACTGGGAGAGTAGTTAAGGCAAAAGGAGAAAGGAATGAAGGAATCAGCACTGGAAAAAAAATACAATGACAAGATTCAATAAATACCTTTTAAGGGATGGCAAATAGAGATATTGTGTACATGTACCAATTCCCCACAACAAATGCCATCATTATGCACTGCAAACACGTACTAATAAAAAATTTGTAAAAGTAAATTTCCTTGAAGTAATGCCACTCAATGTAAATATTCTTAATTTCCCAATAAAAAAAGACAGACTGGTTGAATCAAAAAACAAAACCCAAATGTATACTGGCTATAAGAGATACACCTCATCTACAAAAATGACAGATTGAAAATGAGAGGATAGAAAATAGTACTCCATCAACTATAGCACAAAAGCAAGCAGGAATGACTATCTTCATTTCAGAAAAAGTGGACGTCATACCAAAGTTGATCAGAAAAGATAAGGTCAGTATATATTGGTAAAAGGAAAAATTTAACAGGAAAATGTAAAAATAAATATATGTGCACCAAAAGCCAGTGCACTCGTTTCATAAAAACTACTGGGCATAAAAGTACACAGACACCAATAAATTCATAGTGGGAGACTTCATTACCCTCTCTCACAAGTAGGTCAGCCAGACCAAAAAAAAAAAACAAAAAATCAAGTTAACAGAGTTGAACCATACCTCAAACAAATGGATTTAACCAATAACTACAGACTATTTGATCCAAAAACAGATGACACATTTTTCTCACAGGATATGGAACTTTATCCAAAATAGAACATACCTTAGGCCATGAAGCTTGCTTAAATAAATACGAGAGAACTGAAATAATCTCGTACATATGATGGGATCACAGTAGAATAAAAGTAGAAATTGACACCCATAGAAACTGGAGAAACTGTTCCAACACAGAGATTAATAGTACACTCATAATCAGTGGGTCATAAGAAATCAGGAAAGAAAATATTTCTAGACTCAAATGATATTGGCAATATAACATACCAAAAACTGTTGGATACAGTGAAAGCAATGTTAAAAGGAAATTTATAACTGTGAATACCTATTGAAAGTAGGACAACTCCAGATAAGTAACCTAGTAATTATAAAATAAGAGCAACTGAAATCTGAAATTCATAAAAGGAAAGAAATTATAAAGGTCAGAGTGCAAATTAATGAAACTGAAACTAAAATATATTACAAAATATCAACGGATCAGATGTTAGCCAAACACCAAAAGAAGAAAAAACTCAGTGCAATTAGAAAAAAGACAGGGTAAATCACAACACACATCACCAAACACCAGAGCACTATATGAAACTATTTCAAAAACTTATATCCCAATAAATGGAGAACCTGGAAGAAATGAATGTATTTCTAGACATATATGAGTTACTGTGAATGAATAAGGAAGATATAAAAACCTTGAATGGACCAATAATGGAATTAAAATAAAGGCAGTAATAAAAACCCTACCAAGTAAGAAATGCCCAGGACCTGATGGGTTCACCACTGAATTTCACTACAGCACCAGAGAACTGACCTCAATACCTCTCAAACTCTTCAATGGAATTGACAAGAAGTAACTGGCAGGTCATTTCTGGATAATACTGTTTTCCTAATAACAAAATTGAACAAGGATTCAACAGAAAAGGAAACAACAAGCCAAGTTCTTAAAGAACATAAATGAAAACACCATCAAGATGCTTGAGCCAAATGTGGTGGTGAACACTGTAATCCCAGCACTCTGGAGGCTGAGGCAGGAGGATCAACTGCAAGTTCAAGGCCAGCATGGGCTACATAGTGGGTTCAAAGCCAACCTGAATTGCATACTGAAACCCTGTCTCAAAAAGAAAAAAAAATTCTTTTGAATATAAAATAATGTAAATTATTGAATGTAAAAAAGATTAAAAAGATCAAACATCACAACCAAGTCAGTTTGTTCCAGGAGTGCAAATATGGTTCAATATATGTAAATTAATAAATACACCACATAAACAGAAGAACAGAAAACACATGACCATCTCAATAGATACAGAAAAAAAGCTTTGACAAAATCCAACATCTATTTATGATATTCCTAACAGAAATTGGTACAGAAGAACCTTATTTCCAATGGTTAAAACTCATATATGACAGATCCCCTGTCAACATCATATTAAATGGGAAAAAAAACTGAATTCTAAAATCAGGAATAAGACAAGGGTATCTCCTGTAACCATGCCTGCTTAATATAGTACTTGATACTTTAGACAGCGCAATCAGACAAGAAAAGGAAATAGAGATACAAAGAAGGAAGAAGTCAAACTTCTTATTTGTAGATGACATGTTCCTTTAAAGACCCCCCAGAAAACCAGGGGAGTCGTCTTAGAACTGGTAAACAGATTGAGTAAAGTGGCAGGATACAAAATACACAAAATCAGTTGTTTCCTATGTACCAACAATGAGCCCACCAAGAAAGAAATCAGGAAAACAACCCCATTCACAATAGCTTCAAGAAAAAGGAAAAAAAAACCCAATGTATTAATCTAACCATGGAAGTGAAGGACTTCTCTATAACAAGTAGGAAAAAAAAATTTGAAGAGGCCATCAGAAAATAGAACCAATCCCTTGCTCCTGGATAGGCAGAGTCAGTATTGTCAGTGTGGGCATATTTAGTGCAGTTCCTACCAAGGTACCAATGGCATTCTTCATAGAACTACACACAACATTCTGGTACGAGAAGAGTCCTAGAATAGCTAAAGAAATCTTGAGTGTTCCAGAATTGCTAAAGTAACTTGAACAACACCAGCAAAGCACAAAGTATCACAATCCCAGGTTTTAAAATACATTACATACAACAAGTGATTAAAAACAGCATGATACTGCCACAAAAAGTGACATCTGGGTCAGTGGGACAGAATTGAGGATACAAAAACAACCTAAGCAGCCATCTGATTTTTAACAAAGGAGCCAAAAATATATACCAGAGAAAGCATAGCCTTTTTAACAAGTGATCTGAGATTATCCACATAAATTAATCTAGAAGAATGAATCTAGACTCATTTCTCTCACCCAATAATAAAATCAAATCCAAATGGACCAAGGCCTAAATGTAAAAACAGACACTAAATCTAGTGGAAGACAAAATCTTGACCATACAGCATAGACAAGGATGTTATGAACAGAACGCCATTTGCCCAAGAAATAACAGCAATAAGATTACACCAAATTCAAAAGCTTCTCATGGCAAAGGCAACAACAGAGTGAAGAGACAGCCAACAGAATGGGAACTTTTTTTTGGCCAGCTACTCTTTGAACAGAGGACTAATATCAAAAATGTATAAAAAAACTAAAAAGCCCTTCCAAAATAAAACACATAGTCAAAAATGGGCAATTGAAATGGCATTTCTTTGAAGAAGTACACATGGCCAGTAAATTCATGAAAAGAAAAATTCAGCATCTTTGGCAGTTACCCAGTTGCAAATCAAAACACAAATTCTACCTTGCTCGTCAAGAACTCAAAACACAAATGCTGGTGAATTTGTAGGGAAAGGGGAGCACTTCTACACTGTTGGTGAGAATGTAAATTAGTACAGCTGCTATGGAAAAAATTAGTTTATAGAGTCCTCTGAAAAGTAGAAACAGAAATTCCACTCGACCCAGATGTACCTAATCTAGCTCTCTTCTTGAAACAGTATACAGTACTTACATAGTGAGATATGCATACCCATGTTTATAGCAGCACAACTCATGATAGCTAAATCTTCGAAGTAGCTCATATGCCAATCAGTAAATAAAATGTGGTATATATACAGAATGGAGTACTTCCTATTTAATCATGGAGAATAAATTTGTAAGAAAGAGAATGGGCCATAATTCTAAGTGAAATCAAACACAGTTAAATATCCCATTTTTTTAAAATATGAGAAGCATATACAAAGAGCAGAATAAAAGATGGTAGTAAATGGAGTTAGAGTTTGTGGAGGTGGCAAGGGGATGTAGGGAAGATGGGAGAGGGGAGGATGGAGATGGAAAGGGAGGTAAAATGATCAAGGTGTGATGTGTGCATCTACCTGTTCCAAAAGATAAATTATTATATATTGCAAACGTACACTAATAAAAAAATAAATGAAAGGGCTAGGGCTGTAGTACAGTGTGGAAAACCTTAACTGAATTCCCAGAACCACCAAAAAATGTGTAAGAAAGTAAAGAAAAATAAAAGAAAAGGAGCCGGGCATGTAGGGCACACCTGTGATCCCAGCACTTGAGAGGCTGAGGCAGAAGGATTGCCATGAGTTCAAGGCCTGCCTAAACTCTACACAGCAAGACCCTGTCCCCCCACAAAAGGAAGAAATGGAGTCATTGAAAGATGAACGTTTCCATATATTAATCATAACTAAGAATTATCATTCTCTTTTAAATGAGGAAAGTTTCTGTGCCCATTCTACCTAGCCTTGATAAATCCTTCCTCTGAAATACTGCTCCTAATTGACTATACTTTCTTTCATCATTTGCTATTATAGAGTCATAGTTTTTATTATGAGAAGAGACTTTCAGAGCATATAATCTAAATTATTTTAAAATAAAGGGAAATGGATTCGAAAAGACATGACTTGCTAAAACTTGTACTACTAGGTAGATGAGATCATACTTAAGTTTTAGTCTTTTGATTTCAATTCCAGTGGCCTTTACGCTATATATGCTTTTGTCTTTTCCTGTGAATTCTAAGAGTTGAGATCATGTTCATGTCCCTGACCCTTTTTTCCTTCACTACTCCTTTTTCTTCCATTTACAATCTAGCATTCCAATTCAAGAGTACAGGCAGAGTAAAGGGTAATGCAATCCTTTCCTTTGTTTTTGCCTTTTAATACATAATGAGTGCTATGTACCAAGCACTAGTGATAAATGATAAATGAAATGCCACCCCTATCTTCATGTAGCTTATAGTTTGGTATAGGAATTAATAGGTAAATAGACTGTTGCAGTTTCGTATTATAACTACAAGTACAAGGAGTAATCACAGGGAATTCTCGAAGTATGTTGGAGGATATCTAACTTGATGAATCAGAGTCACTTCATGAAATAATGTGATAATAGGTTCACTTTTATGGATATCCACCAGAGCTGGATAAGAAGTTTGGGGGTTCAGATTGTTAAGTTCTTTTGACTTGACTTCCGGGAGAACATGGCGGACAGACAACAGCAACTACCGGAGGCTCTCTGAAAGGCTCGGCTCAGAGGCCAGGAATGATGCGGACTAAGGAGACATGAACCGGTAGAGATATGCTCTGCTGACTCAGGAACGAACTGGGCTGAGAGAAACCAACTTAGAATTCAGTCCTGGTGCTAAAATAGGAACAGAAAAGACTCGGTGTGGAGGCTCGACCCCGCGCCATTGGAAACCGCGATTTGGGTTTCCCGCCGCCCAGCGGCTGGCTGCCTCCACAGCGGCTCGGCAAGGAGAGACACGCAGAAGCTCTGGGAACGGGAGTCTGCGAACGGAGTCGAAAACAGGACGGACAAGGAGGCGTACACGAAAACTGACTGGTGGCGAGGTGAGTGAGAGAAACTGACCCCCTACCACAGTTTGACTCCAGCGGAGGACTTTGTGGGCTTGGGCAGTCCTGTAAGAGCAGGGCGCGGTGGCGACTCCAGCCACACATTCCCCTCTCAGACGGGATTGGTGAAAAGTGTCTGACCTGTGTGACGCTGCGGGCAGACTCAGTAGGCTGGCCTAACCCAGATCCCAGAGCCTGACGGTGGCCCGGAGGAGTGACTGACTCCCGCGTAGGCTGCCTCCTCCGCAACTCCCTGGTGCACAGCGGTGGGCGGGAACACCTAGCCAGCGCAATTTGATCAGGCTGTGGCTGACAGGCAGGGAAGCCGGGCCTCCTATGTAAGCTTGCATTTTATAAGGAACAGAAAATATGGGGAAGGGAAGCAACAAGAAAGGCTCCTCGGCCCCCAATTCTGAGAAACAGGCAATAGTGGACACCGCACCAATATACATTAAGCGCCATATAGAGAGCCTCATAGACCAATTCAGGAATGAAGTTATCAACGACCTGAAGCTAGAAGTATGCAGAATAGTTAGACAAATGCTAAGCACCACCCAGGAAAAAACAGATGGTGGAATGGAAGAACAGAAAAAGAGGGGAGAATTGCTTGATGGAGAAAACAGAGAAAGCATTGAGTATGTGAAGCAGGTTCAAAGGGACTATCAAGAAATTAAGAAGTCTATCCAAGACTGGCATAACAGCTTGAAAGAAACTAAGGACAGACTATCTGAACTGGAGGGCAGACTTGTAATATGGGAGAATGAAATGAAAAACTTCTTAAAACAGCAATAATACAAAGACAAGAAGATGATAAGAGGAGCCATAACTTAAGGATTAAGAACATAAAAGAAGAAGTAGGGACACAAACAAGTGAACTACAAAAGCTACTCACAGAAATAATCCAGGAGAATTTTCCTAATTTAGCAAAAGGTAAAGATACTCATATGTATGAGGCATACAGGACCCCAGCTACCTACAACCCTAACAGAGAAACACCCAGGCATATAATAATAAAAATTCCAGAAATTCAATACAAGAACAGAATATTAAAAGCTGTAAGAGACAAGAAACAGACCACTTACAAGGGAACACCCATCAGAATTACAGCAGATTTCTCTGCACAAACCATCAAATCACGAAGAGCATGGGGGGAAATAATTCACGCTTTGAAAGATAATAATCTCCAGCCAAGATTGAGATATCCTGCACAACTGTCCCTGGAAATGGATGGAAAAACGAGGTGCTTCCAGGATAAAGAGGAACTGGAGGAATTTGCAACCACCAATTCAACCCTACAGAAAGTATTGCAGGATATTCTAAAAAAAGAAAAATACAAAGAACCCAGAAATAGTGGCGGGGAGGCCACAACAAATGGAGCAGAGAACAAAATGAAGAAGACAAACTGACAGCTACTGACAGAAAAAGAGCTCAACAGAAATGAGACAGAGAAGATTGGATGATAGGAACAGCTATTTTGGAGAAAATGACATCTTAATAGGTAATGCTGATTTAGTACCATCTTGTTTTGAAGTCTCATCTAGCTTTTGTTCTTCTGTCTCCAATGGTCTAAACAGGTTGTATCTTATTGGATTTTATTATGTACGATAGTATAAGCAAAAACCTTTTAAAGACAAGGAGAATATACAGAAACCATTGTTCATTTTCTGTTAGTCGATTCTAAATACTCTATAGTGCTGTCATTCTCTTAAATGGTTTTACATTGTTTTGATATACTTAATGCTACAGTATACGAAGTTGTACTCAAGGACTTCAAGGAAAGAGTCTATATGGTAACTACTTTTGGGTCGGAATTATCTGGTGGTGAAACACTATTCTGCTTAAATGGTTATGTTTTGATCTGCCCTGTTTCGCTGTTATGCCCTCTTTTTTCTCAATCTCCACTCCATTATTTACTTTTTTATTTTTGTCCGTTTAATTAAAGGGAAAAAATAGCAGGATATAATATAGTAACCCACTTTGACTTTCTATTATCTCGATTTGAAGCCCTGTATTACTCTCACCATCTTGTTTTTGACTGAGGTTCCTCTATTCTGTTTTGCTGGATAGTATCAGGTTCGAAAGTTTAAGCATCAGCTGAGAAGATAATGAGATTCATTATGACGCCCATTCTCGTTGACGTTTATCTACTTTTGAAGACCTACAATGTCTCCAATGTTTTGGTTTTGTCGGTTTTGTTCTTTATTGTTTTGTTCAATTGTATTACAACTAATGATATAGGCAGTTCTATTAGAGATAGTGGGAGGCATTATGGTAACCATTGTTGATCACCTTGTATTATGTTTTTATATTATCTATTATGTCCACCCTTTTGACTTGACCGATTCTGTTCTGTTATGTCACATTTGATTTTACTCTCTTCCAAAAAAGCAAGAAGAACCGTGGGAGCAATGAAACCCAAAATGTGTAATAGTCATTGTACAAAAGAGAGGAAAAGAAAGTGCTCTAAACTATATAACTGCATGTATATTTAAGTGTATAAGATAGAAAATGATATCACAGAGTTTTATTGGATCATTGAACAGAACTGTTTGCAGTATCATTGTTGGAATGTCCACTCTACAAGCTTTAATTTTGTGACTTGAACAATTATTTCTAAGATGGCAATATGTAATCCATTAACTAGTGATTTCCTACTGCGCATTTTTTTCTTCTGTAAATCTGTATAACTTGTACCCCTTCACTGTTTTTTTTTTCTTTTCTCCTTAAATAAAAAAAAAAAAAGAAAAGAAAAAGAAAAAAAAAAGTTCTTTTGACTTGACTTTTTTTCCTCTCATTTTGGTTCTGGTAGTTGAAACCAGGGCTGTACACATGCACACTAAGCATACACACTACCACTGAGCTATATGCCTAGTTCCTGAATGATTTGTCATATAATCTCTTTCACTAGAAATAACTGGTTTTTCTTAGACTAATTTTACAGCCTTGTTGAGCTGCCCTGGGTTTTTACGGGTGAGATGTGTGTGGGTGGTGTTAAGTTTATTGGTACAATTTAGATATACATAATGATCATACTCATCATAAGGAATTTGTACCTGTACATGGCATATTTTGATTCTTTTTGTCCCATTTCCCTCCCCCTCTTCCTTTCAATACCTTTCTCCTTCCTTATTTACAAGACTGTTTCCATTTTATCCTTTTTTTTTTCATTTTTTTCTTTTCTCTTTCATCTTTTCCCCTTCTCCTCTCTCTTGTTCCCCTTTCCTTTTGAACAAGTTCTTCCTATTTCACAATATCTATTATACAATTTGGTTCTTATTTATACTTTCAGTTTCTCACACTAGAGAAAACACCATATTTACATGTTTGCCCAATTTATTTTACTTGAGTATGGTTTCAGGGTCCATTTAACCGTCAATGTCTCTAGTTTATCCTTTTTATGGCTCAGTAGTACATAATTACATAAAAATCAACCACATCTTCTTTATTCAGTCATCATGGCTATTTAGGTTGGTTCCAAGATTCAGCTGTTACAAATTGTGCTGCTATAAACTAGTACCTAGACTATATAAAGTATTGAAAAGCTTGTAAACCCCCCCCCGGATTTAAAGACCCAATGCAAAAATGGGCATCTGAGATGAATACACACTTCTTAGATGAAGTAAAAATGGCAGATAAATATATGAAAAAGTGTTCAGCATCACTGCCCATTCAAGAGATAAAAATGAAAACAAAAAAATTCTCTCTCTGAAAAAAGTGGCTATTATGAAGAAATCAATAACAAATAATGGCAGAGATGTGGGAAAAAACAGAACCCTTCTCCATTGTTGGTTGGGAATGTACTGATACAACCACTGTGCATATCAGTTTGGAGCCTCCTCAAAAAAATAGGACTAGAGGTTTTGTTTGACCCAGCTGGATCAGGAATATAGCTCAGTGGTATAGCACCTGCCTGGCAAGTACAAAGTCCTGAGTTTGATTCCCCATGCCTACCCCCTCAAAAATTCACCTGACCTAGCTATTTCCCCTGCTTGGTATCTTCCTGAAGGAATTAAAAGCATCATGTCACAGTGATATATGTGCACCCATGTTGATTTAAAATTTTAAAGGATCTTCTGGGTGCTTGGATTGAGAATGTGGGTAAATGTGGTTAGACCAGTTCTTTGAATTTCACATAGGACCAAAGGTCTCAAACCAGAATTTTCAACTATATTAGTATTGAAGTCATTGATCCCTGAACTTTTCTCAGCAGTAAGATGTTGCCTCATATTTTTGCAGTTTCTACCAGCTAGATTCTAAATCAGTAGAGCAAATGTTTGCATCTTTTGGTATCAGCTCATCAACCAGTTTTCTAATCAGAATTTTTTCATTTGTTCATAATTAAGATAAAAGGAAAATACAATGCTTCGTGTCTACTAATTGCTTTTTGAAGTAGTTTTTTGTGTGTGGGCATTTGTTTATCAATTTAAAGATACATTTTTGTTATAGGGGCCAAGTTCAAAAAATATTTTGGCCACTCAGCGCATGTAACTAATGTCAGATGGTCACATGATTATCAGTGGGTTATTTCTATTGGTGGAGCAGATCATTCTGTCTTTCAGTGGAAATTTATTCCTGAAAGAAAACTAAAAGATGCTCTTCACATAGCACCCCAAGGTAAGTAGTATGCACCACCTAAACACTTTTCCCATCAAATAACTCTTCAGTCTAAAATGACAACTTTATAATGGAAGGATAACTTCATAAATTAACAGTATAGCTTGTTATTAGCAGAAGTGTCTAATTGAATTAGGTCCATATGTTTAAAGTCAGATGTTGCAGTATGGAATACAAAGTACTTGTAGTTGCAGTTTAATCTATCAAATGGTGAGCGAAGAAACAGTTATATTAGCAACACAGATATTTAATGTATCCTCTGGGAGATGGGTATCTAGGTTTTATATATGTTTTTTAATAAAGAAATATTATCTAATGTCAATTCATTGTTGCCTGTAGTACTTTTTAGCTATTTTCATTTTAATTGTAGATTATATTCACTTATATTTGCACAGACATTTAAATTTGATGTAGCGGTCATTGGGGAGCCAGTGAAGGGATTTAAAGGAGCTATTGAGTACAGTGAGTGGAGAGGAAGATTATCTGTAGTACAGTTTACTGACATCTGTGTCACTTGAATAGGTAATTTCATTTGATTGTTTTATGCCTTGTCTCCATGTCAGCTGAAATATTCAGCTCTTAATCATTAATTTTGCAATGTGGTTTGAAAAATGAATTTTATTTAACCAAGTGGTATTTCCTTTTTTAAAATTACAGAAAGTCTGGCTGATTCTAACAGTGATGAATCAGATTCAGATATGTCTGATGTTCCAGAACTGGATTCTGAAATTGAACAGGAGACACAGCTCACCTACCGTCGACAGGTAATTATCATACAGTTTTTACCTGAGAAGTCTACTTTCTACTTCTTGCATTGTCTCCCATCTATTGTATCTTTTGTGGCTTTATTCTGAAACAGTGTGTCTCTTTGAGTCCTACCCGTTTAAGCAGTAAAGCACACCTGTATAAAATGTTCTTTTATGTTAAGTGCTTCATACACAAAGTATATTTATTTTTTTTTGTCGGTAGATTTGTGTCACAGTCTACACCCCGACTACGAACGATTCTCTTATGAAGTATAGAAATTTCTAGGAACGCTAAGCACATTTATCACTGTAATACATAGAAAATGAGTTTATTTTTTTCAAGGAAGTTTTAGTAATGTACCTCGTTACTGAAAATATTTGCTAAAACCTGACTGACATGCCTTTGCTGATATACTTTTTAACAGTATTCCTACTTACATTTTTTATAGGTTTACAAAGAAGATCTACCTCAGCTTAAAGAACAATGCAAAGAGAAACAAAAAAGTGCTACTTCTAAAAGAAGACAACAGGCTCCAGGAAATAGTATTCGACTACACTTTGTTCATGGGTATAAAACAACTATTTCTCATTTATGGGTTTTAATTTTGGTTTACATTTACTAGCTGTGTGACTTGAAGCAAGTCACTGTCCTCTCTGTGCTGCTGTTTCCTATCTGTAAAGTAGCTACCTCACAAAGTTCTAATCAGCAGCAAGGCAGTGTTAGTGGTTACTTGTGACATTGTCTGGCACACAAACACTATATAAATTTTTACTAAACAAAAATAAGTTTGTCTTATGAAAGTACACTATTTATAGAAATGGACATTTTGTCTTTTCTACAACGTAAAAAGTAATCATCTCCCCCAATGTGTCTAATTTTCAGTGATACAATGTTTTTGTCTGAATGTTTTGAATTTCATGTTCTAATTTCAGAAAAATGCAGTTTCTGGATTGTAGAATATCTGGCAATACAGGTTTTACACTTACGCTTGACATCAGCAGGCTCTCCATTTGGGTTCTTGTGTCTCTCACTTAGCACTCACTTTCTTACCAGATTGATAATACTTTCCAGGAACTTTGAAAAAGATTGATTTTTTGACAGCATTTTCCCTCTAGGGTTGAAAGGCAGCCTTTCTATTTAGCTGTATTTAAGGCTGCTGTTTTTTCTTTTATAGTGTACAGATTTAATGTTATGTTTATGCAAATAGTAGTATACTAGATACACACTACTAGTATGTACACTACACGGTTATGTTCAGTGTTGACCTTAAGGTGAAACTTGATTCGATTCTTGTCCAACTCAGTTTACAATCAGAATCGTGGAAAGAATCAAGTTCATGAACCAAGGGACCACAGTACCTCTATTTTTCTGTGTTATGTTTGAATTTAGATACTGGTAATCAGACAAAGCTCATAAAAATTTATAGGATTCAAAATTGCTATTTTCTTTTAATTGTTTAGTATCTCTGAAAACTGTCAATTGACTATTTTGTGTTAGTCAAAAAAGACCAAAATTAATTATATATGATTTGCTTTCTGTTTTAGATACAGAGGTTATGACTGTCGAAGTAATTTATTTTATACTCAAATTGGTGAAATTGTATACCATGTGGCAGCAGTGGGTGTCATTTATAATCGGCAGCAGAACACACAGCGCTTTTACTTGGGTCATGATGATGATATTCTTTGTCTGGCCATTCATCCTCTGAAAGACTATGTGGCAACAGGCCAGGTAGGTTCCTTTAAAAGCCTAGTAGGTTACATTGTTAAGTTTCACATTGGGTCAGCCCTAGGAAATGAACAGTAGAGAATTATCTCAAGTGGTATGTTTTATTTTCATATTAGCAATACAGTTCCATTTTGTTTCCTATAGCTTTCTTCACAGTTTTATTGCTTTAATTATTGATTTGAAATTAAGAGCTTCAGCTTGTTTTCTTTCATAAAGATACACTTTTTAAAAAATGTGTAAGTAAAATTCATAGAAAACATTAAGCTTAGAAATCTTTTCTTAAAAGACCAAAAAAAAAAAAAAAAAGAAAGAAATCTTTTCTTGAGGTTCCTAAAATAATATACTTTTTCAGTAAATACTCTGCTCTGTTTTATGTTCTGTAATCATGGTGTCAGCTAGTGCAGGGTGTACATACTGCAAAAACACGTCAGTAGCCACGGCTGCTGCTTGCTCCTTCCTTGCTTGCTTCCTTCCACCCTTCTTCTCCTTTTCCTTCTCCTTTCCTCTTCCCCTTCCACATTTTCCCTTCTCCTCTTCTCTTTTCCTTCCCACCCTCCCTTCCCTTCATCTCCACTTCCCTTCCTCAAAATTGAACCCAGAGCCTTTGCACTGAGCCACATTAGTAGGATTTGGGGAAAATTTATTTAACGACTTACACATCTCAATCGAGAAGTGTAGTATAAGAGTACTCTGGAGGACTTATGAGGGAACCTGAAGGAGGTTTGTGCTTAAGTAATATAATGAAATTCTGAAGAAAACTCAGTAGTGAGAGGCAAAGACTAAAGAACAAGTCAGAATGGTATTATGAATCATCAACAGTGTCAAAACTTGCAGACACTGAATAAGAAAGCAAATTTAAAAGTCATGTTTAAGTAAAACATAGCTCCTGCTCCAAAGGAAGTAAGAGTTTATTGTGAGCCAAATTTGAATGGTCATGACCCATAAACACAGGTTCATGTTTCCCTGTGACATGTTCCACTGTGGAAAAGGCTATATTAGCTTTCATAGTCAAAAGAACAAAAGAAATTTATAAATCAGTGCATTTACCAAATATTGTACCTTGGTGGGGGCTTGAGGTAGGTGGGCTACAGCAGAGTGAGCAAGTTCTTCCTTAGGTTTCAAAGGTAAAATTCTTAGCTTTAGGATTGGTAGAAGCTAGAAATCTGCTAAACTTAACAGTATATTCCAAAAATTTGACTTAGTAGTCACGACAGTGTTGTCACATATCAAGTGACTTAACATTTGGTAGTAAATGACTTGAAAGAGACTAATTATACCCCAAGATAATTTTTGCTTTACCTGCAACATTTCATCTCTGCAGTCACCATGTTCTGTTTATCCAGCCTGTAGGATCTTCAATATAGATGTGGCTTCTAGAACTTCAGTACCCAGTCACTAGTAATGTTAAGCTTAATAAGTTAATGGAACATTTATTGATTTTAGTTGGGTTTTTTTTAACTGTAAAAGCTATGTTAGTTATTTTAGGAGTTGCCCTTATGTACAAAGTAAGTCTTAGAGAAAGTGGTTATTTAAATCTTGAGAAATAACTAAGAATTGATAGATTGCCTCTCCATAAGTAAACATTAGAAATCAAGTATATTATTCTGATTTCCATAGCTCTGACGAAGACTTTAAAGATGAAAAAAAAATATTTTGACTCATGGTTTCAGAGTCTTCAGTCCATGGTAACTTGGCCCCATTGCCTTTAGGCCTGTGGTGAGCCAGGTGAGGACCATGTGGCAAAGCTGAGAGGCCCACTTCAAGGTGGCCAAGAGGCAGGAAAAGAGAGAAGAAAGGACCCATAGTCCCAATATCCGCTTCAAGGGCACTTCTCCAGTACACTGATTTCCTCCCAGTAGGTCCCACCCTTTAAAGGTAGGCCCCACTACCTAAATAATACCGTAGACTGGTGACTAAACCTTTAACAAACAGGCTTTAAAAGAGCACCCAAGATCCAAACCATAGTACCATGCTAAAAGAAAGTTACAGAGTACTATACTGTTTAGAGTTTCACTTAATGCTTGGAGTTTTAGCTCTTTCTCAATTTTTGCTTACATTATTATCCTACTCTATAATATATTTTTTCTATTTAATCTTAGTAGTACGTTTTCTGAAGAGTCAACTCTGTTAACATTCTTTCATAAAGTCTTTCATCTACAATCTTTTTATTTTCATTAAGTACGTATTGCAAAGTATTTATTTAATTGAAAATATTCTGTTTTCCTAGGAGTTTGCAAAAGTTAGCTGCATACCTTAGTATTCATTGTGTCTACTATAGAAATCCTGCCAGTAATAGTGCTCAGTAAGCATTTATTATCTTTAATGATGAAGTATAGGATAAGATTTAGAAGTCACATAATTTTAGAACATTCCTAGAAACACTGAGCCTACCATCATTAGCTTTTGAATGAAGGTGAAGAAAAACATCAGTCATTAATACAATCTACTTCTTTGATCAATTTCTGTAGAAAATAAAGGCTGAAAAATGTTTTATTTCATTCTGACATATAAAAGATTTATTTATATAAAGTAACTTTCTAAATTATATTTCAGGTAGGTCGGGATCCCTCGATTCACATATGGGATACAGAGACCATTAAACCTTTGTCAATATTAAAGGGCTACCACCAATATGGTGTCTGTGCAGTTGATTTTTCAGGTAAGGCTATTTTCTGTCTCAATAAAAATGATCAAAATACAGAGGCAATAATAGTACTTTAAATCTACTTTACCCAAACTTGTGATTTAGGTATGACCTTTATGATTTTTATTGAATGTGTATTGTGTATACTGTTAATCTAATCAAATAGTGATGAAAGTGTGGTAGTTTATAATTATAACTTAGTGGCTATAATTTTAATGCCATTTAAAATTTGTATATTTCTATTAAAATGCTTTTCAGCAAAAGAACTGAAATTATCTGATAGTAATATACATCTCTCCTTTGGACAAATTTTTATTTCATTTGATGTTTTACACCTGCAAAGTAAACTTTGAAAAATGCTTGGAGTAGAAATCTAAAAACTAAAGATGGGAAAAGTGAAATATTTGTTTTAGACATTTCTATAAAATGACAATTTCAGGCTGTCTTAAAATTTCAGATCATGCTAGCATTTTGCTTTATATCTAAAAGTTTAAAAACTTACAGCTAGGTCTTCCACGAAAGTTAATGTGTTGAGAAGAGGGAAGAAAATACCACTAGTAGAGAATTTTATATGAAGAAATACTAAATTAGTGCTTTTTGAAGTGCCCCAACTGAAGTGATATTATCCATTATTATGATTTGGGAGAAATACACACTTTCAAGAATACAAATACCAAAGATACACTTTCAAGAATACAAGAATATAAGAAACCAAAATGGATCACAAGTTAAGTGAGTCAACAATAAAAATAGTAGTGGTAGCACTAAAGAACTAATTATGGTTTGCAAAAAGTGTAGCACAGCAGAAAAACAGTCCTTGTCATCTGAGCTTTGTAACCTGTAAACGCATGCACACCTGTTAGCATGCCTCAAAGATTCATCTAATATATTCATTATTTGGTACTTGATAGTAGTAACAACTAAAATAATTGATCTTCATTGAAAGTAATCATATCAATGACAATATGTTGTTTTAACCTATATGTTTTTCATGTGATTAATTTTTTGTGGTCACTGAGTTCTTATGTCACAAAATTTATTTAATTAAAGTAAATCTTTTCCTTCACTTTAAATTTTTCTTGGCTCATTTATTTTGCACATGTAAGTGACTCATTTAATAGACCCATAATGATTTTGCTTGTTTAATGGGATATAGTGTGAAGTTTTGATACATAGGTGTCATATAATAGTAAATTCATGGTATTACGCTTATTCATCACTTTATATACCTATTATTTTCCCTCCCTTTCCCACCCCCACCTCTGATTAAGTAAACAGAGTCAGATGAGAGGACAGCAACTATGTTAACATGACTCAACAAACCATTATCCCTCCCATCTTATAAATCTCATTCTTTTTACGGCTATGTACAATGCCTAACATTTATCACTATTTTTTAAAATTTTAAATGTGACTCTGTAGCATATTAGTTCATCTTCAGTTGCTGTAATGATATACCTGAAGCCAAGTAGTGATTTGAAAGGAAATTTATTCAGCTTAACAGTTTAGGAAACTGAAAAAACTTCAAGTCTCATGGCCATTGGTTCTGCCTCTGGTGACAGTTTCTTTGGCTGTGTCAAAACATGATGAATGAGTACAAGGAGGAGGGAGCATGTAAACACCCACTATCATGGAACTGTCTCCAGGAGACCAGCATTACTCCCTTCTGAGGACAGAGACGTCAGTGATAATAACCACCTCACGTTAGCCCTCTTAAAAGTTCTGCTATTTCAAACCTATCACACCAAAGATTCCAGCACTTAAAACTTGGGAGAAAAACCACAGTCAAGTGAGAACATGTGCCTTTAGAACACATGCTGAATATTTTTGATATTCTGAATCTTACTGGTCAGTGAGTACATCTGTAATTTTCACAGCCGATGGGAAACGTTTGGCTTCAGTTGGAATAGATGATAGCCACACTATTGTGCTGTGGGACTGGAGGAAAGGAGAGAAACTTTCAATAGCAAGGTATGGAAAAAGTTCAATGTCAAAATGCAAGAGTTACTTAGAACTTTAAAGAGTTTTTGATTAAACCAATGTTGATATGTTAATATGTGACTTATTGCTGCCATTTGTATTACCATTGAGTGAACATGAATGATTTCATCATTTCTTTATAGGTTTATACCTTGTGAACCCACTTTTTAAACAACTTTTATGATATTAAAAGTAACTATTATCCCAATTATCCATTTACAGAGAGTGAACGCTATATGACAGCTATTGCAGAACATGTTAAAATGCTTATATTGTGTATTTAAGTGAAAAGAGTACATATCACAAAGAAAGTATAGGTGATTTTTATTTCCTCATACTTCATTTCTAAATTTTCTACAATGTGTATGTATTAGTTATGCAAAAAATCATTGATAGTGCTAGTAGCCATAGACTACTCTTTGTATTAAAGTGAGATATTATGGCATTTAAAATATACGTAGGTGCTTTCACATACTGCATAGATAATGCCCAAGTAAAAGGAATTTTGTAGTTGGAAAGGCTGTATTAAAATGTAATGAACCTGGGTGTGGTGGTACATGCCAAAATCCACTCCAGAGGTAAGAGGATCGCTGTGAGTTTAAGGCCAGCCTCGGCTACAAAATGAGTTCAGGGCCAGGCTGATCTACATAGCAAAACGCTGTCTCAAAAAAAATAAAATGGAAGGAAGTATTATAAAAAATTTCTTTAACTCATTCATTTTACAAATAGTATTCCCTATGCACAGTATAGGTAACTGGATACTGTATTTCTGTATACTATATTAGGTATCCAGAAGTTCAGTTTTCATTCTTCCCCTCTTTGAGAATCTGTTGAACAGAGTTAACATAATAATGATAAAAAGTCAAATGCTGATTTCACTACCCAAACTGAGAGACAAGTGGGTAATAAGATATTCAAAACAGAGAATTCATGGTAGGATACGTATCGATTGTGCCAAATGTTGTTAGAAGATATATTTATCTTCAGAACTAAAACGTTTTGATATTTATTTCAGAGGAAGTAAAGATAAGATTTTTGTTGTAAAGATGAATCCCTATGTGCCTGATAAACTAATTACTGCTGGAATTAAACACATGAAATTTTGGCGTAGAGCAGGTAAGGAAGTGTTTCCTTTTACTCCTATGAACTTTAAGAAATTCAGTGAAAGTACAGTGTACGGACTGGGGATTTAGCTCAGCGGCATAAGCACCTGCCTGGCAAGGTCCTGAGTTTGATACCGGTACCAAAAAAAAAAAGAAAAGAAAAGAAGTGCAGTGTGGTGTCCTCGACCACATCCTGGAACAGGCCAAGGACATTGGTGGAAAACTCAGTGAAGTTTGGATTTCAGTTAATAAATATAGGTAAAAAAAAAAAAAAAAAGTTTTGTTTAGTTTTAACAAAGCAATTATGGTTGTATAAAGGGTTTACATTGGGGGAAACTGGATGGAAAGGTATATAATAACATCGCATTATCTTTGTATCTTTTCTGGAAAGTTAAAATTCCTCAAAAAAAGTTTATTTGTAAGTGATTTACTGTTGTATTGATGCATTTTAAACAAAGATGTGTTTAAATAGTATTTATATTCACAAAAGTATTTAACACATAAAGTTAATCAGTTGATGTTCAGATTTCTCCTGTTAATACATATTTTGTAATCTAAATGATAATTTACATAAAAATTCTTTGTATGCTATGGAATGATACAAAAGGGAAATGCTCTGTTGCCATTTGTAATGGGAATGTATGAATGTATTGGTTTGCTCCCCCCCCCCAGTCTGGGGGATTGAGCCCCACACCTTCATACTAAGTCATGTTTTCAACCCCTTGGAGACAGGACCTCCCTCGTAAATCACTAAATTGTCTACCCTGTGCTCAAACTTGGAATCATCCTGCCTTAGCCTCTTAGAGTGCTGAGATAACAGTATGAACACCACCATGCCCAGCCAGAACTTTACATTTTAAAATTTAAAAGATGTTGGCTGGGTATGATGCCTCACCTATAATTCCAGCACTCAGAAGGCTGAGGCAAGAGGATCATTGTAAGTTTAAGGCCAGCCTGGGCTACAAAGTGTGTTCACAGCCAGCCTGAACTGTATAGAAAAACCCAGTCTCAGACAAAAAATAATTAAAATAAAATAAACTATTATCTTCTTTCCAAATAGAATATACACTCATAAATCCCAGCAATATGACATCAGTGTCAAAGAATTAAACCTTTCAGAGAAAATATGTAAATGTAGGAAGAAGTAAAATATATATCAGAAAAGGATAGGCTTAGTGAAGACATATCCTAAATTTAACTCAGAAGTATGAATTGATTTTCAGATTTATTTGTCATAGATCCATCAGATCATAATGTATGTAATTACAAAGTAAAATGTATTCTTACACGTATAATTTCTTTTTTGAGACAAGGTCTCACTATATCATTCAGGCTGGCCTTGAACTCGTGGTAGTCCTCCTGCCTCAGCCTCCCACGTGCTGGAACTATAGGCATGCACCAACACCCAGCCTGGCCTGGAATTTGAAATTTCATTTCCACATGCTTAAACATACTTTTCATTTGGGCATTATAGTCACTTAGAATTACAGTATATATAACCAGCAAGCAGAACTTAGTATCCCTGTAATTTTTTTTTCTTAAGTTTGATGGGATATATAGTAAACCTGAAACAGCCCTAAGAGGATAAATGTTAGGCTTTTATATGCATTTCTGCCTTTCTCACTGCCAGAGTTCTGAAAGAGTTCATTAATCAAAGGGGAAATAAGTACTTTTAAAGTCCGACTAAGTACTCTTTGCCTGACCCTCTAAATGCATAGTTTTAAGTCAGCAGTATGGAACCTATGACACATGTGCCAGAGCCTGCTGTTTGTTATCATTGGAAGTTCTGAAGGGTTCGCCATTGCTGTTATAGGTGAGGTAATCTGAAGAAGATGGTTTAGTTCTGAAGCTAAAATGGAGTCTCTTGCTATCTGTCCCAGAACTAGACTCTGGGAATTGCAAGTTATGAATTATTAGTCTCTCCCTGAGATACTTGACTGTTCCGTGGGGGTCAGGGATGAGAAATCACTGACAGATTTTGAATGCAGTGACATGTTCTTATATACTAGGAACTTGTTATGTTGTGTGGATCATAAAAGCTATCAATTTTCTGAGTGGCAAAACTTTTTTGGTAAATGGTCAGATTGTAAATATTTGTTCCATATCAACAAAATCAAAAATATTCCATAAGTAATTATAGAAAAAAGAGCAAATTGTTTCTTAGAATAACTTGCTGTGGGGAATAGGCCTGGCAGGTTGAAGTGGGAGGGGAACCATGGCTAGCTTCACTCTGAAGCCATGTATCCAAGGGACACATGGATCCTGTTATGTCCTTCTGGAAATCCCAGCCTTTTGAAGTTCAGCAGCTAGCCAAAGACAGGACAGCTGCTGGACCAAGGTTCCACTTAGGTGTGTTGCACCTGCTACTACCAGAGCCCCCAACTCCTAACATGTGATCACATCAGGTTCTGAGCAGCAGCTAGTTGCAGCACAAATCAGGGTAGTTGTCTCCAACAGGAAGCTCAGTAGTGGCTGCAAGATTTGGCCCATAGTCATCAGTGGTGAAGCACATCCCTTCCACGTGTGCTGTGCAGCCCTGGCTGGCCTGGAACTTGTGATCCTTCTGCCTCAGACTTCCAAGTGCTAGGATTGCAAGCATGCACCATCATGCTCAGCAAAAACCCTCTTTCAGCTCTGTACTTCAGTTGCTGATCAGTTTCTCTTCTCACCTATAAAAGCCCCTCCAAATAGTTGGTATATCTTCTGTTTGCATTTTCTCATTCTCTTGAGATAAGTCTGACCTGGTTTTGTTCCCTCCTCACTCTATCCACTTGCTTTTGAAAGGTCACCATTAACTGACTGCTGTGTTTTGATGATCTACTGAATACATAGGTAATCTGATGGCTTCTCTTCTTCTGTGCTGCCACCCTGGTTCCTTATCTCCTTTATAATTTAGCCAGATGAGTAAAATAGGTTTTTTCAATCTTACCCCTCCTTTAATCCATTTTCAACCCAGAAGTCAAAATGGACCTTTTAGTAAATCATTTGTCAGATCTTGTTACTCTGCTACTCAAGTGTTTTCTGTCCTGTGTGGAGCAAAATTTACATCCTTATAATGGCCTGCACTGCGATCTCTCACTTTGCTGACCCAGTCTCTTAGTATTGTCTCCTTTACTTTCCTTGTTATTCCATACCAGACTCACTGGCTGTTTCTTGAGAATTTTAATCACATTCCTGCATTGAGACCTTTGCATTTGCTGCTTCTTCTCATGGAAGTATTATTCTAACATGGTTTCCTCTTGTGACCACCTCTTGTTTAGACATCACCATCTTAAGGAAGCTTGTATTCAAGCACCCTACTTTAAATGGACTCCTCTCATTGTCCCCTTACATTGTTTCCACAGCACTCATCATTGTCGTATTGACTATCTTTTACTATGAAACTCCTCAAAAGTTTCTTACTGTTTTACTCGTTCATAACTCTATTCCAAGTGCCTTGAATAGTTTGTGGCATTTGTAGTTTTTGAGTGACTATATAAATTCACTTAAAAAAATAGGCAAAAGATAGTCATAAATAGGTAATAAGAAAAATGACCAAACGCAATACTAATAGGAATGCAAATTAAAACCACAATAAAGTTTGATATTTCACGTTTCCTCGTCTGACAATCCCTAGTGTTCCTGACAGTGGGAAATAACAGGAACTCTTTTCACTGCTGGTAGTAGTGTAAGTTGGTATATCAACTTTGGAGAATAATTGGAAAGGAAAAGCTGATGCCTCTTTTATTTATGTACTGTTTCTTTTACACTATGACCACCCGTAGTCATTCCTTAAGAAATTCCTATACTTGTGTGGAGGAGATACCTATAAGAATGTTTAAAGCAACATTATCTTCAGTAGCAAAACCTTAAAAGCAACTTAAATAAAAAATGGATAAACTGTAGAATGTTTATGTCTTAGTTACGTTTTTGCTTTTGAGACAGAATAACCAACACTCAAAGCCTAGGGGGGGAAATGTTTATTTTGCTCACATTTACAGCACATTATCAGCAGGTTCTAAGGCAGAGTTCCGCACTGTGGAGGGATGAAGGAAGACACTGTGCCTTTAATGCAACTCTGGGGCTCCATACTCACCTGTTAAAAGCTCTGCTTATGAGCTAATGAGGCCTTTAGAGGACATTTTTTTATCTAAGCTATAACATTCAGCCTCTGACCCCGGAAAGACTCTTGGGTACCTCTTTATTGTAAAATATATTTAGTCCATTTCTAAGTGCCACCAAAGTCTTTAAAAGGAGTTGGAAAGGGAGATATCTTTCCTCCAAGTCACACCCCCAGTGACCTGCCTCTTTTGACCAGACCCTATCCTTAACATCAGCTATAGCATCCACATTACTTAATCACCTTTTAAATGTCCAGCCTATAGGCACATGAGGCATTTCAGGAATATTCGCAACCTAAACTGTAATAGTTGATACAGTGGTACCTTCATTCATGAACTTAATTCTTTCCATAATTCTAGTTGCAAACCAAACCAGACAAGAAGCAAATCAGATTCTCCAGGAAGTCAACACTGAATGTAACCTACTCACTAAATTTGATTCAGTTCTCATCCAATTGGGTTTATGACCAGAACTGTAGAAAGAATTCAGTTCATGAACTGAGGTACCGCTGTATAAGGGAATGATACATAGTTATTAAAGTGAGTTTTCTAGAGTTGCAGATCAGCATATTTAAAAATCTGTGACCAATCCTTGGTGAATAAAGTTGCAGAAGAATAAATATAGGGTGGTAGCTATAGAAAAATTCTAAAATATGAAAAGTATAATATATTACTTAAGGATTCAAAATATATACTAAGATGAGAACAACAGAGATAGAATTGACATGAATGGTCAGTTGTTTTGGTATAGATTTTTGTAGTTTGATAGTGAATATGTAGGTGTTCATTGTATTTTTTTCGTACCTTTTTATATTCTTAAATGTGTAATGAAACTTTTGGAAAACATTATCAAAAATGCTGCAGATTTTTTAGAACTAATTTAATCCATGTCTTGTTTATCCAGAAATCTGTGGCCAACACCCGCCATGCAAGCATTGCCCAAATCATCAATTCAAGACCCACATTTTCCTTTTAGTTCTTCTGTTACATGCCTTTCTGTTCAAATAACAGAAGAAGAGAAAATGTACTTCTTTAGAGTTACGTACATTTTGAAAGTGATGATTTATAATATTTTTTATGAACTAGGGGGAGGATTAATTGGAAGAAAAGGATATGTAGGCACACTGGGGAAAAACGACACCATGATGTGTGCAGTGTACGGATGGACTGAGGAGATGACCTTTTCTGGAACATCCACAGGAGATGTGTGTATCTGGAGGGACGTCTTTCTTGTAAAAACAGTTAAAGCACATGATGGGCCAGTGTTCAGTATGCATGCACTGGAAAAAGTAAGTAATCTAAAGAGATTTTTAAATTAAATATAATCTCATTGTGGAATATAAAGCAATTTTAGAAGTAAATGAGCATTACCTTTCTCCTTGGTTTTGCTGCCCAATTATATTGTGGGCTGAAAGTTTTGAGGGATTTGCTTGTCCTTTTTTTCAAACTCCTGAACACAGGATGATATAGATCTGATATGTAAAAAAAAGCTTAATATTTATTGAGCATTTATTATATGTGAGAAATTGTGCAGTGCATTATATTTAATCGCCATATGCTTTTGGATAAGTACCATTATTATGCCCTGTTTTAAATGATGAAGTTAAGACTCCCAAATTTTGACATGGTGGCACACACCTGTAATTCTAGTACTTGGGCAGCTGAGGCAGGAGGATGGTGAGTTTAAGACCACCCTAGATACACTGAGTTCAGGGCCAGGCTGGACTACATAGCAAAACCTTGTTACAAACAAAACAAAACACAAAAAAATTACAGAACACTTCAGGAGAATACATGTAACTTGCTGAAAGTGGCAGATCTAACTCATGGTTCCAAGTTAGAACCTGTTTTTAACATCCTAGCCTAGAATAATGTGTATTATCATTTTAAATAGTTTTGCTGATTCTGTGTTGATGTTTTGAAAGCCATAATGGATTCTTAGCTAATTCATGTTACTTACAAACTGACCTTTGACTGTATCTGTCCTCTTGAGTTTTTAAATATAAAGCTCTTATTTTTAATACATTTATATTTTTTAACTGAAACCTTTCATTTTCACAGGGATTTGTAACAGGAGGAAAAGATGGTGTAGTAGCTCTTTGGGATGACTCCTTTGAAAGATGTCTCAAGACCTATGCTATAAAAAGAGCAGCTTTGGCCCCAGGATCTAAAGGTGATTTGGTTAGTTTATTTTGTAGACAAATAGGTTGTTCATTAATGTGATTGATTATTGAGATAAAATACACGAATTAATTTTTTCCTTTACTTGTGGACATCACAGTTAAATGGGAGAAGTCACTTGACTCTGCAATCATTAATGTTCTTTCAAAAATCTATTTTCTGTCATATATATGATAAAATATTAACCAAGAACAGTATTACTAGTATTAATTTTTAACTTTTGTAATTTTCCAGAAAACTTTCATGCAGGCATCATATTTATCACCAATCAGGAATTTATTTTCAGACTTGGCACTTGTTTTACCTTGGTGTTCTTTCCTCTGGCCTCTGTCACCTCACAGGCCCTTTTTCCCTTTGTCCTTCACTGTATTTCTCCCTCAAAGCACTATGCCACACTCTTTCTGACTTCCAGGCCTTTTCCCATGCTATTACTTTTGCCTAGAATTTGTTCTTCTCTCCTCCTGCCCACTTCATTTACCTAACCACATGCTCAGTTTTCAAATCTCAAACACTATCTTGTCCTTTCCTTCCCCCCAAAATGGGTGAAAACCTCTTTCTATGTGCTCCTTTTCCCATATGCTCCTTCCATGAGCTCACTGTACGCTCCATAAGGGACAGAAACTGGGTCTGTATCATGTTTATAGCTATGTTACTGAAATCTAGCTTAGAATATTGTTAAGTTCTCTAAGAGGAACATGAAGTGGTAAGGAGGGGCTAATATAAGTGGTAAAGAGTCGTTGTCATGATGGTAGTAGGGGATATGGGATGGAAGAGAATTCTGTACAAGTGTGCTTATTTTGAGATTAATAAATAATTGAGGGAGGTACAGTGCATTATAATAATACAGCGGAAACAGCCTTGTAATGTGATTTCATTGTCAAAATAGCATCTTATAGTAATTTCACATCTATAAGAACATCTCCGTTTAACATTTCAGGTCTTCTCTTGGAAGATAACCCATCTATACGTGCCATATCATTGGGACATGGTCATATTTTAGTTGGAACAAAGAACGGTGAAATACTAGAAGTGGATAAAAGTGGCCCAATAACACTTCTGGTCCAGGTATTTTTAAATGTTAATACACTTTTAGTTTTACTTTGCATACAGTTTGTTGTTTTGGTACATAAGAGGCAAAAGTTGACAGTGGTTAAAAAAAAAGTAATGTTTAAAGAAAGATTTGTATATAGGAAAATTTTTGATTTAAATATAGTTACACTAGATACTAGTTAATATGCATATATTCATATGGAATAATTGCCGGTATTTGCATAAATGCCTATCACAAAATAAACTATTTGTAGTTAATTTATCTTAATAATTTATTTCATATTCAACTTTATTTTGTTGAAGTATGTTTGTTGAACATAAAGCAGCTGCCTTTCTGTGAAACTCTTCAGGCAAGTCATTCTTAAGTTTGTAACTTACAAAAAGAAAAAAATGAGTACTGAAGATATTTAGCAGTTAAATGATGTTAGTAATAAAACAAAAATTCAGAATTACTTAAGAATTTTATGGTAGAAATGTGAACTTAAACAGCAAAAAAAGATTCTAGCCACGTGGTTCTTAACATTTCCATCAAGAATGATGTATTAAATTTTAGATGTACGTTTCAGCAGTGTATTATGTTTTTCTGAAAAGTTTGGAGGAAAATTAAGAAGCACTATAAAACAGTTATGTGTGAGGTAGGATTTATCCTGATGAAAACAAGTCCTCATGCAATTATTTTTTTTTCTTAATGAGGATTTACTTGCCTTCTAACCCCAACTTTGCAGGACTCCAAAGCGTGTATGTAAGTCTAAACACTGCACATACATTTGATGCTTTATTATGTTACTGGTATTACAGTATTTTGACATATTGAGAGTATGTACGTAAATGACAAAACACTGTATTTAATAATACCTGATTTCTTTGAAATAAAGAAATGATGGTGTTTAATGTGTTTACAATCGTTTGGAAAATATTACCATTAGTACTGTTTTACAGTTGAATCCAGAGATGGAATTATTAAAAATTGTAGTTTCATAATGGTGATAAAATATTTGAAAATCATAAATGACATCTATTAAGAGAAAAGCTTTAGACAAAATACATTTAACAGAGTTTATTTG
Source organism: Cavia porcellus (assembly GCF_034190915.1). NCBI lineage: Eukaryota > Metazoa > Chordata > Mammalia > Rodentia > Caviidae > Cavia > Cavia porcellus. The sequence goes on from NW_026947514.1 coordinate 14,844,682, forward strand.
AGCATTCAGATACTAATGATTTGAGCAACACTCAACACTGGAAGAGATTCAGGGAGATCTGAAGCAGCATAACAGTGAGCTCAATGTGAAAGACAAGATCCTTGATTGGTTACAGTGAAAAAAGCTTTAATTAGAGATTAATTGGCCATTTTTGACTGTTAAATTTTAAGTATCTAGTTTCATTTTACTACTTAATTGGGACTTCAGTTTCCTTACACAAAAATGCAAAGCACAGGAGCTGTCTCACCCTACTAACCTCCCAAGTAAAATTGTTACTGTATCTTTTTCTCCCCTTTTTTTGTGGGTGTGTATGTTTCTGTTTATGATGCTGGGGATTGAACCCAAGGCTTCAGCTTCATTAGATGCTCTGCTACTGAACCACATCCCCGGCCTATTTTTTTTTCCTCTTTTCTTTTATAGTTTTTTGATACAGGTTCTCACTGTGCAATTCAGGCTGGCCTTGAACACTATGTAACTCAGGCTGGTCTCAAAATCAAAACATTCCTCAGGCTCCCAGGTGCCAAAATTACAGGCTTGTGCACCATACTTTTACTATAAGTTTAAGATTTCAGTGAGTTTCTTTTTGTTTTGTTTTGTGTTTTGGTACCAGGAATTGAACTCAGGACCTTGTGCTTGCCAGGCAGCACTTATGCCACTGAGCTAAATCCCTGGCCCCAGATTTCAGTGTTTTATAATCACCTTGACATCAGGAACAAGATACAGATATCAGGTGTCACTGTTATCTTCCAAGCTTATGGGTAAAACCTCAACCAATCAAATAAACAAATCAACAAAAGATGTAAGCATTTGAAATAAATAGACTACAGTGATATTTCCAGATATAACAATGTTATACTCCCCGGAGCCCAGCCTGTTTGGGACTCCCGCACCTCGCCATCGGTGTGCAGAGGAGGGGCTGGGCGGATCTGGGGCGCCTGCATCAGCCTTCCCGTGAGTCTGGAGGACTGTGGATATCTAAGCAAGCAGGGGAGGATCGCAGGTTCCAGAGGCACCGCGGCCAGTGGTGAGTGCTCAGCACACTCTGCCCAAAGCCCAGACTGTTTGGGACCCTGCAGGCTTCCGGGTGCAGTGAAGTGGAGAGTTGGGTTTGAGGCGTCTACATCTGCCTCCCCATCTCGGCTGCGCTTGGAGAGCTGTGGAGCTTCCAAAGGGCAGGTGGGCGCACAGTGTCCCTGAGGCCCAGCTTATCTGGAACTGCAGAGTTCTGAACAGGCAGAGGAGGGCCATTGGTTCTGCAGGCCCAGTGGCTTGGGGTAATGGGGTGCCAGAGTCTCAGGAGCTGGGAACATAGAAGGGGATTTCCAACAGACCCTGAGGAACCTTTCAAATAACACTTGAAGCACAGAAATATAGGAAAATGACAAAACGAAAGACCAAATTACAACCTCAAACCTCCAGCCCATCTCAAGAAACCCTAGAAGCAATGTTAATAGAAGAAAATACATGCCATTCACCTCAAATATCGGACACAATAGCTACTGAAATTAACAGGCAACTCCAGGAAGCTTTAAAGAAATTCAAACTTGAAATAATCTCCCAGGTAAAAGAAGAAATGATAAAAGAAATGAAAGAGATTCTGAATATATCTAAAGAAAACACAGATAAAAAATTGGAGGAACTAAACAAAAAGATAGAATCCCTAGATGAGCAATATAAGAAACAAACAGTATACTTAATGCAGATGCACAGAGATATACAGAAAATAAAAAACTCCACTGAAAGTTGTAAAAACCACCTTAATGAAAGTGAAGATGGAATTTCAGACCTTGAAGACAGGATTGCAGCTAGTGAACAGGAAAGGAAAGATCTTTTAAAAATAACAAGGAATCAGGAAACAACAATTCAACAACTGCAAGATGATGCAAAGAAAAATAACATAAGAATGATAGGGATTAATGAAAAAGAAGGAGACAACATAAAGGATGTCAAGAGGATATTTAGAGAAGTAATACCTGAAAATTTCCCAAGCAGGAGATCAGAAACCGACATCAGGATCAGTGAAGCATATAGAACTCCAAATAGTCATAACCAAAATAAAACTACACCCAGAAATATAATAATCACCATCCCAGAAATCCAACACAAGAATAGATTATTAAAAGCTGTTAGAGAGAAAAGACAGATCACTTATAAAGGAAAACCTATCAGAATCACAGCAGACTTCTCAGCACAAATAATAAAGTCAAGAAGAGCATGGAGTGAAGTATTCCAGATCCTAAAGCAAAATGATTTCCAACCTAGACTGATGTATTCTGAAAAACTATCATTCAAAATTGATGGTGAAATACGATACTTCCATGACAAAGAACAGCTGAAGAACTTCATGAACACCAAACCAACCCTGCAAAAAATATTGAAAGACAGTTTAGATACACAAAGGAAAAAACCACTAAGCAAAGCAGATAATTAAACAGAACAGAAAGATAAAGATGTAACAGCAGAGACATAACATGTCAACAATAAACCAGCATTTAACAGTAATAACCATTAATGTAAATGGTCTCAATGCACCAATCAAAAGAAACAGACTAGCAGAATGGATCAAGAAACAAAATCCAACCATATGCTGTTTACAGGAAACCCATCTAACCCAGAAGGATACTCACAGACTGAAAGTCAAAGGATGGAAAACAATACTTCATGCAGCAGGAATCCAAAAAAAGGCAGGAGTAGCCATTCTGTTTGCAGACAATGTGAACTTTAAACCAACAGTGACCATAAAGGACAAAGAAGGTCACTACATACTCATAAGGGGAAAACTCCAAGAGGAAGAGATAACTATCTTAAATATATATGCACCAAACTCCAGAGCACCCAGTTATATAAAACAACTATTAACAGAAATGAAAACTCAAATTATCAGTAACACAATTGTAACAGGGAACCTTAATACGCCATTGACACCAAGGGACAGATCAACCAGACAGAAAATCAGCAAAGAAATAACAGAACTGAATCACACCTGCAAACAAATGGATTTGATAGATATATACAGAATGTTCCACCCACATCAGAATACACATTCTTCTCAGCAGTACATGGATCGTTCTCTAAAATAGACCATATATTAGCTCACAGAACATATTTAAACAAATGCAAAAGAGTTGAAATCATCCCTTGCATGTTATCGGATCATAGCGCTCTGAAATTAGAAATTAATGATAAAAGATACTGCAAAAATCCCGCAAACACATGGAAACTGAATAATACACTCTTGAGTAATCAGTGGGTCACAGAAGAAATTAGAGAAGAAATTAAACAATACCTAAAAGAAAATGAAAACGCATATACAACTTACCGGAATTTGTGGGATGCAATGAAAGCCGTCCTCAGAGGAAAATTTATTGCACTGAGTTCCCACATCAGGAAAACAGAATGAATACAAATAAATAACTTGATGCTACACCTCAAACAGCTAGAAAAAGAAGAGCAAGTCAAGCCCAAAGCCAAAAGAAGAGAGGAAATTATAAAAATCAGAGCAGAAATCAATGCAATAGAGACTAAGAAAACAATCCAAAGAATCAACGAATCAAAGAGTTGGTTCTTTGAAAGAATAAATAAAATCAATAAGCCCCTAGCCAACCTTATTTTAAAAAGGGAAGAAAAAGCTCAAATTCATGCAATAAGAAATGAAAAAGGTGAAATCACTACAGACCCAATAGAAATACAGAAGATCATCAACACCTATTTCGAAAACCTCTACTCTCAAAAGTTTGATAACACAGAAGAAATAGACAGATTCTTAGAAACATATGAAGTACCAAAGCTAGATCAAGAGGATGTAAAACTGTTGAATAACCCAATCTCTGTTAATGAAATTGAAAATGTAATTAAGTCCTTACCTACAAAGAAGAGCCCAGGCCCAGATGGATTCACTGTAGAATTCTACAAGAAATACAAAGAAGACCTAATGCCGACACTCCTCACACTATTCAATGAAATTGAAAGGGAAGCAATCCTTCCTAAGTCATTCCTGGAAGCAAATATTACTCTAGTACCAAAACCTGAGAAAGACCCAACTAAAAAAGAGAACTATAGACTGATCTCCCTACTAAACACAGATGCAAAAATCCTCAATAAAATATTGGCAAATAGGATGCAGCAAATCATCAAGAAGATTATACACCATGACCAAGTGGGATTGATCCCAGGAATGCAGGGATGGTTCAACATACGTAAATCAATAAATGTAATCCACCATATCAATAAAGCCAAAAGTAAGAATCACATGATCATTTCTATAGATGCAGAAAAAGCTTTTGATAAGGTCCAACACTTATTTATGATAAGAACCTTACAGAAAATTGAAATAAATGGTCTTTACCTCAATATAATAAAGGCCATTTATGACAAACCAACAGCCAGCATCATACTAAATGGCCAAAAATTGAAAGCCTTTACTTTAAAATCAGGCACAACTCCGGGAGAACATGGCGGACAGACAACAGCAACTACCAGAGGCTCTCTGAAAGGCTCGGCTCAGAGGCCAGGAGTGATGCGGACTAAGGAGACACGAACCAGTAGAGATATGCTCTGCTGACTCAGGAACGAACTGGGCTGAGAGAAACCAACTTAGAATACAGTCCTGGCGCTAAAATAGGAACAGAAAAGATTCGGTGTGGAGGCTCGACCCCACGCCATTGGAAACCGCGATTTGGGTTTCCCGCCGCTCGGCGGCTGACTGCCTCCACAAGCGGCTCGGCAGGGAGAGACACGCAGAAGCTCTGGGAACGGGAGTCTGCGAACGGAGTAGAAAACAGGACGGACAAGGAGGCATACATGAAAACTGACTGGTGGCGAGGTGAGTGAGAAACTGACCCCCTACCACAGTTTGACTCCAGCGGAGGACTTTCTGGGCTCAGGCAGTCCTGTAAGAGCAGGGCGCGGTGGCAACTCCAGCCACACATTCCCCTCTCGGACGGGATTGCTGAAAAGTGCCTGGCTTGCGTGACGCTGCTGCCGGACTCCCTAGGCTGGCCTAACCCAGATCCCAGAGCCTGACAGTGGCCCGGAGGAGCGACTGACTCCCGCGTAGGCTGCCTCCTCCGCAACTCCCTGGTGCGCAGCGGTGGGCGGGAACAACTAGCCAGCGCAATTTGATCAGGCTGTGGCTGACAGGCAGGGAAGCCGGGCCTCCTATGTAAGCTTGCATTTTATAAGGAACAGAAAATATGGGGAAGGGAAGCAACAAAAAAGGCTCCTCGGCCCCCAATCCTGAGAAACAGGCAATAGTGGACACCGCACCAATATACATTAAGCGCCATATAGAGAGCCTCATAGACCAATTCAGGAATGAAGTTATCAACGACCTGAAGCTAGAAGTATGCAGAATAGTTAGACAAATGCTAAGCACCACCCAGGAAAAAACAGATGGTGGAATGGAAGAACAGAAAAAGAGGGGAGAATTGCTTGATGGAGAAAACAGAGAAAGCATTGAGTATGTGAAGCAGGTTCAAAGGGACTATCAAGAAATTAAGAAGTCTATCCAAGACTGGCATAACAGCTTGAAAGAAACTAAGGACAGACTATCTGAACTGGAGGGCAGACTTGAAATATGGGAGAATGAAATGAAAAACTTTTTAAAAATAACAAAGAAACAAACAGCAATAATACAAAGACAAGAAGATGATAAGAGGAGCCATAACTTAAGGATTAAGAACATAAAAGAAGAAGTAGGGACACAAACAAGTGAACTACAAAAGCTACTCACAGAAATAATCCAGGAGAATTTTCCTAATTTAGCAAAAGGTAAAGATACTCAGATGTATGAGGCATACAGGACCCCAGCTACCTACAACCCTAACAGAGAAACGCCCAGGCATATAATAATAAAAATTCCAGAAATTCAATACAAGAACAGAATATTAAAAGCTGTAAGAGACAAGAAACAGACTACCTACAAGGGAACACCCATCAGAATTACAGCAGATTTCTCTTCACAAACCATCAAATCACGAAGAGCATGAGGGGAAATAATTCACGCTTTGAAAGATAATAATCTCCAGCCAAGATTGAGATATCCTGCCCGCGGGAGAACATGGCGGACAGATAACAGCAACTACCGGCGGCTCTCTGAAAGACTCGGCTCAGAAGCCAGGAATGGTGCGGACTAAGGAGACATAAGCAGGTGGAGATATGCTCTGCTGACTCAGGAACGAACTGGGCTGAGAGAAGCCAACTTGGAATGCAGTCCTGGTGCTAAAACAGGAACAGAAAAGACTCGGTGTGGAGGCTGGAACCGCGCCATTGTAAGCCGCGATTTGGGTTTCCCGCCGCGCAGCGGCTGGCTGCCTCTACAGCGGCTCGGCAAGGGGAGAGACATGCAGAAGCTCTGAGAACGGCAATCTGCGAACGGCAGGGAGGCGTGCACTGACTTATGGTGAGGTGAGTGAGAGAAACTGACACTCTACCACAGTTTGACTCCAGCAGAGGACTTTCTGGGCCTGAGCAGTCCTGCGGGAGCAGGGCGGGGTGGCGACTCCAGCCACACATCCCCCTCTCAGGCGGGATTGGTGAAAAGTGCCTGGCCTGCGTGACGCTGCCGGCGGACCTGGTAGACTGTCCCAACCCAGATCCCAGAGCCTGACGGTGGCCGGGAGGGGAGACGCGTAGGCTGCCTGGTCCGTAACTCCCTGGTGCGCAGCGGTGAGCGGGAACACCTAACTGGCGCAATTCGATCAGGGTGTGGCTGACTGGGAGAGAAGCTGGGCCTCTTATATAAGCTTGCATATATAAGGAACAGAGAAGAAGAGGCAGCATGGGAAGAGGCAGCAACAAGAAAGTCTCCTCGGCCCCCAATTCTGAGAAACAGGCAATAGCAGACACCGCACCAATACACATAAGGCACCATATAGAGAGCCTCATAGACCAATTCAGGAATGAAGTTATCAACGACCTGAAGCTAGAAGTATGCAGAATAGTTAGAGAAATGCTAAGCACCACCCAAGAAAAAACAGGTGATGGAATGGAAGAACAGAAAAAAAGGGGAGAATTGTTTGATGGAGAAAACAGAGAAAGCATAGAATACGTGAAGCAGGTTCAAAGGGACTACCAAGATACTAAGAAGTCTATCGAAGACTGGCATAACAGCTTGAAAGAAACTAAGGACAGACTATCTGAACTGGAGGGCAGACTTGTAATATGGGAGAATGAAATGAAAAACTTCTTAAAAATAACAAAGAAACAAACAGCAATAATACAAAGACAAGAAGATGATAAGAGGATCCATAACTTAAGGATTAAGAACATAAAAGAAGAAGTAGGGATGCAAACAAGTGAACTACAAAAGCTACTCACAGAAATAATCCAGGGGAATTTTCCTAATTTAGCAAAAGGTAAAGATACTCAGATGTATGAGGCATACAGGACCCCAGCTACCTACAACCCAAACAGAGCAACACCCAGGCATATAATAATAAAAATTCCAGAAATTCAATACAAGAACAGAATATTAAAAGCTGTAAGAGACAAGAAACAGACCACTTACAAGGGAACACCCATCAGAATTACAGCAGATTTCTCTGCACAAACCATCAAATCACGAAGAGCGTGGGGGGAAATAATTCAAGCATTGAAAGATAATAATCTCCAGCCAAGATTGAGATATCCTGCACAACTGTCCCTGGAAATTGATGGAAAAACAAGGTGCTTCCAGGATAAAGAGGAACTGGGGGAATTTGCAACCACCAATTCAACCCTACAGAAAGTATTGCAGGATATTCTAAAAAAAGAAAAATACAAAGAACCCAGAAATAGTGGCGGGGAGGCCACAACAAATGGAGCAGAGAACAAAATGAAGAAGACAAACTGACAGCTACTGACAGAAAAAGAGCTTAACAGAAATGAGGCAGAGAAGATTGGATGATAGGAACAGCTATTTTGGAGAAAATGACATCTTAATAGGTAATACTGATTTAGTATCATCTTGTTTTGAAGTCTCATCTAGCTTTTGTCCTTCTGTCTCCAATGGTCTAAATAGGCTGTATCTTATTGGATTTTATTATGTACAATAGTATAAGCAAAAACCTTTTAAAGACAAGGAGATTATACAGAAACCATTGTTCATTTTCTGTTAGTCGATTCTAAATACTCTGTAATGCTGTCATTCTCTTGAATGGTTTTACATTGTTTTGATATACTTAATGCTACAGTATACGAAGTTGTACTCAAGGATTTCAAAGAAAGAAACAATATGGTAACTACTTTTAGGTTAGGATTATCTGGTGGTGAAACACTATTCTGCTTAAATGGTTATGTTTTGATCTGCGCTGTTTCGTTGTTATGCCCTCTTTTATCTCAATCTCCACTCCATTATTTACTTTTTTATCTTTATCCTTTTAATTAAAGGAAAAAAATAGCAGGATATATTATAGTAACCCATTTTGACTTTTCATTACCTTGATTTAAAGCCCTGTATTACTCTCACCATCTGGTTTTTAACTGATGTTCCCCTATTCTGTTTTGCTGGATAGTATCAGGTTCGAAAGTTTAGGCATCAGCTGTGAAGATAATGAGATTCATTATGACGCCCATTCTTGTTGACTTTTAGCTACTTTTGAAGACCTACAATGTCTCCAATGTTTTGGTTTTGTCGGTTTTATTCTTTACTGTTTTGTTCAATTGTATTATAACTAATGATATAGGCAATTCTATTAGAGATAGCGGGAGACATTATGGTAACCATTGTTGATCACCTGTATTATGTTTTTACATTATCTATTATGTCCACCCTTTTGACTTGACCGATTCTGTTCTTTTATGTCACATTTGGTTTTACTCTCTTCCAAAAAAGTAATAAGAACCGTGGGAGCAATGAAACCCAAAATGTGTAATAGTCATGGTACAAAAGAGAGGAAAAGAAAGTGCTCCAAACTATATAACTGCATGTATATTTAAATGTATAAGATAGAAAATGATATCACAGAGTTTTATTGGATCAATGAACAGAACTGTTTGCAGTATCATTGATGGAATGTCCACTTTACAAGCTTTAATTTTGTGACTTGAACAATTATTTCTAAGATGACAATATGTAATCCATTAACTAGTGATTTCCTACTGTTCATTTTTTTTCTGTAAATCTGTATAACTTGTACCCTTTCCCTGCTTTTTTTTTCTTTTCTCCTTAAATAAAATAAAAAAAAAAAAGTTAAAAAAAAAAAAAAAAAAGATTGAGATATCCTGCACAACTGTCCCTGGAAATTGATGAAAAAACGAGGTGCTTCCAGGATAAAGAGGAACTGGGGGAATTTGCAACCACCAATTCAACCCTACAGAAAGTATTGCAGGATATTCTAAAAAAAGAAAAATACAAAGAACCCAGAAATAATGGTGGGGAGGCCACAACGAATGGAGCAGAGAACAAAATGAAGAAGACAAACTGACAGCTACTGACAGAAAAAGAGCTCAACAGAAATGAGACAGAGAAGATTGGATGATAGGAACAGCTATTTTGGAGAAAATGACATCTTAATAGGTAATGCTGATTTAGTACCATCTTGTTTTGAAGTCTCATCTAGCTTTTGTTCTTCTGTCTCCAATGGTCTAAACAGGTTGTATCTTATTGGATTTTGTTATGTATGATAGTATAAGCAAAAACCTTTTAAAGACAAGGAGATTATACAGAGACCATTGTTCATTTTCTGTTAGTCGATTCTAAATACTCTATAATGCTGTCATTCTCTTAAATGGTTTTACATTGTTTTGATATACTTAATGCTACAGTATATGAAGTTGTACTCAAGGACTTCAGGGAGGGAGTCAATATGGTAACTACTTTTGGGTCGGAAATATCTGGTGGTGAAACACTATTCTGCTTAAATGGTTATGTTTTGATCTGCCCTGTTTCGCTGTTATGCCCTCTTTTTTCTCAATCTCCACTCCATTATTTACTTTTTTATTTTTATCCATTTAATTAAAGGGAAAAAATAGCAGGATATAATATAGTAACCCACTTTGACTTTCTATTATCTCGTTTTGAAGCCCTGTATTACTCTCACCATCTTGTTTTTGACTGAGGTTCCTCTATTCTGTTTTGCTGGATAGTATCAGGTTCGAAAGTTTAGGCATCAGCTGAGAAGATAATGAGATTCATTATAACGCCCATTCTCGTTGACTTTTATCTACTTTTGAAGACCTACAATATCTCCAATGTTTTGGTTTTGTCGGTTTTATTCTTTACTGTTTTGTTCAATTGTATTACAACTAATGATATAGGCAATTCTATTAGAAATAGCGGGAGGCATTATGGTAACCATTGTTGATCACCTTGTATTATGTTTTTATATTATCTATTATATCCACCCTTTTGACTTGACCGATTCTGTTCTGTTATGTGACATTTGGTTTTACTCTCTTCCAAAAAAGCAATAAGAACCATGGGAGCAATGAAACCCAAAATGTGTAATAGTCACTGTACAAAAGAGAGGAAAAGAAAGTGCTCTAAACTATATAATTGCATGTATATTTAAATGTATAAGATAGAAAATGATATCACAGAGTTTTATTGGATCATTGAACAGAACTGTTTGCAGTATCATTGTTGGAATGTCCACTCTACAAGCTTTAATTTTGTGACTTGAACAATTATTTCTAAGATGGCAATATGTAATCCATTAACTAGTGATTTCCTACTGCGCATTTTTTTCTTCTGTAAATCTGTATAATTTGTACCCCTTCACTGTTTTTTATTCTTTCTTTTCTTTTCTCCTTAAATAAAAATTAAAAAAAACAAAAAAATAAAATAAAATCAGGCACAAGACAAGGATGTCCTTTATCATCACTCCTATTTAATATAGTACTGGAAGTACTAGCCAGAGCAATTAGGCAAGAGAGAGAAATAAAAGGGGTAAATATAGGAAAAAAAGGTTAAATTATCATTGTTTGCAGATGACATGATGCTCTACATAGAAGACCCCCTAAACTCCATTGAAAGACTCTTAGATACAATAAATAAATTCAGTAATGTGGCTGGATACAAAATCAATGCTCAGAAATCAATAGCATTCCTATACACGAACAACAAATCACAGAGAGGGAAATAAGAGAAACTACACTCTTCACATTAGCAAGCAAAAAAATGAAATATTTAGGAATTACTTTTACGAAAGAAGTGAAAGACTTATACAGTGAAAATTATAATACACTGAAAAAAGAAATTGAAGATGATCTCAGAAAATGGAAAGACATGCCTTGCTCATGGATAGGAAGAACAAAAATTGTGAAAATGGCCATTCTCCCAAAACTGTTATACAGATTCAATGCAATCCAAATAAAAATACCATCAACGTACCTTATAAATCTAGAGAAATCACTCCTAAAATTCATCTGGAACCAGAAGAGACCTAGAATAGCAAAGGCAATTCTAAGCAGCAAAGACAAAGCAGGAGGCATCACAATCCCTGACTTGACGTTATACTACAAAGCAACAGTAGTAAAATCAACATGGTATTGGAATCAAAACAGAGCCGAAGATCAATGGAATAGATTAGAAGATACAACCACAACTACAAACACACTCAACCACCTTATCTTTGATAAAAGAGCCAAGCAGGTTCACTAGAAGAACGACAGTCTCTTTAATAAATGGTGCTGGAAAAACTGGCTCTCCATTTGCCAAAAACTAAACCTAGACCCATGTCTATCACCATATACTAAATTAAAATCTAAATGGGTCAAAGATATGAATATTAAAACAGAAACACTAATTCTATTTGAAGACAAATTGGGTAGAAACCTTGAAGACATAGGAGTAGGTAGAGAATTCATGAACAGGACTCAAACCACACGGGAAATACTTCCCAGAATCAATAACTGGGACCACTTCTTATTAAAAAGTTTCTGCATGTCAAAAGAAATCTCCAGCATAGTGAAAAGAAAACCCACAAACTGGGAAAAGACTTTAATGAACTCTCTCTTAGACAAGGTACTCTTGTGTAAAACATATAAAGAATTAAAAAAACTCAGACCCCCAAAGTTCAAAGATCCAATCCAAAAATGGGCATCTGAGATGAATACGTACTTCTCAGATGAAGAAATGCAAATGGCAAATAAATACATGAAAAAATGTTCATCGTCATTGGTCATTAGAGAAATGCAAATTAAAACCACACTGAGATACCATCTCACTCCTGAAAGAATGGCCAGGATCAAGAAAACCAACAACAACAAATGCTGGAGAGGCTGTGGGGAAAAAGGAACTCTCCTACACTGTTGGTGGGAGTGTAGACTGGTGCAACCATTGTGGAGGTCAGTCTGGAGATTTCTCAAAAAGCTGGGATTGGAAGTCCCATTTATTCCAGCTATTCCACTGCTAGGCATATTCCCAGAAGAACTGAAAGCATCATACCACAGTGATATATGTGCACCTATATTTATAGCAGCACAATTTGTAATCGCCAGATCTTGGAAACAACCCAAGTGTCCATCAACTGAGGAATGGATAAAAAAGTTGTGGTATTTCTATACAATGGAGTATTATTCAGCTATAAAAAAGGATCACATTGAGATATTTATCAATAAATGGGCGCAGCTTGAGACCATACTCACAAGTGAAATAAATCAATCTCGCATGTGTAAATACCGAATAGTTTCCCTAATGTAAGTAATGATTCCAATATATAAAAATATGTGTTACTCATGGTTCCCCATTATGTGGCCTTGAAGACTTATAAAGTTTTCACTTATTAATTGGAAAGGCTTTGTTCTGGGCTTCTTGATATGGAAATATTTGAAGCTATAGTATATGAAGTTTTATTCAAATATTTCAAGGAAAAAGACAGACACTATGGTAACTACTATTAAGTCGGGTTATTTGGTGGTGAAGCACTAGGTTGCTGAAACAGTCATGCTTTGACCTGTATTGTTACATTGTTACGTCCTGTTTTATCTCAGTCTCTACCTTATTCAATAAAAAATTATTTAGTTATTTCTTATGTTTTTTTTAATTAAGGGGAAAAGTTAAAAAAATTAGCAGGATATATAATAGTAACTTTTTTGACTTTCTATTAACTTGTTTTGAAGTCCTGTAATACTCCCACTATCTTGTTTTGACTGATTAGACTCTGTTCCATTCTGTATGATAGTATGTTCCATTCTGTATGATAGTATCAAGTTTGAGGGTATAGGCAACTACTTTGAAGGCAATAAGATTCACTAAGATGCCCATTCTGGTTTGACTATTGTCTCCTTTGGAAGTCCTGTAATGTTTACAATGCTTAAGTTTTATTGGTCTTGTTCTCTACTGTTTTGTTCAACTTTATAATATCTAATGAGATAGACAATTCTTTTTAAGGAAACAAGAGACATCGTTGATAACCATTGTTGATAACCTTGTACTCTGTTTTACATCATGCGCTATGTCTATCCTTGTTTTTGACTGACAGCTTTGTTTTGCCATATTTGACTTTATTCTCTCCCCCCCCAAAAAAGTAAGAAGAACTAAGGAGTAATAAAACCCAAAATGTGTAAATTTTGTTGTAAAAAAGAGAGGGAAAAAAAGAGCTCTAAAGGATACAACAGCAAGTGTGTTTAGGGGTGTTGAATAGCTGAACATATTAATGTTTTTGGTTGGATCATTGAACACAACTATTTGCTCTCACTGTTTGAATGTCCACTTTGTATGCTTTGATACGGTGACTTAAGCAACTATCTCTAAGATGATAATATGTAATCTATTAACTGGTGATTTTTTACTGGTTTTTTTTTTGTAGTTCTGTATTACTTGTACTGTTATACCACTTTGTTTTGTTTTGTTTTTTCTTTTTCCTTTTAAATAAAATTTTTAAAAAAAACCAATGTTATACTGTAACTTGGATGACAAAAGAATAAACTGCGTACTAGAACTAATTAGTTACTAGAACTAACTAAGGAGATCTATAATATAATCAGATACACAGTCAACATATAACACTTAATAGTATTTATGTGTAGTGGTAACAGCAAGTTGGAAAATATGATTTAAAAATTCTGCTCACAGCAAAAAAAAAAACTGTATAGCAACAAGGAATTTTATGGTTAAAATGTGCATTGTCTGTGGTAAGAAGACTCTAAGATTTTATTTAAAGATATGAAAGACCTAAATAAATTATAAATTCAATGACAGTACAGACCTTAAGGAGATTTCCAGAAATTTAGGGGCAAAAAAAAAATTTTTTTTTGAGACAGGGCCTCACATGTAGTCCAAATTGGCTTTGAATTCACGGCAGTCCTTCTACCTCAGCCTCACGTGTGCTAGGATTACAGGTGTGCACCATCACAACTGGATCCTAGGAAACATTTTTTAAAAATCATCTGCAGCAGAATATAACAGTAGCCAAAAAAATCTCTTTGAGAAAATCCACATGCTAGAAATAAAGATGGAACTATAGTAATAAAAAATTAAGTGTATATACTTAAATAGAAATACTACTATATGTTTACTTTTTTAAAATGTACAGCACAGTAGCATCGCTATCTGTGGATCAGTTTTGAGATCCACCCTTACAGGATTAAGTCTTCCAGCACATGAGCATGGTGGCACTCTCAAGATCTTTTTCACCAGGGTTTGGCAGTTTTCAGTGTACAAGTCCTGCACTTATTTTGTTAAATTCTAAGTTTCTTATTCTTTTTGGTGCTATTATAAATAGAATAGTTTGTTTAAGAGGAGATTAGGAGCTGTCTTTCTGGATGCTTTTCCCTCTAGCTAAAATCTCTGCAGAGGAATCTGGAATTGAAAGTAAGAGCAGTGGCATGTTTCTCTGAGAGTCCCAGGCTTTAAGAAACTGAATGCTTGGTAGGGGAGAAGGGGCAGCAGTCTCAGGTCTTCTTGAGTTGCACATCAGTGGCACTGTTCCCAAGGTTGAGCTTCCATCTAGAATTAGGGGTTGGGAAGGAGGCGGAAGCATCTGCTTGTTAACTGTATTCTCAAAGATTTTGGATGTGGCAAAGGGTAGCTGGGGGCAGGATGAGAAATGCTAAAACCCTGTACCTCCTAGGAAGATAGCTCTCCAATTAGAAACTGGGAGTGTCAGGTATTCCTGGTTGTGTCATTCTAACATGAAGTTGCCATTTGGATGAGTTGTAGGGGGAAGAGGGACTAGATCTTAGTTTAAATATCATAGACATACTGTGCTTACCAAGTTTTAACACATTTGCTTCAATATTTGTTTTATCTGCTTCAAAACATTTCCAGGCTTTAAATGACTCAAGGTTTAATTTTTTCATCAGTTTCACAGGTGAGCAGGTCTGTGGAGCTCTTCGTTGTGCCATGCATATATTTTTAGGCTGAACTGATCCTGTGTTTTCTTTATAGGGACATATGGAAGGAGAGGTGTGGGGTCTGGCTACACATCCTTATCTACCCATTTGTGCTACTGTAAGTGATGATAAAACCTTAAGAATATGGGATCTTTCACCTAGTCATTGTATGTTGGCTGTCCGGAAACTAAAAAAGGGTAAGAGACTCTTACATTGGAGCATAGATTCAATTGTCACAATTTTCTAACCTTCAAAAGTATGAGAAACCAGGAGTAGACACATAAAAGACTTTTAAGTATTTTGAAATGTTTACTTAACATCTACTTTTTAATGATGTTACAAAAGAAAATTATAAACAGTCCTTATGGAACCTCCCATGATCATGCCTAGACTGAGCCAATTTTCAGTAACATCTTAGAAAGACAATAGGAAATAAAGAGAAGTAAAGAGCAACTAAGTTTTTCTCCATTTGTGATTGAGTTATATAATTCAGGGCTGGAAACTAAGAAATATGGCTTTAACTTTAAAAGAGGTAGCAGAAATGGAGAAAGGTTATTTTAGTGTGAAACAGAATTGGGTACATGTGTAAGAGGCAGATGAAGCTATTAGTGAAGCAAAGTTACTATTAACCTAGGGTGATGAGGCCATACAGACAGCTTTGAATTTCTTAGTAAAGTAGGAATATTACAAAATTAGGAGGTCTGACAGGAGGAATTCCAACTGGCTATGTTGGGAACAGTTACTATAAGAAATGTGATATAGTCAACAGATGAAAGGAAGGATCGTCTAGCCAGAGTAACACCCAACTTGAGGTTAACTAACATGTGTATAATTCATTCAGTTTATTTTTACGTATTTATATTGACTTAAAATGCAGAATTTATTCTCTTTTAGGATTACTGTTCAGTATTTAATGTATATTTAATGTACAGTTAAAAATTTTTGAAAATCATAATCCACAGAATACTTGAACACTTGAATTCTGGTCAGCGCCTTCCATGTTTTTAGTTATTGATGCCCAGCATTTTTATTTTCTGTTTTTTCTTCCCCTACAGCCCTCTTCAATTGGTGTTGTTATTACTGATTTATGCAGTCAGTGTTTATACAGTTTCATCTTCACTTATACATTTCTTTGTTCACCGTTTCTTCTTGCATCTCAGACCTTTTTTCTAGTATCATTTTTTTCTTCCTAAAATGTAGCTTTAGAGTTTCTCAAGTAAAAATTTGTTGAAAATTTGTAAATGTGCACTTATTTAGAAAGAGAGTTTTCACATATACAACAGTTTAAGAATCAGTCACTAGATTGGGATAGGCTGTAAATACAGTGACTGGTATTTCTTCATGGAGGCCATGTGAAGACACAGGGACACAGTGTGCTAATGGAGACAAGAAATTGGAGTGACGTGTTTACAAACCTGAGCGGACCAGCAGTTGCTGAAAAGCGCCTGAAGCTAGAGACAGGAAGGCTTCTTCCCTAGAACTTTCAGGGGAACATAACGCTGTCAACATCTTGCTTTTAGATCTTTCATCTTTAGAATTGTAAGGGAACAGATTTATATAGCATTGACTATCCAATTGTGGTAATTCATTACAGAACCCCTAGGAAACCAGTAAGAGTGTTTATGTAATACCTATTCAAAAAGTCTTTGAACTAAAGGGATTATTTCGACAATATAAGCTGTCATCTCCATCAAACTTGAAAAGCAAACAAAGACTAACCCATGTTCAATTACAACTTCAGTGCAGTAATATAACTAGATACTTATGATTCAGAGATAAATTTTTTAAGTTCTGAAGTTATAGGATTGCATCATCACTGTTTGTATTATGGAACTCAACATAAATTTGAAAACCAGAACCATAATGAGTACAGTGAACATACATCCCCTCAGGAGGTCTAGTTTGATCTAGGCAGCCCAGGTGTGGAATGGATTCTCTGCCCCTGGGACAACTGTGGCTTTATTATTCCAGTTGTCTGCACATCTTTTACTTTTGATGTCTGAGAATTTTCTTTATTTTTTCATGAACTATACTTTTAAAGGATGCCTGTTATGATAATGTTTGTTTAAATCCAACTTCCCACCTGTTCTAGGTCTGCAACCAGCCAGCACTGTAAGGGCTGAGTAAACATGCATCTGTGATGATCGTTACCACTGTGGTTCTGTTTCTCTGCTCTGCCTTGTGACAGAACACTCAAAATAGTTAATGCCTGCTTCTCTCTTTCCAACCTGACAGTTGCAGCACAGCCCACTCCGCTCAGGCTTTTTGCTGTGTTGGTCTCTTGGGCCTGCTGCCAATCCCTTGGTCAGTTTTCACCTTGATTCACATCAGTTTTTGACACACTTGATCATTTCTTCCTTCATTTGACTCTGGAACTGGCTTCTTTTTCGTTTCCTTTGCTGGCTTTCTCTTTTCTTCCTGCTCTCTACATACAGGAATGCTCCAGAGATTCTCTCAGTTTTCTTTTTTTCATATGTATACTCGTGCTTGAGATCAGTCGTCATTCTCCCGTCAGAAGACAGAGCCCATACTGTACCAGCCATTTGAACAGGGAAATTTTAATAAAAAGAAGTGCTAACTAGTAGTAAAAGGTGGTTACCTACAAAGAAGACTGTAGAGGTGCCCATCAGAGAAACCAGCTTCTCTCACTAGTGCTGAAGGAAAGCGAACAAAGAAAGGCTGTGAAGGAGACCTATTTGGAAATGGTGTGTCTGCTGCCAGAAGACTCAGTCTGTTTTTGGTAAAGTCTGGCAAAGAGTGCAGGGCTCCGTAAAGCAGTGGCAACAGTCACTGAGTAAAGGAAAACCTTGGCACAGGCTACAGGCTAGGTCAGGACCACTGCTTGATGAAGAGTTTAACCTCGGGCCAAGGTCACTGAACTGTGAGTACCTCTGCTGGTGTTGGCACAGATCTTGCTGGAGGTTACAAAAGGGCTGATCCATTAGAGCTGTTACTGTGATGGTGGAGAAACTTCCTGGAGAACTCAATTAGGACTGCCATCGTGGAGAATGCACGCAGACTTCTGCCTGCTGGTGCCCTGGTTCTTCTCTGTGTAGAACAGCACAGAGGCAGAAGGAAAACCAACTCCTGGTTTAGCCTTGTAGTGTCTCTGTAGCACCATCTATTGGCAAAGCTTAGTATCAGCCTGCTGGCAAAAGAAAAAGGACTAAAAGTCCAAAGAATGGTAAATTTGGTACTGAGGCAGTAAATTAATAACTGATACAATCTACTCCTTTGGCTAATTAGCATCTACATACTCCATTTCAGACATATTTAAACCAATACAACCACAGAACTAACCTTATGCTTCTACCCAGAAATGCAGTTACCCTTGAAACAAGTGACATTCTTACCCTTCCCCTAAAAAGAAAAGATACGCAGTCCCAAGTCATTTTACCCACTGCTATCTATATTGGCTATTCTCAAATTTAGTCTTAATATTTTGTTACCTTAACACTAAACTTTTAAGTCTCCTGCAAACTTGTATAAAATATTTAGAATATTGATAGAGAACTAATTAGTATCCTAAAAAATATATAGAGATAGAACAAGCATGTATGCAAGTTACTGTAGTCCTTTTTTCTTTAATTGGTCATAAAACTGTAGTTAATTTCTGTGACTTCCTTTTTTCGCTATCTGTGCAGTAGTTTCCTAGTCCTTGACTAGAACCTCAGGTGAGCAGCATTATTAAGCGAGTAGGCAAGCCTGAACTCTTATACTGAATCTGAAATGTCAGTCTCTCCACAGAAACATGGTTGCTGTTATTTTCCCACTGAGCTTTATCACAGGTTATGGGAGAGGTAAGGGGCATCCCAGTGAGTTCTTCGGGTTCGACACAATGCTCTTTGCCTTCACTGTATAGCACTATTTAGTTCTCCCTTGGTAATCCTGACACTCCAGCCAGAGCTATAACTCCTTTCTTTTCCTGTTGGCTCATGTAGCAGTCTCATCTTCAATTTAGGGGATCCACTGTTATGTCTTCAAGTAGAAGCATTCCCCTGGGTCTTGGAAACTAAGGCTGTAGATCTACATCCTTCATAATTTTCAGGATGAAAAACTAAATTACATAAATTAATTACTAGATTAATAGAATAACCACCAAATAGAAGGACCCATTAGATTAACAGATGGAACCCAGTTCCATTTCTTAGATCCGTGCATTCGGGCTGTCAAGAAGATAGCAACAAATAATAGTCTGTGATTCAAAGTTTACACATAGCTTATAAGATGGAACTCCAGTCTTTCAGGAATTGTTTCCCAAATGGTGGTAAATTATTCTTCAGTAAGCCCTGCTGCCTTTCGGTTAGCAGCTTTGCTGAGTAATGGAAGTATCTGGTAAAACTAGTTAACTCCATAGACATGAGTGTGATACTATATGTTCCTTACCATGAATTTCTTAACCACAAATGTAGAAATCTGTGATGATGATTAAACATCTTGTTTGCCCATGGATGGTGGTGCTAATAAAAGCATTGTGAAAAAGGCAAATCCATAATTTGTGTCTATTCCACTGCGTGTGAATCCTTGTCACCTGCATAGTGGAAGAAGTTCAACATAATCATTATTCCATCAGGTGGCTGACTGGTCTTCCTAGGAAATGGTGACATATCAGAAGTTTCGTTGCTCTTTGCTATTAATAGATTAGGTGTTCAGCAGTAATGGTAGCAAGATCAGCCTTGTTAAGAAGGTTGTATTTTTTAGTCCACGAATAGACTCTGTCCTTTTCAAAGTGAGTCTGCTGAGCTAATTGGCTAGGAAAAAAAGGCTGATATCCTGAGCATAACATTTTCCTGTCTAATTATTAAGAACTTCTATTGTAGTGGATGGCTTTAGACACAAAAATCTTCACAGCCTGTGCTCTTTCTGAGAATTTTATTCATACTTATATTTTTCAGTTTTCTTGTCTCTAATCTTCCACTTCTGTTTCTTCCAGGTCCCTAACTATTCATCTAATTCTCTAGCAAATACAAGTGAATCAGCATAGATCTGCATATCTGGTCATCTTTTATAGCAAAGTAAAAGACCAAATGTACTGCTTAAAGTGCTGCCTCCAGGGAGATTTTAACTTCACTTCTGTCATTCAGGGCCACCCTGAAGTGGAGTTGTAAGCCTTTCAAGTGGATGCCAACGTATGGAGAAAAAAATTCTTCCTCAGTGAATTGATCATGAGGAATACTCATGAGCACAGAGGTATAGATTCTAAGAGGGATGAAGCATTGCAGCAGGAATTATCAAAAAGATTTTGAGCCCCCAATCATGCACATTACTTACAACTTTCAGATCTTTCCAAGCCAGGTCTTTCATATTTCATGTCCACTTGATACTTATTACTGCTTTGTACACTTATTCTGGGGTTTGGTTGTCATGTAACTTACAGTTTGTGATTAGAAACTCAGGACGCATGGTCACCTGATGATAACTTATGCTTATGCATTTATTCTAGCAAGGACTAGTAGCAAGCTAGAAGCTGTTTCTCTCTCTTTTTTTTTTTTAATCGGTACCAGGGATTGAACTCATGACTGCCTGCTTGTAAGGCAGGCGCTTATGCCGCTGAGCTAAATCTCCAGCCCCTAGAAGCTGTTTCTCAAAAGGAAAATAGTAAACTGTAAAGGGCATCATGAATTTGCCCTTTAGTATGTGATTTGCTGCATCCTACACAGCTCTGAAATTCCCAGGGGTGGGCAGAAGGGACAGCAAGAGGATGGAGAAATAAAAGACAGAAACATTGTACAGAAAGTTGAGTTCAGGTCACCTCAACTTGAAAGGTCCTGCACTTGAAAGGACCAGGGCTCTCTCTGGATAAAAGGAAAGGAACTGCTCAACCACCACAGTGCATTTACTAATACATGCAGAAAGTTGGGGTCACATGAAACCCCTTCGCCTAACAACTAGCTCATCTCTCATGCCCTGTATTCTCGGGGCTGGAACACCTGTTCACCTAGGGGGCTCCATTGCTCTTGGCTCAATCACTTGCTCGGCGGCTCCTGACAGTGGTCCTTCAATGTGATTCTCCTTGGGTAGTGTTCCATACAACATCCCTGCATGTGACAGGTAACTTTGGGTCTCAATGCATCTGTTGATGTTTTTTTTCCAAGAGGAAGGTCTTGCCTTCTTTTGCTCAGATGTTCACTGACAGCTGGAAGTTTTCTAAAATGAGTTGGTAGATGGGTGGCAGAAGCTTAATGAAATGTATATGTCGCTTCCAAAAAGCCTGCCAAGCATTTTCTTCCTTCTGCTTATGGTAGGTGATAGGAGGTGCAGCAACTTATATTTGACCTTGGGAGAAATACCTTACTCCCTATGACTGGACACTAGGTGGCGAGTCCCTGACTTTTTATGGGGACTGACTGCAGTCTGTTCACGTGTATTCCTACGACATCTGAAATACTTGCTTCCCTGTTTCCCACATCCATTCAGCATAATGTCATCAGTGTAGTGGGCCATTGAGATGTTTTATAGAATGTCAGGACAGTCCAGTTCTCTGTGGACTTACTATGGCAGAGAAAAAAGAATTGAAATAGCCATGAGGCAAGACTTTGAAGATACAAGACAGATAAAAGTAAACTGCTTCTGGTGGTCCTTACAAATTGGCATGAAGAAAAAAGCACCAATTTGGACAATAACTGCTTACCATGCTAGAGGCTGTGTTAATGTGTTTTAGTAAAGGTATTATATCTGGAAAAAGCAGCTTCCTGGTTAAATATATTATCCATTATTTAAAATCTGTCTAATTTCAGTATGGACTCCACAGGCAAGTTTACATGGTGTGATAGTCCCATTCCTGCATATCGAAAGGTGGTGTTTGTGATTTTTATAGTTATTGGCCTTGAGATGTTGCTTCTGACTTACTGGCTTGGTGAGATGAGAATTTCTAGATGATTTCACTTAGTTGTTCTTATCATAATGACCCTGCCTCCATGAACTAAAGCACCAGCTAGGAAGACTGTCATTCACTAAGTACTTTACTTCAGGAATTAGGCGGTAACCACAAGCTACCTAGACCCACTCTGGTTCAAACGTGGCCTAAGACTTCATTCCTAATATGATCACCATAAGCTCCCACTTTCGTAGAAAACAGCAGCATTTTATTTTCCCAACAATTAGTATGTTTTTTTAAAAGCATCAATTCAGGATCTGTGTGTAGTAATCCTTGAAAGTCTGGATTATTTCCTCTTCCCAGTCCACAGCCACTCTCCTAAGTGGTCACAGATCTCTCTGCAGAAGATAGACCTGTGTGGCATACCATGAGATCCTTTCTGAACAGGACCTAGTCTTCCTCTCAGTTAAGAGGCTTTGGGTACAGGGACTGGCTTTGGTCTGAAAGCTGGAAAGTGGAGAATCTGTGACTCTCAACCGTGGATATTTAAGTCATGTTTTTAGCTTTTGTGTCTAGAGCTTTTCCTATTGCATACTTAATGAGTAGTCTACCTGTTTCTGGAGAAATGTGCTTATGTAATTAGCCAGCAACAGAAATCCCCAAGGGCCAAAAAATTCTGGTTATTGGTATATACCTCCTGTCCATTGCTGTAAAACTATGTATCTTGTCTGTGGTTGTTAAGTTGCTCTTTGGCTTCTACTTCTCCACGAATCCCTGTTGAATTAGGGATGCCACATCAGCGGCAACATCTCCTATGTTGCCCTACAGAGGATAACAACAACAGAGTCTTCCAGGATACACATTGTGCCCTTCACATATTTCTTAGTACCTTAATGAAGTGACTGTTTTCTAGACTTTCATGGGGAATATAGTTGGTAGATGGGTATGAGGATTGTGTATTAAAAAACAAGAGTTGGTCATGGTAACGCACATTTAAGAGGCTGCAGTGGGAAGATCACTGTGAGCTCAAAGCCAGCCTGGGCTTTATAGTGAGTTCTAGGGCAGCCTGAACTACATGGTGAGACCCTGTGTCAAAAAAAAAGAAAAAAAAATTGACAGTCATACCTCCTTAAGATTTAGCAGGGGGAAAGATTTTAGGAGCTAGAAGAGAAGGTAAGTCCTACCTCTGTATTATGGGTTAGCCCATGAAGCAAATTTAACCCATCTCATAATTTTGTAAAAAAAAGTTTTGTTAGATCACAGCCATGTCCATTTATTGTCTAGAACTGCTTTTGCAGCACAATAGAGTTGAGTAGTTATAACAGAGTTTTATGTCCCGAAAAGCTAAAAATATTTAAATCTAGTCCTTTAAGAAAAAGTTTGGCCATCTTTGTGCTAGAGGATGCTTAGATTTGATCCAAGTTGTAAATCTAGAGACCACAAAGAGTAGCTGTGCTGTTTCTTCAGAGGGATGGGCATATGTTTCCAACCAACTGCCCAGACGATCAGACTTCTTGGATCCAGGGAAGCAGTCATGTGTACTAAAATATGAGACCCAGAATAACACAGAAGTTTGAGATTTCAGCTTTGTGTGAATCCAACCAGATGTTCCCATTCAGTGCTATGCTTTTTATATAAGAAGCTTGGAAAGGCTGTGTAATTCAACTAATGTTGTAAGCCTGCAACCCTCACAGTTAAAAGTTAAGTTTAATTTTTATCACTATGAAATATCAGGAGTGCTTTTAGACTTGCCATGATGCTCACTCGCTCTCTCAGGCTACAACTTCATGCAGAGTGGTTAAGAACTAAGCTGGTTACTTCTTTCTGTATACACTTCTTACATTCAGTGGAATCTATTGCATAGCACTGTCCTTGTAGTAATCATTGTAGTTATGAAGGAAGCAATCTATTGAGCTCCCAAGAAACTTACTTCAGCAGAGAATCTATCACCATCAACGGTAGGAAATAATCTGATTAATTCTGATGGCTGTGCATACCTTGGATTACTAGGATTCTGTTTTGTGTTGGCAAGGAATCAACACTGTGCTCAAGCACACAGTTTATGAAATGTTAACTTTAAAAAGTAGTTAATCATGAAAAAAGTGTAAGAGTTTTTGAGAGATGTACAAGTAGCAATTGCAAAAAACAGCTACTACTTATCAGACTAATGAAGAGTGGACAGGAATGAAAGTAAAGAAAGGACTATTCCTCTAAATCCACAGTTAAGATTGTGCTTTTTTGGAGAAGAATGCACCAGAATCCTTTGCCACCTGTCAGTGGTAGAGAAGTTTTCCAGAGGACATGGGTCTCAGCTGATGTAGGAAATCTGCTGTGGTGACAGAAGATTTACCTCTATTTTCACCTCTTTTACCTGCTGTGTCCAGCACACCAAAGGAAGGAACAAAGTTCCTTCTGCCTTGGCCTTGCAGTTTTCCTCCAGTGCCTTTACTGGCCAAAACCAAGTTAGCTGGCAAAGGAAAAGTGGATATAAGGTTCAGCTTCAGTATCAAATATCAGGAAAAAGAAGGATGACTTTTATGGCAATAAATTAAATTCCTTATCCTGTTTCATGGGTGTAACTACCATGCTACCACTTTCCATATCTCTTCCTTGTTCTTTGTTGGGATCCAGAGAAGTATTAATGTATCCAATTGGCTCCTTCATGTGTTCAGTTGAATCTTAAATCTTCGCCAACTAAAGGGGTACAGAAGTAAACAGTACTTCCTCTCATTTTCCCATCTCAGCATATGGCAGCACCACTCAAGCAGAAACCTAGTATGGATTTTTAAGTTTTTTCTCTTACTCTACATACAGTTACTCAGTACTACCTCGTCTATCTTCAGAATATGTTCAAAGTATGTCTCATCACTTCCACTGCTGCCATCCTGCTTCAGGTCATCCTCATCTCTTTAATTCTCAAATCATCCTAGGTTTCCTTGTTACTATGTGTTATTTTAACAGTGCATGTTTGATAATTAGATGACTTTTTTCACTTAATTCGTTGTACACTTTTTCATTCTGTACCAGCAATACGCCATCTCTCTTCCACAAATTTCATACAGAATACCAAAAGCCTTGATGTTTTCCGTTATGCTTGCTGATCTTTTGATGTCGGAGTAAGACTAGTTTTTTGTGTTTTTCAACGTGATAATAACTTCTTAAATTAATAAACTTACATCAGTAATCAAGTTAATATTCCATTTGTAATTTTGAGTCTTAAATAGATCTTCCGAATTGAAATTAGTAATTTCTGCTGTCAGATTTCTTTTTTTGTACTTATTTTAGCAGGGTTTTGGAAATAGTATGTGGTCTATTTTGGAGAAAGTTCTGTGTGCTGCTAAGAAATGCATATTATGTTGTAATAGGGTAGAATACTTTCTAGATATCTATTAAGTTCATTTTGTTCAAACGTGTAGTCCAGTTCCGATATTTCCTTGTTGATTGTTTATCTATCTCTCAGTGAAAGTAGAGTGTTGGGGTCATGCACTATGTTTGTGTTGTTGCTAATTTGATCTTTTATGTCCAGCAATATTTATTTTATGAAGTTAGGTTTACTAGTATTGCATATATATTTACCATTTTTATCTTCCTAATGAATTGTTCTTAACTAATATGTAGTGAATTTATTTGCCTCTTCTGGTTAATTTTGGTTTCAAGTTTACTCTGAGAATGAGTTTTCTACCTTAACTTGCTTTTAGAGTACATAAATAGTGTTTTTCAGCCTTTGATTTTTAGACTATGGATCTCATTTAGGATTAGGCAAGTTTCTCGAACACAACAGAACATTAGATTCTTTTTTTTTTTTAACCCAAAATGCCAGTGTGTGCTTTTTATGGGGGCATCGAAGCCATATGTTGAGAGTTATTGCTGAAAGTTATTGATCTATTCCTGATACTGTATTCTTTTTCTGTTGATGACTTCTTTATTTTTCCTTTTTTGTTTGTTTAACTACTCACCTTGCTTGATGTATTCATTCCATCGGATTTTTTTTAGCATGTTTTAGTTTAAGTTTATTGGTACAATTTAAGTATACAGAATAACCACATTCATTATAGGGAATTTGTATCTGTCCGTGGTATATCTTGTTTTCTCTTTTTTCCCCTCATTCCCATCCCCTCGTTCCTCTTTTCAAAACCCTTCCATTTCCGCATTCACAAAGCTCGATTTTTAGTTTATCCTTTTTTCTCACTTTTTTGTTTCAGTTCCTTGCTTTCCTCTCCCACTCCCTACTTTCCTTTTGCTTTTAAACAGTTTCTTCTCATTCATAATATCTATTGTACATTTATGATCTTATTTACATTCTCAGTTTCTCACAATAGAGAGATTATGCAATATTTGCATGTGTGTCCGATTTGTTTCATTTATGATTATAGAATCAGGGTTCATCCATTTAGTTATAAATGTCTCAATTGTGTCTTGCTTTTTGGCTGAGTAGTACTCTATTATACATTTTTAAAACCCACATCTTTTTATCCATTCATTGATTGATGGGCATTTGGATTGCTTCCAAGATTTAGCTATTACAAACTATGCCACTGTAAACGTGTGTGTGCATATATCGCTGTGGTATTGTGCTTTTAATTCTTCTATGAAGACATTCAGAAAGGGAATACCTGGGTTGAATGAGACCTCTAATCCTAGTTTTTTAGTAATCTCCACACTGATTTCCACAGTGGTTGCACCAGTCTGCACTGCCATCAATAATTGAGAAGAGTTCCTTTTTCCCCACAGCCTCTCTAGCATATGTTATTAGTTGTTTTCTTGATAATAGCCATTCTTTCTGGAGTGAGATAGAATCTCAGAATAGTTTTAATTTGTATTTGTTGAATGACTAGTGATGTGGAGCAAGAACTATCACAAAGAATCAACAACTGGGATCTCATATTATTAAAAAGTTTTTATACAGCAGAAGAAATCACCAATAGAATGAAAAGACAAGCCACAGAGTGGGAAAAAAATTTATACCAGCTGTTCTTCAGACAAGGGACTAACATCTAAAACATGTAAAGAACTAAAAAAAATCAGACCCTTCAAATCCAAAGACTCAGTCCAAAACTAGGCATCTGAGATAAATAGACATTTTTCAGAAGTACAAATGGCATCTGATTTTTTTTTGTACTTTGTTGGCTTTGTTGTCTCTGTCTAGGATATTCTTGAGTACTTTTTGAAATGCTTGTTTGGTATTCATGTATCTCTTAAGATGTTTTTTTGTCATGGAATGTCCTTATTTTTTCCCCATTTTGAAATATAGTTAGGCTGGAAGTTGTTTGCTTTAAGGGCATGAAAGACTCCACTTTAATAAATCAGACTCAAGTTTAAATATCACTTTGTTTCTCTTAGGTAAGAAACCCAAAGGGTAAACTAGGAACACAATGGAGCATAGATATGGAGAAAAACATGTTCAAATGGAGAGGGAAAGAAAGGGAAGGAAAGGAAAAAGGAAAAGAAAATAAAAGGGAAAAAATGGAAACAAAGCTTTTATAAATAGGAAAGAGAAGAAAGGTTAAAGGAAGGGAAGGGAATAGGGAGAAAAACTCAAGATATATTATGTACAAGTACAGAGTCCCTGTGATGAATGTGATCAATATGTATGATAAATATGTACTAATAAAAACACACAGAAAGAAACACTTAACTGTAAGATCTCCTGACCTTTAAAATTTGTATTGAGAAGTCTCCTGTAATCTGGATGAGTTTACATTGATACATGATAATTTTGCCTTTCTCTGACAACTTTTAAGATTCTTGTAGTTGGACATGTGGGATTTTGACTCCTAAATCTTGGGAAGTTTCTTTTTTTCCTTATAGTTAATTAGTGTCCTATAAGCCTTGCTTACTTATATGTTGAAATCTTTCCTCAAACTTGGAATGTTTTCTATTACGATTTCTGGAAATAGATTTTTGTTTCATGCGTGCTATCTTCCAATTTTTCTCTAAGTCCAGTTAGCCTTAGGTTAGTCTCAGTGTCATCTAGTAGCTGTCAGATGAAATTTTCTTGTTCGTTTACCATTTTTAAGCATTCTCTGAGTCATTTGCTGTGATTTTCCATTTTGGCTTCAATTTTGAAACCCTGTTCTCACATTGGTCATTTCTGCAATTTATGAATTCTATATAGTTGTCTATCTCCGTAACTTATCTGCACCTTTTCATGAAGTCTATATTTTGGTGAATTTGTCATTCACGCTTTGAACTGTTTTGGTCAGTTCTTCTAATTTTTTGTCTGTTTCTCTATAACTACAGTATATTGGCCAGTTTATATGTTGATTCTGTTATCTTTTGGGTCTGTTAAATATTGTTTTCTTCAAACTTGTGGAATTTCTATAGCTTTTCTTTAATGATTTTGTAAAGACCTACTAGCTGATATTTGCTTGTCTGTCATCAGTGTCTCCTTGAATCTGTTTTGGGAGACTTTGAAAGGTTTATACTGCCTTGTTTTTCGTGTGTGTGTGTGTGTGTGTGTGTGTGTGTGTGTGTGTGTGTGTTTCTGGTGCTAAGGACTGAGGTCAAATGGAATGAGCAGACTTGTTGTTGATATGAAGAACTCTGTATTTAGAACCTGTTCTCCAATGATGTGTTTGTGGCTTTATATGTCTAGGAATAATGTTCACTTCTATGGGCTTTTTAATTTAATTAGAGTGGACTCTGTCACCATGTAGTAAGGAGAAAATTTCTATTGGTTATAATAATGTAAGCAGAACTGAACATATATTAATCATAAACATTAAAGCTTATTTTGATGATTCACTTTTTTATTAGTACCTCTTACAGACTTTATTGTACTGTGATGTGTGAGGTGTGTAAATGCAGAGAGGAAAGGTAAAGGGAAGGGAGTGTGTCAGTGGAAAAGAGGAAGATAAGAGATATGTCAATAGATAGAAAATACACAAGAGGTCAGATTATGTTGAAGTTACCTTATAGCTAGGGTAAAGGCCTGCTGGTGGACAGTTGGGAGAGTTATTTGTGTAGTTAAAAGAATGTGTGCAGATGGGCGGGAAACTGAGACTGTGGATGCCTGTAAACGTGTTTGTTGGCAGTTTCATTTGGGTTTACTAAGCCAAATTTTGTTAAATATTACCTTGATATTCCCTTAAATGGTACTGTTTAACTTATACATAGCATTGGTTAATTCTTATTTTCTAATCCACTTATATAGTTCCCTGTTATGCTTATCCCTAGGTAGATAGAAAGGAGGGTAAAAGGTAAGAAGATGTGATAGTGAGGAGCAGGGTAGGGCTAAGAATAAGGCAGGAAGAGAGTTAAAAGCAGGGAAGGTAAATTGAAAGAGGGAGCAGATCAAGTGGGAAACTCTTGAAACTTAGAACCAAAAGAAAGACAAAGAATGAAAAGAAAAAGCAGATAACAGCAACAAAAGCCAACCAGAATAACCCAAATCTAACAAATTAGCAATGTTACAATACCTATAATTGCCAAAACCACCACCAAAATAAAAATCAAAACCTTGGCATAGTTGTTTTCAAAATTGATGGAGAAAAAAGGTACTTTCATGACAAAGAACTCCTGAGGAAATTTATGACCACCAAGCCATTTCTTAAGTATGTGCCAAAGCATGTATTAGAGAAAACAAAAACCACAACCACAAGAACACCAGTAGAAAGAAGCCAGCAGGCGAGGCAAGCAGTTAAACAGAGGGGAAAGACAGGGAAACAGCTACAGGTAAATAACATGAAAAACGTAAGCCAATCAGTTTTGTAACCATCAGAGTAAACAGACTCAACTCACCAATCAAAAGCAACAGACTTGCAGAATGGGTCAAGAAGCAAGAACCTATAATATACTGCATTCAAGAAGCACATTTAACTCAAAAAGAAATTCACAGACTCAAAGGTAAAGGATTTAAAACAGTACTCCATGTAACAAGATCCTAGAAAAAAGCAGGGGTAGCTGTTCACAATGTGAACAGGGTAGATGTTCACAATGTGAACATCAAACCACAACTGATCAAAAGAGACAAAAAGGGTCACTATATACTTATTAAGGGAAGACTCCAAGAACAAGAGATAACAGTCATAAATATATATATGCACCAAACATTGCTGCACCCAACTATATAAAACAAATATTAATGAACATGAAAAATCAAGTAAGCGCTAAGGGAGCTGGGGATTTAGCGCAGCAGCATAAGTGCCTGCCTTGCAAGCAGGCAGTCGTGAGTTCGATCCCCAGTACCGATAAAAAGGAAAAAGACAAAAAAAAAAAAAAAGCACTGTTGTAATGGGGAATCTTAATACACCACTCTCACAATTAGATAGATCAACTAGACAAAAAATCAACAAAGACATATCACAATTTTTAAAAGCCTGTGAACAAATGGACTTAATAGATGTCTATAGGATGTTCCAATGCACAGCATCAGAATACACATTTTTCTCAGCTGCACATGAGACCTTCTCCAAAACAGACCACATACTACCCCACAGAACATGGTTGAGTAAATGCCAAGGAATTGAAATTACTCCAGGCATATTATCTGACCACCATGCAATGCAATACGAAATCAGTGGCAAAACAAACCATGAAAAGTACATAAACACATGGAAATTAAACAACAACCTCATGAACAACCAATGGATCATGGAGGAAATTAAGGAAGAACTTAAACAGTATCTACAATTAAATAAAAATGCTGATACAACATACTAGAACGTATGGGGCACAATGAAAGCAGTCATACGATATCAGGTTTTGACCTAAATCTTTGATCTCCCAACTAGTGTATGGTGAAGGCTTAAATAAAATGAGACAAGTGGGATGATTTTAGGGCTCCAGAAGGGGCAGAACCCCTTAGCTGAGCTCAAGACTCTGAGGGCTAAGACAAAAGACTTTTTTGGACCACCCATTTTTATTAGGTCCAACAACAAAGGGTGGGGAAACTGAGGAAAGTACAGCCAATGAGCAGGACCTTGGGAGTCACTCAAGGATGTCTCCAAGTAATGAATCAAGTCAAGTTAGTAGAACTTTCTTATGATGAAGACATGGTAGAAGTGAGACAGTAGGAGTAATTCCTGCAGCTGCAGTCTCTTATCTATTTAATTGATGTTTGAGCCAAGTGTCCACAGCTGTGGCCTTATCTTGCCCTTTGAGATATCTCTGGCCTCATAGGCCACTACAAGCCTCATCCAGGACCAGTACTTCATAGACATTCACTTACTATGAATCAACTCCTGTCACCAGGCAACGGGCCGAGGCCTAGGACAGACTCACAGGTAAACACAGAAAGCCAATTAGTTAATTTTAAATCCTGCTCAGAGCTGTTTTGTAGTGGTCTCCAACATCTCCTCCTTTTTGTTTTTGTAGAAATACCTGGATCAGGGTAAGTCATGGTTGAATGTTGTCTAGGAGTCAGCCCGTCTTGGTTCCTCTTTGACAGAAGATACTGCCAGCGGAGCCATTAAGGCAACCAAAAGATTTTCAGGGGTTGGTGGAATTCCCCTTTTGGTGACTATATCTCTAGCCTCATGAATCATTGCTTGGATGTTGTTCCACTGGATCACTCATCTTTTCTCCTGCTCTCTTGGGGGAGCTGGAAATAGATTTTCTGGCTGTTTGGCAGGTCTCTGGGGTGAGTCTCGTCAGTTAGTCTCAGCTTCTGGAGGGCCCAGATGGATGGAGCCATCATGTAGGACTGTCTTTAGCACTGGCCACATCTCCTGCCAGGGTCATATATTGACAGACTCACAGATAAGCATAAGAAACCAATTAGTTAATTTTAAGTCCTGCTCAGAGCTGCTTCACAGTGGTCTCCAACAATACAAGGAAAATTTATAGCAGTAAACTCTCACATCAGGCAAACAGAATGAGCTCAAATAAACAATTTAATACTAAACCTCAAACTCCTAGAAAAGGAAGAACAAATCAGACCCAAAGCTCATACAAGAGAAGAAAATGTCAAGATCAGAACAGAAATTAATGCAATTGAGACTAAGAAAATAATACAAAGAATCAATGAATCAAAGAGTTGGTTCTTTGAAAGATTAAAGTTGATAAAATTCTAAACAACTTCATCAAAAAGGGGAAAGAAAAGACTCAAGTTCAGTCAACTAGGAATGAAAAATACAAAATCACAATGAATCATGTAGAAATCCAGAAGATTAGCAATATCTACTTCAAGAACTTGTATTCTAATAAAATGGAAAACACAAAAGAAATGCACAGATTCCTGGACGTATATGAATTACCCAAATTGAATCAAGATATAAATATTCTAAATAACCCAATAGCAGTCAATAAAACTGAAAATACAATTAAAACTTACCAGTGGAAAAAAGCCTAGCCCCTGATGGATTCATTGATGAATTCTACAAGAAATTTAAAGAACTAATGCCACTAATGCTGAAACTCTTTAATGAAATTGAAAGAGAAGCAATACTTCCAAAATCACTCCTGGAAGCAAACATTACTCTGATAACTAAACCAGAGAAAGACCTAACCAGAAAAGAAAACTACAGACAAATATCCCTAAAAAAAAATAGATACGGGGTCAGGGGGGTAGCTCAGCGGCATTCATTATTGCCTGCCTGGCAGGCGGGAAGTCATGAGTTCAATCCCTAGCACCAAAAAAAAAAAAAGAAAGAAAGAAAAGAAATAAAGGTACACAAATCCTTAATAAAATATTGGCAAACAGAATACAGCAAATCTTCAAGAAGATTATACACCATGACAAAGTAGGATTCATCCCAGGGATGTAGGGATGATTCAATATATGCGAATCAATAAATGTAATTCTCCATATTAACAGAGCCAAAGACAGAAATCACGTGATCATCTCAATAGATACAGAAAAGGCATTTGGCAAAGCTCAGTACCAATTCATGATAAAAACCTTACAGAA
This sequence comes from Cavia porcellus, assembly GCF_034190915.1. Taxonomy (NCBI): domain Eukaryota; kingdom Metazoa; phylum Chordata; class Mammalia; order Rodentia; family Caviidae; genus Cavia; species Cavia porcellus. The sequence continues at coordinate 14,877,603 of NW_026947514.1, forward strand.
AATTAGAATAGGTGGTCTTTACCTCAATCTGATAAAATCATCTACAACAAGACAATAGTTAACATCATACTAAATGGTCAAAAACTGAAAACTTTCACTCTAAAATCAAGAATAAGAATATCCACTGTCACCACTGTTACTCAATATAGTTCTGGAAACATTAACCAAAGCAGTTAGACAAAAGACATAAAAGGAATAAGGAAGGAAGGAAAGAAAATACTGTTATTTACAGATGACATATAGTCTACATAGAAGACCTTAAAAACTCCACCAAAACACTTTTAGATTTAATAACCAAATTCAGTCAGGTAGCTGGATAAAAAGTCAAAGATAAGATCAGTAGCATTCTGGTACAAAAGCAATAAAGTCACAAAGAGAAATTTGGGAAACTATACCTTTCACAATAGCATCCAAAAAACTGAAATGCTTAGGAATCAATCTAACACAGAAAGTAGATCTAAACATTGAAAAGTGCAGTATACTGAAGAAGGAGATCAAAGAGGCTATCAGAAAGTGGAAAGATAACCCTTGCTCATGGATAGGAAGAACCATCATAGTGAAACTGCCCGTACTCCCAACATTGTTATACCGATTTAAGGCAGTAACAATCAAAATACCATTAGCATTTCTCACAGAATTAGAAAAAAATGCATGCTAAAATTCATTTGGAGCCAGAAGAGAACTAGAATAGCAAATGAAATTCTGGCCACCGAAGGTAAGTCGGGGGAGCATCACAATCCCTGATTTGAAATTATAGTACAAACTACTATAATAATATCAACATGATATTGGAAAAAAACCCTGAGGATCACTGGAACAGAATAGAAAGTGCAGACACAACTCCAAGCACACTAAACCACCTTATCTTTGACAAAGGACTCACACACCTTCAATGGAAAGAAAGCCTATTTAATAAATGGTACTTGAAAAGTTGGCTTTCCACGTGTCAACAACTAAAACTAGACCCATACCTATCACCATCTACCAAACTAAAGTCAAAATGGATCAAAGATCTAAGTATTAAAATAGAAACACTAAAACTACTGCAAGAGAAAATAGTTAGAAATCTCGAACACATAGATGTAGGCAGAGACCTCACAACAAAACCTAGACTGCATAGGAAATAGTACAAAGAATCAACAAATAGGGTCTCTTATTAAAAAGCATTTGCACAGACAACTCAGAGAGGGGAAAAATTATAGCCAGCTGTACCTCAGACAAAGGACTTACATCTAAAATGTATAAAGAATTGGAAAAAAAAACCAGTCCCCTTAAATTCCAAGACCCAATCCCAAAATGGGCATCTGAGATGAAAATGCACTTCTTAGACAAGAAGTGAACAAATGGCAAATACAAGAAAAAATTGTTCAACATCACTGATCATTTGAGATGTAAATTAAACTTGCATCTCACCTCAGGAAAAATGGCTATCATCAAGAAATCGACCAATAACAAATGCTGGTGGAGCTATGGGGGGAAAGGGAACCCTTCTTCACTGTTGGTGTGTAGAGTGGTACAACCACTGTGGAAATCACTGTGGAGAGTCCTCGAAAGAGTAGAATTAGAAGTTCTGTTCCCTTTCTGGGTATCTACCCAGAATAATTGAGACCATCATACCATAGCCATATATATGTACCCATGTTTGTAGCAGCACGTTTGTAATAGCTAAACCTTGGAAACAAGATGCCAGATGCCCATCCATCAAGGATGGATAAAAAAACTTGTATTTTTCTGCTGTGAAGTATCATTCAGCCATGCAAAAGGATAAGCTTGAGACTTTTATAGGTAAATGGATGCAACTCAAGACAATACTTATAAGTAAAATAAATCAGACTCAGAAGTGTAAACATCATATCATCTCCCTAGTATGAGAAGCTTTCAAAGAATAAGATCCAGAATGTACATAGATACTGTGAAATGGGAACAGTATGTTTTCTCTTTTCTCAAAAGAAAAGAAACTGGGATGGAGAAAGGAGAAAAGGAAAGGAAAAGAAAGAATCTTTATATAAATATATACACAAGATCATTAAAATAATTTTATTAATTTCTCTTAGTTCATTGAAAAGGTTTGTGCTAATATTGTTTGGACAGTTTTTCATGCCTGTATCTTGTACTTTGAGTAACTACTTTTGAAGATAACAATATACAGTGTATTAACCATTGTTACTGTCTTAAATTATTTTGTTTTGAAATTGAGTTTTTCTCTTTAAAATATATATATTTTTTAAACTTTTTATCGGTATCAGGGATTGAACTCACGACCACCTGCTTGCAAGGCAGGTGCTTATTCCGCTGAGCTAAATCCCCAGCCCCTAAAATAATTTTTTTAAAAAAAGCAATAACCCCAGTCTTTGGCACAGTTCCTTCTTCCCTGGTATCACTGTCTGGTTTCAATTAATCACAGAATTTCCTCCTATGGAGACAGTTGCCTCTCTGAAGCTTTGGGGTGTGTTATTCCCTCCTAACTCGTGGAACTCATGGAGTTCCCCCCCAAATCACTGACTCAAGACAGGCACCCTCCACACCCCTGTGGATCCGGTTGTCTTGATTGATTTGGAGGGTAAATATCATGGACTTTTCTGTGTCTTCCCCTATAGGTTTGTCTCTCTTTCTCTCTTTTTCTCCCTTTCTCTCTTCCTTTCCTTTCTTCCTTCCTTCTTTCTTCTTCCTTCATAGGTTTTTCTTGCCTGTTCCCTTTCTGGGTATCTACCCAGAATAATTGAGACCATCATACCATAGCCATATATATGTACCCATGTTTGTAGCAGCACAGTTTGTAATAGCTAAATCTTGGAAACAAGATGCCAGATGCCCATCCACCAAGAATGGATTAAAAAAAAACTTGTATTTTTCTGCTGTGAAGTATCATTCAGCCATGCAAAAGGATAAGCTTGAGACTTTTATAGGTAAATGGATGCAACTCAAGACAATACTTATAAGTAAAATAAATCAGACTCAGAAGTGTAAACATCATATCATCTCCCTAGTATGAGAAGCTTTGAAAGAGTAAGATCCAGAATGATCTTACTCTTTCAAGAGTAAGATCTGAGGCCACGCTCCCAGATTAGGATTGAAGTTATCTGTTTCTGCTTCACCACAGAAACCACAGATCTTTTTTCTCCGGGCTTCTGTTGCTGTATTGTTTTCTGATTTCCTCACAGGACTAAGGTTCACTTCCTCCTTACCTTCTCCACTAAGTGTTGCTGGGTGTACCCCCCACCAATAGCCGACCGGCCAACAACAGTCATGGGTTGGGCGCTGAATATTCCACATACCACACTCCCATTGCATGTGTGAGAAACCGGTGGATGATGATGAGGATGATGAGGATGAGGGTGATGATGGTGATGATATTAAAATTGTGTTGGAGGAACCTTCTCTCCCTCCCTTTGGTGTCTCACTACGTGCTGACTCTGGGTCCAGGAGCTGTGGTAAACGCAGTGAAGTTTACTCCGTTCTGATTGAGGCTTCCGTGAGTCCCTAGGTTGGAGTAGTCTAACTTCACCATGCCCAGTAGGGGAGAGCTTGGGTTTATTTAGTGTAGCAGGTTGTCCTCAGGGCTAACTTGCTCCCTCCTTGGTCAACCACGACTATTGTCCAGCTGGATTGTCTTTTCCTTTATTGATCAGTATCAGGCTTTATTTTTTACCGCTGCCTCAAGGTAGCTACTACTTTTCTTCAGTGCTCAATCAGAGGTACTCAGTGTTATTAGTGAGTAGCAGTGCCCTGTCTTTTTTGCTCAGTTATTCTGTTGTTAGATTTTTAAAATATTTAAAAGCATTTTTGTAATAAAGTTGGTCTTATTCCTTCAATTTCTGATTCGTTAGATAAAAATCTACAAACGTTACACTCCTTTTCATTTCCCAAAAGTATTGCTGCTTATGTTCATGACTTTTTTAAAGGCAAGGTCAGGCTGCCCTTGAACTCACTTTGTAGCCCAGGGTGGCCTCAACTCACCTGCACCGCCATGCCTGGCTGTCAGTGGGTCTTTCATGTTAACTAATATCGCTCATTCTTTTTCGTCACATAATTTCTTTCATAACTAGTTTTAGTGCTCACTTTGTAAACTGAGAAATAAATTTGAGTTTTTCTGTTGTGGGATTTTTTGTTTTGCTTTGTTTTTTTGGCAGGGGGATTTTTGAGACAGGGTTTCCCTGTCAGTAGTTCATACTGACCTTGAACCCTCGATGCTCAGACTGGCTTTTGAACTCATCATGAGCTTCCTGTCCTAGCACTGCCTCCCAAGGACAGGGATTACAGGCATGTGCCACCATTCCTGGCCAAAATGAGTTTTTATACCTCGTTAGAATTCTGTACTTGGATTTTCATAGAAAGCTTCTTCTGTATCTTTTTCTTTTTAATGTTTGTTTTATTTTGAGACAGGATCTTTTTATGTAGCCTGGGCAGGCCTTGAACTGTCAATCCTTCTGTCTCAGCCTTCCAGTGAGTGCGTCACCATGCCTGGTTTATGTGCATCACTTGACGCCTTTTTTATGTTGACTTAAGGCAATGATAAATATAGGCATCCTCTTTGAAATTAAAGGTCGTTTAAGCTTATACTTTAAAAGCTAATTTAAAGAATTACCTGATACATGTTCTCTTCCTTTTGCAGGTGGGAGGTGTTGCTGTTTTTCTCCTGATGGAAAAGCTTTAGCTGTAGGTCTCAATGATGGAAGTTTCTTAATGGCAAATGCAGATACTCTAGAGGACCTTGTGTCTTTCCATCACAGAAAGGATATTATTTCAGATATTCAATTTTCACCTGGTAAAATAACATTCAAATTGTATTTCATTATTAATTTTGGTCAACTTATTTTATCTCAGAATTATTTTTTACTAGAGGAGGCCTTATGGTGACAAATAAAACTGTATTTGATTAGTGCAAATATCTTGCTGAGTGCTAATTCTTATGTCACTACATTTTCTATATGAGTTGGACCAAGACATTTATCTAAGCCTCAGTGTTTTCATTTGTAACATAAAAAGGATTAGATGACTTTTTATATTAATAGAATTTGAAATTGTATTAATTTTACTCTTAACAATTTTCTCGTATTCATTATCTGCTAGTAAACCTACTATAATATAGGAATTACTAATGCTAAGGCAAAATTTGCTTCTGCTGATTTAATTTCCTTTTTTCCTAAATTTAGAGAGTGTCTTTAATATGATGTGCCTCTAAATTACACTGTATATAATTTTTGGTAAACTGCTCTCTACTAAACTAATTTGTTACAGTAAAATATGCTCCATTTTGTTAATTATATGCTTGAAAAATGTGTTGTTTGACATTTGACATGTCTCTCTTTAATATAACATATGAAACACCTAAGATTTCTCCAAAAATATGTAAAGAAAATTAACCTTAGTTGCAGAGTATAAAAAAATATTTCCACTGGTACGAAATGCCAAGCAAATATGTTTCTGTTGTAGGTTCTGGGAAATACCTAGCTGTGGCTTCGCATGACAGCTTTGTAGATATATACAACGTGATAAGCAGTAAGCGGGTAGGAATATGCAAAGGAGCGACCAGCTACATAACTCACATTGATTGGGACAGCAGAGGTAAGACTTAGTTTCATTTGACTTAATGTAGTTTGAGATTTTTCTTAGTTTTGTTTTTTAGTTTTCTGAGACAAGATCTTGCTGTCGTAGTCAAAACTAGTGTTAAATTTGCTGCATAGTCCAGGCTGGCCTTGAACTTGAAATCTTCCTGCCTCAGTATCCAGAGTGATGGGATTACAGGTGTGCAACACCACACCCAGAAGTGTTCCTGTTAAAACAAAATAACTGCGGTATGATTTAACAGGTTCACAAACCTTGTAAAAGATAAACATTGCTCTCAAATTATTTTCCACTACTTTAGTTTACATCTTACTGTACTTTTTAATGTCATTATAATGCTAGTAAAGTTATTTAAATATTATAAAAACTAATTTTAGTCATGATAATGCAGTATATCTTGTCAGATTAATTTGACAAACTTCCAATTTGGAAATAAAAATGTTAATGATAACTTTAAGTTATTTCCCCTAGTAGTTGTATAAAATATATTTCCTAAAAATAGTCACATAATATAAAAAATTTGATGAGTATCATTTTTTCAGTGTACACTGTCCTTGTTTTCTGGTTTTTGGGTTTTTTGGTCCCAGGTATTGAACTCGACCTCACGCGTGGCAGGCTGGTGCTGTGCTGCTGAACTGTATCCCCAGCCCAAATGTCTTTGTTTTTTAGCAGAATGCATAGCATATCACAGTGTTTGATAAATTTGGATAAATGTTAAATATTTTAAATGCTCCCTTTTCTAGGGTTATTTTAAATTTTCAACTTTATAAACTTAATATTATAAATTAAGGTTTTTCCAAATACTGTTAAAGTATTTCCAATTACTTTTTAAAAAACATTTCTAGAGCTTGTTTCTAAAGTTTTTACATTACAAATAACAGAAATATTTTTATGTGTTTACACATAAAAAATTAAACCATTCACCAGGTGTGGTGGCACACACCTATAATTCCAGCACTTGGGAAGCTGAGGTAGGTGGATTGCTGTGAGTTTGAGGCCAGCCTGAACTGCATAGCAACACCTGTCTCAAAAAGATAAAAAAAAAAATTAAACCATTAATGAATGAATGAATGAATTATAAGAAAAGTAAGAAAACATAATGCTCCAGATATATTGATTCCAGAATAAAATATTTTTATATTTAAGCTTAGTTTTTTTCCCATAAAAATGTAAACATTATACTAATGATATACTATTCATACTTTTATATTTCTATATTATTTTAAGGAAAGCTTTTACAGGTCAACACTGGTGCTAAAGAACAGTTATTCTTTGAAGCTCCTAGAGGAAAAAAACAAACCATCCCTATTGTGGAGGTAGGAAGAGACTGGTGCTTATAGTGGTTTTTATATAAAAGTAAGAGTAGTTAGAAAACTGATACTTTCCATCATTTATTTACTTATGAAGCTTATACTGATCATATTACTCAAAATATGGCTGTCCTTTGGGTGCGTTTATCTTTCTGGGCTAGAATATATAGATGAATAAAAGAAGAGATGTGTTTTAAGAAGTGGAATAAATCTCCAGTGGCTATGCTTGAATCACTGTCTTCCAAGAACGAAAGCATCCACTGAGAAATAGAGAAGATGGCATCTAATTGGAAGTACTGCATGTCTGCCACATCTTTCAGAACCCACATACCTAAGATGTTTGTTTGCAAATTCCTAGTTTAAAAAAAAACCAGAAAAATTGTGTTTAGATTTTAAGAAAAATTATGTTAAGCTTTGTGCCTGGCAAGAGTAATTTTATTGATATGTCTTAATAGATGCTTACCAAATTTAACATGAAATGGCTTACAAAAGGGAAGGACTCTAAGTAAAAGTTATTAATTTGGTTGAGTTTAGTTGTCAGTTATATATTACAAACTTAGAGCAGGTTTTTCTTTTTTTTTTTTCAGGTGGAAAAAATTAGTTGGGCATCATGGACCAGCGTGCTTGGTGTGTGCTGTGAGGGAATTTGGCCAGTAATTGGAGAAGTCACAGATGTCACTGCCTCTTGCCTCACCAGTGACAAAATGGTCCTAGCTACAGGGGATGATTTGGGATTTGTGAAGTTATTTAGATATCCTGCTAAAGTATGTTAAACTTTCTAATGATCATAACTACAAAATGGTTAAGGTTGCATCCTTTTATAACATTTCGTTGTTTGAATATGAATATGAGGTATGATTAGAAACTGCATTCACGTGTAAATTTTTAAAGATTTATTACGGAAGACATTACCATCAGTTCCCTTCAGCATGGTTCTTGCTGCTGTCCTCAGCAGCTGTGAAGGCCTCCCTTGCCAGTGTCTTCAGTTGTGCTGTAACGGCTGAGTCGGTGTCCTGAGTCCATTCAAAATGTTTACTTTGGGAAGGAGCCACAAGTCCCATGATGCCAAGACACTATGAGTAAGGACACAGTGTGATGTTTTTGCAAGCCAGTCTTGGTACTTGGCAGCAGGATATACTGTATATTTTTTCACTTTTGTTCACACTTCATAAGACACTATCAAAAGACTTCCAAAACTGCTTCAGAAAGTAGCAAGAAATGATATGAAAAGTGTATTTGAAAGGAGGAGTGCATTATGAGGATGACTAATGGCAATGTGTCTATTACCATAATGAGTTTTATAAATTTAAACCTTAATTGTGTATTTGGATCATACATCATAGAGGAGTATATATGTCATATACAATGTTGTAGCATGAAAGATTCAGAATTGTTTCCTATTATTGGCATCATGTTTATACTTTTATTTAGAATATTTTAATATATGATACCATGCCTTAAGCTGTATATTATGTTGTACAGTGTGTTTCAATGCTGAGTAGTGTAAATACCCCTTTTCAAAGATACATTCCTTTAATCCCCAGTATTAGCTTATATAAATTTAATATTTTTACTAAATATGTACCATTAAGAGTAAATACAAATTTTATAGACATTGCTTTTAAATGTAAAATGTTTCATCCATTAAATATAAAACACTTAAACATCTATAAAATTAAAATAGACAAAATTGACTTTCTTTGATGAATGGTATTTTTGCTGAAATCAACTGTATAGATTCTTTGGAGTTCTGTGTACCCACACTGCGTTGTATGGTTACTCAATTCCTTTTTTACTTCTTTCTATTCAGCTACTGCAGAACAACACAAAAATATCACATTCAGATATATTTATTTTAACTGTCAAAAATTAAGCTATAGTAATCTTACGCCATCATGAACATAAACATAAGTATGAAATAGGATACTGAAATCATTATCATTATTGTGGTTGTTTTAAGTAACTGCTTATGTATTAATATTTTTATATCAGCACTGAAGTAAAACAGTAAACTCAAACACTCAAGAAAATATTCTACAGATCCTGTTTTAGATATATAGAAGTATTAGGACCTTGGTTGACAACAATGTGTTCCACTAAAAGTATCAGTCAGAAACTTCACTTTCAGAATTACAGATCATGTCAATCCCTTAGGGACAAGTGAATCTAGGATATTGGTCTACAGAGTTCTTCCTTTCTTCATTATAGCAAGAATCACACAGTCTTAGAAAAACTACCTCTTACAGTATTTTGGTGACAGTCCCATTCCTTTTTATTGTCTCTCCCAGAGAATATTCTTATTTTACTATTCATTACATTTTGTTTTCTCAATCTTATTTTAACACACTTAAAAATATCCATCTAAGGGTTGGGGATTTAGCTCAGTGGCATAAGTGCCTGCCATGCAAGCACGAGGTTGTAAGTTCGATCCCCAGTACCCAAAAAAAAAAAAAAAAAAAAAACCTCAGTCTAAAACCTGGTTATGATACATTTGTCTGAAATGTACTTATGTAACTTGGTAATGCTGATGTTCTAGATTTAAAATTTACCAACATCTGTAACCTAGAATTGTGTGGATTTTTTTTTAATACTGAAAATACAAGGCTAGAGATGTGACTCACTGGTCAAGTGCTCGCTAAGCTGTGTAAGGTCCTGGTATTGATCCTCAATATCACACATACACACAAAATGGAAAATTCATTCCCAGGTGTATTCTTATAAACAAAAGGAGATACATTTTGTACTCCAAAGCAGTTAATAATTTTGATACTGTAGCCATGCTGTACAAGGGGTTTATATACTTTTTCAGCTATTGTGTTTCCAGCAGTAACATATCTGCACAACATTGTTATTAGTACATATACACTTACTCCTTAGATGCACACGGCAGTTAACTTGTATTCTGTTAAATACTTAAGGTATATAGATGTTTTCACTACCTTAAGTGAATATTATGCTAAATGGTTTTTTTGCACATGTAGCCATTTGTTAGGAATACAAAGTTGGTTTCTAAAGGAATTAATAATGCAGTGTGGAAACTGTCAGTTTTATTACATTCTTAACAGGTTTCATAATTGGTATTTTTTTATTCTAGCAAATTTTGGTATTTTCTCATGTTTTTTATACATGTTGCACTCGAGAATTAACTAGTTTCTAATGATGTTTTAAGAAAGAAAATATAACTAAAATAGAATTCATTTAATTTTATAAGTTTTCAAATAATGGAAGTTCTCAGAAAGACTTTGATTTTCTGGGTTTTTTAAAAAATTTTTAGGGAAAATTTGGAAAATTTAAGAGGTATGTGGCCCACAGTACACATGTCACAAATGTTCGCTGGACTTACGACGACAGCATGCTGGTTACCCTTGGAGGTGCAGATATGTCTTTAATGGTGTGGACAAATGAAATGGAGAGCTATCGAGAGAAAAGGATTTGTGACAGTGAAGAATCTGATACAGATTCTGAAGAAGATGGAGGTCTGTCATTTTAAAACACTTTAACAAAATCATAACAAAAATTCGGCACAGCTGATTGAAACTGCAAAAGTTTAAAAAGTAATAATGGTGTGTGAATAATTGTGATGTTAATTGGACACCAAAATTGGTTATGTGACTCCAGAATAACAGGCTAGTGTGTATTGATGATTTAGATACTCTTCATCTATAAATCTAAGATAATCAGATTTTTAAAAATACTGTTAAAATTTATCAAACTTCCTATTTGAAAATATTTTTGTTTTCCTAAGATCCAGTAATACCAGTTCATTATGGAAAATACATTTTGAGATAAAAATAAACACTATGTATAATTCAGCCACTCAGAAATTAACTTGTTAACATTTGAGGTATATCCTAAGGTACATATATATTTAGGAATACATAATAATTTTTAATAAAAAATTGGGGTTTTTTAGTAGTTTTACACATTACTAATATATAATTTTTAACAAATAAGTACCATATTAAATTTACTTTGTAACTTGTTCTTATCTCTTAGTGATAGTTCAAAAACATCACTACATATTGCTAAATTTTCTTCTATGTAGTTTTTACTAGGTGCATATTATTTCATAATTTGAGTACAATACAATGTATGTTATATTGTTGGAAATCCTATACCTAATTTATAAAATCATAATTGATCTTTTTAAATTCACTTAATATTAACTTTTGTATTTTGATTGTAGGCTATGATAGCGATGTTACAAAGGAGAATGAAATCAGTTATAACATCAGAGCCTTATCAACAAATATTCGCCCAATGTTTGGAATCAAGCCTCATTTGCAACAAAAAGAACCCTCAGTTGATGAGAGGTAATAAGCTTAAAATTTGGTGAAGAAAAAGATATTGAGATAATGATTAAATGTTTTATTTCAATGGATGTACTACAGAAACTAAGTAACAAAGGTATTCTTGATTTATGCAGTTCCCAACAACTCTTAGGAAAACATTTTGGTCCTTAAATATTTTTTCTGATAATACTGTCTTTGTGCACAATGTAGGGAATGTTACATATATATATATACGGTTAATACGGGTAAAGTAACCTTACTTGCTAACTTTCATAAGTATATTTGATGGAGTTAGGGGAAATAGTAAAATCTGAATTCATAGACTTTTAAGAAGCCTATGAGCAGCGGAGGTTTGATTCAGTTTTCAAAAGACCTCTCTATCCATATCCCCTTTATCAAAGATAGACTGTCATTTCAAAATTTTCTATAACAGAAAGGTTAAAATATAGCTTACCTTATATGGGATTTACTAGTCTTGATCTATAATTTTCAAATCAAAAATAAGTGGATGTGCGTAGCAATTTTATGAGGAGAGAACTTTCAATAAAGTCTCAGCATTAAATCATAGATCAAATGAGAAATTGTAGACCTGATGCTTTCAAAACCAAAGGTGGGAAACTGTAGGCTTAGAGGCCTGTAGAGGCTGGCAGTGTAGCTCACTGGCAGAGAACATGCCTAGCACGTGCGAGGCCCTGAGTTCTATAGTTCTGTCCCCAGAACTGCAAACAGACAAACAACTGTAACAACAAGAGAGGCGTGCGGCATGTACCTGAGAAGCAAACATGTTTTGAGAAATCATAAAGGATAGCTTATTCAGAAACAGCAGCAAGAAGCGAAGAGGGAGTGAGAAGAGGGTGCAGCAGTGACCTCTGGAAGGCTGTGATGGGAAAAGCGTGATCGTAAGAAGTTGGCATCGAGGAAAAAGCTGAACATGAAACCTGTGCACTTACACTGCAGGTTGGGTTGCACCTCAGTGCTGGTCAGGAGGACAGCTAGAGACTGTGATGCGCTTGCTGCCCTGAATATTGCCAGGGAATCTGGGAGGACTGGGGAAGCCATTGTGTGGTCTCCTCAGTTCTACTTCAGGCGCTCAGTTTGCTGACGGGAGACTTCAGATGACTGCAAGGGGAGCTCCCCTAAGGAAGACGCTTACACAGTGGTCATCTGCTTCGTTATGTGCAAGGGCAAAGTATAAGATTTTTTTAGGAAAATAGATCATACTGTAGTCTGAATACTTGTACAGAATTCAAGGCTGAAGCAGCTTGGTGGAAGCAGCATATAATGCTAAGGACATGAATTTTGGAGGCAAACAAATGGGCCAAAATACTCACTTTTCTAATTTACTGGTTGATGATCTTGCACAAGTGTTCATTTTTTCCGAACCTTAGTTTCCTCAATAGCAAAATGAGTACTATAATTTCTAATTTATATGTTATTCAAAGCTAAAATGAAATATTTTACACCAAGAATTAAGATAGGTCTTAACCAACGACCTGTGAGGTCGCCAGTAAAATAGTGAAACATTACTTCTGAAATTTAATGTTCAAAAAAGTAGCAAATACTACCTGTATATTTATTAACTAGAGGAATATTAATACATATTGAAATGCCAGGATTCCTAAGAATATTTGCAGTATAAAACTTAGTAAGTAAGGGAAATTATTGATCTAAGTAATGAAAAGTGTCCTATAGGGAAGAAAAAAATTTCCTTTTTTTTTTGGTACTGAGGATCGAACTCATGACTTTGTGCTTGCCAAGCAGGCTCTTACCTTGGTAAGCTAATCCCCAGCCTGGGAAGAACAGCTTCCAAACATTCTCACAAATCTTTCATACATTATATTCATTTTTGAAAGAGAAGCTTATCATGAACTGTGTGAGCTTATTGTGTAACCTAATTTAATATGTCGGCCATCACTCGTGGTCCAGCACGGACGTTTCCCCACTCACTGCTGAGAGGCTCACACTCTGACAAATGAAATGCTTCCCAGGTCATGAAGAATGATTAGCACTGCCATAAGAGTCATCTGTGCTGCTAGCTTGCCTTCTTTGCAGCTAAGATTTTCAGAATTATTTTTGAAATTATTTTGGTTGTTCTCAGTTGTTTCATAACATCAATTCTGCTGAATTCTTTTGAAACTACTAAAGCGAATGTTGTGAATGTGGCTCTTGAGAGTCTTCCTTTTTACAAAATGGTAGACTCAAAGGAGGTAACAAAAATTAAGAGATTTATCAGTTTTGAATATATTACTGAGGAGATAATATAAATGGGTTTATATTTTAAATAAAGATATTTTTGTCATCCCCAAATGTGAGAAAGCTGCCATGTACAATGGCGCACGTCTGTAACCCCAGCACTGGGAAGGCAAAGGCTGGAGGATCGCCATGAGTTTGGGGCCAGCCTGAGCCACAGAATGAAACCCTGTCTCAGAGACCAAAAGACATAAAACATATTTTGTAAACAAAACAAATACTGAATTTCTGCTTTCTACAATATTTCTCATGACAATTGGTAACTACACTTTCTGGTTAGTACTTATTTATAGATGTTTCTCTTGGACAATTTCAGTAATTTTTTTTCTTAATGTTTTTATAGCAAGTCTTATAAATCTAAAGAGTAAATTTTGCCAAATTCCCAATTGTTTTAATGAAAATACTCAAAACAATGTGACATAAGATGTAGGTGCTTTGTATTTCCTTAGAATGCTGTTGATATAGTGTATACTTTCTGCTTATAAACTGCTGTGTTTACTCCTGATCAGTTTTCATGTTTCTCTTTTTCCCCTTTATTCCTTTCAAAGACAGGGAGTAGTAAGGTAAGTTTTATTAAAGAATATATTTTATTTAAATATTTAATATTTATTTTTATCTTTACAGTATTTATTTGTACATGTTTGGAATATATATGATGTTCATATTCCTGGTGAGGAATTGGTACAGGTACATAAGACATCCTACTCCTTTTTCATGCCCTTTCCCTTCTCACTTCCTGTCATCTATCTTATTTCGCTCTTTATTTATACTTTGGGTTTCTCATGTTAGAGAAACCATGCAATGATAAAGCTTATATGTCTGATTTATTTCACTTAACATTATCCTGAAAGTACATCCACTTAGGGGCTGGAGATTTAGCTCAGCGACATAAGTGCCTGCCTTGCAAGCAGGCAGTCGTGAGTTCAATCCCCGGTACCAATAAAAAGGAAAAAGGCCAAAACAAAAAAAAAAGAAACTACATCCATTTTCCTGCAGGTAACTCATTTATCTTGCTTTATGGAAAAGTAGTACTCCATTATATGTAAAATATAGTACTTTAAAGTATTTTTTCCTAGAAAACTTTTAAATACATTTGTTAAGAAGAATTACAAAATGAAATATGATAAATCTAACAAAAGAGTTGGAATTTTAGGTATAATACATGATTATTGTTACGAAAGTTCTTTATAATTATTTTTAGTAATTTTTTATAAACCACTTAACATTCTAGATAGTTTTAATTTTTCCTTTCAGGAGATCATAAAAACAAATTTGGTTAAACATATTTATAAGTGAAATGTTAATTTATAGGTCTTTTACTTCAAGTACTGGACTTTGACATAGTGAGTCACTTCAAAACATTAAAATAGCATAATTATGGAATTTGTGCATTTGTGAAAGGACACGAGTAAGACAGACATTTAGGATACTTTTGCTGCAATGTATAGTGACATGAAAATGTCTTCAGAGAGTTTCTGAAACAAGACAGTGTAGAAATGGGTAGTCAGTTTTTGAAGTACAAAAGTTGATATTAGCTAAATGTCAAGGGATGGGATAAGGACCAAAATAAATAGATTTGAGACAAGATTGTTCAGAAACTCAAATAGTAGGCACACTGGATATATTTGACAGCAGGAATTAATTATCTGTGAAATTCATCATGTATTTTAAGCAGGTTAATGTGCACAAAGATAAATCCAGAGCATGATATAATTTCTAGAGAGGACCACGGAATCTTACACTAATTGAAATAAAGCGTGCAGATCTAGTCTCATGTTTAGAGAAGATTATTCATTACAGATCTCTGCATTAAAAGGGACATTGCCAGTTTACTGTGGTGTAGAAGAAAAAAGTAATGTAGATAAAAGAAAGCTGGGAGGTCTCTTCATATGAAGAATACTCAATTGTTTAGGAATCATTTGTTTTGAACAAGAAATCTAGAGAGATGATTGCTATATTTGGATAAGAATTTTTTAGAAGACCACTAACTTGTCATGGGTGCTATAAAAGGATGTTCTGACATGTGGAGAAGGACCTTGGTTTCAGTGAAAAAGTGAATTATATCACTTCTGTAATCTCTTTGAGCTCTGTTACAGTCATTATACTATTAAAAGAATTATTTAAAATGTCACTTCCTATATAAGCCAAATCTCAAATCCAGCATGAGCTGAGTGACCCATTCTGCCTGTTCAGACTGACTGATAGGGCTCCCTCTTAGCTCAGAATAAGGGGCCTCTTAGTTTCCTTAAAAGCAGTATAAGCATGAGCAGTCTTTAAATTAGTTAAGATTTTATTTCCCATTCTTAAGAACAAAGATAATCATTACATATGGGGGAAGAGATTGAAATTCTGGCCAGGTGTGGTGCATGCCTGTAATCCCAGCACTCAAGAGGCTGAGGCAGGAGGATATTGTGAGTTCAAGACCAGCCTGGGCTACAAAGTGAGCTCAAGGCCAGTTTGAATGGTATAACAAGACCCTATCTCAAAAAGACAAAAAAAAAGTTATACAGTCTGAAAAAGAAAAAGTAAGAACAAGCTTTGGATATTTGTAACATGTTGAATTCTTTTATTTTTCACGTTGTTTCTTATTTCTGTCATTAGAATAATTTAAACCTTTTTTATATGCAGCAATAAACTAAAAGTAATAGGCTTTTAATGTAGTGTATCTGCGTTAGACTTGTAAAAATAGCCAGGATTATGGCCTATGCCCATAATCACAATACTCAGGAGGCTCAGGCAAAAGGATTGCCGTGAGTTTAAGGCCAGCCTGGGCTACGTGAGTTCAGGGCCAGCCTGGACTACGTAGCAAGACCCTGTCTAAAAGAGAAAAAAAAAAGCTTATAAAAATATTTTACTATAGATGGTATTTTATTAGTGACTTAAATGTAAATTTGTGTTGTAATCTTTTCCCCTTTTCTTCTTTTTTTTTTTTTTTTTTTTTGATCTGCTGCTGAAAAGAGGTTCCAGGTAATATTTTCTTTTCTGTGTTTACAAAGCCTAATTTTGTATTTTAGCATCTTTCTTGTTTATATTTAATGAGCTATCTTGGAGTCTGGGAACATGGCAGAACGGTAAGCAGCAGAGTAAATAGCTTATCTGAGAGAAACAGTCCAGATGCTGGAATACAGCCTTCTGGGGAAGACAAGAAGGAAAGAAGTGGGTCCCCTTGACCAGGAAGAAACTAAAGTGAGAATTGAAGCCCACAGAGAGAATAAAAGAAAAACTTAAACAGAAGGCTGTAGCTGGCGGCAATTTCACTGGAGCTGGAACCACCATGCCAGAAGTGCTGTTGGAACCTGGAGATGCATGGGCACGGTGAAGCTGATGGCTAGCAAGCCTGAAGGCCTTGGCGGGGAAGTGCAGTGGTGGAGGGGAGCAGCAGACCAGAGAACTGCACTGGTGGGCAGTGAGTGTGGGGGACTAAGTTCTCCCATGAGGTAGGTGATTGGCAGGGTGCCATTTTGGAGTTGGGCAGGATAAGCCTGGAGACAGTACTGCAACTGCCTTTGTTCAGTCACTCCTAGCTCGGAGCAGACTGGTGGAAATTGCTTGAACTGAATCCCACCTCTCTGCACAGTCCAATAGCCACTTGCTGAGGTTTCCCTAAAGCTATCCCTAACCAACCCCACCCTCCCGGTGCACACTAATGTGGTGAAGACTCCCTGTGGTTGACCAGCTCAAAGAGAGGGGCCAGCCTGCCCAACTCTGCTTTCACTCCAGTAGACACCAGCAGACTGGGGAAAGCAGCAAACAACAGAAACCCCTAGCCAACATACTTCAGAGTAATTATAATCAATACAGGAAGTGCTGGGGGCTCTGCTACCTACTTGTCCAGAAAAAAAGCAGGAACATGACAAGAGGAAGAAGCAAAAGGCAGTCTCTGATGTCCAACCCAAGCAATACTGGTGCAGGAGATGAAACACAGAAGAGATCGGAAGTTGCACACCTGCAGTTTTTGAAGCAACAGCAGTTGAAATAAAGAAACAGTGGCTGGGGATTTAGCTCAGCAGCATAAGCGCCTGCCTTGCAAGCAGGCAGTCGTGAGTTCGATCCCTGGTACCGATAAAAAGGAAAAAGACAAAAAAAAAAAGAAATAAACAATTCCATGAAGCTATAAAAGAACTTAAAACAGAAATACTATTACAGGTAAAAGAAGATACGAGAAACATAATAAAAGAATTGCTAAGCACCTTTCAAGAAGACACAGATGGAAAAATAGAGGAGCATAGAAAAAGGAGGGAAACTTTCAATGAAGAATATTTTTAAAATGTAGAACACATAAAATAGATTCAAAGAGATTACCAGGAAATTAAAAACTCCATTGAAAGCTGGCAAAACCGCTTGAAAGAAACTAAAGATAGACTATCAAACCTTGAAGACCGGTTTGTAGCTTGTGATTGCAAAAGGAAAGATCTCTTAAAATAACAAGGAATCAGGAAGTAACAATATAAGGCTAGAAGATGATAAGTGGATCTATAACTTAAAAATAAAAAATGTGAATGAAGAATTAGGGGTAAACACAGATGAAACACAAAGGCTATTTATAGAAATAATTAAAGAGAACTTTCCAAGCATAGTAAAAGGAAATGATATTCAGATATATGAGGCATACAGAACTCCAGCCAGTTATAACCAAAATAGATCTACACCCAGACATATAATAATCAAGATTCCAGAAATTACATGCAAGAACAGAATATTAAAAACTGCCAGAGAAAAGAAACAGATCACCTATAAAGGAAAACCCATCAGAATCACAGCAGACTTCTCAACACGAACCATCAAATCAAGAAGAGCTTGGAGTGAAGTGTTCCAAGTTCTGAAAGAAAATAACCTCCAACCCAGATTGATGTTCCCACAAAACTCTCTCTGAAAATTAATGGAGAAACTAAGATGCTTCCATGACAAAGAAAAAGTAAGGGAGTTCATGACCACCAAACCAACCCTACAAAAAATACTGAAGGATATTCTAGATAGAAAAAAAAGGACCATGGTTTCAGGAACAGTAGTAGAGGGGGCTCACTAAACGGGGAGCTTGCCCATCAACTGAAGATTGGCTAGAAAGCCATAACACTTTTATACAATGGAAGACAACTCAGCTATAAAGAAGAAAACCTTGAGGCTCTTGTAGGTAAATGGGTACAACTTGAGAGCATGCTCAGGGGTAAAAAGTTCAGATTCACTTAAGTGAATAGCAGGCTGCCTCCCTAATCTAAAAACTAAAGGAGTTGGTGGGATGCAAAATGTACAAAGCACCCTGTGAAAGTAAAAGGGGAGGAACTGTCTAAGAAGGGCAGTAGCCATTGTTAATCTTCTATCATGATTTGAAACCTTATTGTTTTCATCGTTCTGTTCAGTTTGGTTTTATTCTGTTCCAGTTTGTCTACTTGTACTAGATTTGATGGCATGGACAGCTATTCCAAAGATAGCAGGGTATATTATGGTAACCATTTTTAATTTCCTATTAACTTGATTTGAAGCCCTGTATTTCTTTCACTGTTTTGACTGATTTTATTCTATGAAGTTTTGATAGTATCATGTCTGAGGGTATAGGCAACTGCTTTGAAGACAATATGATTCATTATGATACCCATTCTGGTTTGACTATTATCTTCTTTTGAAGTCTTCTAATGTTTCCAGTGTTTCATTTTTATTGGCTTTGTTCTGTATTGTTTTGTTCAATTTTATTATACCTGATTATATGGGCAATTCTTTTGAAGATAGTAGGAGACATGGTAACCATTGTTGATCACCTTGTATTTTGTTTTCACATTGTGTAGTATGTCCATCCTTTTGTTTTGACTGACTCTATTTTGTTTTGTCACATTTGGTGTATTCTCTTCAAAATAAAAAAATTGGTTTAAATGAGCTATCTTACTTGGTGCTGTTTATCTGTGTTCATAGTTTTCTACATTTTTTCCCTTTAAAGTTAATATCCTGAAATGAGTTGCATCTTAATTATTGGGCATATACTACATAAGTAACTACTCTATTAAAACTTTATCCATTAATCTTGTATAACTTTATACAAGCTGTATAATTTTATTTTAAGTAGTAATATATGCTAGGTATATGATCCTTTAAAAAGTTAAAAATATGCTTGTTATATGGAGTTGCACAGATAAAAATTACTTGTGTATTATGTATTCGTGGAAGTAGGTAGAAGACACTAACACTGAGTAAAGTTACCAAAACAATTAACTTAGAATAAAAGCGCAAGTTTCTATCATTCTTTTCAATGGTCCTGTGAGAAACATTTTAATGTTAAATATAAATTCAGTTCTATTTTTATGTATGGACACTGAAAACATATGAAGTGGGGCTGGGGATTTAGCTCAGCGGCATAAGTGCCTGCTGCGCCTGCCTTGCAAGCAGGCAGTCGTGAGTTCGATCCCCGGTACTGATAAAAAAGAAAAAGACAAAAAAAAAAAAAAAAAAAAACATATGAAGTGTGAAACCAAAGTTAATGTGATAACTTGAAGTTATTTATATATTTAAGGACATTTACTTTTTATGACATCAGGCATGCTTATATATTTTACATATTGTTTAATAAAACAAATGAAAATCACATTTGTTTTATAGTGTACATTAAAGATAAAACACTTTTTAATAAATGTATAATAATTATACTGATTTTGAAATGTAAATATATTTTATGGTTTTAATTTTAGGAGACTTATTCATAACTGTTAAGAGTTTTACATAAAATTAATTTTTACCATTTCCTGATTTAGTTGTTAAAAATTAAATATTAACATTTAGAGGGAAGTTAATGTGTGATTGTTTTAGATTCAGATTTCAGATTTATTAAATATTTGAATAATGGTTATTCAAAATACAAACAACAAGCTAATGGATTTTTTAAAATGAAAGTATTACAGAGAAGTGCCTCCACATTTAAATGATCCTGAATGTGAACCTATATGCCTATTAGGAGATGAGATGTTATCTTCAGAAACAGATTCTGAAGAGAGGACTAGATCTGAGAACTACTGTCTAAGCAACATTGATAAATGTTTGGTAAACAAGGAGTTGTTGTAGACAATATTAACAGGAACTAGATTTTATAGAGTAATGCATGGTTTACAATGCTTTTTAACTATAGTATGTCTTCCTTGAGTAATTGTCTTATACTAATGCCACTAGCTAGGGACTTCAGGAAGCAGAGAAAGTACAGGGCATGAAGAACAGGAAATGAGTACAAATTTGAAACTCATGTGTAATTTATGTTGTCCACAGTGGAAATATTAACAAAATTGACTGTTGAGAAGAATGCATTTACACCTGCCATGTGCAGATAATGTTAGTTGCTTCAGAGAAATGATCCAGGTTTTATTTTTAGAGCATCAATCAAATTTTTGAATATGTCAAACATTTTTACATTTGTTTATAAATTTGTTCTATTTATATTGTGAAGCATGTACCAAAAAATTAAAATGAATAAAAGTTTCCATTATTTTCTACCATTTTGCATTAGAAACTATCAAGAGACTGTGCGTGGTGGCACACGCCTGTATCCCTAGCATTGGGAGGTTGAGACAGGAGGAATGCTTGGAGTTCAAGGGCAGTCTGAGCTACAAAGTGAGTTCAAGGCAAGCCTGAACTGCATAGTGAGATCCTGTCTCAAAAAGACAAAAAAAGAAAACAAAAACAAACCTATCAAGAGGTAGAGGGTACAGAGTAGTTCCCTTTGGGGAAGATGTGATCTCCCCAGAGGGCAGGTTTAGGAAGCCTGATGAAGAGCCCAGTGATGCACCCCTGTCCTCTGCCCACCTCTGTTTCAGGCCTCCAGTGAGCAGAGCTCCACCACAGCCAGAGAAACTTCAAACAAACAATGTTGGCAAGAAGAAGAGACCCATAGAGGTAAGAACACCCACTCCTCGGTGTCACTAAAATGCACCCGTAGTTCATTTTTATAAAACACCGAAGTTTTGTCATTAGTGTTCTTAGAATAAGTATATTGAGCAATTTGTTTGTTAAAATTGACTGCATAACTCTTACTCAACCACAGTTTTGGATTGTTATCTTCTGTTTCCCTTAATTTTTTAAATGTGTACTTCTTTTTACTTTTCCATAAGTAATACCCTCATTTTATTTGTAACTCAGAGAACTTCTAAATGTCAATATACGTGAATAAGCTGTTACTTAGAGAAGTGCAGGCCCCCTTGCAGTGTTTCATACATAGCAGGCTAAGTTTATAGGTTAAAAATTAAATACTTAAACCACATCCGCAACTTCTACCCTACATGATACATAATGTTTGAAGACTTTCTCCTCTGTCCTTCCTTCCAACCAAGAAACCTTCCCCAATAATTGAGAAGTAAGAAAATTTCTGCCTAGTATAGTGGTACATGCCTGTAACCACAGCTACTCAGAAGGCTGAGGCAAGAGGATTATAAATTCAAGACCAGCTTGGAAAACCTAATGAGACCCTGTTTCAAAATAAAAAATAAAATAAAGACCTGAGGATATAGTTCAGTGATAGAGGTGTTAGGGTATGAAGGAAGAAGAAGAGAAAAATGTTTCCTTGAGCATTTCGTAAATCCCAGCATCAACAACAAACAAGAAAAACATGCCAAATGAGGCAAGAACAAGGAGTCAAGCTACAGGAGAGCATTATAGCTTCCTCTCGCATCCATCCCCACAAAATCAATAAAAATAGACACTTCAAATGAGGATTCTCTGCCAGAGCTTCAGTATGGGTTCTCAGAAACAACTTTGGATTCTCCCAAGTACCTAAGTAGAACTGGACATAATTTAATCTGAATTATGTATGTAAAGCAAATATTTCAAGTAACAATGAACATAAATAGAAATTTTCTTCTTTTTGACACAGAAGTTATCTCAGTGATTAACATATTGAATCTTAAACCTAAAATTGTTAGCATCAGATGAACTTGTGATTCCCTTCTCCATTAACTTTATATAGAAAAGCATGGAAAGTGGAATCTTTCAGTTGCATAAAAGAAGTTACACACAAAAAAATCTGAAGCTTAATTTGTGTTTATAAAGTTTATAAAAACATCGAAAATCATCCTGCATTTTAAGGACAATAGCATTATATCACTGATCAGAACACTGGTGATCATTTAGACATGAGGAAAAGTATAATTGTGTAATGGTTTTACCCTTGTTGTTGTAGGACCTTGTATTGGAGCTTGTTTTTGGTTATCGAGGCAGAGACTGCAGGAATAACGTACACTATTTAAATGATGGTGATGATATAATTTATCACACTGCATCTGTTGGAATTCTTCACAATGTTGCTACAGGTAGGAAACACTAATTCTCCAGACTCCCATGCAGTTTTTAAATTATTTTTTAAATAGCATCTTAAAGCTCTTAGTTAAAATTATAATATTTAAATATGGTCCAGAATTTAAAGTACTTCATATTGCAGAACTTCTGGTAATGTCGGTCTTAAGAGAGTATGATATAGCAGAAAAGTATTTCATAATGGAAAGTGTTCACAGATCTCTATTAAAAGCAAAGACTTACTGTACATTAAAACCAAGTTTTATTGTAAAACCATTCATACCTTAAATTCTGTTTTCCCATAACCTCATGACAACGGATGGTTTGGGTGTTTTTCTCTGACGGTGAATCAGAGTTACACACAGATAAGTGATTACTGAGATGGAGGTTATTTTTACTGAGGTAAAACCAAGGAAGAAAGCTACTTATCTGAGGCTCTGGTAAGGATTCTTTGTTTGATAGAAGAAGATGAGAACAAATTTCTTGATGTCAGTTAATTGACTGCCTTGTTGCAAGGCAAATGAAGTTCTCTTAGAACCACTTGATAGTCAATATGATAATCGTAGCCATGTTATGATTTTAATTTAGAATTGTTTTATTACATATAGTTGCAAATTTCATGAAATCTGAAAGTTAAAACCAAAACCTGAGATGATCTCGACCAAACATTTCTGACTTTTCCTCTGATAGTTTTGCTTGGAATAAAGAGTAGATTGATTGTGTGAATTTTCCCTGATTAGTATTAATTGTTAGTATAGTCTGCCCATTAGCTTTCCTAAAAAAGAAAATTAACCAGGATTACGTGAAATCAGTGGTAATTTTCCACTTAATAATGTAGACCATTTAAAAAGCATTCCTTTGGGAAAAAAATCTTTGGTCAGCTTCATGTATCCTTCAAGAGAATAGAGAAGAGTAAAATAAGTCAAGCAAGAAAGGAATAAATATGTAAATAAACTGTTATGTTCATAGATGTAATGTCGTTTTGTTTTGTTTTTTGAGATAGGGTCTTGTTATGCATGTAGTCACCTCTTGCCTAAACCTCCCAAATCCTGGGATTACAAGTGTACGCCAGCTGTTTATTTGTGATGAATTACTTTTCTAATAATAGAGTATTAAAAGAGAGGTCAAAGAAAGAGCAGGCACTTGCTTCAGTTCTCAGTACTTGGTTTCTCACTGGTTTAGGGACACATTGCCATGTTCATAATAGGAAATCTTGTTCTTTTTTTTTTTTGTCTTTTTCCTTTTTATCGGTACCGGGGATCGAACTCACGACTGCCTGCTTGCAAGGCAGGCGCTTATGCCGCTGAGCTAAATCCCCAACCCCTTGTTCATTTATTTTTGAGACAAAGTCTATGTATGTTTCAGGCTGCCCTTGAACTTACTATAGAGCCAAGGTTGGCCTCAGATTTGAAGCAGTCCTTCTCCCTCAGCCTTGCCAGTGCTGAGAGTATGGCAGGAAATCTAAATCTGTTAATAATTTTCTACCAATTCATCCACCTACCCACAATTAGTCATTTATTCCTTTAACTGGACCAACTGTGTGCCCTGTAAAGTACGGAATACATTCCACTTTGAGAATTTTGAGAGTAATAGTAGACCTGTTAAATGTAGTTGAGAGGTTTGTTACTGTTGGGGTTTGTTTGTTAGTTTGTTGGTTTTGGTTTTGGTTTTTTTGGAAAGAAAGGGGAAGACTTGGTATCCATGATCCTGTGTAACTGGATCAAGCCTACTTTTCTGACTTCATTTCCTGTCTGGTCATTTATTTGCACAAGCCTAGTTTTATTCCCCATTTAATGCTCTTCAGTGTCAGTACTGCTAGATGAACCACATAAATGTTTTGATCAAAACACTTCATTGCCCCTTCACTGACTACAGAATTCATATGAAATATGCATAGATATGGCCCAGCTGTGAAGTGAGAAGATTTTCCCTAGTTTCTGTATGACTTCAGTGAATCTTTTTTTGGAAACCAAAACAGAAAGTTCATAGGGTAGTTCAAACTCTTCCATAATTGTAAACCCTACTTCCCTTTCAAGCATATTGCTTGCCTTTCTTTTTTTTCAAAACTTCCACTTCAGACAGAGGTATACCCAACACTTTCCTGCTTGTGTACCTTTGCTTAAAATGTTCTCTGCCTAGAATACCTGCCCTGCCTACCACTGTCCAGGTCACAGTACAGGAATGCTGTGTTCCCATGACAAGAATAATCTTTTCTGTGCCAAATTTTCATAAGATCTTTGCTCCTTAAATCTTTGTGGCACTTGGTAGGTTCAGCTTGTATTACACTGTTTTTCCCTTTCATGGCTCTGTCACTTTAAAACTTGTGATTCTTTTCTATCCTTGTAATGATGTGCCCAGAGTACGGGTTCAAAAAATATGCATTGAATAAGAAAGTGAGTAGTTTATTGCACTAACTAGTGCATTTGGCTGTCACATCTTAAAATTTTCAAACTCAGTTTTCAAATCCTTTCTTTTCAGGGACTCAGAGTTTTTATCAGGAGCATAATGATGATATTCTGTGCCTCACTGTAAATCAGCACCCCAAATTTATCAACATAGTGGCAACTGGCCAAGTAGGTATGTTTCTGTATTTTAAAAAGAAACAATTTGAAGCATTTGTTTTGTTAAAGTAAATTCAATATTATGGGGAAAATATTTATATATATGGATTTTTAAAAATTGATTTATGTGTAAAGTATACACCAGTTATAAAATTTGCTTCTAAATCTTTCTCTTACTTTACTTCTCTGAGTTAGTTTAGATTAAAATAAACTGTTATATAGTGGTTTAAATAGTTGGGATTAGTACTTTAAAGTTAGCCTCTGTTTGCATTAAATTATTTGAAAGTGAAATCTTGGTTCACTCAATAGAAGGGAGGAAGCCTGTTTCCTAAAGGAATAGAGACCACATTACCTATCTAAACACCTGGCTCTGTGCCTCTTAGATCAGAGTGAATTGCTCTGTAAATTTTTATCAAGCGAATTTATTTATTCATCACACTTACTGCACATCTGCCATGTGCAAGGCACTGATCTTGGTGTGGAGGATACAGTTTGTGATACGACAAAGTCCCTGTATGAGTGAAATTTACAGTCTATGGATAAATTTTTAAGAAGATACTCTTTCTTTACTTCTTTTCTTTCTCTTCTTCTTTGATTAAGCAGTTTTACTTAAGTCAGTGCTACAGTTTCCTTTCAGTTAAGAATTGTCATGGTAATAGATTAATCTCTCAGAAATTTGGCCCTTTTTCCACTTCTTTCCCTTTATTTTGAAAGGCATCAGTATAGAGAATATGGAACAGCTAATTATTTCCCCACTGTCTTTCCAAGGTAAACTCTAGCAGCACACAGGTGAATTTTAAAGCCTATATGTAACTCTGTGGTTTGCCATATTTATATCTTTCCACAAAATAGACAACAAAAATGCTTCACTGATGGCTAATTGAATGTAAGTTCCAAAGAAGAGCAGTGAACAAAGAGGTATATCTTTTCTTCTGAATGTAAAAAGAACTGATCACTAGTTACTTAGCTGCCAAACTTACTTAATATCCCCAAGGCACAAAACATTGGATGTTCATGTTAAAAATCATACAGATCATAGAGGAACTGAAATATTTGATTTTGTGATATTTTAGCCAGTTATATATACACTTTATTTTTTCTTCACTAGAATCTTGGAATCTCAGGGTCAGACATAACCATTTTCTCCAGTTCCTCAGTATATACTTGAAACCTACAACCATTTTATGCCTAATAAAGTAACCTAGCCTTTCCCTAATGAACTCACTTACAAAGTAATTCTTCATCTAGAACAAAAATCTGCCTCTCTGTGATTGTTACTTACTGGTCTCCAATCTTAAGTTGCCTGAAACATATAAACACTTATTGCTGACTTTATATCCTAGTTTTAGAGACAAATGTCATATTCCGAGTTTTATCTAGTACTTCGTTTTAGAAGACCCAAGTTAGACATCTGCCACCTGTAATCTGGGAGTGGGACATGAGAACAGATTACTTTCCATGAGGGAAACTGTATGGTACCATGTCTTGGATATTAGAAATTCCGAAATTATCTTCTGAGTGCTGACTCTGCTTGGGGCCCTGAGTCTTTCCTTAAAGTCCAGCTTCCTTGTAGCAGCCCACACAGCCCCAGTATGTACCCTGGGCGGGCTGCCAAGGGTAGCCAGTCATTGAAGTTTTCCAGTGAACTGCCTCAGCCTTCAGTGGATTCTCACTTTGTGCCGGGCCTTCCTGATCATTATAGGAATGTAGCCATCCAGATAAGAAAATAAAAAATATTTCATTTGTTAATTTTATCTTGATTGATAACTAAAATACTTAGGCCTGCAATGTTCATCTGTACTTATGTCCCAAACTTTGGTCAGGGACAGGCTTGATCTCTTTTATCAGCCAGCCTTCATGTGAATAAGTGCAAGTCCTCTTGCCATTTTGAAGTTATCTGAGTAGGTTCAGTACTAAAAGCAGTATTTCCCATGTGTTCTGTACAGCAGAGTCAAATGCTTTATTCTCTCTGCCTTCAAGTTGCAAGTCAAGACATTATGGGGCATATGTTATCATTAGGTCCTTGAAATCATTTCATATGGATATAAGGCTTGATCAGTGCAAAAAACAATCACCAATCTTGAGTGGATTCCTAAATTTTTAGTCTTTTTTTCTTGCAACTTACTTTTCCAAGTTTTGTTAACAAATATTTCCACCACGTATATGATAAATATATTCTTCTTGCTAAACTTTTATTTACATGGAAAATCTTTCCTTAAAAGAACTTTTTGCTTTTAACTTATACAGCAGCCTGTCATGTCTTTCAAGAGGGTTAGATCTAATTCTTCCCTGCAAATAGGGATGCACTGAGAGTCCAGAGGACCTATTTAGCAGTGAATTTTATACATCAAATTTAGAGTCATATCAGTTTAAATCTTATCAGTAAAATTTTAAAAGTTGTTATAGTTAAATTTTCATGGAACTAATTAAATACAGAGAAAATAAATTTTTATGCAGAGAAACATTAAAAGGTCAAGCATACAGTGTTGACATGTATACAATTAAATTTTACTCAGCATAGTAAAAGTAATTTCATGTTTTATTTAAATTACTTAAACTTTTATGATAATTAGGTTTGCAAATTTTCTGTTAATATTTATGTTACATATGGATAATTATTTTTCTACTGCTTTTCTATTATAGGTGATTCAGCAGACATGTCAGGTAAGGAAAAATCAAGTATCTGTGTTAGTTACATTGCTTGATAATGGTAGCCCAAATTTTTATAAAGTAATAAGATACTTAGGCATATCTTATTACTTGCATTTGAGTCTATTATTTTTCTTTAAAAAGCTTAACTTTTTAAAATGAAAAATATATTATTTAATGCCGATACTGAACTGAATCTGTAAAAATGTAGCTTTTTAAAAACTAATATATTACAACCTTTTTGGTGTACCCATATTCTAAGCACTTGACATATATTATTTCATTTAAACATCACAAGAATTCTTCATGATAATTAATGACTTACTATCATATAGCTGCAAAAGTAGAGGAAGATGGAGCTTGGGAGTCCTCTTACTGGTAGAGATCATGCATAGTATGTGAGAAACTGTGAGTTGACCCTCACCAAGGGGAGATTAAAATTTTAAATATAAATCAATAAATATAATTGTACACTTAAAATAATTTAATACAAATCCCTTGTTCTTGGTTAGGAAGAATAGGTGTAGTGAAAATAGCCACACTTCCAAAATTGTTTACAGATTTAATGCAATCTCCCTATCAAAATACCAATAGCATACCTCACAGAATTAGAGAAAACAATTCTAAAATTCATTTTGAACCAGAAGAGACCGAGAATAGCAAAAGCAATTCTGGGCAACAAAGGCAAGGTCAGAGGCAACATAATCCCTGACTTGAAATTATACTAAAAAGTTACTGTGATAAAAACACAGTGTGTGGTCCTGGCAAAAAAAAAAAAAAAAACAGACCCACAGATCAATAGAACAGATTAAAAGATGCAGGAACAACTCCAGATATACTTAGTCCACCTTATATTTGACAAAGGACCTGAATACCCTCACTGATAGAAAGCCTGTTTAATAAATGTTGCTGGAATAACTGGCTTTTTCCATATGTTGAAGATTAGTGCTAGGCTCATATCTTTCTCCATGCACTAAACTAAAATCAAAATGGATCAAAGATCCAAATATTAAAACAGAAATGCTAAATCTGCTGGAAGATAGAATAGATACAACTCTTGAACACACAGATGTAGGCAAAGACTTTATGAACAAAGCCCTGATTGCACAGGAAGTATCACAAAGAATCAACAATCAGAATCTCATCTTACTAAAAAGCTTTTTGCACAGCAAAAGAAATCACCAACAGAGTGAAGAGACAACACACAGTGGAAAAATTTTTACCAGTTCCTCAAAGAACTACTATCTACTGCACAGCAAGTGCAAGATCATGAGTTTGATTCCCAGTATGAAAAAAAAAACCATCTAGAATTTATAAAGACTTCAAAGCTAGGGATTTAGCTCAGCAGCATAAGTGCCTGCCTTGAAAGCACACAATTGTGATTTC
Source organism: Cavia porcellus (assembly GCF_034190915.1). Taxonomy (NCBI): domain Eukaryota; kingdom Metazoa; phylum Chordata; class Mammalia; order Rodentia; family Caviidae; genus Cavia; species Cavia porcellus. The sequence continues at coordinate 14,906,874 of NW_026947514.1, forward strand.
GATCCCCAGTACCAAAAATAAAAACAAAAAAACAAAAAACAAGGCAAAAGAGTCTGATTGCTCCAATTGAAAGAGTGCAGCCTGACACCTTAGTGCATGATCCACACGTATACCTCACAATACAGGGTCTAAGTTGTAGATTTTATTAACGACTTAGGCTGCTTAAACAGAATCTGTGTCAGCTTCCTGGAGTACAACCACACTGAGTATTTGATTCTTCTTAGTGACTTATCCAGAAGATGTGTCCATTCTATAAAACAACCCCATCAAATTAGCAAGAATTTATATGTGGCTCTTGTAAGAATGGACAAAGCTAAAAGAATATATTGATTTATCAGAAAAAAAGAATTTCTGCAGTACAATCAATCAAATGTGAAAAATTCACAAAATCCAAAACCGTTTATAATTTTCTTTTTTCTGTTACTAAGGTGTTAGAGAGTACAACAAAGATGAGCAGCTAGAAAGCCTGTTCCAGTGGACTGCCTGGGTCTTTCAGTGACCATAATAGAGACTTCATTATGGTGTTGATGATGCATTTATGCATACAGTCCCAGACTCGCATATTTTGGATAGTATCTGTTTGAATGAAGATAAACAGGAAGTATTTATTAGTATTAGTAGGCATTTAATCTCATGTGACATAAAAATTTGAGCTGATGCTGATATGGTTCATTATGATTAAGAAGGTATTAATGCTATAGAAGAAACTCAGAACAGATTTTAATTGTTCTACAGAGACTATGACTATCAAGATGAATAGTACCTGCTCAGTTTGTAATAACTACAATTATGGGAGAGAACAGAAGGCATTCATCAACTCTCAGTCTACTGTCAGGCCCTGGCTATTATCAAAGAAAAGATTGAGGAAAAAGGAGGATGTGTTTAGTGTTAAGTTGGAGCCCAAAGTGGTCACACTGAACTTGAGAGGCAGCTGAAGACACTTAACAGAGAAAATGTAGAAGTAAATGGAGATGATAATATAGAAAACATGGAAGCCAAAGCTGAAAAGTAACTTTCTGGGAACCAGAGTCCAATTTGAGGAACACAAAGCAACCCTTTTGGCTATGAACCCTAGATTTGAAAGTTTTCCAATAGTACTGAAAGTGTCAAAGCTGATTTTTTTTTAATTTCCAAGGATGTTCTAGAACATTCAGATAGTAATAAAAAGTCAGAATCAAAGAACAGAATATTCAGAGCTCTTGGAAAATGCTAAAAAAAAAAAAAAAAAAAAAAAAAAACAAGACTCTTGGCCTACAGGAGGATGAGGAAGCACAGGCTAATAGCATAGAAAAGCTATTCACTGAAATTATAGCAGAAAATTCCACATCTGAGGAATGAGATAGACATCCAAATGTACTAGAGGCATTTAGAACTCCAAATACACATGTTCAAAAAACCTCTCCATGACATATCATAGTCAAATTGCCAAAACTTCAGAACAAAGAAAAAATATTAAAAGCTATTTCACATACCAGCTTACAATGAGGAATGTGAACATTGTAAACAATACATAGGTACTAACAGAAAAATTTTAAAAGCTGTTAGAAACACCACAACACTTACAATGGCAAATCTATCATAATATCGGCATGTTTCTCAGCAAAAACTATAAGGCCATGGGGACTTGAAATACACACACACACATACATTTGCTACCCTTGAATAATATATTCTGCAAGACTGTCAAACATCAAAGGAGAAATACCTTCCAAAATAAGTATGAACTAAACAAATTCATGACAATGAAGACAGCATTACAGAAACTACTTAGAAAACAATCACAAGCATAAAATCATAAGAAAAAAACAAATCTCATGGGGGGAATAGATAAATAAGAATCATGAATAAGTAAAACATTGGAAAAACACAAAATGGTAGGAATTAGTACATGCTTTTCGATAATAACACTTAATGTGATAGTCTTAATTCTCCAATTAAAAGTAGCAAGTCAAAAACAAAAATGACCCAACTGTATATTGCATGCAAGAAACACAGCTTGCCTAGAAAGACATACTTACCTGGTTAAAAAAGATACTTTAAACAGCTGGAATCTGAAAGTAAGCAGGAGTAAGCTATACTTGTATATGATAAAGTAGACATCAAATTAGAATTAGTGGGCCAGGAATTTAGCTCAGTGGCATAAGCACATCTCTGGCAAGTACAAGGTCATGAATTCTGTCTCTGATCCAATAAATAAATAAATAAATAAATTAGAATCCGTCAGAAGAGACAAAGCCATATTGGTAAAGGAAACTATTCTCCAAGACAAGGTAACAAGTGTAAATATATACACACTGAATGTTGGAGCACCCAGTTTCATAAAATAAACAGTACTTGACATGAAGGGATATATTAGAATCCAGTACAAGCATGGTGGATGATCACAGTAATATAGGCCATAAAGGAAATCTTAAAAGTACGAAGAAAAAACTGAAATAATCACGTCTCCTATGAGATACAATGGAATGAAATCAGAAATCAGGAAATAAATCATATAGTACACAAACACATGTTGATTAAAGTAATACACTTCTGAAAAGGCAAATGGGTCACTGAAGGAATCAGGAGAAAATTTTACATTCCTAGAGTCAAATAATAATGGAAACAAGGTAATAGAACCTGTGGGAGGAAATGAAAGCAATTCTAAGAAGGAAATATAATTAAAAGTGCCAACATTAGGAAAACAGAGTGATCCCAAATAGTGATACATCTCACAGTTCTGGTCTACCCATGACCTATCAAAATTGAACCAAAAGGATATGAAAGATCTAAGTAGATCAGTAACCAGCAGTAAGATTAAAACCATAACTTAAAAACTCTCCCAATAAAAAAACCAGGGCCCTATGTATACGGCGCCGCGGGCAACAAAAGACGTAACTGTGTTTGGATCAGCTCTCAATATTCATTGTGTACAGCGAAGCTGGATCTGACAAGATCCGCCACCCTCAAGTTTCTTCCTCTTCTGCCCGTTGGGGGCAGAAACACACACTTATATAGGATCTGAGTAACCAATCAATATGAAGCAGAAGTCGCATGCTGATAGGCCACAGTCACCGGTAGCTAGGTAGACACTCATTTTGGCAGGGTTGTTTGCGCGGCAACAGGGACCCGGAAGCAGGAAACGAGCGCCACCTTAGGGGAGCGGCTCGAGCAACCCCCAACACCTATGAATTTACTGCTGAAAAAATGCTCCTTAAGCTTTTCCATCTAATAAAAAGAGGAGGAACACTTCCAAATTTATTCTACAATGCCAAAACTAGATAAAGACATAAAAACAAAAATATAGACCAATATCCATAAAGAGCATAGTTGCAAAAATCCTCAATATTCTTTTTTACTAGTACATATTTGTGATCCATAATTAATGCACTCATCATGGGGAGTTAGTACGTGTACATATCACATGTTAATCCCTTTTACTTTCCCTTTCCCCCTCCCTTTTTCCTTTATCTCAAGATTCCTTCCCATCTGCAAAAGGTCTGCCTTCCTATTATCTAACCTCCACTTTGCTTCTTATAGTTTGAGTTTGTCATATAATATAAACCATGTGATATTTAACCTTTTGCATCTGATTTAGCATTATGGTCTCAAAGTGCATTCCTTTTCCTACAAATTATATAAATGTATCCTTTATTATGGCTGAATAGTGAGTGTGTGTATGTGTCATTTTCTTTTTTCATTCATCTTTTGATCCTATAGACCACTTCCAAGATTTAGGTATTATGAGTTGTACTGTATAAACATAGGTATGCATATATCACTAAAATATAATGACTTTAACTAGGAAGACAGATACCTAGTAGAAGGATAGCTGAGTTGAATGGCATTACCAGTTACAGTTTTTCGAGGCATCTCCACACTGATCTCCATAGTGGTTGTACTAGGTTACATTCTCACCAACAATGTAAAAGAATTCCCTTTTTTATAAAACTGCTGCCTCACCAGCATTTGTTGTGTTATATTTGCTTTGGTTTGTACCAGGAATCGAACTCAGGACCCTGTGCCTGGCAGGCAGGCTCTTGTGCTGCTGAGCATATATCCCTGGCCCTGTTGTTTTTACAGTTCTTGGTGATAGCCATTTTTTCTGGACTAAAATAGACTCTGAGTGTTGTTTTGATTTGCATTTCTATACTAGCCAAAGATGTTGAACACTTTTTTTTCATGAATTTATTGGCCATTTGTACTTTTAAGAAGTATCTGTTGATAGCATTTGCTACTAGGTCTTTTATATGAGGGGTTTAATTTTTTGAGTTCTTTATTCTGTATATTAGTCCTCTGTATTTATTCTTGGTGGTATTTCTTGTGTTTTTGGTGTTCTGTTTGGAAAGTCCTCTGCCTTTGTCATCAGTTTTACCCATTTTGTTTTCGAGCAGATTCAATGTTTCTATCTAGGACTTTGATCAGTTTTTATTTTATTTTAGTGCATGGTGAGAGACATGGGTCTAGACCTAATCTTCTGCATGCACACAACCAGCTTTCCCAGCAGCGTTCTGCTGAAGAGGCTATCTTGTCTCAAGTGTATGCTTTCAGCTGCTTTGTCAGAGGTCACATTGCTGAATGTGCCTCTGGTTGCTTCTGCTTTCTCTACTCTGTTTCGTTGACCCGCATGTTTGTTTTGCTGCTGCCACTATCACTCTTTAGTATAAAATTCAGGACTGTGATGCTTCCTGCTTTGCTTTTATTGCCCAAGATCACTTTTCCTACTCTGAATCTGTTCTGGTTCCCTATAACTTTAGGGTTATTTTTTCTAGTTCTGTAAAGAATGCTGTTGGAATTTGGTTGGAACTGTGGTCATTCTTATAAGACTGCAACTACACTAAACTGAATAAGTGTTAAGTTTTGCAACCAAAGTGCAAAACTTTTACAGTTACCAACAAATTAAGTGGAGAAAAACTGAAAGCATTCCCTTTAAAATGAAGAACAAGACTAAGATGTAGACATTACTGCTGTTTAGTACAGAACTCAAAACTTTAACCAAAGCAGTGTGACAAGAGAAATAAATAAAAGGGATTTATTTATATGTATGAAAGAAAGAAGTCAAAGTATCCTTATTCATAGTTGGTATGATCCTTTATATATATGTCCCCAAAAATTCCACTGAAAGACTTTTAGAACTAGTAAACAAAATTAGCAAAGTATCAGGGTACAAAATCAATACACACCAACAGTGAACCCACCAAGAAAGAAAGAATGCATAGTACCTTCAAAAACTAAACTAGACTACACTACACTGAATAAGCATTAACTCAACCAAAGTGCAAAACTTTTACAGTGAAAACTACTCTACTCTAAAAAAAAAGGAGAGATAAAAGACATCAAAATGAAAAAAAAAACCTGTTCCTGGATAAACAGAATAAATATTGTCAAAATGGCCACAGTTATAGGGAACTAGAGCAGAAAGGTTTTGAGAAATATTGGTGTTATATCTTCCATGAAATTCTTATAAAATTCAGTGATAAATTAATTCATCAGCCTCTGAGGTTTTCCTCAATTGATAGGTGTTTTGTTGCTTCCTTAATTTTATTGTCTGTTTATATTGTTCAGTATTTTTATATCTTCTTGGTTCCATTTTGGTAATTCATATGTGTTTAGGAATCTGTCCAACTCTTGTAAATTCTTCAGCTTGTTGGAGAACAGGAATTTTAAGTAGCTTCTTATAATCTGGATTTCAGGTTGTTGGATATGATATCACATTTTTCATTTCTAATTGCTTTGATATGCGTTTTTTTCCTTCCTTTTTTGGTAAGTTTGGCTAAGGTTTTGTTTATTTTGTTTATTCTTTTGAAGAACCAGCTCTTCGATTCATTGATTCTTTGTATAAGTGTTTGTCTCGATTTCATTAATTTCTACTCTGATATTTTTTACTATAAAGAGAATAAAACAAAAAAGAACAAAGCAGATCAGAACAAAACAGTGCAAACAACACAGGATTTCAAAACAAAACAGGAAGTCAACAATAGTGTCTCTTGTTTTCTTCAAAATTCGACTCTGATCTTTATAATTTCCTTCCTTGTACTTGTTTGGATTTGGATTGTTCTTGTTCAGTTGGGTGTTTTGTTTTGTTTTTTTTTTTAGATCTCTGAAGTGCATCATTTGGTTATTTATTCAGGATCATACTGTTCTTCTAGTGTGGACTTTCAGAGCTACAGGACTGCTTTTATTGGTTCCTGTAGGTTCTGGTATGTTTGTAGTGACATTATCATTTGATTCAGGGAACTGTTTAATTTTTTATTTGATTTCTTCTGTGATTCATCAGTTACTCAGGAATATATCTCTCTCCATGTGTTTACATAAATTCTATGCGTTTTTGTTAATTTCTAGTTTCATTGAACTGTAGTCTGCTAATATGCATGGAATTCTCAATTCTTTTTTTTATGTATTTAAGGAGGCTTTGTAGCCTACTCATGTGGTCCCTTTAGGAGAAAGTTCCATGTGCTGCTAAGAAGAAAGTGTAGTCTATTGTTGTGTTGAGCACTTTGTAGATATCTATTATGTTCATTTGTTCAAAGGTGTGGTTCATTTCTGATATTTATTGATTTTTACTAGTTGATCTACTTGATATTCTGGTCCATTACAATTACACTAGTTTATCTGATATTTTAGATCCAGTATCTTTTTTAAACTTGAGTGTGCTAGTATTTGGTGCATATATGTTTATAATTGTTATCTTTTCTTGTTGAATTATTCCTTTTATTGGTATGTGGTAACCTTATTTTGTATCCGTTTGATTAGTTCAGCTACCTTTTTGTCTTCTTTAAGCTCAGTAATTATATTAAGTTCATTATCTGTTTAGTGATATCATCTTGGAGTTTGATATCTTATTGAACTGTTTTTTATTTCCTTTATTACTTTCTACATTTTGCTGCTTAGTTTTTTATTTCTTCCCCATTGATGCCCACTGGGTTAGCTTTGGAGAGTTCAAGTTTTGGAGACAGTTTGTTGTCTTGATTTTGCATTCTCTGTTTCTGTCTCTGTCTGTCTGTCTGTCTGTTTCACTCTCTCAATGTGTGTGTGTGTTTTGAGGGTTGGTCAGTTAAATTGGAAAGACTCTGTTGCCAGTATAATAAGCTCTTGAATTAGTTTCTGCTTTGCAATTTTGTAACCTTGGCTTTGGTTGCTTTTTGGTACTTGTCTGTCCCTCCCACTTAACTCAGTTCAGACCCAGTCATTGTGTTGTAAAGAGAGAATCCCTACTGCTTATATCAATATCAGCAGGTACAAACATGTATTAATTTATAGCATTTTAAAACTTGCTTTAACAATTTATTCTTTTATCAATAACCCATAAAAACAGTAATGCACTACTACTGACAGGATGTGGTGGGTAGAAGAAGGAAAAAAGGGAAAGGGGAAGTAGGTAGATCAGAAAGATGGAGAAAAGAGAAACAGCAATTGAAAGAAATGGGAGATTGAACTCTATTGATATTATTTTAATAGCTTAAGTAGACATCCAATGGAGAGAATGTGTGGGAGCAAAGAAGGAATGCAGAGGAGGAGAAATGTAATTGGAGATGGAAGGAAGCTATGACAAGGCTAGAATTTATTAATATGCTTATATTTAGCTTGTGTTTGGATCCTTTGTATTGAATTTTATTTGTTTGTATTTAATTTTGTTAAGGGATACCTGACGTGTATATGAAAGGTACTACAGATATTCCTTGTTCAATGAACTACCTGTGTAACGACTGTTCAGACGTATGACCAACCAGTCAGACTTACAACTCATCTTTTTTGTACAGTCCTGTGACTCTTGTTTATAGAGCCTCAGTATCTTTTTTTAGTACAGTTCACGTTGTTTATACAGTACTGTAATTTTTGCTGATTGTACTTTGCAATACAATACTATACTTTTATATTCTGTTATATATAACAGTACTGCATGAGTTATGCAAATAAAAAAGTCAAGTTGGAGTTTTCTTTGACTATTTCTTTGCTCTGAATATTGTAATGTACATTTACATTATGTGTATGTACAATTCCTCAGCAGCCAATTCATTTAACAGTGTCACAAGAATGTAACTTGGGGGGCTGGGGATTTAGCTCAGTGGCATAAGCGCCTGCCTTGCAAGGAGGCAGTCGTGAGTTTGATCCCTGGTACCGATAAAAAGGAAAAAGGCAAAAAAAAAAAAAGAATGTAACTTGGGGCCAGGGATGTAGCTCAGTGGCCTAAGCACCTTCCTAGCAAGTGCAAGGGTCCATCCCTGGTACCAAAAAAAAAGTAACTGGGTCATTAATCAAGGAATATGACTGTACTTGAATTAAAGCACTGGTTAATTCTCTTTCTCCATTTGTATAAGCTAAGTGAGTGGGGAACAAAAAAGAGGGAAGATAAAGGAAGGGTGGGGAAGGAAAGATGGAGGGAAAGAGAAAGCCAAGAAAAAAGGGGAAAGCCAGGTGTAATGGCACATGCCTGTAATCCCGGCAGCCAGGAGGCTGAGGCATGAGATCACTGTGCGCGTTCAAGACCAGCCTAAACTACAAAGTGAAACTCACACACACCCACACACACACATGGAAAAGCAATAACCAGCCTCCCAAAGAAACCCACACAGTTGCAAAAGTACAAAATGAAAGCATTCTCACAGTCAGCGAGTTCTTTCCTCCATGGTCACAAACGGAAAGCTTTGATCTGTAAGTGCAGAGGGGTCTGGACAGATCTTACCCGTACCCCTACTCACTGGAGAATCATGTGACCCAACATGCTGCTTCTCACCCTCTTCACTCTACAGCCAGCTCCTGCTGATCTCAGAGCTGCTCAACACCCATCATTCCTTTGCTGGTTTGTTTGGTATCAGGAATCGAACTCACAATCTTGCGCTTGTCAAGCAGGCGCTTATGCCACTGAGCTAAATCCCCAGCTTCACCCCCCATCATTTGTTCAGTTGCCTGACAGCACCCACTTTCCTGCTGATTTACAGGTAGGCCTTCTGAATGTCTGTTCTCTTCACCTGCCTGGCAAACCGTGTAGCTTCTGCGTTCTCTCCACAGCACTTCTGATCAGCGCACTGCATATCACCCTCTGGCTTCCTTTTTTGTTTTTTGCAAGGCATCCCTTGCCAGTCCCTGAACGTGAACTTGGTGTGCCTCAGCACCCCGCGGGGGGCTGGGAGCAGGGCTCTCGTGTGGGCCCCTGATGGTGGATGGTGGGTAGTGAGCAGGAGAGCCCATGGGCGCCCTCTCGGTGTTTGGGGGAAGAATGGGCAAGTGCACATTCCTGGGCTGTTTATCTAACTTCCCAGGGCCTTGTGGTTTGGTTCACTGTCTCTGCCAGCTCACCACACCCTAGCAGTGTAGCTTTTTCTGCACTCTGGTCCTGGGCCGGCACTTGTTTTCCACTTTCCCAAGAGCCTGCCAGCGCTTTCTGACTCTGCTCTCAGGTTCTGTTTGTCCAGCGCCCTGGTTTGCAGATAGCCCACTCCCTGTGTTCCTTTTCCCGGTGAGGAGGGTTGGAATATTGTGATGCTATTCCAGCGGACTGGTCTCCACTGCAGCGAAGCCTCCCTCCCTCGGGGCAGCCCTCTCCCAGGACAGCCTGCGTGCTGGACCTGGTGCAGGAGACGCCGTGGTCCAGGGGTGGTGCAGCTTCCTTTCCTCAGCGCCCTTGTTCTGGCTTTGGGGTTGGTGGGTTTCTTTAGTTTGCCTTCGCATCGCGGACTTTGCTGCCCCTTCAGAACCTCCCTCACCTAGTGCACGACTTGTCAGCCATCTGTCGGAAGATTCTGCAGACACAACGCAGTAACAAGTCCTGAAGGTGATACGGCACCCCCAGGACGACTCATCCGTGCGTGGAAGACATAAAGCAGCGAATGCAGTACACTGTGTGGTACACGTGGAATCAAGGATTAAACATCACAGGTTCACTTCAGTAAATAAATAAGACGCCCTCAAAAACCAGCATCCCTTTATGATTAAAAAAAAAGAAAACCCTGAAGAAAACAGTTATAGCAGTGTAACCGGCTCCCTGAGTCCTTGTTTGGACACAACACAAAAGGAGACGATGGAACAGCAAGCAAGCAATGGGGAACGATCAGCGTGTGAAATTAAGTTTACCTGTGCCGGACTCCGACTCTGAGTGAAGAAGAACGTTCTGATTTTACTCCAGTGCTTCGATTATTGTGATAAATTTTTCAAACATAAATAACCTGTTTTAGCTGGGCGTAATGGTGCACACTATAATTCTGGCCCTCCGGAGGCTGACGCAGGAGGAATGCTGGAATTGAAGGACAGCGTGGGCTACATAGTGAGTTTTCTATGGCCAGCCTGGACTGCATGGCGAGATCCTGTCTCAAAAAAGGAAACTGTTTCATGATTGGAGAACTTGTCTGTTTCCCCATAGTTTTGATGTTTTACACTTACATAAACCTGAACTTTCTACTTGATATTTATGTTTTAATACACGTTAGCTGCTTTATTTGAAGAATTAGCAGATTTAATTTATAGCCAATGAGATAAAATACAGAAATTAGAATATATGTTAGTGAAATTTATTTCTTCATCAAGAAATAATTTATTTCTTCATCAAGTAATTTAAGGCAGCTTGTCTTGTTTAATGTTACTCAGGTTTTCTAAGATTTATCATACAATCTGAGTAAATGTACTTTAATGTTTACTAATTATGCTTTAAAACCGAATTGGTTGCTGAGTTAACTTAGGTATCCATTTTTATAAGGTACAGATCATTGAGAAAAGACAGTACAGGTGTGTGATGTTCAATGCAGAGCCCTGGGCTGAGGCTGTGGCTGAGTGCAGGGTGCTTGCCCAGCACGTGTGAGGCCCTGGGTTAGATCCCCAGGCTGGGGTGTGGGGCGAACAACCTGAAAGAAACTTTCAAAGCAGCAGAAATGATGGATAATGTATTTTGTAAAGATTTGAGGTTTTATCTTCTCCATGAAATTCTGTTTTTTAAGTTAAGTTATATGTAGCTTTTTACTAGGTAGCTGTATCATTAAAAATTTCCTTCTGCAATCTGTTCAGGTAGTTCCCTATGTGTTACCTTTCTCAGTTGCACCTGCTTTTCATCTGTCCCCCATCGGTATTGGATGTGTGCCTGCGTTTAACATACTTCTTGTGTAGTGTACATGGGATGAAGTTATATATAAAGATTAAAAATGTGTGTAAGACCTGCCCCCTCAGCTGTGCTGGGACCAAATCCCGGCCCGTGCCTGCTGAGACCATTCTGCCACTCTGCTACACTTCCCGCCCCAGGCAGGCCTAATTTGTGATGAGTTGGTTAATATCCTAATTACCCAGTTGGCTTATCTAAGCGCTGTCTTCTCAAAAGTTTGGAATATAGCCTAGAGATATGTCCTAGTCCTCATTTTGTTTTCTTCCCATCCCCTTCTTTTCCTTTTAAAATGTAATCTTAATGCTGAGCTATTCTTTATGAAGTACAGCTTTTTTTTCAGAGATTGATACGTATCACCTATGGAAGTGGAAGCGTCATAACAGGGCAATTACTACTTTTGAATTTTGTCTTTGTTTAGCCACAGCACCTTCTATCCACATCTGGGATGCGGTGAACAAACAGACTTTATCTATCCTAAGATGTTACCATTCAAAAGGAGTGTGTTCAGTCAGCTTCAGTGCCACCGGCAAACTGCTGCTGTCTGTGGGACTGGACCCCGAGCATACCATTACCATCTGGAGATGGCAGGAAGGTAGGATTCTTTTTGTAATGTTTTTAAAGCACAAATGCTTAAAAAAAGAAAAAGAAAAAGAGTGTGGTGACACATGCTTTTAATTCCAGCACTCTGGAGGTGGAGATAAGAGGATCATGAATTCAAAGCCAGCTTAGGCTATAAAGGGAGACTGTCTCAAAAAAAAAATACACACACACACACACACACAAATAAGAAATCTGTATTTAAATTGGTGAAAGTATTATTCACCATAGCCCAGAGTTGGTGGGACTGTAGGTGTTTCATTTTAAAAACCCAGTGAAACAGCCCACAAAGCATAAATTAACAAAACCATTAGGATGATTCACAGGCTGTGGCAGATCAGAGACTCAACGAGCAAATATGTCATTTGCGTGTGATGTGAATTTAAACTCTACCTAGTGAATGACAAGAAAGCGGCTGAGCATGTGTGCTCTCGGGTGGTAGGAAGGAGGAGGGGAGTGCTTGTCCTCCAGGTTCCCGGCCCTGCCAGAGTTTTGCTGAGCCGCCAGCAGTCCAGGACACTTTGTGGAAAGCCACTGGCAGACATTTCTCACCTTTGCAGACAGTTTAGTTTCTGTCAGCCTCTGGATTCCGCTCTTACAGTTCAGATTAGTAAGACAACATAGAAACAAGCGTTTTAGTAAAATTTTATTTATGGATATCAAAATAAGATATTTCCTCATTTAGAAACTGTTTGATTTGGTTGATTCTGGAGGAAGTTAAGAATGAAGATGAAGCATGTGTTTGTGTCTTCTGTTCAGGTGCCAAAATTGCCAGCAGAGCTGGGCACAACCAGCGTATTTTTGTAGCAGAATTCCGACCAGATTCAGATACCCAGTTTGTTTCTGTGGGAGTAAAACATGTGAAGTTCTGGACACTGGCAGGAAGGGCCCTTCTTAGCAAAAAAGGGCTGCTGAGCACACTGGAAGACGCCCGGATGCAAACCATGCTCGCCGTGGCTTTTGGTGCAGTATGTCTCTTAACATGTTGCATGTGGTATCGTTTTGCCTACTTTAAACTGTGTTCCTTTAGAGAAGGCACATTAATGTTGTGGGTATGGCATTGTAATTGCTAATCATTACGTGTCCTGGTCTTGCGTACACTTGATCGCTCAAACATCTGATACTTCCAGAAATTAAGGAGTGGGAAAATTAATCAGGATTATGATGAGACATTCTTTGCATTGGGCCACTGATATTCTCCAAGGCCTGCATTAGTAGTCTCAAAATGAGTCTTCCTAGTGGTTCCTCATGCGTCTAAAAATTTGACAGAGTAAAAGAAAGTTAAATCAAGAAGCATAATTTTCACATCTTAAGGTCAGACTTGGGTTTAGGTTCCCTTTGCTGTCTCTAAGTCCCTGCTTACATATCTGTTGGAAGCGCCCTCAGCCAACTCAAGGCAAGAAAGGGAAAGACACAAAGGAGAGTGGGCGCACCATCCTGGTTTCAGTGCAACAGTGTGCAGACGCGCTCTCCCTCTCCCGCCGCCAGCCCTGCGGTCCTGGGTGCAGGACACATCTCCTCCCTTCAGAGTCCTGCCCCGCAAAGGCTGCTTACATCCTTTGGTGCAATAAAAAATGCAGCGGGATACCCTTATTTGTGGGTCTGTGTGAGAATGAAGTATTTGAAGAAAAAAATTGGAAGTTTAGTACCCTTAAGCTTTTGAGAAAAAGACCACTGAAAATGTTGGTGATAGTATGGCAAATTTCTTTTTTTTTTTTTTTTTTTTTTTTTTTTTTTGTCTTTTTCCTTTTTATCGGTACCAGGGATCGAACTCAGGACTGCCTGCTCGCAAGGCAGGTGCTTATGCCGCTGAGCTAAATCCCCAGCCCCCGTTAAGTTTCAACTGAACATTTTGAGTATTCATAATACGATACCAGTAGTTTGCTTTCAGAAGAAAATTCCACACATTCACTTATGTCTTTATTATGCTTCATTAATTTGCCTTGTAAATGAACTTTCTCCAGGTATAAAATTCCTGTGTAGTTAACTGCCCGTTCCCAATAAACTTGATGAGTAAAATATTAAAAAACAAATGCAGTCACTGAGAATGTTTTTATGTTTACAAATTTACATTGGTTTAAACTTTAAAAATTTATTTAGCTGATATGTAAAAACATAAAAATTGTACACATCTGTGGGGTACTGCATGTTTCTTATTTAAACATTTTGAGTCTACGCAAGGGACTATAAAGAAACAAGAGGCTCAGCACTCAGGAGGGCGAGGCAGGAAGATCACTGTGAGTTCAAGGCCAGCCTCAAGTATGTAGCCAGACCCTGTCTCAGAAACACAAAGAAAAAGAGAAGGGAAATATTGTTCTCTGTACCTGAAGCATTTACATTCTGATTGCAGATATCCATGAAGTATTGATACTTCCAGATCTGAGTTAGAGAGTTCTGAAAAACCCCTATGAATTTGATATAGATTGTAGTGCTACTTTCTGGGACAAAATTCTACCACTCCTAATAGAAAATGCTCCTCACTTCCTATTCCTATTCTCTCACTGTCACAGACTAGTGTGACCTTTAAATTTTTTATGGGCAGCCAGAGGGAAGCAATTCCAAAGGAACGGTCTAAACTAGAATCCAGTATTTTAGAACTGGAAAATTGTCCAGGGTTATTCCAGCTGCTGAGTGACAGCCCTGGAGAAGGAAAAGGCCCCAGACAGGGGCTGGTCTCCTGCCCTGAGAGGCCTCCCACCTCGCCCCGCATGCACTTGGTATCAAGCGGAGGTAGCATTACCCCGGCATAGACAATTGCATCTGTTTGAATTCTCTGAACTTTTGATGAGTTTGTCTCCCCCTTTCCCCACTCCTTTTCAGAATAACTTGACGTTTACAGGTACCATCAGTGGTGACGTGTGTGTGTGGAAGGATCACATACTGTGTAGAGTCGTGGCCAGAGCTCACAACGGGCCTGTGTTTGCCATGTACACCACCCTGCGAGACGGACTTATTGTGACTGGTGGCAAGGAAAGGCCGTGAGTTCTTTTTCTTTCTGTAGCCTGAGCGCTTACACCTCTGCCGGACCCAGGTTTGCAGTTAGGTGCTGCTGCCGTCTCTGAGCTCCACAGCCACTGTGGCCGGCCACGTTCCACACATGCTTTCCGTAGGGCCTGACGTTGCCTTCTCTGGATTCTTATTCCTGGTCTTAAATCACATCCATGTGTTTTAAACCTGGACTCCAGGAGGGGTGGTGCTGCTTCTGTCACGTGGCCAGGCCAGGCGATGGTCCTACAAACTAAGAGCGGATTTTCCTTGCGAGCCATGGTGATGCATGCCAGTCAGCTAGTGTGAGGCAGGAGGAGCTCAGGTTTAAGAGCAGCCTGGGCAAGTTAGGAAGACCTTGTCTCAAAAGTACATTTTAAAAAGCATGTCGCCCACAGGCAGTGTTTGTCCCTGATGCATGAGGCCATTGGTTCAATCCCCAGGAAGTAAAACTGATCTCCCTACTGTATGCCAGCGTCAGTACTTGGTGCGCAAAGGGGGCGTGTGGGAGTGTTTACCCCTGAAGCGGACTCTCCTGTGGACACTCGGAGCTGAGGGACACAGCACACAGTGGTGGGAGAAAGCCACGAGGGTGTCTCACAGACTTGTTTGCTTTCTGCTTGAGGCAAGCTTGTTACATAAACTGCTTCCTTTCTACAAGACCTCAAAATGTAAACATGATGGAGTAGTTCTAGTTCTCCCAACAGTAACCACACTCAGGTTACAGCACAGTCATCTGCATGTTGAAATGTGACATGTAAGTGACTAAAACTGTAAGGTAAATACAATTGTGTATTTCCTTTTTCTTTTTCTTTCTTTTTTTTTTTTTTTTTTGTGGGTATCAGGAATCAAACTTAGGACCTTGCAATGGCCAGGTAGGCACTGCATCACTGAGCTATATCCCCAGCCCTATGAAAGATAACTATTATAGTACACAAGCATGTTTCATCCTAAGACAAGCAAAATCATCTAACAAAATGAAGGACATCTTTGAGTTATCTGAAGAGAAAATGAATGAATGAATGAGGAAAACTAAAAACAAGCTGGTTGTGGTAGTGCACGCCTGTAATTCTAACACTCGGGAGGCTGAGGCAGGAGGACTGCCACTACACAGTTTAAAGCTGGCCTGACCTACATAGCAAGACCCTGTCTCAAAAAAAAAAAAAAGTGGGCTATAATTTCTGAATATTACTCCAACGTGTGTCCCACATCGCCATGTTTTGTACACTCAGTAACCCACTAACCTGTTTGCATAAGTTCCATAGGTAGAAAAAAAAAAGTTTTTCCTCAGTCCTGAGACTTGATCCCAGAACCTTCCTACTGAGCTCTATCTTTAGCCCCTTTTGAGACAAGGTCTCACTAAGTGCTCCCCAGCCAGGCTCAAATTTGCAGTCCTCCTGCTTCACCCTTCCAGAGTGCAGGGGTTATAGCTGTGTGCCATCACAGCCTTAAAAGTAATCCACAGCATAGCATCTGTAACCTTACCTCACTTTGCATGTTACTTTTCATGTTAAAAATTACTTTGTATCTTTCTTAAGTATTACAAGAGGATAATTTATGATAAAGGCTAATAAAAATATTCTCGTGTCAGAAAAAATACTTCACAAAATAAAATGTACAGAAACTGATTTTCCTTCTGAGATGCATTATATCCTGAAATTGCCACTGGATGTTTAAGATAAATTACAAGTATCAAGGCTTTTAAAATATTCTGCTTCGAACTCAGTACACTCAGGACACAGTAACTCAGAGTATTTGTAGTAGTAACAAACTCTTTTCCGGGTATGGCTTTTCATTAGGTCAAAGGAAGGAGGCGCAGTTAAACTGTGGGATCAGGAGCTGAGGCGATGCCGGGCCTTCAGGCTCGAGACGGGCCAAGTCACAGACTGTGTTCGCTCCGTGTGCAGAGGCAAAGTAAGACGATCCTGAGCCCATCCGGGCAGAAGCAGCTGGAAAAGTTTTTCTCTGATTCTGTCACCCTTGTAACTCACGAGCAGTGATAATACAGAATGACAGTTTGCTTGGCCATCACTCTGCAGTCTCCATAGGTGGGGCCAGTGCAATGCAGACCAAAAGCGTCCTCTGAACACTGTATCTAAACCCCCATGCTGTCGTCAGTCTGCTAACTCGGCTGTGGTGGTCCACAAGCTGAAAACCCTTGCCTGTTAATGCATGTGATTAGAGCAGCTGTCTTCATTTAACATTATATATGTCATAAAAATTGAGTCTGTATGCTCTCATGTATTTATAAATCATACAGTCATATTAGTTAAGCTTTATATATTTTCACTAAACATGAGTTGTAGTTCTTACATCCCAATGCATTTATGCACTTTTAAAAATTTAAGGTCATATTGACAAATCCAGGCACAGTCCCATAGAGAAGAGTTCTGTGTTTCACATGAACTCTGCCATGCAGCCCAGACCAGCGCTGTGTCCCTGCAGTCACAGAAAACGATGCATGCATGAAGTTTGTGTTGAGAGCTTATGACTAAATCAGCTCAAAACACAGGATGGCTGCATGGCAGCAAAGGTACTGGTCCCACTTGTGTTTCAGGGCAAGATACTAGTTGGGACAAGGAACGCTGAAATAATTGAAGTTGGAGAGAAAAATGCAGCGTGTAACGTCCTGGTTAGTGGCCACGTGGACGGCCCAATCTGGGGACTGGCAGCACACCCTTCCAGGGAGCTTTTCCTCTCCGCTGCAGAAGACGGCACAGTGAGGCTGTGGGATGTCGCTGGGAAAGTAGGTACAGTTTCTAAAGGAATCAGTCTCAAAAAAGCGGGCTTTTAAATTGCTGCACCTAGAGAGCTTGTAACTGAGGGTGGGGAGACTGGCTGAGTTTGTAAGAACTACCCAAGTGTAGTTCTCTGTGGTGGTTTTGCTTCTTACGCAGATGTTAAACAAAGTGAACCTGGGCCATGCTGCTCGGACTGTGTGCTACAGCCCTGAAGGAGACATGGTGGCTATTGGAATGAAAAATGGAGAATTTATGATTTTACTTGTGAGCTCACTCAAAATATGGGGAAAGAAGAGAGACAGACGATGCGCAATCCATGACATCAGGTTAGTCAACGAAGAGTAAAATTTCTAATTTCAAATAGAATAAAGGACCCAGCTTACATTTGGAAACCACCTCTACCCATAGCTTCAAAAATGTTCTGACAGCCTACAGCATTTTGCATCACTAAGTGTATACCGCAGTATGGCTGTTTGTATGCTTATTTAATTTTACTTGCTAAATCATGACTCTACGTGGGTACTAGCTGCAGGGTTTTATAAGTACTGGGTAATGTTTGTAAGTATCACACTAGACATGCAGTAAATTCCCTTTATCAAGAAATATCTCCACTAATACAAAAGTTCACTTACCTGCCCTTTAGAACTTGGAAAATCAAAAGTTACAGCTCCATGTAACATACCTTCTCTTTACCCAATTAAACTTCATGCTTTTCCTTTGCTGCCTGGTATGAGCTTTTGGAGTCTCATTTCTGGTTATTCTCTCAAACCAGTATGCACTGAAAGAACATTTACTGTGTCCCAGGGTCTGAATTAACCTTGCCATGAACTTTTCTTTCTCAGTGCTTTAATACTAATACTTAATATTTTATCAGTAAAGAGATTATTGAATCCAAAAAATGAGTACAATATTTTTATAAAGGAAACCTCTTCAGAACCTCACCATCTTAATAGTGTGACAGTGGCTTTCTGTAGCCCCTGCCTGTCTCTAAAATATCCAGACTTGTGGGACATTTTCAAAGACTTGATTTTGTTCCTAAAGTACCTCATTAAAGCATATTCAAACACTGCCAGGGTCTAGTGCTGCCCCTGTGACCTGTATGCAAACAGTATTTCACTGTCTTCCAAGCTTCCAATTCAACTCTAATTACCTGACCTGCATTCTTTGCTATCCAGTTTTTCAGATCAAAGAACCAAGATTAACATATTTTTTACATTTTGTTGCATATTCAGATTTAGCCCAGATTCCCGGTACCTGGCAGTGGGTTCTAATGAGAACTCGGTGGATTTTTATGACCTAATGCTGGGACCCACCCTTAACAGAATCAGCTACTGCAAAGACATCCCCAGCTTTGTCATTCAGATGGACTTCTCCGCAGATAGCAGGTATCTCCAGGTACAGCACCAGCAGTCGCTCCTCTTTTACAAGGGTTCTTCCTGCTTGAACATTTTGTGAGTGCATTTAGGCCCCTCAGCTCCTCCACTCCCAGTTCCACAGCTTCAACTTTTGCCTTTACTGTTCAGTTTATGCATTAATTCTGTAATACCTCATGGGGGAGAGGGGTTGTATTTATTGGGGATTGAACCCTGGGCCTTCACACATCCCACCCCTTTTGAGGGTCTCAAGTTGCTCAGGCTGGGCTTAAACACCAACCCTCCTACTCCTATTCTCTTAAATTTTAACACAAAATAATGCAAAGTATGTTATAAATACATATATACAGTACAGTAAAAAAGTGTTTATATACAGCAAATTAAGGTTCATCACCTCTGGGACCTAGTTTTTGGCTTGGGTGTAAATTTCTCAGCACGGCTCCCTGAATTCCTCACCTTGTACATCAGCTCTTGGACTTTACCCATGTGACCCAGGCATCTGCTGCTCTAATCTGTATATCTTTCCACGTCCTCCCCACTGAATCCATGCCTGCCTGCCTTGTTTGTAGGGTTTTGCAAGCTTTACGTTAAACATGTAATCATGTAGCTGTCCTAGCTATCTGCTAGGATTCTGAAAACCCTGTGGACTGCGCCTTTACCTAACACAATTCTTGTCCTGTTCTGCTATGATCAAAGGTCTCCAGTGGCTGCTATAAGCGGCATGTTTATGAAGTACCTTCTGGAAAACATCTTCTGGATCATGCAGCCATTGACAGAATTACCTGGGCTTCATGGACTAGGTAAATGCTGATACTTAGAAGGAAAGAGTTACAGTCAGGCATGTTGGAAAAACCCATTTCTAAAGTTAGAGGCATTCTCTAGGGAATAGGAAGAGTTCGTGTTTTATTAACTATGCCTTGAATTGTTAGGATGAGAACTATGTATGTTCACAGTCAGGGCTCCTTTTGATTAAACGTATTTCTGTCCCTTATCAGATTTAAAGGAATGCTTACCTCAAAGTTGTTAGAAGTGAATTTTATAAATTTGTTCAAATTTGCAGACATGTGCCTGTGATGTCCACTGTTTAGACACTGGAAAATGTCATTAAATTCCTTTTTTCTTTGTCTTTTTGAGACAAGGTCTCTCTATGCAGTTCAGGCTGGCCTTGAGCTCACTTTGTACCCCAGCCTGGTCTTGAACTTGCAATGATTCTCTTCTCTCAGCCTCCCGAGTGCTGGAATTACAGCTGTATGCCACCATGCTCGGCATTAAATTTCTATTAAGTACTCCAGTCATCTTTTGTCAGATACTGAATTATAATCTTAATCTTAATTATAACCTTAATCTTAATAAACCTTTCAAATTATAAAATTTCTAAAAGCTGAGAGGGAATGAACAGCTAGATGAAATGCAGGCTGTGACATGATTGGGGAGAGACTGGCGAGTCCATCTGGTAAGCCTGCCAGTGTTTGCTGTGGTGGTGGATGTGTTTTGTCTTCAGTATTTTAGGGGACGAAGTCATGGGAATCTGGTCCAGACACGCTGAGAAAGCCGACGTCACCTGTGCCTGTGTATCTCATTCAGGCATCAGCCTTGTCACAGGAGATGACTTTGGCATGGTTAAACTATTTGACTTTCCATGTCCAGAAAAATTTGTAAGTTTGTATTATTTTGTATTTCACAATCATATTACTCCTTATGTAGAGGCCCAAAGATTAAGTTTCTGATATTTAACATTTTATCCTGATTTGAAAAATACTGTACTTTTAAATTAGTATTTAAAAATTTTTAATTTTAATAAGAACTACTAGAAACAAATCCCTCTCTCCAGCAATGCTATTTATGGAAAACTAATCAAGTTCTGGTGAACTTTTTACAAAATCATTCATCAGACTTTAAATACTTTTCCTCAAAGAAAAATTTTCAAAGATCAAGAGACACTTGACTGCCCAAAAAAGCTGGTGTGTTAAATGCAGATAATCTCTGCCCGTGCAGTCGCAGCTCCGCCCTCTCCACAGTTCCTCACAGAAACCTCTGCATTTGAGTGCATCAGATACTGAGCTTTCTTACTGCTTTTTTTTTTTTAGGCAAAGCATAAGCGGTTCTTTGGTCACTCAGCCCACGTGACAAACATCCGGTTTACAAGTGGTGACCGACATGTTATTAGTGCTGGAGGTGACGACTGCAGGTCAGTAATGTCCTGGCCCCAGAAAAGTAGACCTTTACTAGTTAAAGAGCCCTGATCCAACACTTCCTGTATCCCGGTTCCTGCACACACTCACATCATCATCAGGTGACATGGCCACATGGCTCCTCGGAGTCATGTGTGCACATACAGGATAAAAGGACTTATTAACAAGGAAAAATTTTACACCTATGATTTTGAACCCTCAACTTAAAAAACATTAAACTGTTTTACAAATCTAAAATGTTATCAACTGCCTTTTTTATTGCAGTTTATTTGTCTGGAAATGTGTGCATATGCCTCACTAAAAGATACAAATACTCAGAAGGCTACATAAACTAAGAGCATCGAGAGACCAGAATTAAAGAGAGAAAAAACCCAAAACCAAACTCTGCGTGGACAAGTGGTGCTAACTGAAGATGGTAACAGGGAGAAGTGCACAGGATGACCAAAACAGACTGCTGAGTTCAAAATGTTTGCTATATGCGTTAACTATCCATAACCCACACACTGCCAGAGAACCATGTTTCAGGAAGACTGAATGCGTAGAGCAGACCCCCTTTACTCAGTGTATGTGCGACTTTGCAGACCTGCTGGGGAGAATGGAGGTTCGGCACTGCTCCAAAACTCTCCCAAAGTTAGAGAGCTGGGGCGGAACTCAGAATGTGTGAAGCCCTGGGATCCCACCCAGCACTACCAAAAATAAAAGTTTTTTAAAAGCCCCAATTTGCAAAACTTAGCAACACTGTTTCTTTTAGCACTTTTATTATTAAGGTTCACCAGCCAATGAAACAATCTTTTCCTTGCATTTCTATTAGGAAAGAAAGAACTACCATCACCCTAAAGGATCATGTTTCAAAACACATTTTCCATAGGAAACAGCTTCCCTAGAAACTTTCTTAGGCATCTAAAAAGTTCTTTTCATAAGGACACTTCCTTCCCTTACAGTCTGAGTTCACAAACAGACCCAAGGTCAGTGACATGAGTGACTGCACATGTTCATTTCTGGGCAGTCAACCTTTTGATGTTTAGAACCCATGTCTGTTACTGAAACTGTGAACATGACTGTAGCCTCACCAATGGGAAAGTAATATGGCGAATTACCATTTGCACTTGCAAAGGTTTTTTTTTTTTTTTAAGAGAAAAATGACATGTAAAGATGCAGTCTAATGTGTACACATTTACCATAAACCAGTGGTGGTGAACCCACGGCACACAGGCTACCACAGGCTGTTGATATCATTGAATGCTCTAAAAGGTTCACCATCACTGCAAATGCGTTAAACTCATAAATTATATCACACAATTTAGTAATCCTTGGGATAACATTTTTATAACTTTTTTTCTGTGGAGAAAGTCTGTTTAGGTGTGTGCCACTCCGTAGGCTGATTTCCAAAATGAATGAACCCAGGTTCATTTTGAAATATCTGTCAAACAATTTGTTTTTAGTGGACTGGGGCTAGATTCTTAATCCTTTTCACTAAATGCTGCCAAAGATCTGTATTCATCATTCAGGAATTTGCTCTTTAGCCTGTATGTAATTTCTTGAAGGCTGAAAATTATGTAGATTGATGTTTAAAAATATATTTTTCTATGTGTGAAGCAGCTGGAAGATGCTTTCCTGGTACTATCAATTTTTACTGTGTTACTCTTTGTAGCATAATGTACCCGCTTGAGCCTGGAATGCCCCGTTTGGTTTGACACCACACATCACAGCTCCACAGTCTGTATGGCCAACACTTTGGGATGCCATGAACAGACAAAAACTAAATCAGTATCACAGCCTAACCAGTGACTGAACTGCATCAGTTTAAAGCTGAACAGCTGTGCCAGGACTGATTAAAAAGTCAAGAAGCTTGAAACTTAAAACTATACCATTGTTATTCACCTCAAAGGATTCTGCTAAATTAAGCTGTGTTTTAGAATACAGTAATATTAAATTTCTATTCAGCATATTTTATAAAGTGGTAGGCAGTGAATTAAAGGATTCATGGACATTTTCTCATGAAAAAAAGTCAAAATTCCAGCCTATTGTTTTAAATTTTCCCTTTGGGCCAACTTTACCAACTCTTGGCTACAGAGAAATTTCAAGTTTCACTATACTTCAGGTATAGTATATAGCATAAAGCTGGTTCCCCTGCATTTTTATCCTTCACAGTGGTCAACTCATGTCCACTTTTACCTCCGCTGTGGTCAGTTTCCTGACTGAAGATCACGCTGCTCCAGTTATCTGATGACCGTCTGGTTGTGTTATCCATCGACTGAGGTGAAGAGACATGACAGACCACACAAAATCTGCCACATCCATATCTACTTTAACCTTAAAAAAATTATTTTTGTGTGGAATAATCTCTGGAATTGACCCGTCTCCTGCTGGGCATCCCAAGCCCTGCTGATTCTGTGTGGATAAACACATGCTCACACACACCAGGCACTCTGCTGGTCCTCACTTCATTGTTGCTCGTCCCCTTCCTTTGTGACCCTTTACAGTGGTCTGCTTAGACCATTTTACTCAGCAAGTGTTTTTAGGGTCAGCATTAAGCTGGCCATAAACCTCAGTAACTGAAGATGAACTCTTCTTTCCAGCCAGTGTCAAAATAGTGCATCAGACTCAGATTTTTGGCATGTGAAAAAAAGTGAGCTAAACCACTAAGCCTTTGTTCCCTACTCCCTATGTGGTCTTTATAGTTGTGTTCCCACAGTCACAATATAAACCAGTTATAAATAATGATACTTAAAAATCTCCAGAAATTTAGACAATTTAAAACCAGTTTCTTCTGCACAGATGCAAAACTTCAACCCTGGGATGAATAAATGCCTTAAATTCAGTGGAGTACACGCAGAAGGAAACAAGACTGTCATCTCACTGAAGCCTAGTGTAACACGGTAGCGTTATGCCCTATGTGCTCTTTTTCTTCTTCTGCTGTTTCAGGTGTTTATTTTGGGATCGGCACAGCCAAGCGCAAATTATCAAAAGGTTGAGAGACTGAATCTTGAATGGAAAGACAATAACCACAATAGAAGGCTGGCTTTACAATCGTAAACATGGACTTTCAGATTAGGGTTTATTATCCATCCTTTGGGTGTATAACTAAACAAGGAAATGAATTTTCTGTTACAATTAATTTGGTCCTGAAAAATGTTCGAGTCTTTATTATCCCTTTTGTATTACTCTTTACTAACCACCTTTTAACCTTTGATTTTTAAATACTTAGTATATATATAGTCTTTGAAATCTGTTATTTAAGTCTACAGCATTTCACACTTCTTGCCTTAACACTTTTAAAAACACACAAAACTACGTAATACAGTAGGCCAAGTTTTGTTCTATTCTGCAGTTTACCAATTCTGATCTGTAATTATATAGTTCTGCCATTTAAAATATACTAAAATCTAGTTTTAACTTTCCAAAAATTATCTTCAGTAGTAGCTAAGTATATTTTCTGTGGAGTTATTTCTGAGAATGTTATTTTTCAGAATGTGGGAATATATATGTATATTTATAATCTTGTAAATTTAAAGTCTGTTTTCTGATATCTTATGTATATACTTGTAAAAAATTTTGTATAATTTTGTGATAATGTAGTTCTCCCCAAATTTAAAAAGTGTATGTTAACAGTGAATGAAAGCATTTTGAGGAATTGTTCATATTTTTCCACTTATCACCGCACGCCACCTAGCTCCCTTCACAGAAGGCACAGAACTGAAAGACAATTTTACCCAAGTGGCACTCAAATTGAAATGCCTGTGACATGCTTTTCAAACTAAGTTCATTTAAAATTTTAAAAGCACAATCTGAATAACTATTTAAAACCCCTCAATATTTTCAGTCGTTGCCGTTTTCATGGTAGATCTGGGAGAAGTGAGAGCAGCATCAACCGTGGCAGTGACTCTGCCCCGCTCAGCAGTGCAGCCCTGGACCGCGCTCCATGCACAGGGACAGCACTGCCTCCCTGCGGATGCTGACACAGCGGGCACAGACAGCCTGGAGGCAGCCATTCCTTTCAACCCTTCTCATACCAAAAACAAAATAACAAAAGAAAACACCCCAAGTTAAACCGCTTAATAATAAACTTACAAACTTGAAAAATTAGACACTTCAGATAGGCAATAAAGTTCATATTATGAAAGCAATGTATTCCAAGTTTCAAAGATTTGACAAGTTCTGTAGATTATCTTTCATCAGTAGGAAGAACCTTTCAAACTGCATGATCTTCTGCCAGGTAGGACTGGGGATCATTCACTGAATAAACAAAACCAAAATTTTTTTAAATTAACTGTTTTGCATTCATATGTACCACATATACCTCAGCTAAGAGGTACTTTTACACAACAAATACTGTTCATCAGATTACAGTATTAAAACCAGATTTTATAAAAACTCAAATACGTAGAAAGCAGTTATAATCTAATCCAGTTTATGGGTCGTTCTAAAATATTCTAAGGCTTCCTTTAGTTTACCAATGCTAATGACTAAAACTTGATCTGATGTAAGCAGCACACACACATTCCAGCTGGACTTAGTGTACGTCTGCACAGCAAGATTAGACGTTACAAAGAAATGAGATGATTACTTTTAAAAAATGTAAAATGTAATCACTGGATAAAATTAAACAGCAGAGGAAAATGTGCTAGGGCTGACTTCCCCCAAATTGGTGTGCTCACACACTTACAAGCTTCTACATTATAGCAAAGTATCTGAAAATTACCAGACTTAATTGTCCTCTTTACCTGGTCTGAGGTCGGATCCACTTCAAGGCGTGTCTCGGTGGCACAGTGATGGTGGGATGATAAAATGTGCAGTCTGGTCTCGTACACTGAGTGTTGAATCTACAGTGCTGAACAGAAACGCAGACTGTCAGTGACACTCCTCAGAGGAGCACAACATCCGCCTCACTACTACTGAAGCTTAGGAAATGGATTTCCTGAAGACACAAAATCTTTAAGAATCACAGCAAGTAAAACTTCAAAAGCAAACTGAGCATACAGTACACACTTCTCACCCCTCACTCTTCTGAGTACCCTGGCGTCCCAGACACAGCGGGGGAAATGACCTCTCTTTGGAGTGGGGAGCACAGATGCACACTAAACAAGCACTCTACCAACTCAGCAACACCCTACCCAAAAACCCTTTCATATACAACAGTCTTCAGGCTGCTTTTTTCAAAGATCAACCTGGATAGCCAAGCAGTTGGAGAGACAACAATCTTTTGCACAAAAAAATGTGTTTAAGTGGTACTACTGAGTTTCACCTCAGTATTAGCATGAGGTTTAAAAAAAAAAACACCCACACACTCAGCAACAGAAAAGATTATAGTGCTGTGCCCCGCAAGAGCTTAGCAAATTAATATAAGTGTTTCAGCTCACTTAGCCTAAGGGCCAGGCAGACCTCTGCAACAGTAAGGAACAACTTACAGATTCTAAAGACCGTGAAGTTTACTCTGACCACAGAACAAAGGCGGAAAAAGTAAAGACATGCGAGGCATTCAATGTCTTAGTGAGCTTCCGGACCCGAGACCGAGCAGCTACCACTTAACTGACACTTGGGAGAATAAATATTCTTACTTTTGGATGATAGAAAGGACATTCCATTTTCTTACAAGCTGGGAAGTAACGGCAGAGCTGACTGGTAGAAGGAGATGCCGTTGTTGTAACTGCTGACAAAAAGAATGAACACTGGTCAAATCTGCAGGTTTGTAGGTCCAGAAATGGAACCCAGAGGCCCTCTGGCACTGAGCTCATGTCTCCAGCTCTCATTTTATTTTGACACATTAGTCTCAAAGTTGTGATTCTCTTACATCAGCCTTCCCAATAGCTGGTACTACAAATGTTCACCACACTCAGATAAAATAACTTTTAATGTTGTCTACTGATGCTGTTACAGAAGTGACAGTCATTTAAATTAGAGCTTCATGTTTTATGTATGCTTTAGTGGTATGGAGTACAACACAATGGGCATAGCTGCTCTTCAGCCAATGGTAAGACTCGCCAGCATGGAGGCACACACCTGTCATGTGAGAGGCGGAGGCAGGAGGATCACTATGAGTTCAAGGCCAGCCTGGGCTACACAATGAGCACAAGACTAGCCTGCACTACATGACTCAACCCTGCCCCAAAAAAGCACTAAATGAACGAATGGATGAACACAATACTGATAACATTAATTGATCCAGTTTTTATTTCTAAAAACCTATTCTTTCATTCCATTTACAGGTAGAAAATGCCCTTTTCTATTTTTTCACCCAAATGCAGTAGTGCACAAAAATCACTAACCTGGTTTTGGAGGCAGCACTGGAATTCTTCTATTGATGTGAGTGAAGGGACAATCAGGTTTAGTACACTTTGCATCGTATTTACAATTTGGATGAACAAACAAACATTTTTCAGCAAATTTACAATTGGGGAAGGCTCTATAAAACAAAAGCATAGGTAAGTCATAGTCATAGTTAAAGCAGTATTAGTTTTTTTGTAGTCTTTTTAAACTCTTGTTTTGAAAAAATGGGAAAGTGACAGAAAAACACAAAATAGTAATTTTTAAATGAAGCCAAACAACACATAGGATGGAACTATTTCAAAGTCTTAAGTTACACAAAGAGGCTTCCATTTGAAGCCAAACCATTAATAAAAGGCAGGTGCTTTTTGGTGATGAGAGCTACGCTCTTCATCAAGTAAGATCTGTATCTTACGAAGTATATTCGATACAGTACACACATCCTACGCACAAAGCACTGTGCTCTAAGATTCATCCGTTTGGTCTCCTCATGTATATAATGGTATTATTCCAACACCAAAACTTCTTTGAAGTAATTAGAACATGAGATGTTGCATCTGGTAAAGCTCTAATAATTAAACCAGCCAGCTAGTAAGAAAAACATTGACCCAAGTGTAAAGTGCTTTCTTCCCAGTCCTTCGACATAATTGGGGTGTCTGTGAACAAAACACACACTAACTGTACCTATCTCCTCAAATGTAGAGTCCTCACAAGAGGCTAAGTACCAAGAGCACCCTCCTGCACACACACACACACGCACACACACACGGCTGCTCCAGGGAGAGCTCCAACAGTGAGTGTCACTGCCTGTAGTTATGAAACTCAACCACAATAAATAAATAAAATGGCCTGTGAGACACAGAAAACCTGAACACCAGCCTCAGTCTGAAGTCACTCACTTGCAAGGTGAAACGGGATGGTGGTATGCGCACTCGTCTCCGTTTTTACACGCAGGCCAGTACTTGCAGCGCTCCAAAAGCTTCTCTGGCTTCTGTGCCACATTCAGTTCACTCATCTCCACTACAAAGGGAAAGGAATTAAAAGTGATTCACTCGTTACCACCAATACATGAGCCCTTGAACAAATTTCCCTCAAACTCCAGCCTTAAATGCTAACATTCCTTTTTATTTAAAGTCCTACAAAAAGAAAAAATGAGCCCAAGTATAGTGGTAACTGTGAGGAGAGACCTATAAATTACCAGAACAGGGACTACAATTCTCATTCTGAAAAGGAAAGTAACTGCACCAAGGGCTTAAGTTTTCATCAGAAACTCTAATTCTTAAATATCATTTCAGCACTAAATACAAAAACAGAAGAAGGATGTCAAGTAGGGAGCAAATAAAACTCCATGTTAAGTAAAAACACAAAACAAGGGGCCAAGGAAATATGAGCTAATTTTCATTCCAGCAGATTATGAGTGCTCAAATAAAGTGTTCCTAATTCCTGAGGTGTATCAGTAAAGCCAGATGCTAACCTCACAGAAATGTCCAAAAAGAAAACCCTTCTGCCTGAAATGGGTCACAAACAACACTTGCTCCAACGGCTGGGGACTTAGCTCAGTGACCAAAGTGCCTGCCTGGCAAGCGCAAGGTCGTGAGTTCAATCTCTGCTACAAAAAAAAAAAAAAAAAAAAAAAACCAAACACTTGCTCCAGGGAGGGGGAGGGTTATCTGCAGAGAAGTCACCCGGGGAGGGGAAGAGGACCCGTGAAAGCTGCCCCTCCACTAGGTCGGGGCCAATCACAGGCTGTGCTTCTAGAAGCCTGGGCCGTGGAGCCTGTGCTGCAGATGATCTCCCATTTCAGTAAACCAAAAGCTACCTTTTCATGTGGCATCGAAGGTTTAAATGCTGACAGCTACATCAGAGACACTGAATACAAGTCAAAGTCTACCGTTGAAGGTCATAACCAGCGGCCTGAGAAGCCGTACTCAGAAAGGAGCATCTGGGATTATATACTACAGGTCTGTGTTTAGAAAAGTTAGTTCCACTTCACTACGAGGCGGCACACAACCCCCATCTGCCTCTGCCCAGGAGCAAGCTCAGCTACAGCACTTCAGGCAAGGGCTGCCTAGCATCTCTAAGCTTCAGTTTCCTCATCTGTAGAAAGAGAAAATAATGTCTTCTTTAGATGCAAGACCTCAACTACATATCTAGTATCATTTAAAGTAAGTTGCTTTTTTTTTTTTTTTTTTTTTGTGTCTTTTTCCTTTTTATCGGTACCAGAGATCGAACTCACGACTGCCTGCTTGCAAGGCAGGCGCTTATGCCGCTGAGCTAAATCCCCAGCCCCCAAGTTGCTTATTTTTGCTCTAGTATATAGAGGAATACTTAAGTTCCAAAGAAAACATACACAGTAGACGAAGACATTAGCTTTTAATTTTTTTTTTTTTTTTTTGTCATCCTGCAAAGAAAATATTATCTTGCCTCCCTCCTAGACAACAGACAACAGACACTGGGCTATGGCATCCACACAGACACAGGACAAACGCAAGATCAAAGCAGCAAGGAGTGACTCGCTGGAAAATGGGCGGAAGCAGCTAAACCTCGAAGGACAGCATTTGACTACTTTACAAAGAAACCTAGTCTTTCCGATGGACGTGCACACAAAGGTCAAGCCTCTCGTTTTCCTCACCTGACATTTACTTCACAAGCTATTAAAATGTCCAGTTAGGAGGCAAGTTCACTTTTAACTGGAAACCATAAAAGCAGTGCCACCATGTGACAGTGGCCAGGGCTGCAGGCCGCATCCTGAAACAAAGCACAAACTGCCAACCTGGAAGCAAGTTCCCCGCGTGGAGCACGGAGCCAGGGACAGAGGCCAGATGCTGCCTGCTCTGAGGTCCCCTTTCCCCACCACGCACGGCAACCGCACAGTGCAAAGCCGCAGAGAGCCCCGGGAAGGGAGCCCCATGTCGCCACAGTGGCCACGGCACCTGCACAGGACCTGTGACTGCCAGGTTGTTTGCAGGGTCACCAGCACCCACCCAGCAACAAAGCCTAACCCAGACAGTCACATTTACATGAAATCAGATCCTCAAGGACCAAAGCATTAGGCTCTAAAACTGAAAATCAAGAGTGGCTCAAAACACTAGAATTTTCACGTATTTTAGAAAACATACAAGGTCAAGAAACCTGACTGGTGCAGTTATTACTGATTTCCACTTTCTCTTCCTGTCAGTTTCCAGCTCCCTTCACAAAAGATCGCGCTGTCACAGGTTCACAGGAGGGCAAGCACAGTACCCTCTCTCGCAATCTCCCAAAAAATCTATTCAATTTTTTAAGTGACTGAACAAACTATTCAGTTCTCTCCCAAAAGGATTTGTTGAGAAAAATTTCAAAGTCAATCCCTGTTTTTTCTTTGAATCTGTTCATTTTTAAGATTTTGTGATTGCTGCTACAGTGGTTTACACCTGTAATCCCTACCGTATGGAGGCTGAGGCAAGGGGACCTCAAGTTCATACCTGGTCAACTGAAGACGACCAAGTCTCCAAATAAAAAATAATCAATCTACAGATGGTGACGCACAGCTGGAATCCAGCACACAGAAAGGCTAAGTCAAACGGATTCTAAATTCAAGTCTTGCCTGGGCAATTTAGTAACTTGGCACAATCCTGTCTCCAGATTAAAAAAAAGAAAGAGAGTAAAGAAAGGCTGAGATGTAGTTCGAAAGAAGGCCCTAGGTTCAGAATGCCTGGCACCAAAAATTAACCAACTAAATTAAAAAACAGGAAGGGGTTAAGGGGTTTAGGTCAGCATCACAAGTGCCTGGCCTACCAAGTGTGGGTTGTGAGTTCAATGTCCAGTATTAAAAAGAAACAGGAAGGGTTGGGGACATAACTCAGTGGCACTGTGCTCACCTGGTCACTGAGCTCAAGCCCTAGTGGGACTGCTAAAACCAAAATCTCACCTTTAAGCAGCAGCATTTCTACAAATTCTGTATCACAAATGAAAAGGGTCAGCAGGACTGCAGCTGGCACTGGTGTCCACAGGACAAGAGATGGTGGTGAACTCTCTGCCTAAAAGCTGTCTGAACAGCATGGTAGTAAGTATTACTCTTCAATATGAAGTCTTTTCTACACTTCCAACAAGTACCATGGCAGATTAGGTGAAAAATTCCTCTCAAAGAAATTTTGGAAAGAATATCAAAATACAAATTTATTTTTCTCTAGTTAATTATTATATTACTGCTGGTACAAGGGAGAATGACAGCAGTTTCCAAAGAGGGAAAAAACAGAAGTAACCAAGACATCAAGAATGATGGCTCATCTTTCAACGAGCATAATCAAGAAGTATTTTCGTGGCCTCGGCTGAACTGCAGAACGTCAGCTCTGGATTAACAGCCGACCTACGAAACACGCACAGAGAAACAGACTGAAATTTGGCGGTTTTGATTCAAAGAAGAAAAAGGGCCACTACTGAATACAAATATATGCAAGACCACCAATCAATACTCATTCAAGATAAAGAAGTCAAAGATTCCCTTCACAGAGTCTGAGCTCTCAACACACCGTAGGAAAAGCTACCATCTGGGTCACCAAGCTGCCTCTGCATCAACTGCAGCTGCTGTGGGTGGAGGAGACCTCTGAGTCCCTTGTTTGAGGCTGCAGTTTGGTTTACAGGTTTCACTCCTTCAAAGCACATGTCCTCCTCTTGATCTGACATGTATCCTGGGGGGCTGGGGACACCATCCAGCGTCACTATAAACTTGGGACTTGCAGGTTTATCTGGTTGTACAAGATCTCTGCCAGACAGATAAAAAATACCATAGAATTAGGGAAGCAAACACAAAATGCTGAGACTCCTACAGTGCTCTCAAGCAGAACTAGTCTCCCTTACTTTGCGTCTCATTCAGTTAAACAAAAACAAAAACAAAAACAAAACAAAACAAAAGACTTGGAGGGACCTCCAGGTACCACACTGTGGATGGAGCCACTGCGGCATCAGCACCAGTGACCTTCCAGCCTATATTAAGGACAACCTCCCCTCAACCCTGCTCCACTGTCCATTTCATGCTCATTCGGTCAACATGGAACCAGCTAAAAACCTGGCTCAGATACTCAGAACACAATGGCCAGAAGGTCTGTGTTCACAGATTTTTTTTATCTGTCTGTTCCTTTAAGGAACATGGAGTCCATTTTTTAAGGGAAAAATGACCCAAACCCAATTTAATTCCCATTAAAAGACTAATTGTGGCCACCTGGTTTTTAAAATTTCATTTTATGTGGCTGAGGCAGAAGGACCACTGTGAGTTCAAGGCCAGCCTGAACTGCATAGTGAGACCCTGTCTCAAAAAAAAAAAATTCATTTTAAGAATGCACATTTTGGGGGCTGGGGATTTAGCTCAGCGGCATAAGCGCCTGCCTTGCAAGCAGGCAGTCGTGAGTTCGATCCCTGGTACCGATAAAAAGGAAAAAGACCAAAAAAAAGAATGTGCATTTTGCACTAGGGATAGCCCAGCGGCATGAGCACCTCCCTAACAAGCATGAGGTCATGAGTTCAATCCCTAATACCAAAAAAAAAAAACCAGTCTTACTAATGGAGTTAAGTAATACACTGAGTTTTTATTTGTAGATTAATACACTTTGGAACAAGTAGAATGAACTAGAATTTTAAAAACTGAATTTGGCTATTTATGATCTCGCTGCTCAACAAAAAAGGTTCTATTGAGTGCTGAGGCAGGGAAAAGGGAACTGGGAGCTAACAGCCAGCCTGCACTATCTAAGCACACAAATTAGCTACACAAGAAAAAGAAACCATCTACCGTGTCTGCATAAGGTGTCCTGAAAGTACCCGAAGGGTATCTGCAGTCTTCATCCCCGACTCTTGGTTTGGTGCCACTACTATTTCCTCAGACAGCTTTGGCTTCTTCAGAATAAATGATCTTGTGTCTGCATGGACCATGGATTCCATGTCATAGTAATCTGAGCCAAAAAAATTGGCCATAAATGTTTGCTTTTGAATAAATCTTTTATTCCCAACATCATACATGTGATACGAATGTCAATCTTTTATATATTCATACTTATTTTTTAAAAATCGTAACTGACTCTATTTGGGAAAAGGGCTGCAATGCTATTCCAAACACCACTGGAAGAACTCAGGTGGAACTCTCCTCATAGCGTGCATCACAAGTAATTCAACGAACACTCCTGGCCTGAGGTAGAGAGAGAAAGGCTCTCCTGGGAGGCTGCTGGCGGGATATTAACAATACGCACTACAGACATAGAGAATTTAAGAATCTTAAGGTTTTCTAAAATTCTGATTCACAGATTACTGAACTGTTTTTCTAAAATCTGTTGTTTAGTTTGCACAGTACCATGTACAGAAAACACATGTTTGAAGAAAAATTCATATGGCACAGTTTCCACCTGCTTGCAGAGGACTACACTGAAGAAAAGGTTGAGGGGAATGAGTGTAACACCACACAGCTCACTCATCTGCACACGGCTGGCCTGGCAACATGCCTCCAACTGACCAGTGCCAAGGAGCTCCTTTCAAAGCTAGCAGGTAATCAGGACAAAATTCACAGGACATCCACCCATTGACTAAAATCAAAGAGTAACAGTGTGATAGTTACACAAGAAGGAAAAAGAAAAGCAGCTGAACAGCTGCAGAACCTGACCCTCAAGGGGATCAACACAGCCGGCAAAGCAAAACACAGCTTCTGCGGCTGAGGAAGCTGGCCGAGGAGGGGAGTGGGAAGTGGGCCCCAGAGGCGGCAGCGGGAGGCGACCCGGAGAGGGGACGAGGGGACGGAGAGCAGCAGGCACCGCAGGCACGCGGCAAGGCAGGGCTTCTCCGGGAGGGGTCTGGGAAGCAGGAGAGACCTGGCATGGCTGGAAGAGTGTGTGGGGAGCCGGGTGGCGAGTGGCAGGGAAAACTGAGAATATGCTCAAGGACCTCATCTCGGCATTTTCAGTTTTGGTCTAAGTCTAAGTAGTAAGAAATCAAACGAGGCTCCTAAGCGAGGAAGTGATACAGTCACACTGGTTTTCTAAAAAACGACGCCAAGAACTTGCAGTGGTGCACAGCCATCACACCACTATCTGGGAAGCTGAGGCATAAGGGTCACAAATCTGAGACCAGCCCAGGCAACTAGCAGACCCTGTCTCAAAAGGAAAATGCAAACCTGAGCTGAAAGTGGCTGGGGATGCACTCAGCACACCCAGAGTTCAATCTCCACTCTCAAAGGAGGAAAACACCTCGCAATGGCCGGGCAGGACGGACGGTAAGAGGAGACAGGCAGAGGGCAGGAGTTGCTGAGACATAAAGCACAGGAAAGGAAGACGAGCAGATTTGAAAGGTGGCAAAGGTAAATTTCAAATGTTTAGATTGTATTTAGTTTGAAGTCATTTGTGGCAGTTTTACAGGTTATGAGCAAATCAAAATCTCACATCTGACTGGGGTGGGGTGGACTTAAAAGCAGCACAGGGGAGACGAGCAGGTAACTGCGCAGGTCTCGCTGCCGCCCCCTCAGGGTACCCGGGAGGCGCTAGGAGTCTCCCTCCGTCACTAATGAGCAACTTGTTCCTCACACCTCTCCGCACCGCACCGGGTCCCCAGCTGGCAACAGCAGAGCCTGCACTGCCCAGCAGCCACGCCTGTCTTCCCTCCAAATACGCTCTCTGAGTCACAGCAGTTTCACTAGCTCACATCCTGGGAAAATACTGACGGATGAACTCATGCTGAGGATGGGACACAGTATGAAGCTCCCCTTTTAAGGAGCAGTAGAGAAGAGATGACAAAAAAGAGTGCAAATGAATGACAAGAGCTGCCGGGGCAGTACATATCTGTAATTCCAGCTATTGAGAAGGCTGAGGCAAGAGGGTCACCTTAAGTTCAAAGTGAGGCTAAGCAACTTGGCCAAGATCCTGTTTCAAAATAAAATTTTAAGAAGATCTGAGTATAGCTCAGCACTCCCTGGGTTCACTCTCCAGGATCATAAAAAAAAGGGAAAAAAAGTGACAAAAAAAACCAACGAGAGTCAGGCATTTAGCTCAGCAGCATAAGCTCCTACCTGGCAAGTGCAAGGTCATGAATTTGACCCCCAGTACCAAAAAAAAAAAAAAAAAAAGTACAAATAATACAGGTCAAGAATGAGTAACAGTCCACTATTATGAGCCTGGAGCAGGCCAAAGAGGTAACAAGAGGATATTATGAGTACTTTAAGTACATGTTCAAAACTAAATGGGAAAATTTCCTTTTAAAAAAAAAAAAAAGAATGAAAATATAAAGTGAAACCCAAAGGATCAGATTGAAGAAAACCTGGGAACGTGTCATATGTACTCAGGCAAGAGTGCAATGAAGCCAGGCGTGGTGGCGCACACCTGCAATCCCAGCACTTGGGAGACTGAGGCAAGAGGATTGCCGTGAGTTCAAGACCCTGTCTGAAAAACAAAAACAAAACAAAATAAAGAACTATAAAGGAGAGAACCGCAATTTCAAAACAGAAAACAGATCAGTAAGAGCTAACTTAGTAGATCAGCAAACATGGAATTCTAAACCAATAATGAAGCCATCCACCTTAGATCACAAGAGGGTTCAAAGGCTGAAGAACTGGCAGCAAAGGGACCTTGAAAGGGTGGAAAGGACAAGAGCTGCAGGGTCTGCTCAGGAGGCCGGAAGCGGGCGGGGCGTCCTTCCCAGACTCCTCAGCACGCCCGGCCAGCTGCAGACACTGCCACAGACGGGCACTCTCTGAAAACCCTCTGTGCCCATGACACACTTCTGCCCTTGGGCTCTTGACAAGAGCCACACTGCCAGTCTGTGCAACAGGGACGCCAGCCACGCTGCAAGAAGCCAGCACAGAAACGAGGGGGCAGTGGCCGGGCCCGGCCTTGCTCCTGTGAGCTATCTCAATTCCAGCACCCCGGCTTTTCCTTTGCAGACCTCTGGACAAGTGAACTGGCCTGCAAGGTCTGAAAGGCTAAAGGCAGCAGCAGCAGCAGCAGCATGCCCTACATCACTCTCCACAACATCCACATTAAAACATGAAGGCTAAGGGTCCCGCACCCCAACTCATAAACCCAGAACAGCCGTCAGCTTTTTAAGAGTTCCACTCTTACATCCCAGATCACCATGACCCCAACATGCAGAGCTTTCATCAGGACACAACCAAGCTGAAGAAAACAAAATCGGGACAGAAAGGAAAAAATGTTCAAATAACCTTTAATATCCTCAGAAAAATAAGAAAAAGTATATATGCAAGAAACAAAATCGGTCTGTTAAAAAGGAGTTGTACGTGGTAAAACACGCCTATACCCGCCACACTCTGGAAGGCGGAAGCAGGAGCCCCGAGAAGAAGAATCCAAGATGGAGCCCAGGCTAAGCTACTCAGCAATACGGCAGGCAGGACCTTGTCTCAAATCAGAAATTCAAAAAGCGCTGGTATGCTCACCTGTAATCCCAGCACTCTTGAGAGGCTGAGACAGAAAGATCTGAGCCCAGTCGGCCTGGCATTTCGGCAACTTGGTGAGACTCTGTCTCAAAATAAAAATATTTTAACAGAGCTGTCGATGGAGCTGTATGTAAAGCCCGGGTTCACTGCCCAATGGGGGGACAGGGTGTACTACAAATTATTTTTAGGGATAATGAAGTATTTCTGAATGCACCATTAATGTGACATCAGGTTATACTTTGTGGATATTTCATTATACACTTAAAAATGTTTTTTTTTTAAATAAATAAATAAAAATCTTTGATTTTGCAGCTGGCTACAGTGGTGCATGCTACGATCCCAGCACTCTGGGAATCTAAGGCAGGGGATCAGAAGCTCCCCCTAGCGTGGGTAATTTAGTTAGCAGGGAGCGAGTGGGGATGTAACAGCACTAAGGCCTTACAGAATATAGAAAACAGAAGGGCTCTCACAAAAAAAAAAAAAAAAAAACCTGATGGAGGTCAAGGACTGTGGTCATTCACAAGCCTCACAGAACTTCCTGCTGCCTCAAATTGTACATGCAACAAGTACAGAAAGAGTAAATATAAAGAAAAAAGCTACCAAAGCAAACACAGGAACTGACAAAGTGAACAAGACACACACAGTCCCTAACTGCCAAACTCCCTGGGACATTCAACGGAAACAGAATGGAAAGTCAGAAGAGAGAGCAAACCAAGGATAAAGATTATATAAATACTTTACAAATGTAAGAAACAAGCCAGAGGCGAGACTATGGCAGCACGATCATGTTCATCAGATGGGCGGGCAGGCCCTGGTGTCTGGATGGTTAACCCTGAAGAGGAAAATCACACCTGTCTCAGACTTGAAGCCTAGGTGGGTCAGGGAAAAGTCACTTCCTAGAGTCCTGGCAGGGAGAAAGCTCAGGAAAGGGATAAAGGGACCCAATGAAAAAAGGTTCCAGCAAAGGGCAGACTTAGGGGACACAGAAGGACAGAAAGACTTCCACCATCTAATGGTTCCCTGCATCTATTAGGCAGCAGGGCAGGGCCTGCATGCTGAGGACACCAGGCACCTGCCCTAGTCCCGAAGCAGCCTGTGATATGTCTATCAGGCGTGGCAGAGAGTAACAATGACATGACAGTGGCTCCAGGCAGGGGTGGCTTAAGACTTAAAAAGTGAAGTCAAAACGAAGATAAAGATGAACCAGGGAAGCAGAGCGTACAAAAGCAGCTCAGGGCAATGGCAGAGGCAGGGCAGAGAG
This sequence comes from Cavia porcellus, assembly GCF_034190915.1. Taxonomy (NCBI): domain Eukaryota; kingdom Metazoa; phylum Chordata; class Mammalia; order Rodentia; family Caviidae; genus Cavia; species Cavia porcellus. The sequence goes on from NW_026947514.1 coordinate 14,944,749, forward strand.
GCGGAGCAAGTCAGGTGAGGCACACAAGCAGTCCATGACAGCACCAGAGTGAGCAGCCAGGGGTCCAGGAGGAATGGCATTTAATGAAGTTTTTAATATGCAAAAACCAAAATAACCATACAACATGAAGAACATGCAGAGCTTCTCTCTTGCCCTAAAATACTTTCACAAATCTGTATGTGGCATCTTAGGGCGGGAGCTAAATCATAAAAGATGCACTGAATGAGGTGTAAGCAATGAGGGTGGCAACAGAAAATCGCTGGTTTACAATGAAAATTTAAGTGTCACCAACCTTGACTCTGCAGCGTTTCTGCCATGACTGGGTCAATTTGCAGTCGGGATAACAACTGCCTCTGCTGAGCACCTAGAATATAAATTTTAAAACTTCACTAAGCTTAAAACATAAATGCCAGCGTTCATTTCCCAGAAATTAATCTTGTTGGATTTCAGAAAATCTTCAAAATAAAGCTCCAAATATGTAAACTGTCAATCACTGGCACACCCCAAAACAAAAAGTTGTGCTTAGGATTAACCCAGAAATGGCAATGAGGACAAAGCCCTGGCTCTTCCTCGGTGAGCTGGCCACGTTTCTTGGATGGGAAGTAAAGCCTAAAAGAGAAGTTAAGGTAAGGATGGAGCAGTCAGCAGGTCCTTGAGTGCTGCCACCCAGGGGATGGGCCGGTCAACTAACTGGCAGACAACACAAGCAGCATCTCCCACTCCCTCCTCTACACCAACCCCCATCTCTCTCAAGACAACAAAACAAAACTCCAAAGTTCTCTCATTATGAAATTCCCAAAAAAACCTAAGGGTTCAGGAGGCTGCAAAAACAACAATAAGCAAGACTAACACTCAAATACGGCAAAATTCTACAGTCCAAGGCCCTAAAATCTGCAAAACATGAAAATGTAATCAGCACGCCGTGCAACATCACAGCCATCCTGGCCCGCACACAGGACACTGGTCCCCTAGGATTGTACCACACAGTGAGGCAGTAGCTATTCTAGTTTCCTTAAGCACACGCTACAGCGGCACCCTGATGGAAGTGCCTAAAACACATCTCTTGGACCATGCCCATTGTTAGGCATGAATGTAATTCTCTGGATCTGCTACATGAAAAGATGCTCAGAAACGGGACATGGTAGTGCACTCCTGCAATCCTAACTCTCTGAGAGACTGAGGCAGAAGGATCAAGGTGAAGCCCAACACGGGCAACTTAGTACTTACCAAGATCCTGTCACAAAATAATCACAAAAGGGACTGGAGAAGCAGCTCCGTGTGGAAACCTAAGATTCAATCCCCACGATAGCCAAAAACACCCAAACAACATAGCCAACTAGGGTATTTATCATCCTTTCCTCATAAAGCTCACAGAATCAATTCTCAATATGAGGCCCATAACGTTAATTCTTATCAATATTCCTAATTGCCACACTGTATAAAGCAGTAAAGAACTATCTTCACAAGCTGCTTGAAGAATGGGAAAGATCTCCACGCTTCCCTGCACCCCACAGTGCCTGGCAGGTGTCAGGTACCACCAGCTAATGTAGGAGGACAGTGTTACATTACAGTGTAAAAGCGGGGACACAAGCGGTAAAGTTGCAAAGGCTGCAATCTTAGTACGATGTTTTCACGCTGATTTTTAGTGCGTATCTGTGCTGTGTGGCTTCACAAGGACAATAACATGTAAGTACCTTTCATTGCAGGATACTTTTAAATTACAAAAATTATGTTCAATTTGACATCTTATTATTTTCCATTAAAACATGTTATATTACATTACCCCTGTAGTGGTATGTCCAAAAAGGGTAAATTTCTTCTAGAATTATCATGACAAAAACACATATCCTGAGGAACAGACCTGAAATCCAACTGTTGCTTGGTCACATTATATTCTTTGGGACAATCTGGGAAACTGACATTACGGAATATAGAAAAAATGCTCTTAAATACAAGTACCAGGTTCAAATATTACTACAACAGATCTCTTTAACGTATTTAACCAAGGAAAAAAATCACACATTTTAAAGAAACCTCACACAGATCCTGAAAGAGGTCTGGTATATCGTACTTCAAGGGTTTCATCTTCATGTTCATCAGTCATTTCAAAACATCACCTTGGAGAGCTTCTCTAAGATGGAATTCTGATAAATTCTAGGTTTTAAATTGAATCACACACACACAACTAAAATCCATGAAAACTTCACTTCTCTATGCAGTGCTGCTTCTGCATCAGACCTACACTTAAAAGACATACGGAAAGATACAGGAGAAAGGATAGTATCTAGAAAACATCAAAAGGGTTTACCTTTCTCAGTATTTCTAAGGAAGTTGATTATTTTTACATCACTATCCCTTGACTGTGATTCAAAATCTATCTCAGCTTGCAAATCTTCCAATTGTCTGTTGCATTCAGATGTTGATGTTGAATATTCATTCATTTTAACCTCCAAAGAGGAAATTTTTGCTTCATTCTGTGACATTCTAACATTTAGGTCAAAAAGATTTGCTTCTACTGTCAAAATTGCTGCTTTCATTCCTTTAATTTCATTGACATCCGTCGATATTTTTCTTAAAAGGTGGGAAATATTATCTAGCTCATTTAGTGAACAAGAGAAATTTGTTACAGAACCTACATCAACTGGTTCCGGTGAGAGGAAAACTGGTAGAGATGGTGACTGAAATCTTGAAGACATTTTCATAAAATTTTAGTATCTGGGAATTTTTCCTTCACAGCCCATTAAATTGTCTCATCAAAAGCAAAAGCAATGATCAATGCTGTTACCTTACGAAGTATTAAGAGTGACTAACATTTTAAAACCTGTAACTGGAAAAACAAGGTTGTACATTCTAGTCAGAAAATCTGAAAATGCTGAACACAGCAGAGCAATTTTTCTGTTTGCTACAACTCAGAAGTCCTGTTATGTAGCCACTGCAGCCTACTTGTAGCTCCTCGCCTAGTAACCCCATTATTACATACAAAATAATTCTTGCTTCTGATTGGCTGAAGAGAGACATGTGACATGCAAAGAATTTTCTATTATCTACCTCACATGATGGAAACACTAAAGAGATGTACCATAAATTAAGCAATATATTGCTAAGCACTTTATGTCTGAATAATATAAATGTACTTTTGCCCTTTTGTCCATGAAAGCATAACTTTCAAGCCTTAGACTCTTAGTTTTACAGCATCTTAAATTTCATTTACCCACTTTTTTTGGTACTGGGGGTTGAACTCATGACCTTACACTCAGACAGGCACTTATGGCACTGAACTAAATCCCCGGCTTCATTTATCCTTGAAAACAGTACAGTAATACAGCAGTTGTCAAACTCAATTCATTCCAAATTCATGTGTGAATACCACAAAGAAAACTGCAAATATTTTCCCTATAAGAAATAATGGAAAACCAAATAACTGGTTCTAAGGCTTCCAAAGTACACTTTTAAATTTGTTTTTCCAGGACTTTAACAAATTTTGCAGTGATTTAACTCTATCATGGTTCTGACAGTTTCCCTCTTAGCTTTACTGCTGGTATCACTAACTTTCTTTGGAGCCATGGTTATGTTATTTTCCACAAACAGCTCACTGAAAAAAGCACAATGACAAGGTTTTAATGCAGGAACTCAAGCACCATGTGCTGACTGAAAGCTGAAGGGTCACCCTTCTGTGCGCCCAGTGAGGCAGACGCCTGACTCACTCTCAGACCATTGGGTTTTTTCAGGTTGGATTTTTAGTCTGACTATCAAAGAAAGTTACAAATATCAAGCCTTTTTTTTCCAAACTTCGCTGTTGTGAGAAGTGGAAAGTTCAAGCTTAGAGGCATCTGACAACTGAGGCTTGGCATTACCTTTACAGAGAAAGAGGACTGATCACAGACTAGCTCTTTAAAAAATTGGGGCTGGGGACTGGGGATTTAGCTCAGCGGCATAAACGCCTGCCTTGCAAGCAGGCAGTCGTGAGTTCAATCCCTGGTACCGATAACAACGAAAAAGCCAAAAAAAAAAAAAAAAAAAAATTGAGGCTGGGGATTTAGCTCAGCAGCATAAGCGCTTGCCTTGCAAGCAGGCAGTCATAAATTCAATCCCCAGTATTGATAAAAAGGAAAAAGACAAAAAAAAAATCATTACGTGGGGCCAAGGATTTAGCTCAGTGGCAAAAGTACTGCATGACAAGCATGAGGTCATATGAGTTCGATCCCTGGTACAAAAAAAAAAAAAAAGGTCGTTATGTAGCAATAAAGGAAATCTATCACACTAACTTGAGTTTAAGGATGGAGAAATAAGAACTCGGCCTTGTTTTGACACAAAACTATTACTAGATACATGATTCTCACATACTTTCTCCCATCCTATGGGTTGTCTAGTCACATTTCTATAGTATTCTTTGAAACACAAATTTTAAAAATTTTGTTGAAATCCAATTTATCTATTTTTTCTTTCACTGCCTTTGCTTTTAGTGTCACTACTAAGAAATTGAACCCAAAGGCCATACAGACTTATGTGGGGGAGGGTGTTTTGTTTTCCTAATGGTTTAGTAATAATTCAGGTTTTTGTTTTCTCATTTTCAGCTCTTAAATGCAAGTGTTTGATCAATTTTGAGTTACTTTTATATAGTTAATAAAGGGTCCAATTTCACTCTTTTGTGTGGACCTCCAACAGTCTTAATACTATTCATTAAAAACTATTCTTTCTCCATTAAACTGTCTTAGCACGTTTGCCAAAAATCAACTGGTCATAAATATATGGGTTCATTTCTGGGATCTTGATCCTGTTCCAGTGGAATGTCCGTATCACCAGACTGGATTACTATATTACAGTTTTATACGGTTTTGAAAAACAAATCTTTGAACATTATTTCTTTCCAGTAATTTTGGCTCCCTGAAGTCTCTATTTCCACATAAATTTTAGGATCAGATACCAATTTCTACAAAAAGTCCATCTGGAATTTCAATAGACACTGATATGAAACTGCCGACCAACTTGAGAAGCACTGATACCCTGAACAGTATTAATGCCTTCTGATCCATTTATATGGAAAATCTTTCCATGGCTTTGGTTTCAGATAAGTTGTTTTGACTTTGATTTACCCTCCAGCCAACAAACATGTCAACTGGTACAGATGCAAGCTGGTAAATAATACTTATCACAACCTTTTCAAAAGAAAAGCTTTGGTTTCTCTGTCAAATTGCTATTACTCATAATAACAAAGAAAAAGCTAATTGCTGAAATTTATATAACAATACTTATTTCTCCACTCTATCCATACATTAATTTTTCAAAGTCCAGACTAAGTATGTAAAACTGACCAGACTACAAATTCACGTATTTTTTTAAAGAGCACTAGCTGACGTCATCTACTGTCAACATTAAGAACAGCGCATATAGGGGCTGAGGATTTAGCTCAGCGGCATAAGCACCTGCCTTGCAAGCAGGTGGTCGTGAGTTCAATCCCCGGTACCGATAAAAATGAAAAAGACAAAAAAAAAAAAAAAAAAGAACAGTGCATACTTAGCCAAGCACCACCTGCAAACCAGAGGGTTCACTAGAGGTCCGGGAACCCAGTGAAAAAAGCAAGAAAATGGTCAGTGGATCTATAGCAAAGAAACAAGGTACCTAATGTACCTAAAAAGATACATCCTTTATTGGTCATTGTGCCAGGGCCAACTTAGAATGCTAAGTAAGCAAAGGTTCTTCCAAAGATTTTAGTGTAAACACCTACTAGCAGGTAAAGTGTACCTATTTTAACATTTACTCCTCACAACAGAACAGAGTGGAGTGTAATGGTTATCTCTCTAATCACAGGTCAAGAAACTGGGGCACAAAGGAGTTAAAAATCAGCCAGTAAATGCCATGGCTTGGACTAACACTCCAGGTAACTCCATCATTTCAAGGCTGCATCTCTATCTATGATGCACTAAGTGGAACAAAACATCAGAGGACTCCATGTGGCATAACTCCTATTTCATACGTGCATACACACATATATGTAATAGGAACATTCCTATCATTCCACTTTACAAATCAAAATGCCCAAAAAACTAAACTAATTAATACAAACTACATTAGATTTCCAAGTGCACTGCTTACTGCTTAGAAAGGGGACAGAGTTCCCTAATTTGATCTGAACAGTAAAGTTCCCCCCCAAGCATCTTTCACAGTACTTGCAGTTCAAAGTGATCTATTTCAAGCACAGATGGGAACCAAATTTAGGATGGATAATTTCAACTTGTCAGCATATATTAAGACCACACTTTGAACCGTTCCTGGCCTTGTGATGTGTGCTAAGATACACTCTTGTGAAGCTGGGCAATGACAATGAGCCACAGGCCCCCAAGCAGTCACAGGATTATAAAGGAAAGGAACCAGTACTGAAGCCTACAGTGTGCTATATTCAACACATTCCATGAGATTTAGAAGAGCTCTATAGTAAAATAAACTGTGTCAGATAATCTGCCCAACTGCAGGCCAATGTAAATGCTCTAAGCATACTTAAGGCAAGCTACTCTGCATCTTAGACACCTAAGTTTCAATGTTTAAAAAGACTTACTTGGATACAACTCTATCAAAAAGCTAGGTGCATGTGTATCGACCCCATCACAAAGTCCAGGCGCATCTAAATATGCAGTCTCTCATGCTGGAAAACGAATACTCAACCTGTCAGGCATAATGGCATACACCTGTAATCCTTGCCCTCCAGGAGACTGAAACGGAATGCAATTTAGTGAGTTTGTCTCAAAAATTAAAAAAAAAAAAAAAAAAAAAAAACTGGCTGGGGATTTAGCTCAGTGGCTTAAGTGCCTGCCTGTCAAGCGTGAGGTCATGAGTTCAATCCCTGGCACCAAGAAAGGAAAGAAAAAGAAAAAAACCTGAAACAGCTGGCAATGTAGTACAGCATAATAAAGGTACAGGTTCAATTTGCAGTACCCAAATAAACAAATTTTTTTTAAAAAAGGCTGGCGATGCAACTCAGTGCAAAGGCCCTAGGTTCAATTCCCAGCACAGGGGGATAGTCGGCCTATGGAAACATAATTCTTAGCATTCACTAACAAAAAGTCACAGGGAGGGAACCTAAAGATGGGAGGCCAGGGAAAGCCCACAAATGTTATCTAAGTGAGCTATGCCAACACCTGAAAGAAAGTATACAAGCATCTCAGGCTTGGTCACTTCAAATGTCCTAAGAGATAACAGAGCCAGAGACAGAGGGAAAGGGCTGTGGGCGATGAGACCAGAGAGGATTTGGATGTATACTTGGTGTGTGACAGGAAGCCACCAGAGGGTTCTGGGCAGGAGAGCAATATGATTTAACTTAGTTTAAAAGCATCACTCTGCTGCTGTGTGGGATAGACTGCAGGAAGCCAGGTCTGAGAGTGCACACACCTGTAAGGTCAGTTTTCTAACACCAGGGCAAATCATGGATGGTGACACACTAGGACAGCAGCAAAAGGGATGAGCATATCCTGAAGGTGGAGGCTGACAGGTCACAGAAGGGAAGGCAGGAGATAAGAGGAAAGAGAAAAGAACAGGAGGGAAGAAGAGCCCTGAGCATAAAAGAAAGAAGGGAGGAGTCTGGCCTGAGCAACTGGAAAGATGGAGCTACCATTATCTAAAATGAAGATGAATGCAAGAACAGACTGGAGGAGCAAACTAGTTAAGCTTTGAACAAGTTTGCAATAACTTACTAAATACCCAAGAATAAATACAAAGCAAGCAGTTCGATAGGAATTACAAGTCCAGGGGTGAGGCCAGGCTGGAGATGCTATTTAAAGCCTTAAAGCTGATGATACAAGACATCAGTGCAATGAGACAGGACAAGAACAGTGCGTAGCAGAATGAGGTCTAACATAGGCAGACACTTCAAAAACCAAAGTCAAAATGTATGCAAAAAGGTTTTCTATTAAAAAAAAAAAAAGAAAAAAAAAAAAAACACAATCCTACAAGAAGTACAAAAAAAGGAGCAAATTCCCTGAGAGAACCCAGATGACTGGTGGGAGGATCAGGACAACAACCTGCTCTCCAGCAAACTCCACCGCTGTGAGACTGACTGCTGCATTCAGAGCTCAGCCTGCCTGCAGAACAGCAGCACACACCACAGGGCCAGGGCAGCCTCTGTCCTGTCTCTTTCTAAACGATAAACCACTATCTGCAAACACTGCTGGAGCAATCCCGGCAAGTGAGAGGGCAAGAAAAAGCAAACACTGACTCTGAAGGAAACCATCAGTTAGAAGAAAAGAGTTCTTTAAAAGTAATCATTCTAATTAGAATCTGCAGACAAATTCACAATGATACTGTATCCACAACATAAGACACTATGAAAAGATAAAGCAATACTAAGAAGAAAAGAAAAAAAGAAAGTTTGTAGAAATTAGAAAAAATACTCATGGCATTTAAAAGAAAAGTCACATGGGGGGCCTGAAGACACAGAAGGTCCCCCAACTTATTTTGTAATATTGAAAAATACAAATGCAGCAGAAAAAGTGAAGTACTTCAAATTTTGAATTTCAACCTTTTCCCAGGCTAGCAATATACAATATGATGCTATCTTCCTCAAACAAGGCAGCAACAGCAAGCTCTGGCCTCCGGTTAGCCAATACGATCACAAGTCAACAGTTACTACTCCGCAATGTACTTACTTTGCTAAGTGTAGGTAGGCTCATGGGTTCAATGCATTTTCAACCTATAATGTTTTTCAATTTATAATAGATTAATCATCCCCCTCTTTTCTTTTTTGGGTACAGGGAACTGAACTCAGAAGTTCACACTTGCCAGGCAGGCATTGTGCCACTGAGCTAAATTCACAGCCCTTGTACCCCCATTCTAAGTCAAGGAGCACCTGTAAATTCAAATAAGTATTCAAAGAGTACAACAAGATGAAACAAAGAAGACATGAGACTGACAGAAGATCCAAGTGGCTTATTATCCAACAGAATTTTCAAAGGAAACAATGAAACCAGAATACATTTTTAAAGAGATAATGCAAGATTTTTACACACAGAAGGGAACACTTTTTCAAATCTAGTATTTGCAAAGGGGCCAGGGATTTAGCTCAGTGGCATAAGCACCTGCCTGGCAAACACAAGGCCATGAGTTTCATCTCCCAGTACCAAAAAAACAAAGTTTGCATAAAGGATTACTGTTAAAGTGACTTTCTAGTGTTCAGGCAATCACAGTGAACCTGCAACACAACATGGAGAAGCCATGCTCAGTGGCACATGCTTTTAACACCAGCCCTTAGCAGGCTGAGGCAGGAGAGTTATAAACTGGAGTCTTGCCTGGGCCCCTTAGTAAAACTGTCTCAACATCAAAAGACAAATCATTTTACTGTCCTTCCACTATTTACCTGTTGGCATCTAAGGTTACTTCTGTAAATGAGCTTGTCAATCTCCTGGGTGACTATAACAATTATAATGCAGAGGAACAATGTCCCCATGCTGAAGATCCAGGATCCTAAGATGGGAAAGGGTCCTAAGTGAATTTTTTTCCTGTAACAAGGAGGAAAAAAACCCTGGCTAAATATTCTATAAATTCTAATATAACATAGAATTCTCAAGAAAAAGCAGACTTAGATGGCAATACGGGTAAGCAATTGCAAAAGGGAAAATAGGAATGAAAATATTATGTAAGAAAGAGCCAGCACTGCCATGCAGAAAGGAAAAAACAGCTACATAACAAGAAAAACATCCAGGGAATTCCTGAACAAAAAAAAAACCCAAGTTAAATAAAATGTGAACTTGTCTGTGTAATGGGTAAATCTGGTTTTGAACTTTTAAGAACCTTAAAAATCATGGTAGCCTTAACTAGGAAAATGGAACAAAATGTAAATTTGATCAACTTTGACAAAAACAATTTAGTAAAAGTAAAAAAAAAAAAATTAAAAGTAAAAACAATTTAGATAGGGGTGAAGGCGGGCAAAATGTTCATCTTTTGGGGGTTAGGGGTGGGGAGTAGAGCCTTACTATGCAGTTCGGACCGGCCTTGAACTCACTATGAAGTCCAGCCTCGCCTCAAACTTGCAGTTACCTTCTGCCTCAGCCTCCTGAGTGCTAGGACATCCAGCTAGCAACGCCCATCTTTCACATGTCAAAATATACTGAGAGACAAAATATTCTGAAATATCGTTAAAAAGATGAGAAAGATACTTAGATGCATTACTTAAAATTACAAATGTAACAAATAAACGAACAGTGGTTCTTATTAGAAGTTTACATCAGGCAAAGATACGGGTTAGATTCTGACATATCCCAGGAGGAAATCAACAGATAGCATCTATAACCGATAAATGCTCAAAGAATGGATTACTCATATTATTAGACATGGATAAAGTAAGAAAAAGTCAAACATAAATTGTGACTTTAAGGAGTAGAGAACAATGGAGCAAGGAATGTTTCTGCCTTTTTGTTTTAAATCTTTCTATACTACTTGATTATTTTCTAATCTATTACCAGAGGTCACAATACACACTGATTAGTTTTTCCAAATTTCCTATGGTGAGCATATGCTTCATACCATAAAATCTTTCGTTTTAATTTTTTTTTTTCTGAGATAAGGTCTTGCTGTGTGGTTCAACTGACCTTGAGCTATGTAGTCCAGACTGGCCATGAACTCACAGCAATCCCCCACCTCAGCCTCTGAAGTGCTGGAATTACTGGTGTGCGCCACTATGCCCAACGTAAATGTTTTTTGCATATAACATATATCAAACAGGAAAAAATAAAAGAAATCCACACCTAGACAAATCATAGTAAAACTGCAGAACGCCAAAGACAAAAAGGTTCTTGGATGCAGCTTTGAAAGAGAGAAAGGACATATCACCTACAGGAAGGAGAGACAATTAGAACAACAGATGTCTTCTCAAGAACAATGGAATCCAGAAGACAGTGGAATGTAGTCTGCCCACAGTCTGCCATACTCCCAGGCGTCTGGACCCTAATGGCCACCACGTTGAGTACCTCTTATAACTGTAGAAGCCAAAGGTAACTTGTATTAATCTCGTGATGGCTCTATAAATTTAATGTTAAAATATTTATACAAGTTTTTATTTTCCTTATTTATAAATTTTTTTGGCAGACTCTGAATATAAGGTACGGACAGCAAATAACTACCTAAATTTAGGTCTACAACAAAAACTATCACACAGGAATAAGAAGAAATAAAAACACTCATATGTAAACAAACATTTACATCAACAAGAAGTTTTAACAGGAATTTCCAAAAAACACTTAAAATATTAGAAAATTATGATCTCCTAATACTGAGTGTGAGAATGAATAAAATGTTAAACATGTAGGTAATTTCAAACAAACACATCCTGGAGAAAATAATAATTGTGTTCCACTTACGTACTGAAAAAACAACACCAGCCCAGCAGGTGGTACATACCTGTAATCCTAGTACTCAGGAGGCTGAGGCTGGAGGACCACTGTGGGTTCAGAGCCAGCCTGAGCTACAGAGTGAGACCCGGCCTCAAAAAGCAAACAACAAACAAACAAAAAAACCAAACTGGAAACAGAATACCAGTCAAGAAGGTAGAAACTGAAGCTAAAAGTACTCTACTGTTTTATTGTTTGGAAATGAGGTCAAGATATTAATTTCTGGACTATTAAAATAAATGTCCTTGAAAAAAATTCAATGAGACACACTAAGAGAATAGAAATTAAGAGTTTAAATTATAAACCAGTCAAAATATTAAGAGCCAGGACTATTAATAATGAAAGTAATCAATGAAACTTTAAAAGGTGATAGAAACTAATCCAATTACATCACAAATTCTAGTAAGTGATCAAAATGCACTGATAGAAAGGCAAACTCGGGGGCCAGGGATTTAGCACAGGGGCATAAGTGCCTACCTGGCATGCGCTAGGTCCTGAGTTCAATCTCTGGTACCAAAAAAAAAAAGGCAAACTCAGGCCATATGCAGTGGTGTACAGTAATCCTAGTACTTGAGAGGCTGCGTCACGAGGATCACCACAAATTCATGGCCAGCCTGGGCTACATAGTGAGTTCAAAGCTAGCCCGTTTCAAAAAAACCAACAAATAAAGGCAAATCCAGACAGGATTAAAAAATAAAACCCAGCTTTATGATATATAAGTAAGACATATGCCAAAAGCTCAGGGAATACTGAAATCAAGGCATAAAAATACATAAGACAAACTCTACACAAATAGCTATCTAAGACAAAATTGACTTTAAAATAAAAGCACCTGCTTTACAGGGAATCACAGATCAAGACAAATAATTCAACTTGCCAGAAAAATATAGTAGTTTTAATTATGCATGCACCTAATAAGTAATATCCTCTAAATAAAGCAAAAACTGATACAAATACTGAGAAATTAGGGTAAATTTTACATTATGATAGGAAGCCACAATGCTTTCAATTATAGATTGGTCAGGGAGACACAAAGCTCACCATGGTTTGAACAGGAGAGCTTTGATCTACTGAATAAATGCAAAACCTGTCCTCCAACAATGAGCCTTTTTTCTAAAATGTACATGAAGATACACAAAACCGACTAAGCAATTATTAACACTCCTCAAAGACTATGCATTATATAGATATTAACCACAATATAATTAGGAACTAGAAAACAAAGACTAAAAGACAAAACTTTCATATCCTGTATATTCTTTTTAGTTTTTTTTTTATCCTGTATATTCTTAAAAGTTTCAAAAACTCATGAGTAAAAGAATCATAATGGAAATTATAGACACTTTAATAATGAGGCCTTGTATCAAAACTACTAACACAGTAAAAGTTGTACATCAAAAGAAATGTATAACCTAAGTGTAATACTGGAAGTTACAGGCTAAGATGGACTAAGAAAAAATATGGAAGGATGTACTTGAAAGAAGAACAGAAATCAATGAAACAGAAAATAAAGACACTACATGAGAATAATGCCAGAATCATGATGGTAATAAATCTTTCAAAAAAACTGACAAGACAAATTCTGGTGACAGACTGACCCAAGATAAAAGGTGAAAATGCACACACAGTAAAGTGGGCAGGCTAGGAAAACCAGAGGCAGTAGGGGTGGTGGTGCACACTTGTAATCCCAACACTTTGGAAGTGAATCTGTGAGTTCCAAACCAGAGCTACATAGTGAGACCCTATCTCCAAAAAAAAAAAAAAAAAAAAAAAAAAACCAAGAGGACAGAAAGAACATACTATCACAACCCATGTCAATACATGTACATATTTAATTTTTCAAAATGTCTGAAATAACTGTAAAACTGTAAGGACATTAACAATTGCTTACCATCACTTTACACCCGTGAACAATGTATCTAGTCATAGTCTTTAACAACACCTGCACTTGGTAATATTTCAACTCAACCTTTCTTTAAAACATGACAAGAACCCTAGTGAACCAATCCATTCGCGACATAATGAATTTTCATAAAGCAAAACATCTTCTAACCACCACCCAGTTCAAGCAAACGAACTTCTGCCAATCCCTCTAGACACCTCTCCATGTGTCCCATCTTAAATCACTCCTCCCCAAAGGTAGCCAACAAATGCCTTTTAGAGTACTGCCCAAGGGGTTCTGCGTGGTTTTATATATTGGTTTGCATTTCTGGAAACGGTAAGTTAAATGTACTCCCTTTATTTTGATTTGTCCTTTAACATTTTTGCAAATTCTCAGACCACCTAACCTACAAAGTGACCCAGAGACTCAGTCGTACTGCTGCATACTTAAGATGCAGTTCTATCATTGTTCTGAACTCTATACCTTGCAAGCTGTTGGGTTGAGACGTGATGACCTAAGATTCAAATCCTTGGGGCTGGGGATTTAGCTCAGCGGCATAAGCACCTGCCTTGCAAGCAGGCAGTCGTGAGTTCGATCCTTGGTACCGATAAAAATGAAAAAGACAAAAAAAAAAAAAAAATCCTTTGGCCAAGACTAAAAGGTAGTGTTATGTTCTTTCTTCAAGAGACATAAAAACAAATCATTTTTATTCATTCAAAAAAAAAAAAACAGCAAAGGGATTGGGGAGAATTGGAGCTATAATTTTGTTACTTTATCAAAGTTGTTTAGACTATTCCAAATCTTTATTTTTACAGAAATGTAAGAATCAAAATGTTAATCTATATGAAAAATGTTGACAGTTTGATAAGAGATTGTGTTTTCTGATCTTTATTATTTTCTTCTATTTATTTTTGGTTTCATTCTGTTTTTTAATAAAAACAACAAAACACCTCAAGGTCTACCCTTCTGTTTTTTCACTTAGTAGCTGAATTACCTTTCTTAATAAGATGTTTCCCTCATCTATCATGTCAAGGGTTAACATTTCTCAGACTGCAAGGCTATACATGTGCAAACCTACACAACTAACATAGTAATTCAAAAGGAATCATAAAAAAATCCATTCATGAATTGGCATAGTCTGACTCCAACAAAACTCTATTTAAAAAACTGGTACCTACTCCTGTACTACCTGGTTACCGAGTGGTACCACTTTACAGGAAAATACAAATGCTCGTTGTTTTATATACCAAGTTGTCAAGATGAATATCGCTTTAGAACGGAACAGTGGTGGCAAACCTACTGCGCCATGTTCTTTAAGACAAAAGATGCTAATGTACTGAGTTGTCTTTTCTAAATCGAATCTCAATATTCACGTTTAATTGCAATGGTGGCACTTTGTGATGAAGAAGTCAGTTTAGGGTGCAGTTTGGGCATTCGTCTCTAAAACACTCACCACCACTGCTCTAGAAGGTGATCAGTAAAGGTTTACTTTTGGTTGGGTTGAAGAATGCATGACAGAACCCCACCCACTGCCATTTGTACTCTTACTGGAGCTCAAACGGTTCCACACGGCCAATGGAAGTGCTGAAAAGTTGACTCCTGAATCCTTCTGACATGACTGCCACACTGACAGTTTCTTTGCTACGTATAAGGTCTAAACATCCTAGATCACCTTTACCTTTGGTGCTACAGCCAAGAGATCAAACATTTCTCAAGAAGCCTAGTTGTTAACACAGGAGGTAGTCCAAGATCATAATCTGCGAACTAGGTACACCCAGTGGTATGGGACAGTTCAATGATTCTTTGCCTTTCCAGAAATGAATCTAAAGAAAAATTTAGGTGAGTTTATAAAAACTCACAGAACATGATTTTTACTTATTAAAAACTCATACTCTGTTAAGATTCCTTAAGAAGGGGCTGGGGATTTATAGCTCAGCAACATAAGCGCCTGCCTTGCAAGCAGGCAGCCGTGAGTTCGATCCCCAGTACCGATAAAAAGGAAAAAGACAAAAAAAAAAAAATATTCAGTGTAAAAATGTAAGCTTTCTAGTATACAGCTTCAATTTTTCTTCTTCTTTAGAAGCTTTTACTTATCTATTGAGACAGGGTCTCACTATGTATTTCAGGCTGGCCTCAAAGTCATGACAATTCTCCTGCCTCAGTCTCCCACGTACTGGGATTACAGGTGTGTGCCGCCAGGCCCAGCTTCAGAAGTTTCCTTACAAGATTAGTTAAGGTGTTCCCTTGTTCCCCACCACCACCAGAGATTTCTATTTTGCTTTCTTTGTGTTGTTTTACTATCTGCCATTTTCTCTTGAATTATTCTTCTTTATGATTTTTATAATGTTCCTCCCTTTATCTTCAATGTCTCTGTAAATATTTCAGGTTGCTAAAACATTAATCACTGAGTCATTTCTAATATTTTTTTTCTTGTAGTATTAGGGACTAAATCTAGGTCTGTACACAAAACCCTTCATTTGTAAATAAACTTTTACTTGTAATTCTTCTTGATTCATTTTAAAACTTTTTCCAATTCTCTTTAATGTTCATTTTACATCACAAATTTGGGGGATTTTTTTTGGGGGGGGGGGTGCATGGTACCAGCGTTTGTATCCAGGGCCTCAAGCATACTACGCTATCAAGCACTTTTCTATCTCCAGACCTTTTCAAGACAAAGGTATACTGGAGAAAAAAAGACAGAGGTCTGATAAATTTCCCTGGCTGGTCTTAAATTTGTGCTCTTCCTGCCTCAATCTCTCAAGCAGCTGGGATTAATTATGTAACACTACACCCACCCACATCTTACATGTTCTCAATGTCTTCTAGCTAACTGTGAAATAGTCTATCTTTTTGTTTTCAACACCTGAGCAGAAGTGTAGTTCAGTGATAAAGCACATGCTTAGCAAATATAAGGCCATCGGTTTCATTCACACCATCTAGGAGAGGAGAGGGGAGGGACAGAGGAGGGAGAAAAGAAGGGGAGGAGAAAGAAGGGAGAGGAAGACACACGATGTAATCCTAAAACTCCATGAAATCTGCACAACTAAAAGAACACAAGTTTCCAAGGATTGAAAAAATGTATTCTAAGATTAGACAAAAGAAAGTGTAACTGGAAATAACAATGTGAATACAGATTTTATTTAGGCAAAACTTTAAAAATCAGATCTTAGAAACAAGTTGGAATCTTTTCTGAAGAGAATAGGGAAAATAGATTTGAGATCATGGAGAAGGAACAAGCAGGTTCAGTGCTCAGAAAACAGCTACTTAGGACCCCAGGGCATCAGTCCTGGACAATAAGGGCAGGTGCGGGTGCTTTCACGGAGCAGCCACACACTGGTCACACTTTAGAACTCAGGAGACTATGCACAGTCAGGGATGGGGAAGAGGCAAAAAGGAGGAAACAGAACACTCAATCAGAAGCTAACTACTTCAGACCATCAGGTTCAAAAAGTAGGGCCATTGGGACAGACAGGATGGATCACAGAGGAGCATGCTAAGTGAGGGGAGATTTAAAGCCCAAGATTTCAAGGTATGGAGAACAGGGGTAGAATCCAAAAAGGAAGGTAAGAAAACAAATAAATAGATATCTAAGTAAAAACTTTAAAAACCAGCAATATCCATTACGGCTGAGTGACTGGATTCATGGGAATTTACTGCATTTCTTTCCACTTCTGAGAACATTAAAATTTTCTATAATAAAAATCTGTGCATTAAAGGGGTTGGGACTGAACTCAGGAAACACTGAGCTAAATGCCAATCTTTTTTGTTTATGTACTTTGAGGCTGGCATCTAAGTTGTCGGGTTAGCTTTCAATGTGACCCTCCTGCCTCAGTCTCTGAACAGCTGGGATTACAGGTATATGCCAACACATCTGGTTTCATAATAAACATTTCAAATTTCTTAAGTGTAGGTCTGAGCACTCTTCATAAATAACCTTTTATTCTTTTTTTAGTCTGACATTCACAGCACAGCTAATACTCCATTAAAAACCCACTTGAAAATAAAGCCTTACGAGGAAGTTTAGTAACAAGTGATATATTTAAATCCTTACCTTGATTTTTTTCTGCATTATCTCCTTTTGTTTCCTCTTCTTTAATAGGGGGACTAACTCTGGAGGTCCTGCTTTGCCCCTGGACCACTTCTGCTAGCAATTCCTCTTGAGATGTTCGCGTTCTAGGAGCAACTGGAAGTGTCTGTTTCTGTGGAACTTTAACATAAAATTAAGAGATGGAAACATAACAAACATCAGAACACATCAAAACTCAACGGTTAACATATCATAAATGCCTCTTGAGTCTAGAACACTCGAGCATTGACATGAGTTCAGAGACTATTCCCCTAGCCTTTCTTGTATTTCTGAGACAGATAAACGGTATCACACATTTTAAGGCATATGCCACAAAGAGTAGAGCACAATGTATTCATTTTTAACCAAATGCAGTTTAAGCTTTATGTTAATTTTGAGTTGTAATTTAGGTAATCTAGATGCAGAACGTTTCAAAGCTACTTCTTAAAGCTTTTGGATCTCCAAGTCAGGTATGGTGGCTCACACCTGGAATCCTAATACTAGGATTACAGTACTAGGCAGATTAACGTAGGAAAATCACAAGTTTGAGTCCAGCCTAGGCAACCATGTAGCCAACAAGCTGTCTCAAAAAAATTAAACAGAGCTGGAGATATAATTTGAAAGGATTTTGCCCTAGATAGGATATTACAGCAGTGGGAGGTGGGACCAAAGGATGTTTACCTTGAGGTCACCTTCCTCCTTCCCCTATGACAACTTCCTCTTCCTTCTAACAGTGGCGCGAGAAAGTCCCAATCAGCTGCTCACATGTCAGCAATGCCACCCTAAGCGCCACCTCAATCAGAAACTATATGTATGTCCCATGTCCCAACTTTGCGGCAGAGAAAGCCAGGCCCCGGCGGTCATGGTGTTCTCCGCGTCCTTAGAATAAAGGCTATTTATATTTTATATTTTCTCTTTTATCACCCCGAAAACCCTATCATAATTCAGTGTGAAAGCCCCTGGGTTCAAATCCCAGAGTCCTATCCCACCCTAGGAAAATACCTGGGGATCTCCTATTGGAGGACATTTTAAGGTTACAGATATTCTCTAGCTTTGTTATGTCAAGCACTGGTCTTTGTCTGATAACCCTTATCTCCATGCCAAAACTTGTTTATGTTCAAGGGTAAATTGATGATGAGGAGACAGATCAGGATGGAAAATCAATGGCTAATCAATCACTTAGGAAGCAAAGACATAAGAATATAAAAAGCAGGACAGTACTCTAAGACAGCACTGATCGAATCCATAGTAAAAAATTTTAAATGATTTGAGAGTTAATTACCATCATCTTGTTACCACAGAAGTTTAAACACTGGCTACAATAATGAGACATAAACACAGAAATCAATGCTGTAAAAATGGCACCTATCATCTGTACTTCAGAATTAACTTTCTGCAAGAAAGTCTATTTTAAATACATGCAGTATCTTAATATTCTGTCACAATATTGGAATTCCAACGAGTTAATTTTAATCTATCATCTCCAATGTAACCCATGTCAAGAGTAAAGACACTAAGAAATATTCATAGTTATGGGCAGCCAATGGGTCGGTCTTAAACCCAATCCAAGTGAGGATATACAAAGGCCTTGATCCAAAGTCTGTCCCAGAATTTATTATCTTGTGAAAAACGGAGTGGCTCAAGGATGAGTGACAGTGAGAAAGGTGAAAACTACCTGAGCTGGCCATGCAGAGAGTAAGCATCTTTAAAATTGGAGGGGGGGGGGGTGCGTGGGGGTCTGCAAAAAGGCCAGTCTGAATAACCTAATTAGGGTATCATTTAAATATTTTTAGGGGACTATTAAGTTTTTGATATGGAAATTTTTGTGCCCTGGGAAGCCTCTTAAATTGAGGCTCAGACATAGTCACATTCCTGAAGCTATCTGGCTCTGGCATCTCACTGTTGTCATCTTTATGAAGAATGCAATAGGAGAAAACAGGAAACTGTTGGTCTCAAAGACTGCGTGCACAGTGCGTATCAGTACCTCTGCTAGCATTAATGGCACTGCTTAAAGCCAATGAAAAGAAAAAAGTAGTTTAGTCAGCTCTGTACATATCAGTACATGGAGACAGGGTCTAGTTAAATTAATGCAGAGGTAGTATAGTTATGCACTCAAGGAAAGCCGTCTTCCTGGTCTCCTACAACAAAATGATGATGTGCTTCTATCAGTACGATATTAGGGCAAAGCCATCACAACTGAGTTCTCTCCCCGCCCCTTCTTTTTTTGGCAGTACTGAGAACTTAATCTAGGGATCCACACGTGACAGACAAGTGCTCTACCCCTGAGCAACACCCCTAGCCCTACTGTGATTACTTTTTATTATCGTACCATCATCATCTTGATACAGGGTTTTACCAAGCTGCCTGGCCTGGCCTTTAACTTGCAACCCTGCAGTCTCAGCCTCCTGAGCAGCTGGGACCCCAGGTATAAGCCACTGAACTGGCTCCCCCTTCCTCCACTTCACTAATGGATTCCAAAGTGAAGAAACCAATCTACTTGTTTTTAAGTTTTAAACGGAATTTCTCTAGGGAATTGGAATGTATGTAGCTAGCGACGGAGCAGTTCACTAGCACACACAAGGCCCTGGGTTTGCTCTCCAGTACCACATAAAAACACAACAAAACCAAAAACACAAACTTGCCTAACTCCAGCTACTTACTACTATCCAATTTTTCTACCTATTATAAATTTATAACTAATGTTGAATGTGAAAGTCTCATTTTTTAATCTAAACTTTTAAGTCAGCATTGGTGGTACATAATCTATAATCTCATCTTTTCAGGAGGCTGGGCAGTAGGATTGAAAGTTCAAGGCCAGCCTGGGCAACAACATAAGAATGAACTTGTTTCAAAATAAAATAAAAAAGAGTTGGTGTATAGCTCAGCACTAAAGCACCTCACTAGCACATGCAAAGCCCTGGGGAAGTTCAACCTCTGGTATCACCAAAAACAAAAAAAAAGCCCTCCCTTTAAAGTTTATATTATCTGCTTCGTAGTCTTTGGAATGAAGGTGTAGAAGGTACTATAGGTTCTATATGGTACTCAAAAAACTAAACTCCAATGACACTTTTTCAAGTTGATCAAACTTCCTTCTAAAACCATTTTCTATAGTACAAATTCACTTTGATACTGACATGACAGATACTTTATTATAGCAACACTCAGGGAGCAAGCATTTTTAAATTACTGAAGAGATCTCTTATTTAGTATAAACAGACCACATTTTAATTACCTGCAGAATAGTTGGTTGTTTTCGTTACAGATTCTTGAGCTTCAGATATAGCCTTCAAAATCAGATTCTTATTAGCTTGTTTAGAAGGTGGAAGAGAAGGTCTAAAAAGAGTTTTAAAAGAAATCTTTTACAACGTTTTAAATTTCAGTTCTTTACATACTAACCGGACATTATGCCTTTGCGACAGCCTTCCTATGTTTCAAATACACCAGCTACAGTTTTTAGAAAATGTCAAGTAGATTGGAAGAAACCTTGCTAACCTTTAAAAATAATGAATGTGTATAAGTTTTCCCCCTTCATCAAACTTTGTTTTTAATTCTTCGCAATTCTTTCCAGTGTTGTCATTCTCAATAACGTGCCTCTAAACTCTCCAATGGAAAGCCAGGTGTGGTGGTACACAAGTGCTACCCCAGTACTCAGGAGGCTGAGGCAGGGGGATCATTGAAGGCTAGCCTGCAACATATAGTGAGTACAAGGCCAGCATAAACTGCATAGCAAGACCTATTTGAAAAAAAATTCATTCATTCAACTGAAATGTCTTACATGGGATTACATTAGATGTTTTTCATGACTTCCTTTTTAAGAAATCCAGACAGGGTCAGGGATGCAGCTCAGTTGTAAAGCATTTTCCTAACATGCACAAGGCCCGGGGTTTGATCCCCAGCATGGAGTAAAAGAAAACAAAACCCAGAGGACACCGTCAGGCAGTTATAACCACTGTGTTCAGATACCTCCTCTCAGGTTTTGCTGGCACTGACACGCTGCTAGACACACTTCCTGTGCGGGAGCCATAATCGTCATCTTCCTCCTCCTCTTCTCCATCGTGATTAAATTTTTTTACTTTAACAACTGAACTTACCACAGGTAACTTTCTCTTTCTAAAATTTTCTTCCTGCAATCAGATAAATTTATGTTTACCTAGCTGCAGAAAATAACAAAAATCACACATTTTTCCACTTATTAAAAAAATGACAATTGCATTAAAAACTCACAGAGAACTTACTGGTTTCCTATAAAAATGTAAACACTTGGGCCAGAGATTTAGCTCAATGGCATAAGCACCTTAAAGCTTTACATTCATTTTATAAACAGCTACACACAGCAGTTGAGGAAATAAAACTGAGTCAGGTGTTTTTTACAATAATCTTAAAATTTACCTAATCGTTACCAGCAAGATAAGTTACAGAGAAAGCTATTTCAAATGCTGGAAATCATCACTTTCTGCTTTCTGGTTTTTGGGCTAAGAGCAAGTATAGTATCTGTTCTTACCAAATGCCAGAAGTCAAAGAAACTAAGGAAAGGAAGTAACTTGGTTGCTCACTAGCAACTACCTAACAATCCCCCTCCAAAAATGTAAGGTAAAAATAAAGCTAAGTCAGGGGCTGGGGCTTTAGCTCAGCGGCATAAGCACCTGCCTGGCAAGCAGGTGGTCGTGAGTTCGATCCCCGGTACCGATAAAAAGGAAAAAGACAAAAATAAATAAATAAATAAATAAATAAATAAAGCAAGCAAGCTAAGTCAGACATCTAACATCCCAGAAACTAAGAAAACGAAGTTACTCGGCTACTTACTAGGAATTACCACAGATAATGTAAAATTGACCTAAATCCTCTATCCAAAACTATCAGAGTGACTCTAACTCAAGTGTGAAGAATGCTAACAAGGTAATACAGGTATATCACTATAAAATCTCTAGAAGTCAGCCATGAAAAGCATATTACAGCGGAAAAATAATGTGAAATATGTGTTTAATTACTTCACACATTGTTTAGTATCAAGAATTGCCAAATTTCAGCCTAACAAACAGGGATTTAAAAACATACAAGCTGGGTCTGGTGGAGCACACCTGCAATCCCAGCACTGGGGAGGCTGAAGCAGAGGATCACTGCGTGTTCCAAGGCTAGCCTGGCTCCATGGTGAGTTCAAGGCCAGACTGAACTACTCGACCAAACTGTTTCAAAAACAAACAAAAAAAAATACAAACCTCAATCATCATTTTTTCTGAGTTGTTTCTGAAGAAGGGACTGTAAGTCTCTTCTAAGCTGTTAAGCACTTCCGGCTCACATGTGTGTTCTGTTTCATACACCCGACTGTTCTGCATATCCAGTTGCTTAGCAGCATGAATACTGTTTTGCTGCTGCTGAAATTGCAACCTGTTTAAATGAGCACTACTCTCTGCATTTCGACTTGCAGGTGGTCGATAAATCTCAATAGAAGGGCGAGAAGAACCGTATGTAAGAGTCACTGTAGGTTTTTTCTGAGATAAGGGATTCTCTGGCACAAAATTGAGGTCTTCATCAATGAGATCATCTGGTTCCGGCTTAATATCAATCACATCTTCGGAGGGCGCTGGCTCCCTGAGAGGTTTCACTGTTGACATTAATCGGGTTGCAGCTCCATCATCGTAAGTTTGTCTATTAAAAATAAGAACAGTTCACTGTGATATTAGACCAATTATCTCCAAATCCTCAAAACAAATGCTTGTTTTGAGACTGAGTTTCACTATGTAGTTCAGACTGGTCTTCAACTCAGTATGCAGCCATGGATGGTCTAAAAGTCATGGTGATACTTCTGCTTCAGCCTCCTGAGTGCTGGACTTACCGGCATGCATCACCACGCCCAGCAAAAAATGTTTAATAAAAATTTCAATGAAAAAGTGGCTAGTCCCTTTACCTCAGATTACTTGTTTTCTGCTCCTGTGAACTTGCAGCAACTCTGGAATCTCTCTTTTCGGGTCTAGTGCTAGAAATAGCAAGGGGAGGCACCGTAGCTTCATGCCTTCTCTCATCTCCCCGACTGAAACTGCTCTTGTTCGAAGGCACATTATTGTCAAAGATATTGGTATCAGAAGATTTTAGACTTGAGGGTTCTAGAAGGAAAAACATATGGTCTTTAATCTACTTCTTATTATTTTGAAACTTTTCCTCTCTGATCACCAGTTCAAAAGCAATATATGCTCATTGTGGAAAAGTTTTAAAATATAAACAAAATACCAATTACCTCAAAGGTGTTTTGTTTTTTGCAGTACAGTACTGAGGACTAAACACAGGACCTCACCCATGCTAGACAAACACTCTTACCACGGAGCTGTGTCCCCAGCCCTTTCCGCTCTTTGCGACAGGGTGTCACTACATTGCCCAGGCTGACCTGAAGTCCACAATCCTCCTGCCTAAGCCTCTGGAGTGGATGAGAATACATGTGTGTGCCACCACACCCAGCATCGAAGGCCATTTTTGAGGAAAAGTATAGAGATACACACATATAATGTTATGTAGTGCATGTGTGTTCTCACAGTACTCTACATTATTTTTAATGCCTGAATATTACTCCACACATAGTAATAAAATTATATATTTATTACTATTGGATGTTGAAGTAGTTTTCAAATACAACACTGTGAGACACCCTTAAACCTCAGCAAACATCTATGATTTTTTCCTTGGGATAAACTGCACCGCTTCCACTTACACACACATTGCAATTATCACTGGATAAATTTATTGCTCATGAAGGCCATAAAATTGTGCTCCCATACAAAGTTCAAATGAACACTTTTTTCAGTTTCAGGTGTTTCCAAAACTGTATAAATGACTTTCAAAAGAATCATATGCTATAGCAAATAGGAATTCCAAATGAACTTCAATTTTGTAAATCTTACCAGTTGTAACAGAGCGAAGTTTATCTAATACACCATGAAGCCTAAAAAAAAACAAAACAAATATAAAGCCTCCCTTAAGATTTTATTTCAGCTATCACTCTAAATGACATTTTATCCAGATAAATATTGATATATGGTGGCATTTAATGGATAAATGATGCTAAAATTAGCTTTCTAGTTTCACATTTTAAAAGACTGTATAAATATTACAGAGGTCAATCAAAAATCATTATTTTTCTTCACTATTTTTAACTTCTAGCCAGCGCAAATTAGCGCAAAGGAGCTGCGGGTGCAGCTGAACAGCAGAGCAAGTTCTTAGCATGCAGGTTCTGGGCTCAATCCACAGAACCAAAACAAATAAACAAGGGCAAGGACATCTTCTGACTAGAATCGCAGTCTACAAAAAATGTCACTTTGCTTCCCAAGCACTAAAGACTGAGTACAGCTCACAGTAAAACAAAATTACATAATAATGCCACTGTCGGAGTTGTTTAATAACAATTTATATATTTATTTTGATACCAGGGACTCAACCTGGAGCCTTCAGCACACTAACTATGCATTTTACCACTGAGACCCTGGCCCAGCAATTTATATTTAGTTAACTACTGACATGCTTTGCTGGAAAATCTAATCTAGAGAACTTAAAAAAAAAAAAAAAAGTTAACCTCAAAAGATAGTACACAATTTCACTGGAACTATTATTTTCAAAGTAACTGCTATAATCCAACATACGCCATACCTTCTTAGAGCATATTTTAGCAACTACTTATAAGGCAAATCTGGCCTGCAGTCCTTAAAAGCTCCCCCAAACACCACATTTCCCACTGGACTGTCTCACTAAGAACCCTAGTCACATGCCAACAGCACATACCAACAGACACAACTATTCCAGGGCTTCAAAAAATGCAATCTGCTTGGGGCTAATTTAACATTTAAATTGAGAAAGCCAAGTGCCAAAATAAAGATACTGTCCTTTGCATCAGTACATATTAAGGAACTGAATTTGTAGCAAGGACAAGTTAGTTTAATTTTAGCTTAAATTCAGATTCAGTTAATGGTTGGTTTGTTCAATAAATTTCTCTAAAGTATTCTATCAAGTTGTCTCATACAGTATCTACTAGGTCAATCTCCCATCCAAGACAAGCTGGACTCAAACCCAAGGAAATTTAAAGATTAAACCAAAGGTCAGATCACAAAATATTTATTAAACACAACAACAACAAATTTGCCCTGGTAAAGACTAAAGTACCATGGCTACTTTTGTTTGGTAATCAATGAAATAAACTGTCCTAAGTAGGTTAGGGTTACTAAACTAAAGCCATGTGTGAGGACCTGTATCCTACCAATAACTTACAAACCCAGAGAATTTCATGAAAAATTTCAAGGTGGTTGCACAGAGCTATAAAGTATATAGCTGCCTGCCAGGACAAAAACACTGAGTTTTGAGTTAAGGAAGAGATTAATAAGCATCATCTCTGCTTAGGGTCTATTCATTATCCAAGTCTTTTTACCACTCAAATTAAGGCCTTGTGCTCACTCCACTCGGTTCCAACTTTCACTGTGACTGACTGCTCCCAATCCAAGAGCGCTCATGAATTTTTTCTGCCTCTATCCTCAGCTGTATCATTATCTTCTCCCATTCTCACTCTATCTCAAACCTGCTATCAAGACCTGGCTTTCTTTAATGGATTCTTACAGTTTAATCAATATTGCCAACTAAAGTCCCATGTGATTCAGAGAAGGAAATTCCAAATTTATGAGTAATTTATATTAATAATTCCAAACTTTAAAGATAACTGAAATTTCCATTTATCAAATTAAAGAATGAATTTTAAAAGTGAAACAAGCCAAAAAAATTAAATATAATGCCAAAAAACTTTGCTCCTTTAAGGTAACTTGGAAAATATCAAACAGGAAATTGCATTTAGTTTAAACTACATCTGGTGCCTTGGTGTTTCTAACTGGTTTTGGTTGCAGGAAAGTAGTAAGATGTAATTTACAAAGGAAACAAAGCAATTGAAGCTGACTACATTAGGGTCTGCCAGGGGTCAGGCAGACTGCAAGCATTTTTATGTATTTGCTCCTTTAACCTTCACAATTCTATAAAGCAGGTGATTTACTGTTCCATTTTATGGACAGAGAAATGCAGCAAGATGCAGAGCAGGGATTCAACCTGGCACTAGCTCCAGAGGCTGTGCCCTCATCACTCACAAACTGCCTCTCCATGCTGACCTAACAACTGTCAAGAACTGCCTTCCAGACAAAGCACCTACTCTGCAAACTGCAGTGTGCGGCATAAATAGACACATACCATACGGTGAATCGAATTGTGTTGTTCCCTAGAAACAGGGACAGGTCCTCTGTCATTTGGTCCTGACTTTTCTTGTTGGCCACCATCACCATAATGTAATCAGGAAGTTCTTCATCTATTTAAAAGGAAAAGTATATCAAATCTTTTTTGTTTTCCTTAATATTTGTATTACAGTTGATGTGCATTATAGATGTAGCTTTAAGAATCAGTGTCTCTGCTGAAATTGTATCAGATAATGCTCAGATTTGAATTTTTCCTCTTCATTTCACAAATACTCCAATTACTAGCAGAACAAGAATTAGGGATACATGATGAAATCCTTGGAATGAAATATCTAGAATTACAGGATCAGTTTCAAGAGGGTGTTCATCTCCTTGAAGTACTGTTAATCACATGTATTATCAGAGAAGCTTCTAGAAAAGAATATGAACACTTCCCAAGAATAATAATTGAGTTCTGTTTAGCTTTTATTTATGTTTTAAAAATACTTCTCCAGATTACACATTTATCCTTGGTCAAACCAGATTTCAATTACTCAATGTAATCAACTTGAAGCAACATCAAATAAGCTAAAATCACACAAAACTCTACATAACTTAAAATTTTCAATCTTAAGTAGCAGCTAGAAGTGTTTTGGGCAGAGTGCTTGCCTAGCTTGTGCCTAGCTTGTGACCAGGTTCAGAAAGAGGACCACAAAGAAAAACAAATTCAGTTAAATAATGTCAACTGACTTCACTCACTGTGTTCCCTTCAAGTGGTAACCTTATATGATTACCAGGGTGAGGCCCAGGACCATGAATAAATTCATGAAGGAAAAGCAAAACAAACCCTTAATAAGATTACAGATAGTGTACACCTGTAAACTCAGCTGGTCAGGAGGCTGTGGGAGGAGGATTGTTAAATTCAAGGCCAGTCTGTGCAACTAAGATAGACCATCTCAAATAAAGATGGCTGGAATACAGCTCTGTGATTCAGTGCATACTTAGCATGGGCAAGGGCCTAAGTTCAATTCCTGGCACTGCCAAAATAAAAAAACTACAAGTAATACACAAAACAAATGTATTATCCCTACCACCCCCCAAAAAACCTTAAAACACTCATACTTCCATACAGACATAAAGGTTCATCTAAAGTACTACCAGATACTGTCTCCAAATAACTTTGGATCAAAAATACTGTTCAAAAGACGCACATACACACTGAGAAAGCCTAACACAGGAAAGGAAAACTCAACTATCTCACAGACCCATGTGATACATGAGAAGACACAAAGACAGGCAGCCTGGGGGAGGCGCATTAACCAGCTCTCACTGCTTTCTACCAAGCCTTAGTGAGGCGTGGTATGCACTACACGCCACCCCTAGTAACTCAGGTCAACTAAAACAGTCGGCAACGTTTTGGCAGTCTTTTGGGAATGTTTCCCCTTCATAACATCTATAGTGTACAAAGAAACCATCCTGCTCTCACTATGTATTAGTTTCCATTTTCTAAAATGTTGTATGAGCTCAATGGTTGTCTGGACCTTGGGCTGGGGGCTGGGAAAGATCCAAGGGAGAGACCGAAAGCAGTTTCTGAGAATTTGGGAGGGTCATACATACATTCATTATTTGGTTGGGTTTCTGTTAAATTTTTTAGTTTTGTTTCTCCCATTTTTTGTCTGTCTGTTTTTTTGGCAGTGCTGGGGATCAAACCGAGCGTTTTGTCTATCCTTTATTAACAGACTATATTTCCAAGCTAATATAGCCATTACCTTG
Source organism: Cavia porcellus (assembly GCF_034190915.1). Lineage (NCBI taxonomy): Eukaryota > Metazoa > Chordata > Mammalia > Rodentia > Caviidae > Cavia > Cavia porcellus. Next base: position 14,973,027 of record NW_026947514.1, read on the forward strand.
ATTATAGTGATCGTTTTTTCATTGTATGCGATTTAGGGCTGGAGTTACAGCTCAATGGTAGAGCTCTTGCCTAGCATGCACAAAGCCTTGAGTTTAATCCGTCATTCTCCCCTCCACACACACACAAAAGTACAGCTCAGTATATACAAATTATATCTCAACAAAAGCTTTCAGAAATTCTCAAGTTTGTTTTGTAAGTAAACATACAATGAAACATAAAAACTTAATGAAAAATTAACATGTCATGATAGATTCTTACAGAACTCTAACAGGCTTGTCAAGGTGACATAAAATCAGCGTAGCATACTGGGTGGGGGGGGTAAGGGTTTCTCAAAGTTAATTATAATTTTAATTGCGATCTCACTGAAGCACTCCATTTTAAACACAAATGAGATCTTACTACCTTCTTTAAAAAAGGTTTTTCATCTTTGTGTCCCAGTCAATACTTTGAAAACAAACATCAAATATTTCCTGCATAACTGTTTTCACAACTTTAAAAGGGGTCCAGGGCTCTGTTTAAGGCAAAGAGAGATAGAGAGCTGCAGTATGCTCAGTAGAGAACCACTTGCTTAGTATGCACTTGTCCCAAGGTTCTATCCCCAAACCACAAAAAGGAGATTAGAAATTCACCCTTTTCAGAATGGCGGTGATGTACATACACATAATTAAGTAGCTAATTACAGACATAAACAATACACTCTATTTTATTTCAAATGAGTTGAAGGGTGACCTGTTTACCCTCTCAGTTAATATTTATGAAATGTATTGGGCTATCTGCTGTGTCAGTGGAACACAGAAAACATAAACCTCTGGGCTTAAGAAACTTCTAAGCTGGGGAAGAGCCCAGTGGAAGAGCAAGGAGAGCCCTGGCTTCCATTCCCAGCACCAAAAACAAACAAACATACAATCAGACACAGACACAAGAGAACTCCTGTCAAGCAGCGCTGACAAACAAGCTGAGCAAGCGGTGCTAATGTGTAAACTGGTCAAGTTCTGGGAAAGCACATACTCCAACCCCGTCTTCAGCTCACAAAGTTTCTGTTATGAAGTTAACATAATAAACATTAAGGACTCAAAATGCCTGTTCCTTGACTTAAATCTGCTATTGATGAGCTCTACATAGCCCCATAAAGATTATTTTTGTTTGTAAACAGAATACTACCAAAACTCTCCCTGGCACTGTGTTCAGGAACAAAGGGAAGTAAATGAATATGTTTTCAAAACTTAAAATATGGTCAAAAAATATACTGAATAAACTTTTTAAAATTATAGTAAAACCTATATTGTCATTAATCCCCCTCAAAACATTATCCTGCTCTTTGAATGCAATTTCCCATCATTCTTGCCATTTTCTGTAACACGTCTGGAAGTCCAAGACCGCTTTCTCAAGATGTCATTTTGTCATGCATCAAAAATGCAGTGAATACTGTTGCCATGTGCCCTTCAATGGAAAGGCAGGCTCCTAGAAATGTCACGATGTGACCCATTCACCTGTTCACCAGGTCTGCAGGACAGGACTTCTCCATCTTCCCCAAAGTGAAAATGACCCGGAAAGGTAAAAGGTTTTCAACAGATTCAGGATATCAAGGCAACCACACCATTATGATTAACAAATCCATGAAAGAGAACTTCCTGAACTATTGCAGAAAGTGGCAAGAAGCCAGGTGTGGTGGCACACATTGTAATCCCACCACTCAGGAGGCTGACGCAAGCAGACCACCACGAGTTTGAGACCCGCTGGGCTACATTTTGAGTTTGAGACTAGGCTGGGTTACACAGTGAGTTCAAGGCCAGCCTGAACTACATAGCAAAACCTTGTCTCAAAAAAAAAAAGTGGCAAGGACAACAGGGTAAATGTGCTAAGACTGAAGATGGCTGGGTATTTTGAGAGCAGTTAGTGACTATGTGTCTTTTACTGCAATGTGTTAAGTTAAGCATTCACTGTAGTTTTCAATTACATCTCATACACATCAAAGTAAGTTAGATGAAACTTGCAACCAGTTCTTAACGAGGTCAAAATTCCTGGTTTGCAATTTCTGACTGATGACAAAGCCACAAATTCAAATTTACTGAAAGTTTTAATTGAGACTCAACATGTATTTATGCCTTCATGCGATAGGATTAAGAAAAGTTCTTATTAGGCAGTCTGTGGATTTCTCTTTTTAAGCCAAAACGAACTTTTGGCTCATAGCTGCCATCCATTAAGTTTTGAATAAAAAGAATAAATAAATCCTGATGCAGCCTCATTTTCTCCAAGCTTCAATCTTCTCATCTGTTAAAAGCAGTGATGGCCATCTATTTAGAGCTTCAATGGCAACAAACACCTGGCTGCAGCTCAGGTGCCACTGGTTCACCACCAATGTGTTAGTCTTAGAACAGTCCTCACAAGTAATTTTTGAAACCTGGCTATTGTTAAGGCAGCAACATTCAAACTGGTCTCAGACTCCCTCTCTGGTTTATGTCATCTCTATTGGTAGTTACCATATAAAATCAAAACAGAAAATTTTAACTTAAAAGCATTAATTCATTTTAAAGTAATATTCATGTTAATATTCTTATACATCTTTCTAGTAATGTGGCTTTTTTAAAAAGCGGATGGATTCCTTTCTGTTTCTGGTTTTTTCCTTCCCCCAGTACCAGGGACTGAACCTAGGTCTTTGCACTAACCTACATTCCCACCCACTTCTCACTGTGAGACAGAGTCTCACCAAAGCACTAAGTTGTGCGAGCTTGTGCAGGTGCTTCTTGATCTTTTCTAACATTCCCATTGAAGAATGAGAAGAAAATCCAGTGTCAGACATACAGCTGGAAAGGGAAAGAATGTATACATATATTTGGAGGAGGGGTGCAATACTGGGCATTAAACCTAGGGCCTCTGCACACAGAGCTACATAAAAATAAAAAAAAAATAAAAAAAAAAACTTTGAGACAAGGTCTCACCTAAGTCACTAACTGGCTCAGGCTGGGCTTGAACTTGCATCCTCCTGTCTCAATCTCCCAGAATTACAGGCACACAGTGCTGGCTGGAATAGTAGTATGTAGGACCAAGGATTTAGCTAAGCAGCACCAGTGCCTGCCTGGCAAGCGCAAGGTCATAAGTTCAATCCCTAGTACCAAAAAAAAAAAAAAAAGAAAGAAAGGGCCAGGGGTTTAGCTCAGCAGTGTGCCTGCCTGCAAGCACCAGGTTGTGTGTTCAATCCCCGGTAACAAAAAAAAAGAAAGAAGAAAGAAAAATAGTATGTCAATAATCTGTACAGGTAATATGGATATTCTGTGATAAGACTGTAAAACTCAACAAATGCAAATTTTGTAAATGTTAGCATCAATATGGAATCTAAAACTAAAGCAAGTATCTTCTCGTTTTTACAAGAAAACTTACCCAACTGCCCTCTGGTTTTAATGGCTCTTTTTAACCACACATAACTTTTAGTATTACACATTTGTCACCGGGAAAATACTGGTTCATTAAGCTGGTGAAGCACTGACATATTGACATATTTCATTAGACAACATAAAAATTATATTTATCAACAGCTACATAATTTCACCAGAAATTCTTTCAGTACTTGAAAGCTATCAAGCTTGTAGAGGCAGACATAAATATTCTAAAAGTCTGTTTTTCATCTGCAGGTTCAACAAAGCCTGTCAGTTGTTTTCTTATGTCTGTCAAGTACCCAAGTACATAAGCAGTTTATCAGTTCTTAGAAATTAAAAATGATACTTTGTGAAAAAGATGGCTTAGTTCTCAACTCAACCATACCAATGCCTTTCCTTAAAATAATCATCTTTGAGCCAGGTGTGGTGATACATGCCTGCAATCCCAGCACTCGGGAGGCTAAGGCAGGAGCATTGCTGTTAGTGCCAGACCAGCCCAGATTACAATGTGAGTTCAAAGCCAGTCTGAACTATAGTGAAACCCTGTACCAAAAGGACAAAAAAGGGGGAAAAAAACACCCAAGATACTAAATCACTGGTACTTTATTCCCTCAGAAACAGTATTAAAAAAAAGTAATGAAAAGCCAAGGTTTAAAAAATATTTTTACTGCTCCACCAATGATACTCTTCGTTTAAATATTTATTTTTTGATGGTGCTAGCGATTGAACCCAGGTCCTCATTACTGCTAAGCTACTATTACATCACTAAGCTATATCCTCAGCCCTTTCCATGTTTGAGACAGTTTCAAACTTTCAAATCCTCCTGCCTCAGTCTCCTGAGCACCTGGGATTAAAGGTATATATTATCACACCCAGCTCACCAATGACATTCATAAGTGAAATGGGCTTTTCTTAACTCAGGTGTGATGCATTCCTGTCATCCTAGCAATATGGAAGGTGAAGGCAGGAAGATCAAAAACTTGAGACCAGCGCGGACAACTTAGCAAGACCCTCCCTCAAAATAAAATATTTAAAATAAACACCAAAGAAACGTGATTTTTTAAAAATCTGCAAGGGGCAAGTGACTTAAAATATAATCTGTAGTAGTCTGCAGTGACTATTTTGATTCTTGATAAATTACTAACTCTGTTGCACAGCCCAAATTCAAACACAAAGATAATGACTAGTATTTTCTTAGTACTGTATTAACATGGAAACAGTTTTGACTTTAGAATTCCTTAGAGTCTCTCACACTTTGGGGACAGTTCTCCTAAGTGGTAGATACTTTGTTTTGCAGTAATGAGGAATGAACCTACAGCCTTAAGATAACCAAGTAAGAATATCCACTACTGAACTACATCCTCAGCCCTTGAGACAGTCTAGCTAAATTTCCCAGCCTAGACTCAATCATAACCCTTTGACGAAGCAGGGAAACCCTCACTTTCCTGACAATACAATTGGGAATATTACCACTTACCTTTCAGGGTTCTCCTGGGGATTATCATGAGTTAATTGTGTGCATACACACACAATAGTTAGGCACAGTGCCTAGTCCACAATAAAAACGGTAAGAAAACAGAAGAGAAAAAAGCCCTTCCCACTATTGCAAAGAAGAAAATACATCAACAGTTTCAAAATAAAACTCACTGAGCCATTACAAAGGCAAATGCTACAAAGTAACGCTCAAGACACAAGTAAAAACAAAACAACGACTAAACAAACTAATCAGGGACAATCATATTTAAAGGCAGTAGGGTAAAAGATAGTACACTGTGCAGAAAGATGGGAAAAGTGCAATCATTAAAATTAGCTTGCAAACTAAATTCTACTAGGCGAACTACAACAATAAAACTTACCCACGTAAGCTCCTAATTCTTGCAGTTTCCCTTTAATGGCACTCTGAGGGGGGTAAAAAAAGCAAACGTGATCAATAGGACAGGGCGCTAGGACCCCGAGGCCGAGCGCAGCGCGCAGGCGACCGAGACGTGCGCCGCCTCCTGCAGCTCCAGCCCCGAGGACGGGGTGGGGGGTCGGGACCCGCCGGCGAGCGAGGGCGGAGGGCGGCCCGCTGCGCCGCGGCGGGGCTGTCCCGCCCGCAAGCTCCCCACGGCCACTTCCTCCGCCGCTGCCCCACCGCCCGCCGCGCTCGGCGAGGCCGCTCCAGCGCCAGGCCCAAGGCAGCCTGGACTAGGAAACGCCACAGGCCGGGCCCACCAGCCCCGTTACTCCTGGCAACCGCCCGCCCCGGCCCAGCGTCATGTCCCCGCTCGGCGCCGGCCGACGCGGGCCTCACCCGGATCTTGCGGCTGATCTCGGTGCCGATCTCCATGGCTCTGCGGCGGCCAGCGGGCTCCGCACTGCGCAGCGTCTCGCTTACCTGGAGCCCACCCCGGGCTCCCGCTCAGCAGCCACCGCCGCTCCGCCTCCGGTCGCGCGCACTGCGTGTCTCCGCCCCTGCCGGCCCAGAGTCCCAGTGCAAGCCGACGTGCGTACGCATGCGCATGAACACCCGCATGCGCGCTCCTGAAGCCGCGCAGCCCTTGCTCTGGCGCCCTCTGCTGGCGTCCCCGAGGACCGCGGCGTACGCTGGGCGTGACTTCACCTGTGGACGCTTGAGAAACTCAGTTTGCTTTCCCAAACCTCCACTTCCTCGTCTTGCTCTCCTTTGCATAATAAAGATGAATTACATGTGTAGCAGAAAGATTTCGAGCTTTGATGTGATACCTGAGTTCAAATGCAGCTTTCGCGTACTGCTAGAATGGCATCGCTCCAGATGCTTCTGTCAAAGCCTCAGTTTTCTTTCCTGGGAAGGAGTGCCTGCCAGAGGTTACGCTTGGTAGCAAAATGGAATATCCTGGGCAACCGAACCCATTCGGTGCAGTCCTTGCTTTGACTCTGCGAACACCCTGGCTTTCCTGTTTCTCCTTCCTTCTTCCAGCACACTGTGGCCTTTCCCGCTCACCAGGCCTCATCTTCCCGCTACTTTCTGAATTCCCTCTTTGGGCGACTTTTGATTTTTCAGGCCTTCGGTTGCTGCTTCTAGGCTGATGATGGCTGAATTTCCCATCTGCCTTTGTAAAAGACAGATTAGTTCGCTTGTAAGTAGTTGATAAGGGACTAGACCTAAAATCCACTGGTTAGAAAGAAAATAGCATATTCACCCAATTAGGAGCCAATCCAAAACATACACTAGTTAAGCTTAGAAATGTAAAAGCAAACACAAGAAAAAAAGAATGCAGATAACTCTCAAGGAAAAAGCTTCTTAAGTAAAATATGCTAAGTCAGTTAACAACTCCTCCCTCCTTTTGGGCTAGCCTTGGAGAAGCTTGGAAATACAGAGTAACTGGTTCTCTTTAAAGTCACTTTCCCTTAAGCTGGCCAGCTGATTAATCGATTTTTTAATAAATTTTATACAGCCTAAATCACAGTTGGTTATTCTACACCCACAGAACCACCTAGGCTAGGGGATCACTAGATAAAAAGCCACCTATTCTCTGCTTGTTATGTAGAACCTAGACAAAGGAAACACCCTAGAAACTCACTCAGGACCCCTCCAACATGTTCACCTGCAGCTATTTTTCTTCTTAAATTTCCAATGGATGCATCCCCTTTAACCTCTTTCCTGTCCACAATTTCATTCTTCCACCACGTGAGACAAGGGCCCAGTTAATTCATGAGACAAGGGCCCAGTTAATGAAATGAGAGCTGTTTCATCTCAGCTTCCCACCTGAACCCTGCTGTCACATTCTAAGTGGCCGCATCCACTTTATTTTTTCCCTATTAAGCACTTCACAATTAAAGTCTTCATCATCATCATCTCCTCTTCCTGCTCATGTTAGCTTTTCCTCCTGATTTTTCTTTTCCTGTCCATAGCAGTTCACTTCTCCCTGTTTTCATCACAAACCCTGAGAACCAGGACAGGCATAAAGAAAGGGCTCCCTCCTTCCCCACATCCCCCTATATCCTCAGTGGTTCCTTTCTGTTAGTCATCCATGGCTTCATAACGAATGAACAAAACTTAGCAGCTTAGAACACAGACATTTCTCATCTGATGGCTTCCAGGGGTTAGCAATCTGAGCACATCTTTACTGGGTAGTTATTTGGCTCAGGACTGTAATTACCTGCACCAAACAGGTTGTGTTCTCATCTGAAAAATTCCTTTTCAAGCTCACTTAAATGTTCAGCAACCTGTGGTCAGGATACCCAAGATGCCTGGGCTCAGGCTTTTGTCTACATTTTACACTTGCCAGTGAGTCAGCATATGTTGTGCAATTTGTGCATACACAATGAACATGTAAACAAATAGTCTATGCATCTTTGTGATTTTTCTCATTGCTGAGACAAAATACCTGACACCTGTAAGTTAAAAAAGGAAAGGTTTGTTTTTTTATCACAGTTTCTAGAGATTTCAACCCATTATTACCTGGTTCCAGGACAGGACAGCATAGGGAAAGTTGGGGGACAGGCAGAGAAAGTTAAAGGGTCTCAGTGAGGTTGCTGGCAAATAAGGAGTTAAACTCTGCATGAGACAGAGAGAAGCTAAGAAAACAGAGAGAGCTGATGAGACTGGCCAGGCTCACTTCATGCCAAGACACAGCTCCATCCTCCCTCCATCCTCAGTGAAGCACAAGGAAAGCAAAGTCAGGGAGAGAGAGGACTGTCACAAAAATCTCAGTATACGAATTACACACTAACACCGAAACACACATCCACACATGTAAATACATGTATATTTTATTATTATCACAATATTAATACACTAAAATACACGTGGAGCAGCGCCTACCTGGTGAGTATGAGTGAGGTCCTGAGTTTGATTTCTGGTACCAGAAATAAATAAATTAAAGGCACACGTATCCTTTCTAGTAATTCCGCTTTGAATGTAACTCTGCTATAAATATCACAAGATAAGCACCTGGGCAACACAAAGAGACCAAAAGAGGGCTTCCAAAAATGCACAGGCAGGTAATGGTAGGGGCAATAGCCAAATCAAGGGTCTTAGAGCTCAAAATAGCCAATGAAGTGATATCAACTCTCAAGGAGGATAGTCTTCTTCTTGCCACATAACAAAAGAAACTTAGAACAAAGACTCCCTAGTGCCAGCTCTGGGTTCCCCACCTTACTCCAACAAAGTAGCTATCTATCTATTTATTTTCTCCCTTGTTCCCAATAAAATGATTTTGCTTCCTCATTTCCCTCCTCTCCCCAATAAAATGATTTTGTTTCTTCTTCTAAACTCGTATCTCTAATTCTTTTATTGATATAGTTTTTTTTTCTTTTTTACAGACCCTAGATAAAAATCTACCCTTTTGAGACATAACAGTAACATAGTGGAGGGCCATCACAGAGGAGAAATAGTCCATGGTGTGGCAGGCAGAAGGCAGGAAGCAGCAAGAAGCAAGTCTGCTCCCTTCTCTGCCCCTTTATATTCCACCCAAGCCAGAAGCTTATTCATTGTTACTGCCCATGCCCAATGTGTGTCTTCCCATTGTCTACACACAGAACTACCCTCATTCTAATCAATCAGTGGATCAATTTACTACCACACATTTTAATGCCATTATCACAAACCCTAGATCCAGCCAGTTCCAAAAAAGCCCCACCTATAAGCACATGAGGCTTTGGGGGGACATTTAGGTATAATCATAACACTGTTTCATTAAAAATTCTTGGCAGCTTTGCCAGCTGTGAGTGCTTTGAGTAAAAAAGAGCTGGATCCTTTAGGGATGTTCCCCATACCACTGAGACAGTAAAGGCATGCCAGATAGTGTCACAGTTCACTGTTCTTTCTTTGGACTCCCCAAATCTCAAATGAACCTTCCCAGCCTGGAATGGTGGCTGAATAGCAGGTATAGTTGGCAACATTCACAGTAACTCGGTATGGAACCCTCTGCTCTCCCAGGTGGATTGAGGAGTAGTGACCCTCATCTTGACATGGACCCCTCCTAAGGCCTGGGTAAAAGTGGATATGAGACCTCTCTTGATAGAGAAAGTTTTGCCTGTCATGGGACAGGTCCTGGAGGAGACTGACCTTACTGCTGCTGAGGCGGTACAGTAGTTGCTTTTTACTGCCCTTAGGACTGAGACCCAAGCCTCATTAATACGAAACACCTACACCAGGGAGTTGGAAGGAGAGATAGCTGCTGCTTGTAAATTGTGTTCCGGAGGAATGCGTGTCAATAATATAGTAGAGCTCACAGATACAGGCGACTCAGGAGCTAAAGATAGTGAGCTAATTCCATGCGGGAAGGCCCAGCTGGTGGTGAGGCAAAAATTAAGCAGCAGCAGCCCATGGCACCTGACAGGGTGGCTACAGATCCTGCCTCATGACTGAGTTCACCGCCTGCCTCCCCTACGTCCGGCTGAATTCATAGACGTGGGAAGGCAGTTTAGACAACCCCAGGAGAATGTTTGGTGACTTGGTTGCTGCAACTGTGGGGTTCAGGGATGCTGTTTTGCATACTAGGCAAGAGATGGAGAAGTCAATCACTAGCTACCCCTCCCTCAGACAGCCGCTGCAAAACAGCTGCTGGTATGGACAGGGGAGCCGCTCCATGCTCAGTTGACTTAAAGCAGCCATTCATACTGTGTGCACCAATGTGAGGGATGTGACAGACACACTGAGCAAATGGAAGCTATTCCTGACCTTCTACAGGTCCCATGGGATTTGGGTATGTGACAAGTAATATTTTATCTTAACACCCTGATGATGAACAGTTCACAGCAGGCAAGGGGGTCGTGGTCCTCTAGAATGCTCCCCCTTCCTCCTTTGACTCCCTACATGAGGTGCAGGATTAAGGAAGTGATTATTATGGTGGCCAACCTAGTGGAGGCTGAGACTAGAAGGCAGGGCTGTAAGTCTGCACTGTGTCATGAACATCCCCAACGGAAGGAGGAGGGGGTGATGGGGCAAGCCCATGAATATCATAAATGGGGTTAATAGATCTGCTGGCAGTTATGGAGACAACTGTGACAGGATCAAAAATTCTCGGACCAGAGATAAACTCGGGCACCTGCCTGGCAAGTACAAGGCCCTGAGTTCAAGACCCAGCACCCAAAAAAGAAAACAAAATTCCCCCCTCAGTAGAGGGGCACAAATGCAGAGAAGGGTAATCATCCTACAGCCGTGGCTCAGGCCATTAATTTGAAAGATTGTCTCACTCCCTGCCCTCTGGACATTGCATTCACCTTTGAATAGGATCAAAGTCTAGGTGTTTGTCCAACAGGAAACCATGGGGACTGGAGATCTCATGTGGAACTAGCAATCCACTGACTGGGCTCTGATCAATGTCCAGTGGGCTCTTGCTACAGTAAACACCAAGGCTAAGAACACTCCATTGTTTGGGAACCTGGAGAAGCTCTAGAGCCTCACTTTGTATATAGATAGCTATGGCAAGTGTAACATCAAGTTGGTAGCAACTTTTGTGTATTTAAAAGTAGGCTGTTTGCCCCTTAGAGAATGAGGTGTATATGTTTCAATACCAGAGAACATGTTAAAAATTAATACAGCCCGTGAACTGTGACTCGAGAATAGTATGGGGGAATTCTACCTGTTAGTACACACTGTGAAGATGGTGATTGCAGCCATGTAAGACTTCCCCCTTTGACATTTCGGTCCCCCAAAAGATCATTATTGTAAAGAAGTAATGCCTGCCAGGCAGATATGATGAAATCAGTGCATAACCCAGGAACTGGAAAAGGTAGGAAAGATCTGGCCAGTGCATAGCCCCTATACTTTGCCTGTGTGGCCAGTGAAAATTCTTGATGGCTCCTGGATGGATAGTCTTTGTCAGGGACTGAGTACTTAGCACTTTGTAGCAGATTTGGCTACTACTTTCTTTTCTAGCCCCTGGCATAGCTTCTACATGGAACACTCAGCAGTGCCCTTTCACAGAGCTTCCAGAGGGACACCTGTAGAGCCTCATCTCATGTCACAGTTTAGTGGTGTAGGGTTTAGCTCAGTGGCCAAAACCATCATCTGTTCCAATGTACCACTATACGAGTGATATTTCCTTACCTGAGACTGTCTTAACAGACCTTGAGGCTGCTGAACAAGTACTTCTAGCACGTCTCAAAGCATGGGGTTGGGCAGTCAACAAGGATAGGCTGCAGGGCCTGGATTGATTTTGAAGGGTTGTCTGATTGAGAAAGACAAGTTATCCCCAGTGCAGACATAGGATCCAGGTCCATCCTGTGCTACCATGGTGTAGTGGATTAACTAATGGTCAGTTTGTAACACCCAGCTGAACTGAACCAGCATGGTGCTACGCATGGAAGGCCCACTCCAGGATTTTTGCCAATAGCATGAAAAAGAACTGGAGGGTATGCTGTTAATTCTCTTGGAGAAGCTTGTCAGGCTGGCTTTCCTGACATGAACTCAACTGTTCTCATCACTGGAGGAGCTTGGGACCTTGGTGTCACTGATGATGGCTGTGATTCTCTTTGAGGGAGCTCTGGTTCTTATTTTGACCTTCAGTGCATATTCCTCAGCCTTCTGGCACAGATCTTATATCCCATTGGCACAGACTTTCTAACTTCTACCACTGACCTTTGGGCCTTCTCAATGTAGATCCTTGATACAGACTTGCAGGAGACATTGCCGTGGGCTCTAAGTCTTGAGCTGAATTCTAGTAGGACACTGCTGTGAATTCCAGACCCTTAGCTCAATTTTTTGGATCTCTATAGTGTGTGGACAGATTTCCTGCATTTTTGTGTATTTGACTCTTTGTGTGTATATTATAAAATGATCCTATAAATTATGTGTCCTGTATTGAATCTATTCCCTTGTAAACCCTGACTGCAACACACGGTAAAGACATCTGGCCCAGGTGCTATGCTCCCTATATAGGCTAACAAAGAAAGACAGCCCTGGGACTGACCTTCAGAAGCATAAGTGGCCTTTAAGGCTGCAAAAAGAACCATAAAAGTGGCTCAAGCCTTGGATGTCTTTAACTCAGTCCCATCATGTGAACTGGATGTCTATGTAATCATAGATGGTTTTAGGGGAACATTATAGCTGAAGTCAGAATAGCTGTAGCATTGATAGATTTCTCATTCCAACTGTGGAAAGGGGATAAGATCCAATACTCACTGACAGAGAAACAATTGGCTGTCGTTTGTGCTCTGATAGCTACTGAAAGTGTTATTAAGACAGCTCCTGTGGTCATTAAGTCTCCTACCTGGTACAGGATGGTCCGAGATTATACTACCAAGTCCAGGGGAGTACTGCCATGGCTTCCACATCAGCAAAGTTGGAGAAATACCTGCAATAGTGGAGTAATCTATCCACTAGGCCCTTTTAGAGGGAGCTACAAGAGGTTCTAGGATTGGTGACATGTTTCACGGAAGCCCAAGACTCTCCAACTTTCTAGGGAACTTTCTAGGGGATAGAACCTCAGAAGAGCCTTAGGAGGTGGGGCAGCCCCTGTTCTGAAGACACCTGGTATACCTATGTCTCCAGCTGTGAGCAACCACCTGCTTGGACAGGTGCAGCTATACAGTCCTCAACTGGCACCTTATGGTTTAATATAGAAATAGGATAGAGCAGCCAATGGGTCAAATTGCCTAGCCAGGTCGGTAATAACACATCAGTCATCCATGCTCACAATCTGTACTGACAGCTATTGGTATATAAGGGACTAACCCCATACTCACCACATGGCACTTGACTGATTAGACATGATACATCACCCTCTTTGGGGCTGAGCCATTTGGAAAGCTTGGTGGGCCTTGGACCATCAGAAGCAGGTAATCGTGCATCATGCCACTGGTTGTAATGCCTGAGCATCCCCTGAGAATGATGAAGTGGACACCCTGGCCAAGATGAGGTGGCTAGCAAAAGCCCCGTGGGTGGACACAGACTGGTGGCTACTTCACTGATTGTTGCATGAAGCAGAGGAAAAAGCTACAGTGCAAGATTGGTGTCTACCTGTGATGCAGGCTGAGGCCCAGGTTGCCTGTAAGCAATGTGTGGTGTATTTACACACACAAAAAGCCTAGAGACCTATGGTGACCATTAGGTAGGTGCTCCAATGATAAATACCCTTGGCCGTGTCCCTTATCTCAGTCTCTTACCAAGATCAGAAAGGAAGTCCCACCTAGTTACACATGTGGATATGGCCATGGGACTCCTGGGAGTTTTTTTGCCTTGTATCCTGATCAAGCAGCTGCCTTGCACACCTTGGCTTGGTTATGTGCCACATATGTTCAGCCCATGATTATTGAAAGTGACCAGAAAAATCTATTTTGCAGCATCAAAGTACAACGGTGGGCTAAGGATATGAGTATTGCATGGTATTCCTTGTGTCTTATAACCCTAAGGCTGCCAGGATAACCTAATGCTACAATGAGCTTTTGTTTTGTTTTGTTTTGTTTTGTTTTTGTTATTTGAGACAGAGTCATGCTATGCAGTTCAGACTGGCTTTGAACTCCCTTTGTAGCCCAGTGTGGCCTCAAATTCCCAAAACAACTCTCTTGCTTCAGCCTCCCAAGTGCTAGTATATTATAGAGGTGCACCACCATGCCCTGCCTACAATAAGTTTTTAAAGCAAGTGAAAGACACAGTCCTGTACCAGACACAAATGCTCCACCAACTGAAGGATGTGTTGCACAGCTGGAATGAACAAAGCTGCAGAGGGAGCATTGCACAAGTGGAGGTGTTACCGCACTGTGCAGCACCCTCCATCCAATTACAGGTGAAACCACTGATGCTTTTGAAGCCTGGGGTGGATCACTAAGGTCTCATTTTGCTGGCAGCACCAGTAGCCCTGCACTGAGAACAAACAGAAGTCTGGCCCTGGCCCTGGACAATACAGGATAATACACATGTGATGGAGGCACTGTTGGCTCTGTAGGGAGCCAGGTTAGAGTGTGATCTGTAGATAATCCCATGGGTGACTAGCACTTGGTACCCCAAGGTCACAAACTCCCTCACAGGGGCAAGGTCAGTCCTAAGAGGTAATTTGTATTGTGTCTGTGATCTATTATGAGCACTCCCCTACTTTTTTTTGTCTTTTTCATTTTTATTGGTACCAGGGATCGAACTCACGACTGCCTGCTTGCAAGGCAGGCGCTTATGCCGCTGAGCTAAATCCCCAGCCCCCTCTCCCCTACTTTTACATATTGGGTCTTCAGACACTGTAGCCCTAGCAAGCAAGGTTTGGTATGCAAAACCAGGCAGCCCTCCTTCACCTGCTACCCTCTGGTCCTCAAATGAGAAACTTGCATGTATCTTCCTGGAGGTTAAGGACCTACTGTTACTGGTCCCTTTAACTGTTGTTTTTTCACCCCTAAAACTGCTCATGGCAACATACTAGTTGCTCGGTTTCACACATATGCTTCTGTTGCCAATCAAACAACCTGTTGGGTATGTGCCCAACTGCCTACCAGCAGGTTGCCGTGGAAGATCAGTTCTGATGGGGCTTGGCTTACCTCTTGATCCAAGGAACATCTGTCCATCATCTGGAACAAGGTACAGGTGTTTGCTATGGTACTGGAACACGTGAACTGCTCTTGTCCCTGGACTGGCTTTCTATGTGAATGGTTTAAGATGGTGTAACACAAAGACAGTGGAACTGACAAGCCTTGCCCCTCTGCAGACAGCACTTTCAGTGGGTACAGTGATGGGTGGACTCCTGTTGTTCCAGAGTAAAAAGAAAGGAGTGCATGCAAGAAAGCTCTTTCTATCCCTTATATTGTATGCAGGCCACACCCATCCTAGGTGGATGTAGCACTCGCACCCATCATCTAGCATTAGACCATGAATCAATCACAAATTCTAGAAGCTTGCCTCCATGCATGCATGAGGGCTTGTCGGGACATCTAGACACAGACCATAACAGGCATATCTACAATTGTAGGGAGCCAAGGGCTCCTAAATCCAGCTAGGATGATGGTTAACTGGAACAAAGGCCTCAACCCAGGGCCAAACCGGTTTTATTCATTCATCATGTTGAAGATGAGTCACTGTGAGAAAGGCAGGAAGTACTTGAGTCCTGTGATCTGGGCTAGGTAGGTGACCTGAAATCACCTCTGCAATGTGCAGAAAGAAGGATATGCAGAAAGAGTAATCTGAATAACATAATTCAAGGTGGTATCTAATGTTTTGGTATTGGTGCTTCAGGTCTGATGTGTAATCTTTTATGCCCTGGGAGTCACAGCCTCTTATATTGAGGCTTGTCCCCTCCCTGCCCGGCTCACACATGTATTTTGGGAGCTATGGAGGTGGGATAACACTAACCTGTCGTCTTGCTTCAAAGACATATCAACCTCTGGCTAGACTGATTTGCATTGCTTATTGAAGCAATTGAATAAGGAAATTAAAGCTAATTGAAGGAATAAGGAAAAGTCCAGCTCTGTACATATCAATAGTTGGACATAGGGCAGGATTTAGCCAAAATAGAGATCATTGCTAATTTTTCAAGGAGATTCATCCAGGTGGCCCTCCACACCTGTCAACTGGACATGATGCTGTATATGGGGATCGCCACATCTCTCAGCACAAACGCTAGAAACTTTCTGTTTTATACCCAGTAACTGAGAGGCTTTCAAAGCAGGGATTGCCATTTTCCCCCAGAGGACTACCATAGTTTCTCAAACTGAAGTTTCTACTTTTGCCTTGCTTACTGCCCTTTTGTTTTTTAAATTATACTCCATGGGCTTTAGGACTGTGTGAGAAAGTGTGCCGGTTACACAAAGTTGCTTTGCAGAACAGGAGGGCCTTGGATATTCCTGCAGCCTTGCAAGGTGGTGTTTGTGCCCTGACAGGTTCTGAATGTAGTGAATGTATACCTGATAAACATGCCAGTGTCAGCCAGGCATTACCTCCATCGGCTTGAGGAGCTGTAATTATACAAGCACTGTCAGGGGATCTCTGTAAGAAAGGTGGTTGTCCCTAACTTTACCATGGCCTCATGCCCTAGCCACCCTTCAGATAAAGGTTACTTATTAGTGACTTGGTGCCACAGCCTATATCACTGGGAATTATGGGTGCAATGCAGTGCAATTCTCCCCAGAGGAACCATGCAGACGAATCAGTGGTAGATTATGATGTGAAAACCCCTGAATGACATGGGCTGCGTGGTCAGACTACCCGAGATGGCCAAGCTCAAGCTTTTCATCCCAGTCTTCTGCTTCCTGTGAGCCTCCATAGTTTATATAGCTGCAGATGCATGCTAGGGAACATGTAAACAAGTAGTTTGTCTTTTATAGCTTTTTGGCAACTCACTGGCTTTGTGTGAGATTGTATGTAAGACAGGGGGATTCCTCAGCGATGCTCCACATGCCACTGAGATAGTAAAGGCATGTCAGGCATTTCCACAGTTCAGCATCTTTTCTTCAGGCTGCCAGAAATCTCGAATCTAGAGTGAACCTTCCTAACCTGGATCAATAGCAAAACAAATAGGAGCTCATTTTCTTAAGATCTGTAAATAGGGACATTATCTTCCTGCTGGCTGTCATCTAGTGGCTACCCTGAGGGCTTAGAGAGCGCCACAGTTCCAAACCCAGGACTTCTTCAGCATGGCTGTTCATGTAATCAAGTCCCCCAAGAAGTTTCCTTCTGAGCTCAGCAAAGGCCCTGATTCTCTTTTAAGGTCTTTTATCTAATTAAGTCAGGTTTACCCAGGGCCTGACCCCAAAATCAACTAATTAGGACCTCATTTACATATGAGAAACTCCTCATTTTTGCCTATTTTTTTTTTTTGTCTTTTTCATTTTTATCGGTACCAGGGATTGAACTCACGACTGCCTGCTTGCAAGGCAGGTGCTTATGCCGCTGAGCTAAATCCCCAGCCCCTATTTTTGCCTTTTTAAAAAAATCGGTACCAGGGATTGAACTTACAACCTGCGGGCTTACAAAACAGGTGCTTATGCTGCTGAGCTAAATCCCCAGCCATGAAACTTCTCATCTTTATCATATCCATTAGTTAGAAACATCCACACTTAAGGGGAAGAGGTTGTTCAGAGTATAAGTATCAGGAAAAAGACTTATGGGGCCAGCTGGTCACAGTGGCCCATGCTTGTAATTCTAGCACTTCAGAGGCTGAAGCAGGAGGATCACAGCAAATTTGAGGCCAGTCTGGGCTACATAGTGGATTTAAGGCCAGACTGAACTGCATAGTGAAATCATCAACGAAAAGAATTGTGGGGCCCCTCCGGTGTAGAGGAGCACATCTATAATCCCAACACCCTGGGAGTCTGAGACAAGTTCGAGACCAGCCTAGCCAATTAGTGAGACAGTTTCAAAAATAAAAAATAAACAAGGAACTGGAGATGTAGCTTGGTGCAAAGGCCTTGGTTTCATTCCCTAGCAACACACACACACACACACACACACACACACATACACACACACACACACAGGGTGGGCGGGGAGAGGATCATGTGGCCACCTAGGTTCTGTCCAGCACTGGCTCTTTTATAACCTCATATAATTCTTCCTTTGGAATTCCTATCATATCTATATGGGAGCTACCAACTCTGTAATGTAAATGTCAACTCTGTCCATGTGTATTTGGTGTTTGTCTTCCTTAACAAAATCATGAATTCTCTGCAGGTCTTATATATTTTCGAAATGTCTTCAAGTACTCAGAGGGTTGAAGAAGGCTAGAATTTTGAGTAGGAAGCCAGCCAGGGCCATTTTCCCAGACTCTGTTTCAAAAATGAAAGTTAAAAAGGGTCAGGGATGCTCCCATGGCAGTGCACACCTGCAGGGGCAGTGCTATAGAGGGCTGAGGCAGAAAAATTCCAGGTTCAAGCCCAGCACCAGCAATTTAGTGAATTAGTGAGACTTTGTCTCAAAAATAAAAACTTAGCCAAACATAAAATAAAAGAAAAACTAAGCCAGGCACACCCCTATAATCCCAGAACTTGGGAGGCTGAGGCAGCAGGAGGGTCACTTGTCTGACGCCACCCTGGACCTCATAGTGAGCTCAAGATCAGTCTGGACTACATAAGCAGGCCCTGTCTCAAAAAACTAAAATAAATAAATAAACATGTAATACATACATACATACATACAAACTTAAAAAGGCTGGGGAGGTAGCTCAGTGGTAGAGTGCTTGCCTAACAAATGTGCAGATGTGAGGTCCCTGGTTCAATCCTCAGTACTACACCCCCACCCCCAAAGTTTCAAAAATACTAAATAAATAACAAGCACTTTCAAAATTTGTTTTGTGTTTGATACAGGGTCTTGCTGTGTATCCCAGACTGGCCTCTGCCCTCATGACTCAGCCTACTGAGTGCTTGGACAGCAGACATGTCCTGCCATGCCCAGCTGTAAGCACTCACTAAATATTTATAGGGTAAAAGAAATTAAGCCCTAATGTACACAAGCATTCCTCATGGATAAATGCAATGATCACACACTCATTCAATATTGATGAACAGCAGAGCACAGCAACGGAGAACGGGGGATCGGGGAGCCAGACTGTCTGGGTGTGGATGGTGGCTCCGCCACTCCCTCTGGGCAGTTCTTAGGCAAGTTCTTATTCTGTCTGTGCTTCAATTTCCTCATCTGTGGTATAGATATGATACTGGTTTCTCCTGCAAATGCTTTTTATGAGGATGAAGTAAGTTGATATTTGCGAAGCATTTTGAATGGGGCCTGGCTCATAGCTGCACTATGTTTGATTAAAAATTAAATGCCTACCCTGAGCCAGACACTAAGCTTCGAGTCAAAGCACAACAATGAATAAGACCGAGTCTCTGCTTCTACCACACTCACCATCCTAAAGACAGGTGAGTAATTTCTATTGTTTCCTATCGTTTCATAACTGAGAACCATAAATACATTTTCCCATTCATTGCTCCATTACAAAATTAGGATTTTGTTCTGTTTTGTTTTGATGTTGGTTACTGAATCCAGGATCTGTTAAACCATGGAGCACGTTGAGACCTACATCACCAGACTAACATTTAGATAATACTGAAAAGAAAGTTTATATAAAAAAGTAGAAAATATTTTCATGGGAGTGTATTCAAAATAGAAAAATTCATTTAAATATATTCAAGAAAGAGTTAAGACTGAAGTGTAGGCCAGTGGGAAAGCATTTGACTAGCATGTGTGAGGACCTTGGTTTGATCTTGGTTTGTACTGAAAAGATGCAGAAAAAAAAAGCAAGTTTAATTTTTAGGACAATAAGTTTATTTATTTATTTATTTGTCTTTTTTTCATTTTTATCGGTACCAGAGATTGAACTCACGACTGCCTGGTTGCAAGGCAGGCATTTATGCCGCTGAGCTAAATCCCCAGCCCCAACAATAAGTTTAAAGTAACAGAGACTTGCAGGCTACCTTAGAATCAAGCACAGTTGGAACTGTCAGGGTCTGGATCACAGAGCAGGCAGCTGCATGAAGTTGATTGCTTTTGGAAGTTTGAGACTGTTCTATGCGCTCTCCTGGAAGTTGTAGCTTCACAAACCACATCAGCTCTCCAGGAAGGGGTTCAGAATGACTCCATGAGAGAATCTGTTGAAGTGGGTGGTTTTGTTTTGTTTTGTGGTGCCAGGGATTCAACCCAGAGATACTCTACTGTCGGTGTCGCTCCCGGCTGGCAGGAAGAACACACGACAAATTCTGACGGTGTGCAACCTTGTCTTTATTTAAATTCTGACGGTGTGCAACCTTGTCTTTATTTGTCTCCGCGTGGGCCGCGCGAGGCCTCTGCTCTGCCACCAGTCCTTTCTCACCGGTGGACTTCCTCTATCTCTCTCTGTGCTTCTCTCTCGTGGCGGGAGAGGCACTCACTTTTATAGGGTAACAGTGGCCAATCAGTTCAAAGCGCGCGATGCGGGCTGATTGGCTAACATCAGTTGTTGCTAGGCAGACTATCTTACAGAGCGGGTTGTTTACCAAGCAGGAAGCAGGAGATAAGCGCCATCTTAGCACACTCGATGGGAGGGGTAATCTAGCTCAGGCTTTGCTCTTTCTTACAGGCCTCACGTCCGCCAAGTAAGGCGACCGGGCTCGGCCGCGGCTCCCAACATCTCCCCCTATTTTATTTATTTTGAATGAATGTACGCATCGCAGCCCGCCCTGGATTGAGTGCAGAGGCTTATGCCCTGTGTTGAGGCCCACCGTAGGCCCTTGGCTTGGACCCTGGTCGGCCGTCCCTGGGTCCGCCAAGGCCTTGAGACCCTCGTCCTTTTTCCAGGGCCAGGAGTGAACTGGACGGAACCTGGATGCACATAGGCATGCACTCATGCCCCTCCGTGTGATCCCCTCGGAGAGACATCTAGATCTGGGCAGATTCTAGTAATCCAGCGGCTTTCGTGCAGTATGGGGTAGGGCCTGGCTTAGGTCGAGTCGTGCTGGGGAGGCACACTCTTACCCGTCATTGACTCACCTACCCTGCTGTGTGGTGTCAATAGGGAAGGAGTGCGGAAGACCCGCCACATCTAGACCCGGTCGTAGGCCAGTCGAGCGAGCCATGCGTAAGCCTGGGGGTCATTGTGCCCATCACGGGCTGCTGCCAAGGCCGCATGGGCAATCAGGCGTACTTGACGCCGGGCTGCCACAAGGCGCCCATTAATAAATGATGTGACCCATCGGAGCAAGCATGGTCCTATAAGCAGGAGCAAGAACAAGGAGCATAGAGGGCCTAACAAGGGTAGCACATAGGGGAGCAAGCCGTTCCAGGCCCCCAAAAAGGGATTGTCCTGCAGTTCTTTTAGGGCTCATCTTGTTGTTGGGTCTGCGGTTGGCCTCTGGTGGAACAGGCCTGATCTTCAGTCGAGGGACTTGTCGCACGCGTCAACCTCTCTGGGACCCACAGTGGTTCTCGTCCCGGTCCCTGCGGAAAGACACAAACCGCGCCTCGGTTCCAGCTAACCACCGGATCCGGGCCCATTCATTGTCCCGTCAGGACATCTTTCCATCTAACCCATCCTTTATTTTTGGGGGATGGGGTACAATGTGCCATAGCTGGGGAGCAATTTTCACTGTTTAAGTTTAAAAAATTGTATGTGAATAATGCCATAGATAACCGCGCCTTTGGAGGCAGGCCTTGGCTTACTCCCCCTTTTTGTTTTTTATTTTATTTATTTATTTATTTATTTATTTATTTTTATCGGTACCAGGGATCAAACTCTCGATTGCCTGCTTACAAGGCAGGCGCTTATGCCGCTGAGCTAAATCCCCAGCCCCTGTTTCCTCGACCGGCATTTTTCTCAGCCTGCTCAGCAGAGAACTCTGCGTACCATGCTCGCCAGTCTAAGTAGCTGCCTGAGGGTAGACATGCTTTTGCCAACTGGGTCCAGTCCGCTGGGGTGAGCGGCCCAGAAGACAAGTTTTCTAGCATAACTATGGTATAGGGTGCAGTAGGACCGAAGGAAGTGACAGCACTCTTAAGCTCTCTGATCTATTTTATCTCAAAGGGTTCCCAAACATTGCGCCCTTGGCCTGGGGCCATTTGCACAGGATATACTCTATAAGGACCGTAATCTATTCCTTGTATTGGTGGATCCCCTCCGGACCATCGTTCACCCCTCCATAGCCGCCCATGAAAATACCGTCCGCCCCGCGGCGCGACGTCATAGGATGGCAGTCGCGACAGAGTGGAACGGGGCGTCACTTCCTGTGCCGGCTGAGAGAAGGGGGGGTCCCCTGTAGCGGCCTCTCGGTGGGGAACCGCTTCTGGAAATGAACTCCAGGGCGGAGCGGATGGCTCTCTATCTCTTCCCCGCCAGGGGGCGCTCAGGGGCCCTTTCTCCTCTCTTTGCTTTTCTCGGGCGGCGCATGCACACAATTCACGGCGCAACTCGGCATAGGGGTTTTGGGCCTCTCGGCTTCCTGCCCCACCTTCTAGTTTTTTCTCGCTATCTGAGTCGGAGGACTCCAGAGCTTGGGTGTTCTCTATCTTTTCCTGGATCTTCTCCCCCTGGATAGACCCCTCCCGAGAGCATTCCGATTTTGCCTGCTCAAAAGCCTTGCGTGCGTCCATGATTTCCGTGTCTCTAACTGCCGACAGGAACCCCTTCCCCTCCCCTTCAAGACACGCATGTATCATTTCCCACAGGGGGCGAATAGCCGGCGAAATATCGCCTCCCAATTCCGCCGAGGCGAGGTCCCCGCCTAACTTTTCCCATGACGGCAGGTTTAAATGCCCTGTGGGTAAAAACCAGGGAGCCACCCTATCTACCTCCGCTATGAATAGTTCCAGTGTTTTTTGACCTACCCTGAGGTCTCTAGATTTTAAAAGCTTCCTAAGGGCTTTTACCAAGGGCCGTGCCTCCGTGCTCGGTAAATTACCCATCCTTAACCTCCGAGGGCTGTTACTCACCGCGTGTGACTTAGAGAACCCGTCACCTACGCATGAGCCTGAGGGGAGTCTAAAAGTCCTGTAGGTGCGCGCCACCCAGAGCCCAGGTTTATCCCCTACTCACCTGTCCGACAGCACCACGCTGGAGCGTTGCACACCACCGAGAGGAGTGATCAGTTCCCCATACGGGCCACCAGATGTCGGTGTCGCTCCCGGCCGGCAGGAAGAACACACGACAAATTCTGACGGTGTGCAACCTTGTCTTTATTTGTCTCCGCGTGGGCTGCGCGAGGCCTCTGCTCTGCCACCAGTCCTTTCTTACCGGTGGACTTCCTCTATCTCTCTCTGTGCTTCTCTCTCGTGGCAGGAGAGGCACTCACTTTTATAGGGTAACAGTGGCCAATCAGTTCAAAGCGCGCGATGCGGGCTGATTGGCTAACATCAGTTGTTGCTAGGCAGACTATCTTACAGAGCGGGTTGTTTACCAAGCAGGAAGCAGGAGATAAGCGCCATCTTAGCACACTCGATGGGAGGGGTAATCTAGCTCAGGCTTTGCTCTTTCTTACAGGCCTCACGTCCGCCAAGTAAGGCGACCGGGCTCGGCCGCGGCTCCCAACACTCTACCACTGAAGTACATCCTTCAGCTCACAGTGCTGGGATCATGGGTGTACTGCCAGACTGGCATGAAGTACATGTATTCATTACGTATAAAAAAATTAATTGGATCATGACAAGTGTCATAATTTCATCTATAGGATAGTATAAGAATTAGATTTTGGGAGCCGGGTATGGTGGCTCTTGCCTGTAATCCCAGCACTCGGGAGGCTGAGGCAGGAGGATCATTGCAAGTTCAAGACCAGCCGAGGATCAAAGGGAGCTCAAGGCCAGCCTAGACTGCATAGAGAGACCCTGTCTCAAAAAGACAAAAAAAAAAAAAAATTAGATTTCGGAAAACCACAGTGCCAGCTAAAAGGGCTCTGGGCTATCAAAGAGAGAAAATGACTGAAAAAATATTGCCTTTGAAGTTGAGGGAGGTCTCAGTAGGACCCCTCTGCAGAGCCCTAAGTGCTCCAACATAGCTTCCTGGCCATCTCCAACCTCCTCTAAGGGTTACATTTTGGCTGGATTTCACATATCCTTTGCACGTTATGTGGGGGTTGAGGGAAGTTTCTTCCTGCCTTAATGTTTTTTCTCTTTTGAGTGTTTAGTGAATTTTATTTGTCCTTTCAGACTCGAGACACAATGAACCAGGCATTACCAATCCATTTAGACTATAAACTCACATACAAATTTCCTCTTTGCCTATGACAATTATACCGTAACCTATTATTCATCTGGTGCATTCTTGAGGACAGGGATTGTCTTTGTCCTTTTTCTCATTACTAGGACAAAATTTCTTATGCTTGAAACCAAAAGGAGTAGTGATTTATTTAGGTTCATGTTTCGGTCCATATTCACCTGGCTCCAAGACAGGACAACATAGCAGAGGGTCATGATGAAAGAGGTGCTTGTAGACAGAAAGAAGAGAGTCAAGGAAGGTGCAAGGAAAGGAGATAGAACTTTCTGGGTGACACCCACACTGACCTACTTCTTTTGCTCAGATTTCCTCTTGTAACAAGTCAGCTGTACTACCTCCATAATCCAGTCATCTGCAAAGGTTTGGCCTCTGCGCACATGAGGCTTTTGGGTGGACATCTTCTGACATCTGAGTGGAAGACTCCCTGACCCCACGACTCTTGAATGCTGCATGCCTGTACAACAAACAGCATGTGGATGATATCAAGGTGTGCTGTCTGCATGAACAGTAGCCAGGCCCTCTTGAGTCATGGCTGCACAGACTTCTGAGTACCTGGATGGCTAAGCACTGTGATCTACATGCTGGGGAACCAATTTCTTACAAGTCCATTCTGGAGTACCATGCTCTGGGGCTCTCTTCAAAGTAGTCTTTTACCTTCATAAATTTGAAACCAGGAAGGATAGATCCTTGCTACTTCCTTATATGACCTCGACATCCTTTTTTATTGTTAATGTGAAATATGTGGTTTATTTTTATATTAATTTTTTATTTATTTTTTTTTTTTGGTACTAGATTGAACTCACAACCTCACACTTACCAGGCAAGCACTTATGTCACTGAGCTAAATATCCAGCCCCTACATTAATCTTTTTGGTAATCAAATTTTTCTCTGCTCTAACTTCAAAGGCCTCAACTTCACAGATGCTTCCTTTCTGATGAAACATGAAACTTTTAAAATAATTCAGTTGTGCCGTTATGATTCTCAATGCAGGGCTAGAAGCCCCCTATGCCACAACCTAAATACAGGTCTGCCTTGAAATTTCCTTATCAGAGTAATTATTTCACCTCCCTTAATCTCAGTCTCCTGCAAAATGTCAGAATAAGAGCAAAATGTAGACACATTTTCTGCCAGAGCCATAACACATATGGTCTTTGATCCAACTGCCAATGGAGTATTTGTTCCTTACTGAACTCTGAATCTCTCATTAAGGTCAGTTTATAGCATTTTAGATCTTCTTTTCCAGGTGGCATCTCTAAACGTTTCCAAATTCTTCCCATGAAGCAATTCCAACGGTATCTGAGCCATATGGCAGGTATCATCATGGCAACAACTTTACTCTTAGTCCTCAACTGTCTTAGTCACTTCTTTTTTTCCATCATTGGGACAAAATCCCCAATACCTGCAACTAAAAGGAAAAGTTTATTTTGGCTCACATTTCAGACCAAAGTTGTTGGCTGTAAGGCAGGACAGCATGGTAGAGAGGGTCATGGCAGAAAATAGCTGCTCATAGCATGGCACACAGTAAGTAGAAAATCAAAGAAGGAGCCAGGAAGGAACTTATAACCTTCTGGGTCATGCACACAGTGACATACTTCTTATCAGACCTCCACCTCCTAACAGCAAGTCAGCTATACTGCCCCCCATAATACAAAAACTTTCCAAAGTTCAGACCTCTGAACATATGAGGATTTGGGGGATATTTAGATATAAATCATAACAGGGATGCATCTTACTCATCTTTCTCCTTGTAGCACTTGCCTTCCAATACATGTGGGATGAATGAGTTTTTTTTTTTTTAACTCTTATCATATACCACCTTTATCCTTAGATCAAAATCTCTAAGTGTTGGGAATTACAGTTGCAGCAACTGAGATTGACATGCTTCTCTATCTGAAAAAAAGTATTAACACTATTGTGTCCTTGAGGTCCAGAGAAATCTGTGCACAGAATTCTCACTTTTTTTTTTTTAAATTTTATTTAAGGAGAAAAGAAAAAAAAGCAGGGAAAGGGTACAAGTTATACAGATTTACAGAAAAAAAAATGAACAGTAGGAAATCACTAGTTAATGGATTACATATTGTCATCTTAGAAATAATTGTTCAAGTCACAAAATTAAAGCTTGTAAAGTGGACATTCCATCAATGATACTGCAAACAGTTCTGTTCATTGATCCAATAAAACTCTGTGATATTTTCTATCTTATACACTTAAATATACATGCAGTTATATAGTTTGGAGCACTTTCTTTTCCTCTCTTTTGTACCATGACTATTACACATTTTGGGTTTCATTGCTCCCACGGTTCTTATTACTTTTTTGGAAGAGAGTAAAACCAAATGTGACATAACAGAACAGAATCGGTCAAGTCAAAAGGGTGGACATAATAGATAATGTAAAAACATAATACAAGGTGATCAACAATGGTTACCATAATGCCTCCCGCTATCTCTAATAGAATTGCCTATATCATTAGTTATAATACAATTGAACAAAACAGTAAAGAATAAAACCGACAAAACCAAAACATTGGAGACATTGTAGGTCTTCAAAAGTAGATAAAAGTCAACAAGAATGGGCGTCATAATGAATCTCATTATCCTCACAGCTGATGCCTAAACTTTCGAACCTGATACTATCCAGCAAAACAGAATAGGGGAACATCAGTTAAAAACCAGATGGTGAGAGTAATACAGGGCTTTAAATCAAGGTAATGAAAAGTCAAAGTGGGTTACTATAATATATCCTGCTATTTTTTTCCTTTAATTAAAAGGATAAAGATAAAAAAGTAAATAATGGAGTGGAGATTGAGATAAAAGAGGGCATAACAACGAAACAGCGCAGATCAAAACATAACCATTTAAGCAGAATAGTGTTTCACCACCAGATAATCCTAACCTAAAAGTAGTTACCCTATTGTTTCTTTCTTTGAAATCCTTGAGTACAACTTCGTATACTGTAGCATTAAGTATACCAAAACAATGTAAGACCATTCAAGAGAATGACAGCATTACAGAGTATTTAGAATTGACTAACAAAATGAACAATGGTTTCTGTATAATCTCCTTGTCTTTAAAAGGTTTTTGCTTATACTATCGTACATAATAAAATCCAATAAGATACAGCCTATTTAGACCATTGGAGACAGAAGGACAAAAGCTAGATGAGACTTCAAAACAAGATGATACTAAATCTGTATTACCTATTAAGATGTCATTTTCTCCAAAATAGCTGTTCCTATCATCCAATCTTCTCTGCCTCATTTCTGTTAAGCACTTTTTCTGTCCGTAGAGGTCAGTTTGTCTTCTTCATTTTGTTCTCTGCTCCATTCGTTGTGGCCTCTCTGCCATTATTTCTGGATTCTTTGTATTTTTCTTTTTTTAGAATATCCTGCAATACTCTCTGTAGAGTTGAATTGGTGGTTGCAAATTCCCCCAGTTCCTCTTTATCCTGGAAGCACCTTGTTTTTCCATCAATTTCCAGGGACAGTTGTGCAGGATATCTCAATCTTGGCTGGAGATTATTATCTTTCAATGCTTGAATTATTTCCCCCCACGCTCTTCGTGATTTGATGGTTTGTGCAGAGAAATCTGCTGTAATTCTGATGGGTGTTCCCTTGTAAGTGGTCTGTTTCTTGTCTCTTACAGCTTTTAATATTCTGTTCTTGTATTGAATTTCTGGAATTTTTATTATTATATGCCTGGGTGTTGCTCTGTTTGGGTTGTAGGTAGCTGGGGTCCTGTATGCCTCATACATCTGAGTATCTTTACCTTTTGCTAAATTAGGAAAATTCTCCTGGATTATTTCTGTGAGTAGCTTTTGTAGTTCACTTGTTTGTGTCCCTACTTCTTCTTTTATGTTCTTAATCCTTAAGTTATGGATCCTCTTATCATCTTCTTGTCTTTGTATTATTGCTGTTTGTTTCTTTGTTATTTTTAAGAAGTTTTTCATTTCATTCTCCCATATTACAAGTCTGCCCTCCAGTTCAGATAGTCTGTCCTTAGTTTCTTTCAAGCTGTTATGCCAGTCTTCTATAGACTTCTTAGTATCTTGGTAGTCCCTTTGAACCTGCTTCACGTATTCTATGCTTTCTCTGTTTTCTCCATCAAACAATTCTCCCCTTTTTTTCTGTTCTTCCATTCCACCACCTGTTTTTTCTTGGGTGGTACTTAGCATTTCTCTAACTATTCTGCATACTTCTAGCTTCAGGTCATTGATAACTTCATTCCTGAATTGGTCTATGAGGCTCTCTATATGGTGCCTTATGTGTATTGGTGTGGTGTCTGCTATTGCCTGTTTCTCAGAATTGGGGGCCAAGGAGCCTTTCTTGTTGCTGCCTCTTCCCATGCTGCCTCTTCTTCTCTGTTCCTTATATATGCAAGCTTATATAAGAGGCCCAGCTTCTCTCCCAGTCAGCCACACCCTGATCGAATTGCGCCAGTTAGTTGTTCCTGCTCACCGCTGCGCACCAGGGAGTTAAGGACCAGGCAGCCTACGCGTCTCCCCTCCCGGCCACCGTCAGGCTCTGGGATCTGGGTTGGGACAGTCTACCAGGTCCGCCGGCAGCGTCACGCAGGCCAGGCACTTTTCACCAATCCCGCCCGAGAGGGGGATGTGTGGCTGGAGTCGCCACCGCGCCCTGCTCCCGCAGGACTGCTCAGGCCCAAAAAGTCCTCTGCTGGAGTCAAACTGTGGTAGAGTGTCAGTTTCTCTCACTCACCTCATCACAAGTCAGTGCACGCCTCCCTGCCGTTCGCAGATTGCCGTTCTCAGAGCTTCCGCGCGTCTCTCCCCTTGCCGAGCCACTGTGGAGGCAGCCAGCCGCCGCGGGGCGGGAAACCCAAATCACGGCTTACAATGGCGTGGTTCCAGCCTCCACACCGAGTCTTTTCTGTTCCTGTTTTAGCATCAGGACTGTATTCTAAGTTGGTTTCTCTCAGCCCAGTTCGTTCCTGAGTCAGCAGAGCATATCTCCACCGATTTATGTCTCCTTAGTCCGCACCATTCCTGGCTTCTGAGCCGAGTCTTTCAGAGAGCCTCCGGTAGTTGCTGTTATCTGTCCGCCATGTTCTCCCGGAAGTCAGAATTCTCACTTTTTTTTACAGCTGAAAAGGTGATATACCTGATGCACTGTCAAGTGTGGTAGGCAAAACGCAAAACAAAGATTCCAAGATTGAAGATTTCACTTATCTAGTTCTAACCCCACACTGCTATCTTTGTGGTGGTAAGTGGTGCTGGGGAACTACCATTAGGTTCTTGCACAGGATGGTAACTTATAAAATCTTTTTTTTTTTTTTTGGTACCAGGAATCGAACTCACAACCTTTCACTTGCTAGGCAAGTGCAAGTGTGTCACTGAGCTCTATCCCTGGAAGGATGGTAATTTATATAATGGATTATAGTGAATATTCACCAAAATACCAAGAGTGGTTTAAAAAAAAAAACTTCTAAGACAATACTAGTTAATACTACTACTGTACCAAAACTACAATATTTTTCCTTTTTGTCATTTTATGTGTATAATTTGTTTTTCAACTTTATTGTATTCTGTAGAATTACCTTGCAATGTAAAGATATGTATAAAATGCTGCTTTCTGGGTACCAAAAAAGGCAGATACAGTACATAAATGTAGTTACCTATATTTCTGTAGATATTCTCCATAAAGATACATAGGAATGAGTTAAGGCTAGTTACTCCCAGAAGAACTAGGTGTCTAGCAGGGTGGGTGGGAAGGACAGCTTTCATTTATACCCCTTTGAATCTTTTGGGGTTGGACCATATGAATTACCTCACTCCTATATGTAGAAAACATAAACCAGTAATAATTTTATGTCTGAAACCTTTGAAGGAGTTGTTTTCATGTCTGACCATGGGAATGCTACTGCCAAATTAACATGACTGAGGGAAGACAGGGCTTAAGGCCTTGTCAGGAAATGCATCTGTGGACAGTGAGGGAGGAAGTTCAACTTGGTTGTCTAACATCACTTGGGTTTTATGATCATTTTCTATTTTTAAAATTCTTTTATTTTCTTCCCAATTCAATTAACACGTTTTTTTTAGTGCCGACACTCTGTCCAGTACTGTCCTAGGAATTCTAGGAGATATAAAAGAAGCCTCCCTGCAACAATTTTTAAAGTTCCTGCCAAGTGTGGAGATCACTGTGGAATGTGGTGGCTAGAAAACTGTCTTGGGAACAAAGTCTTGAGTGAGAAGGGGAAGGTTCAGACCAAAAGAAAATGGCTTGATGGGGGTAGGTGGCTCCCAGAAGCTGAGAGAGAAAGGTCAGTTTAGAGAGAGCCGCAAGGGTAAAGCAGACAAGCTTAATCTTGGGAGTCCACTAGGGGGTGAGTGGTAAACTCAAGAAAGAGGGAGCCAAAGAGAGTCTGGAAAAGAGAATTGAGGAACCAGATGCAAGGCGACCACCCTGGCTGCAAATAGGATGCAAAATGATAAGGGTTTGGATTAGAATGCATCTGGGGAACAGATGAAAGAGTTCCTGAGACATTTGAAAGTAGGCCATGTCAAATCAGGATGATAACTACAATTACAAAGGACAAAGGCAATCATGCATAATGCCGGTATCTCTCGTCTAGACCAGAGATGTGACTCATTTTCAGGTCTTTTTTTCTTTCCTTACATACAAATTGACCCCTCATAGAGTCCAGCGGAAGTATCAGTTATCAAAAGAATTGACCATTCCCTCCCACCCCCCTTATAAATACAGGTAATTTTGCAGCTGGCTACATGATCCAAGCTGAATCTTGCTGGGCCTTTTCTTCAATAGTTCTCAGGTACCCATGACCAGTGCCCCAATTCATGCTTTGCTCTGTGTACAGTATGTTTATTACACACACTAGAAGTCCTTCAGGCATGAGGACTGTGTCTCATGCCTAGTAAGCACTCAATAAGTATTTGATAATTGTTGGGGAAAGTGAGATTTAAACAACACATTTAAAAACTTGCCTGAATCAACAGTATAGAAACAAAATCACTGAACTTAAAGTTCACATAAATTCTTTGCTCCAATTGCTCAAACCACCTGCCCAAATCAAACACTATTGTACTGGTGGTGGGGTCACGGGGTTTTCTTCCTTACATATTCAGTAATGTAGTTCAGTTACACACACACACACACACCCCACCACCACCACCACCACCACCCACCAGGAAAAACAGTGTATCGTGAAGCATTATTAGTAGGGCCTAGAATTAAATGAAACGGTGCATATATCTAACCCTAGCTGACTGGACAGGTATTATTCCCCATTTTACAGAAAACAGGCACAGAGAGGCTAAAATTTGTACAAAGTCACTCAAACTGGCCAGTGAGCCTTGCAGCATTTGAATCCAAACAATCGGTCACCATCTTTACAGCTCTAATTTGTGTTGCATTTCCACACAGATCTCTTTGGGGGAACCACAGATTTAAAGCTTTCCAACTATATTGTGGTAAGGGTCTTTGCCCACCCAGTCCTGATCGGGGATCCAGTTTTACACAATACTGTACATCTTTTAGAGCAAGCACTACATGAAAATGCGTAATATCTGAATCGTCATTAAGAAACGTCCGAGAATAAACTCCATCGACAGCAGCATTTTACAGAGCACCACCTAATCAGAACGCAGGAACCCAACCCTTTCCCTGGCAAGGGGCTAGAGTCCCCCTCCCCTTATTTTTATTAAAAGCTCTGCTTTATTTGGAAACTCTTAAAATAAGTGGTCATACGATTAAAAAAAGCCGCGGCGCGCCCCCTCCCCGGCGGCCGGGCGCAGCTGTCCGCGCCTCCCCCGCGCCCCGCCGCCCGCATTCCAACTCTCTGAGGTCACGGCCGCCGCCGCTCCCCGGATCCGCCCGCCCGCCCGCCTGGCCGGCCCACGAGGAGGGACGCCCGTCCCCGGCTGTTCCGCTGCTCCAGCCTCGCGCCCCGCGTGTGCTCGTCAGTCCGTCCGTCGGCCCCTGACCACCCGCGGGTCTCGGTGCGGCGCGCCCGCGGCTCCCCGCTCGGGCCTCAGCCCTCGCCGCTGCGCGCTCTCGCCCGCCGGGGGAATGTGCTGCGCGCCGCGGCCCTGGAGACAGGAAGTGAGGCGTGCGGGCCCGATGAACGCGCCGCGGCGCGGGCAGGCGTGCGGGCGCGGGCGCGGGCGCGGAGGGCGCGCGGCGGGGCCCGGGGAGGCGGGACGCTGAGCGGGGCGCGCGGCCCCGGAGATGCGGGCGCGGGTGCAGGTGAGCGCGCGGGCCCGCGGCGGGAGGGTAGGGTGGGCACCGCGACCCCGGAGTCCCGGAGGATGGGCCGAAGCGTAACAAAGAGGAAAGTCTTCCTCAGGTTAGCTCTGATCCTCTGGAGCGATTTCTAAAAGGGGTCTCGCGTTTCTGAACACCTCGGCGGATGGCTGCGGCTGAATTCTGGGTCAGGGATTTTAAAGTCTCGAGCTTATTTGTGCCTCTTGGAATAAGTAAGTGTGAAATTTGCCTGCTAACTTTGCCGAGAGGGGGCGGGGGGCTAAGAAAGGACTGTTTGGCAACGCCTTGTTTTGTGTCTGGAGTAAAGTGTGTTTACACTGGAAAGAGAATTCTTGGATCTGCAAATTCCGACTTGTGATTTCTGCAGATCCTGATGAGATTGGCCGCTCCTGGCATGCTCGTCCTATTTTCTTTTTTGCTGAGAAAGCCTTATAATAGCGTATGGTGGAAAACGCATTCAGAACACTGCAAGGGACAATCACTATGTGGCTAATAGTTTTTTGTTTTGTTTTATTAAGTTTGGGATATGACAGTAATTTTACTCTTAAGATAGTTGTTTTGTTTCAAGGGCATTTTGTAGTAGGCTGTATTTGCACAAATGTTTCGATCGCGAGAAACAGGTTTGATTTAATGCAACGGGTTGTTATTTTAAAAATGTCACAATACTGTCATAATCCCTTTTAGGGATTCTGTTATGTTAAAACACTACTGGCAAACTATGCGTGGTGAGGATCTTAGTTGCAAGTAAATGCTGCAAGCTTTTGAGTTAAAATATGTTTGAGAATCTTTTGGAAGGGGATGTCATATTGGGAGGAAAAATTAAATGAATTCACAAATATTGTAGACTGCTTTTTGTAAACTTGTAGTAAAAAAAATTTCAGTATGCATCTCTTTTCTGACTGGATAACAGAATTGTGTTGTGAGCAAAAAATCTTCTAGTTTTTTTTTTTTAAAGCTACTTAGGAATTGATTCTTCTGGTAGTTAAATTGAATTCCAGACCCAACTACTTTTCATATTATTGCATATTTATTTTTACACTATAATGAGTCTCCCCCAAAATCTTAATTTTTTTACTCTTAGCTTTAGTAAGAGTAAACATTAATAACTATCATTTGGTAGCAAATACTGCATAGATAAGTAATCATTGATAATCTTGAAATAATGTTATTTCACAGTGGGTTTTACATAAGTAAGCAAAGGGAGGCCATTCTTATGGATAGAGAAAATGTAGCTGATACACACATCTCTTTTTTGAATCACATGGTAACACTTAACGAGAAAGAAAAACATTAGCTGTTCCTTACTCTTGAACATTTGAAATCTCACCAGACAAGTGAAAGTTTTACTTTTGAGTTTGATTAATCAGAGCTTAAAATAATTATACAGTGTACTATCTGTTGCCTTCAAGGCATACTTCTGTCTATGTGAAGAAACTACCATATTTGAACATACTCTAAATCAAATATTTATCATTCCTGTCATTTATGTAATATCTTGTCTCTTCATACCACCTGTCCTGTTTAAAGTTAGAATAATTTGCATATCAAGTCAAAACCCACCACCTTTTCTCATGAAACCTTTCTCATGTTTAGTGTACATGATATGTGTATATAATTTTTCACGCAAACACTGTTGGTTACATTAGGCAGCCTTCTGCTTAAAAGCTTGTTATTTAAGGTTCTTATTTCTTGATTCCCTCCCTACCATTTTGCTCCCATCTATTTACACTCCTAAAACACCAAAGAGCTTGGGAAACTTCTGCAAGTGGAAACCATATCATTTTATAGCCCAGTTATTCCCTTTATCCTATTATGGTTTTACCTAGAGAAGGCACACCAAAAATGCTCTAACAGTCCTTTAGGTAGTTTTAGGGTTTTTTTTTTCCTCCCCCTCTAACTTCCTATCTCCTGTTTTTAACTTTTTGTTTTACTTTTCTGGGAATAACCAGAGCTTAAACACACACACACACACACACACACACACAGAAAACCAACAACGAATCCGTGGTCGGGTCCTTATTAGAGATCCACCTCTGTATGTAATTATAGCATGCCAGTAATCTTCTTAAGGACAGCAACGGCTTAGGATTCGTCTTAGATTTCCCAAGAGGCTCTTTACACTGCCTTCTGCTCAGGGACACCATCCCCATTTGTGGAATGCGGTTCCGAAATGTTGAGTTTGGCAGAGCCCAGGCCGATGGCTAACCCCGTTCCGCCGTCCCGGGCCCTGAGTGCTCACCGCCTCCCGGGCTGAGCCGCCGTCCGGAGAGCGGCAGGAACGCGGGATCGCGCAACGGAGGAGGCCGCTCCTCTCGAGCTCTGCCCGCCAGAGCTGCTGCCTATTCCCAGTTTGTCTCTGTTCAGAAGTTACCATCAACAGGTGTGGTTTAA
The DNA here is from genome assembly GCF_034190915.1 of Cavia porcellus. Taxonomy (NCBI): domain Eukaryota; kingdom Metazoa; phylum Chordata; class Mammalia; order Rodentia; family Caviidae; genus Cavia; species Cavia porcellus. The sequence continues at coordinate 15,007,588 of NW_026947514.1, forward strand.
AACGTTGTAAGTGGAGTATTTTGGGGCCGCTGTGATCAAACGCGGAAGCACGCGGCGGGCTCTGACTCTCCCCGCAGTCCGTGGGGCTCCAGCTGGCCACGCAAAGATTCACACCCCCGCCCCCCGCCAGGGAGCGTAGGGGCTGGTCCTACGCGAACACTTCCGTCCGGAAACGCGGCGGTGGAAACAGAGTTCCGGGATCTCTGAGGATGCGGGTTGGCCGGGCTACGTAGCGACCTCTTCTCCCGGGCGGGGCGCGAGAGTCTGAGCGTTCTTCGCCCACCTGGCTGCTCTAGCTGTTGAACCCTGTCCGCCCCTCACTAATCCAGGATGGTTCTTAAGGCGTCTTCTGCCTCCTTAGGTAAACGTGCCAACCTAGGTGTCTCTACCCAGACTCGTTTCTTACAACTACCCTTGCTTGATTTGTAGGGTCATTCAGTCAATTATCTATCTCACTGGTGATGTTAATATTTGCAAGCCAGAAAATATTTTTATAAATGTGTGTTATCCTCATCTCCTTTGACCCTCACAGCTGCCATATGTGACAGGCAGCTTATTCCTCTCGTTTAAAGCCAGGGTGAATTTGCCCAAGGAGACTGGCCTTGGAGCCTGGCTCTTTTGGAGGCATTTTGCTCTTAACTCAATTAAGATATAAAGAATTCTGACAATCAGAATATTGGGGAGCTCAAGAGTAAGATTTGGAGTTTTGGGAAATTCCAAAGGGTATATCCAAATGGATGACCACTAATGCTAACTACTAAATTTGGGATTATGGTGGGGCTGGCCTTTATCTGATTTAGTCCTGACCATAGCCCCATATCGGAATCACTGTGTAGTAGTGACAGAGTGAGGGGTGGAGTCTGACCCATGGCCCCGCCCTCAGCGGCGGTGAGGATAAACTTCCCCAAGCTTCCTGACACTGTTAGTGCCCTGTTTTTCCAGTAGAGAAGCAATGTGTGTGCCACAGATGCAGCTTCACTGATTTTTATTTTTAAAAGCAAATTACAGAGTAACTATTCCTGTAACCAGCGTTCCTCTTTTCTCAGCGCTGGCCTGGACGTTCCCTTTACTTGGCCTTTGGAGACTCACTTGCTTTTTGATGGCGTCAGCGGCTGCTGGGTGACCAGCTAGAAACTGGAAAGCGATCGTCCCTTCAGGAGAGTCACCGAGGCCATCCCTTCTGTCGTGGTGGGGGTGTTTTTCCTTCTTCGGCCTGCCACTCTCCAAGGGAGAAGATGCCACTGCCATTTGGATTGAAGTTGAAACGCACCCGCCGCTACACTGTGTCCAGCAAGAGCTGTCTGGTTGCACGGATCCAGCTGCTCAATAATGAGTTTGTGGAGTTCACACTGTCTGTGGAGAGCACTGGTCAGGAGAGCCTTGAGGCGGTGGCCCAAAGGCTGGAGCTTCGAGAGGTAAGCTACAACAGAGATCGCAGGCTTTTCTGGCCCAGCTTCACTGAGTATTGCATGTGGTATGTTCTAGGCCACCAAAACTCAAAGTGGGCCCTGGGTTGTCACAGCTGAGCCTGCAAGCCATGCTCTCCTGGAGAAGGAAAAAGACCAGTACACAGAGCTTCTGAGGGCTACCTTGTAAAAGAATTAACAGTGCCTGCGTTTTGAGTGTGATTATGTTGTCCCAAAATGTAATGGAGATCAAATATAAATGCATTGTAGTTTATCCAAGTTCCTGTCTTTTAATAGAATCCCAAATTATCCTGATCTCTAATACAGTTTGACTTCATGCATTTGTTTAGCATTGATTCACTGATTGTTTTCCACAAGCCAAGATTCTAGAGATGTGTTTACTGACTTTAATTTGGGCTAGTTGTGGAACCTTAGGCAGGTTATTCAGCTTCTCTTAGCCCCAGTTTCCCCATCTAACAGTGGCACCTAATTTTCAGAGTGGTTGTGTGACTTAATATGCAGGTAAAACTATAAAGTCTAATAACTAGTGTGTTATCATAAACGTATGAAGTTTTGCCCTGGAGAACCCCTAATCTAGTTAATGGGAAGTTGTGGAGTCCTCACATATCCACCTAATGTCTTCAATGTAAAATATTATGTGAGGTTTGTAAACAGAGGCACTAATTAAACCTGGATCCTACTTGTGCTTGACAGCCTGGCTCTGGGGTTAGAGAAAGAAGGAAAAACTGGTTATTCCACCTCAGTGTCTGTGTGATATTCCCAACTGAAAATCCCACACTAATTTTGTAATTCAAAAAAAGTTGGGAATGCCGATAGTGGTGGTGCACACCTGTAATCCCTGACACTTGGGAAGCTGGGGGAGGAGGAACACTGCATGTTGGAGGCCACCCTGGGCTGAATGATTTCAAGGCCAGTCTGAACTACAAAAAACGGGAAAAAAAAGAAGTTGAGAATAAACTTTGCTCCTGGCAAAATCATTTGATATTCAATAAGAAGACCTCAAGTATCAAGTACAGAAGTACTGTACACTCTGGCAAAGGCAAGTGTGATAGGCCAAGTAGACTGTGCTCTAGGCATAAGGAGGGTCAGCCAAGAGAAAGCTGCCCAGGGCAAAGTGTATCTGAGCTGTGATTTTAAGGATGGGACTTGGTGGTTTTTTTTTTTTTTCCTAGGAGGAAATGGGGCTGAAAAGACTGCCATAACAAAAGAAATAACATGATGCCAGAGACATGAAGGCAGCTGGTCCTGAAGCCCAAAGTGTGGGGAGGACGGGCTGAGAGTAGCAGGTCCATGATGCAGGGTTTTTGTTAAAGGATTTGGATTTGTCCTGGTGATGGGGAAGAGGAGGGGGGTGGGTTAAACAAGGCTACATTGTGATTGTTGTTGCACTGAGTGAGGTCTGTGGAAAATGAGTAGAGCGGAGACTTTCAGGAGCAGAGGTGGCTGCCTGGATTTGGATGGGGCTGGAAAGCGGTGGGTGGGAACTGGAGCACATATTGAGGATACAGGGCTCACTTGTATCAGACTAGGTTTTATGCAGCAGTGCAGGAGGAGTCCAGGTTTATTTGGGTTTTCAGTAGATGGTGGGAGATATAATTGGAGCAGGAAACAAAAAATGAGGAAATAAAAACCAGTGTCAAGGTATCAGTTGGTGCCATTTGGTTGGTGTTGAGCTGACAGGCAGATGTGTCTGCCTGGAGCTCAGGCAAGAGATCAGGTTAAAGGCAAGAGGTTTGGGAATCAGCAGCTTAGGTGAGCTGATAAAAGCCAGGACGGGTGCCGAGGCTGTTCAAAGACGAGAATGACAATGTGGTAGACTCCTCGGGATTGATTAGAAGATTGATTAGAAGATTGATTGATTAGAAGAGGGGAGAGCCGTGGAAGGAAAGTGATGGAGCCCAGGAAGGAGAAAAATAAAAAGTAAACTGGCTGAGTAGACTTCAGTGACTGGATCTTTACTTGCATTTATTCCTTTTTGCTTCCTTCACCTATCTCTCCTTTTATGATTTCTTTCTTTTCTTTTTCCCCTTTAAATTTCCTCCACATGCTTAAGGTGTGCCTATAGCCTCTGGGGAGCCACCTTCGTGAGGAAATATGGTTTATTTTCGTACCTACAATACCAGGCGTGGAATGGACTCCACAAATACAGGTTAAATTGAACTCACAGCATTCATCGCTTTCCTTCTGCTGGTCAGGGGTAGGGAAGTCGCAATCTCCTGTTAGCTGCTAGGGGTCTCGTGGAACAAGCAGCTTCCCTGAACTGAGGCTGTGAGGTGTGTTTTCAACAGAAGAGCAGAATGGTTTGAGGGGGCACAGGTATGTTCCCTAGAAAATGTCTTCCTTGTGGAGAGACTATCCCATTGCTTCCGACATTTAACTGCAGTGGGGGCTTGAAAGTTTGTGTAAGAAATGTTTCCTTTGAAAGCGCTGCAAGCCCTGTTCTGAAGCATGTAAACAGATGCTCAAGTGCCAGACCTAATCTTACCATGTGACCGTTCAGAAATAATCTGAGTGGGGTACCACCTGTTCCTAGTGTGTGTACATATAGCCTTGTGTGATTCATAGCAAGAAATAGCTATTCCTTCTCCAGGCAAACCTATGATTATCATCATAGCATATAGATTTATCTTATAAAGTACTGCCTAAGTATGAACTGGAGAAAAAAAGGTCTTCACTCCTCTAGCTTACTTGAATGCCATTTCCTTCTGTAATGACAGTTATAAAGGCAACACAATAATACCCCTGTAACACTATCGCCAGGGCTCACCTGTATCGGAAGCATTTCATTTCTTAAGCTGGGTGAGTGGGGATATTGTGTGTTTTCCCCTTCATATTTTTTCAGGTTATTTTTTATTTTAAAAAGAAAAACAATGATAGAAATGATTTAAAAATAGGAAATTAACACTAGTGCATATGCTGTATATTGTTATCTTAGAAGTAGTTGTTCAGGTTACAAGATTTAGGCATGAAAATCATGATCAAACAGACAATGAAAGTACAAACTGTTCTTTCTGATGAACTAACAGAGATTAGTAGTATAGTTATCTATCTTGTGTGTGTGTGTGTGTGTATATATATGTATATATATATATATATATATATGTAGTTTTTTTCCTTCTTCCTTTTCTCTTTTCCCTTATCCTAGTTTTTCTTTCCTTTTGAGTACTTTCTCTTTCATTATCACAATATCTAATGTATATTTGGATCTTATTACTCTTCCAATTTTTTTTTACACTAGGGAGACAATACAATATTTAAAAATGTGAGTTTGATTTATTTTATTTATAAGTATGGTCTCAAGTCATCTCCATTTACCTATAAAAGTCTCAAGATTATCTTTTATAGCTGAGTAATACTCCATTGTATAAAAATACCACATCTTTTTTATCCATTCTGTGGTTGATGGGCATTTGGGTTGTTGCCAAGATTTAGCTATTACAAATTGTGCTGCAAAAAATTCAGGTGCACATAATTCCCTGTGGCAGGATGCTTTCAATTTTTGTGGGAAAAAAGGAGTCCCCTTTCATATGTTTACAAATGTCTGAATTTTATAGTAAATTAAGAATTTTCTCTTTCTTTCTTCCTTCCTTCCTTCCTTCCTTCCTTCCTTCCTTCCTTCCTTCCTTCCTTCCCTCCCTCCTTCCTTCCTTTCTTTTGGTTTTTTAAGACAGTGTTTTGCTATGCAGTTCAGGCTGGCCTTGAACTCACCATGTAGCCCAGGGGGCCTTGAACTAAAAAGTGATCCTTCTGCTTCAGCCTCTCAAGTGCTGGGATAATTACCAAGTGCTGGGATTACAGGCATGTACCACCATAGCACCTGGCATTAAGAAATGAAAACTAAAGGATTAGTACACTTATATCCAACTTAGTTCATTTAGATTATTAATGTTATCCAAATTCCCTATATTTGAACTATGGGAAGTGATGGGAAAACATTACTTCCTTAGGAAAATATTGCTATTCATTATAGCAATAGTTTCTTAGAGCTGTTGAAATTCTATGCCTATGACTCATTCCGTGTTTCACATTTTTTTCCCCCAAGAGGCTATGAGAGTCTTTATGGTATTTAAGAGGAATTAGTCCCCTGCTCATTTTGGAGGTGTGGGTTATAGGGCTTTGAAGGAGGTAGCGGGACAGGGTATCAGCTGGGCTAAAGCACTCCCAAGACACCAGCTTAGTGATTTTCAATTTTTTTGTTAGTATTTTTATTGGCACCTAATGATTACACTCAGAGTGGGGAGTTGGTGCATGTGTGGCAATTCTTTTTGCATCCTTTTCTGCTTTCCATCCTCTCACAAGTTTAGGGATTCTCTATGGCTATATGGTGTTGCCAGGGACCCCACGTTATGTGTGTTCCCGGAGCTAAGCTGTGATCTCCCTGGAAGGGAGGAGGTCACATAGAGCCAGTGCCAGCCAGAAGTTCCTTGGTGAGCATGGAATCAGAAGAGAGGCCACCTTGAAAAGTTAGGTGTTTTTGTAAGGGAAATAGTGCCACCTCCAAGAACAGCCTTTGAGTTGGGGAAAGCCCTATTCAGGGGCCCTGGCCTCTGCCACTGGAGAGGGCTATTTGCCAAAGTGATCAGGGCAATCTCTGGGAGGGTCAGAAATGCTGTGGTCATGAGGACTAAACTTATATTAAGACATTGAGCGGAACTCCTGTGTTATTCAGGAAACTCTGAGTGAGTGTTAGTCTTCATTACTGTTATTACTGGGGACTCTGGGGTCCATGTTGTGGAGAGTGATCAAACTCTCTTCAGATGAGTTCTTTGGTAAATATTACTGTTTCTTCCATTTACTGAGAATGAATGCTTGTTTTAAAATGTTTCTGTAGTGGGCACTGGTAATCACACTTTGCACACATTACAGAATTGTTACAGTGTTAGTATACTACAATGCTTTAGTTGTCTTTTTTATTATTTTGGTTTTTGAGATAGGGTCCTGTTATGTAGCCAGGCTGGCCTTGAACTTGAAGTGATCTTTCTGCTTCAACCTCCTGAGAGCTGGGATTACAGCTGTGTGTCAACATGCCTGGCTAGATGTCATATTTAAGCAACTTTTCCCCTGCCAATTAATTATACAGAATTAATTTGTACAGTGTTACTATACATTTCCCTCAAAAACAGAACTGCAGTGGGATTTAAGTTGCTCTTTTGCCTATTTTCTTTCCTTTTAATGTTGAACCCAAATTCTAGGATTAAAAAAAGGTTTTATGAAAATTTTTGGATAAGGTTTACTTATTCTTCTTTAGGATCTGCCTCTTTCAAGGATCCTGATTCAATAATAGATATTTAAACACATTTTTAACATGGCATTATGGATATTAACTATGCAGACTCTTACTTCTTGAATCCTCTGCCTTCCTTATTGGCCAGGCTGTCCTTGAAGTTGTGATTCCTTTGCCTCAGCGTCCCAAGTAGGTAAGGTATAGTCATATGCCACCACATGCCTGTAATGGACATCTTTCTTGGTTTTAAGGTCTTTATTTAGCTTGAATTTATATTTGTTTAGAGTTTTGAAACGTGGTTTAACCCTCAGAATGTAGGGAAGTTCTGAAATATAGAAGTCTTATAGATCTTTTTTTTTATAATTTAAATCATGGAGGACAGTTTTCTTTTAAGTGGTTTTTTTTTGTTGTTGTTCTGGGGATCGAACTTTCGATTTCCTGCTTGCCAGGCAGGTGCTTATGCCACTGAGCTAAATCCCCGGCCCCTCTTTTAGCTGTTTTTGAGGGGTGCATATGTGATAGGAGTATCTTCATTCTTGTTTCCATAATGTGGCTTATATAATACTTTTTAAAAAATCGGTACTGGGGATTGAACTTACAACCACACACTTGCAAGGCAGGTGCTTATCCCACTAAGCTGAATCCCCAGCCCCCATAATAATAATTTTGAAATCGAGTTAAATACTGAACTACCCCCAAAATTACCTTCAAATTATTTTGTCAAAGAAGGTAGAACATCTAGCACAATTCATAAGCTCTTTCTGTCACCTCTTAAGTTTTAATGAGCTCTGAATATTTCATTGCCCTTTTGTGATTTATCACAGATCTTCATGAAATGTTTTTAAAATTGTATTTGCAGTGCAGCATATACATGCCAGGTTTTTGTTCTTTAGCATCTCAGCTTCCCTGGAGTAGGACTGTTGTTCCCTGGCATATCACTGGGTTGCGGAATAGTGTGCGGTACTACAAAGTGCTGAATAAATGTTTAAAACTCAAGATTCTTGTTTTGCATTTAGATTGATGAGCATGGACAGCAGATCAGTTTGATCAGCCTTTATTTGCCCTGTGATTTTCTGCCTGAAGAAAATTGAATGTTTTCAAAGTTCTGTCTGTGGGTCTAAAGGACCTTTCTTTAGACCATACTTTTCCCCTGTAGGGCTTCTTCTGAAACACACAGGAAGTGATCTAGTGTCAGTAGCTTCTGTGTGTAAAGACTGCTTGTCAAGGTCGAGTCTGTGTCCCCACTGTACTTTGAACAGATTCTTCTCGTAGCACCTTCTGGATGATGGGGGCAATTTTTGGCCAGGGGATCTTGTGGAACAGAGAGAAATCCAACGCATAATGCAAACCATTACTCTCAAGCACAGCTTTAGAAAGTGTTCTTGGCAGTCTGAAGAGTTTTATTTTAAATTAGTATCTTAGGCATTCCAAATATCCACTGACCTTATCTTGACTGTTATCTGAGTAGACTTCAGGAATTTCATGTGCATTTCCTTCTGTACTAGCTGTTTTCATTGGAACTCTAAAAATAGCTGAAATATGTATAAGGGAAAAGTATATTACTTACAGTCAGACTGAGAACTTAGGTATACATGTTTTGAAGTTGGGAAGATTGATTTATAGACAAGGATCATTAAGTATTTTCAGTTAGTTATTGGATCATCGAGCACAAATAAAATGTTAGATTGGCCTCTTCATCTAAGTAATGTTTTCCAAAGTCTAAAACCAATTATAAATGACCAAAGGTTTTTTTTTTGATTCTTAGGGTTTTTGTTTTGTTTTGTTTTTGTTATTTATCTCATTTGGATAATTTGGGGGAATTATTCCTAGCCCTTTAAATTTTTTATTTTGACACAGGGTTTTCCTGAGTTGCCTAGCTTGGCTTTGAACTTGTGTTCCTCCTGCCTCAGCCCTCTGACGTATGCCCTTCAAGATCTTCTTTTTTTCTTTTGTTTTGTTTTTTTGAGACAGGGTCTCGCTATGCAGTTCAAACTGGCCTTGAGCTCACTTTATAGTCCAGACTGGTCTCTAACTTGCAAGGATCCTCCTGCCTTGCTCACAGGGTGCTAGGATTACTGGAGTGCTCCACCACACCCAGCTTGAAATCTTCATTTTTAAAAAGTTGACACTTTATATTTGTACATATTTATGGGATGTAGTACAAATTAGACAAATAAGTAAAGGAATTACATGTAGGAACATGGAGATCTCATGCTTTTAAAAATACATGTAATAATACCAGTTATTGTGGAATTTGGAAATCTGTTTTACTTAAAGCAATAGTATTATGCAGCCTTAGTTTAATGTCTAATAAGTTTAAGGATTAAGAATCTGAGACATTTGTCTTTCAGTGTTGGATTTTTCACTTAGGAGTCAATGGAAGTGCCTTTTAATCTCTTATTGTACAATCATAGGGGCATTTTATAACCACATGAAATTAAGCAAGAATTCGCTCAGCTGGGGAGGATCGTCAGTTGAGTTCCAAAGATGTTTTAGGGGCTCTCCCTCTGTTCTGTCATTGTCCTTGGTTGTAGTTTCAGATTCCATTCCTTGGAGTAACTCTCGAAGCTGCGATGGCATTCTGCTTCTCCTCCATTTGGCGAATGAGCAGGATTGTGCTGGAAGCTTAACTTGTCTTATCTCATTTATTGTTCACTATGAGTCATGCATTACCTTTTCCATTTTAAAATGAGCAAATTGAAATTATGAAAAGTTTAGGTGGTTTGCTGAGGATCACACAGGTAATAAGCAAAGAGTCAAATAAGTTTTTATGAAACTTTCAGATTTCTGTTTAATCTTTAACCTTTAAATTTGTGGGGGCTGTAGATCCTTTTGGAAATACGGTAAAAACAGATTTACATTTACATGTATTTTTAAAAGCATGAGATCTCCATGTTGGGAAGATTGAAGGTGGCTCACTGACACCCTCCTAGTCCCTGCCTGAGCCTTCCTGGATGGAGCAGATTTTTTCTTCTCTCTACGTAATGGAATCTTTCTTCCTTGGTGTCTGTCCCCTAGTGAAGATATTGGGAAGTTGGAATACTTACGAATAATTCAAGACGTCTTTTCTTTCTACTTTTTGTTTTGTTTTTCAGTTCTGAGGGTTGAATCCAGGGGCACTTTACCAGTGAGTTACTCCCCACACCTGGTTCTTTTTTTTGATACAGGGTCTGGCTGAGTTGCTGAGCCTGGCTTTGAACTTGTGATCCTCTTGCCTCAGCTTTCTGAGTAGCTGGGATTACAGATGTATGCCCCTCAAGATCTTTTTTTTTTTTTTTTTGATGCCAGAGTTCCACAGAACATGTTTTTCTTTATTTTTAGAGTAAAATAACAAACTCTTGGCAAGTTGTTTAGAAAAAATATTCCTAAAACTGCTGGACTCTTAAAACACCACGTTGTCAGTCCATCCAGGAAAGGTGGTGGAGGCAGGCGCGGGGCTCACAGCCGGGGCCCGCGCTGGCGGCCGGGGTTCTGGGTGTCAGTCTGGACTGCTTGTCTTGTTGCTGCTGGTGCACCGCCTTCTCCAGCACCCACTCTTGGCTCTCCGTGCACGACCCGGTGTCGGGACCGGGCTGCAATGACCGGCCCGCAGCCGGAGGGGTGACCCCTTCATCCCTGGGCAGGGTGACCTTCCTTCTGCGGTGAGAGTGTGCGGGTGGCCCTTCTTTCCATTGTTTCACCTTCCCTTCTACAGGGTCCTCCCCTTCCCGTGAGGTGCTCTGGGGCCGGGTGCCTGTGTGGCAGGAGGGCAGGGTGTGCAGCCGCCCACCTGTGTGCGGCATCCTTCTGTGGCAGAGCCCCCTCGGGAGCAGCCTAGGCCCGGTGCAGGGCCCCAGGGAGGCCTGGTCCAGCTTGGGGCTCCGCGCCCCTGCTACAGCCCTGTTCCAGCCACCACACGTGCAGGAAAACAAGGCTGCCCACTCGAGGCAGTGCTGACGATGCTCCTCCTCCGGGGCTGATCTCGGCCTCCAGCCCTGGCTGAGGGGCAAGGGGATCCCCCAGCAGCCCGAAGATCATTTTTTTCAATTGACATATATTGGCACAGATTTATGGTGTATAATATGATAATTCAATATATAATGGGTAATGATCAAATCAGGGCATTGAATATTTCTTTTTTCCCAAACATGAATCATTTCTCAGTGTTGGGAACTGTTGGGCTCTGTTTTAGTTATTTTGAAACATATCATGGATTGCTGTAGATTACACTGATCTACCAGACTATAGAGCTTGTTCCTTCTGACTATATTTCAGCACCCTTTATTTAGCCTCTGTCCATCTGCAGTCCTCCACAGCCTACCAAGAAGACCTCCATATTTTTAATAAAATACTTTAATAAGAAATTTAATAAAATAATTTGCATAATAATATACTTTAATGAAATAAATTAATAAAATAATTTGCATGATAAAATAATAAAATAATTTAATAAAAGAATATAATTGTTCCTTCTCTCATAAATGTGTTTTCCTCAAAGAGTTTCATCTTTAGGTCTGAAGAAAGGCCATTAGGGTATTTATTTCATTGATAGGGCAACTTGCTACTAAGGTAAAAGCTCCTTTCAGGTAAGGAGGAAGGAGAGGGTTCCAGCGGGAGTCCCTTCACTGTGCTGCTAGTTGTAGGTCAGTGTTTATCTTCGCCACCTAGCAGCACCTTTGTGCCTGTCTTCACAGTAGGTGTGTGACAGATTTGCAGAGAAGCAGATGACTCATATTTATGTAGTAATCAGATTCCAGAGCCATTTGCTGTGCCCTGTGTCTCATTTCATCCTGTCCAATATATGATTTACCCAAACATGACATTTTCTTGTCTATTTACAGTAGGGCTCACTCATCATTTTTTGAACAGTATGCTGGGTTAGCAAATATTTTCCAGTTTGGTTCTCCAGGCAGTTTGTTCGTAAGCAAATGTGGCTCAGATTTCCTTTATCTTTTAATGAACTGATAAGATACTTAGAGGCAACTTTAACTTTTACTGAAGGTGCTAATTTTACTAACAGAAACCCTGCATGTTGGAAATCCTACATAAAAATTAGCAAGTGGTAGAAATAACTTATTTATTGAGGGGTTTCTCTTGATTAACCAAATGAGATTCCCCAGAGGTGTATGGCATTTAGATTTATGAATATTATTTGAAGATTTATTGTGTGAATAAGTTTCCCAGATGTTTACAGCCTTTGCTTATATTATTTCTCCTTCACAATGGACAATCCTCCATTTTATTGATAGGTAAACTGAGGCACAAGTGTGAAGTAATTTGCTCTTGGTTATATACCACAGACCACAACTAGAATAGCTCTGGATCCTTGAACTCCTTGGTCAGCACCTTTTTTTCCCACCCTGTACCCTTGGGCATGTGGTAGGTGTCTTGCCGTGCAGCCCACCCCTTCACGACAGCCTGGCACATGCAGCCTCCTGGATTCAGGGGAAGTTGTTTTAAGTACATTTCAAATGTTTATTACCATTAATCTCATCATTCCTACCATGTATTTTTCTGTTTAAAATGTTTTTGAAATCGCTGAAGCAAAGAAAAGTAGGCATGAGAAGGAACATGAGTCATCAGGAGCAGCAGGTCAGTGCTGGGCAGTCCTGGGGTGCTCAGGACAGAGCTTTTGGTAGGAAGCCTTTGTGAGCTTGTCCCGGCAGGCGGAAGAAGCAGGCTGATGAAATGCACCCAGGAGAGTTCCCTGCAGGGAGACTTTCCAAAGCATTTCATGTCGTGCTACTGTTGGGTGAACATGGGGGTGTTGTAGGATCAGAATCTACACCCGAGCGACCGCAAGCGGTAGAACCAGTGAGTGCACTGAAGTGTGTGCTGCTTCTGTCTGTGAGCAGAATTATGGTGATTTATTAGGGGACGCACAGGTGCATTTACACCTGTTACAGCAGCTCGTGCCAGTGAAGTGTTTCCATTGTACCATCTGTGAATTACAGGCTTGGGCACGGCTGGCTTTCAATTCACTTTGTAGCCCAGGCTGGCCTCAGACCTGCAGCCATCCTCCTGTGTCAGCCTCCAGAGTGCTGGTGCTATAGGTGTGCACCACCACACCCGGCTCAAGTAAATTGTTATTTCAGTCCCGTTCTTCTCTTGGTCATGATCCTATTGCTTACCATTTTTGGTCTGATTTTTCAATAAGACTTTTTTTTGAGTAATGAATTTTTTTTATGTGTGTTTATTTTTCGAGATAGGGTCTCACTATATAATTTAGGCTGGCCTTGAACTCCCTCAGTAGCCCATTCTGGCCTCAGACTCGTGACGACCCTTTTGCCTCAGCTTCCTGCGCAAGTAGAGATTTAATAACAGAAATACAGGTTTTTTAAAAAAATATTTATCTGTTAAGAATCTTAATGAAAGTAATTTTCTTGATTTTTGTATAACCCTCACATCTTTCACAGTAATATGAATTTAAGCAAAATGCAGCTGCCGTCTTTTTTTAAAGCAATGGAAAACGTTAGATAATACTCTTTTTTTTTTTTTTTTTGGTATCAGGGGTCAAACTCATGACCTTGTACTTGCTGAGAAGATGTTTATGCCACTAAGCTAAGTCCCCAACCCATGGATAATAATTCTTTCAAGCAATAGAAATTAACCTTGACTAAATTCTTTGTTAAAATGTATTAATGGTCACATTTATTTGGATCCCTCAAATCCTCTAACACTTTTTACCTACTATTCTTCCCCAAAATCCAGCATATCCATGTAACTTAAAACAACTATAATTTTAATCTGACAAAAGTGACTATCAGGAAAATAAGCAATTATTCTTAAAAATAATCATTTTAGTTCTTTTCATTTCTGTACTGTGAAAGTTGCAATTTCTGTGAATACTCATGCTATTCACTGTCTTTGAGATAATAGAGAAGGAATAACTAAGACTGGAGTTAAATAAGACATTAAGCATATTTTTCCTGGCTGGGAATTTCGCTCAGCAGCAAAAGTGCCTGCATGGCAAGCGCAAGGTTGTGAGTTCGATCCCCAGTACCAAAAAAAGAAAGGAATATTTTTCCTATAACTTAACTGCCATATAAACACTAGAATATGGACTGAAGTTGTCTCACTTCTTGCGCACCCTCTCTCTCTGTTCCTTGTGCTAGGACTGAACCCAGGGCCTCACCCATTTTAAGAAAGGTACACCTTGTCTCACTTTTCACTGTTTTCTCAATAAAAAGAGAACAGTTGTGACTTATCCAGTGTCCTAAAACATAAACATTTGTGAATTAAGCTAACAAGCTAAGCCAAAGAGGCCCAAATTATGAAACACGGTTAGAAAATCTAATTCACTTATTGGAATAAGAAATGTTCCTGTAATAGAACAAGTGTGTAACTAAAACGATTAAAGAAATGAGATGCTCAGGTTTATACCTTGTTTATGGGTCCTAAACAAAATGATCTTTCATACAATGATACACAGATCAACACATTTGCCTTTGCCTGTATTGAAATTGTGTAGCAACATCTCAGTGACTTCTGCCATCCTTGGGAGAGTTATGGTTGATACATTGTGTCAACTTGAGAAGTCTAGAAGCTTAACTAAGTAACTCAATAGCCTACATCCTGGGGTGTAGAGGACAAGCCCTTACTGCTCCAGGATGTTGCTTATTGTGTCAATTTGAGGTCAGAAGTTTAAATGATTCAGCAGGGGCCCAGGGTCTTCCTTTGTGAAAGTCTTTAACCAGTGCAAAAGGAGGGCAGGAGATGGTGTGAGTGCTACAGCCACCCAAGGGGAGGAGCCTGCGTACAGTGTAAGTGAGGACAAGAGGCTTGCTCTTCCTCACTTTGCTCTTGGTGCTTTGCTGCTTTCTGCTGCCTTGAAGTGTTGCCCCTGTGCCATGTCACCCTGCCTTGGAGCCAGCTAATTACAGACTGAAACCTCTACAAGCTGCGAGCTAAATAAACCTTTCCTTTCTTAATTTTGGGTGTCAGATATTTTATCCCAACAACAACAGAAAAGTAACCAAGACAGGGAGTAAACTGTGTATATATATATATATATATATATATATATATATATATATATTCCATATATTAGATATGTTAATTATACATATATTAAACATAAGTACATATTAGATATATTTAAATATATTGGTATTTTTACATATTGAGTATTTAATATATATTTAATATATGTATTAAATAAATGTTAAAATTCCCATGTAATCCTACTTTATTCTTTAAACATATGTGATGATACTTTAAATTTTTTTTTTTTTTTTTTTTTAGCCAGGGTTTTGCTATGCAGTTTGGGCCGGCCTTGAGCTCACCAGGCAGGTCTTGGAGTTACAACAATCCTCCTTGTGTCAGCCTCCTGAGTGCTGGGATTACAGGCATGTACCACCACTCATGGCTATAGGTTAAATCTTATGATTAAATATATTTCGCTGTAGCATTTCTTGGTATCTGGCACACCCTGTATTTTGGATCTCTTTCTTCCCCCACAGGAATGTAAACTATGTGAGAGCAAGAATTTTGTTCTGTTATTCAGTGCTGCATCACTAGTACCCAGAATAAGGGTTGACACATAGTAGGTGTTCAGTCAATACTGAATGATGAGGTGAATAAGACAGTGTACTTTCAGTAGAAGGCGATATAGAGTAGATTAATAAATACATATATCCATCATTGGTGCTGAGAATAAAAAGCAGAGCCTTGCACATGATAGGAAATGCTCTTCTACTGAGGAAAGTAACCAAGTCCAGTCCAATAATAATATATTATTTTAGGCTTTTTTTTTAAAGACAGGCTTTTTTTTTTAGCCAGGGTCTTGCTATGTAGTTCAGGCTGGTCTTGCTGTTGCTGTCTAGTCCAGGCTGGCCTCAGACTTACGGAGGTTCTCTTGTCTTAGCCTCCTGAGTGCTAGAATTACAGGCGTGCACCAAGTCTAGGTCAGAAGAATATTTTTTTTAAAAAACTAACTTACTGTGTCTCAGTCATTATGTCCTTTATATCATCTGGTTGTCTAGAATTGTAAATAGAAATATATATAAGCAGTTCATTTTTTTTGTACATAATGCTCATGCCTTGAACCTTTCTTCCTATAAATCTTTGAACTGGCTTTCAATTCATGCAAATTCATTTGACTCTTTTCCTTATCGTTAAATGCCATAACCAGGACAACAAAATCTGACCACTCAAGGAGTTCATTTACTTGGACTTCAGTTTGATAAAATTCAGTAAAAGTAGAAGATCAAAATGTACTTTTGATTGTTATTTTCTGAGGCCTCACTTACATGGGGTAGTCTAGCGATACTGTGTAATATCACCTTGACTGTAAAATAGTATATTGTTATTGATCAAAGATGGAAGAAAAAGGAATAACAGTGAAGAGAAAAGGAAAGAAGGCTGCCCGCTTTGAGGCAGTGTGACCACTGCCATCTGTCAAAAGGAAGAAGCAGAATGCTTCATTATTTATGGCAGACTCAGTGTAGAGAGAAGCTCAGGGCTTGAATTAGGTTAATACTTGTTCACTACCCTTGTTAGATGATCTCTGCTGGGATAGACTTTATCTCCAACTGTCTCCTCTCATCTCTCTCCTGATCAAGTCCTCCAGCTTTTGGCCTACTCTTAAGAAAGGCATTGAGATAAAATTATATTTGCTTTTTATCTGCAACTAACTTTTATCAAACTCAGTGCATTGGTAACAACAACAAAAAAAAATCCTCCAGCTGACTTGTGTGTCCCTCCATGCTGCTTTTAAAATAGTATGATCAAAAAGACCTCAGACAAGAAATGACTAGGGAATTAGGGAATTGCATTTTGTTAACACGTGGACCTGCTTATGATAGCTGGTGTATTCATAGAGAACTGTGACTCAGGGCACGGTGCCTCTTTCTCAAGCTCAACTTTGTAAACTATCTTTTCCTCTAAACCAAAAGCTTGATTATTGAATCATTTGTTCTCAGAGTCAGTCAGTTTATGAGAGTGAGTCAACTGTATTGCCTGAAAAGAAGCCAAGTTCCGTTTAACTTGTTTGTAATCGTAGTTTACGTAGCAGGTACAACGCTCTGTACACTTAGGGGAACAGCTATGAAAAACCTTAAAGTTTTGAAGAAATCATTGAATAACTATAACACCACTAATGTGATGGCTCAGAACAAAAGAAAAGGAAAATGTAAAATAACTGACCATAAAAAAACTTTCTTAAAAGGAATGAAAACTGATCATTGATCTAGAGGGTTTGAGCCGGGTCAATGATTCAGAGGCTTCTGTTGGAACACATTTTTCACAAGTCAAGTCAGCCTGCTTTGCTCATCAGTGAGAGCTGGCCGCAGGAGAAACCATCCAGAGATTAAGCTTATCTAGAAGGTACTGAAACGTTGGATGAGAAGGCGTGCCAAGAGGCCTAAGCAACACCAGTGATTAAAGCCTGGCAGTAAACTTCCATTACAAGTCAGCCAAGCCCACAAGGAGGACCAGGATAGTCATAACCCAGAAGATTGGGATTTAAGGAAAAGGGAACACATGATTCCAGGAATGTATCCTGGAGAGCACGTAATGATTAGTGACAGGTTGAGTTTCCCTTATCTGAAATGCTTGAGACGGAAGTGTTTCAGATTATGGAGTTCTTCAGATTACTGTAACACGTTTTAAAAAATGATTTTAATAATCACCATATATTTCCATCACCCCTTGTACAATTAAAACAATTTTTAAATGGGTGAAACTAAATAATCACTTTAAACCGTAATGATTTTCCAGTAGCACAATGCATTCACATTGTTTTTCCCTGCTGGTCCTCATGTGAAGTTGAGAGGGAAGTGTTGTTTTATTTTACGCTGGAGAAAATGGAATTGAACTGACCTTTTTTTTTTTTTTTTTTTGGTACCAGGGATCGAACTCATGACTGTGTGCTTGCAAGGCAGGCACTTATGCCGCTGAGCTAAATCAGCCATTGACTCTTTTTTTTCAATTCACAGCTAGTAAGTGCCTGCTGGAAATCCAGCTTAGAACTTTGACTTTTTTAAGTATCAAGCTCTTCATAGTAAGATTGATGTTTGTCTTCTATAAATGTTAGTTTTTTTATAAAGAAGCAATAGGATTTGTTTTCCATATGCGTAATACATTTTCTATCCTTTCAGCTACTATGCAATTCATATTATAATGAATTGGTCAGAGCATCGGAAATAATTAATACCAGAACTTAGACTTTTGGGTAGTGTAAAATATATTTGAATTTTCAAATATTTGATGTTCATACAGCTTTTTCCAGCATAGTTCTTTTTTGAGTTAGTGGTTCTTTTTTTTTTTTTTTTATTGGTACTGGGGATCGAACTCATGACCGCCTGCTTGCAAAGCAGGTGCTTATGCTGCTGAGCTAAATCCCCAGCCCCATCGTTCTTTTTGAAACAGGATCTCTTTATGTAGTCTAGCCTGGTTTAAACTTTCGATCCTCCTATCACATATTCCTGAGTGCTGGATTATAGGTGTGTGCCACCATGCCTGACAAGCATAGGTTTTTCATAGAACTTTCTTCTGTGTCATGTTAGAGGGACAATGTGGTGTAGAATGATGCTTTCCAAACTTTAATGGCACAAGAATTGTTGGGATTCTTAATTGCTTTTTAGTTAGGGCCAGAAAACTGTAGGTCATTCTGGTAGAAGTGGTCCTGGGGCAGTATTTGGAAACACTGAAAGGAGTATTTACTTTTTTTTTTTTTTGTCTGTTTCGTTTTTATCGGTACCGGGGATCGAACTCACGACTGGCTGCTTGCAAGGCAGGTGCTTGTGCCGCTGAGCTAAATCCTCAGCCCCATATTTACTTTTTTAAAAAATTTTTTAAATTTTTATTTTAAAGGGGGTATAATTAAACACAAGAAAACAGAACAAAATAGGACATAAAAAAGCAATGTAAGAGATATAAACTTCAAACCTAGACGACCCAAGATCTTCACTGTCTATCATATTGTCTCTTGTTTTCTTCCAAATAGTTGTCCATGTCTTCACATACAGAGAATTCATACAAAACAACATAGTATAAAACTGATATGAACTGAAGGAGGAAGGCATTTTAGGTCTTCAAAACCAGACAATAGGGAGGTCACTAATGGCTGTCATAGAGTCTCTTGTTCTCTTTAAAACAGCTGTCCATACTTTCATGTATATTGAAGTTCAACAAAACAAAACAGGCAGGAGGGGAGGGGTTGCCTGGTTTCCCGGCGCTCCAGGTCCCGGCATGGCATGGGTCCCAGTAAACCTGGAGGCTCCCATACTGAGCCGTTGCAGCCTGCCACACTGACAGCCACTCATGGGGCAGGTTTGCTTCAAGCTGTTTCTTTCAAATGAATTGACCATTTCACTGCGCAAGTTCTGAAATGGCCCACAGACCATAGAAAGACATCTCTTTAGACTTCTGCTTGAAACCAACAGTGTCAAGAAGCTGCCGGCCTTGATTCAGAGCCAGTGGAGTATCTACTTTAAAAATTAGTGGGAATGATCTGTCCTACAGTACTTTTTAAATTCTTGGCATAGAACTTGGTACCTAATAAATGTTCAGAATATTCTATTCATAGGTGATGACATGGCTGCAACTAAGAAGTCAGAGAATATTCATTGTTTTCATATTCTGTATTTCCTGTATGTTGCAGGGGTTGGCAGATCTGAAAGGACAATGGATAGTTCTTTTGCAGAATTTATTTGATAGACTAATGATAAAGTTCTAATTCTTCTCTTGTAAAATATTGTAAAATAAAAATTAATATTGAAGACATACTTATATAAAATCTTTTTCCTGGAAATCAAAAATTCATGTTTTATTTGAATGAGACCTACAGGGCAAGGAAATGGGTCTGCTTTTTTTTTTTTTGCGGTAGTGGGGATCGAACTCATGACCTCGCACTTGCCAGGCAGGTGCTTGTGCCACTGGCTAATCCCTGGCCCTAAGGGCCTGCTTATTATTTTCCACATTTTGTTACTGCTGCAAAACTCTGTTACCCAGTGTAGCTACAACAGCAGCTATTTAATTTAAATGATTTAAAATTAAATAGCAGTAGAAATATAGGTTCTTGGTGGCATTAACTACTCTTAGGGGCTCAGCGGCCACCTGTGGCTGCAGTGGTTGCCTTACCGGACAGTGTGGATGTGGGCTGAACGTGTCCATCACTGCACAAAGCTCAGTTTGACAGTGGTGCTGTAGCCCAGAACAGCAGAGCAGTGGTTTTCCAATGGTCTGTATCTCTAAATTGATTTTTTTTTTGTCTTTTTCATTTTTATCGGTACCAGGGATCGAACTCATGACCGCCTGCTAGCAAGGCAGGTGCTTATGCCGCTGAGCTAAATCCCCAGCCCCTCTAAATTGATTTTGAGGTGAATATTAGTAGTGGATTGAGGCTACCACTTCTACTGAAAAAAATTTTTTTTTAAAAAATTTTGAGGCAGAGTTTTGCCAAGTTGTACAGGTGGAATTCAAACTTGCAACCCTCTTGCCTTAGCCTTTCTCAGTGCAGGGTTGACCCCAGAACTTTTTACATTTTTTTATTTTGAAATACAGTCTCACCAAGTCACTGGGGTCAAACTTGAGATCATCCTGTCTCAGCCTCCCAGAGAGCTAGGTCTACAGTGTGTGCCACTACCATAGCTCCATTTCAACTCTTACTAGATTTTTTTCTCTTTTTTTTTGGTACCAGGGATTGAACTCACAACTTTGAGTCTGCCATGCAGCAGTTTGTACCACTGAGCGAAATCCCCAGTCTCCATTTCAACTCTTAAGTGCTTTAATACCTTCAGATGGAATAGGCCCTGGGCCACTATTGATTTGCATTAGTAATGTCAGTATACAGCAAAGAGAATCTAAATACTAATTCTGGGCTTTTTTTTTTTTTTTTTTTAGCTTCAGAATAATACATTATTCTACTGCATAAGCATAGTTTTCTGTGTGTGTGCTTGTGCACGTGTGTGTGTGTGTGAGCATGAGAGAGAGAGAAAATTCTACATCCCCTTTTTTTGGTACCAGCACTTGAACTGAGGACCCTGCCCTTGCCAGGCAGGTACTTACACTGCTGAGCAATATCCCTGGCCCAAAAATTGCCCATTCTGTTAATTCAAAATTCATTGTGTATATTAAACTATCATTTAAAGCACTATACTTGTTCTAACTTTGTATCCAACAATCTTCTGGGAATGAATAAGAATTGGATTTCATCTATGCTAAGTAGAATTTATAGCATTTTCATGAAATTATCTATAGCAGCCAAATTTAGGAGTAATGAAAAGTTGAGGGGACATTGCCAGAATTCTACTGGAAATGATACCTTTTGTGCGTTTTTTTTTTTTGTTTCATTTTGTTTATTTTGAGACATGGTCTTGCTGTGTTCCATTTTGACTTTGAACTCGCTGTGTTGTCCAGGCTGACTGACCTTGAACTGGCAGTCTTCCTGCAGCAGCAGTCTCCCGGAGTGCTAGGATTATTTGTGGTTGTGTGCTACCATGCCTGGCTTTTTCTCTCAAAAAGTTAATTATGATATATTTGTGTTTTGGTAATTGAAAAACTAAAAACAATTTTCTCAGTATTTTGTTGTTGTTGTTCGTGTTAGAACCTGTGTATAACATCCCGTAGCACTCATTACACTCTGATACCTAGGCTGTGGATGATGCACTTGTTTTCAGAGTTCAAAAAAGGAGTTGCAGGTTGGGCATGTTGCTCAGTGGTAGAGTGTTTGCTTGGCTTGCTTGAGGCCTTGACTGCAATTGCCAGTACCATAAAACAAAGAAAGAGAAAGGAAAGAAGGGGAAAAAGGATATGTGTTGCACTGTTTCTTAACCTTTGTTTCTTGAACAGGAGCTCTGTATTGTTGGAGGTAGAGCCTGCCTTTTGCCCCCTTCAGATCTCCCTGTTGTCCCTTTCTTAGCAGAGAGGCGACAGAAGAGCTATCACTGTCCCAGGTCATGGTGAGCATGACTGAAGTCATTGAAATCATTTTGTGCATTACTGCGGTGTCCTTCAGTGAGCTCTGTCTTTCTAGGTCACTTACTTCAGCCTCTGGTACTACAACAAGCAAAACCAGCGCCGATGGGTGGATTTAGAAAAGCCCCTGAAGAAGCAGCTGGATAAGTACGCGCTGGAACCCACCATCTATTTTGGAGTGGTGTTTTATGTGCCTTCAGTTTTACAGCTGCAGCAGGAGATTACCAGGTGAGAAAGCACAGCCTCTTGTTTTCTGCAAATAATCTGGTGAGATTAGAAAAGTAGAATAAGGTTGAAGGTAGGAGATAAGAGTCTGAAACTTTGCCCTCTCAGCCCATGCTTGTAGCCAGCCTATTACCAGCGCTTCTGGTATGCACTATGTCATCAGAGGTTTACTGCCTGTCCGGTGAATAATGGGTTCACTAGGCGAGGAATGATTAAAGGGGAAATGATGTTTTTACCCTGGCTGTAAACTCTTCTCATACTGGTGTTTCCTTTTATTGTTTTGATTTTTGATCTTTTGTAACGAGTAAATGAGAGAAGAGAGTTTAAAAATGTAGTCTCAGAATCTGTATTCATTCCTCAAGCAAATGCTGAAGGTTCTTACAGCTCTCCAACTCTGAGAGCTATATTTATAGAAAGAACCTGTGTGGGCAAACCACAGAGAGGGCGGGGCAGGGGTTTACAATCAGAACATGCTGGCCAGTGAATATGCCTTGAAGGTCTGAAAGCAGAAAAGGAAGATGATATTCAGAAGAACACCAGAGGAACTAAATGTTATTTAATTTTTTTTCCCTGAAGGACAATTAAAATAAAAAACAATGGAATAAAACTTGAGTTCTTGGCAACTCAATGGAATAAAACTTGAATTCCGAGAGTGTAGCTCACTAGTAGAGTGCTTGCCTGGTACACTTGAAGCCCTGAGCTTAATCTCCATCCCTTGAAAGGGGAAAAAAAATTGAACTTTTGAGCTTGCCCAAGTTACCTAAATCCAGCAGTACTTTATAAACCTCTGTGACAGTGCTCTGGAGCCAGGCTGCACTAGTTCCCACATGCCAAGCACCCTTCCGCCTTTGAGTCCCAGATCTTCCTCTTGTACAGATGTGTCAGAATCATCCCGTTCATCTTCTGAACTCTGCGGCTCCCAGGTTGGAATGAGCGTTGCCTGCCTCCTCCAGGCTGGCTTACAACTGCTGTACTTTGGTGAGGACAGCAGTTATCACCGCCCCTCACTGGGGTTTTTTGTGTGTATATCTTATCTGTTTCCTAGACTTTAAGTCCATGTTTGTCTTTAGCTTTCCATTTCTTTTGAAAGCTAGGCAGAACCTGGTACAGCCCCATGCTCCTGGAATGCTGCTTGAGCCCGCAGTTAATTATTGGAAGAGAATGGAAAACCAAAGAAGTTTCAAAGATCAGGTGCAGGGAAAAACAAATACTAACTGTGAAACTGGCCTGAAATATCAGTGTTGAGAAGGAAGTGAAAAGCTGATCTCTTTCACTCATGTAAACATGTGTTGATACACCGTGAAGATCAAAGAATTCTGTTGGGTAGTATGGGAGATGATACATAATTGTGCATTCTTCATTTGCACTGTGGAGGAACTGGCAGTTCGTATAAATAAATAATTACAGTATCCTAGGATAATAAATGCTTCAATGGAAGCTCTGGGATCCTAGGAATGAGGTGTAAAGAGCCTGACTGCAGAGGTAAAGAAGTGGTCTTTTGGTTGAATAAGCTTTAGCAGGGGTTTTTAGTTTGTGCAAAGCAGCAGGAATATGACCGATATGACCTGGAGAGGTGAGAAAAGGTTTAAACAACAGGTTCATATTAGTCATAAAGTCATAGCCCTGTGAGGAAGACTTTTTTCAGCTTTTAATGGAATGGAATGATCAAATTTGCATTGTGCAGAGATTAACCGTAATGAAAGGTCAGTTAGAGGCCATAAGACCTCTCAGTTAGAATAGAGGTGGCTGCAGGAGGCCAGTTAGGAGTGCCTACAACATGATTTAGCATCATCTAGAAAACAGGCCAGAACAAAGACATTAGAGAGAATAGGCCTATTACATTCATTCAGTAGGATTAATTGATTGAGTACAGGAAAACTTAAGAAATACTGTCAGTACGGATTAAGTATGACCTTAAATAACAAAAAGAACCCAAGTATTCTGTAAGAGGTCTCAAGAGCCCTTACTGCCTCTTCCTGTTACACTTTTTCAGCATTTTCTCCATTCACTAGGTTACTGTGTAGCACACGACATCTAGAAACCTTCTAGCCATCATCTGTATTTTTTTCTTTTTTCTTTCTTTCTGAGACAGGGTCTCACTGTGCAGTTCAGGCTGGCCTTGAACTCACTTTGTAGCCCAGGCTGGCTTGGAACTCCCAGTGAATCTCCTGTCAGCCTCCCAGACCTCTGGGATTATGGGCGTGTGCCACCAAGCCCAGCTCCGTCACATGTGTTGTGCAGTGAGTGAGCAGAGCCCAGCCGTGGTTTTCTAGGGGAGGGGCATGGGTAGGCGGGAAGGATGATGAGGTATACAAAGGAACTGTAGCAGGTGGCCTGTGTGTTGCCTTGTGGCAGTGATTTTGTGAATTCTTTGATGTGTCGGAACTACGTGTTAACTCTGTGTGATGAACCACATTGCTAATTATATCTCAGAAAATGCGCCACCATTCAGAGATACTTTAAGGAAGAAAAGTGTTTGTGTGGGGTGGGGGGCTCTAAATACAGTCAGACCTTGGTACTGTGTTTGGTGGCTCTGAAACATCAGATCTGATACTTTTACACAAATGTTCCATCTAGATACTTGCTGTTCGTTTGGCACTTGCTACACAAGCTAGAAATTCTTGTGCATTGCTTGCCGTGTGACTCTCTCCCCTTTCTAGTCAATACACTTTGTTGGGTTCTTGTTGTTTTTAGTTCTCATGGTGCCTCTTGGAGTGAATTAACAATGAGTGTTCAAAAGACGAAGATTTGCCAGAAAAGGATGTCCACAAACACTAGAAAATGGCCACCAAATATTACAAAGTGAACTAAAGAAACTTAAGAAGATAACATGTATTTAAATCCAAATTAGATGAGCTTAGGAAAGGTCTGCCTAAATAATAATAAGAGAATAGGAAAATAAAACTACTCCAGGTAAGAAAAGAATTAGAGATAATTTTAAAATGATAGAAACAGTATAATTTAGAAGACAAGACCAAAAATTATAAAAACAAAAACAAAAATTAGATGTTAGAGGATTCTCTAAAGGAGAAAGTCAGCACATCAGTGAAGACAAATTCTTAACACTGTGGTAAAACTTCTTTGAAAGACTAATGACCTGAAGCTGTATATTGAAAGGACAGTGTGCCCAGAACTCAACCTCGAGTCTTCAGTCCTAAGCTATGTCCTGCAAGATCACTGGAAATTGAATATGTAGACAAGAACTCTGTTATTCGTGAATCAAAGAAAAGAAGATGGTGTCAGACCTTTGGAAGAACACTTCATGAGAGCGGATAAAAGAGTAACACTTAACATACTCAAGGAAAGAGACCGTGAGGCAATATATCCTGCAAAAATGACCCCTAACTATGTCTTAGCTTGGAATGCCATATTAAAATACCACAGAGCACTGGCTTACCAGAAATGTCTTTTCTCACAGCGGGGAGATCTGAGCGTTTTGGGTGTGGCGTGGGCTCTCTTCCTGTGCTGCAGACCTCCCTGGGCTCTCACACGGCAGAGGAGTAAACTGTCTGGTTTTTATAAAGTACTCATATTCTTATAAAAGACTCATCATGAAGCCTCCACCCTCACAGCATCATCTAACCCTCATATACTCCTAATGCTCCATCTTTAGGAATCATCACATGGTGGGTTAGAGCTATAACTTAGCATTTGGTGGTGGTGGTAAGAACAGGTCAGTCCCCAACAGAGCATAAAGGCCTAAACATTTGAGGACATGCAGGGACTTGGATTGTTTTTGCATCCTCTAAGGGAACAATCAAATAACCCATCTTCAGTCAAATAATGATTAAACAAGCGCCTGTAAGGTCTGGTGCTCTTGGAGCTAGAAGCAGTGACAAATAGGTAGTAATGAATACTGTGACTCATGATTTTGGTCTAATATTTTCCATAAGGGGGATTGGAATTCCACTGGGGAGATAGTTGTCAGGGCAAGCCTGAGACCATGGGAAGCTGAGATCACTGATGTCAAAATACCTACTAACTTATTTGAAGAAATTTTTACTTCAAAAGAGGAAATTTGGAGTATCATGAAGAATAATGACTATATAGATGGAAATACAGCATTATATAATTTTTTTTTTTTTTTTTTTGTACCGGGGATCAAACTTACAACGTTGTGCTTGCCAGGCAGGCATTTGTACCTCTGAGCTAAATCGCTGGCCTAGCAAGTATGTTTTAAAAATTCATCAGTTTATAATATGTTACTTCCTGATTTTTTTTGGTTTTTTTGTGCTCTTTTTCTGTCGGTACCGGGGATCGAACTCATGACTGCCTGCTTGCAAGGCAGGTGCTTATGCCGCTGAGCTAAATCCCAGCCCCTACTTCCTGAATTTTTATCAAAAGGGGAAGTGATACAGAGGAAATACTGCTGATTGACTCAAAGTGCATGATTGCTGATAATAACAGCTATTGTTTGAGTACCAGCTACTTTCCCAATCTTCTTACTGAAAATGCTTCGCCCTTTGAAGGGGTTATGGCACAAGCGTGCCTGTGTAAGTACAGTCAAGGATATCTTTGTTACTCTTCAAAACCACCTGGAGTTAAGATTTCATTTGACCTTGGGGCTGGAGATTTAGCTCAGCGGCATAAGTGCCTGCCTTGCAAGCAGGCAGTCGTGAGTTTGATCCCTGGTACCGATAAAAAGGAAAAAGACAAAAAAAAAAAAAAAAAAAGATTTCATTTGACTGGTTTATGTTCTTCTACCAAATATTGGTGAAATGCTTTATCTTGATGGAAGATAATACTGTCTTTATAAAAATTGACTTTTTTTAATAGGTATCAGTATTATCTGCAGCTGAAGAAAGATATCTTGGAAGGAAACATTCCTTGTACTTTAGAACAAGCAATTCAGCTAGCAGGCTTAGCTGTTCAAGGTAAATAATGCATGCTAAGTGATTGAAGTAATAGTTGTATCTGATTAAAATGTGTTCTAACAAAAACAGTAATGGTTTCTTTAAGTATCTCTTTAGTGATATGTTTATGAAAAAAATATGCGATTATTTAAGGGGCTCCCTTGTAGAAAGGAATCAATTTGAATTACTTTAATGAAATATGGACTTTTGGAAGGGTAACCATGTTATATGTCTAAAGGTGTAGCAGTCCAGTGAATAGAAATACAAGCTTTTTTGGGAGGTGCTGAGGATCAAGCCCTGCCTTGTACATGCTCAGCAAGTACTGAATCACTAAGCAACACACTCAGTCCTCACACGCATTTTCAGTTGTTTAAATCTTTCACTTTTTACCTGTTTAATGTACATGTGGTTACATATATGTGTGTACTCTGGAATGATTTCTGATAGAATGTCATTTCAAATGATGAGTGACATTTAACCTTAAGAAGTGAAATTATTTTTTATTTAACGAGAAAAAAAAAGCAGTAAAAGGGTCTAAGTAATACAGAATTTCAAGAAAAAAAATATACAATAAGAAATCACTAGTTAGAAACAGTTGTCCAAATTACAAAATTAAAGCATACAAAGTGGACATTCATACAGTGAGATTGCAGACAGTTCTGTTCAGTGATCCAACAAAAACTGAGTAGTATGGTTTTCTATCCTACACACTTAAATATACATGCAGTTATATCCTTTAGACCGCTTTCTTTTCCTCTCTTTTTTACAATAACAATTACACTTTTTGGGTTTTATTACTCCCACAGTTCTTATAACTTTTTTTTTCTAAAGAGAAAAAAAAAAAACCCCAAATGTGACAAAGCAAAACAGAGTCAGAACAGAAGGATGGACATAGTACATGATGCAAAAACAGAATACCAGGTGATCAACAATGATTACCGTTATGTCTCTTGCTATCTTAAAAAGAGTTGCCTATATCATCAGGTGTAATAGAATTGACCAAAACAGTACAGAACAAGACAAATAAAACCTACATTGGAGACCTTACAGGACTTCAAAAGAAGATAATAGTCAAACCATAATGGGCATCATAGTAAATCTTATTGCCTTCAAAGTGGTTGCCTATACCTTCAAACTTGATACTATCAAACAAACCAGAATATAGTAAAGTCAGTCAGAACAAGATGGGGAGAGCAATACTGGGATTCAAATCAGGTTAATAGGAAAGCAAAAAAGTTACTATAATATATCCTGCTATTTTTAAATTTAGTTTTCCCTTAATTAAAAAAAATAAAGAATAAATTAATTTTAAACAAAGGGGGAAAAAAGGAGGAGATTGAGATAACAGAGGACATAGTAACAGAACAACACAGGTCAGAACCAAACAATTTAAGCATCATTGTGTTTCACCACCAGATAACCTGACATAATAATAGTCACCATAGTGTCTCTTTCCTTGAATTATTTGAGTATAACTTCGTATACTATAGCATCAAACATATCAAGACAGTGTGAAGCCATTCAAGAGAATGAAAGAATTACAGGGTATTTAGAACCAGCTAACAGGAAATGAACAACGGTTTCTATATTCTCTTTGCCTATAAAAAATTTTGTTTATACTATCGCATATAGTAAAATATAATAAGATACAGCATGTTAAAACCAATGAAAACAGACAAACAACAGCTTGATAGGACTTCAAAACAAGATGATATTAAATCAGCACTAGCTATTATGATGTCTTGTTTTCTTCAAAATAGCTATTCATACTATCACAGACAATAAAATCAAACAACCCAGATTAAAACCATTCCAATTAATGAGTGAAAACATTATATGGTTTCAAACCAATATGATTGAAAATCATGATTACCACATACTTTTATGTATTCTTAACATTTCTTACACTAGGGAAACTATTCGGTATTTATACATATGAGTTTGATTTATTTCACTTATGAGTATGCTCTCAAGCTGCGAAGAAGTGAAATTTAATCCAGAGAATCATTAATAAAATTCCTCCAGACATGATCTATTCATTTTAAATAAATGTCTGATATATATGGAAAAAGTACCTTTTGCAGGTACTTTTAATTTTCTTAAAAGTATCATCTTTGACTAAGAATACCTTTTCAGCCGGGTGTGGTGATATGCGTGTAATCCCAGCACTCAGAAGGCTGAGGCAGGAGGATTTCTATGAGTTCCAAGGCCAGTCTGAACTAATAGTAGATCCTGCATCAAAAAAAAAGAAAGAAAAGAAGAGAAAACCAATATCGTTTCTTAAGTTTGTGCGTGGGTGTGTATTTGCCAAACTCTTTAACTTTTTAATTGATTTAATTTAATTGTTTTGAGACAGGCTCTCGTAGCCCAGGCTGACCTCAAACTCACCATTCTCTTACCTCAGCCTCCCAAGTACATATTCATTTTTTTAACAATTAAAAATTTCACCCCCCAAAGAAACTCCCAAGTACATCTTTCTGCAACAAATATAAATGATCTAATTCCACCCCTAGATGGGTTTCTTCCTGACACTTTTATTTGTGTAAGAGAGCATAGGCGGGTATGGTGGTGCAAGCCTACAATCCCAGCACTTGGGAGGCTGAGGCAAGAAAATTGCTGTAAGTTTGAGGCCAGCCTGGGCAACACAGTGAGCCTGAGTACATAGTAAGACCTGCCTCCTAAAACCAGAACTAAACTGAAACAAAACAAACTCCTCAAAAGCCAAACCCATTCATACACAGTTACAGGATGTTTTGTTTTTAGTTATGAAAACCAGAGTATATTATATGTATAGGTTGTAACTTTTAAAACTTGATTCATAAGCATTTATGCTTATTCATAAGCAAGTCAAGATACAGGAACCTCCTAATTAATATTTTAAAAAGATAGTTTAAATACACATTCTATAGGCAGATTCGACTTCTGAGTGACAAGCATAGCATCTCTATACTTGCATGTTATGCTATGCAGATTAAATATAATCAACATGTGAATATTTATCATTTTGTATAGCTGATTTTGGTGACTTTGATCAGTATGAATCCCAGGACTTCCTTCAGAAATTTGCCTTGTTTCCTGTGGTAAGTCTTCTTTTGGCACTGGGCCTTTGTAAAAGGTTTATTTGTATGTCTTAGAAATTCCTGCAATGGGGGTTGGGGATTTAGCTCAGTGGCGTAAGCACCTGCCTTGCAAGCAGGTGGTCGTGAGTTTGATCCCCGGTACCGGTAAAAATGAATAAAAGACAAAAAAAAAAAAAAAAAGAAAAAAGAAATTCCTGCAATGAAGTCCATATGGTGCATACTTCCTAGGCTGGAATAGTGTGGAAAGCTCGGTTCCCTCTCACGAACATTAGAAATGTCAGTCTTTTCCCTATTGTAGTCTTCTTGGTACTTGGAGACTTACAGAAACTGAAGTCTGTAGTCATGACTGTACCTAGAAAAATTAGTTTTCTATTTGAATATGAGTCTAAGGAGGGGAATTTGTTTTCCTAAGAACCACCTAGAAGTTTTGATTTTTCACAGAAGGCCCGAAACCTCACAAAGTTAATGTGGAAATGACTTTGACTTCTTATCAGCAATCTAAAAAAAATACATTGCCTTTTTGCTGTTTGAAGTCGTTACTGACGGAGATGATGTGAAAACTGCATGGCATGCTCTTGAGAACATGTACACAGCCAGCCGGAGCATGCACAGGATGATTTCACGTGGGGTCAGAATTGGCTGGCAGGGGTCACCACCCTGAAATAACAACTCCTTGAGATTCTCTCTGGATGAGTTGAAAAGGGAGGGCAAGGTTCTTGGCTCCTGAACGGGAGCCCCCGAGTTCCTTAGATCATGATTACACACATGAGGAAAGCTCATACTAATACTAGTACTGCTACTAATACTAATACTAGATGTGATTTTGCCTGAATGGAGAGTCAGTAACAGTAGCAACGATTCCTTCTAAGAAATTTACCTAAGTACTGCTGTGTGTTTCCTTCAGAGGTGGCTACAAGATGAAAAAGTGTTGGAAGAAGCAACCCAAAAAGTGGCCTTACTACATCAAAAATACAGGTAACACTAAGAAACAGGGCATGGCAGTAGTACGGAGGTGTGCCAGTTTGAATGTGGAATCTGTCTGCAGACCTTGTGGTTAGAACCTTCCTGCAGCTCTGCAAGGAGCCAGCACATCCAGAGCACTCACTGCGTGCAAGTGCGTTTAAGGGGCACTGACCAACATTCATTCATGTATCTGTCAGTCATGTTTTATCACCAAGGAAACGAGGGACACGAAAAGCAGCCAGTCATTGAGGGATGCCAGGTCATCATCACCGTATGCGTTAAGTAGCGGCCCTTACACGTTACATAACAGTATAGAGGAAGGCAACAGTAGGGAGATTGGTTTCTTTTGCAGTGCAGCAAGAGCAATTATTTCCCCCAGAGGACTTTAAGCAGCAGTATTTTTGTCATCTGGGGAGCTAGGAGGAGAGCTCTGGTGCTGCCTGCACTGACTATTTTTGGTCTGCTTCCGTCTACCTGCGGGCTGATGGTCTTCTTTGATGGTGGATCTCTGTGTTGCCTGTAAGCAAAACCTTCCCTCAAGGAATGCTAGAGCTTAGCCTAAGCCAAGCATCCTACATTCCTAGTTCTTTACATACTGGTAACTTCTAACTACAGTACTCTTTAGGAAGGTAAATATTACCTCTGCCTTAAAGATGTGGAAACCAAGCTCAGAAAGACTTTGGTCTTCACATGTCGCAGAGCGGGGATTTGAAAGCCCACTGAAAGTCTGTCTGCTTATAACCCTTTGTGTGTGTGTGTGTGTGTGTGTGTGTGTGTGTGTGTGATCCTGGCAGTGGTCACTGTACTACTGAAACACCTCCCCGGCCCATGTGCCCCATATTCTCTTCCAAATAAACTTTCGCCACTCGTCTCTCTCCACTCCAGTCTATATAGTCATTCATAAAAGATCAGTCTTCTAAAATAGCACTTTTATTTCTCCCCCGCTCCTTCCCAAATGTTCATGGATATTTTCATGATCTCCGTAAGCTGGGGAAATCCTGCTTTTCCATCTCTATTTTCCGCTCTCCAAATGAGCCATTTCGTTTTTCTCTAACATAATTGATTCCCCGAGGCACGCAGTATCCTGCCTTGTGTCATTTTCATTTCATCACTTCTGCTTCTCTTTTCTTTTCTTTTCTTTTCTTTTCTTTTCTTTTTTTTTTGGTACAGGGGATTGAACCCAGGGCCTTAACACCGAGTGATACCTGCATCCCTTTTTTAATTTTTAATTTTGAGACAAGGTCTCCCTGAGTGTCCCAGGTTGGATTTGAACTTGTGATTCTCTTGCCTCAGCCCTAGTCTTCTAGCCTTCTGCGATGACAAGGCAAGCGCCACCATGCCCAACCCTTCTGCACTTCCTTAAAAGCACCTGGAACTCATTTGTACTCTTTCTCTGTATGAGGCAGAATGCTAGATTGGCTCAAAGATAAAAACAATAATTTCCTCCTCCCGAGAGTGCATTCCTGGCCTGGCAGTCCTAGGGATGGGCAGGGCAGCCGTTCAGCTGTAATTACAGCGATATGATAGGATAATGGGTGCCTTGGGAGCGCTGTGGGCAGAAGGTATTATGACTGCACCTGGGTAGGGGTGCCCGCTGGGCAGTCCAGACGGTGGCAGAGGGGGAGCGATAGTCTACACAGAGTTGCAAGGGATATTAGGGATCGTTCCGGTCCCCATGTATGTGAGAATGAGGGAGTAATGTGCAGAGGTCCAGAGGGGTGGGCGAGTGGGGTGCATTCAGAGAAACGTAGAGTTTGGAATGGCTGCACTGTGGGTGCTGTGGGGCCTGAGGGAGCGACAGAAGATTGGGCCGGATTGGTGCGTCTCCTTGCTTAGAGCACCCCTTTCCCCCCTACACTGCCTTCCTACCAATCTTTGTAGTGCCCTAGTCACCTGAGCTAAAAGAGATTTCCCTCTATCAACCTCACATTTCCTGCATTTATTGTCCATCTAGCACATGATTCTCTGTAATGCCTGATATTTTTGGATAATTAAGCAATTGTGGAAAAACTCCTGGCTTCCACTTGATATTTTAGGGCCTGGTCCATCCCTTGCCTCTGCCCTCACCTGCTTACAGTCTAAGCTGTAGAATGTTACAGATCTCACCTTCTGTGTTCAGCTCAGTTCTTGGCTAGCAGTCAGTTTTTGCAAGGTATTAAAGCATTGATGTAATCAATTACAGATGCTTAGAAGCCTGAAATTCTTATAATCTCTTGTGCCAAATTTGTATGTAGCCTTTAAGAAAACCTTTGTTTAAAATATTTCTTGTTTCTGTAAACAATCTCTGTAACATCTCTTGGGTTGCAGAGGGCTCACAGCTCCCGATGCTGAAATGCTGTACATGCAGGAGGTAGAAAGAATGGAGGGCTACGGAGAAGAGAGCTACCCTGCAAAGGTGAGTGTGGCCAGAAGCCGAGACTGAAGTGAAGCACAGGAGTTTGAGAGAATGGCGAGGGAGCTGGGTGCTCTGATGCTCAAGTCTGGAAACTTGTTTAAAAGCTGAAGTCCTTGCATCCAGGATTTTATAGTAAAACATTTCTATTTTGCAGTTTGTACTTTGAGATGATCAGGAAATAGTTTTACTTTCCATACGTGTTTACCAGATAAGGTGACCCTCTGCACATTTTATATTCAGGTGTAGGGGTACCTGTGTAAGGACTTGTATGTAAAGCTATTGCAGGTCTTATGCCCCTGCTTCCTGAGTGATTCTCCACTCTGTGCTCCTAGGACAGCCAAGGAAGCGACATATCCATTGGAGCGTGTCTCGAGGGTATCTTTGTGAAACACAAGAATGGAAGGCCTCCTGTGATATTTAGGTATGTTTCTTTCCTTTTTATGTGTGCATTCTGTGGCTTCTATTGGTGATATTTTAAAAAATTGCTCACAACTTTGTCAGTAGAAAATGGAAATATTCTCTTCCTAGACCAAAATGTCACCTGAAAATAGCGAGTGGTTCATTAATGTGCCATGCTCTGTGGTAGCAAATGTGCAGAAAATAGTGCTTCTAACAGCGGTCTACTTGTAAAATGCTTAAAAATCCATGACCCTTTTCTTGCCATGTGGAGGCGATTCTTTGTTTTGATCTGAATTTTTCATTTGAGTGCTGGTTTCTAGAGCTATTCGTTGTGGAAAATTTAGACTTTTCTTTTGATTCTACTTATGTAACAAAATTCCTCAAATACCAGCATCTTAACAAACGTCAATTACTTTTTATAATGTTGATTTTTCTCCCCCAGATTATAAAGAAATGATACCACTATTCGCTTGGAGTGTATATAGTAGGAAAGACAGAATTGATAATTAAAGATGTCGTAATGGTGGCTGAATGTTGAAGTTGCAGATGGCTTATGTTGTCTTTTTCATACCCTGTGTTCCAGTTAGTGTCTTAAACATAGAAATCAGATCAAATTGTTTAATTCTTGCATTATAGTTCCTTAAAATTCTAGTCTTAGAAAATCCAGTGTCATTTCATAGGGATATTTACAGTTTTTACTCTGAGATTCTATTCTCTTGCTAAAACTATTAGTCACGTATATTTCTTTATGAAGTATTAAACATATCCTGTCACTTCTGGCTTTGGTTCCTTTGTGTCTGCCATTTACTGAAGGCTTTGTATCATGTACTGGATACCATGCCACATGCTTCCTGTTTATTTTTCATGTGATCTTTATGCTCTGAGCAGTACATGTTCCTGCCATCTTGCATGTGGATATTTGGGGCTCATAAAAGCTGAGTAATTTGTCGATGATCTCCCAGTTATTAACTAGCATAACTGGGATATAAATCCAGTTAGTCTACTTTAAGCCTGTGCTTAGAGCAACTCTCTTTTTTAATTCCTCCTTATCTCCTACACCTCCACTCTCTCCCACCCAAGGCACACTGTTCAAGCTTTCTAAGCCATCTCTGTCATTTCTTCTTGAGACGCAGTCTTTCCTTTTAAAAACTTTTTCACTGACCAGGTGTAGTGGCACATGCCCGTCAGCCCAGCTACCAGGGAGACTAGACTGAGGGGCAGGAGGACTGCAAATTCAAGGCCAGCTTGGGCTGTGCAGTGAATGGGAGGCCAGCCTGGAACATAGCTCGACCCTGTGTTAAAAAATTAAAACCTGCAAAGCTCTTTCCACTAACTAAGGTGGCTTCTCTTCCTTCCTTTCCCTGGTGCTGTGGCCTTTGGCCCTGAATTGAACACAGAGGGTAGACACAGTGTAAGGAGCCACACACCGTTCCTGCTCTGCACCACCCAGGCTGGCTGCCCGCCTTGGGCAGTTGTGTGCTCTGGTCTCCAAGCCAGTCAGGAAGTTTTCCAAGCATGCTGAGCTGGGAGACCGGGAGAGGAAAGTGGGTCTGGCTGCACCTGGAATGTAGAATGCTGACAGTGTGGAAGGGTTACATGGAAACTCGAGACATCCACACAGTTGTCCTCATTACCAGATAGGACTGATGGATGGAGGGGTCCATTGGTTTATAGTAATGGAGGTCAAACCCAGAGCCTTCTTGCTTATCCACATCCCCTCCTTTTTTTAAAAAACATTTTATTTTGAGACGGGGTCTAGCTAAGTTGCTAAGTTGCCCAGGTTGTGCTTGAATTTGTGATCCTCCTGCCTCAGCCTTCCGGAGTGCTGTGGTTATAGGTGTGCACCACTGTGCCAGGCTGCATAGGAATTTTATTAAAAATGCCTTATTTAAAATGATGTAAATAACTTTTTTTTTTTTTTTTTTTTGGTCTTTTTGGTTTTTATCGGTACCGGGGATCAAACTCACGACTGCCTGCTTGCAAGGCAGGCGCTTATGCCGCTGAGCTAAATCCCCAGCCCCTGATGTGAATAACTTTTAACTTTAACAATTAAACACTGACTCACTACTGAGTCACTTTTAAAAAATGTACGTAAATAAGTAGAACACAAGTTGAACACTTTTTAATCCAAAACTCTAAAATATGAAATGTGCAACTTTTGAACTCCAACATGAGGCTGAAAAAGTTTTAGATGTGGGGTTGGGCACACAGCTCTGTGGTAGAGTGCTTGGTTAGCACGTACGGGCCTGGGACTCGATCCCCAGCACCATCTCCACACGGAAAAGTTCAGACTTTGGAGTGTTTCATAGTTTGGGTTTTCAGATTAGGGATGCTCAAATGGTAGTCGGTGCAAATATCCCCAAATCCAAAAACCAAAACACTTAATCAGTTCTGGTTAGAGACACTCAGCTCACACAACGAGGAGGTATAAAGTAGGGTACATTTTCTCCTTTGGAAACAGTTTCCCCTTTTGTAAAGTTACACAGCTGTGTATTGAAGCAAATGTTAATAAATGAAAGCTAAATATAATAAAACAGGATGGAAAACATGACATGGACTTCGTGTCCTGGTGAAACACCCAGAGTAGTTCAGTTCTTGGGTTCCCCGCTCTTGAACTTCATCTTTACTCTGCGATCTTTCAGAGTCTCCCCTGCTGGTGTGCCTTCTTTGTCAGTTTAACTACAACATTTAGCAGTACTTGTGTATGTCCTGCCTCACACAGCACCACCAGCCAAAGTGCCCCTTTGAGGGGAAGGAGCTGTTACTAGTGCTACTGTCCTCAAGACCTATGCAATCAGGCATGGTTGTGATAGGTGCCCTTTACAATATTTGTTGAATGAATAGTTGTGGCATTGAACATTATGCTAACCTAGTAAATGGGGATATACGCTACTTTATATCTGTTTTTTATTTTAAAGAGGATAAAATAGAATAAAACCAATCAAGGCAAATCAGTGTAAAAGATACAGGACTTCAAAACATTATGAAGTCAACAATGGTTACCCTAATGCCTTTTGATGTGTTCAAAATAATGGCAGATAACTTCAGACATAGTGAAAATCAAACAGAACAGAATAGGATAGAAACAATAAAAAAAGGACAATGAATGCAACAAAGGACTTCAAAACAAGACAACAGTAAATCCAAAATTGCAACCAAAACGCATCTTGCTATCTTTGAAATAGCTGCTCCAGCCATTGGATTCAACATAATCAAACAAAACAAAAGAGAATAAAACCCAACCCAACAAAACAATGGAAATGATACAGGACTTCAAAACAAGACCATAGGGAATCAACAATGGCTGCAACCCTCTGAGGGAGAGTCCCTCCTAGATGCCACACTGTGTGCGGCTGTCCTCTGAACCTATGATCAGACCACTGGCCCTAGACCTGCAGTGTTAGTGAGACACCAAAGCAGCACAGGCATCCAAGTGCATTTCACCTCCACAGCTATCATCACAGCCTGCGTTTCTGATCACTTACGGTGGAAGGGGGAGTGGGGTTTGGGGAGGTTGGCACTTCTTATTTGCCAGCCATGTGCCAGAAGGGGCTGGGGTCTGTCTGTTCCTGGTCTGGTGTGACCCGCACATGGCACTGGTTCCCAGACGGGGCCTGCTTGCTGATGCGGCTTTGTTCTCTGTCCCCCCGCCCTCCGTGAATGGCACTGACTCATGGGGAGGGGCTGGGGTCTGTCTCTATTTTACATCTTTCAGATATTCTTTCTTCACTGACTGTACATGCATTTATTTTGGTAAGTAGCTGCTGTTGCTTTCATTAGAAAATAATGCCAGGAGAGAAAAAAGACTTTATTTGTTTTATTTCAAAATGATTAATGAATATTAATTTCTGTGCCAAGCCTAAGGAGAACTCATGTGTTCTGTCTGCTCACCCACACTTGAGCACTCACAATGCCGTCCTCTGTTGTGTTTTAGGTGGCATGATATTGCTAACATGTCCCACAACAAGTCCTTTTTTGCATTAGAGCTGGCTAACAAGGAGGAGACCATCCAGTTCCAAACTGTGAGTAAAAACGAGGAATCTGGGCAGAAGGCTCTTCTTAAAAGGGCACAGGGTTAGCATTTCTCTGAGTCTGGAAGGGAAGAGTAACATTAAAATTGTAATGCTTCTTAATTGTGTAAGGCATCAAGTTGTGTAATGTGACATTTTGAAAAATGGATAGAAAGTGGTTGCTCAATAGATGTTGTTGAGTAAATGAATTTTTTTTTTTTCCTTTCAGTTAGCAATCAAGAGAGTAAATGAATCTTTAGGTGACATGGACACAGCAAAGATTCATTAGGTGCTTTCTTTTTTTTCTCTTAGTATTGGGGATTGAATCTAGCACTTTCACACTGAGCTATATCTCTGACCTTTTTTAAATTTTTTACTTGAGGACTAAGTATGGGAGCCCACAAGCACCAATACCTTAATTCCAGTGATAGTGAACAGCTCTGCAGAAATACTGTGTGACAGTTATTTGCCTTCACGCTCTTGACAAAAACAATAGTCACTGAATCAAATGTTTTGTTTAAAGTCTTTGAGGGTATTTGTCAGGAATAAAAGTTGGCATTTTTATGAGTTTTACATGGTTGGGACAGATTTTTTTATCTTCACCATTGAAATCCTCCTGGTGAGATTCACATAATGGGAGATTTAGAAAATGAAAGAATTGGCCCAGGGATTTAGGTCAGCGACACAAGCACTTGCCTGGCAAGCACAAGGTCATGAGTTCGATCCCTGTTACAAAAGAAAAAAAAGAAAGAAAAGAAAATGAAAGAATCACAGTGCACAGGAAAGGACTTTATTGTAACGTCATCCAGCTGTATCTTGACTTCAGACAAACTGTGTTAAAAGTACCAAGTCGAGCCCTGTGTGTGCTTTCATACTACTCCATGCATGTTTTGTTTGCCAGGAAGACATGGAAACAGCGAAGTATGTGTGGAGACTCTGTGTTGCACGACACAAATTTTACAGATTGAACCAGTGTAACCTGTGAGTATCTCCTGTCTGTAGGAATTGTCGAAAATGATGCCCTTAAAAAATGTAATGTTGAGCTTTCTTATATATCTGAGTTATCAAATGATAACTTTTCCTTATACTTTTGTAATAGTCTCTTTGTTTTGTTATATTAAAATGACATTTGTTACTCAAGGCTGGTGTTATGTGTGTGCAATCCTAGGACTTTGGGAGGCTGAGGCAGGAGGGTCACAAGTTCGAGCTCAGCTTGGGCAACTTTAGTGAAACCCAATTTGAAAATAAGGAAAAAGAAAGGGCAGGGATTTAACCCTGTGCAAAGGCGCTGGGTTCAATTCACAGCATGACAAAAAAATTTATTAGACCAAGTTCTAATAACTACAGTTATGCCTCCAGAATTTCTTTCAACCATTCTAATTTTCAAAAGTTAAAAAAGAGAATAATATTCTTTATGTTTTATGCATTCTGAGCAAGCATTAGTTTCAAGCCTTGTGAGTACCTGAGGTCCCCTCTCCCTAATGCACATTCGCAGTGACGCACATGCAGACATGCCGTTGTGTCTCACCTGTGACGCCTTCAGCTGTAGCACCAGGAGCAGCCCTGCTCTCACAGCGGACTTCTGCACAAGTCTTGTGCATAGCGTCCTTCCCTCCCTCCCACCCCGCTGCCCTGAGCTGCTGCAGCGTGGACACAGCCATAGTCAGCTGGCCTGCACGCACGGGCACTGCAGGAGCTGGGTCCTGTGAGTGCTGCACAGCACTGAGCCTCTGGCTGCTCTGCAGATTTGATCTCCAGCCCCGTGTCCCCCTGCGCTCTAAAGTTCTGCAACCTGTCACATCTTTACTTGTCCCTGGGGTACCTGTTGGGCATCTCTCTGTGACGTTTCTCCAACAGTTCTCTTTCTCTCCTGCTCCTTTACCTGCCCAAGCCCGCTTGTTTTGCCCGTTTCCTGTGTTGACAAGAGGCAGCACACTACACTCGCCCAGTTGCTCCGGCCCCAGACCTCCAGTACTTGAGTCATACTTCTTTTTCACACCTTTCCAATTCATCAGCAAGCTGTGCTAGCCCCGCCTTCGGAGCAGAGCTGAGATCTGAGCATTTCTGCCTCCCCACCCCCACTAATGGCTTGGTGCCAGCGCCGTCATTCTCGTCTCTCGTCGGGGGCATCGCGGCAGCCTTCTGACTCTCACTGCTGTGCCTTCCTGCCTGGCTTGTTTTCCCTGAGTCGGCCAGAAGGGTGGTAGCTTAACGTATGTCAGCTCCTCTTACTCTTCTTAAACCCCTCCCTCCCTTGGCCTCCTTCTAACTTCCGAGCATCGGAGGGCAAACGTGACATGGTCCTTGCTTGGTCCCGACCTGGTTTCCTTCTCGCTCCTCCTCGCTCACTGCGCTGCAGCCGCGCTGCATCCTTCTGTGCTGTGAGCAGGCTCCCCTCTCGGGCCGGTGGGCTTGCTCCTCCTGCGTGGAGTGCGTGTCTTCCTACACCTTCTGGTACCTGGCTTCTTCACCGCATCCCCTTGTCTGGTCAGAGGTGCCCTCTTCAGAGGCCGATTCCCTGCTGTCAGTCTTCCTCCACAGTTACCTGTCTATCTTCTTACCCAGTGCTGTTCTTCACAGCACTTAGCACCAGCTGAATTTCCCTATTTGTTCATTTGTTTGTGGGTGGTCCCCCCCCCCGCAGGAATTTCCACAGCACAGGGGCAGATGTGCTCCCCGTCTTAACTGCTCTATTCTCGGTACCACCTAAGAGTCTTGCTCATTCAAGGCCTTGATGCATCCGCTGAGTGAATCTATAGAGACAGCACTTAGAGCTCTGTTTGGGGATGTCAGTGATGCTGTAGGATCCCTCAGGAAAAAGCTACCCCACCCAGCACAGCCAAAGTAGGGAAGGCTTCCCAGCAATGTGATACCTATGCTGCGTACTGACTGACAGTTTTTGCTCAATCCCAGTAGCCTTACTTTAAGGTGTCTTGGCTCTGCCAGGCCAGTGCAGTGCCGCTGGCCCCAGCCTTCTAGATGGACAACCAAGCAATGGAGCGCTGCTCTCAGAGTCACAGGTCAGGCCCAGATGGAGCTCATTCCTCTCCACCGAGCCTCCTGGCTACAGAGTGAAGTGCAGGCTTCTGGGTGCTGCATCGCTGCCTTAGCCCTGCCGAGCCTTGATTCTGGCTCCCAGAACTCACCATTCTCATTGTGCTAATGCCTCTCAGCCCAGGCTATTGCAGTAGTGTCCTTCCTGCCTGCCTCTGGCAGGCTCTCAGTCATTCTTTAGGATCTAGTTTTGGAGCTGGACACGTAGCTCGCTGTTAGAGCCATCCTGATTTCCAACAAGCATTTGTAATTTGTAGGGGATTTTAGTAAATGCTTACTCTGTGTTAAGCATCGTGCTGAGGGCATGTGTCTTCTTGAGTCCTCCAGTCACCCTGTCTGCCACATTAGTATTGCTGCCTGTCTGTGGACGAAGGTCTGGAGATGTAGGAGGACTGTCCTGCCCAGGAGTGTGCCTACTGGGAGGTGGCAGCAGGACTAGAGTCTGCGCTCTCAGCACATTTCCCAAGCTGCTGGAGTGTTTGTGGTTGCTGTCCCTGTGGATTGGACAGGATGGGGCTCTGTGAGGGCAGGGCCGACTCGCATTCATCCTCAGGTCCTGGCAGGAGAGGCTGCATGAACAGTGCCAGCCTGAGTGAGTGGTGGGAAGAGCCTTTACCCTTTGTCTTATCTCCTTTTACTACTGATTGTAAATGGGGAGCATGGGGAAGACATTTGTGTCGTTTGTGAGAGGAAGGAGAGAAGGAGATAGGCTGTGGAGGGGCTCGCTGTTTTACAGTGTGCTAAATACAGGACCTGATCAGGTGTGACGGTCCAAAGAGAATGGGCTAGGCCACCCCATGGGATGGGAATCAGCATCAGCATCAGCTAATGATTACGGCAGGGGCCGCGCTCCTCCCATGGCCTTAGCTGGGTTCACACCATTGCTCTGGAGATGAGGTTTTGGTAATGAGTAACTGAGAGGCAGGAGGAGCCCCTCTTCTTCCTGGGTGCAGGAAGCCTTGTCTGCTGGCTGTGGGCTTTGGAGTTCCGCTGCATTTGGGTGTAGAAGAGCTCCCCCTGGTGGATAGATTCAGCGGTGCCGCTCGTACAGGATCCCTGTAGTGCAGTTTTTGCAGGCTCTGGGCTGGCCCGGTTACCCAGCCCCATATGACATTATTTCTGTTACTATTTATTTTTGAAGCAATAAATATACAATCTGTGGGAACATTGAATTTTCATTTTAAAGCCTTTCAAAAGTTCATAATGAGCCATCATACCTCAGTTCAGTCCTTTTCGGGAAAATAGTGGAGAATCAGTTACTCTGAATAAACCATGAACCGCAGTCCCCTTTGAGTAAACATCCTTATTGCTGGGCGGTTAATGGCTTTTTTGTTTAGCAGTGCTGGGGATTTCACATGCTAGGCAGGCACTCTATCACTGAGTTGCATCCCCAGCCTGGATGCCTTTTTAAAAAAATTGTATTCGGGTAAATCATCAGCTAATAATGATTTTTAAGACTCAGAGGGAAAAGCAACAAATGATCGTGGTAAATGGTGCAGTCTCAGAAATGTGCTTTTTTTTTTTTTTTTTTTTTAAGAAACGTGCTTTTAACAAACGTGAATAAAGCTGATGTCATCAGTTTTAAATATTTACATAAGGAACACTTGATTGTTTTGACTGGAATAATTATATATAAAAGGTTAATTTCCAAATTTTGTTTTATATGTCTAAATTATGGAAGCTTATTTCTATGAACTATTCCTGTGTAATTATTTATAATTCATTCTGTGAGAAATATATTTTACTGTGTATTTGTTTGCCATATAAAGTGATTGCAACTTTTAATTAGTTTTTAATGTTTTAATAAGAAAATAAAAAATAACTTTAGCTGGGCACAGTGAGTGTCCCCTGTAGTGTGGGGGAACATGTCGGCCACTGTCTAGGTCTTCCAGGGACGTTTGTGATCCAGAAACTGACTGGCATAGGGGAGAGGGACTTGCCCTCTTCATCACGACCTGTGCAGCCCTGAAGAGATGGTAGGAAGCCCGGAAGAGGTCAGAGCACCCCTCCCAGCTTCTAGTCCTCTGGGCCTCAGAGGTGTGGAAAGGACACAGCACTCCCACTGACCACAGGGAGGGGACCTGTGGTAGAGGGGACCCAGGAGCAGTGGCAGGGCCTGACAGTGGGATGTCTGTCCTCTCTCAGACACGCCTGAGGAGAGCTGGTACTGGACATGAGGGAACTTCTGTGTCAGGATTATAGAAACTAAAACAAAGGCAGAGAGCACAAACTCTCAGGCAGAAGAAGAAAAAATGGGGAAGGGCTCCAGCTTGAGGGGAAGAGCTGAAGGAGCCCAGCTCTGAGGGAGCCATTAACAAAGCAAAGGGGCTTTGTAATCAGCTCGCTGAGGTGGGCTGGGGTCTGCTTGACATTATCTCAGCTCTGGTTCT
Source organism: Cavia porcellus (assembly GCF_034190915.1). Taxonomy (NCBI): domain Eukaryota; kingdom Metazoa; phylum Chordata; class Mammalia; order Rodentia; family Caviidae; genus Cavia; species Cavia porcellus. The sequence goes on from NW_026947514.1 coordinate 15,050,506, forward strand.
CCACTGTGGCTCTGGAGAAGCCCGTCTTCCTTCTGGTTCCCATGGGATGACAGCTCCTGCATGGTGGGGCCCTTAGCTCCTGTCAGGGGGTAATTATTCCTGCTTAGGGAGCTGATCTCATCATAGGGCCATTGTTTGCAGATACTCTGCTGGAATCCAGGGCGACTGCAGGTTTAGGACGGTGACTATAGAGACTTCTAAGTCCTGCTCCAGAGAATCCAGAACAGGATGAAATAAAAACTGGCAACTGAATGTCCCTGCAAATCTTGAGTGTGTCTTAGTGACTCTTGGTATTCTCAGTCTTGAAGGGGGATGACATAGGTTAGGTAAATGTAGAGCTAACAAACTGTTACTTAAATAGACACTCCACGATTAGCAAGCTTACCTTACAGAGCTGAGCAGAATCTGACGCCAAGATTAAAGGAATAAAGGACACAGATATAAAATGAAGGCAGAAATTCCAACCTTTATCCTTCCAGTTACCCATTGGTATCTGCAGGTCCAAGGGAAGAGTCAGTGCCTCTCAGCACACATTGCAGCTTTTAAGTCCTTGTCTCACAGAAGGCAGCTTCCCTTTCTGAGCTGGTCACTGTTTACATGAAGGTTATTATCAGCCCTTGAAAAGCGGACATGTCACGGAGCTAGAATGAAGCTTCTGGTGTCCTAGATGCCTGAGATCTCTGCCAGCTTTGCCCTCTCCTGTCCACAAAGCCAGGGGTCTGTATTTGAGGTGTGGGAGAAGAATGGGAGCAGGCATCTCAGAGCCAGGCGGTGCTCTTGGAGCAGCCTGGTTGTGCAGCTCTGGCCCACCCTTGAGCAGAGAAGGAGAAAAGCTTTTGTTCTTCAGGAAAGTCACTGAGGGAAACATCCGGTAGATATTTCTGCCATGCAGCACATTTTCTGATCATGAAAATCTACCTTTTACGAGCTAAAAACAGACAAAGGACTAAACAGAAGCTCACAAAATGAAGTCATATAATCCGAGGAACATGAGCTCAACTATAATGGCTCAGCAAAAGCCATCAGCTCCCGTTCCCACTCACTCTGTCATTCATTTGTTCAGCACCGCTCACACTGAGGGCTTCCCGTGAGCCAGGCAGTGTGCCAGGCAGTGTGACGCCATGATATGTCTTCTTCTCCCAGACAGCTTCAGGGTAGCTGGAGTTGAGGAAGCGGCCAGACCAATAATAATCAGAGCCCATACCCGGAATCTGACAAAGCTGCTTGTTCAAATGCTGGTTCCGCCACTTGTTTGCCAGGGGATCGGGAGCAACTTACTTCATCTTAGTATCAGTTGCCTCACCTATAAAATCGTGGTAATAACTGGCTCTTCCTTTTGAGGCTGGTGCTCGGGTTTCATCAGATAGTCTGCAGTCTTTAGCACAGTTTCAGTGAGCACTATCTTTAATTTTACTTGGATGGGAAGTCGTCTTACATTGTCTTCTCTAGTATGCATACCCCAGTGACTGCTGAGAGGTCTCTCAGCTGTCTCTTATTTTAGCAGCACTCATCGGCACAAAAACCACACCAGAGGTTTAGAGAGCACAGCCAAGGGCCACATTGTTTTCTCTGGTGTGTGAAGCTGTGAGGGTTGATCTCAGTTTATGTGCCATGGAAGAGGGAGTCAGACGGTTAGAACCGACGGTGAGGCTGCTCAGGATGAACCATTTGGCAGCCAGAAGAGCTAGGGGCTTGTTTTGTGGCCTGCAGAACTGGCTTCTGCAGTGGGCAGTGTTCACCTCCAGGGGTGCTGCCAGCAAGATGCCTGAGTAGATAGCGTGGGTGGGAGGTGCCGCCTGTGCTCCCAAGCTCTGCCTCCTAGGATTTGGTGCTGAATACACTTAGGTGGACCCGTTGCAGTTTGCTGACAGTGCAATCCATCAGCAATTCTTTCTTCTCATTTCTGAACTCACAATATTTTATAAAAGTCCAGTCCATCTACACTGTAGTCTCTGCTAGACTTCTGTACAAAGTCCAGGGGCCCCCATTTACCTAAACCAAGCTGCAACCAAGCAGGATAATGAGAGGCAAAATAAATTTCAGAGCAACAAACCACAGCATCTTGCATGTAGTTAAAGCTCAGATATGGTCACACTAACATGGGCAGTTGAGTCCTTTGTAACAGACATCTGTGTTTCATAAACAATCTGAATGCAGATTAGTAAAAGAAGTCACCTAGTAGAAAAGCAGTTTAGTCACCTGATGGTGTGTGTCATCTCTATCTGTTGTTTTTTTTTTACTACTGGTTTTCTGTTTTTCTCAAGAGTCTTATACAAGTAAGTCTGAGCATAGATAGCAGTTATCAGAGTGCTAAGAATAATACCTGTCTGTCTATTTATTTTTGTGATACTAGGTATTGAACCCAGGGCTTTTGCATTCAACTATATCCCTAACCCTTTTTAAATTTTTACTTCTGTCACAACCCACACAGCCAGTGGGGTCCTGAGAGGGGGTGACAGGAGATTAAGAAAAAACTATAGAGACATACTACCAGGAAAGCTGGGAGGGGTGGGACCTGACCTCTCTGATGGAGAGACGGTGACAAGCCAGCATGGTGTGCATCTTCATTTGTACACAGTAAAAAGGGAGAAGCATGTGAAGGGGTCGGAAGTGCAAGGTCTCAGTGTGCTTTACTGAGAACACTGAAAGCAGAGCATTCTCGGAGCTCCCTGCGCTGTGTAAACAGGGAGGAACAACACGAAGGCCAAACACCTGCCCGACTGGCTTTGCCTTAGTTTAAACAGCTCGTTTACCTGGCTCATCACGTGGCGCCCCGTGTTTTTGGGGCTGGCCTTGCTCTAACCCCAAATGTGTGGTTGATCTCCAGCTTAGCCATCCCCCACAATTGTGAGAGAGGGTCTTACTAAGTCACTAAATTGTCCAGGCTGGGCTTGAACTTGTGATCCTCCTGCCTTAGCTTCCCAGAGTGCTTGAATTACAGGCATGTGCCACTATGCCCAGATGAACAATGTTAATTTAGAAGACAGGAGGCTTCATATTATTAATTAACTTGTTGATTACATGGATTGAATGTTCACTTTGTAATAGTGGAATTCTAGTAGTTAGTCCTTAGAACTCTAGCCAAAGGCCACAGGATATTTTCTTTAATCACTAATTATGTGCCATAAACATTTGTGAGTTAGGAACGGATAGTAAAAATTTTTTTAAAAAAGTTCTTTGACAGAATTATGTAAGTCATCCAGAAAGCCAAGAATTCAGTGTCTCTAGGTTCCCAATTTTATTTGCAATAAAATTGACCACACACAAGAAAAAAAAATACTGCTTATATTTAAAAACAGTGGAGTTACAAATGGGCTTTTCTGATTTTGTTCTTTTTTAAAAAACTTACTTATTCAAAGATGAAACTTGTGTGAATAGTTTAAAATCTCAAACTACCAGATAATACCAGTTAGCATGCCTAGATTGTCTTAGTTGCTTTAAAAACAAACCAGAGGGAAGTTTCTTGCAAAAAAGAAGGTGAATGGGTTTATCAAAGAGGCCCATAGAACTGATTTTTTACTTTTTGCTTTTCCTAATTCAGTTCCTTAGGGAAATGTAAGCCCCTTCCCCATAGATAAATTCCTAAGTCATCAAAATTAGACTTGTCTTTTCCTGATACTTGCAATCTTTGCAATGTGTGGTTCTGCCTATTGTGTTAGGCATCTGGGCTGCCCGCTGGTGGGTCACCCCCGTCAGGACTGTTAGTGGAGACTTTCAGTGCTTCCCAGCCTGCAGGAGAGATGACTAGCTGAGTTTGCTGGTGATCTCCCATTTGCCGTGGCCACTGCGCAAGCCTTGTCTCACTGGTCCCGTGGGTGGGGAAAGGACCAGTAGCTCTCCCTTCCTGGTGGTCCAGGGAATGATGCCCCCCGAGCATGGTCCAGGGCCAGAAGGGGTCATCCCCACAGGATGCCAGCAAATTAGTTTGTCTTTTTACCTTAGAAGACTTCTTGTGGTACTTTCGTCTATCTTGTTTTGACAGAATTGGGAAATGTGTGTGCTTTTCTCAAAATTGTCTTGTTTTGCAGACAAACTCAGACTGTCACAGTGAATCCAATCAGGAGGAGGTCATCTTCAAGGATGTCTCTGGTAAGAAGAAACATTTGATTGCTTTTTTTTTCTCTCTTAGCAGTGTCATTTGTCATATGCTTTGGGTAGTGTGAATTTTGAGTTTGAGCCATAAAACTGTGTTCATTCTTGATCATTTTTATCCAAAGAAGGATGATTTTTCCTGAGTTCAACCTAATATTATATTATACATATTTAAATATCAGGTCCAATCAAATGCTATAAATTTGAACTATTAGCCAAGAGTAAGCCTAAGTCGGTAGATGTTTAAATTTTTTGACAACTTTGTCTAACAGGATTAAATATACTACATATACGCTTCTTATATTCAGATCTTTATACAAGGACATGTATCAGTTCCTTCTTGCTCTTCCGTTTCGGAGGCAGATTTTATATCCTTAGTATCAGTGCACAGGGCCTGGCGTTGCCACTGTGGGCAGTGGTGAAAGGGATACATACAGTAAGACCTCCTGTATCTTCATGTTTATTTTCCATATATAATATATGTAACTCCTTTAGAGGCTTCTTTTTTTTAATGGAGGGAAAGAATCCAGAAAAGAATGACTTTACCTCTATTACATAGGCAATGTGTTTTAACCCTGTGTCCAACTTTCCATTTCTTAGCCTAAACCCCAGCCCTATGTGATGCCTCCCCCACCCCAGCTGCATTATAATGGACACTATACAGAGCCATATGCTTCTTCCCAAGGTAAAGTACGCTAATTCTGCAAAGCCTTGCACAGTTATTACCATGAATAAATCTCTGAAGATATCCTCAAGCCTGGATAGCTTTTGCCTGAAGTTATACCCCAAATTGTCATGATTATAGCCACTCTGGATACACAGGATAAGTCAGTACATTCAGGTTCTTGCATATGTGGTAAAAATTTGTAGTTTCAAATTTTGATGCTCAAATGACCCCAATATTGGCCAATGTGAACTTCAAGGTGATTCCTGTGTGCTTTTAACACCCCCAGCTGCATGAGCCTTTGAAAGTTCTTTATTCCTTTCAGGAAAAAGACGTTCCCTTCTTACTCTGTTTTTCCCTGCTCGAGGTCATCCCATTGTACAGTTTTAAACACTTGATCACTGCAGCTTTCATGTTTTAAGTACAGGGAACTGTATTTACGACAGTGCCCCAAGCTGACTGGTGCATTCCTTTAACACTTACTTGATAACCTGTGTATAAAATGGCACTAAAGGACATGGAGTTTGATGCAGATGAGTAGCTCCCAGTCTTTAGAAGTTTAGAATCTAATTTTGGGGTGAGACAAGTCCACCTATAACTTGAAATCAAAGAGAATGCGATTCTTATGTTGAGAGAGAGCATGCAGTCCCTGTGCCCTGTGCTGGGAGACAGACTCATTGTCCTGGGGGGCTGAGACCTTTCTGGACTTCGACAGGTGGCTGGATTTCAGCAGTGAGAGAGGCAGGTCCTGCCTGGGGCGGCTGCTGGGATGTGGGGGACAGTGGCACCGAGCCGGGAAGGGGACCTTTAGCGAGCAGGGTGGTCCGCTTGCCCTTGCACATAGGGACTGAGCAGGGAAGGAAGCTGGAAGGAACAGAAGGCAGACTGTGACTGCGCTGCCCGCGCTGCTCCCTGAAGCCCAGGAAGGAGCGCCTGGGGTTGGGTTCTGGTTCTGTGTTTCTTCGCGTCATCCTCCTCCACCCACTCTGCACCGAGATAAGGCTCTCCTCTGCCTATTGGTCTCCTTGCTGCCCTTTCCTACCTCGGTCTGTGAACATCTTGCTATCTTTTGCTCTCCGCAGTCTTCAGACGATTGTTCCGGGTTAAGTTTTCTTTCCTTGTACCCCCAGCTCTCCTTCTCCAAGGGGTCTGTGTGTTTGCTTCTGCTTGTTGTTTATCCTTTGCCTCTTCTGCCTTCGCTACTCTAGAAAAGCCGTCCTCCGAGGTCCCCAGCACCCATAGGGCCTTCTCACCATCACCCTCATCACTGTGTATTCCATCAGTTTTTTAATCATGTGATTTCATTTTGGCAGACTTGGACATGTTACTGTCACCCCCTCTTAAGGAGTGTGCTTCTGAGTTGGGTTTTCCTCCTCCATCATGTTGCTGTTGCTCAGTGTTCTTGTCTGTGGGCTTTTTCCCTCCCTCTGGGAGCTACCACAGCAGTTACCACGCTTTGGATTCTTCATCTTCCACCGCGCCCAGCCCGGGCCCAGCCCTCCATTTCCTGCTGTCCCACAGATGGTTGTGACAGTTGTGGGGGCCCAGCACGTGAAGCCCTCAGTGAGGGCCTGCCTTATGGGGGGCACGCAGGAAATGACGTCGGCTACTGACTTGCTGCAAATTGAAATATTACATTTGAACGAATGTCTCCACTGGGTTCCTTCCCTGGGTTCCACATTTTTCTGAATGTGATGAAGTCACTTTCCCAGTTACTCAGATTCTTGGTTGGCTGTTTTTTGAGATGAGGTCTTGCTGTGTTTCCCAGGCTGTTCTCGAACTCCTGGGCTCAAGCCATCCTCCTCCCTCAGACTCCCAAGTGCTGGGACCGCAGATGTGCCTTACCACGCCTGGCACTGGTAACTTGGATTCTCAGCTGCATGTAATTTTGCTGCTTTTTTTTGCCCTGGACATTTAGTCATTTATAAATCGTACTGCCCACAACTTTATATCATACCTCTTCCATGTCCCCTGCCTCTAATCCAACCCAGCCTTTGTTCTTTTTTTACTTCTCACTAGTCATGTCATATGAGTTGGTATCTTCAGTCTCTACTCTCCTGCTTCATCTAATACATGACTGTGTTGACCAGGACCATTCATTTGCCTAGTGTTTATGACTGCACGTTTTCATAACCCATCCTTCTATTTAAAATGGTTTCCCACTGTTGGCTTACTCCTCTCTAGCCTGCCCTCAAGGGTCAGTCCCTGGCATTGCCCATGCTTGCCCTGTACCCAGAGCTGCAGTCCTTATCCCTCCCACACATCCTCCTGCCCATGTGTTGCCATCCCACCAGCCTAAGATAGGCTATGCAGTGCTAACAAGCCATTCCAGAGCTCAGTGGATTTTTGTCTTGCTCAGATTACCTGTCTCTTATGCCTAGCAAGAGGGCTCTGCTCTAGGAGAACTTGCCTCGGTGGCTCAGCTTGGGGATTCTCTTCCATCTGGAATGCTGTTGGTCATAGTGGCAGAAGGAAGAGACCAAAGAAACTGGCCCTGATCCTCTGCTCATTTTCCTTTGATTATTTCTAGTCACGTGGCTGTGCCCACCATAAAGGGATGAGGAGGCTTAACCCAGAGTACTTGTAGAGGTGGAGGGGTCTGGGTACTGATGGATGCTGGACTTGCCTGCTTCTCCCACCTACCCGCAAGACGCCTTGAGTACCGTAGCTTCCGTGAGGTTGTTTTTGATTATTTCTTTTGTCTCTGTCCTGATCAATTTTGGCTAAGTTGGAAGTGATCCTCTTCTGTCTCTTCTCCTTTCTTTAATTATGGTGATTGTCAGCCTACATCTCACCCTTCATTTGCCTGTATTCTGGTATGTTTTCCCCCTTCTGCTCTTAGCATAGTCTTACACAGTCAACAGGCTCCCAAATGATTGAGGGTAGACAAGTATCATACCAGTGCAGACAAGCTACAGTGGGGATCTGAGCTGTGATGCAGGCGGTGAGGAAAGAGGAACTGCAGAGGTTTAGCATTAGCCGAGTGTTCCATGGATCGGAAGGCATAGCAGCAAGGAAGCCCTGTGTGTCACCAGGAAGAGGAGCAGGCTATCTTTGGAGCCGTGTGTGCCCTGGAATACAGCGTGCCTTCTGGACAGTGGTCTATCATTTTGATAATCGGTTGTCACTTAAACATCATGGAGTTTTCTAAGCACACAAAGAATGCTTATCAGAGAAAATTTTTCTCTGAAGGACTTGTCTATTGAGTTTTCTTTGTAGTGTTGGAAGTCAGTGTCATTAGTAAAGAGATTCAGGTGGCTACTGATTGGCTGGAAGAAAAATGGCTCTTTCTAGCTTGGGACAAGAATACACATACAGCATTGCAAAATTAATTGTTGAACCCTGGACCTAAAAGCCTTACTGAAATGTGGGTCAGGGCCCCTGGTGGGGCGCATAGCTATTGGTGACACTTAGAACTGGAGACGCTCATATCTCACTACACTGTTGTCCTTTCATATGGAAGTTTGCCTTCATTCTGGAAGAATTTACACAGGTGATCTAAAGTCCCAGTTAAGGGAATTTCTATGGGTAGCTTGACCTAGCTCAGCATCAGCAGGCTCTTTGTACCCAGGGAACCACTAGAGTCCCTCGCTCTGGACCTTGAGCAATTGCCCTGCCTCAAGTTGTGGAGTTCCACAAAGCCTGTTTTGTGTCTCCAGTGAAGCAGAGGTTTTTAACTTTCAGAAAAAGACACTTATTGGTCACACAGTGACAGTCAGCACTGGAATTAGATTAGATGAGTCATTATCAGGTACCAGGTCCCGAATCCCAACCTTACAGCAGGCAGAGCCAGCCAGCCTCATCCTATGGACTCCCGAGGTTTACTTCAGCAAGGCTCTTGTGGCTGTGTTGAAAATGCCATTCAAATTCAGGGCCTTTCTCAATATTTGCCTACGGTAAATGGCCCAATTTAATACAGCTTTAAAAAATATCATTTTAAAGTACATTTTATTTTATTTTTTGGAACCAGGGATCAAACTCACAACGTTGCGCTTGCCAGGCAAGCACGTATGCCGCTGAGCTAAATCCCTGACCCTGAAGTACCTTTTAAAACTGTTCTTTTCCAGATAACCTCTTTGTGCCCAACCACAATGGATATTACTGTCACTCCCAGACAAGCTTGGATAGAGCCCAGATGGACGTCAACGGTCGCATCCGGAACGGCAGCGTCTACAGTGCACACAGCACCAACTCCTTGAACAACCCTCAGCCCTACCTGCAGCCCTCGCCGATGTCCTCCAACCCAAGCATCACCGGCAGTGACGTCATGAGACCCGACTATGTCCCCTCGCATCGCCACAGCGCTCTGATCCCCCCTTCCTACCGCCCGACCCCAGACTATGAGACTGTGATGAAGCAGCTCAACAGGGGCATGGCACACGCAGAGAGGCAGAGCCACTCGTTGAGGAATCTCAACATTGGCAACTCCTATGCATACAGCAGGCCCGATGCCCTGGTCTACAGCCAGCCTGAGATCCGGGAGCACGCGCACTTCGCCTCCCCACAGTCAGCTCACTATGCATTCAATCTGAACTACAGTTTCCACAGCCAGTCTCCCTACCCCTACCCCGCCGAGAGGCGGCCTGTAGTGGGCGCTGTGAGCGTGCCAGAGCTCACCAATGTGCAGCAGCTCCAGGCCCAGGATTACCCGGCCCCCAACATCATGCGGACCCAGGTGTACCGCCCGCCACCGCCCTACCCTTACCCTTACCCCAGACCGGCCAACAGCACCCCGGACCTGTCCCGCCACCTGTACATCAGCAGCAGTAACCCAGACCTGATCACGCGGCGCGTGCACCACTCGGTGCAGACCTTCCAGGAGGACAGCCTGCCGGTGGCGCACTCACTGCAGGAGGTCAGTGAGCCTCTCACTGCGGCGCGGCGCGCGCAGCTGCAGAAGCGCAACAGCATCGAGCTGGCGGGGCTCACGCACGGCCTGGAGGGGCTGCGGCTCAAGGAGCGCACTCTGTCGGCGTCGGCGGCTGACGCGGCCCCGGCCCCAGCCCCAGCCCCAGCCCCGTGCGCGCTCCTAGCTGGCTCCCAGCCCAGCGTCTGCAGCAACAGAGCCAAGCAGGACGGGGCTGAAGAGCCGGATGAGACCGAGGAGCAGGAGGGCGGGAGGTACGGCCACAAGAAGTCGCTTTCGGACGCCACCATGCTGATCCACAGCAGTGAAGAGGAGGAGGAGGAGTTCGAAGAAGACCTCAAAGTCGCAGCCGCGCTCCCCACGCAGCCTGAACCCCGGCTGCTGGCCGCCTACGCCGCGGAGCTGCCTCGGAGCCACCCCTGTGCCGCCGCCATCGCCCCGGGCCCCGGCCCTTTGCATATTCTGGAGCCCAAAGCCCACATCCTGGAGGCCGAGAGGAGGGCGAGGGATGGAAGCCCCGCGCACGCGATGGTGGAGGCACAGCGCCCCCGGAGAGAGGGACTTCTGACGCCCTCCATGTCCGAGTCCGACCTCAGCACATCTGGGAGGTACCGGGCCAGGAGGGACTCTCTGAAGAAAAGGCCGGTGTCGGACCTGCTCTCCGGGAAGAAGAACGTGGTGGAAGGGCTCCCGCCGCTGGGGGTAAGTGTCCCGGCTGCGCGGGTGGAGGGCGCACAGACCACTGCGCCTGCTATCTGTCCCTCTACTGGCCCTGCGTGCGCTTTTGACTTGTTGCTTCTGATGTTTCTCAACTTTTTTTTGTTTGTTTGCTTTTAAATCTTCAACATGTTTCAACTTATTTCCCTGCATATTGCTAACCATTTTAAGTTTCCATATGGAAATTAGAGGGAACTGATGAACATTTCAGTAGTTTTACCAAAGATAACGCACTGGATGTAAAGGTTCTGTGGGCTGGCATGGGAAGACTGAATGTCTCAGGAATGCAGCATTGAGGAGAGGATTTCCTGACTTTAGTCAAGGTGGGTGTGCTAACCACCATGGAAGAGATTGTGGGTGATGCCGCGCGCAGAGGCTAGTTTGTTCTGCTTGCTCCAATGATGCCCGTGTGTGGCGAACTAGGCTGCGTTCCTAATTGTGTGGGTGATTTGAACGCCTGAATGTGTAGATGTCGCCTGAATGACCTCTGAGGAGAGGAGCGTGATTCTGGGTTGGGAAGGTGTCACCATGAAAGCAAAAACCTCAGAGCTCCAGCTCCGTTTAAAAGAAAGATTAAATAAAATGAGAGTTCAAGGAATGTCTCTTGTAGAAATAGCAGCTCTTTTGTGTTCGGTATATAAATAAAAATGAAGCACTTCTTACTTATTTGAAGCAAAATGTGAGAGAGCATGATGACATCTCTAGCTGCTATTTTCAGAGCATTTACCACTTACTGATCGTGTCATCTACTTTTCGTGTCCAGTTTACAAGAACCTGTTGCAAATAAAGAAATAGATCCTGAGATACTAAGTAACTTTTCCAAGGTCACACAGCTAGTGAGTTTCTGAGCTGGCTTTTTATCTCTGTAGCCTGTTCTCTTCTGCACTGCTGTGCATGAAAGTTACAGCACACTGTATGTGAAATTTTACTAAGTAACAGTTACTTGTTGAAGCCTCTCTGTTCTGTCTTTCTGCAGAACTGTGTTGATTTCTGGACCTTTGACTAGGAATTCATGGTTTTATCACGAAGCGTGTCCACTTCTTGTCATCTTACTGCATTGCTCCAGGGTCCAGCTCCTCATGGCCAACCCTTGTCTCCCATGCCCTGCAGATACCAGGCCACTGTCCTGGCCACTGTCCTGGCCGCGAGGATGCTCCTCCCCGTCCCTGCTACACTGCATGCTCAGACATGATGGCTCATTTCTGGCCTAGTTATGAAGTGCTCAGAGATACTACATCATCTTGATAGGGAAGAAAAAACACATGATACTAAAACATCTTGATGAACAGGAAAAAACTTGCATAATAACTTCATAACACTTATGAAAGAGACCATTGTATACAAACAGAAACCACTTACAAAGGATGCCATGGATTTTTTTTTTCCGGTTTTCAGTTTTTTATTAGTACATGGTTGCTGTGCATAATGACTGTATTGCTTGTGAGGAGTCAGTTCAGATACATAACATATCCTAATTGTTTTTATCCCTTTCTTCTCTTCTCTCAGCCTTTCCATATCTCAGTCTCCTTCCCTTTTGCAAAAGATGTATCGCCCTGTTTCCTACAATCTGTCTGTTTTCTGACTCTTCATTTATATTTTGGGTTTCTCATATAAGAGAAATGCTTTTTTTTTTTTTTTTTTTAAACCAAGTTAGGGTTTGTATTTCATCTTTAACTTTTCCTGAGGATAACTCTTTGTCTGAGTAGTAAAAACCAGTGCCTCAGTGGACCAAGGTCAAGGACACAGGCTGATGAGCTGGTTAGGGTGGAACAGGTTTGGGCTTACGTAGTCACTGCTTGAGACCCTGAGCTGCAGGACAGGGCCTTGTGTTAGGTGAAGAACTGGCCACTGTCTACACGTGACCCCGGTCTGCAAATGATAATGGTCTGAGTGTGCCCAGTATTTACCCCTCTGTTATGAAAGGGGCCTGGCAAGTTCAGGTGAATTTGAAGGCTGATCAGTTTGATTTTCTTTAAAATGCAAAATTTCTCTCTCAATGACTTTTAAGACCTATAAGATTAACAAAACCATGTAATTGGATTATACTTCTGACTCTCTTCTTTTCACATAAAAACATTTTACTTACTGTGTAGCAGCTTTGGTCAAGGGGAAGAGTATAGTCCTAAGAGTTAAAAAGCCTTGGGTATCAGCCTAGATTCTGCCATTTATTAATTTCATGCTTGTGGCCAGGACCCTTCATGCATTAAGCCTCAGCTTCCACATCCGTAATCTGGAGACGGTCGCCCCTGTTCTGCCCTTTTGCCTTGTACCATTAAATCCCACATGAGGTTAAGCATGAAAAAATGCTTTTTTTAACTAAATGACTTAGCATCAGTGTACTGAGAGATTGTTTTGTTTTGTTTTGACGTATTTCATAAAGGTGATTTTGTGACTTTGAGAAAGCTTCTTAGTCTCTCTGTGACTCCAGTGTCTCGTGTGTGAATGAAAGTTGCTGTAGAAATATAATGAGGTCCTATTGCATGACAAGTGCCAGCCAGTATTACCTTATCACTGTGAGGCTGCATCATGTGCTTAACGTACAGACTCCTCAAGAGCTGCAGAACAAACCCCCTGCTGAAGCTTGGATCCCTTCACGGTACCACGAGGTTGCCATTATTTTGTGTAATTTTTTTTTTTTTTTTTTTTTTGGTACCAGGGATCAAACTTGGTGATGCTTGCAAGGCAGGCATCACTGAGCTAAATCCTCAGTCCTATTTTGTGTAATTTTACGACCAAGATACTGATGCGAATTAAGGTTAAAGAGGTTTAGTGTTAAAAATGGTGAAGTAAGTTGTAGATAAGGAACAGTTGAGGATTCTCTACTCCATGGACAGCACTGCTATCTCAAAGGCAGACTGATGTGGGTGCTCATGCATCTGCACGGAGATTTTCTCCTTGATGTACCCGTAGCCTTGTGCAGTGGCCTGCACATAAGGCATAACCCTGCAGGCTGTGCATTTAAAACCATGTACTTGTACTCTAATTAAGGGATTTTTCGAAGCTTGTTTTGACTTTTTTTCAATTGCTGACTTTTGGACTGACCTTAGAGCCACTCACCTTTACCCAGCACGTCAGTGTGCAGCACTGTGAGTCCTTTTCAGGCAGCTGAGTGCTCCGGTGAGCTTATGCCGGCCAGCAGGAGCTGACTGCTAAGTTCTCTTGCAAGCTAGCTGATGGGCACATTGGAAGTGGGCTATGATGGAAGTGTGTACACCATGAAAATTGACAAATGTGAATCCGCACTTTTCCTGCAAAAGCCAATTGTTAAACATTATCAACACATCACTGTGTTTTGTATATATTAGAAGCATGAAATTTTAGCCAGATTAGGACCTTTAAGTGTCTGTGTCTATTTAGAAGAGACTTAGAAGAGAATGTGGCTTATGTGAAGGTTGTTAGTCAGAGGCTAGAGTTCATCCCAGGATTCTATCCATTCCTAGTCCAGCTTTCATTTTGTGGGACACTCATGAAAAAATATGAATCAAAACACAATCTCCAATTATAGCCTTTTTTTCTTTCTGTATCCTCAACAAAATACCTTTTCTTTTTCTGGAATATCTGTGTTGTTGTATTGTTAGTCCTGGGGTCCTGGCTTTTAGTATGCATGTAGAGCTTGAGTAAAGCTGATTTCATCTTTAAGACACAACAAAGAAAACCGTTTCTTTCAAATTGAGCTACTCATTATGGTATTAGAGCTTCTAAGGAATAAAATATCTAAGGAGACTTAGCATTCTTACGCTTATTTGCTACAGGGAGGAAAATCATTAGGTTTAATAATAACTTCAGAAGACACTGTGCTATTTAAGCTTGTGTATCTGACATTTCACTTAACCATATATTCTAAAGTTGCTTTTTTTTCATAGATGTGAGAAGAGTTTTCAAAATATTAGTATCTACTTGTGTTACATTAAAATAAACATTTGCTTAAAATAACTTTAGGAAGCAACTGTTTCCAGAACACAGAATTCTATTGGTGCTTTATCATACATGCTATCCTCTTCATAGAGATTTCAGCCCTGTCTTATTTTCCTGATGTAAAAATGAGGCCATTCTGAGACGTATAATGTCCTGACCTGGGCCACCCAACGCTGCAGTGAAATGTTGACCAGTGTGGAAAGGCAGTGCTCAAAAGGAGCTGCCACAGAAAGCATTTCATCTTTAAAGAAAGTTTTAAAACTTCGTATTTTAGAAATATTTTAAAAGTTATGTTAGAATGAAATGATTGCATTTAAAAATTTCTTTTGTGGACTGCAGCTGATTTTTGTTAATGTGTCATGTTGTGAAATTGGGGAGTTCTGTGAAGGAATGCTGCGAGCCTGGAGCCTCACCTTTCTTGTTGCAACAGAGCCTTGTAACCGAGTGAGTTTCAGAACCTTCTATCTGGAAGACTTATCAGGGCTTTGGCCTTGAAAGGAATGTCCTTCTCCTGATGTTTATTAAACAAGTGATGGGCAAGGCGGCAGAGCCTGTCTTGTGATTGGCAGAGGAGGACACTCGGTTTCTGGTCTTCAGCCCACTGAGATTTCTTTGGAAAGGATTGTGTCTGTGCGTGTTTCATATGTACGTGTAAATATTTTCACAGGGAATGAAAAAGACTCGAGTAGATGCAAAAAAAGTTGGTCCTCTGAAGTTGGCTGCCCTCAATGGGCTCTCCCTGTCTCGACTGCCTCTGCCCGATGAAGGCAAGGAAGTGTCCACCAGAGCGACGAATGATGAAAGGGTATGTGGATGAAGGGAGCTGGCTTTGTGGCTGTTCTGGGACGACTCGTGGGTACTGCAGAAATGTCTTTATGAGGGTTTTAGTGAATTTTCTAGCGTAAGTTAAGAATCAGAAATGAGTGTTGAGGGATCTTATAATCTGAGGTTATAATCTGAGCCACAGAATTGGACCCCTTCTTTAGCCAATGTCTCACTAGATAATCTCAGGCTTGGATGTTTATTTCTTGTTTCTTGACATTCTTCTGTGTCTTCTGCCAGCCACTGGGGCCGTCTTGGTGTTTGATGACCTTTAAGTGAATTATGAAAATGTATGTATATATACATAATAAAGAGGGCAGACACTGACTGTTTCATTATCTTGAAAATGTATCTTGAGGGGCTGGGGATTTAGCTCAGCGGCATAAGCACCTGCCTTGCAAGCTGGCAGTCGTACCGATAAAAAGGAAAAAGACAAAAAAAAAAAAAAAATGTATCTTGAGAGTAAACAGTTACCAGAGTTTTCAAAACTGTTTCGTGAGGTATATTTTCAATTCAATTTTATTATAAAAATCAGATAGCTTGAATTTGTTTACAACTCGGCCTAGAAGTGGTTTCCAGTTTACCCTTGTTTTCAGTATTTTATATATCATTTATTACAAAATGGAGTATTTGTAGATGTTAGAACTGGTTATCCTATTCTAAAATGGACAGTACTGCTCACTTGCAGAATTCTGTTTTTTTTTTTTTTTTTTTTTTTTTTTTTGTCTTTTTCGTTTTTACCGGTACCGGGGATCGAACTCATGACTGCCTGCTTGCAAGGCAGGCGCTTATGCCACTGAGCTAAATCCCCAGCCCCCAGAATTCTGTTTTTTAAACCTCACAAAATGAACCTTGACTGATTGATTGATTTTTGTTCTTTTTTGAGGCAGGTGACCATTAATTTACAGGGAAAAAATTCAATAAATTACTTCAGGCCAGTTTTTAACTTTAAATACAATTTTGCATTATTTGTCTTACTAACAAAGTTATACTTTTTAATTTTTGTTAAAATTTTAACGTTTGCTTCATGTAGAATTTTCAGTATTAGACAAAGTGGACTTGAAGCAGAGGACAGGATTGCAAATGTACAGCCAAAACACAGCAGTGCCATAACTGTATTCACGGTAGTCCGCATGTTCTATTTTATAGTGTAAAATGCTGGAACAGCGGTTAGAACAGGGAATGGTATTCACAGAATATGAAAGAATTCTTAAAAAGCGGCTGGTTGATGGGGAGTGCTCGACAGCCCGACTGCCTGAAAACGCAGAAAGAAATAGATTCCAAGATGTCCTTCCCTATGACGACGCGAGAGTGGAGTTGGTCCCCACCAAGGAAAACAACACTGGCTACATCAACGCGTCACATATTAAGGTGAGGGGACCGTGCGGAGCAGTAAATCACACACACAGTTTGGGGTAAGAATGGTCAGCACTATATTCTTGTCGGTATTCTAAAAGCACTCCAGTTTGGAACCATGTGACAACCATGTTAGAATCTGGAGAATCTGTACGTCAGTGCCACGTGAAGTGTTTTATCAGAGTCAGGGTCCTGTCCACGGCTCCATGTGGGAAACCACCCTGTCCCCAACTCTGTCATGAGGACTTGGGGGGCACTTTATTTTGCCTGGCTTTAGAACTTGTCTTTCTAAGTCTGAAGACCTCTTCGTAGCTCATGAAATTCTTGTTTAGCTGAACATGCAGCAGGAATGAAAAAGGCTCGAGTGGGTGTGGAAAACTCCTCCCAGGAGCTGCTGAGTTACTGTGTTTCCTCGTCACGTCCCTGCACGTGCTTTCATGTAAGGCAGACGTCTGGGCTCCTCAGTGTGTTCACAAAGCTTTGACTTCGGCAGGTGCCATCTGTTCTCTCTCGGCTGCTCTGTGATCATTTTTAAGTATCACTTTGTTCTGGGCGGGACTTTTTATCCTAGAAGCAGTCTGATGCCATTTATCTGGGGGCACATCACGTTCATTAAATTAGGAAAAGTGAGGATTCACCACAGGTGCTGAATAAAGCCAGATGTTCTGTCTCTCCTCCATCATTGTACCCTTTGTTCTCGACAGTTAAGACTTGCTTCTTTACCTTGGGAAGGAGAAATCTGCTAGCCAGTGAATGAAGAGGTGGTGATGGTTTAGTGTTAGTTTTCTTCCGTGTGCAGGTCATATTTGATAAGACACAACCTGACGCCTGAGGCTTTCCAAAGAGCCGGCACTGTCTGTGTGCTCGCTGGTGCCCCTTGGTGGTTCTGCAGCGACTGTGCATGTACTGTTCTGTCTTTGTATTTGGATATTATATACTTAAAAACCAGGCATTTAGGTTGGGGCTTTAGCTTAGTGCTGTAAGTGCCTGCTTGGCAAACTCGAGGTTGTGATTCTATCTCCAGTACAAAACAAAACAAAAATTTAGCCAGGAATTTAGCTCAGCGACGTAAGAGCCTGCCTTGCAAGGGAGCAGTTGTGAGTTCGATCCCTGGTACCAAAACAGAAAACAAAACAAAACAAAACAAAAAACAGGCCTTTGATTGGATAGATAAGAACTGACTGATATAGCAGTCACCTGAAGACTAGAGGAGAGAGGTGAGTTTCAGAACTGGATTTAGATGGTTGCTAGATACCTCACCCACCAGCTGTGAGAGCACTTTGCTCATCCCACAGTAAAGAAATGCAATGCCTTTACCACCACAGATTTTGCCTGCTGTGTAACCTGCAGACCCACCTGTCTGCCACTCAGAGGGCAGTTGGACTGGGGCCTGCAACGGGAGATGAGAGTGTGGGGGGAACAGGGATTGCATGGGGTTTAATAGGAGCTCAGAATATAGTTATTGCCTTCACTAAATATCAGTGAAGTCGAAGTTGAAGCCAGGCTACTGACCCACATGTTCAGTCATTACCCTGTTGTATTAGACTGTCCCCAAGGGTGTTAACCCTTAACTGGCAACTTGTATATCATAGAAACTTATCTTTTTTTTTTTTATTTTTTATTTTTTATTTTTTTGTCTTTTTCATTTTTATCGGTACCAAGGATCGAACTCACGACCGCCTGCTTGCAAGGCAGGTGCTTATGCCGCTGAGCTAAATCCCCAGCCCCGAAACTTATCTTGACCTAGAAGTTCAAAGGTGTGCTAGCATGGCACAAAAAAAAGTTCAGAAGTGAAACCATGTTGACTAGGAAGATTTTTTCTCCCTAGGAATATCTGACATTTAACTTGGGGTTTGGCTTTCAGTGTCAGTCCCTTTTCCATTGTCATTTATCACTTCATGGAGGGAATTGTGTTTGAAATTTGGCATAGCATGATGTTTATTACTTTCATAAGAGAAACCATCACAGGAATAGAGAAGTACTTATTATATGCCAGGAACCATATATATCTCCTCCGTCTTCACCGCCACCCTACGAGGTAGGCAATATTTATATTTGATAGCTGAGAACTGAGACTTGGAGGTTGTCAGATTGCCCCAGGTCATTTAGGTGTTATGAGAATTCACAGTACATACACAGTACATAAAAATGTCAATACTGCATGTAACATTGGTAAGAAGATTAAGAGTTAAGCCTGTTCTTATTCTGCTATGTAGCCGGCTTCACTGTTTTAGTCCTGCCACAAACACGTACAGAGGTTCACACACATATCTCCACACACAGACACAGAGTAATGTTTTAACCTTTTCTAATTCCAGGTCTCTGTCGGTGGAATTGAGTGGGATTACATTGCCACACAGGGACCATTGCAGAATACCTGTCAGGACTTTTGGCAGATGGTGTGGGAACAGGGAATTGCGATTATAGCGATGGTGACAGCGGAAGAGGTGAGTGCCCCGTCTCTGTGAATTGATTTTCTCAGCCTCCAAAGAACGGTTAACGTTACTCACACAGAATGCTGACCTTTGGAGTCCAAGGTGAGGTGGGTGGATCTGCCTCTGCGAAGGGCGCCGTGGCTGGTCTCGTGCTGCCCTTCAGCCGTGCTTGTCTTTAACAGGAGGGCGGAAGGGAGAAGAGCTTTCGGTACTGGCCGCGCCTGGGTTCCAGGCACAACACTGTCACTTATGGGAGGTTTAAGATCACAACCCGCTTCCGCACGGACTCCGGCTGCTATGCCACCACGGGCTTGAAGATGAAGCACCTTCTCACGGGGCAGGAGAAGACAGTTTGGCATCTCCAGTACACAGACTGGCCCGAGCACGGCTGTCCTGAAGACCTCAAGGGATTTCTGTGTAAGTGTCTTTGTTTCCAGGCCAGCCTCCTCCAGCCGGAGGAGAAGACTTTGTTTCTGAAATGCTTCCTGCTGTCTCATACAAGATTTAGAATTGCTGGGTGTGGTGGTGCATGCGTGTAATCCTAGCACTTGGGAGTTGAGGCAGGAAGATCCATTGCGAGTTCGAGACCAGCCTAGGCTACAAAGTGAGCTCAAGGCCAGCCTGAACTGCGTAGTGAGGCCTTGTCAAAAAAAAAAAAAGATTTAGACTTGCGGTAAAATACAGACTATCCGTGCTTTACAGAGGTTTGCCAGGAGGTACTTTAAAGATACAGTTTGACAGCAAGTGGAGCTCACTACCAGCCCTCAGGTCGGTCGTATCTCTCCAAGGGGCAGAGAGTCAGAGGCGCTGATTTTCCCACTGCCTGGCGCCCAGAGCTCTCACCTGCAGCGCTCTCAGTCAGTGGAGAGAGTATGAGAATTGAGTTGTCAATTAAATGCTCCATAATCCTGAGAGTTTTTCTCCTTCCTTGATTTGCCACAGCATACCTCGAAGAGATCCAGTCTGTTCGACGCCATACTAATAGTACAAGTGAACCCAAAAGCCTCAACCCTCCGCTGCTGGTCCACTGCAGTGCTGGGGTAGGAAGGACCGGTGTTGTCATCTTGTCGGAGATCATGATCGCCTGTCTGGAACACAATGAGGTGGTGACTTTTCCACTAAGTCTGATCTTTTTCAATGGGGAAAATAACAGGCTGGGCAGGAGTAGGGCATAGTCACTTAGAAGGTCTTCTGGATGCATTTCCTGGGACTGTGGTGGCCACAGAATGTTACTGTATTCCCTGCAAAAGATGGTGTCTTCCTGCAGATTTTCAGTGCCCTCCTGGCTTACTAAAGATTAAGACCTCCTCCAGTAAACAAGGCTAACTTTCACAGTTGAGCTCATAATCCTTGTTTTTCCTGGAATACCTTTTACTGTTTTAGGGCTCATTAGTATGGGCTGCTATCTCCTTGGGAAATGCTGAGCTAGACTCTTAGACCACTTAGCACGCCGTGTTACTGTTGAATGTTGGTGTATTTGGCAAGAAAAGTAAATTTATGTAGAACCAAAATCAGAGAGCTACACGCAGTGGATGCTGAAGAAACTGTGTGCATGGCTGTTCTGTCTGTGCTTTAGAGATGCCGGCAGTCACGGCTTACAGCAGGTGCTGAGGGAGCCCAGAGACTCTGTCTCCTGGCCAGAGGTTTGCTAGGGCACATACTCACCATCAGCCTTTCTCTCCCCTGGGGAGAGCATCCCCTTCACCACTGTTTCCTCGCCCTAGGTGCTGGACATCCCCAGAGTGCTGGACATGCTCAGGCAACAGAGAATGATGCTGGTCCAGACCCTCTGCCAGTACACGTTTGTGTACAAAGTGCTCATTCAGTTCCTGAAAAGCTCCCGGCTCATCTAAGCTCTCACACCTCCTCACGGGACCCAATCACTGAAGCGTTAACAGCTTAAAAAAAAGAAAGTGCTTGCCTACCTTCCACTTTCTGCTCGATACTTGAGCACACCAGAAATCCATGAGGACAGGAATGGCGCAGTGTGAGTCGCAGCGCGCTAGGGGGAACCTGCAAAGCACAAAGCAGAAGAGGGGGACCTGGGACCTGGCAAAGGTGCTAGAGGAGGAGGACTCGGTTTTGAGGGCATTGTCCTGCCGGCGTCTGTCGGATTTGCAGTACTTGCACACATTGTGGAGATTGTATTTTCTAGACAATTCTGTTTTACTGAAGCTATGCTGGACAGTTCTGGCAATCATGAAAGCCGATATTTCTGTCTTACGCTAGTTTGGGATGATGGAATTTTATGTTATGACTAAAATATTTAGGGGTTTTCTTAGTGACAAAATGAGCTTTCTATGGGGATGATCCACAGATTGAGGTGTTTGTGTATAACATTGTGTTTAAAACCATGTTATTGTGTTATTTTTTTAAAAAAAAAAATCTTTGGGTACTTAATGGCTTAGTTATGGAACTCAAACTATAAGGAGAATCTGAAAGTGTTATTTTGAAACATAGCATTTTTATATTCAGAAATTTTTTTATCCTACAAATTCTATATATTTGTACCTTCTGTATTTTCCAAACTGCTCATGAAGATACTGAAATGAGTCAGTTAATGTAAATAAAAGTTGGGAATGAAGGCACATTGTTTAAATGCAAGAAAATCAGGTTCACTATTTTTTCAGTATTATTCATAAGCCTTAATGAGTTTGGTTTTATTGGCTGAAAATGAAAAAAACAATTACATAGGATGGTTTTAAGCACTTTTTCTGTTAAAAATGAAACCTGAGTTTTAATATATGTTTTGCTTTGTTATTTGAGTGTGTCTTGTGGAAGAGGGTTAAGAGTACGTGGGACGACAAGCACAGGAGGAAGTGGCACGCGATGGGAAAGCAGGATGCCCTTGTCTTTACAGAAATGCAGTATTATCTACACTCAGATGGGGACACCAGGATGGAGAGCAGGGCTCGAGCGAGCGGGCCATGCCCAGGCTTCTCCCAGGAATTCACGGCCGGCCACTGCCAATAACTCAGTTTTCCCCCTACAAGTAGAGGTTTATATTATTCCAAAAAGCCTTGAAAAGGCTTTATTTTATTTTGATTGCAAGAAGGAAGTGGTAAATAGATTCAACTCTCCTCCTAAATCTACAGCCTGGATTTGTGGAGCAGCAGAAATTGCTGTGGTCCTGGGTGGTCCTTGCAGTTTACCCGCTTGCTCCTGTACTTCAGCCCTGGGATGTTTTAAGTCCCCTCTCCCCCAGCCCACTGAGGCACCGGTGACAGACAGAGCCAGGCTGAGCTGACGGAGAGCACCGTCCTTGGCCAGGCTCGGGAGGCCTCTTCTGCCTTCGCTGCCTACTGCCCAGTGGGTAGGATGAACGGGGACTGCTCCCTGGGGAGGCATCTGCTTTTCTCGGGTTCTGAGGCCGATTCCCCACAATGGAGAGCTTCTAGGATATCAATTCTAGAGTTATTTCCCCAGATCACAAGATTCTAAGCATTTTTCTCATTCTCACTTCTTTCCCAAAGCAGTTATCTCACTATGATAGCAGCTACATTCATGTCATCGGCCATGGGACAGGACTTCCTAGGCGTTGGGGCAGGTTTAACTCCATCCTGGAACCAGCCACGCGGGGGAAAATTCAGAGGATTGTAGTGCAAGGCGGCCCTGAAAGTGGACATGCTTCTCACTTAGCAGTAAGATATCAGTTTTAAATCTAAAGTCATCTTCAAACTTCTAGTGAAAGAATAATAGACTCAAGTGAAAATATTCAGAAAAAGCTACCCAGGAGAATTGGAGTAAAGAGGTTTTTAAGAAAATAATATTTTCCATCTCCACACCACTTTATAGTACAGGATTTTTTCTGAAGCTTTTTGTTTTCCAATGGTACATTTTTGAAGAAATGCCTATTAGGCTTACATTTTGAAGTGACCATTGACAAGAACATACTGTAAAGCAAGAGTCTAATTAAAGAGTAATATATGGTATATTTGTGTTCCTGTTGTAAAAATTTGTTAAGCAAAATTTTTTTTTTTTGGTACCGTGAATCGATCTCAGGATCTTGCATTTGCCAGACAGGCACTGTGCCACTGAGCTATATCCCCAGCCCTGTTAAGTAAATTTTTAAGAGGGAAAAATTATACTGTTTAAGTCTGTCACTCTTAAAATGTCATATTTGACATCATTTATAAGCACCATGTAATTTTAAATTTTAAATCGCAGGTAGTGAATATGAAAGAATTTCTAAATAAAAATAAATCTACACTATTGGACTTTAAATAATGTGACTTGCAAAAGCAAATTATGTAGAACACTGAGGTGTTCCATAGGTTTACTGTGGAATTGAGGGTGTTACTGTTGGCCAGCCTGACACATACAATGCTTTGTATCTTAGTGTCTTTCAGTTCCTTAATATTGATTTCATACTAGAATTCCCAAAATGTACATTTTCACAAAAAAGTAGGTTATAAACCAATGTTTCTACTGATCACCTTTGGTATTATTTCTGGCATCAGTTTTTCTGATGATGGGGGGGGGTCCTACCTTGAAATTTTCTAATTGATAGTTTTGAGCACAGACAGTGATCATTTTAAAATATAATCCAGGATGTTAATTATAGCATCGTTAATTATTTTCTTCTGGAACCTCTACTGTGAAGCATTCAGGAAGCCATAGAATTTAGTGTTTGAAAGACTCCGTGGCAGAATTAAAACAAGCTGGACCTGTGCTTTGTTTTTAGAAACTTCCGGAAACAGAAATATCTAACCTGAAACACAGAGGAGGGAGGAGAATGTCACCTCAAATACGCTGATTTATGGATGTTCTCAATAGTAGGAAAAGGCGAATATATCCGTAAAGTGTACAGCTACACAGCGTGTTAGAGGTCAGCCACAGTTCATCAAGAACAAGTTAGGATTGCAGGAATGGATGGAAACAGGGACTGCTATCATAAATGTTTCAAAGCTACAGATTGAAGTAATTTTGGGGGAAGGGAAGACTTTTTTTAAAAAGATTGTCTTAGATATAAATGTAGGAGAATTTATCACCAAGAAGGCTGCATAGCTAGAATGATTCCTTCCCAGTTGGAATTTTATTTTAAAAGAATCTCAAATTCCAAGAGAGTCCTTTTTGAGCCAAGGGATAGACATTTGAGAAGTAGAAAGCTGCATTAAGGATTTGCTTAAAACCCAGATGTGGTACACATACTTGTAATCCTAGCACTCAGAAGGCTGAGGCAGGAGGATGGCTGGGAATTCAAAACCAGTCTATCAAGTAAGTTCAAGGCCAGCCTGACCTATATATTGAGTCCTTGTCTCAAAAAACAAAATGACAAAAACACTTTTTTTTTTTTTGCCTGAGAAAACATTTCTCAAAGATACCCAAGTTTTTCAAATTCCTATAGACAAGGGCTTCATTTAGCCTGTCATCTGTAGTTCCTTACAGAAAAAAGAGGAAATATTAGAAAGTTCGAAGTTTGTGTTTTGGAGGTGGATGAAAGTTCCTTGGATTGTTGACGTCATGTAATTTTCTGTATGTTTCAGGCAGTTCCAAAATTTAAAAAAAAATTGCTGTAAAAGCTCACTTCTGTACTGAATTGAAGTGGTACTGAGATTTAACTTTCTTAGTTTGTCCCCCTAAAGGTTGCATAAGTGTCAGGGGGCCCGAAAGGTAAAAGGTACAGAACCACCTTGCCGTTGCCAGGCAGTGGTCACTGAGACTCAGAATCAGTGGAGACAGATGAGCCAGTGTCACAGAGGCGACTCAGATCCGGGTAGCTCGGCATTTGCTGTGGAGACCTGAGCGGTGGGGTCAGGGACGGGGAGGAGTGAAGTGGGCAGCAGCCTGTGAAGCCTCTGGTGGGCAGGGTCAAGGAGGGTCAGCTGGCAAAATACAAGGGATTGAAATGGAGGGGCAAGGGTGGCAGCTGAGCAGGAGGTGTAAGGTCTGCAGCACCCGGCTGAGGGGGCTGCAGTTCCAGCGGGGTGGTGCTGTGGACAGGGTATCTCTAGCTCACTTGTGAGTAGAATTAATGAAGGTCTGCCTGCCTGTGGTTTCCACACACGTTTAGTCCTGTGTACCTGAAAAAATGCTTTTCAAAGTCTGTGCAAAAATTAAACATTTTTCAAATATTGATGGGTTAAGAAAAGGATAGTAAATGTATGCTTTTAGGTTAAGCTTTAGCATAAACAAGGACAAATGCACACAGGAAAGGAATAATTATTTGCATTTTTTTTTTTTTTTTTGGTACTGGGAATCGAACTCAGGACCTTACATTTGCTAGGCAGGTGCTTATGCTGCTGAGCTATACTCTGGCAACTGTTTGCCTTTCTACCTGTAGAACTTGTTAACAGTATGTCTTACGTAGGGTTCCAAGTTTCTGAAAGTTATTGGAGAAGTGTTTTTGTCATTATTCTTTAACTTCTATTTAATGACTTTGTGGTGTATCAAACAAAAGGACCATTTAAAATCTGTGAAACCCTTGGCTTTGTGCACAGGTAGACAGTGTGATTTCAGTGTAAAAAAATGCAATTTTAACTCAACTGGTAGGTCGATTTTGAACCGTTAAAAAAGAGAATTTATTTCAGTCATCAAACATGGATACTTTTGACATTTTAGTGTACATGTGTATTTTAAATTTGCACTTAAAAATTGGTGAAACAAAAATCTACAGAATTCACTCTTTAGAGGAAATCTATACTGCCAAAGAATTTCAGAAAGTTAGATTATTACTGGGTTAGGAATTTGAATGTCAGGTCTTAGTTTTTTGAGTCTATTGATAAGGCTGGTACAGATTTAATGATAATTGCCTTTCCATTTCCATTTGCTCATTCATCAAATGAGAACTGAGCAAATGAATGAGAAATGTCAGTTTCGGTGCTCACTTTTTATAATATGACAGGTCAGACTGTTCCATATACGAAGAGACTATTCAAATTATTTTTATTGTGAAAGTTTTATTTAAAGATCACCTAAAATTAATGGATCACTGAATGAGACAAATCTTTGGTTACTTATAGTGACATTTATTAATGTCTTAATTTTATAAAGTGTCCTGAAAGCGTTTTGGTTAGGCTTTGTATTTTCCTGGAATAATACTAACACAGCATGAGTGCAGTTCAGTAAATAGTCTGAGAGAAGTAAAAATACCCGTCAGTGACAAAGTATCTCCAGAGCAAATTTAATAAGGACAAGGTTTAAAATAATATGAAACCATTAAGGCCACATGAGTCAAACACAAAGGAAAAGAAAAAGTATACGAAAATACAGTGACCTGCAGCCCCTACCATGGCAGAGCTGTGATGGGTTTTATTCACATAGTTTGGTCTTTGTGGCATAATAGAGAAATCAAGGAAGTAGTTATTATGTAAGGATGATTCTTAATATTTTTTCCAAAACTTCTAATAATATGGTCAGTTTGTTCCTGCCCATATTAGAGTTTTTTACAGTTCTATACTGTAATCAAGTTAATTTCCAGTGGAATTGAATTATTATATATTACTCAGTATAATCAAATTCTAAGCAAGAGATTAACGATGATAGAAATATAGAAGTATTTGTCAGTACCTCACACTTATTTAAAAAATTGATACAATTAAACGTTACTCAAAAGACTGATTGGCATAGCTAGATGTGGTGGTGCACACCCATAATCCCAGCACTCGAGAGGCTGAGGCAGGAGCATCATTATGTGTTTGAGGCCAACCTGGGCTACATAGCAAGATTCTGTCTCAAAAACAAAACAAAAAAAAGGACTGATTGGCAATGGGCTGATATAATTTGCTTTTGTGTGTGTTCACAAGTCATTTTTACATTAAAATATAAAATATGTACATTTTTATCTGTAAGTTTTAAAATGCCACACCTAGGAGTAATACCCGGTGTTTGTTGCTGTTACAGAATACCTGAAACAGTACCTTACGGTCATGGAGGCGTGTTGAGGGGCCTTGCAGCTTGGTCTTTGGCAGAAGGCACATGTGCATGTGTGCGTGGATGTGTGTATGCATGCGCGCGACCACGCTCTTCACAACACTCTCCTGAGATGCCGTAATAACATGGATCCAGGGGTGGGGTATGGCTCAGTGGTTCAGTGCCTGCCTGGCAAGCGCAAGGTCTTGAGTTCCAATTTCTGGTAGCAAAAAACAAAACAAAGCATTGATCCATTCACAAGGGCTCTGCCTCCTGAGCGTCCTACTTCCCAGTGCCACTGCACTGGGCATTAAGTTCCCAACAGATGGACCTGGGGGACACATTTAAGCCATACCATTAAGTATTTTCTATGATGTCATCTCACTATTGTATTTTGTAGAGGAAAATGTAAAACTAAACCAACAAAAGGTTAATGGGATTTGATGTGCCTAACAAACAAAAACAAAATTTGGAGCAAAATGATTTGAAATATACTTCAGGGAAGAATGCATTGGGAATTCTAACCTTTCAAAATAGTAGAATTTTTGTCTACTTTTTTTGTTTAAAAAGCAACTTTATGTGCTGTTGTTTGAAGATAAAATAAAAATGTCTAATCATAAAAGCTTAATTCTAAACTTGGTTTATAAAGCAGTGTACATTTAATGGGCAAAAGCTTGAATGGCTGAGTGTATAATATGTGAAATGAATATATGATAGTCTATTTTTGCCATGAAAATAAATGTATAAAGAAAGATATGACTTGTGTGGAAATATAGTGTAATTAAATCTATTTTGCCTCTTGTTCACGACCGATCTTTTAGATATAGGTATATAATTAAATTAGTCCCATTTCTCCACTCCACTCCTTAATGTGCTGTGCAAGAGATGTTTTGATAAGTTGCCAGCCTGTTGTCACATCTCCACAGTAATTACTTATTTGAAAGTTAGAATGCAGCTTGTCAAAATAACCAGCTTTGGTGGCCAGGGTATTTATGGACTAAGTAGTACAGCTGAAGAATAAGTGTTAGTTGGTATAGTTCCCAACAATGCCAACTTTGCAGTGGGTCTGTGGAGCTCCTCTGGTTTTCCTAGTAGTGTAACTTACTGCTATTTGTTGGTTTCTACTCCTATACCTTTTAATGGTGTTATTTCTAGACCACACCAGCAGCATCTGGAATCATATTACAAATGTGAATCCTTCAGTTGTACCCCAGATCTGAAATTCTGAGTTAGAAACCATGGTGTCAGGGCCAGAAATTTGCCTTAACATGTTCTCGAGGGCATTCTGATGCACATTGGTTTGAACCAATGTTTTACTAATTAAAAAGCTACAGATGTTCAACATGGATCCCAATTTGGGATTCATTATATAGCTGAACTACAATTAATAGGCTCTGAATTTTGGCAATTTTGTTACTAGATCAGTGATATTTATAGTCGTAAGATGAATAATGGCTCCCCAAAGATAACCACACCCTAATCCCCTGAAGTTGTAAATGTTCTTTTATATATAGTAAGAGGGACTTTTCAGCTGTGATTAAATCAAGGATCTTTAAATAGGGAGATGATCCTGGATTATCCAGCTGGGCTCCAAGCAATAACGAAGGTCTTTAGAGAGATATATTTGAAGACGCTACTGGACAGGAGGATGGATGGAGGAAGCCACAAATGAAGGGGTCTGGTGGTTTTGGAAACTGGAAAAGGCAACCTCTCCCCCTGGGCCCACCCAGAGGAGTGGAACCACGGCAAGTCCTTGCTTGTAGGACCTCTGACTTTAAAACTGTTGGTGGTAGCCTTAGCAGCAGTAGGACACCAGTACAGTTGTACAATCTCCCTTTCAGGAGGAGTGTGAAGATTAACTTACCTATTTGAGGTCTCCAAAGTACCAACTGAGTTTTGGAAGCACCACGTTGAGGTCTATTGGATGTTTTTGTATCAGAATTTGCATGTTTGTACAAACCAGAATTCCCAAGACCACAAGGTTGGCCTTGGAGCAAAACTTTACTTACCCCAAACCAAACTGTTTCTCCTGGCCCCTGAACACGTAGAGTTGTCTCTTTGGGATGTGCCACTCAGTACTCATTCCATCTGGCTGCTTTTAGAAGGTCTAGGGAAAGTAGCTTGTTAGGGTGCCATCTTCTGTCTTGAGAGTGAAGTCCTTCCTCTCAAAAACCTTAGTCTTCAGTGTAGACAAACTGGCTAAATGAGCAGTGTAAGCCATACTTTCTGTAGGAAAGCTTTCAGGCTCCACACCCCAGAGGTGGGGTGGAAAGGGACAAATGCTGTGGCGGACTGTCAAGGTTTCAAAGTGGTGTCACATTCAATCTGGGCTATAAATGAAGGCGCAAGGGTGCCACAGAGGAGCAATGATATTTTGAGCAGACACCAGGTGCAAGGGCATGAAGAGGGAGGCTCAGGAAAGAGCAATTAGGTATGACACTTAGGATGCCTGAGATAGTGTTATGGTTTGTGTTTGGATGGCCTCCCCAAGCCTCATGCAATCATGGAGGCTGCTGAAACCAGCATTTGTGATTGACTCATTGTCTAGCGCTGGGATTGATGGTGTGAGTGCTGCACCCACCCAGGCAGGCGGAGCCGGCATATAACATGAGAGGGAAGGAGGCGTGCTTTCTCTCTTTTGCTCTGTTTGCACTTGCTGTTGGCTGCTGCCATCAAAGGCTGCCCCTTAGCTATGCCACCCTGCCTGGGAACCAGCTGAGTATGGACTGAACCACCAAAAAACTAAGCTAAATAAACCTTTCCTTGCTTCACTTTGGGTATCAGGTGTTTTGTCTCAACAATGAGAGAAAAGTAACCAAGACAGGGAGAGATTAGCCAGAGTATAGCAAGGAAAGAAAAAGCAACTATCAAAAATGCCAAGAGGCTAGGACTTTGTCTTGTTAGCAAGGGGTAACTCTTTAGTTGATAGCAAGTTCCAATTGGAACTTTTTTTTTTGGTGCTTGTTCTGGCATGTCCTGTTGCTCAGCTGGTTACTCGTTATAGGCTACTGAGAATATAGAGGTCTTTGTACACTGTAGCTACTTCTGGCTGAAAGGGGTTGTAGGCCCGAGCTACTGGTTCTCTCCAACTACCTCAGGATGTCTTGGCTTACCAGCAGGGTTGAAGACAAAACCTGTCAGAAGATGAGAAAAGAGTTTGCATTTATATGGGAAGGACAGCTGAGCAGCCTGTTTGATGGGAGAAAACCTGATGAGTTTGTCAGGCCAGAACTTGACTATCAGGTTTGGGATGCTTCATGTAGAAGAGAAAGTATGGGAAAGAGGGATGTTAGATAAGTTACCAAGGGCCTGAGAGCTGTAGTCTTAGCAAGATTACCTGTGTTGGGGCTGGGGATTTAGCTCAGGGGCAGGAGTGCCTGCTTGGCAAGTGTGAAGTTGTGAGTTCAATGCGTCGTACAAAAAAAACCAAAAGCAAACAACAACAAAACAAAAAAGATAAACTGTGTTATGGATCTAATTAAAAACAGGGTACCTGTTCAAGCTGTGGTAGATTCTGGATACTTACGTGCATCCACAACGGTACTGGAGTCTTGCTTTTAGAGGAGGAGCCTCAGGTCTTCCAGAGGTGCACAGGTACACTTTCTTCTTTGGTGGTGGCCTCTGTTTGCTAGAGTTATTATAAGCAAGCACACAGATCGGTTTAGTCACTGCTCTCTTAGTCCTATGAAAATCTGAGAAGATCTGAGTGATCATTTCCCATGTAAGATTTTTATATAGTCCTCTACTTGAGGAAGGACTGGAATGGTTCCTCAAGAATGGGAAATAAGGGGCCAGGGATTTAGCTCAGTGGCATAAGTGCCTGCCTGGCAAGCGCAAGGTCCTGAGTTCGATCCCCAGTATTGCAAAAAAAAAAAAAAAAAAAAAAAAAAAAAAAAAATCCAGAAGAATGGGAAATAAGACTAAGATTACTTGAGGGGCTGCAAGGCTGCCCTTCTTATCTCCCTACCAGCCTGTTGATTTCCCAAGACTTTAAACATGTCTCTTTGGTGTCCCTTACAATGAAAGACAACAACCTGCTTGGGAGACAGATGCCTGTAGGAGTTGTAGAGTTTGCAGATTGTGCTTAATGACGACTGTTTATTAGTTAGCAAGCCCCTTTCTTTCCAGACTGTGGCATGGGCAGGTGGCACCAGAAAGGGGTATTTGGAGTCTGTGTATTTAGTCTTTTGCCTTTTCCTAATATTAATGCCCAAGTTAGGGATGTGAGCTCTGCTTTTTAAGTAGAGCTCCCCGGAGGAAGGGGCGGCCTTAATGACCTGTTGAGAAATGACAGCTGCATAACTTGGCTTTCCATGTCCTTCTTGGCCAAAGCTACTTTTGTCAATGAGCCACACCTCCTCAGGTCTTGGATGTCACACCTTCAGGTTCCTGATGTCCAGCCTGCTTGAATAGGTCCGAGAAATCACTTGTTAGGCATCAGTGAAGGATGATTGAGTCGTTATGGTAACCTCAGGGTATATAGAACCATGGCCTGGCATAGCTCCAACAGGTAAGGTTTGCTTGAGCATCTGCTAGGATTGGAGACTTGCTCCTGGTTTGTTAGTAAATCTCTCTCTAGCAAAGGAGTAAGATGCTGTGGAACAATTAACTCATGGGTGAACTACTAACTCATGACATGCAGGGTCACTCGATTTTTTGTTTTTGCAAGAGACAGAGATATCTGTGGAAAGAGCATTGTAGGTTGCCCCAGTCTCCCTTAGTCCTCTTCACTGAAGTGAGAGATGAGGGTTTGGGAGCAGAGACAGTCAATCCTCTCAGTCTCCAAGTCAGGCACATGGGCTGCCTGACGCACAGTACAGAGCTCCAGCAGTAGCTTGTACAATCATGTGCCTGGTGTCCAGTTTTCTTGCCGCCTTATTGGCCCTGAGTTTTCCTTTGGATCTCTTGGATGTACTTAAAGCACTGCCAGCTGGGAAGCTGTAATTTTGGCCTGTCCTTTTGTCTCTGTCCTTTCTCCTTTGTCCTAGCAAAGATGAGACTCTGAGCACAATGAAGGTCCCAAAAGAGTGAGAAACCTGAACAGGGTCCTGGGAAAAACAAAAACCTGAGGGAAATGAAACGAAAATGAAAAACAAAACAAAACATACTTAGTTACTTGTCTCACTGTTGAGACAAAATGTTTCATACTCAGAGTTAAGGGAGGAGAGGTTTATTTCAGCTCACGGTCTGTAGAGGTTTCAGTCCCTGGCTGGCTCCCGGGCAAAGTGGCAGGGCACAGGGGCAGAGGAGAAACAGTCTGTGACAGAGAAAGCGGGCAGCAGCAAGCAGGAAGCCTGCATTTCCCTTCTATCCCATCCGGGTTACAAGTCTTTTGGGTGGTGTCGCCTTCGCCCAGGGTGGGCATTCTTGTTGGCTTACTGAACAAAAGTATTCCAGATCCATCTGGCCTCAAACAAAGAACTGGATGAGACAGGCCAAATGGTGCCAAAAGTTTATTTGAAAAGTAAGGGGTGAAAGGGTAAGGGAAAAGGATAAAAGCAAAAATAAAAGCGTCCCCTGCATCCAGGTGCCTCAGAGTGGGCTACTGTGAGGAGCCATGATGGTGGGCTTCTTGGGTCTGGTGCCCATTATGCCATCCACATCTCATGGAGCTTTTGGGAAGCCCTGCATACAGTGTTGGGGAAGCATCAGGCACCACCCTGGGATTTTAAAATTGGCAGGTCCTGCCCACTTCTCCAGTTAATTTGGCCACATCCTACTGCCTGTATCTTTCCTATTATCCACACCCAGAACTACACAAATTCCAATCAGTGGACTGATTTAGTGCCACACACCCTTCATCCCAGTACCACACATGCTAGATCCAGCCTGCTCCAAAAGCCCCACCTATGACCCCACAAGGTTTTGGGGGGGACATCTAGGTATAAGCTGCAACACTAAATTCTAGGTCAGTGGTGGCAAACCTAGGTGTATTTTGTTTTAAAATGAAAGATAGTAATGTAGAAGTTATTTTTTCTAAACTGAAATCTCAGTATTCAGGTCTAATTGTAGTAGTATTTTGTTTTAAAATGAAAGATATTAATGTAGAAGTTATTTTTTCTAAACTGAAATCTCAGTATTCAGGTCTAATTGTAGTATTGATTCTAAATGAGTTAGAATACTAATACTAATTGTATTATTGATTCTAAATGAGTTTTGGATTAAAGTTTGGCATTCAGTCTCTAAAAGTCTTGCCATCGGTGCTCTAGGTCACATACACGGAACCTGAATCATCTGTTAGGTAACTGGGTTAATAACAGGCTCTCTGGCAGCTCTTACCTGAGTTATCAGACCTGCAACGAGTGTCTGAAAATTGGAAAAAGAAGGGAAGACAAACATGAGGTGGATCTATGGGCCTTTTCTCAGGTGGGAAAAACCAGGAGGCCGTGCACTTTCCCTCCCATCCCACATGGTGGGATCCAGGCTTCTGAGCTCCGTGGCTCCCATTAATTTTTACCGTCCTTTAGCTCCCTGCCT
The DNA here is from genome assembly GCF_034190915.1 of Cavia porcellus. Classification (NCBI taxonomy): domain Eukaryota; kingdom Metazoa; phylum Chordata; class Mammalia; order Rodentia; family Caviidae; genus Cavia; species Cavia porcellus. The sequence continues at coordinate 15,083,702 of NW_026947514.1, forward strand.
CTCCCCATAACTAAAAAGGATTTGAGCCCTCTAGTGGTGAAAGCCCATCCTGGGAGACAAAGGGCGAAGAGGAGGACTGGAAGTTTCCTAGGGGACAGACAGACAGGAAAAGAAAAAAATCTAGTCCTTCTGGGCTGTAGACTTCAGAAACAGAGAAATAAAACTTCCCCAAAGGGGCTCCTGGCTGCCTCTGGCAAAATATGTTACCAGTTTCTGGGGGGCTGGGGACCCTTTCTGAGGATTTTTTTCTAGGCTCTTCTTGTTCTGAACAATGAACTGAACAAAACAAGTCCAAAAGGCAGCGGGGATTTATGGTTATTAAAGGTAGGAAAGGAAATAGTATGAATATAAGCCAATTAATAGTAGGAAAATTATACTCTATAGGGTGGGGGTGGTGGACCACTGTGAAAGAGAACACAGCTGATTTTTTTTTTTTTTTAAGAAAAGAAAGATTTATCTGGTTCCATTGATTGTCTTTTTGAGACTGGGGCTCACTATGCAGCTCAGGCTCACTCTGTAGCCCAGGGTAGTCTTGAACTTACAACAATCCTCCTGCCTCAGCCTTCTGTATATCTGGTTTTAAAATAATAGTGGCCTGTGAGCATTTAACTGTCTGAAATCTATTTATTTCTTACAATCCCTCAATAAAAGCTCACTAATCACCACCATCTGAGAGGGAGAAAACAGGCAGAGTAATATCCACTGATGAAGAATCAAACGCAGGAACTGGCTCAAAAGGCTGTAAGTCATTCAGAATTCACACTGTAAGACTCAGAGCTGAGGATGGGCTGAGTGAGGAAAGCGGAGGGGAAGATACAAATCAAGATGCTGTTTCAGACCAGGGTTGGTGGCGCATGACTGTTATTCCAGGGAAGGACCCCGAGATTGAGCTTAGCCTGACAAAAACAGTGATTAGTGAATTCCAGTTCACTGCATCTAATGGGGAATGCGGTGAAGTCCCCAAGTTCAGTCACCAATGCTGCTTCAGAGGTCAAGCCAGTGTTCCCAAACTTACTGCACATAGTCTACTCTTACACAATTTTTGCCATGTCCAAGAACCACTTTTCATAATTCTTTACATCAATTCATTTAAAACAATATTTAAGGTAAGGCAGTGTCATGGTTGATGTCGGTGGCCCTCAGGTCTCATGCATTAGCATTGTGCATTTGTGATTGGTTTATTGTTTAGCACTTGGATTGATGGTGTCAGTGCTACACCCACATAGGGGTGGAGCCAGCATACAACGTAATGGCAGGAAGAAGGCATGTCTCTTTTGCTGGTTTCCTCGTTGGTGTTTGTGGCCGCCATGAACTGCAGGCCCCACCATGCCACCCTGCCTTGGAGCTAACTGAATATGGACTGAAACCTCCAAGAACTGTAAGAAATAAACTTTTCCTTCCCTAACTTTGGTCATCAAGTATTTTGTCTCAGAAACAAGTTAAAAAGTAAGACAGCCAGAGAGTAAGTTCCCTACGGGATACAAAAGTTAGGATGAGTCATGGCGCTAGGGATGAAAAGCTACTGTCAGTTTGAGCAAAGAGACTGAACACATCAAAGCAGGACATGAAGCAGCTGGTCTGGGGCTTGGTCCAAAGGGTGGAGAAGGGCATTGAGAGAATTGTTCCCGAGAATGACTTAAGACTGCAGCTCCAGGCACGGAGATGGAATCTGAGCTGGGGTCTGAGGTTACAGGGATAACGGGCTGTGAAGTGGGAGAAAGTGAGGCTGGGACAGAAGAAATGAGTCCTCGGGCGAGGAGAGGGTTCCAGAAGCAACCAGAGGGCCAAAGACTGATGGATGAGGAAAACCTAGTCAGCTGGAGGCTATTTCTGAGTTTCTAGAAAAATACCTTGTTTTTTGAAAAATCCTTAAGGTTACTAAAACCGTTTCACTTTTGATTCTCTCGAGTTCCTAGCTATGAAACTTAGTACACTTTAGGCACTCAGTGTTCAATTATACTGTTATAAATGTTGGACAAGACAGGAGGAGAGGTGAATGTCTTAGAATGTGTCTTAATAGCAAGGATCTCATGCCTGTACTAAAAGAGAAGGGAGGGTGTCCCACAGGTCTGATAGGAGTTTGCACTGATGAGGGAGAGGATGATGATGGAGTGGTGAGCAGCAGAGAAAGTCTTTCTGAGATTTGGTGTCCAGAAACTGGAGTATAGCAACACGAGGAAGTGGAGGAGGAAAGTGGGTCCCTGGCACTCAGCAAGGATCTATAGAGAGAATTGAAGCCCATGGGCAGAGCAGAGAGATGGCAATGGAGGAGGAGGAGGAGGCTGGCAACTGGCAGTTTCTCCCTGAGCCTGGCTCACTCTGTGATCGGGGTGGCGTGAGCCTGAAGATGCATGGTGACTACTGACCACCTCAGAGGCCTCCATGAAGTGCATTGGTACAACAGAGCAGTGTATGCAGGAGATTGCAGTGGTCGGTTACTTATTTGGGTTCAGTCTCTTGGACTTTGGATTCAGTCTGGAACTCAAGAGCAGCGGTGGGTGGCTCCATTTAGAAGTTCCCAGTGTTGGGGAGAGGTGGAACTGATTTCAAGTTGGCAGGAGACCAAGGAGCAGTTTAAGCTGCAGGAAGCCAAGTTCAAGTCGGAGGCACATGGAGTTTTGCAGGTTCAACAAATCAGGTTCCAGCCTCACCACCAATCGGCCTGAACTTCAGTGAAACTACAGGAACAGACTTGCTGGGATTATCCGCTACCGCTAGCTTGCTAAAATTAACACAGATCTGGATTCTGCTCACTTTATCTATGTGACAGAAGAGACATACCTTGATGTGGACTTTCTCTTTTCATTTTTTGATTGTTCTTGTTTTTGTGTGTGAATATTGTTTCCAGTTTTTGTTGTTTTGTTATTTCTTCCTTCTCTCTTTCCTTCCTCTTCTTCAGTTTTCCGTTTGTGTAATCTTCCTTTGTCTTCCCAGCACTGCTTCTAACGTCTTCCTCCTCTTCTGCTTCCCTAGGTCCCCCCCGCCCAGCCGCTTTTAAGTTTTCTCTCCTTACAGTAAAATTGCCACAGTGAGGGCATAAATATTATATGCAATTTTCTGGATTTAGATTTTTTATATAATCACAAATCTATTTCATACAATTAAGGCAGGAAATTAATAGTTACCTTGGTTCGTCAGTGTGTAGGCTGTGTTTGATGTTGTATTTGTTACTGTTGAATGTACCACTTTAGCCAGGTGACATAATTATTCTTCCTGCTATACCAAGACAGATTGCCTAAGAGTCATAAAAAACACTATAGGCCAGTGCCAAAGAATCAGGTGGTAGGCCAAACCGGCAGCAACTTCTCATCCCTAATACACTGAAGAGGCTGGCTTTTGCAACAGATGCAAAACCCAAAAGCCAGCTATATCTGTAAGGCATCTCTGAGAAATAGTCATTTCCTAAGGTTTCTAAACACTAGCAAGGAAGCTACTTTCTGTAAGTAATTTATAAGCATCAACCTAGGAATTAAAAAAAAAAAAACTAGAAAATGAGAAGACACAAGCAAGATGCAACCCTAGACTTCTAGCTCACTAAAGGCAAATTCATGGGTTGATGAGGTGGGATAATTTCAAAGCCCCCATCTGGAGCCTCTCAAATGGTAACAGAAGTAACAAAGCAGGTGCATGAGGCTCTAGAAAAAAAATCACATTAGAAGTAATTTCTCAGGTAACTATAGAAATGGTGAGCATAATGAAAGACATGGTTAGTGACTACAGAGCAGATTCAGATAAAAAAAAAAATAGAGGAGCTTAGGAAAATGATAGAAACTATGAGTGCCCAACACAGGAAAGAAATGGAATCATGAAACAGATTCAGATATCCAGGAGATTACAATTACAATAAAAGTATATGCAGCAGAACAAGTCAATGTGAAAACAGAATATCAGATGCAGAGGATTAGGACTGAGATCACAAAAAAGGAGAATTTCTTAAAAAGAGCAAGGGACCATGAAAAATCAGATGCTGCCAGATGATGCAAAGAACAACAAGATAAGATTGATCAGAAGATACTACAAATAATGTAAAAAACTTGTTCACAGAAGCAGGAAAAAAAGGATTTGACATTCAGATAAATGAGGCATACAGAACTCTATTAGTCGTGGTAAAAAAAAATGTTTATTAAGGCATATAATAGTAAAGATTCCAGAAATTTAACACAACAACAGGATATTAAAAGCTGTTAGACAAAAACATACAAACAAGTCACCTACAAAGGAAAGCCCATTAGCATCACAGCAGACTTCTTAACACAAAGCCTCAAGTTAAGAGAGTTTGAAGTATTTCAAGTTCTAAAAGAAAACAACTTCCAACCCAGATGATGTACCTTGCAAAACTATCTTTCAAAATTGATGGAAAAATAAGATACTTCCATAACAAATAATACCCTAGTAAATTCATGAGTACCAAACCAATACTCCAAATGTTCTGAAGGACACTCTAGAATGCGATAACAAGGACCACAACTCTATGAAGCCCAACAGAATGAATCCACCAGGCAAGGTAAGCAATTAAACAGAAGGGGAAAAAGGGAACCAACAACAGGAAAGTAACACAAGGATAAGTCAATACAAATCAGTTAGAACCATCAATGTTAATGGTCTCAATTCAATAATCAAAAGAAATGGACTGGCAGAGTGGAACAAGAGGCCAAGGATCAATGGAACAAATCAGAAAATGCAGAAAAAAACTTCAAACACACTCAGCCATCTTATCTTTGACAAAGGAGCAAACATTTTCACTGGAAGAAAGACAGCCTCTTAATAAATGGGGATGGAAAAACTGGCTTTCCAATGCTGAAGATTAAAACTAGCCCATGTCTTTCACCATGCACTAAACTAAAATCCGAATGGATCAAAGATCTAAATATTAAAAGAGAAACACTAAATCTTCTGGAAGAGAGAATAGTAGAATTCTTGCAGACAAGAGTGAAGGTAAAGACTTTATGAACAAAACTCTGATCACACAGGAAGTATCACAGAATCAACATCTGGAATCTGATCTTATTAAAAATCTTTTTGTACAGTAAGAGAAACCATCAACAGAGTGAAGAGACAACCCACAGAATGGGAAAAAATGTCAGCCATCAGTTCCTCAGACTAAGGACTAATACTTAGAATATATGAAGATATACAAAGAACTAAAATTTTTTTTTCTAATCTCAACAACAACCAAAACCCCCCCAAATTTAAAGACCCAATCCAAAAATAGGCATCTGAAATGAATAGACACTTCTCAGATGAAGTAGAAATGTCAAATAAATATATGAGAAAGTGTTCAACATCACCAATTATTTGAGAAATGCAAATTAAAACAACACTGAGATTCCATCTCACTTCAGAAAGAACGGTTATCATCAAAAAATCAACGAATAACATACTGGCAGAGCTGTGTGAAAAAAAGGCCTCCTTCTCCCAGTAACCGGGATTACGCCAGCCACCATTTCTCTTTGCCCACAAAACCACTTAGGCCTGGGAGGAGCTACTCTAGAAATTGTGGCCAATAGATCCTTAGGTGACTCTAGTGATGCTCACCTCTGGCATTCACAGCCTTGTATAATATCTGCCACCCCTACCTGGACGAGGCCTATGACTTGCTTCTAACCAGAAGAATATGGCGGGGTGTTGGAAAGCCAATCCTAGCTATGTTAAGTGACTTCAGACTCCATCTCGTCAGCAGAATCTTGTGTTCTCAGCCTTGAACACGCGAGCAGTGTATAATCTGCCTAAAGACAGCCACGTAGCAGGGAGCTGCACAGCCTCTGGCCGCCGGTCAGCAGGAAATGGAGCTCTTAGACAGCTGCCAGGCACGGAATTCTGCCACCAGCTGCAGAGCCTGGGGGAGGATCCTCCTGAGGGAAGCCTCTGGATGAGACCACGGTCCTGGCTGCTGCCTTGCCTGCTGCTCTCTGAGACCCAGAGCAGAGGACCCCCTACGGTAAGCATGCTCATGATCCTCGGAGACTTGGGATAAACAACAAAGGTGAGACATTTTACATCGCCAAGTTTATCTCAATTTATTATGCAGCCTAGAAAATTAGTATAGAAATTTTACTATGGAAAATTAAAAAATGGAGAAAAGTGATATTGAGTTACTTGGCCAGGTGGGCTCTTTATTAATGATGATCGAGTATCCAAGGGCAGTCATCTTAAATGCTCATTTCCATGATTTTAAGCCTTGGTAATTCCTTGTCATGATTATTATCACCGTAAGACTGAACAGACCGGGACAGTAAAGTGCCCTGACAGCTCCACTCACTTGCCGTCTCAGCCTTCTCAGTGTCACTGTCATCTTCGATGACGTTCACAGAAGTTTCGTGGTCTCTCAAGCTGTCTGAAATACCTGAAGTGTTTTCATCCCACGTTGAAGGGTCAAGGTTTGCTTCCTCGTTTACCTGCTGAACTATAACTCCGGGTGAGTACTGGGATTTACAGAGAGGCAGGACAAATTCACCGTGTGAAGAAGGCATCTCGTTTTCATTCTTTGGTGCACACAACAACATATTCAGAGCATTTTGGTACTGCTGGTGCTCCTGTTGAAGTGCTATGTCCTGTTCGTTTCTAAGGCCACTCGGCTCTGAATTCATGACCCTTTCAAACTCAAATGAGTTCAACATCTTGAAATCCTTTGGCTTTACTGAGTTTTCCTCCGATATGCAGCCTAAGTCTATTTTCAGGCCATGCAGCAGGTGGCGCATTTTTTCCTACGATTAAGAGAATTACATAATTAGGAGAAAAATTACATTAGTTAAGCTAATCAAACTAAGTCAATGTGGTCTTCAGGGCTACTGACTTCAGCAGAATATTTTCCTTTCCATTCCCTCTGCTTCCCACCCCCACAAAAACTGCAAGGGGGAAAAAATGCTTGTTTTAATCTATTCTTTGAGGCCATGAAAAAATTAAAAAGATTTTTGCTTTAGAATTTTTCTGATGAAGCTTTAAGAAAAGACAAACCTCTTTCAAACGATGTTTATTTTCTTTTACATGTCGCTCGAATAGTCGGTCTAAAAACCTACAAGTGACAAATAAAATGGTAAATGCCAGAAAGCCAACTCAATATTAAATTGTTATGCAATGTTCAAACTACTAAAGGCTGGGAAATATTTTTTAGTCTTTTTCCTTCTAAAGCTGAAGACTAATGCTTCCTTTCTCTTTTAAGCTCTTCATTTTTTGTGCTATTATAAAAGTGCAGTCACACGCTGCTGAGTGAAAGAGAACATGTGGTTTGGCTCCCACCAGGAGCCTGCTTTCATTTCCTTCCAGAGGCTGACGCTGCTGACAGAGTGTACGCTACTCCCCTGCCTGTGAATGAAACAGCGTCCATCATGATGCCCACGTTTGCAGTACGTAACGATTACAGTCCTTGTGCGGAGTTGGCACACGTACATAACGGGTCTTAATCCCTTGTTTCCTTCCCTTTTCCTTTCCTCTCTTCCCTTCCTCCATCTCTTCCTTCCGTTTCGTTTCCATCTGAGGAAGAGCTAGCTCCCTGTTTCCTGTTATCTTTGCTTTTGCTCCTTATTTATACTTTGGGTTTCTCATATAAGAGAAAACATGCAGTATTTGTGTCTGATTCATTTCACTTAACGTTATGGCTCAGGCTGCACCCATTTTCCTGCCACTGAGTCAAGTTTATCGTGCTTTATGGCAGAGTAGGACTCTATTGTGTGTAAATTTTTTTTGTCCATCCACCTGCTGATGGACACACAGGCTGCTTCTAAGACTTAGCTTCTAGGAAGTGTGCTGCTATGAACATGGGTATGCATGTGGCATGGAAACTGATGGCTTCACGAGGCCTAGAAATTCTCTGCACATCCCCAAAGCTTGCCCCTACCTCATGCTGACGCACACATCCGGGCGAACACCCCAAACCCCTGTCTGCCTCTGTTTCATTTTGTTGCATGCATTCACAGTCGGAACTAAACACAAGAGAAAATCCTCCTGTGGTGGGATTTTACAATGCTTCCTGAATTACACTTGGAAAAAATACCACGAATAGTAAGTTTATATACTAACCTAGCAATGAGTACTTACTGGGTATCACTAAGTGCTAGCCACATAAAAATAATTTATCTCTATTCCCTGACCAGTGTCAGGAGAGAAAGGTGCTATAAAAAAACCTTTAATGATGAGAATACCACATCTCTAATGATTTTACCTGTCCAAAGCTCACAACCATCAAGAAAATTTAAACTCGAGGAGCCTGATTGCAGAGAAGGTGGTCTTCACCTCTTCACCTTTCCTCACACTTGTCTATCACATTAATAATCAGCAAGCTTCTTGAAAGACAACTGAGCCAATCTATAGTAGTTTTAAATTATTTAACAAAATTTAAAAGCTCCAAAACCTGCAGATAGGGCCAACATTTTTAGACATGTTTCTATATTTAACACATATGTCTTGGGTACCTATTTTTTGACTCAATCATGTGTATCCTAAATGTCTTTGGGCCGGGGATTTAGCTCAGCAGCGTAAGCACCTGCCTGGCAAGTGCTAGGTCTTGTGCTTGATCCCCGGTAACAGGAAAAACAAAAACCAAAAACCAAAAACCATTTTTATTAATAAACTCACTTCTACATGATTTTTAATCACTGAATCTCTCTCTCTCTCTCATAAATGCTCTGTAATTTATCTAACGTAATTTTAGTATTCAACATTTAGGTTAGTTTTGTTCTTTGGTACTATTTTTAAAAACACTGTAATAAAGTCATATACTCTCTTTAGTAAATAGGTAAAATTTGAGGTATAAATACATATGGTTTACATAGGCTCTTTTTGTGTTTTCCTGGTAAAAACATAAGAAAATTCACTATCTATAACTATATTTTCTTTTTTGAGACAGAGTCCTGTTTTGTAGTTCAAGCTGACCTTGAACTTGTAGAGATCTTCCTACCTCAGTCTCTCAAGTGCTGGGATTTCAGGTATGCATCACCAGAACCAGCTTGTCCATTTTTTCCTTAAAAATTGTTTTTCATGGTGCTCGGAATGAAACCCAGGGTCCTGTGCATCCAGGCAAGGGCTGTACCACTGAGCTACCAGCCAACCTGTGGGCCATTTTTAAACGTGCAGTCACCAGTGCTAAGTATGTGTACAGTGTTATGAAAGAGATTGCCAAACCCTTTTCATCTGGCAAATAAGAAACTCTATACCCACTATACAAACAGTTTCTTGGCCAACTTCTTATTTATCTTTTGTAGTGGGAACTGAACTTGTGACTTGCGCTTGCTAGGCAGGTGCTGTGCTGCTGAGCTACATCCCTGGCTGTGGCCAACTTTTTAAATCAAAATTTTATTCCCTAAAATTTAGGTCTTTTTCACACTGTACACTTTTTTATTCTTATAATAAAGATGTTTGCTTTAATTTTAAAAAAGTTATAGAAATAGGAGATAGAAATAACTCACTGGAATTAAGATGCACTTGGAGAAAATATGCAGAATACATATTTGGAGTCCTCGGTTACATACTATGAAGTGGGACTTAGTGCCCTGTGAATTTTAGGGACATAAATGTGGATGCTAGATTCAAGATAGTTTCCTTAAGATATGCCATACCTAATCTGCCTTTGAAAATTTTCTACTTTACTTACAGTGTACAAATCTACGTTTTAAACTTCATTTTACTAGATCTAATCCTAACAGTTGCAATTTAAAAAATCCTTTTTGTTTTTCTTGAGACAGCGTCTCACACTGTAGTTCAGGCTGGTTACACCCTCCCTATGTATGGCGGGCTGTCCTCGAACTTGGGGCAATGCTCCTGCCTCAGCCTCCCAAGGGCTGGGATTACAAGTGTGAGCCACCACACCCAGTCAGCTGTAATAAAAATTCTTGGTTTTGGTTCTCCTAACAGTTTTACATAGCAAGATGGGGTTATGAAGCCTTGCAAATCAGAAGCAAAAAATTTTATTTTACTGATTTATTATAACCATATTTAGATGAGCCAGGATTTTATTCTTTTCTATAACTTCCCCACACTGCGAACTTGCCCTAGGGTGTGAATTAAAAATGATGTACAATTTGCTGTCAATTGTAAGAATATGATCTTAAAAAAGCAACATAACTTCCTAACACTAACATCATATGAAAAATAATGTACACAACTCCTGTAATAGAATTTAAAAAAAACTGACCTGCTGGAAAATAAACCAAGTTTCAAAATTTCGTTTGTTATGTCTTCAATGAAGCTCAAATACAACAGCTCTTCTTCACTGCAAAGGAATGGTGACACAGAGCATAAAAATTATTGCTTACTTATTCTGAAGACTAAAGGAAACACAGGTCAGAAATGTCTATTTCTACTAAATACTTCTGTAAGTTTTAAGGGGGGTATTATAAACACTAAAAAGCAGAAAGTAATACCCACTAGAATAATATTTCATAGCTATCTGCAATTCCATAGGAATAAATGTAAAGACAAATAAAAGACAAAGGAGAACCACCCAGGGCGAGAGCAACCAGAAGAGCCCGCGAGCTGTGTTCCCAACCAGCACTTTGCATCTCCTACTTCTGATCGTGTTCAGCAGCAGAAGCCACGAGTACCACTACCCAGCCCTGCTCCCCACCCTCCGAGCTTTCAGGAGGCAACAGGAAGACGCCAGGGAAGCTTTCACTGTGCAGTTTTTTCCCCCAAAAAATGTTTGAAGAAAAAAAAAATCCTTCTAGTATGATAATTTGTGAACAAAAATATGGTGGTAATTTTTAATTACTCGGATACATTTCTTTATTATGCTATTCTATGAGATAATTATTTTAGTAGCTATTATAAGAAAAGTAGGAGGACTAGGGATTTAGCTCAGTGGCATAAGCACCTGTCTGGCAAGTGTGAGGTCATGAGTTTGATTCCCAGTATCAAAAAAACAAAAAAGAAAGAAAAGAAGGGCACTACTGTAAATTTGATTATTACCTGAAACTAGTGAATTAATAGAAAATATAAATAAGTACTCAATAACTGAATAAGCAAATAGAAAATGAAGCGCAAAATGTAAATCAGATAATTGATTAAAATGGTCTATAAAAAGTGATTTCTGAATGAGTCACAGGATCTTGTTTAAAAACAGCCACTTTTAGGAATAAATGGAACTCTATAAAATATTTTCTTGAAAAAATAATGAAAACAACATTAAAACTTAGAATTGTAGCATGTCCAAAGAAGTGAGCAGGTTCAGAACCACCAGGAAGAATTTCCTGAGCTCCTAAGCTACTAAAAATCTCTCTAAAATTCTTAATTTATAAAATGAATGAGGGCAGTGGTACAGGGCCTGTCTGGCAAGCACAAGGTCCTGAGTTCAATTCCTGGCACCAAAGAAAGGAATCAGAATTAGAGGTGCTAAATATTAAAAATAGTAGTTATTAACTTAGGACCAATTTCTACTGAAAATAAACAAGATTGACACTTATTCCAGAAAATTCTGATCATTTTCTGCAATGCAGCCTGTATTATATGATTAACACTCCAAAGCTGGTTGTAACAGAGAACATGTTTGATCTTGCCTGATTTTATAATGGTTTCTGTGATTCTTAACTCTTAATTCCCATTAAAACAAAATAAAGAGGTCAAAAAGATCTTACTTGGAGATTTTATTCTCCCAAGGACGCTGTGCAGAATACTGACATACTGTTCTATAAGAAGAAAATTAAGATATTTTAGCAAAACAATAAGTTTCCAATAATATTTTATAATAGTAGTAATGTGTTTTAGAATTTTTAAAGCATTTTTATATCCATAATCTAATTTAATCTTCTAAACAATCCAGTGGGGTATGTATGCTAGGTATTATTTTCCCGGTTTGCTACTGAGTTATCCAGGGCTCAGAGGGGCCAAGAAACTTGCCAAGGTTGATGTCAGAGGCAGTAGTGACAGGTTTTAAACTATTTTTCTGATTACAAACTCACTACCCTTAAAACAATGATACTATAGCACTTGCCTAGGATTAAACAATGACAATTTGACTAAGGTTAACATATAAATAATGCTAAACACATACCTTCCTTTGGAAATTTTTGTTAAACTACTCATTATTATACATTTTTTTCATTATTCAGTTCTCCCAAGATTTTTTATTCAAATATACACAATTATAATAGTTTATTTCTTTTACGTAGAAACTACTAGAAAAGATAAATGTTCTTTTCTTTGGACCATTTTTTAATACAGAATGGCTCAAGAGCAGCACCAATGCTGTGTGCTGTGGCACCATGAATTCCAAAGAGGGAAACAACAAATTCCTGTGTGGCCTTAGCAGGTGACAACTTCCCGCAGCGGCCTGAGGGCCACGCTGGGCCCTGAGGGAATCTGAACACTTGGCTTCCAGTCTGCCCTTTAACGCTTCCTCTGCGACCTTTTTTTTTTGTCTTTTTATCAGTACCAGGGATTGAACTCACGACTGCCTGCTTCCAAGGCAGGCACTTATGCCGCTGAGCTAAATCCCCAGCCCTTCTGTGCCTTTTTGAATGTCTGCTCTTTTCTTCTACTTCCTTCATCTCCTATCCAGTTTTGAACACTGGAAATTTGATAGCTGAAACTATCGATGGCATCTTTTAGCTTCTTGACCACCTGCCAACCAATCTTTTTTGTTTAGGTGTTGTGTCCCATAACTGCCAAATGTGATAAACAGTTTTTGTTGTTTATTACTGCAGATTGAGCTCAGGGTCTCTCACGTGCTGGGCGAGCCCTCTTGTGCTGAGCTACAACCCCAGCCCGTTTACTCTCTCTGTCTCTGTCTCTCTCTCTTTTTTATATTTTGAGAGAGGGTCTTGCTAAATTGCCCAGGTTGGTCTCTGAATTGTAATCCTCCTGCCTTGGTCTCTGAGTAGGTGTATGATAGGTGTGTAACACCAGAGCTGGTGAGACTTTAAGAGTCCTCCACATGGCATGGACAGATCATGCACTGGAACATGGGAAACACTCAAAATCACAAATTATGGCTTCTCAAATAGTGAGGGTCACCAATCCTATGCGTGCCATGTACACTGGTTAGCACCACTGCCAGAGGACTTGTCATGGGAAAAGTCCTTTTTCATATGAGTAGTAACTAAAAACAGTGCAAGCCAGGGTCCCTTTTCCCTTTATTAATGAATTGGCAAGCAATTCACTGAAACCTTTACTGAGCACCTAACTTTGTAAAATTTCCTTAGTAAAACTAACACTACTACTGAAGAATTGTATAAGAGTAAAATAGATTAGAGCATATAATTAAAATGGTATTTATATAGTAAATACTATATATCTATTTATACAGGAAAGCAGTTAAGATAAAGATAGCTGAAATATTTCTCCTGCACACTCTTTACCTTTGTGAGGAAGGCCGCGGAGCGCTGTCTTTGATTTCATCCCATGTCAAGTCATGTCCTTGTAAGGACAAAGGGGTTAATTTTTCTTTGGTCCCATATGTCATATAATTAGATGCCTGGGGATGTAACAAAAGAATAAACCTTTATGCTTCAAAAATACAATATGAAAACAAAGCATAATAAGTTTTAAAAGATGAATAAAGGAATCCAATGGGTAAAAGTGAATGATATGTTATTACAAAAAACGTTGTGGAGTAATTTTTCCCTCTGACTTGCACTGTTTTCCCTTAAATTTATTTAAAGTAAAGTAAAGCTTCTTATGTTTTAACAAGCAACATTTTAAATGACATTAAGACATCATTGTGAATAAATATACAAAGAAAAAAATGAAGAAAACTTACAACTTTTGAGTAAACGTGAGAGAAAAATCTATCATTCGGAAATTCAGATATCCTGTTTCAAAAGTCACTATGTCAAATATGTAGAAACACTGGTAGCACTGGCAGTGTAACTACTAATGTTCAAAACATAATAATGGCAGCTTACTTTGTAGAATTCTTCCTATTGGGCAGGCATTTAGCCTCATTGTTAGATTTCATCTGCACAAGTGTGATTTATGTAAAGCACCATTCGGCCTTAGAAGTGTGGTTAAAATGCAGACCTCATGCAGTCAGTGCTCTATTAGTGCCCTCCAATCAACGGCCTGATGGAGCAGGGGACCCTGCCATGTTCTTGCAGGGTTGTTAGTGAATTTTCGGAGCACTATGTTATAAAGATGCTTCAGCTTTGGTTTATTTAATTACCTCAAAACTTATCTTTTCATAAAACCCAAGTTAGTAACAGCTACCATGTATCAAGCCCTGACCAGGCTAGGAACTTCACCCCCATTATTTTACTCCTCCCAGAGACACTATAGATTAATCACAGCTCCACTAGCTGAGCATGCCCAGCTCTCAGAGGATAAAGGTTTTGTCGTTGAGCTCAAGTGGGAGGGCCCTATGTCCAACAGCTGTTAATGGCTGAGATGGAAACCTATCCCCTTCTGCTCATTTTAGAAATAAAGAAGGAAACTGAGTGTGATTCTGTTTTATTCACATACTCTGAATCTGTACTTGACATTTTAATAGACAAACCATTTTTATAAACAATAAATTTAAATTAGGACACATTACAAAATTGATATCCCTCAAAATAAAAATAAATCAGTTTGTGTCAATATCAGACTTAAAGATATAGTATTTAAAAAAAATGATTGCCAAGCATTCAAAATATGAATTTTGTAATAATTAGCTTCATAGTCTTTAGTAAAGGCAAACCTAAGAGAATGGTATCCATCAATTTAATTGGTGATAATTCATTTAAAAATATGGAAATAAGAAAAGTTAAATAACGAGCCAGGCATAGCGATACCTGCCTGGAATCCCAGCACTCTGGGAGGCTGAAGTAGGAGAATTATGAGTTTGAGCCCAGCCTGAGCAAATTAGCAAGATCCTGTCTTAAAAGGAAAACATAAACAAAGGAGCTGGGGATGTAGCCCAGTGTGAATGGCCTGGGTTCAGTTCTTAGTACTGAAAAAAAAATATTTTGAGGTGAGTTCTCACTATATTGCCTTGGCCACTCTTTTTTTTTGTTGTTGTTTTTCCAGACTCTTAATTTGTGGTCTCAAGCAGTCTTTCTGTCTCCATCTACAGAATAGCTGGCACTATGGGCACAAACCGCCATGTCTAGCTCACCTCTGACTTTTTATTTTTGTGTCAGGGTCTCACTATGTAGCTCAAGCCAGCCTTGAATTCACTTTGTAGCCCAGGCTGGCCTCGAACTCACAGCAATCTTCCTGCCTCAGTCTCCTGAGTGCTGGATTATAGGTATGCGCCACCATGCCCAGTTTACATCTGACTTTGGAAATAGTTGATGTATTTTATTGATTCATTTATCTGTCTATTCAGCCAAGCATCTAGATGCTAACAACAAATATTTTTCCAGATTTGGTAGGATCCATTTAGTCATTCTAAGAGAGCCATGACCATTTCTAAGCAGGCAAACCTCCGTATGCTGGCTATATTATACCCAAGCGTCACTTAAAGAGATTATTTTTCACAGTCCAAATTGCTATACATAGCCCATGTATGTTAAAGCATCTGCAATTCAAATGTGGCAGCACAAAAAGATCTCATGTTGATTACCTGCTCTGTGTTGACCTCTGAATCTGTCAATTTCTTAATCTCAGATGTTCCCAAATCAGAATGACAACTGTAATATTTAAAGAAAGATTGTTACTCCTTCAAAACATAAACACTCTGATGACAAGCTTTCCTGCCTAAAAAAAACCCCTTACACATAAGAAAATGAGATCTATTTATCTATTTTTATAAAATGCATAGTTTCAAATAGGGGTCTGGATTACATATGCTTCCTTTTTTAAAATAGTAATTAATTTCAATTAAATATACACTGGGAGAGGTGAAAGGGTACTATTATCTTTGTAACATTCACAGATACAATCATAAAATGAAATACTGTACTACTTCCTGTATTTCCCATTTGACAAGTTTTATCATAGACGTAATTCCTTAACTTTTGATTAAATATATAAACTCATTTGAAATTATAGTATCTGTTCTCTATACTCACATAAGATGTTACTTTCTAAAATAATTAAAATCTAGTACCAGATAAATTGTTTATGCAACATTAAAAGATTTGTTTGTTTCTCTAATCACTGGGCAAACTTTTAATGAGTATTTACCATGTACCAGGCATAAGTACATGTGAAAACATTATTGAGGCAAATTACACTTAATCTCCAGACATTATCCCAGCTGTTTAAGTTATTCCCAGGCAGCTGTTGCTACATGACTAAGTTGCACCAGTTAGGGAGCACAGGGGCAGTTGGATAAAGCAGTGGAGTTTTTCGTCTAACTCCATTATTTTGCCACTTTTAAAACAAATCAATGTGCATATTTACACAAATGTTAATTAATGACATTTTAACAATTCTATGAAAGTATAATATTTAAATGCATACAAAAGTTCAAGAGATATTTTTGAAACAATACATTAAAATACTCAACACTCATCTTTATAAAGAATTGGACAAATTTAATAGCTCTTTGTTGTTTCAACAACTGCTCTGATAGTTTTGATGACATGTTTAAAAGACGTATTAAACTCACTCTAATAAAAAGCCTGACTGTATAAGATATACATCAGAAAGCAAGGAATATTGCTTAGTGAAGTGTCATTTAATTTCCCAGAGTTGCTACTGATTGTTAACATGCCATACCTGCTTAATTCAGTCTGGGTTTCACCTTCTATCTGTGGATCTGTAATATCCTTTCTTCTTTTGGCAGGGGTATAATATCGATACTGTGACAGGAAAGATTTTGCTTCTGTTTTTAAAGTGCGTGGAGTGAATGGCAATTGCTTGTTAGAAAAGAAGTCAGCATGTTTTTCTAAAAGATCCCCACTGGGTGCTTTTGAGATGACTACCTGAAACCGGTGGGAACTTGGGAATGCACTTCTGGGCCTCCTGCCATGCACGGCTCCAGGGCCCAGGTTTCGGGGATCAGAGGTTATACAGTCCACGCTGGAAGGGGAGGAACTGCCATTCTGTGAAGCGCCATTCATGGGGACTCTGTCAGATTTCCGTAGCCTTAGCTGTGTCTCCGAAGAAGGCAGGAGTGCCTTCGTGAAGGATGGGAATCCATTCATTTCTTCTATCAACATGCCCTGGTTCTGCGGTTCCCCTGCAGGCTAAGAACATTGGATTTGAAAGTTACCAACTGGATTAGAAATTCATAGAATTCAGGATGCCCAAATTTAATCTTCATGTATAACTCACTTAATTGTCACATCAACTTCTCAGAAGTTCTTCAATCATTACCTTGTTTCTTCTTTTTTTAGTGGTGCTGGAAAGGCCTCACACGTATGAGACAAGTGCTCTACCACTGAACCTTGTATCACCCAGCCTCTACCCTTATTTACAGACGGAGAAACTGAATTTCAGGGTGTCACAGATTTAACAGATGCCAAATCTACATTTTTAACCATTACATTATTTAAAAAAACTCATTAAAATTATATAATTTTAGGTTTTTACAGTGAAAGGCAACAATTTTTTTTTTTTTTTTTGGTATGAATGCCTTTTAATGGTTCCTGGGTTTTTTCGTTTTTCCAAAGATGTGGGATAAAAATACAAGGAATTTCAGGAGTCGGAAACAATTTTTAATTCCTTTCCTGGTAATGAAAAAATTGGTTAGCCTAAGAAATGATTTACCTATACAAAGAAATTATGAAGGTATCATGACTACCTTCTAAAATAGGTTGTTAGCTACTTACTTTCTAAATTTTCTTTTTTACCCCAAATACAAGGTAAAACTACTGAAAGCAAGTTAGCTGCTGACATTAAATAGTGAGTCACTATTGTGCTGTTTGGTAAATGATTTCATTTTTATTAGCTTTAAAAAGTATCCCCAAACTAGGTTCACAGTACAGTTTATGAACCCAAGA
The DNA here is from genome assembly GCF_034190915.1 of Cavia porcellus. Lineage (NCBI taxonomy): Eukaryota > Metazoa > Chordata > Mammalia > Rodentia > Caviidae > Cavia > Cavia porcellus. The sequence goes on from NW_026947514.1 coordinate 15,101,497, forward strand.
GTTTGGTTCCCTGGAAAGAAACTTCTAAGTACAATCTAAAAAAAAAAATCCAGTGAGGCTATTAATAATCACAGGAATTGGCCAGCAACCCCAGAACTTGGGAAGCTGAGGACAGAGTGCCACAAGCTCGAGGCCAGCCTGAGCTACACAGTGAGTTCAAATTAGCCTCAATCACACAGTGAGACCCTGTCTCAAAAAAAACAAAAAACAAAAAAATTCATAGGAACTACTTATAGGAACAGTATTAACTAAGATCACAGTAAACAGAAACGCATAAGGCATTAGAATGTCTGTGAAGAAATTCTTTATCAGTAGTGGTGCTTGTATTAAAATGAAATACAGGGCTGGAATTAGCTCAGTGGTAAAGCACTCTCCTACCGTGGCCAGGGCTCTGGGTTCAATTCCTGACTCTGCAATTAAAACAAAAAAGACACATCTGTCTGTCTAAAATAGGCTGGGAAAACTGATTCTGAACTGACTGAAAGCCTGCAATTTTTCTGTATTTTCTTGCTCCATAATCCCTGTTTTGTATCCTACTTTTTCTTTCCTTGTAAACCAGAAGAACATTATGAAAAAAACTATAGATTTGCTTTCTGAATTCATGTTAAGTGTCCCCTTTATTTAGGACTATCAGAAGCTTGGGTACTTGTACAAAATAGACGTAACGCTAACCTGGTAAACTCAGTACAACTTGGACTGTTGGTGATTACAAAGTTCTGAAATAAGAAGAGAGTTAATCAGTTACTTCTCCATGGAACAAGAAGTGTGGCGGCAACTGATCACTCACTGTGATGCCATCCTTACAGCCTGATGTGACCTGCTGTAAACTTTCTGTGGCTCAGAATCTACGTATAATAGTCATATAGTTCATGTATTCATGTTTTCACGTCAAGAACCTCTATTCGGTTATATAATTCCCCAGAACTGACCACTGAGTCAATCTTTTCCAGGGACAGTATCAGAAGAAATGGTATACAAAAATTTTCCAATTGTCAGAGTTTAAAACAGTTGAAGAATAACTCAATAGGGGAGGTACAGATTATTTGAAAATCTGTTTTGCAAGGAAGTTTCAAATTATACTCAATTAAGGAGGAAATGGCCATGCTCTTAATGTTGACTTCTATACTTTTAAAAAAGCCTCTCACATGTATTCAGAAATACGGAACACACCTATGTATTCAGCAGCCCACAGCACACAGCGTTACACCAGTGTGGGCAGCACAGGAGCACTGGCCGAGGGCTGACAAACGGGTGGACATGGCTGCAAAAGCTAGCAGGGTCCCAAAGGTGACCGCGTGCGAGTCTGCGTGAGGGAAGGAAACAGCCCAGGGCACAGGCGAGAAACAGGAAGAGTTTCTGGCACATGTTCCTCGTACCGGAATGGCTAAGACACGCAGGGCCAACGCTGGCGCTGTCATTTTAATGGCAGCAACCTTCTCAGCGAGTACAGACAACTGGTGTTTGTTAACCAAACGCCCATCTAATTATCAAGATGTCTTTCCCAGAATAATAGTTTGAAGACAGTTTGGATGTTTCTAAAACACATCATCAAGGCTTGTCAAAAGTGTGTATAAATTGCAAGTTACTCTGAATTCTAAATGAAGTCAATAGAAGTATACATAAAAGCATAAAGGAACTATTCTACAGAGGCAAACAAGTTACAGGCACTGAAGGAAAAGTGAATAAAAAGGATCTTATATTTACATATGTATTAAATATATAAGTATATATTTTTACATTATAGGTACACAAAATGCATGAAGATACACTAAAATATACCATCTAAAAATTTTCAACCTCACACCTCAAAGGACTGTTAATTTATATTCAAAAATGTGGAAAAACAGAAGTATTTTAAACTTTCAGTTTAAAAAAATCCTTAAAAATGAAAATATATTTGTGAGTCAAACAGTGATGAACAGATTCCCAGATGGTGAATTATAGTACAGAGCAGAAAGCAGATTTATCTAAAAGCAGCGGCTCTATTCTTGGTCCCTTCATCTATATAACAGCCTGGCCGGGGGCGGGGGGTTTTCTCAGTCATACTGACTGCATCCCCTGAAGACTCCCAATCTATCCTCAGCCCAGGTCTCCTTCCTGTCATAGCTGCTTCTATGAGCTACTTAATGAATACGCCATTACAATACATGTTCCAGAAGTATCTCATCAAACATGCCCACACAAGTAAACTCAGACTGAATGTACGCCTCTGCCCTTGGCCCTGTCCCCATTATTTCAATGACTGACATACTGTCCTCCTCCTCAGATGCCCAGAACACAGAGGCGGGACTCTCTACCTGCCCTCTTGACCTTCATATGTCACCAAATCAGTCATCATGTTTTAGGGATCCTAAAATATCTTTTTTTTTTTGTCTTTTTCCTTTTTATCGGTACCAGGGGTCGAAGTCACGACTGCCTGCTTGCAAGGCAGGCGCTTATGCCGCTGAGCTAAATCCCCAGCCCCCAAGGGATCCTAAAATATCTTTTAAAAGTATTCCTTGTGTTTTCTGTCCTGCCTTAGATCAGGTCTTAATCTTTCTTTCCCATATTACTGTGACCTTTTCATAATTAACTTGAGCTTTACTGTGGCCAGTATGGTATGATATAAATTCCCAATTAATGTCTGGTCCACAGCTCTCCCACATTTCTCAGAGCAAAAACCCAGATTTGCTTCTACGGCAAAAATACTCTAAGTCTTCCCCCTGCTTGGGTATACACGGCACTTTTTCATTTGCATTGGAAAGAGCTTGAGTAAAAGCTACAGCACGTGGGATTTGAGGGGCACCCCAGGAAAACTGGCTGCAGTCAAACAGGAAACAGTTTTTATGACATCACGGTGCTAGAGATAGAAAAATAAAAGGCTCAGGGACTGACCCCATGCTGGAGAATCTGGGACCTCTCCATGGCTATTCCCCAGCAAGATGGCTTGAAGGAAACTTGTTTTTGAACACTGGCGCTGAGTAGGAAGGGACTGCTGGCCTTTGAGAATCTGAGGTCACATGTTGTCCCACACAAGTTCACAGCCTATCATTCTTGCCACTTTCTGATGCAGTTCTGGAAGCCCTCTTTCATGAGTGTCTGGCTGTGCTGCTGTGGCTGCCTTGATGTTCTGAATAAATTTAAAACATTCTGACTTTAGGGAAGAGCCAGAAGTCTTACGGTGCCAGATCCAGTGAACAAGGTGGATGAGGGCACACTGTAATGTTTTCATGAGCCTGCCTTTCCATCCGATAGCACACAGCAGCAGTATTTTTTTTCTTTTTCTTTTTTTGTGTTTTTGAGACAGTTTCATTACATAGTTCAGGGTGGCCTTGACCTCTTTTTGTAGCCAAGGCTGGCCTCCAGCTTGTAGCAATTCTCCTGCCTCAGCCTCCTGAGTGCTTTTATTTTGGATCATACTCTCCAGCCAATCACAAAAGAGCTATTTTAGAAAGTGCTTCTTAGCCTTTTGGATAAGATAAAGTGCAGAAAGTAGCAAGAACCACGGGATAAACATTTGAAGTATTCTGACCTGGATTAATGGCAACATGTCTTTTGTTGCAAAGCATTTTAAACATTTAGTCACTCATCGTATATTTTGATCACAGCTTGTCTGTCCTGAAATGTTTCTGGTAAAACTTTACAGTGCCTATCCAAGATGGAGGTAGTGGGTGAGAATACAGTTGAAAAGAACTGGTCATGAGCTGGTTGCACCTGTGTGACTAGAATATGTGAGTTCGTCATAGGCATCATTACAGGCAAGTTCTGTTTACCAGGGATGGGAAGCAGATTTAACATTAGGAGGTGTCGTAATGCACGGCATTAGCAGATGGAAAGAGAAAAGTCATATTACCATTCTAAGTGATGCAAAAAAGTTACTGGGTAAAATTACTCATTCATGGGGCAGGAGAAATAGCTCAGCAGCACAAGTACCTGCCTGGCATGTGTGAGGTTGTGAATTTGATCCCCAGTACAAAACGAAACAAAACAAAACAAAACAAAACATATTCAATCATGGGGATGGGGGAAAAGGAAACATGATATATCATGCACAGATACAAATTCCCTATAATGAATATGTCATTATGTATATCTAAATTGAACCAATAAATAAAATGGTACTACATTTAAAAAAAAGCAGAAGGCTATACACTTGTCCATATGAATATTTAATTTCTTAATACAGTCTAATTGAAAAATATCCAAAAAAAAAAAAAAAAAAAAAGAAAAACTACTTTTTAGCAAACTAGAAGCAGAAGAAAATTTCCTTAATTAAATGTTAAAGGGTAGCACAAAAAACCAAAAGCCAAGGTCAGCAAAATATAACACCCAGACCAAACCTGGCTCCCTGCCTTTTTTAATTAATAAAGTTTTAGTGGAACACAGCTAAGCCAGTTCTTTTATGTATCATCGATGAATGGACGCTCCCCAGAGACAGCAGTTCTGACAGACACCGCGCGGCCTGAAAAGCCTAAAATTTTAACCATCTGGCTTTTAACAGTAGCAAACATTTGCACACCTTAACCTACAGCAAAAGTTTAGTAAAAAGTAAGGCTGCATCAGAAATAAAGTAGAAACACTTGCTTTTAAGACAGTAAAACTACAATCTTACCTTTTGGAGAGTGTTAAAAATTGACTTCAAACGTTTTTTAGAATTAGCCTGAATTGAAGTTTTATTTAATTTAAACTCTTTTTCGCATCGTTCTAATTCTTTTTTGAGTTTTTCTCTCCGTTGTTGGTCTGCATCTAAATGGGAAAACACGCTTTTAAAAATATGGAACAAAATAGAAGTAATTTTTGTTAAACTAATGGAATAACTTTTTTTTACTAAAAATCTTTATATCATGATATGTAAATAAAATCTCTCTATATATATTTTCTGTATTTTTGTTTTGTTTTTTTGATACCAGGGATCAAACTCACAACCTTGCTCTTGCCAGGCAGGTACTTGTGCCGGCCTCTATGTAAGTATCTCTGTATAAAGAGATACTTTATAGAAATCCTAAATGAGTTGATCAAAAAGCACAAACAGGATGGGACACACTGAGCAAGACCAAGGGGATTAGAAAGTAATTCCAAACAGATATTTATAGATACATAAAGATCTGAAATGCTTAACCTCACTGCTCATGACTGTGTAACCACTGACTACAGTGTAATTAGCCTACAGACTTCTCCCACAAATGAAATATAGTATCAAAAGTTATACACTTGTAAAATATTAAATGTAATATGACTTTAAAAATGAGATTACAGTCAGATGTGATGTCACAGGCCTCTAGTTCCAGCTACCTAAGAGGCAGAGGTAGGAGACCACTTGAGCATATAGGAATTTAAGGTCAGCCTAGCAGCATAGTAAGTGAGATTTTGTCTCAGAGCAAACAAATAACCAAAACAAAACCAAAAAATCTCAGGAAAATAGTCTGATGGTTTCTCAAGAAGTTAAGCACAGCCAGGCATTGTGGTACATGCCTGTAATCTTATCACTTGGGAGGCTGGAGGATTGTTGCAAGTTCGAGATCACCCTGGGCTATGAAGTAGCTCAAGGCCAGCCTGAACTGCAGAGTGAGACACTGTCTCAAAAAGACAAAAAAAAAAGTCCACATATTGTAGTAGTCCTCTCATCTCAGGGGGTTCACTCCAAGACCCGCTGTGAATGAGTGATGCTGTGGATAGTTCTGAGCTCTATATAGTCTCTGTCTTTTATGATCTATATGTATCTATGATTAAATTTAATTTATAAACTAGGAAGTGTAAGATACTAACAACAGCAGTAAGAATAGAACATAGCAAGTAAGAGGCGACTACTGTATTACCATATGACCCAGAAGTTGCACTCTCAGTAATGTAATTATTTTTCAATAAAACTGCTTTAAAAAGTAAAGCCTCTATTGGTATCCTATAAATGCATACATTTTGATGTCAATTAAAAAAATGAGTAAATGTTTAATTAAATTCGAAAAGGAAAATAGATTAAAAGGACATGCTCCAATCATCAAAAACATAGTAAAGTCTATTTAACATATTACAATACAGAACTAAACAATTATATACCAGTTTTGATACTAAGAAGATTGAAATGATGAACTCATCAGCCCACCCTGACAGAAAAGTGTAGGGAAAACAGAAATGGGAACTTGATGTGGTTACTGGGGAGGCTGAGGCAGGAGGATCAAAAGCTTAAGGCCATTTCTGGGCAACTCAGTGAGACTTTGTCCTAAAATAAAATGGAAAAAGGGACTGGATTGTAGTTAAGTGGTATACTCCTGGCTAACATGCACAAGGTCCTAGTTCAATCTCCGGTTCTACAAATAAAACAAAACCAACTAAACAGTAACAAAAACCAGAGACAGTGAAATCCACAGATTTCTTTTCTTTTTTACATGTTATAAAACCTGCTTCTAAGTTAGCCAATTGACAGTAATGAACATCAGCTCTATGGTGTGAGAAGTGATAACGATAATTAGTTATACTTTAAAGATAACAATCTTTGCAATTTTTCTAGTTCTAGCTATCATAGGGGTTTTGTTGTTTAGACATTTTTTCTCTAGCAAAAGAAGAAAGCAATTAATGGCTCAACTGACTGAAAGCAAAAAATATCATATGCATACTAGGTCTAAATTTAAAACCAAAAATGGAAGCAAGTCTTTAAATATTACCTTTATACTGTCAATTCTCAAATTTTCACTCAGTCTTGAATTTCCTCCTGGCCTCCAGACTTGTACTCTTAACTCTTGGAGATCACTAGTTGGATTTCTAACAAGTAGTGATTTCAAACTTAAAATGACCAAGATTGAGCTCCCAATTCACCTCTCTCAAATCCTTTCCTATCACATTCCTTACTCGTAAGTTGTAACTCTCCCAGGTCTTAAGTACTGACAGCCATCCTGGACTCATTCATTCCCCTTTCTCCTCTCACAGCTTATCCTCATTAGATCCATTAATGACTTTTACATATAGGAGAAACAAAGTCCAAAGCTATTAAATAGTTTATTCAAAGTCACACAGCAGTATAGTGCCAAGTTATAGGTTCAGTTCCAAGATCCTAAATTTAGAAATACAAAAGTTTCCTGTTACTTATAGATTTCTCAAAAGATAATAATACTCTCTAATATGGCTACTAGCAAGACAGAAAAAAAATACAAGTGTTGGAAATGACATGGAGAAATTAGAACAGTTATGTGTGATTGGTAGAATGTAAAGAAAGCTGCTCACCTCATGGTATCCAGGAAGCAGAGAGACAGGCAAAGAGCCGTGAGGAAATGGTCAGGGACCAGATACGGTCCTCCAGGTCACAATCCTATGACTCTTTCCTTTCAACAAGGCTCCACCTGGTTTCCATCACTTCCTAATACTGCCACCAAATTCTGTCAGCAGTAGCTTAATCTGTAGCTAAAGCTAAGGCCCTCATTGTCCAATCATTTCTCCAAAGTCCATCCAGCAACCAAGCCTTGAACACAGGAGCCTTTCTGGGGGGATACTTTGGACCCCAACCATAACACAGGATCTCAAAGAGATGTTTCTACACCTATACCCATAGCAACATTATTCACAACAGCCAAAGGTGGAAGCAACTCAAGTATCCGTCAACTGATGAATGCATGAACAAAACGTGGCACATACACAAAGTGAAATTTTATCCAGCTTTAGAGACAGGAGATTTAGACATATTATGACATGAATAAACCTTGACAGTATTATGCTAAGTGAAATAAGCCAGATGCAAAAGAATAATTATTTGAGAAACTCAGAATAATGAAATTAACAGGCTTAGAAAGCAGACTGTGGACAGGAGTCAAATTCATAAAGATACAAAACAGAATAGTGGGGTCCAGGGCCTGGCTGGGGCACTTATTTAACTGGTACAAAATGGTTCTGGACACAAGTGATGGTGGCAGTTTTACCAAAACATAAATGTACTAAATGCCACTGGAATAAACACTTAAGAATGGTGAGGATGCTACACTTTGTGCGATGTAAATTTTACCATAATCTTTTAAAAAAGGTAGATATCAAAACGTAACTTACATTTGATGCTGGCACTCATGCTTACTGGAATTGAGCAGTCTACAGCAGCTGAAAGAGAAAAATTTTGTTGTTTAATAATATTTTTGGTATTCACAAATGAGAATAAACATCAAAATGGAAATTACAAAATGTTCCAGAATATGCTGTTCCTTGTTTGATTTTTTATTGTGCTTCAGGAGATGAAAAACAAAATATCTTTGATAAAAAACACACTGGGAAGAAATTTTTCAACAACCACTGGGATTAGCTCATTATATTGCAAAAGAAAAAATGAGTGAAGCAGCATTGCAATATTACTCAAACTGAAACAGAAGGACTGAAAAGGAAACAGACAAAGCATCACTGATCTATAACACACCTATGTCATGCACCTTAACATATTTGTAGCTGGAGTCTCAACCCAAGCAAGAATGGAGGACTCACACTCCCTGATTTCAAGGCTTACTGTAATGTAGCAGTAATAAAGGAATGTGGCCTGGGTATAAAGATGGATGTATAGATGAGCACATTCAAATATTAAGTCCAGAAAGAAACACATACAGTTGCTCAAATATCTCAAAAAGTACCAAAGTAATTCCAGGGAGGGAATGATAATCTTTTTAACAAATGTATGGGAAAGTTTGGATATAAACAGGCAAAAACGAATTTTGTATCATAGAATACAAACTAACTCAAAATGGATCACACATTTAAATATAAGAGCTAACATATACAACTAGAAGAAAACAAATTGAGAAAACTGTAGTGACCCAAGATTAGACAAATAAACTCTAAAAATTATTCCAGAATTAAAAAAAAAAAAAGGAATGCCCAGTGTGTGGCTCAGCTGTATGTAGTGCTTGCCCTGCATTCATGAGGCCTTGGGTTTGATTACTCAAACTAGGGTGGTAGGAAACAGACAGACTCACTATAAACTGGGAAAAGAGTCACAATACATACATCTGGCTGGCAAAATGCAGTTTGATTCCCAGTACCAAAAAATAAAACAAAACAAACAAAAGCTCTAGCAAACAAAAAATCCCAACTAAATAAAACCCCTCCAAAACAACAACAAAAAATACATCTGATGTAAGTCCTGCGTTTAATGTATGCAGAACTCACAGCTTAATACTAAAAAGATAAAAACCTCATATAAAAATAGGCAAAAGTTTGAATAGGAATTTTACCAAAAAAGATATACAGATGGCAAACGAGTATAAGGAAAGTGACTCAGTATTACTAGGCACACCAGGGAAATTTTGCAAATTAAAATAATGAAAAGATATTAACTACATGTTGGTGCCCATGAGAGCTAAGTTCTCGGGGGGAAGAATAATGAGAGGATGAAGAAAACACAGAGGCAGAAAGCTGGGGTCAGGTAGAGCCCTTTCTCCGCATGGGAGGAAGACTGCTCAACCACTGCAAAGCATTTATTTAGACCCTTGTCACACCAGACCCCTTTGCTAACCAGCTGGCTTCTCCCCCCACCCCACTGTTCTCCAGGCTGGAACGCCTGTTCCCCTCCAGCCCTCCATGCCCTCAGGGCATTTCTCAGGCATTCCCTACTTTGGGGCACCCCAATCAGGCACATGTGCATTTCACTCTGCATGTGTGAACCATCACCAGCTCAGCAGCTCCCAACATCTACAGATACACTAGATAGGACTTCCGATACCAAATGTTGGTGAGGATGTGGAAGTAACGGAAATGCAAAACTGTACAGTCACTCTGAAAGATAATTTAGTCATTTCTTTTTTTTTTTTTGGTCTTTTTCGTTTTTATCGGTACCGGGGATCGAACTCATGACTGCACACTTACAAGGAAGGCGCTTATGCCGCTGAGTTAAATCCCCAGGCCCAATTTAGTCATTTCTTAATGACTTAAAAAAATTTACCGTATTACCTCACAGTTCCACTCCTAGCAAATAAATTTACCCAAGGGAAATAGAAACACACTGCCCATTATATAAGACAGTTTCTAACTGCTTGCTTGCTTCTTTCTTTTTCTTTTTGTAAGGGAATTGAACTCACAACCTTGCACCTGCCAGACTGGCGCTTATGCCACTGAGCTAAATCCCCAGCCTTAGCAGGTTTATATTTAATAGCCAAAAGTGAGTCAAAGCAACCCACAGGTTTGACAACTGGTGAATCAAAACACAAACTGTGGTAGATACACTAAATGGAATACACTTAGCAATAAAAAGGAGGAAACACTAACAAAAACTATGAGATGGAGTAGTCTCTCAAGGGTGTTCTGCCAAAGAACTCAGGCTCATATGGATACAAATTATATGATATGAGTTACATGAAATGCTTGAAAAGGAACAATGGTGGTGACAAAGAGTAGGTCACTGGCTATCAGGAATTCTCGGGGGGCATGGCTTTAAAGGATTACGGGGAGGTTCTGGGTGATGGAAATAGTTCATTTCATGGGTCAGCTAACTTTTTTTGTAAAGAGAGTAAATGCTTCAGGTTTTGCAGGGTGACGCAGTCTGTCACAACTAGTAAACTCTGCCATTTACTGCAAAGGTTGTCACAGACAATATTTACAAGAATGAATGTGATTGCATTTACAATTAAAATTAGAATTTCATGCTACTGTCAGATGTCACAAAATATTGTTTTCTATTTTTCTGCAACCATTTAAAAATATAAACAGCATTGTTAGTTCACAAGCTGTACAAAAACAAGGAGCAGGGGTATCCAGCCTGTGAGCTGTAGTTAAACTGTGCCTGTTTTATACCATGTGGGATAGAAATTATACATATATTTTTCAAAATATATAACTATAATTAGTGTGCTCTATTGTTTTAAGTTATCTTTTAATAAAGCCAGCAGCAAAAGAAAAATTAAAGAATAATAATAGGTAGCATCTTCTTTGTGCAACTTCTTTGGTTGATTTGAAGACAAAAAAGCAGATTACAAACTTACATTAAAAGCAGTATCTTATATCAAAATAATATCAGCAATAACAGATAAAATTAAATAACCTAAGCATTATAAAGAATTTCAAATACTAACAACAAAGATGACATTCTGATTTTACCACACATAGAGCCAATAATTGGTATCTCACTATACCAAACAAATTCCTCCATGAATAATGTTTTAATTTTTGCCACAGACTTATCCAAATGAGAGGTGACATTAGGGGTTTAAATTGGGTACAGAAAGATGACATTTGCACATTTTTACCTTTGGCTGAAAGGATTTTATTATAGTGAACAGCCATGTGATTCTTGATCAGCTGGAGAGTGGTTAGTCTGAGAGAAGAGGAGTCAGTGCAAAAAGCTAAAAATTAAAACATATTTAAACATTATATATATACTTAAAATTAGTATAATCACCACGAGACAAACAAGTTACCGATTATTAAATGCATCCCTAAACAACGTCCTAGAATTCAATCTTTGTGATGCCAAGTATGTCAGCCTCAATCTTGTGCTGGAAACACTAATATGCTACTAGTTTTGCAGTTCTGGAAATCTGAGAAAGAGATTCTACATTATAATCTATTACTATATTTTAAACATTATTTTTTTTATACCTTTTAATATTGTATTTAAAAATCTTTAGTGACATGCTTGATTATAAAATATTACTATATATTTAACAATCCATGAAGTTATAAAGTTAACAATGCATAAAACCTTATAAAGATTCTACTCTGAGAGGCAAATTTCTAACTTTATACTTGAAAACAAGATCTACAGATCTGTTTACTACAGTCTTTTTTAAGTACTAGGCCTATCTTAAGACAAGTAAGAATTCCAAGGCATTAAATTCTTGACCTTCATCCAAATTAAAGAAAATACAGAACTCATTAAACATTTATATTAGAGGTGCAAATATAGGCTTAACTTTTTAAACTTTTTTAGCCACTAAAAAGCATCTTTTGGGAGAGGAATAGATAGGCCACGTTCAAGAACCTAATAACCCCAATTAATGTAAATACTATAAGCCATAACAGGAACCAAGACAAATAACATCAACAAGTATGCAAAAGGTGATTGGGGCACTCAAGGAAGAAGGGAGCGGGGAAGGAAGGGGAAAAAGGATTAAAAAAAGAAAACAAGCTGTAATTACATGTCACCACTCCCCAAGGTGAAGTAAATGATGTGAATTGCAAACACGCACTAAAAAAATAATTTTAAATATCTAAAAATAAAAATAGGAAAAAACCCCAGCTTTTGAGAGGTAATATGATAGGTTAAAAACAACCCCCCCCCAAATCCAACAGTTGAAACTGCATGCAGAAATTGAAAAATGACTTTCCTAGAATGAACCTTAGTTTCTTCTCCCAGATAAATACTACTACTATTAAAACATCAGTCCTTCTAAGGAAATTCTATGCATAATCAAGCACATACAATACTTATGAGCTTTACTACTACTAAAAGCATTTCTTGAATAGATATCATTTGCTATGCACTGGTCAAGCTCTTTACAAGTAAAGACTTATCTAGTCATTATTTTCATCACTTAATAGAAATGGAAACTGAGGCACAGAGTTGTGAATTAGGTCTTGGACCACATTACTGGATTAGTGTTTAGAAGTAAACCAAGGTAGTCTCCTATTTACAACCACTATAGCTACACTAGCTCTGCACTTACCTTCTTCTTCTTCTTCTTTTTTTTTTTTGTATCAGGAATCAAACTCACAACCTGGCTTTTACTAGGCAGGTGCTTGAGCCACTGAGCCAAATCCCCAGCCCATGCACTTACCTTCTTAAAAAGAAAAAGTTAGCAAACTTCATGTGTTGTTCTTCATCATGCTTTCCTATGCATCTATATTTAAAATCTACTTTCAAATTTTTATTTAATACTTACATCATTTTGGTGTATGATCTCCTAATACAAAAAATAAGTAAAATAACAGAAAACATGATCCTTCATGTTTGAAAGTAAAGAATACTTCAGGTAAAGAAGTTTCAATTATTTTGCCTAAAAATCCAATCTTATAATTTTCAAGTATAATTATAAAACTCTGAAGTAAACATTAAATAAAAATTTACTTTGAAAGTTTCAAAATATAAAAAAAACATCACAGGACCTGGAAACCCAGTAGGAAAAAGAGACCTGCCAACAGTTGCTGTTATTCAAGTGCTCTTTTTCCTGCACAGCTTTTCAGTTTTGGCGCTGGCGTTTCTAACACCTGGTAACCCCCATTCTGGCAAGACGGCTCGCCTCGAACCAGAGCAGTCTGCAGGCAAAAGCCGAGCTGGGCTGCAGCTGTGGCAAGAAGCAGGTGGCAGCTGAGCCCACGTTCGGGGCTTGTTAATCGTTTGAAATCATGACCTTAACACTAATAAATTCACTTATAATAATATAATGCTCAGGTGTATGAAGTAATTGTTTCATCATCTCATATGATTTACAAGTACAAAAAACTGAGTATTATAACAAAATGATCATTTTAAGTCCTCCACTCACCGTTACTTTTGGTGCTCAAGTGCCCTTTAAACAGGCATGGTGGACTACATCTGGGAAGGACAGGGCTTGCTCTGACTTTTAACAAAAAAAGGCAAATTAGGATACATGAAACACAACTTCCATAAGAAATACTACCGAGTATTTTTAAAAGAATAAATATCTTTAGATAGTCATTTAAGAGGTTTTCAATCAGTCAACAATGGTCTGCCAGATAGCAAAAATTCTCTAGCCATAGATTAGAAGTCACTAGAGTCAGGAAAGACTCTGGTCTGCTCAACATTAAAACAAACATATACTCAACAAGTGAACTTTCAAGAAAATCAAACGAGGGAAAATGACTTCTTGCTTGCTCAGAATTCAGTCTCTTTATCTAGAAAACACCTCACATTGCTTTCTAGAGAATGGATCCTACAGTTCAGAGCTGAGTGGAGAATCCAAATCTAGTCAGCTGTGTTGACTCAATCAGCTATGAATAATCGATCCACGTCCAGCCAGTGAGACAAGTCCTGGAACTTTTACTAGAACTACTAGGAAAGCCCTCACTGGGCTTGCTATGCCCAGTAAAAGAGGTAAGCAGAGGCCCACTGCTGATGGCCTTCTTGGATGCTGTAGGGGAACCTGTCTAAGATTGAAGCCTGCACAGATCAAAGTGGACACAGGATACTCCTGATAACATCGAGTACCTGCAGTTATTCGTGTTTGAAACTTTATACTCCTTACTTTTTTTTTTAAGTAAACCAAAACAAATTCCCATTTTAGCTCAAAACAGTTTGAGTCAAAAATGCTAATTTTTTTTGAATACTAACTGTGCCAGACACTGTTCTAAGAAATTCATTTAGCCCTTATAACAATTCTACGAGATCCCTACTATTTATTATTCTCTCCATTTCTGGATGAGAATAAAGTACAAAGAGATTAAGTTCACAGTATGCTCAGATTATACAACTATGACACAACGGGCAATCTGGTTCGAGTCTTATCTGTTACACCACTGTGACCAATATAAATTCATCAGTACTAGAACTATGCTCTAGGGAAGAAGACAGTTCAGCTCTATGTAACTTATCATCCCCAAATTCCATCCTAATGCATGCATATTTTACTAGAGGCCACAAAAAAAGGTAAAAGAGGTTCATTCAGAGAAGTTAAAAAGGCTGAAACCTAATGTTATTCCCTCAGATGGAATAAATGTCATCCCCACCCTCTCTGACTTGGGAAGAGGCAGCCGTGAGCAAACAATGGTATACTTACTATATACATACAGATATAGTCACTGGTTTTTAACATTTCTGCTCATAAATGTCATGTTAAAATTGACAGAATTGTACTAGGTAGATATTTCGTAACACATTTTCATTGGACAATTTAGATTTTGCCTAAAAGCATGAAGCACAAAGGAATACTGTTTGCAGGTTAGAAAATGGAAAGGTTCAAAAGGGTCACAGAAACCTTCCCTTGAGTCAAGGGAGTGAACATGTCCGCTTTGGCTCGATGTGATGGCACAGGGCTGTAACTCCAGCACTGGCGGATGAGGCAGAAGGATTGCTAAGCTTAAACTCAAGCTGGGCAGTGTAGTGATTTAGTGAGATTCTGTCTCAAGATAACAAATAAGGGCTGGGGACATAGCTTCAGCACAGAGGTCCTGGGTTCAATCCCTAGTACCATAAGGAAAAAAAAAAAAAAAAAAAAGACAAGACTGAACTGAAGGGAGAAACAGACAACTCCTCTGGGCCCTCTCTGTTTTGTCTGTATGTGGGGTCATATTTTAGTTCTTTATACGACTCATGATTTTTTATTGAAAATAGAACATTTTAGGTAACATACAGTAGCAACTTGGTATAGAATCACTTCCTAGGGCTGTTTTCATTGTTCACTTAGTGACCTGTTGAAACAATTTATTGAAGTCTATTTCCCAAAGTAAAACTTTTGGTGCTTTTGCCTGAATCAAAACTTTGGGCATGAGGTCTGAAACCCAGCATTTGGGAGGATGCCCCCTTGCAAACGTGTCTTTCCTGGAGTACCGTCCTTTAGTTCTAGGTTACCATATAGTGTTTTCTTAGACCTTGCAGTTACTCTTCTATGGCCATTCTTTAAACTTTCCTTGTTTAAATCACTATATAGTTTCTGTACCTCAATTTGACCCAGCATGATACAAAAGGGTGCAGAGAAGAAGTTTCAAACCAAATGCCAGGGAAAAACAACTCCATCCTTCAGAGTAGTAAGTCTTGCCAGGGTAGTAAGATTCCTTAGGACTGTCTGTGAAAGCGGCTTCCAGAAGGAATGCCACTGAGAAAAGATGATGTTTATTTGTAGCAGGGTTTCCCAAGAATTCCAGGGGTTTGGGAATCTGACTGTCACTTATAAGTATCTTCATGGAAACAACAAATTAAAAAAAAGTCACGCTGCTTTCAGTATCTATCCTTTCTCCTCAAAGGTCCACACTAGAATGTAAAGCAGTTTGGTATTCTGTCTTTTCTTCTTCCTGTTCCCACAAAGACATCAAAAATAACTTCTTGTGAATTATCTAGTCCCCACCCTCTAAGCCCCATTACACAAGTAACTAAGGTGTAGAGAGAGAAAGTGACTGGCAAAGTTTATCAACCTAGTTAGCAGCAAAAAAGGACTAAACCAAAATCTACCATTTTTCAGGCTGGAGCTCTTTCTACTACACCACCATTCAGAAAGTTTAACCTATAAAAGAATGTCTGTAATATTACAGTAAGAAATAATAAAGAGTAATTGTTTTTCAGGTATCGTTTGTGATTTGAAATAACTGAAAGTAACCTAATGAAATCTAAGAAATTTCCAACTAAAATTACACATTTAAGTTTTGGTTAAAATAATGGGTTGCTCATAAATAATAACTTATGGTAGATAAAAACTATCCTGGTTTTTGTCGAAAATTTATTTTAAAAATTCAAAGAAACAATGTTTAAAATTATTATATACATATCCTAAAAGGAAGCCAAATAAACTGGGTAAGTAACAAAAAATAAACCTTTTATTTACATATTGACATGAGCCTAAATTTAAAAGAATCAACAAGTACTGAGAATCTACTAGGTCTATTACTTTAATACATATGTTCTTTCCCTATGCTTCCATCCTTACTATGTCATGAAAATAAAAATAAAAATCACTGGCTCTAGGGTTTTACATTCTTATCCCGCTGGATTCAAAGCCTGTACTACCTGTGACCTGGGCAAGTAATGTATAATTTCTCATTTTCTTTCACTCATTATAAAGTAAGGATAATACTTCTCTAAGATTTTTTGAATATTACATGAGATAATTTGGGAATAGTTTTCTGGCACCTAGCAATGGTATTTATCATTGTTTTGAGAGAGGGTCTCACTGTGTAGCCCAAGCTGGCCTCAAACTCTGTGGG
Organism: Cavia porcellus; assembly: GCF_034190915.1. NCBI lineage: Eukaryota > Metazoa > Chordata > Mammalia > Rodentia > Caviidae > Cavia > Cavia porcellus. The sequence continues at coordinate 15,118,303 of NW_026947514.1, forward strand.
AATCCTCCCGTCTTAGCCTCTCAAGTACTGGGATTACACTGTGCCTCCAAACCAAGCCACAGTGAAGATTTAATGTTTATTTTAAGATTTATAAAGGCTATGAAACCATTTTCGTTTGGTTTTTGTAGGTTTGATCTTAGGTTAGGAATGTCATAGTATCCAGATTACTGATCAACAGCTAGTTATCTCTCCTACAGTCAACACGGCATTTATTCTGATTACCTAATAAAGGTATACACTACACATCCTTGACTTAATTCAAGGAACCAGCTAGCAACTTGACTTACACAGGTTAAAAACACTGAACTGGGGAGGAAGGGAGGTGTGCGGATTTCCTTATTTGGCTTGAGCAAAGAATACTACATGTTTAGAAGGGGTGCAATGGGGTGATTTGTAACAGTTTCTGGTTTAAGTGGCCCAATCACTCTACCAGAATATCCATCTGACTTATACTACTGAGTCGAAGGCAGGTGTACACTGTGATTATGGATTAGTTCTGTTACTAAAACTGTAGCCCTGTAGTCCGCTGAGCAGTTACACTGCATCACGTGGAAGCTTACTGGAAGCCCCACTCCCATTAGATTTACTGACTCACAATCTGCACTTTAATAAGATTTCTATTCACATTAAAGAGACCAGCTATGGGCAACGAGTAGTTTGGGGGAAGAGGGAACGAGCTGGTGACGGAAAGGGAGATTTAATATGTACTGATTGCTTAAAATATGCCCTTCTCCTGCGTATTTTCTACCTTTAATCCTCAGGAACTCTATGGCACAGTATTTAAATCCTACATTCAAGAGATGCAGACATGGAAGGCCATCTCCGTGGAGGACAGTGAGACTTGATTTTGGGTTCAGGGGTGTCGGACTGCAAAGCTCAAGCTCGATTCCTCTGCCTCGAAGCTACCGAGGTAATAAAAGCTGCATGACCCTATACTCAGGCGACAGTCACGGCCAGGAAGCTGCCCTTGGAGCCGGGCAAGCAGGGCGTCTTTTTGGGCTGGGGCAAAGCTGGCAAATAAACCGGGGACAGGGGGCGGCCTCTACCCGCGCAGCCCCGACTCAAGGCTGCTCTTTACCTCTCCGGGTGCCATCCATGCTCAGTCCTCTTGCTGCCAACTCGGGGACACAGCGGGTCCCCTTCGGTCCTTCCCCAGGCCTGGCCCACCCCTGGTGGTAGGTTGGAAAAAAGAGGAGGCGGTGTGCAGCCGCGGCTGCCGGGAGACGTTCACCAGGTCGGTTGCTAAGGGTCGTTTCCAAGGCGCTGAGATTATGACGTCACCGAGCAGGAGACGTACGCTGCCGTAACCCCGCCCCCAGGGAACGCAAGTCTCGCGCAAGGTGGGAGGGCGGGGAAAGTGCTCACAGCGGCTGGCTGTTCCCCGGGCTTTCAAGTTTGTAGTACCCTGGGCGAGCTCCTGTCAGAAGCCAAATTCCACCCGCCCTCCCAAAAAAGAAGCCAAATTCCCAGCACCTGGTAGGTTGTGTCCCTGTAGGAGGAGAATGGGAGGAGTCTTCTCATCTGGCATCCACTTCCCATGGGTTCCAGAAAAAAGTCAAACACAAATGTTTCTTGAGATCAGGGTAACATTTAACCAGTTCCAAATAATTAATTTTTTAAAATTTAAAGAATTTTTAAAGAGAGAGTCTCGCTGTGCAGTTCAGGCTGGCCTCGAACTCTCAGCAATCCTGCCGCAGCCTCCTGAGCGCTTGTATAGGCTTGCGTCTCCGCGCCTGGCTCAAATAATTAAATTTAAAAGCAGTCCGTGGGAGCAATGAAACCCAAAATGTGTAATAGTCATTGTACAAAAGAGAGGAAAAGAAAGGGCTCTAAACTATATAACTGCATGTATATTTAAATGTATAAGATAGAAAATGATATCACAGAGTTTTATTGGATCATTGAACAGAACTGTTTGCAGTATCATTGTTGGAATGTCCACTCTACAAGCTTTACTTTTGTGACTTGAACAATTATTTCTAAGATAGCAATATGTAATCCATTAACTAGTGATTGCCTACTGCGCATTTTTTTCTCCTGTAAATCTGTATAACTTGTACCCCTTCACTGTTTTTTTTTTCTTTCTTTTCTTTTCTCCTTAAATAAAAAAAAAAAAAAAAAAAAAGCAGTCCGTGAGCCTCTGGGTTAGTGAAAATCTCTGGACTGGCGTGTGAAAAAAACTTCATATTTACATCTTAATTCTAACTTCAATCATCAGTTGGAATTTCTTTGCTGCTCATTGCGCCTCTAGAGCCTGTCTTTTACCTTAAGGCTCTGCCCCGTTTATATTTGCTATGGAGGAGAGCTGCAAAGAACCAGGACGATGATTTGTCTGCAATGTTCTAGTGAATGCGTGGAAATAAGATCACTATGGGGCAGAGAACATTCTCAACACGGATTATCTAGAAGGTTTAGGCTAGGTTTTTAATTGTTGGTTTGGGGAGGGGTGGGCCATTTTTGTGCGTTGTACAACGTTGGCAGTATTCCTGGCCTCTCAATCAAGCCTCTAGACAGTGCCACCTGTTGCCTTGGGGGAATGAATGGCAAAATCGCAAGACAATCAAGAACCATTGCTGTAATGGAAATAATACTGCCTTTGGAGCCAGATTTGCTGAACTTAATTATGAGTTTCCGGGCACATATCAGTTTAATCTTGAATTAGATTCTGTAGCTCCCTGAGCCTCAGGCCCCTCTTTTCTAAAATGTCAGTGATGCTGCTAACTGTGGTTACAACTACTGATAGGTACAGTGGCAAATAAAAGGAGGTATTCCATGAATGTTAGCTTTCTATCTTCTAAGATTCAAGAATAGCAGCAAGCCAGGGGATTCAGGATTAAGGGATAAAGTGAGGAACCCTACAACAAAGAAAGAGAAACAAACCATAAACCCAATTACAGCAACACCTGAACGCATGGTTCCCTGAGATGTAGGGTAAAAAGCAAACTAGATTCAAAATGATAAATATAGAAGTGTGTTTCATGGCTTTTGGCTCCAACTACATTCATAAGGAACAGGGGCAGGAAGTCAGATGATATCCTTAAAAACTTCCCTTTCTACTCATTATTGCTGAAAATCCCTTTCTAAATCACAAAGTCCACTATTAGTAGCTTTAAAAATATCTTGCATATAATAGGCCTCCCATAAGCATTTGTTAAATTGAATTAGAGCTAACCTTTAAGGGCAAACAGCACTCAGAAAGGAAACACAGTCATTTAATTCATACAAAGATGATACTAACTTCTTTTATAAAAGTAGATTTTAGGATAAGAATAGATTTTTCTTTCAAGTAGGAAAGGGATCCTGTAACTGAGAGAAGACAAAATGGAGGGTGTTCTTCATTTCATTAGTCCATTGGAATTTTGTTCCATTTCTTTCAAGAATGTATGCAAATAGGGATCTACTTTTCCATAATTTTAGCAGTGAACATATAAATACAATTTAATTTGTCCTTGACTTTTACTCTATGTATGTAAATAAAAGAGAAGATCCTTCTCTCTTGTGTTCCAAGGAGTGAGCCGATGATCTTGGACAAATGTATACAGCTGGCCTGAGGTTACTACAGAGTAAACTCCTAAGGACACCCTTCCAATGGGGACTCATCTCTGTTGAGGTAGGTCCATGACCACCAAACTAGGAATTCATGACCACCAAACTAACCCTACAGAGAGTGCTAATGGACATTCTACAGAGAGAGAAAGCTGACCATAGTTCCAACAACAATAACAGAGGAGGACCGCCAAGTAGAACAGGCAATTGAATGCACGGGACAAGTGGGGGGCCAACAGCAAGAGGATAGCATGGCAGAGATGAGCCATCGTATGCTGGATGTAACCATTAATGTAGATGGCCTCAATTCAGCAGTAAAAAAGAAATACAGGGAGAGTGGATCAAGAAACAAGGTCCATCAATATACTGTATACAAGAAACACATTGAACTTAAGGAAATTCATAGACTGAAAATTGAAGGAGAGAAAAATTGTTTTATGTGACAGGAGACCAGAGAAAAAGCAAGAGTAATTTGTCCACGATCTGAAGGATGGATAAGAAGCATATGGTATTGTCATGCAATGGAAAGCTAGGCAGTTATCAAGTAGAACAATCTTGAGGCTCTTGTAGGTAAATGGATGCGACTGGAGATCATGTTCATAGGTGAAACAGTTTGAACTCATGTGGATGAACCCTAGCAAAACAAACAGAAGGAGTTAATGGGATCCACAAAGCACAATAGATATTACAAAAGTAGTAGGGGAAGAAACACCTAGGAGGGGAAGATGGTAACTTCTGTTAATTTCTTATTGTCTTGTCTTGACCTCTTGTATTGTTTTCACAATTTTGCAGGTTTTATTTTGTTCAGTCTTGTTAGATTTTAATGTGTTCTGTCTTGTTAGATTTTACTACATATGGGCAGCTATTTTGAACATAATGGGATGTATTATGGTAATCATGGTTGGTTTCTTTTTATACTATTTTGAAGTTCTATAATGCTTTTATTCATTTAGTTGGTTTTATTTGATTTTATTATGTGTGATGGTATGAACAGCTATTTTGAAGAAAATGAGACATTGTGGTAGCCATTGTTGATTTCCTATCATTTTATTTTGAAGTCATATAATGATTTTATTCTTTTGTTTTGATTTTATTCTGTTGTGTTTTATTTGATTTTATTATGTGTGATAGTATTGTCAACTGTTTTGAAGAAAATGAGACATTAGAGTAACCATTTTTCATTTCCTGTTATCTGGTTTTGAAGTCCTGTAATGTTTTCATTCTTTTGATTGGTTTTATACTATTTTATTATGCTTGATATTATTGTGTATGAAGTCATGCACAACTATTTCAAAGAAAACAAGATACATTATGGTAGCCACTGCTGATTTCCCATTGTCTTATTTTGAAGTGCTGTGTTGTTTTCATTGTTCTGTTCTGATTTGCTTTGTTTTGTTTTGTTGTGTATTATTTTGTGCTTACGCCGCTGAGCTAAATCTCCAGCTCCTTATTATCTTTAAAATGAAATAAGTTGAGCTGTTGACTATTTTTGAGTCATTCCCCAATCAAAATATTGTAGCTGTTGAGTTATCTAATAATTAAATGAGAAATGGAAGTTTAGAGCTTATTGGTACTGTGTTATAAAGTAATAGATTAATCTGGTGTTTGTCACTAGATGGGGCTTTAGTTGAATTTTAAACTCCATCCCATAAGAAAAACAGCGATGCAGAGCCAATATTAACTCTCAAATCTTGTTCAGGTGCAGCTGACAAACAACAACAACAACAACAAAATGATTCCAAAGTAAAGCTCTTCCAATTATAGTTAATGATATGTGTACTGGGTTCTTTTTCAAGCACAGGAAAAAAAAATACTCTATTGTCTAAAAGCCTTTAGTGGGTAGAAACTAATCTTCATTATTGTCAGCCCATAATTTGATTTTTCTTCATTTCATTGTTAGAAGCAGGATAAAGCAGATATGGTTATAATTCTCTATGTGCTTAATAAAGTAGATTAGAAAAAGGAGAGTGATAATAGGATATACTGACCCCAAATGATCACTGTGGGTCTCTGGACTAGAACTCTGATATCAGAACACAAATGTAATCTTATTCATTGAAAATGATCATTTTCAGAAATTTAAAACCACATAGTTATTTACTACACTTTTAAACTTCATATTTTATTTTCAGTTTTCCTACTTGTATAAAAGGACAAAAGTCTGTGGTGACTGAGCTGGCTTCTTTTTACTAAAAAAAAATCACTGGTACTATAACCTTTGGTTCATGATTTAACAGGTCTGCAGATATTAGGTCCACTGATAATTGCCTTCCATTTTCTTCCATTTCTCCCCAGCTGTGCTCTTTAAATCTTTTCATCCAATTAAGAGAGCCCGTTTCTGAGAACAGAACTTAGTCATTTTATGGTTACTAGGTAACCTGTCCCCATAGCTTCAGAAAAGCATTTTATCTTCCACTGTCAATCAATTGCTACAATACATTAGGGAGGATACTCAGTCTAAAGATTTGATAACTTCCACCAAAGACATTCTGTGTTTGCAAGTGGCTATACTGATCAAAACAAAGCAAAGCAAAAACATAACCAAGATGTTCATCTATCTCCATAATTCCACTTAAATAGAAAATAGAAGTCAGAGTTCATACAATTTTTTAAACATTTTCTATCTTAAGCTTACTTTTAATTGACAAGTTAAAATTGCAGCTATATGTTGTATATACTATGTTTTGAAATACATATACATTCTGGGATAACTGAATTAAGCTAATGAATATATGTGTGACCTTATCTACTTACCATTTTGTGTGTGTAGTGACAACACTTAAAATCTACTCTAAGCACTTTTCAAGAATATAATACTTTGTTATTAACTGTAGTCACCAGTTTAGCAATATAACCCTTGAATTTCTTCCTCCTAACTGAAGTTTTGTTCCCTGTGACCAAAATCCTTTGTTTATATCCCCAAATCATCACAGAAACCAATGTCATGGAACTTTTCTCCTGTGTTTTCTTTTAGTAGTTTTATGGGTATGGATCTTAAATTGAAATCTTTAATACATTTTGGTTTTGTATAGTTAACAGTAATTTATTATATGCTTCAAAATAATTATATGGTTCGGAAGAAAGGATTTTGAATGTTTCTAATACAGAGAAATAATGAATGTTTGATGCGATTTGTATGCTAATTACCCTGATTTGATTATTTACATAGTCCATATATGTGTTTCAAAATGTCACACTGTGTGGACTGCAAGGGAAGAGCAAGAAGTCACCAAGAAGCAAGCCCTCCCTGTGAATCGGTGCCATGCATGGACCACTGGCAGCAGAGCCAGATGCCAGTTCCTGTGTGTAGGCTGGGAAACAAGAAGAGCCCCTCCCCCACCAATAAGCAACCAGTTGGTCCCAAGAAACACATGCTGTAATGATAGCCTATTAAGGTAAAATATAATTTAATGCTTGCAGTGTTCAGTGTTTCACTGACTTTGTAGGCTTTAACCCAGTGTTCTGATCATCTATTCAGAGGATAACAATATGCAATATAGCATCTATGGGGGATCTCTTTCTGAAGGTGGTAGCCATTGCTAATGCCATATTATCTCATTTTGAAGTCCTGTTTCATTTTCATTGTTTTGTTGGACTGGGATTTGTTCTGTCATTTTGTTGGATTTTATTATACCTGATGACATGGGCAGTTATTTCAGAGATAGCAAGATACATTATGGTAGCCATTTTGGATTTACTATTATCTTGTTTGAAGTCCTTTATCACATTCACTGTTTTGATTTTATGGACTCTATTCTGTTCTGTTTTGTTTGATTTTTACTATGTCTGCAGGTATTTTGAAGACAACAAGGAGGCATTATTGTAACCACTGTTGGTTTTGTATGTTTTGAAGTCCTGTGTCACTTATACTGGTTTGTTCTGATTGGATTTATTCTGTTTTGTTTTGCTTGGCTTTATTCTTTTTAAAATAAAAATAAAAAATCACACTGTATCTTTGAAATCTACAATATCTTTAGAAGCAATTTCTTTAGCTGTATATGGTGGTGCATAACTATAATCTCAGCACTCTGGAAGGCAGAGGCAGGAAGTTCTCAAGTTTAAACTCATCCTGGGCAACTTAGTGATTTAATGAGACTGTCTCAAAATAAAAAAGGGCTGACTGGGCAAGTAGTTCAGTGTAAAATCCCTGAGTTCAATTCCCAATACAAAAAACAAAAATAATTTCTTTAGACTCTCTGACCAAGTAAACTTCAAAAATGAAAGGAGGGATAATTCTTGATGTTCGAAATCGAACTTGACTTAATGTAGTTTCTCTAGCCCCTTTGAGCCTTCCATTTCCTTGTCTGCAAAAAAAATATTATTCATTATGTCTCATACTTTAAAGCAAAATCTAAATTATTCAACAGTATGAAAACATGTTATGAAAACTGCTAGGAGTTAGGTAATGCTACCTGCTGAAGCTTCTCCCCATAGGAGACCTTAGGTTAAAGGAAAGCCTGGAGGTCAAGATTTAAATGCAGGAGATATTTCCTTTGGCAGGCACAGAACAGATAAACATTGTGGTGGGTGGGGCACAGAAAGACCCTCTCCATATCATATGAAACATGCTGAGTAAAGTGTAAAAGAGTGGAAGATGGTAGAATAAATACGCTTTCCAATATACTCTCTCTCTCTTTTTTTTTTGAGATAGGATCCTTGTAGTTCAGGCTTTGTAGTCTAGGCTGGCCTGAACTCACAGTGATCCACCTGCCTCAACTTCCCAAGTGTGAGGATTACAGGTGTGCGCCAACATACCTGGCTCTTTCTCTCTCTTTCTATCTTTAATATACTCAAATATAGCTTCCAGAGGATTTCAGATATCACTAAGTCAGTATCCTTGTATTTCTGAAAAGACTATTATTGAACAAGATAACTAGTCCATTAACTCGGCTTTCTGACTCTTGGTTCAATGCTCATTTCACTAAATCAAAAAATAAGCAGTTAAGTTCACATAAAATGGAAAAGGTAAACGAGATTCCTTACCTTTTGTCTTAGGCAAACTTGTGTCTAAGCTGTCCTCCATAAATGGGAATATGTACACTGTAAAGTCAGAGCTGTTATTCTGAAACAATAACATGTATTGTTCTTCTAACATGAAACAGAGCATAACTGAGTCCAATTTCTTTCCTTCTCAGAAAGATTGCCATTTGCATTGAGTCTGGGACTGTTTCACTCTGGAGAAATACCTCTCACAAGTGACGGCTTCTCTTTTCAAGAATGAAGGGAACGAAAACACGAAGCACTTGCTGAAAACTAAAAATTGCCCTGTGTTACTTAACCAAAACTAATCTGCAAGGCTCACCACTCATTTAGTCACATTTTTCCTTTCAGAGTCTGCAGGACACAACAGTAGTTTCTCGAGTTTATTTGCTTCCCCTTCCGTGATCTTGGAGCTCTCGCTTGTCCTGAACAGAATCCATGGAAGCTGGATGTCTGCAGCGAAACTCTGAAGTGGCAGGTGCCGGAATAGCCATTAAGTGTGTGTTGGAATCAATCTGCTTTGAAACCTGACTCTGCTGTTTCTCAGCTATGTGACCTTGACCAAGGGCCTTATTTCTTCATCTGTAAAACAGCATAATTAGAGTACCAGTTTCATGATTGTTGTGAGAATGACAGGAGGTAATGTATGTAAACAGTTCCTCACAGTGCTTGGCTGTCATAGTTTGGGTTTCTCCTGAAGCCAACCCTGAAACAAAGATTCAAGTTCAATCATACTATATTTGAGGGACAATCCCAGTAAGCATCAGTAGGGGCTACAGAAGTGAAATAGAGGAAGAGAGAAGTTACAGAGGGGCTTGCCCCACCCGAGGGGCAGGAGGAACTGGGGTATTTGCCTACTTGTCTGAAGACCGCTAGGGACTTAGCTGTCCTGCCGTCTTGCCCCATGGACAGGTGGGGTGGGCCTTGGTGTTCAGAGGAGGCTGTGGGCACTTGCTGGCTTTGCAAGTAGGTAGGGACTGGGGTGCAAGGAAGGGGTGAGGGCTAGGGGGCTCTGGCAGCATGGCTCTTTCAATACCGATTTACCCCTTATGTCTTTTTTCTTTTTTTGTACCGGGAATCAAACTCACAACTTTGTGTTTGCCAAACAGGCACTTACACTGCTGAGCTAAAGCCCTGGCCCCCTTATGTCTTGTTATAAGGTGACTTTTTAGGTTTTTAAAAAATCAAATATGCATTAAAAATATCAAATATGCCTGGCACAGCACACAAAAGACATTTGCAATGATCATTTATCTTTTTTTTTTTTGTACTGGGGATCGAAGTCACAATCTTGAGCTTGCCAAACAGGTGCTTATGCCACTGAGCTAAATCCCTGGTCCAACATTTATCATTTTTGTGTTACATCCTTTCCTTTTTCTTACAGCCAGAAACTCATCTTATGTGTGATATGGTCTAGATCTCCTTTCCTCCCAAGTCCCATTGCATCTTCCACCCCTTCATTATCTCAGGAAGGAGAAATGTGATCCTAGCTTTGCAGAATATTTGCACCCAGCCAATGAGGATGGGGCGCAATCTGAAGGGAGCCCAGCACCCTAGCAGCATGTCAGCATCCTTCTTCGGACTTGGCTGCTGGAGCTATTGATTTCTTCTGGTTACGTTTGCTAAGCTAGAAGATAGGCATTCTGGGTTACTGACAGCTATGCTGTTCTCTATTGAAAACAGGTAGACAGACAGAAAGACCTGAAGGCATTTTTCCAACAACTATTTTTCCTTGTACTATAAAATAGCATGCTTCATTTTTAGTTGGGCCATTGAGAATCAAAACTTCATTTTCTAAGGTAAAGATGAAGGCTTATACTTTTATATTCCTACCACCTGGTGGGATGACTGCCTTAGGGAACATGACTAACAAATGTTTGTTGGTTGGGCTAGCATTTCCATTCTAGGCATGCGTGTTCTTTACTTCCTTTAAATTCCCTTCTCCAAAGCTGTAGCAGCCTGCTAGTGTGTAACGACTGTTTTTTCTCCATCAGTTTTCTTCTGCTCAGTGTCAGTTATTACCAGTAATCAGAGGAGGAGGTTAAAGGAAGATGACCAGAAAGGCTGGGCTATTGCATACTGTAGGTGCCAATGCAGGATAAATGCTGCCTGCCACCTTTCGGGGCCTTATTTCATTTCTTTATGTAAACCAATCAATGGGGGTAGTGGTGTGGGCTAGAAGAGTTCCTTTAAGGATTTGATTTTTGGAGGCTCCACAATTCATCAAATATGATTTCAGTCTTACCTGGACATGGACATCAACTGACAAGTGGAGAAGATGAGGAGGAGGATGATCAACATAGATTTATGTGGGTCAGTCTTGGAAATGACTTATACCACTGCTGTCTACTTTCTGTCAAATTTAGGGAAGCATGGAAAATATGGTATAGCTATATTCTAAGACAAAGAGGTTATGAATTTGGTTATACACACACTGCTGCCCAAACATGAAGTCATTTGTAGTTACAGCATTCAAGAAATCCTTATAGTAGTGGCCATTAAAACAGCAGATCCTGGGGCTGGGGATTTAGCTCAGCGGCATAAGCACCTGCTTGCCCGGTACCGATAAAAAAGAAAAAGACAAAAACCAAAAAAACCTCCCAAAAAACAGCAGATTCTAGCTCCTCTTGGTGGGAATCTTTGTTAACAGTACTCATAATTGTCCTGTTGATTCTATTGTTTGGCCCATGCATACTTAATTGTTTCTTTGTCTCCTTCAGACTTAAAGCTGTATACCTACCCATGATAAAAATGCCTGATGTCTATCAAGGGCCTTTAGATAGATCCTCTATAGAGTATCTCTGACTGCCAATCAACTACGACCTCTTTCAGTCTGAAGAAGCCAGATGGGTCATCGCCCATTTCTCCCTCATGGCAGTTTGGGATACTTATTCAGAGAGGGGGATGTTAAAGGCAGCTGGAGTTAATTAAATATTATAGGCAGTCAGAGAGGGCTAGGCCCTCGAAGGAGCCAGTGCAGAAAATCAGATGTCTTGTGATTTTGAAGGAGACAGACCAACATTTTAAAGATTGATATTCTAAGTAGGTTTGGATCATCTTGGGGAAGCCAGGAGTCACCATCCCAACCCCTTACAGAAAGAGTCACTGCTCCTTAAGCGTACCAGTTGCTACATGACTGGCTTCTCCATTTGTCTCTGATTTAACCAGTCTTACCTGAACAATTGATCTTATTGGTTAACCATACCTCTGTCCCACCTCATGCCCACCTTGTGAGTTCCTGTTTTCCCCCACTTTGGACCCACCTCACCTCATGGTTTTGCTCTATAAAAATCCCTAGAAAGGCAGGGTCCTCAGCAACCCACTTGGGCCCTCTTCTATCTATTTCTCAGACAGAACCTTTCTTTCTCTCAATAAATATATCCTGCCTTAAAAAAGACCCAAATAGTTGGGGATTTAGCACCAGTGGCATTAGTGCCAGCCTGCAAAGGGCAAGGTCAGGAGTTTGATCCCCGGTACCCAAACAACAAAACAAAACAAAACAAAAGATCAGCTTAACATGTTGGCCTGTACCTGTAATCTCAGTACTCTGGGGGGCTGAAGCAAAAGGATCTCAAGTTCAAGTTACTTTGGGTGACTTAAGGAGACCCTGTCTCAAAATAAAAAAAATAAAAATGACGGTATGTAACTTCATGCTAGTGGGTCATTACATCCTAGCAGTACCCAAGAACTGCTTAAACAAGTAACTTAATGAACACCAAACCAAAACAAACAACCACAAAACAAATCTCAGCAGATCTTTTCTTCTTAGAATTAGTGGGAGAGAATTTCTTCCCCTCTCTTTTCAGCCCTGTTTTGTCATCTGCTTTGCCCTCTGCATGAGCAATTACTGGTGACAAATACAGGGGGATAAATGAACATAAAAGAGAACAAAGCTGAACTTGTGCCAATAAACCCCAGCTGTCAGGATGCATCTCTGATATGCAAGTACTGATCTTAAGTGTTTCTCAGAAGTGATCTCTTTAGACCAAACCAAGCCAGAACACACTTACCATTCATCATCTTCTGCTTTTATGTAGCTCCATAGTAGGAGCACTTTGGGATCTTGTCAGACAATTAGTTGTTGAGTAAAAACGCATTTGTTGGGATAAAAGAAAGAGATGGCAAATTAGAAAAGAGATGATAAGTCTATGGGGTGTCCTTGTAGCTCAAGTGTTCTCTTTCACATAGAGAAGCTAACCTCACAGTAAGGCAGGCCACAGTCTAGGGCTGGTCATACCCAGAGGCCTGAAAAACCCATAGGTGTTAAGGTTTCCTAGCCTAAAGCTCATGGAACTTGACCTAATTTAATTTACCAAGATAGGTTTACATGTGAATTTTATAATGTGTATTTCTAGCTGGTTTTTTTTGAGGGTATTTCATTTGTAGGAACTATTGAAATGCAATATATCATACGTTCATAAAACCAAATTTAAAAGCTATTTGGTGTGGAATATTAAAATGCAATAAGTGATTTTGCAAGTGTGGTTACATAGAATATGGGCCTTAGATCAGTATGAATGGGCTACAACCACCAACATTTGGACCTGTTGGAACACACATAAACATGAGCATCAGAATTCAGTAATTTCTTGGTCCTGAATTTTTTCACATATTGTATGTCAGCTCCCAAAACCCAATGGTTAAACTAGAGGAGTAGCCATTGAGTATGCTATTTTGAACTACAGAAAATGTGAATTACTCACTGCCATGGACTAAATATTTTTGTTCCTCAAAATTCATATGTTAAATCCTGATGCTCAGTGTGATGGGCTTAGGGCAGAGCCCTCATGAATTGGGGCCCCAGATGGCGACATGAAAGAACAGGGAAGGGTGGCTGTCTATACAGCAGGAAGAGACTCATCCCCAGCATGGTGTTTGCCAATGCCTTGGACATTCCAGCCTCCAGAACTGTAAGAAATAATTTCTGTTGTTTATTCGTTAAAGGCAGTGAAAGTATACCTTTTCTGAAGGTGGAAAAGTGTTACACCCTAAAGGGCAAGGCTGCGCTCATTAAAAGTCTCAGAAGTCTTGAGGATAAGGGAAAGGAGTCTTTTGCACCCAGAATTTCTGGATTGGCTTCCTCCTCATGCAAATACATTTGTCCTATTAAAAACTCACTTGGCACTGCATCAGATTTAAGCTGTTTTACCAAAAGGCTGCTTGGTTTCCCACTAGATGTAAATGAAGGATTGAAAAGAGCATTTTCTGATTGGCTTGACAAACAATACTAAATCCAAAGAGCATTGAAGTTGGCATTTCTGATTGGTCCATAGTGCTCAGCAATAAGTCTGACATCATTTTGTGTTCAGTGTTCTGGGCATGCCTTTTCTTTTTAGGAAACTTCTTTCTTTGTTAGTCGTAGGTTTTTATGATCTTTGACACATTCTGCCCAGTTAGTTGACTGGGTTGGCCCAGCTCTAATCTACCTCATTTTCTTCCTGAGAGACATAATCCACATAGTTCTTTGTATGATGGTGGCAGTTCCTTTCTGCTTGTATCTGGTTCATGCTGAAGGAGACTGTTGGCCATGTCTGCTGGAGATGATGTGATCTTTCACTATCTTGGGATTTGTACTGACTGGGCTGGTAAAAATCTCTCGGAAGACAAAAAGAAAGGAATTGGTGCCTGTGTGTCAGGAATTGTTGAGCTGCCTGTTTAGTGAGAGAAAGCTTGGTGAATTTGTAGGAAAGATCATGATCTGTCTTCTGGACCATCATTTGAAGGTGAACTTTTTGAAACTTGATGGACAAACTTTACTATGAGGTTGAGGAGGCAGAGGCCAGATATGAGAATGAACAGGATCACCATGAGAAGTCCCATAAGAGGAAGGAACCAAGTGATTTTGGGAAGATAAGGTCAAAAAGCAAAACATCTTGTGGAACAGATTGGAACATTTCCCTTTTTATCTTAAAAGAGGCCCATGACAGATTCAGAAACTAGAACCTGTGTGATTATTTGGGAGAAGTTGACCAGTTAGTTTTATTGTCATACTTCCACTGGAGAGAAAAGCATGGCACAGATGGGTATTAGGTAAACTACCAAGACCCTCCTAGTTGTAGCCAAAATAGCTTTTAGCAGTGTGGACATCCAGTAGACACTCCATCTAACTTTGTTGAAAAGTATGCCACTGGGCAGTGGTCCTGACCCAGCATTTGGGGCAAGATACCCAGAGCAATTTCTCTTTTCTGATAGATAGAAGAGGAAGGGTTTTCTTAATTCAAGTATTCCTAATGCTGGGGCATGAGTGAAGGCATGCTTTATTTCCCCCCAAACATTGTCAATTGACTTTTTTCGTTGAAAAGTCTCAGAACTCAAGACCTTTGATCGCCTCACACAGAGGCTTTGCCACTGTCCAAAATTTGGTATCCAGATTTGGCAGAAGTTGGCCATCCTCAGGAAAGAATGAAAGGGGCCTAGATCACAGATAGCCTGAATCTGAAACTAGACAGTTGTCATACCCCAGGTATAATCCTAAGTATTGAATACTTAGCCTTTTATTTTGAAGTGTCACATCCATCACGTAGAATTCTGAGAATTTGCATGGTATTATAGTTGGAAAACTTCCTACTTGTGATGAACATTAGAATATCATCTACATGCTGTAGGGAAGTCCTATGTAAGCTCCTGTCCCCATGCTTGAACAAAAAGGTGGGGACTATCTCAGAATCCATGTGGAAGAGCTGTCCAAGGATATCTTTGCTTTTCTTATGAGATGAGATTTTTCCCATTCAAAAGCAAGCAAGAATTGGGAGTCTTGGTGGTATACTTCCTGATACTATGCAGCAGGATCCACCTGCTGATGAATTAAGTCAAGGAGATATGGTGTAGTCTCAACAGATAAATTGTGGCCTTAGCCTTGGCTGGAACTGAATAACTGTCCCAAATTTTAATAGTAAATCTCTTCCTAGCAAGGAAGTAGGACACTGTGATACAGCAAAACACTCATGGTTGAACACTTGACCTTTGAATTGACATATCAAAGCAGGAGTAAAGAAGCTGTGACTAGGGATCTCCTTGACCCCAATTATAGCTAATGTTTGAAACGTGTCACAAATCCCAGTTGTACTTGTAACCACTGCTATAGTTTGGATGAAGAATATCTCCCCAAAACACCATGCATGTGTCTACAGGGCTTTTGGAAGTGATTGGATCATGGGGCAACCTACTCACCCACTGCAGATTTCAGGTATGCTACTGGGAGGTGGTGCCAGGTTATAAGAGGCCTGTCACTGAGTGTATGACATAAAAGGGTTACTGTCTCCCCACCTAGCTCCCCTTCTCTCTCTGCTTCCTGGCTGCTCTGAGGTAAGCACTCCTCCACAGTGTGTCTCCATCACCTTGTTTCTGTGTTTAAGTCTGCCAAACATGGACTGAACCTGTGAGCCAAAATAAGTCTTTACTCTCCTCCTTTAAGTTGTAGGTGTCCATACTTTGTCCAAGCACTTAGGAAAGTTGACTAGCCAGCCCCCATATTCCAATTTGACTCTGAATGCAGTAACTTTTTCTAAAGACTTGGATATAGTTGTTCTCCCCCAAAAGGACATTAAGTTTGTTGAGTAGGTTAAGTATATCATCCAAGTAATCAAGTTTTACAACCCATTCGGTGTCACTGAAATGTGCTGCTAATGATTTCGGTCTTTCTAAAAGAAATCGCTGGAAATCTTTTGAACTAAAAAATTCTGGCCAGTGAAACCTTTACAAAGCCATCTCCCTTTCTGTGTATAAGAGGAAAAACAGTGTGTGCCACATTCGTCTTCTCACAGAAGTCATAAACAGACACGAGCTAAGAGCGTGCACTTTGATGTGGTTGATGATTTTAATCACATCCTGTGATACACCGTTAAGTCCTTGCAGCATTTTTGTTTTTGGCTAGAGTGTTTCTCTATGGGTGACACAGTGTGTAAACTCACATTTAGAAGACCTAAATAGTGAAATTAGAAAACCATCCAGGCATGGCAGCCACTCTGTCCATGCGTATAGGAATATAAAATGACTTATTTTGACTAATGTTTGAAACATTATGATTAAAGTTTGAATGATATTCAGTCATTCAAAGGTTTGAATAGCTCTGCATCTGAGGTGTTGGTTGATAACAAAAGCACACATAACATATATTCATGTACATCCTCTTCAAAAGTTTACTGCACAAAAGTAAGTATCATTGGGGCTGGAGATTTAGCTCAGCGGCATAAGCGCCTGCCTTGCAAGCAGGCAGTCATGAGTTTGATCCCCGATACCAATAAAAATGAAAAAGACAAAAAAAAAAAAAGTAAGTATCATTGTCTTGCTGTCAACTTTGCTATACTCATTCACCTGGAATAAGTACCATAATTAATTGTCAGTCCCCTCCAACAGTTGTCAATATATTATGTTATTTTATCAATTCATCAAGTTATGGTGCTATACAAAAGTGAAACACATGCCTTTTTTGAACTAAATTTTTTTCTAAAAGTTCATGGCAAATGTCCTCAGCAGTACGCAGGATCAGCTCTTTACAAATGGTAAAGAGCCACCTAGCTTCAGCAATGCACTTAGCCACGAAGAAGATACTCTCAGCACAGAGACATTTGATGACTTGTGTAGTGGATTAATTAATGGTCAACTCATAACCCCCAGCTGAACTGAACCAGTGTGGTGCTGGGTGTGGAAGGCCCACCTCATGATTATTGCCAACCACAAAAGGAGAACTGGGGGCGAAGATGTGTACTGGTGATTCTCCTGGAGAAGAAGCTTGTCGCACTTTTCCTGATATGAACTAAGCTTGTCTCATCGTTGGAAGAACTTGGCTCCTCAGTTCTGTGTTTTTTTAAAGAGACTAAAATCAAGAAAAAGAACAAAGCCAATTAAAACAAACCAGTGTCAGTGACACAGGACTTCAAGACAATAAGAAATCAATAATGGTTACTGTAATGCCTTCTGCTGTCTTCAAAATAGCTGCAGATACCTTTAGACAAAACAGATATTAAACAAGACAGAACAGAATAGCACCCATAAAAACAAAAACAATGAATGTAATACAGGACTTCAAAACAAGATAATAATAAATCCAAAATGGCTACCATACTATATCTTGTTATTTTTGAAATAGCTGCCCATGCCATTGGATACAGTAAAATCAAAACAAAACAAAAAAACCACAACCCAACAAAAACAATGGAAATGATACAGGACTTCAAAACAAGACAGTAGGGAATCAACAATGACCACCACCCTCAGAAGGAGCTCCCCCATAGATGCTACACTATGTATTGCCGTCCTCTGAATAGATGATCGGACCACTGGCTTTAGACCTACAATGTCAGTGAAACACTAAACACTGTAAGCATTAAATTGTATTCCACCTAAATAGCCATCATTGCAGCCGTGTTTCTCTGGATCAGCTGGTCACTTACAGTTGACGGGAGAGTGTGAGTGTTGGCTCTTCTTGTTTCCCAGCCCACATACCAGAAGGGGCTGGTGTCTAGCTCTCCCCCAAGTGGCTTGCACATGATGCCTGTTTGCAGGGAAGGCTTGCTTCTTGGTGACTTGTTCTCTTTACTACTGGGTCTATGTTTTTGCTGAAGATGGCTGTGGTTCTTTTTAGCAAGCTCTGGTCTTTACCTTGACTGCGGCTTCCTGGTTCCAGTGAAGATCTCTCAACTTGCTGGCACAGATCCTTCACCCTGCTGGTGCAGATTTTCTAGCTTCCACCACTGACATTTGGGCCTTCCCAGTGCAGATCCTTGACACGGACTTGCATGAGACATTGTGGACTCATGTCCTCAAGTTGGACTCATGGAGGACATTGTCATGGGCTCTAGGTCTTCAGCTGGACTTGTAGGACATTGTTGTGGGATCTATGCTCTTAACTGGATTCTTTGAGTCTCTAGTGTATGGACAAATCTCCTACATCCTTCTGCATTTGATATGTTGGGTAAATATAAAATAATCCTATAAATTATGTGTCTTGTATTAAATTTATTCTTTTGCAACCTTGACTGCAACAAATTATGGTTTTTAATAATTGGTTCTGCTTTTTTGTGTTTGCATGTTTTAAAAAATAAAAAAACACCAAAGTCTTTTAATGCAGGGTGCTTGGTTTCCTTGTGACTATGCAGTTTTGAAGAAGTCATTGCTTCATTAGCTACCCGATCCCATTACAATATACAAAGTGGGCTTGTCGAATGTAAACCACCTCTTGCAATGAACCTGAAATGTAACTAGGATGCCTGGTACTTCTTTTTCAAAGGTAGACTTCTTTTGTTGGCAGTTTGAGAGTCTTCTGCTGTTTTGCCATTAATTTTTCTACTCTTTACAAAGAAGCTCTCTGAGGATGAGTTTTGCTCATTTGTTTACAGTTAGCTTGTAGGCTTCCCAAAACTAACTAGAAGAGTGGGCATCATAGCAAAGAAGCATAAATGGAGGTTGTACACAAAACACACAAGAATGGGTGGGTTATGTGTGAACTAAAGTAAGTGTCACATTCTGAATGAAAGCTTGCCACCAAATACAATTGAAATGCATCAGCTCACTTGCTACTATGACGTATACCATCAGATGCAGCTTATTTATCACTTTCCAATCACTAACAGTGTTTTTATGTGAGTCTGCAAACAATTGATTCATTGTAGGGAGCCATGCGATCTCCCCACTGCTGTCTCCCCGCCTCTCCCTTATATGGGCACATAGTGTGCCTACATCAACCATGATCCTCTCCTGCTCATGTCAAGTACACAGACATGATGATGACCCATCAGAGATCACCCCGCAGCCTCTTCCTGTCCCACCAGCCCACCCTTGCCCTATAAAAGCTGTGACCACTTCCTCAATAAACGAGACTTGATTGGACTTCCTCAACTTGTCTCTGTCTCTCTGTCTCTTGCCCTATCTGTGTTAATCCCTGTTCCTCCTCCAGGTGGTTACCCTGTGGATTGACCCATGGGCTGGGTCAATTCATTATGGTTTCTCTACAGTCAAACATCTCTGCTAATGCTAAGATGCATTTGCAGCTGCTATCCAGGACTAGTGTCACTGCCTCAGCCCCATCATCAGAGATCACCACACATTAGATTTTTATAAATATCTATAGCTTGGCCCCCTCACATGTGCAGTTCACAATACGGTTCTTATTTGTATGAGAGCCTAATGCTGCTGCTGATCTGACAGAAGGTGAGGCTAGGGCAGTAATGCAAGTGATGGTGGCCACTGCAAATACAGATGAAGTTTTGCTTGCTCAGCTGCTGCCCACTCCTTCCAGTGCAGTTGGTTTCTAATAGGTTATGAACAGTATTTAACTGTGGTCTAGGGGTTGGGGGTGCCTTGTGGTAGAATACATCACAAATCTATATTGAGTGGAATGGAAAGATCTCCATAGTGAGCTGGTTGGGAAAAGTAGGTCACAAACATCACAGTATGATTTTGCATGTATAAAATCATTAGGATACACATGTGTTGTATGCACAGAGATGTTGGAACGATAGTCACCATGGAAATCTATTGATTCTGGATAATTTGGGGTGACTTTTACTTCTTCCAAGTTTATATGCTTCTAAAATGCATGCATTATCTATTTGAACATATGTTTTCAGTGGGAAGTAAAAGAAAAATAAAATTCTTTCATGTTTCCTGTTTAACAGTGTTACTTGGGCAGTATCACTGTCCAGAATCCAATTTTATTTTTTTATTATTGACCTGATTGCTAAGGTACACAGCCGTACCTGCAAAAAGTGATACTCTAGTACTCCTCATTCTTTCTGCCTCTTCTTCAGAGGTTCAGAGGTTCTAAGAAGTATTACAGAAACTTTATAGTGAAAACAAGCAGTAAAGAAACAAACAAATAACTTTAGTCCTGGGAAACCTATGCAGGACCCCTTCTGTCTTTCAGACAGAAGCTTTCTTTCGCTCAATAAATATATTCTGCTCTTAACATCATTGTTCCTGAAATTTATTCTTTGACTTTAGAGAACACAAACGCACACCAGACATCTAGTAGTTTGGGGGTTTCTTTCCCTTATATCATTTGGAGGTCTTTCACCAAGATAATTGGATGGAGGTGAGAATTTGCTTTTGTCTCATAGACTCTGAACTGGGATTCACTTAGGTAACAAATTTTTATGCTTCAAATTTGCTTTGTCTTTGCCCATTGCTTATGATTTTATAATTAGTTCTGATAATTGCTTGTGACATGTCTTTGCCCATTGTTTATAATTGCTTTGTCTCTTATAAATCTAAGTTAGAACATGGGAAGGTTACCTGAGCAATTGCACTCAGAATCTTATTGGATGACCATAGTTCTGTCCCACCTCATGCCCACCTGCCTTGCGAGTTCCCATTTTCTCCACCTTAGACTTGCCTTACTTTGTGGTTTTGCTCTATAAAGTCTCTATAAAAGACAGAGTCTTTGGTAACCCACTCTGGACCCTGTCCGTCTCTGTCAGATAGAAGCTTTCTTTCTGTCAATAAATATATTCTGCTCTTAAAAAGTGACTTTAGTTCTTTCCTAATTATTAAACTCACACTATCATAAATAATATTTCTCCTAAGTAAAAGTAGATGACGGATTTCATATAAAGTAAATCTACCCTTAAGTAATATCTAAATGAAACAGATTTCCTGTCTTCTGATTAAAGAATTTTAAGGACTACCAGCGAAGATGAAGGATGTGTTTTCTGTACTGGTTGCCATGGTTTTCACTGAGGATAGGATATTTAAGCTCATCCTTAACTTGGATAAGCATGAGTCTTGCTTTTCAGGGTTAAAAATGGTGCAACAGGCAGGGATGTTTTTAGATTAGATGGGAGCCTAGCTATAGTAACAATTAAAAATAGTTTCAGTTCTTTAACCCTTTAGCTAATAAACTGGATAAATAAATTAATTGTTGTAGTTTTTTTAAAAATAGGTGGCATACCAACAACAACCACAACAGAACTGGTGTCTAATTACATGGGCATTTTTGAACAAGGACCTTGATACTATAGAAATACTCATATATATTTAAAAGGCTCATTCTAGCTTTAAAGATTAGTTAGTCAGTTCCCACGGCAGCTTTACTCTGTTGAAGGATTCCAGATTGTAACCAGTTTAATGTTTTTAGCCGGTAATTTCCTTTTCCATTTGCAAATAGCACTTTGGAGTAAACAGGAGGTGGACTTTTAATAGTTTGTCCTTGATTCTATTATCTCTATCATTTTATGTAGCATGCCAAGTGTTATTAAAATGCAGATTATCTCTGTATCAAGGACTTTAACCACTGATGGTAAAGGAATCTGTGAAGCCTGGATAAATAAGTGTGCAATAGTTTCTTTCCAATCACGTTTGTTGGAAAGCACAAGGGCTCTATTCCCCCCAAACCCCATCCCTGTCTTATAAATGTTCACCAAGTGATCTACCACTGAGCTGCAGCTCCAGCCCCACTGGGCTCTTTGATGGGTATGCTGTAGTTTGGGAAGCCCATTTAAATTAGAATCAGAAAATAAAGTTTCTAGTTTAGTGCACTTGGCTAGCTATGGGATTTGGGGCAAATCACTTAACTGGCCAGAGCCTCTTATTTTTGGATTGCAAACTGTTCAGTTTGGAAGAAATTTAGACTAGACAAATTATCCAGTTTAAAATTTTATTATTTTCTATTTTAAAATAACAATGATTTTTTAAAAATAAAACTGACATGGGAATCCATCGTGAAAACGGGAAGGTGGTGCTCTATGTATGGTGTCATGGGGTTGGAAGCATCCTAAACGTTCCTTTTTTTCTGGTACCAGAGATGAAACTCATGACCTTACACTTGCCAGGCAGGCACTTATACCACTGAGCTAAACCCCCAGCCCTGAATTCCTTTTTGTCCCTTCTCTGATCACTTTGGAAACATCAAAGAGGAGCCCACAAGGTTTTTCAGAGCACAATCTGAGGTCCTCTCATATGTTTTGTTCAACTTTAGAGTCAATCTGTGGCTCTAAGAAAACCTCAAAAAATGATGTCATTAAAAACTATGGGGGTTGAGGATGTAGCTCAGTGGCATGAGCACCTGCATTGCAAGCAGGCAGTCGTGAGTTCGATTCCTGGTACCGATAAAAACAAAAAAGACAAAAAAACAAAAACAAAAACAAAAAAAACTATGTCATAAAAATAATGCTGAATAGTTTTGGAAAGTAAGAATCTGTGTAGTATACCAGCAAGATAAAATATAGCAACCTCCAAAAGACAGTAATTTTTATTTCCAGCATTATGACTTAGACAACTTGTTTTGACTTTCCTGGTATTTGACAGCCGGGGGCCTTGCTCTCCTGACTGTCTGCTATGAGACCTTATAATATAATGATTTACTGCTTGATGCCTGATCTCTGCTATTTTGTCTTTGTACAAAGACAAATTGCTAAATTGACTCATTGTGTCATAATTTTTGAATTTTTATTTTCTTTTGGATTTTTTGTGTATTTGCACAGCTCATAAACTTCATTACTTTCAATCATAGAATGCCATGTCAGTGTGATGACTTCTTTTACTGTCACTGGTAGTCTAGCCTTCATTGGAATTGGTGTAGAATATTTTTATTTACAGAGCATGAAGGGTCTGGATTGGATCCAAGATTATGGGTTCACCTAGAGGGACCTGGAGCTTGGGTTTCCAAATATTTTTTTTAGAACCTAACCTATTCTACCTACATATACAAGATATAGGCTACCGATGGTAGTTTGAAACAGTGACAGTTTTAGAAAGAATCACAAACCTCAGACTTTCTTCTATGTTTCAAACAAGATTTCAGAACCAACAACGAGGCTTGATCTGATAATTGCCTTTGTGAAGTGTCTACCAGCTGATCTTCATAGAAATCCATTGTGGCATAATCTGTAGATGGACGTATAATCTGCAGCTGTACAGAAATAAAGCTGAGTATGAGTACTCTGACTTAATGATGTGATCTCTGGGAGGAAAAAATATTGTGCACAACACCAAATGCTTAAAGCTGACATCTACATTGTGCTTCTTCCACCACTATATAAACCATTTATCGAGTAGTCATATCAACCATCCACCACTTGTTAAAATAGAGCAAGTATTTTAGCACTTCAAGGCAACTTTATAAAACAGCAAGAGACTTAAAAATGGAAGGAAATGACAGGCTGGAGACCTAACTGATTTCTTCCTTTTTCATCTTAAACCTTAAAATTGTGGTACATATTTAGAGAAATGTATGCAAATTCCAGCTAGCTGGATTTTACCAACTTAGTCCACTGGTGCAAATGGTACCTCTATCAAGAAACAGACCATTAACAAGTCCTGCTTTTGCTTCTTATAGCCTCCATCCTTCTCCTAAGACTGCATGATATCTTGTCCTTTAATAGCATAAAATTATTTTAGCCTGTTTTAAACTTTCATATAAATAGAATAATGTGGTATGCATTCTTTTGAGTCTGACTTCTTGCATTTGACTTTGTGTTAGTGACACTCATCCATGTGGTTGTTTGTCACTGCTGTTTGTCCATTCTACTAAAAAATATTACACTGTGCAATCATACCTCAGTTGGTAGATTAATTCTATTGGTGGGCATTTTGTGTGTGTGTACGTGTGCAGGGCTGGGTGTATCATTAGCTTTCTTGCTGCTGAGACACAATGCTTGACACCCACAATTTAAAGCAGAAGAGATTTAATTTGGCTCATGGTTTCAAGGGATCCACCCATGGTTGGCTGGCTGCAAGACAGAGACATCATGGCAGAAGGGTGTGGGAGAGTGAAGATGCTTATTTCATGGTAGCCAGAAAGCAGGGCAGGGAAGCAGTGACTGAAAGGAAGGAACCAGGGGCCATGTATAGCATCCATACTTCCATGATCTACCCGGATACATCCAGAAATGTCCTTCCCTCGCCTCCTAGGTGGTTCCCAAGCCAATCAAGTTGACAAGCAAGTTTGAGTGTCACAGTGGGGATTAATCCCAGGGCCTTCACACTGGGCTAGATTCCTAGCCTATTAAAAAGCATTTTTTTTTTTGAGACAGGGTCTTGGTAAGTTGCTAAGATATCCAGTTTGGCCTTGAACTTGTGATCCTTCTGACTTGGCTTCCTAGAATGCTGGGATTACAGGCATGTGTTACCACACTTGGAAGACCTTAGGTTTTTGAGTGCTGCAAATTGTGTTTCTAATGGACATTCTCAACCATATCTTTTGGGCATCTATCTGGGAGTGAAGTTTCTATGGCAGTATACACCCATGTTCATATTAACAAGTACTGCCACGTGGTTTTCTAAATGATTATCAATTTACACTCTGCAGAAGTGGATGAGAACCCTAGTTGCTGCATACACTTGTCAACACCTGTAATCTTTTAGTGGGTGGATAGTGGCATACATTTTGATTTTAATTTGCATTTTTGGTGACTCAAAATTGAACACTTTTAGGGGCTGGGGATTTAGCTCAGCGGCATAAGCACCTGCCTTGCAAGTGTGCAGTCGTGAGTTTGATCCCTGGTACTGATAAAAAAAAAAAAAAAACGAAAAAAAAGACAAAAAAAAATTGAACACTTTTCTACACACTCACTGGTCATTTGAATAGCCTTTTTTGTGAAGTATATGTTTAGGATTTTTGCCCATTTTTTTGTTGGACAGCCATCTTTTTCTTACTGATTCATGTTTTTTTTTGTACTGGGAATCAAATTCAGGACCTTGCACTTGCCAGGTAGGTGCTAGGCCACTGAGCTATATTCCTGGCCCTTTATCACTGATTTATGAGTTTTTTTTAAAAATTTAATTTTATGGCAGAAACAAAACAAAATTTTATAACAAAGTAGCATGAAAAGAACAATAGTTAAAACACTATATATTGTTATCTTCAAAGTATTTATTTAGAGTACAGACATGGGCACAAAAAATTACTTACGTGATATTAACACAAACCTTTCTTTTTAATGAACTGAGAAAGACTAGTAGTGTAACTGTTTTGTATTTTGTTTTCATTTTCATTTTCTTTCTTTCCCCTTTCCTGGACCTTAGTTCCTCTTTCCTTTTGAATAATTTCTTCCTATTTCACAATATTGTACATTTGGTCTTTACTTACTATTTCACTTTCTCATGCAAGGGAGACAATATGATATTTATATATATGAGTCTGATTTATTTCACTTAACATTATGGTCTCAAGTTACATCCATTTAGTTATAAAAGCCTCAAGCTTATCGTTCTTTATGGCTTATTAGTACTCCATTGTATAAAACTATATCTTTTTTTAATCCATTCTTTGGTTGATGGTCATTTGGAATCTTGTTTCCAAGATCATGTATTAAAATTTGTATTGCTATAAACATGGGTGCTTATATATCACTGTGGTATGATGTTTTTATTCTTCTGGGATGACACCCAGAAAGTGAATAGCTGGGTTGAATAGAACCTCTCATCCTAGTTTTCTGTGCAATCTTCACACTGATTTTCACAGTGGTTGTACCAGTCTGCACTTCCAACAACAATGGAAAAGGGTTCCTTTTTCTCCACAGCCCCTTCAGCATTCATTATTGATTGATTTATTGGTGCTAGTCATTCTTTCTGTAATGAGATGAGATTTCAGTGTTATTTTAATTTGCTTTTCTCAAATGACCAATGATGTTGAACATTTTTTCATGTATTTATTTGCTGTTTGTATTTCTTCATCTGAGAAGTGTATATTTATCTCAGATGCCCATTTTTTGATTGGGTCTTTGAATTGGGAGGATTGATTTTTTTCAATTCTTTATATGTTCTAGATGTAAGTACCTTGAGAGATAACTTAATAAATTTTTTTGCACTATGTGGGTTGTATTTGAACTATGTTGGTGATTTCTTTTGCTGTACAAAAGCTTTTTAATAGATTACACCCCAGTTGTTGATTTTTTGTAGCATTTCCTATGTAATCTGGGTTTTGTTTATAAAATTCCTGCCTACACCAATGTCTTCAAGTTTCTACCTATTTTCTCATCCAGCAGATTTAATGTTTCTGTTTTAATATTTAGATGTTTGATCCATTTTGATTTTAGTTTAGTGCATGGTGATAGACATGGATCTAGTTTTACTTTTCAGCATGTAGAAAGCCAGTTTTTTCAGTAGTATGTATTAAAGAAGTTAACTTTTCTTCCAGTGAACATGTTTGGCCCCTTAGTCAAAGATGGGGTGGCCGAGTGTGTTTATAGTTATATCTACATCCTTTGGTCTGTTCCACTGATTCTTAGGTCTGCTTTTTGCCAGCACCATGCTGATTTTATCACAGTAATTTGTAGCATAATTTCAAGTTGGAGATTGTAGTGTCTCCTGACTTGCCTGTGTCCCAGAATTACTTTTACTATTCTAGGTCTCTTCTAGTTCCAAATGAATTTCAGGAAAGTTTTCTGTACTTCTTTGAGGTATGTCAATGATATTTTAATTGAGATTGCCTTAAATCTGTCTAACAATTTTGGGAGTATGTTCATTTTCACTGTGTTGGCTCTTCCTACCCAAAATGAAGGATATCTCTCCACTTTCTGATATCCTCTTCAATGTCCTTTTACAGAGTCTTGTAATTTTCATGTGTGGATCTTTTATTTCCTTTGTTAGATTGATTCCTACAATAAGAGTTCTTTGTCTATACTATGCAGTTTCTTTATTTTCTTGTATACAATACGATTTTAAGTGTTTAGATTTATGCTAGGTATGTGTTTTTATTTTCAACTCTTCTATTACTATGTATCTCAGACCACTATATTTTGAAGTCTGCAAAATGTATAATGGTACTTGGTGTTTATTTGTTCATTACTATGACAAAATACTTGAGATAATTAACTTAAAGGAGGAAAGTTTATTTCAACTCCGGTTTTGGAGATTTCAGACATGGATTGGGTTGGCTTTTGGTCTAGGCTGTACCTTATGTGGGGAGCTAATAGTGGAGCAAAGCTGTTAGCCTCACAGTAGCTGGGAAGGGAGGAGACAGAAGAAAGGGCTGGGATCCCAATATCACCTTGACGAGGTCTCTCCCAGTGACCTGACCTCTTTTAGGTAGCCTCTTGTAGCCTCCATGACTTCCCACCAGCACCCAGGCTGGCAGTGAAGCCCACAGTGCTTGGCTCTCTGCAGGATTCTCCAAATCCAGTCAAAGCACTCAGGAACAAAGGTAAACCCTCTTAAGAACTGTAATAGGTGTACGCAACCAACTTCCCTAAAATGTGCCATAATGAATAACATTTAAAAATCACAATTGCTTATTTTTAATCTTTCCATATTGTTTGATTCATTTTATAAAACAAAATGAAAGTAAGAAGGACAAAACAGTAAAAGAGAAGGTAATCTTCCTTTGGCTTTGCTAGACTAGACTTTGAATACTCATTTGGGTAAGTTATCTATGATGAAGTTCATAAAGAAATTAAAAGTACTGTTTTAGGTTTTAGTTTTGTAACACTGACATTTCTTGGTGAAAATGGTCTCAAGATTGTTACATATTGGGGAAGAGATTTGCCATTTTGGCTGCTCCTTTTGGTAGCAGCATTATCCTTCATCCACAGTTGACTCTATGTGTTGATTCTACCGCCACCAGCTCCAGCAGAGAATAAACCCTAGCTTCATTCCTGGCCACACAAACAGGACATTCCTTGGGTACAGTCATTGGCTCAAATGTGGATATGTGGCTCATTCAGATCCACTGACATGTAGCAAAACCTGTGCTGGGACTTCAGAGAAAGAGGAAACTTCATCCCTGGAGAACTGGACTTTAGGAGAATGGGATGCAGAGCTGTTACACTGGCCTTGTCACTTAGAGAGGAGAGTCTGCATGTAGACCAGCCCAGAAGATGTGAAGCTGAGGGTTAGGGAGAGTATTTTGAGTTAGTGGAGTATTTTGAGTCCTCTGCATTAAGGCAGGGATATAGCTAATAATAAGTGATCTTTCCAGTAATGCAAGCCTATACCTTTCTTGTCTGCTTAGGATGGTTTGGATTAGATTTTCTAATACTTGAAGCCTAATGGGTCTTAGTTAATGCAAATACCTGGCCCAGAAGGTATTTCCAGTATTACACGAAGTAAGGCAACAATATGGTTTTAAACCAAATTTTGCCCTTAAATACTGCTTCAAATAATAATAATAATAATAACTTAGAATTCAGGACCTAAATGTTCTCAAGGGCTTGTATGTGGAAATAAAAATTTATTACAATGAAAACATTTAGTTAGGATTTATTTGATGTGGAGAGGTGGGAAAAGAAAAATATATGTCTGTGTCTATGGCCAAGAATAATCACTCTGCTTAATGACAGTGGTTTCCAGCCACCTGACTTTGGACCTGCTCTATCAAAACTGTTTGATTATCTTGACACAAAAAACAAATTAGGGGGCTCCACCTCTGTAAATCTGGGACAGTAACTTAGAAATTGTATTTTTAAACAAACTCTGAGGTTTGACAACTGAGTAGTTTTTATTACTGAGCTTCCTTCACCCAAGATGTTGGATACTTATGACTTCTGTTTTTCTTCTTTCAGGAATTCTGAACTACACAAGGGAAAAAGTTGAGCAGGAGATAAAGTGGGTGAAAGGAGAAAGAAATGCAGAGAGGATATTAGAAAAATGTAACTACCAAAGGGTGAAGATGGCTGGGTGGATGGGGCTGGAAGAAAGACCATATTAGAATTATTTTTGAAGAATCAGAGTTTTCTAGAAATAAAAACAAATCAAATTGAGAATATGAAGGTGCATCTATATTATTTCTTCCTTGATGGTTTATTTATGGGGAAGAGAATGAAGAGAAGATGATCTCAGCTCTCCTTTCCTGTGGCAGTGCTGAGCCAGTGTATATGTCATTGTGTTTCTCACACATTGACCTTGTATGGAGCTACAAAGAAGGTATCTATATATCATTTTCTCTTTAAGAGTGTATGCAACAGATGAAAAACACTGTTATTGATTGTGTCAATTTGAATAAGAAATACCCAACTAAATTGGCTCAGCATGGTTCTGAGTATGGAAGACTCAGCCTAGGGAGCATTTTCACTAGAATGGTATAAAATGGAAATTAAGAACCAAGGCTCCTCCTGTCTTATTTCTTAAACAAGCTCCAACTTCATCTTCACCTTGAAGTTGTCTCCGAGTTTCTGATGCAGACTCTCCAGCCTCCATCACACCCCCTTTGACCTGCTGATATGGGTTCACAAGGGACATCACACTGAGCTACAGGCCTTTGACTGGCTCCTTTGGATCTCCAGAGCGCAAATCCTTGCACTCTTCCACACTGGACTCTGTGGGTGGCTGTCATAAGCCAATCTCATAAATTTTTATATATCTGTATATTTTGCATTTAATCTGTTTCCCAAATAAGCACTGACTGATATATTGATCTAGTCCAGGAAAAAATTTTCCATTTCTTTCAACTCTAATACCATGTGAACCATATCTACTGAAACATATAAGGCCATTTGAGGACACATAGTGACTTCAGATTTGTATGTGGAAAGACTATAGGCTTAGTTCTTTCATGGTATAACAAATGCCCAACAAATGACTATTAGAGCTATTTATAAATCTGGCTCTAGAAGTAAGAGTTGACTTTTATCTCACAGCCCCTGGAACATTGTATTATTCTTCATTATTGTAATTATACCTTGGAAGGAAAGGGCACATAAGTTAAACTTATCTGAATCGCTTTTATGAAGAGCTATTGTACTTTTTAAGGAATTATTGTATTTTATATTGAAAGCTTTTTAATTTTAAAATTAAAACTAATTTATGTTTAATAGACTTGATTAAAATATAAAATTATTGGAAATTAATATTTAATTTATTTAAATACTATAGAAATAAGAGCTGGATTAACCTTGTGGGAATTATCTTTCTAGTCTTTGTATTCTATGTTGTACTTGACGATGTAAGTGAACAGATTCTTTTCATTGTCAAGGTGAAAAAGTGTTTTTCTTCTAACCAAACTTAAGTCCTTAGCAATTGATTTGGTTGCTAGTTTTGCACACAAATCATTATTTTCTGTTTTCTTTCCAAACCACAGGAAGTGTTACATGGTACCGCCAGATGTTCATTTTGCTTTCATATCCTCAGCTGAACTTTGGACATGGAGGTTCTCCCAAAGGCCCATGTATGGAAGACTTGGTCACCAGCCTGTGCATTGCTGTGATGTGACAGAACCTTTAGGCAGTGGGGCCGGGTGGAAGGAAGTTAGGTTTTTTATCGTGTGCCCTTGAAGGAGCACCTCTATCCCTTTGTGCTCCCTGCGATCAGGTTCTGCCCCCAAAGCAAGAGAGCTACATGACCATGGAAGAAAATCTCTGAAGTAGTGAGCCCAAATAAACCTTTCTCCCTTAAAGATGATTATCGTAGGTATTTCGCCACAGTGATGGAAAGCTAATTAACACCTTCCAAACGAGTGTGTTTATAATATGATCCCTACAATTTCTTTGCATCTGGAAGAATGATCTGTAGCAAGTTGATAGTCTAAATATCTCAGTTATCTTGCAGAGGAAAAACCATAGCTTTCAGATCTTACTTGGATTTTGCTACTAACCAAGTGAGTGATTTTGGCCAATCCCTAGGCACCATGGCCCTCTACTACCTATTATAATATTTTTATTATGAGAGACTCAACTCAACGATGCATGTATAGTTTCGAGTAAATGGATCTTTAAATATTTTGGGAATGACACAGTACATTGCATCTTTTCATCAGAATCTAAAAAATAAGGAGTAAAGTGTTAACTAGGGTAAAATTCACAATTTCCTGATGATATGAAGCAAAATAAACAAACAATATCGCTCATCTTTGGAGGCTGTTAGGAAATCAACTTTTCATTTTGAAAACTAGTGTGTTAAGAGAAAGAATTCAACATTTATCTTGTTCCTCCTGTATAGACTGTCTCAACATAACCAAATATGAGCAAAATTTCTTTACACCAGAGTTTCTGATAATAAACTGAGAAGGAATATCAAAATAAAACTATCATCTCACAGCCCCAAATGATGGTTCAAGGCCATGGTAACAAGTGGATGTCAGACAATTAAGGGAAAGACTAATGGGGAATTTTACAGTGAGCGAGTTGACCATACGTGAACTCATAGGACTACACAAAAAGTCATCCAGACATGGTATTGATGACATATAGAATACAAAATCCTACCCATGGAGTATTCTTGCCAAAAATATTTTACCTGAATCTAGTCTAGGTCTGATTTTCAGTTTAGAGGAAACACAAGGGAGAAAGGAACTATTATTAAGGTCACTGAGAAATTCTACAGTGTAAATGATTTGTCCTGGTTTCTTCAACAAATAAGTTAGCAGAAAAAAACCAAGAAGGGGAAACTCATAGCTTACAACTTAAGAGATGTAGCAACAAATTCAGTGTGCTGATTGAATGTGGTTTCAAATGAACTAACTGAATAAAGAAATTATATACATATCAGAAACCTGAGGAAATCTGAATACTGATTAGGCATCTCTGTCAGTGTTTTACTAGAAGAACAGATATAAAGAAGCTATACAAATGTCTAAGAAATTACAAGACAGGCTTATAATGGTCAGAGTTGGATGAGGAAGCATGCAGAGGGTGTCTGCATACTGGAGGCTAAAGGTCAGTCCATGGTCTGGAGCTTGCTGCAGTGTTCTGTGCAAGTCCATATCAGGAGGCCAACCAGAAGGCCGAAGGTGACGCTGAAGAGCCTGCACAGAAGGTAGAAGATGACGTCCACCCTGAAGGCAAAGGATAGAGCTCCTCCGAGCAGAACCAGCCCTTCCCTCCTCATTTCCCTTTTATACTGTCCCAGGGTGAGCTGCCCTAGGGGTGCAGACGGCTGCCCCATGGCAGGTCCTCTGTGTCCCAGGGTGCAGAATTGCTCCGCTGATCTAGTTATGCTTCTAACCTTCTCAAGTTGTGTCAAGGTTGACACAGTCCGTCAACCGTGACAGCATCGGATATTATTAAATATATTTTGTTAATGTTTACAAGATAATGGTATTTTGATAATGTTAAAAAGGAATTATTTCTAAAAATATTTCTTTAAAAATAGTATACTAGCAGGGAATTGAGTGGGAGTACGGATACAATTGGATTGGCCGTGTGTTGGTGATTGTTCAAAATGGGTTTTGGGAACATAAAAGTTTATTATATTACCATCTCTAATTTTGTGTGTGTTTGAAATTTTCCATAATTAAAAGTTTTAACATTGGATTTAAAACCTACTGGATAATCTAAGATAATCTCCTTATGTCAAGAATCTTAATTGTGTTTGCACACACCCGTTTTCCAAATAAAGAATTATTTAGGTTCTTGGGAAAAGGACCTGGCCATATCTCTTTGGTTGTCACCATCCAACCCACCACAATCATGTCCTTCAATAAAAAGATTGGAAAACTCATAACTAAAATAAATGGTTTTGTCTTTATAAATTTAATATTAAGGAATAGCTGTCAGAATTATCTGCGATAATAAATGTATGGATATTCTTAATTTTTCCTTCCTATCCTGCCACATAAGCAAGTTCTGCTATTTTTACTTCCAAAATTAAATCAAATCTCTCTAGTTCCTTCCATCTGTACTCCTCGTGTCTCAATCTTATTTACCATATCTTATGATACTCTTCCTGGGCTTTCTGATTTCTAATCTTGCCTCACTCCATTCTAATTTTCACATAGAAACCAGGAAGAGTAATTGAAAACAAAACAGAACAAATTTTTTACAAATCTAATTGTTGCCTCTTTTGCGGTCTGCCTTTGAAATGGTGGTCAATTGTTTCCAGAATAAAATATAAACATTTTAATAGCTTCAAACTTGGGAGTAATTCATCTTTTGATTCTTTAAGTTTTCTGAGCCCGTTCCCTTTCTTGCTCACAAACACCTGGTCTCACTATCTTCTTTCAGTATCTCAAATACACCAAAGCCAATTTCACCAAATATGAACCCGTGAAAGAAAGCAAGCAGACAGCCTTTACCTCTAGAGTCCTGTTGATGACTGAGGAAATGGTTGTTTTAAAAATGGAAACAGTAATTTATGTTGGATACAGATACACTAAAAAACATGTAAAAATGTAAATACTCTCATTCCCTCCTTTGGGATAATGATATTTCAGTGTATATCCTTGCAGAATCTATGATTAATTTCATAAGTGTATGTTCACTTAACTTACTGGCTTGTTTTTCTTTTTTTTTTTTTTTTTTTTTTTTTTGGTCTTTTTCATTTTTATTGGTACCAGGGATCGAACTCAGGACTGCCTGCTTGCAAGGCAGGCGTTTATGCCGCTGAGCTAAATCCCCAGCCCCTGGCTTGTTTTTTCTACTTAACAATGAATGGAGGTTATGTTTCATGTTATTATATATGTAATATCGTTAATGTTTTAGGCTTTTGATCCACATTCCCAAATTTCCCCAGTAAGGATTTGTACCGTTCCGCCTTCCCCAGAAGTGCCTCTGAAATGTCCATTTCCCTATATTCATGGAAATCTTTTCAATCTCTGCCAGTCTGAAAGATGGAAACTAGCACCTTATTGTTCAGTTTGCATTTCTCAGATGCTAGTGAGGCTGAGCTGTTTCTTTTTCCCTTCTGATACAGCTTACCTGTCATTCTGCATAACTGTAATTAAAAGTGCTTGCTTACACTTGTAAAAAAGCAGAAGTGGCCACTCAGTGCTGCATTCCAGCAAGCACCCCCCTGTGACTTGGACTATGCTTTCACTGACGCCTTGAAAGCTTTTGGCTTTATTGGGTCTGAGTACACAGCCCGGGACTTATAGTCCCTGTTAAAGGAGTGTTAATTTTCTTCTTATAAAATGTGAGTCACAGAAAATTCTCCATGATTCATTTAAAAACCTTGTTGCTTGTATTTTCTGAAAATATTTATGAGGCAAATAAACACGATCAGATTTAGAGTCTAAGTTTCAAAATGTGACTCAACACAATTTGCATTTGCCACTGTCGGGGGTTTTGATCTTCTTTAAGCTTCAGTTTGGAGATCAAATAACTTGATTTACCAGATTATTCAGTCATAAACTGTCCATTATATTTACTTTAGAAAGAAGCTCAGAGCAAAGTATATGTAAACCCTTATTCCCTACACTGCTTTTGGATAGTCATTTTATTTTGCTTTGTCTGAAGAAACAACAACAAGATATTTCGAGGCACCAGGCTTGATATAATCTGTAGATTTATATTTATTTACTTAATGGGAAAAAGGTAAAAACAAAATAATAGAGTAACAATAGTTAGCACATCACACATTGTTATCATTAAAGTAGTTGCTCACAGTACGAGATTTTGGAATAAAAATTTCTCCAATCAATATTAGCACAAACCTTCCTTTTTCATGAACTAAGAGAACCTAAGAGTATAACTCACTTGCATTTTTTACTTTTCCCCTACTATCCTTTCTTCTTTTGCCCATCTTTTTTCCTTGTGAACAATTTCTTCCCATTTCACAGTATCTGTTGCACATTATAGAACTCACTCTTTCATTTTCTCACATGAGGGAGAAATACGATTTTTAAGATGTGAGTCTGATTTATTTCACTTACGAGTTTGGTCTCTAGTTGCATACATTTACCTATATAAAGTTGCATCAAGTGTATCCTTCTTTATGACTGAGTAGTACTTCATTGTATAAAAATACCACATCTTTTTTATCCATTTCTTTGTTGACGGGCATTTGGGTCGTTTCTGAGATTTAGCTATTACAAATTGTGCTGCTATAAACATGGGTACACGTATATCACTGTGGTATGAAGTTTTTAATTCTTTTGGGAAAATACCCAGAAGGAGAATAGCTGGGTTAAATGGGACCTCTAATCCTAGTTTTTGAAGAATCTCCACACTGGGTTCCACAGTAGTTGTACCAGTCTACACTCCCTCCAGTATGGAAAAGGGTTCTTTTTTCCCCACAGCCCCCCACCCAGCATTTGTTATTTCTTGATGATCACCACATTTTTGGAGGGATGAAGTAAAATCTCAGTGCTGTTTTAATCTGCATTTCTAGAATGGCCAGTGATATTGAACATTTTTTCATATATTTATTTGCATTTGTATTTCTTTATCTGAGAAGTGTGTATTCATCTTAGATACCCAGTTTTTGATTGAGTCTTTGAATTGGGAGAGGCCTGATTTTTTTAGTTCTATATAGTTCTAAATAGAAGCCTTTTGTCTGAGGGACAATTGATTAAAAATTTTAAATCATATAGATATAAAAATGCATCATGAACCTACTTATGAGGCTAGACCAGGAACAACCATCAGTGTACTTTTAACTGTCCAAGGTCCAAAACGATGTATTTTTGTCCTATGACTTATGTTTTATTTTGAACTTTAGAGTAATTTATTCACCAAATGGGTACTTTCCATCTTTCCATCTCTCCATGGATATGCCCTCTTTATTTATGGTTGTCTAAAGTTAATATGTTTGAATATGAATCAACTGACTGAATAATTATATATGTGATAAACTGCCATATGTTTTCAGAGCTGTTTCTGAAAAAAATTAACCAGAACAAATAAATATGATTATGGTGAGACTAACTATTCTCAAAAATATAAATCAATGTGCCTAAACCCATAGCTGAATAGAGACCTCACTGCAAATGAAAACTTTAAATAAAGAGATTATCAGATGAGGTTTTCAGGAATAAAAAAAATAATATGAATTATTAAATGTAAAAATCAAGGATTCTATACTTAAAGTTAAAAAGAACCTGAAAAACAAAAGGCACACATATAAATAATTTTTAGTGGGAAATACACAGGGCCAAGGAACAGAATGTATCATTTCATGGGAAGGCATGGCAACACAAGAAAGACAAAATTTGTAGTATTGAAGAAATCAGTGAGTCTTCGCCAAAGTCCAAGCCCAGCTGTGATCAATTATGTGGCTCATGCATTATCTCTAATAGGAAGGGGCAAAGCCAAACCAGATCAAGGACCTCACTTGTTTGTTGAGTGAGCACACAATGTAGATTTATGAAGTAGATCCAATGCAGAGTGAAAAATAAATTAGAAAATATGATTGACTCCTTCCTTAAAGAGATGGAGTAGGCATATGAAAGGAAGCACTCAGTCTCAGTGTTTAACTCTTGCATTAGACTTCAAAAACTCAGAAAGACTAAGTGATGTACTCAGGTTCACCTATTTTTATGAGAAATAGGGCTAAGACTAGAAATTGGTTGTCCCAACCTCCATCATAGTTATCTCTGCTCTCTGGGACAGTTACCTCATATGTAAAAATCTTAATATTCATATTAACAAATGCACATTTGAGTCTGACACAGAGAACTAGGACAATAAAATGATGGATGGCAAAGTGAGCTGCACGGGAGGGAACCATGCAATGAGAGCCAAGTGAAACACGTTTGGCTTATGCAAGTTTTAAGAAGGGGAAGAGTGTTAGCTTCATGGCATGAGGAAGGCAGAAATAATGTCAGGCTCAGATTTACCAAGGGGAGCCCAGCAAACCATATGCATGCAGGATATTGGGATGGGGGCAACCCAAAAATTTGGAAGCATTAATAACAAGTTGTCATAAATATGTGATTAACCAGACTACATCAGAAATGAAGAGTTTAGATACCTGAAATTTATTTATTTACTCTCTTCATAACACCAAATGTTCATGATGGTTGAAAATGCTTCTTTCATGTATTAGTCCATTGCATAAGGACTTATGCCCAGTCAGAATATTCCTATGCCATTCCCTGATCTATCAGACCAACTGTTTGATGTTGAATAATTCCCCTTACTACTCAAAACTACCCATGAAACAAAGAGTTCCAGTACATCAGAGCTTCTTAGACATTGTATAAGAGAGGCTGTTTGTGTTCTTGTGAAAGAAACAAGTCTTCAAGCTCCACCATAGATCTACTGAAACTGGATTTCTAGAGGAGACACTAGAATCTGGGAATCCACTTCTTGTGGCGAGATGCTATGGCTTGACTATGGTCCCCAAAATTCATGTATGGCAAATTTCATCCCTTCAGTCATGTGAGGGGTGATTGGGACATGTGGGCAATGGATGACACTGTTCATACGTTTGTGAGCTAATGGGCTCCCTCAGGAATGGCTTCTTTATAAAAGCCAGACTCTGGCTAACTTGCACTATCCTACCACGTGATGCCCCCTCTTCTACCATTTTGCTACAGCAGAAATGTCCCCACCTAATGCCCAGCTCCATACTTTTGTACATCTCAGGCTCTAGAACTGTGAGCTAAATAAACATACACTCTTTACAAATTACCCAGTTTCAGGTATTTTGTTATGACAACAGAAAACAGACTAAGGCATCAGGAAAATTTTGGAAAATTCTTTTTTGTTTTTTAAATTTTTTATTATTTTAAAGGTAGTAAAATACAGCAGAACAAGATGGAACAAAGCCAACTGAGACAGTGCAGTGAAGTTGGTACAGAACGTCACAGCAGGTTACTGCGATAACAGTAATCGATGCCATAGTATATCTTGTTATCTTCACAATAGTTGTTCTTTCAATCAAGTATAGCAAAGTCAAAGAAAATACAGAACATTATAGAACTTAGCAAAACAGAATGTTGGATAGAGCAGTACCATTAATTAGAAAAAAGCAAAACAGTGATAAAAATATTTGCCTTCAAAGAGATGCTAGAAGGAAATCCGCCTTATCTGCTATATTGCATATGGTCAACCTCCCAAGAGATGCTCAGATCTCTGGCTCCCACTTGCTTATGTGGGTGGGGATGGGATGGGGAATGGGATGTTTGATTCTCAGCCCGAATGCATGCCGGAAGGCTCACCGCTGCTTACCAGGGAGGTGAGCTGGTTGCTTGGTTTCCCAGCGCCCTAAGTTCTAACGTGGCGCAGATTTCAGGAGACACTGGAAAATTCTTATTATACAATCTCTATAGTCCCTTTTAATAATTATGTTCTATGATTCAGCTTTTTTTTTAACCAGAGAAACTCAGAATTTCTTTTTTTTGTCTTTTTGAGACAGGGTCTCTATGCAGTTCAGGCTGGCCTTGAACTCACTTTGTAGCCCAGGCTGGTCTCGAACTCCCGACGATCCTCCTGCCTCAGCCTCCTGCATGCTGGGATTACAGGCGTGAGCCACCATGCCTGGCCTGAAACTCAGAATTTCTAAAGGAACTGCATCTCTGATGGACTGAAGATCACTGTGAATGTTATAAACATTGTAAGGTTCTCTAGCTTCCCATGGAGAAAAAGCAAGAGAGTGGTTAAATATATTAACTCCAGATTCCTACCTTTTGAAAATAAAATTTAATAGATGAAGTTTCTGTTGTCAGCTTTTAAAACTCTATTTGCCAGAAAAAACCCTATCTTCAACAAGCCTATATTACAAATAAAAAAATAAGCACCAAAATCAGAAATAGGTACATAGGTACCTGATAGGTGATGTTAGCTTCTAGATATCAAGTGGAGTAAAGGAAAACAAAACCACTACAAATGAATGAACTTCATACCCTCTCACTAGCCTTCTTAATAACATATCAAGTTACCTAACTGGTCAGAGGCTTTTTGCAGCTCTCTACTCTCCGATAATTTAGAATTAAATTTAGTACTTCCATCACTCATGGCTAAAGAGCAACCAAGCATCATTGTAATATTAAATTCAAACTTAATGTTATGATTTCAAGAAAGAACATGGTTATAATATTGTAGAATTGTGACATTTTGAATTTTTTGTAACAGAAAAATAGCACCTGGGAAAACGAGGCACTGGAAATGTCAGACACGACAAACAGAATAATCTTCAAAATTAATCTAGGATCAATTTAAATTTAAATCATACAATACCTAAGTTTTTCCCTTAAAACTGACCTCAGCTGGTTGGAATTCATGATATACTCCTGCCTGTTAGGCCCATCTGGGTATCTGTATAAAAAGGGCCACGGCGTAGAATTGTTCAGTTTGTGCATTGTATGCAGGTGCCCAGCTGAGTTAGTGGCAAATGAAGTCAAATCCAAGGTCTAGTCACAGTGCTGTGCTTCCCAGTATCAGCTTGTTCTTCCTCTCCCTATTCCCTTCATTCACAGCCAGTGTCCTTTGCCAGGAACAAAGAAAAAAAAGACCCCACGTGTAACCCAAGTCAGACAGTGGCGCTTTTCTACCTGAAGGAGGCGCCAGTTCCAACGGCCATATAAGCTACTACTGTTAGTGATCATGCTTGGGTGGGCTAGTTTTCACACAGGCTAGCAGTGATGTTGTGTAAGTTTGCAGTGCTCTTATTTGTATACTAGCAAATGTAGTACTTGACTCTTTCAAGCCATTATTAGTGGCATATTTAGTAGGGTGAATTCTCACTAGTTGACATTTTGCTATGGTGTATGGGGTAGTGGGACAATGATACATTTTTTCTAAAAGTATTGAGTTCTAACAAACTATCATGGTCACGTGCAACTTTTTGGGATTCAAAATTTATTCTAAAACTCTTCCTGAAAAATAATCGCCCAAAGTTAGTTTTTTTTTTTTTTTTTTGGTACCAGGGATCAAACTCAGGACCACGTACTTGCAAGGCAGGCACTTATGATGCTGAGCTAAATCCCCAGCCCAATGACCCAAAGTTAGAAAGAAATAAAAAAAATTATATTTCATAAGGGATACATTTAAGGTTCCTAAAAATTACAGTTGTCACCTTAGCTTTGATGCTTGGTGAAAAGATTGATCCAGATCGCTGATTAATTTGGAGGTCCAAGTGGATCAATATTTCAGTATGTGATGTAACAATAGATGGCTATTAAAATACGATATCTGAATCTAAATATAGGAACATTGTATAAACTGAAAAGAGAGCCTTTTTCTATACTCAGCATTACTAATATACTACTGAAAAAGTACAGCAGGCTGAGGAATGTAAGATGGTCCTGGAGAACTGGGTAAGAGCCAAGGTAACTTCAAGGAAGTATGTATCTGAGTAAATACTTCAAGACGGACACATGGTGGGTGTAATTTGGGGGACACAATGTAGGTTTTCTTACCTCCTTCTCTACGCTTACTTACCTCTTCTATAACACTTATTACATTTGTTTGATAATGCACACTAAGACTTATTATTCACCACTTTGCTTTAAAGGTAATTAAAATGCAGAATATTGTCTCCCACTGACAGTTCTCTAAGAGAGCACAGTATACACAATTTGATAGGGAATACAAAGAAAGAGTTCTAGAAGGTGGGGAGATGTTAGTACAATGGGTTGAGACAGTTTTAATTCTAATTTTGAGTAAAACTGACCCCACTCCAGAGATCAAAGCAACTTTATCTAATCAGCTCTACATGAGGAATGATGATTTGACTTAGAGGTCACTGGGTCTTAGACTTTAGTCAGACAGTTCTGTTTTGATTTCTACTTCCATTTCTTAGCTATCCATGTTTGCTTGGACAAGCATTGCCAGTTGTCTCCACAACAAATATTTATGTGCCTCATCTATGTCAGACATTGTTTTAAATGAAATCATGATAGTAACAATACCATTGCCTAGGATTGTTATGTGAAATAAATGAGATCGAGCGCCTGGAAAGCAGTAAGCAGAATCATATAGAGTAAACAACCATTAGGATGATAACTTTCATTGGTAAATTTTGGCACAGTTTACAAAGCACTTTCGCATTTCTTTTTTTAAATTTTTATTTATTTATTTATTTTTATTATCGGTACCGAGGATCGAACTCACAACTGCGCACTTGCAAGGCAGGCTCTTATTCCGCTGAGCTAAATCCCCAGCCCCCTCTTTCGCATTTCTTGTCTACTTATGATATACCTGTACGTGCAAGTAGCCAGAATATTTACTGCCCTATTTTATAGATAAGGAAATGGAATGATACTCGCCAGCATTCACTTGCTTGGTTATATTTTCTACTGAGAGAGATAAGTGGCTGACATGTGTGTATGTTTGCCAAATATTTTGTACTTGTACTGATCCCTTTTTATACTCTTGCTGAGAAACTCAGTAAAGTTTAAAGAGATTTTGACTTTCTTTCCTATAGTGAAAGACATGTTTTAGGAGAAGTATAAGTTGGCTAAGTCCTTGTAAATCTTAGTAAAGTGTAAAAAGAATTACTGGACACAGGAGAAGATGACAAACAATTTAATCTTCAACAAATAAAAGTTATTGGATAGATACTACTGCTCTTCTTTGCTAAGTATTGGGAAACTTAAGGAAGAAAGAGATTTACATTGAAAGTAGCAAATGATTTTACTTTGCTGCGGTTTGTATTTTGGAAAAGTGTATTGCTAAAGAGGACGAAATCTCTTCCACTAGATGTATTTAAAAATCTTGGAAAGCCATTGCATTGGTTAATCCTGATGATCAGTTTGACGGTCTTGAGAGTCACCTAAGCGATGTTAAAGCACACTTTTGTCTGTATCTGGGTGGTTTATGAGAGTGTGGCCTTGGGGACTGTATCTGGAACCTGGTCCCTTCCTCTCTGGCTCTTTCCTGCTCTTTGTTGCCTGGCTGCCCGGAGGTGGGCAGTTTTCTCTGCTGCATCCTGGATAGCGCGTATAGTGGTAGGAGAAATTCTGATATGCTGCTGCTCTGGAGTCAGTTTACCATGGACTGAAACCCTGCAACCGTGAATGAATTTAAACATTTTCTTCTTTAAGATGTATATGTCAAATATCTTGATCACAGCAACAAAAAACTGCCTAATGCAATCACATAAATTAGAATCTTACTTAGAGGTCGGAAACTGAACCAGGGAGTATCTTACAATACCCTCTTCTAGGTCTAGTTCCATGATTCAGTGAACACTTAGATGATTTAGTGGTAGGAGAAATTCTGATATATTTATTGCGGTCTCTTTTAATTAAACAAATATTAGCTTCAAAATCAGAAAAGATGAAATGAATATATTTCAAACATCCCCACTGGATGCTGAGACTAGGTCCTTAACTTTACCGCAGAAAACCTTTTCTATTGGTCAACCTTTCAACCCTTTGATTGGCTACCCAGGAGAAGCATCTGTTAACATGCCCAGAAAATACATGACTCGAACTGTCAAGTCTGCCAAGCTAAAAACTGAGAATAAGAGTTGCTTATAAATAAATAGGCCATTGACTCATGACTTCTAGAAGTTTTCAAGATTAGGTTCTAATTAAAAACCTTCTTACATACCCATGAAAATCAGAGCTTGCTTTTTGTGGTATGTGACCTTGTTACTGTTCTTATTTTTAAATACAGTGAAATGCCATATGTGCCTGTCAGCTCGGTGTGTATGTGTGAAAACATTCATTTATCCTGGAAACATGGTCTTTTATGGGATAAAAAAACAAAGATGATTTCTTTAAACATGGAGGGGAGAAAGACGGATGAGCGGGGATACCTTTGCCTTCCATTCTATA
Organism: Cavia porcellus; assembly: GCF_034190915.1. Lineage (NCBI taxonomy): Eukaryota > Metazoa > Chordata > Mammalia > Rodentia > Caviidae > Cavia > Cavia porcellus. The sequence continues at coordinate 15,161,078 of NW_026947514.1, forward strand.
CACATGGACACAGAGTGAATTCACACAATGTGTTATTTTAATGACCATCTGTGGCCAGAAAATAATTTTTACTTTGATTCAGTTTATCTTTAGGTACAGCATGACATCAAATATCATCAAAAAACAAATGAGTTTGGTCTTTTTTAAAAAAACGTCTAGAAAACAAGGAATTTTTACTGTGGATTTTTTTTTTTTTTTTGACTGAGGATTGAACTCAAGACCTTATGCTTGCCAGGTAGGTGCTTGTGCCACTGAGCTAAATTTCCAGCCCTAACTGTAGATTTTGCATAAATATATTCAATCAATCTTGCATTGAAAGTATTTGGGAAAAATATTTGAAAGTAAAACTGCATCCGTAGTGAACATTTTGTAGACTTTACCCCTTGTCATTATTTCCGAAACAATAGAGTATAGTAACTATTATATAGTGTTTATATTGTGTCAGGTATTGTAAGTAGCCTAGAGACAACTGGAAGTATAAGGAAGGATGTGCACAGTTTATATCATTTACTTTTCTATTTTGTGTAAAGCAGTTGCGCCCCTTCTGATTTGGTATCTGCAGTGGGTGGGGAGGGGAGTTGTTCTTGGAACCATGAAAACTGTGAGATGACTTTACTCTAAATGGACACAACCACCAAATGTAGTCTTTGGTTAGATCCTGGCTTTGTTAGTCTACTTGTGCTGCTATAACAAAATGCTTTAGATTATGTTTTTTATAGAAATTTGTTTCTCAAGTCTATAGGCTAAGAAGTCCAAAATCAACACTATACAAATTTGTTATTTGGGAGGAGCTTATTCTGTTTCTAAAAATGACACAGTTTTATGGCATTGGCATAGGACTGAGGGGCTAACTGCAGCCTTTTAATGAAGGCTATAATCCCATTCATGGAGGGGGAGCCTTGAGGATCTAATTACCTCCTAAAGGCTTGGTGTAATTACCCTGGGGGTTCAAAGGAACACAAATAGCTGCAGGGCATGGGTGAGGTGGCTCATGCCTGTCATCCCAGCACTCAGGAGGCTGAGGCAGGAGGATCATTGTGAGGGTGAGACCTGTGTAGGGCCCTACACAGTGAGCTCAAGGCCAGCCTGAACTGCATAGTGAGATCCTGTCTCAAAACAAACAAGTAAATAAATGTAAGAAGAAAAGGGACATAAATATCAACAATAGCACTGATTAGCTGATTATTACTAATTGACTATGATCTTTCTTTGTGTTTGAAATTTTTAAAAATAAAAAGTTAGAGGTGGGGGTAGAAACACAAGAAGTTCCAGCTAAATATTTTTTTAAAACTTACTTGGGGTTATGTTTTGGTAGTAACCTGGAAAGAGAGGGAGGGAGAGACTTTGAAACAGAGACTTCAAAACTTGTTCTCTATGAAGTTGGATTAAGGTGCTGTATATTTTTGGCAGATACTTTCAGAGTGCTTTAATAAGGAGCATAAAGAATATTTTCTTAAGGGCTAACCCTTAAGATAGAGAAACTTAAAAGGGAAGAGGATGCAGTTCCTGGTTTTGAAACACGCTCATCAGCCTGAATCTTTAATTACAACTTTTTTGGAGTTCACGGTTTGTTGTTCTCATTAATCCCCAATCAGAGATTTGAGTCATCCCACTAAATCCGCAGGATTTACGCACATAGAGTTTGTTACTGAGCAGCTGAGCTTCGCAGTTTCCAGGGATGTGATACATGACACCCTCTGCCCTTTTGCTCTGTGGTGTCTCCTGGTTTTCCAAGCCGGAGCAGAGCCCAAGATTAGGGCAACCTATACTTAAGGGTGTGTTTCTGCAGATGCTGGTTGGCACTTGAATGTAGGAGTGATTCAATGCTGAAGACAATATGGAAACTTCTCCGGGATGGGGTGGGGGAAACATTTCTGGTACAACAAGTTTAAGTTTAGCAAGGCCTGAGCTTGATTTCAGGCAGGCAGGGGAGTGGGAGCTGGGGTTTATTTACTTAAGGTACGAGTCTGTCAGCTTTCCCAGTGAGGGGGTACACACGGGAATGGGGGCGGTCTGTAAAATAACTTGGAAACCTGACCGCACCTCCTTTTCAGAAGAGGGCTGGAGGAGGTGTCTTGCGGGTGGGGAAGAGTCCAGGATCTCTTCTGGACGTCAGGGAGGAACGGTGACCCCAAGGGACACAGCCCCACACAGACTGAAGCGTCCCTTCGGATGTGCGTGAAGTCAAAGTGGATTCTGAGCAGATCCACGCCTCCCACTTCTGCTTGGGGAGCAGGATCCCCGAAGCTGCTTCATCACTCCCCGCGATTCGCTGTCCCAGCAAATTCCCCTGCCGCACCCCGAGCCCGCTCGCCTCTTCCCGGGGTGGGCGCCCCGCGCCCGGCAGGCACACCCGGGGGCTCGCTCGCTCGGGTCTCCGGACAGCCCGGGCTGCAGCGCGCGCTCGCCAACTCCGGGAAAACTTCCTCCCAGGAGATGCTGGGCTTTGGGGGGGGGGTCCCCCAGCCCTCCCACGCCCGGCCTGCAGCAGGCATTAAAGGAGGGCTGCAACGACCGCTGCCACCCGCCCCGCAAGTTCTGAGCTGCGGAGACGCGGCGCAGTAGCACGAACGCACCGGGACGCGGTGGCCGCGGGCGCCAGCTCCCGGCGAGGCCCGGCGGGGCGGGTGCGGGAGACTGCGCCACGATGCTTTGTTTTCCTGCCGCAGGAGCGCGGGGCGGCCTCTCCCCGCCGCGCTTAACCCGCTCGCAGCTGTAGCCATGGAAGTTGCGGCGGCGGCGGCGCAGAGTGGTGAGAGGGGACTCCTCGGCCAGGCGTCTGCTTCGGATGCTTTTTCTCTGCACAGATCTCTGCTTTCCTCCTACTCCGGGTAAGTGGATTCAGTCCGCAAATAACCAAAGAGTAGCCCTGAAAGTGAGGAAGGAGATTATAGCAGACAAGCGGTTAGTGCGTGTGTGTGTGTGTGTGTGTGTGTGTGTGTGTGTGTGTGTGTGTGTTTGTCCTTTTGGGGCTAGACCCCCGCCCTCAAGTCCATTCCTCATAATGCAGTGTAGGAAGAGCTGAGTTTGATTTTAAGCACATGACTGGGGAGGTGCTGGATTTATTTACTTATTTCTAGTGGACCCCTTCATCCCCAACCAAACTTGTCTTTGAACGCACTCTAGGCAGGGAAAGTGAGAGAGGAGATGAGAACAGCCCCAGAGGTCAAGGGCTCAGCAAAGGAAAAGCAGGAGGAGGTACCCAGGGATTTAGCTGGGAGATGGGTCTATGGCAAGTAGCCCCTACAAAGCCTTTTACTCAGACCTGCTCCTAGGCCAGTACCATCCACCCCAAACCTCCCTAGTCTCCCTGGGATTGCACCTGGGAAAGTCTTTCAGTACCAAGGACTAAAACAACTTCTAATGAGGGCCTGCATACAGTAGCTCAATAAATGCTTGTTGATGGGCTGATTGATGATGCATCCTTAAGGCTATGTTTTGTACCACGGAAATTTGCCCTGTACGGTGAACTAATTCCTTAATATTGACCCTAGAGTGTAAAGATTTGATCCCAATTTATTTTGCCAAGAAGGAGGGGCTGGAGCCTTGGGTCATGGAGTACTTAGCTCATCAGGCTGTACTCTAAAGAACCTATCTGAGAGCTTCTTGGTGAGATTCACGGGGCTGGGGACCAGGTGAGCTGACGAACTGCTGGCACATAAGGTATGGGCCTCGGGATGGAGAAACTTGGGTTTGAGTATCTGCACTGTGACCTTGGGCATGTTTCTTTATCCTCCCGAGCCTTGGTCTTCTCATCTGTAAAACGAAATCAGTGGGCGATTAGAGAGATGTAGCAAAGATGAGCAGAGAGGGAGGGGATCAGAAGGAGAAGGCTGATGCGGGAGACTGACTGTGTGACTGATGAGGCTAAAACCACTGCAGGGCAGTGTGTGGGTGACAATTCCGAAGGGCAGGGCAGAGTGAAGCTGGGAAGTGATTAGGAAGGGGCCCACTTTGGCCCTGGGGGCACAGGTCTCTGAGGGGACTTGGTAGAAGAAACAGATTCCCTTGATCTCATTTCCTGGTCTCTGCATCCTCCCAGTCCAGCCAGCAGAGGAGGCAAAGTGTGGCCACAGAGTCCAGGGAAGGCAGCTTGGAAGCACCCGAGGAAAACCACCAAAGGCTTGGGACCAGGCTGACCCCAGCCTGCTCTTAGGGATCCGGCCTGGGGGGCTTTAGTGACATAGCACTTATTAACCTTTCCACTGACCCCAGTGGACCTCCAAGAATCTTGTCCCTGGACCTAGAGACCTGGCATGATAGGAGGGGATGGATGCGAGGACGGCACTGCTGACACAGGGGTCCCCAGCTCAAGGTGCCTTAGTGTGGCCTGCAATTCAGACAACAGCAACGCTGCGCCCAGGCTAGACAGGAGGGGAATGGTCATTTCGTCCTTTATAAGGAAAGGCAACAATGTACCAGGAACTTTGGACAGCAGGTAGTGAGTCCTATGATGGAAAGGTCCCCAGCGATCCGTATTGGCCACATGCACTACAGCGTGCATGATGAGAGCACACATAAGGGCCAAATCCACGGACACGTTGAAGGAACAGTGACTTGAATCTGTAAGTCCCCATGGCTATGATCTTAGGAAACTTCCTATCCAACACTGCTGCATGAAATTCATGCCTCCATTTAGCAAATATTTCTTGAGCGATTACTATGCGGGAGGCTCCTTTGGGAGGCTTCCTAGGGAATTTGTAAGCATCATTCATTCATATTATTACTTTAAGTGGCCCATGTAAGAGCACCTCCGCAGCACCGTTCAGGCTCATCGGGAGGCCAAGGCCTGGGCGAAACCCATGTTTCTGGCGGGGGCAGCTGCTCTTTGGTAACTGGGCTGGGGGCATTTAGCACTTACTGGTGTTTGGTCCCCGGGGCCCGGTTTTGGAGCCGCCCTGCCTTGGTAACTCCGCTTTCCTCTAGGGCTGCCGCGCCTCTCCAGCCTCCTCCCCAGCCTCCTCGCAGGCGCCCCAGTCGGTAGCTGGGGAAGAGACCGAGCCGCGCCTGGGGAGCGAGCTTTCCGAGTGGGGAGCTGCCAGGCTGTGCAGAGCCGGGCCAGAACAAAAGGCTCATGGCTGGCACCGGTCTCCGCGGAGTGCGGTGCGGACGGGGGTTCGGAGCTCAGGCGGAGCAGGCGCGGGAAAGGACCGGAGTGAAAAAATGAAGTGACAAAGGACGAGGAGGAGGAGGCGCGCAGGGTGGGAGCAGGGAGAGGAGGTCACCCTCGAGGCCGAGGGCCGCCGGGGGCTGCGGCGGGGCCGCGGCGGCCCTTCCTCCGCCTCCCGCAGAGCCTTCCAGGCAGCCAAGCGTGTCTCCGGCTGCAACTCCGCGAGCGCACCGCGGCCGGCCGTGCCAGTGAGTAGCAGCGCGCCCGCCGCCCGCGCCCTCGCCCCGCCCGGCTCGCCGCCGCCGCCCACCGCCTCCGCCTCCCGCCGCCGCCGCCGCCTGGGGCCAGGCACCGGGGTCCCCGCGCCCCGCCGCCCCGCGTGCCGGCCCTCCGCGTTCTCCGCGCGGAGCGGCACCTGCGGCGCGCCACCGGGAGGGTCCCCGCCGCCGCGCGCTCCCCCGGCGCCGCGCCACCCCTCCGTCCAATGGCTTTCGCGGGGAGGGGAGCGGGGGGCGTCGCCGGGGCCCGGAGCCGCGGCCGGGGAGGGGCGTGTGCTCTGTGCGCCGCCGAGCCCGGCTGACGTGCCCGCCGGAGCGCGCGTCCGGGAGTGTGTGCGGGTGTGTGCGGGAGTGCGTGCGTACACGCCTTCGGGGGCTGGAGCGACACTGCAGTGGGCTTCGCGCGAGCCTCGGCCTCCCGGCCGCTCAGCCCCCAGCCCCAGCCGCCGGCGCCGCTCTGGGCTCTTTCTCCTCCCGAGCCTTCCTCTCCATCCTTCCATCCACCCCTCGCCAATCTTACTTTTTCTTTGACCCACCCGGCTGCAGCCAGCCACCTTGTCAAGCGGTGCCAACCCCCAAGCGCTCTCCCTACACCAACATCCTCCTACCTGGCTTTCTGTGGCGTTCCTCCTCCAGCCAGTCCAAGGCTCCCCCATCCTTGGAAATTGTTTTGTTGGACTGCTCTACCCAGGCGTGTATAGCTCGAGGACTTAATTATTATTTTGATTTTTTTCATTCCCTCCCCTTCTGGGCAACGGAGCAATGAAATTTCCAATCGAGACGCCAAGAAAGCAGGTGAACTGGGATCCTAAAGGTTGGTATTTCCTACTTTTGGCAGCCTCGCCCTGCCTCCGTTTCCTGCGAGCAAGAGCGAGCGATTCCAGGAATGGGACACTCCTGCTCCTCCTGCCACCTTGTGTCCCGAGGCGAAGAAACGCGCCGGGGATCCGCGGCGCGGGTGGGAGGAGGGCGGAGGCAGCCTGGGTTCGGACCCAGTTCTCGCCTGTCATTACCACATAATCATTGTCCCTTTTGGATTGTCTCGCAATCTACTTTTAAAGATACACCACGCCGGCTGTTTGGTTTGAAATTGCACCAAGGGTTGGGATCTGCCTTTGACTTTGTGTGCCTCTGTGTGTGTGTGTGTGTGTGTGTGTCCTTTGTTTCTGGTGATCTTTGTCTCTCTGGCAGATGGGTGCGGTGCCTCCCCCTGGACTTAGAGCTGGGCCACATGCCCTGGGTGGCCTCGGTGGGAAAGGTTTCCTGGCAGCGAGCGAGACTGAGATCTGGAAGCAGTGATCCCTGGGGGCGGCCCCTCTCTAAAGCGCACAGAATAATGGTGCCCTCAGGGCTTCCCGAGGCTTCCTTCAATCTTGTTACTACACCAGGGCGGCTAGTTTGGCTCAGGTGAGGGTGGAAGGGGCCGCAAAGGTGATGAGGAGGGTGGGGTTGAGGTTCCCTGCGGGTGGGACGGGAAAAGGCTGGGAGGGGCAGACAGTGTGCCCTCCAGCAGTGGGGTGGCTCCCACGCCTTTACCCACTTTTGGAGGCCCATCTCTGTGTGCCTCGCGTTGACCACGGTGTCCTGTGGTCACTGCTGGAGCAGAGGAAGTTGCAGGCGCTGTCCAGGTGTGACTGGAACGTTGAGGCTTTGCCTTAGCTCATCTGAAAGCTGAGTTGCACAAGGCATTGTCTCTGTGTGTTTTGGAGTTCAGATTTATTTGAGGAGAGAGTGTGTGTTTAAGGTCCTTTAGGAGTGCATTGCTTCTCTAGACTGGAAAGCCTTATGAATCAACTTACTATTTGTTTGTTTGTTCATTGATGTTAGGGATTGAACTCAGGACTTTTGCCCTGAGCTATATTCCAGCCCTTCAAAATTTCTTTTTATTTTGAGACAGGATCTTAATCAATTCCTAAATTGCTCAGGCTGGACTACTCAGGCTTGTCATCTTCTTGCTTTGGCCTTCCCAAGTGCTAGGATTACAGGTGTGTGCCACCACACCTGCTTTGGTTGTTGAAGAGTGACAGAGGGGCTATGTACTTTGAAATCACTGCGGTGTTTTTTTTTTTTAACATCTTACATATAATCTAAACCTTGTATTTTGTCTCTGATCTTCAGAGATAAAGAAATGGGGCTTTTTTAGATCCCTGCAGGACATATCTATCAAATATACATGACACAGAAGCATAGTGCTAGTCAGAATGGGACTGACAGAACTCTACCTTCTTAGAATTTACGCTGAGGGTAACAGCTTTATTACAGAACAGAGGTGTGCATAATTGAAATTTATATGCATCTCATGAACATCAGGATTTTAAGTCGGGATTGAGGAGGACCAAGGGATGCTCGTGATCAGGGAGGCTTCCCTGAGATTACAGCTGTAGTGAGGTTGGAGAAAAGTTAACTGACCAATGAGAAGGAAAAGGGCTTTCAGGAGAAAGAATGGCAAGTGCAAAGGCCCTGAGGCAAAAGGAGCAGGTGTGTTTGAGGAACTGAATGGAGGCACAGGATCAGATTCTAAAACCCTTGCTTGGGTGAGGTAGGGTTGTGGCGCAGGAGGAGGAGTGCAGGCTTTAAGCCCCAAAGAGTTTCAAGCAGGAAAGTGATTGAGCTGAGCTAAGTTCCATAACAAATCCTGTGTGGCTGTCGTGGGTGCAAAGCTAGGAGCAGGCAGAGTGGTGCAGGGGGCAGCGCGGTGGCTGTGGGGACGGAAAAGTGTGCAGAGCTCCAGAGGACGCGAGTGTAGTGGCTTTTGTGTGGATAATGTGTGGAGGTGGGTACATTGCAATGCCTGGCTTGGCAGCCAGGGCAGGAGCACTGTGGCGCAGGCTCGGGATTCCCCCATCTGTGACTTGCTGAGCTGGCCGTGTCCCGGAGGCATCTGGGTGAGGGGCTGCCAAGTGGGCACTTGTCTACAGGGTGTGGCACAGCACACATCTTTCCAGGAGCTCCCACAGAGCAGGAGCACTGTGGGGCTGACTTTGGCACGCTGGCTTTGACTTTAAAAACACGTTTCTGTAGGATCATCAGCCTATACATTTACAGCCTGGTGTTAGACACAGATGACATTTCACAGTCTGAACAGTGAGGACAAGCGTACATGTAGCATATACAGTTACAAGTACTGCTAAAAATAAACAGCTCAGTAAAAACAGCAGCATTTAAAGAGCGGGTGTTGCACGCCAGGTGTTTGATGTATATTATTTCATAAGTATTTTCACAATGCTTCTCCCATGGCGTTGTTGTCTCATTTGATATGATACTTGCCATCATGACACTAGTGCGTGCTCTGACTTCATGCGTGGCTGTTCTTAAAAGCGGAGAGGGCAAGCAGTCTTTCCTAGCTGGGGGATGAAGGGAAGAGGAGGATGGTGAGACAGTGTAGCATATTTCACATCTCTCTAGAACAATGCACCAGACAATGGCCTAACACTTTTATGTATGCTAATTTATTGAATCATCACAAAAAGCTTAGGAGAACGGTGCCACCCTAGTTTTACAGATGAAGAACCCAGGGCTTCCCCACCCAAGATCGCACAGCTTGTAGGTGGCAGGGCTTGGGTAAAATCTGGGCTCCTGGGCTGGGGATTTAGCTCAGCGGCATAAGCACCTGCCTTGCAAGCAGGCAGTTGTGAGTTCGATTCCCAGTACCGATAAAAAGGAAAAAGACAAAAAAAAAAAAAAAAAAAAGTTAAAAACAAAATCTGGGCTCCTAACACTTTTCTAGGGTTCTACCAGACTCTTGCCAAGGCTCAGGGGCCGAAGAAGCTTGCTAGGAGAAAGACAAAGAAGAGACAGGAGGAAAAGGAAGAAGGACTGGGAGGGGAGGAGGAGAAGACAGAGTAGAAGGTGTGGGAGGAAGGGGAAGGAGTAGGCAGGGTCCCTATTCACTCTACCTCTCTTGGTCAGCGGCATCTTCCTTTGTCCATCAGGTGGACCAGCCTCTGGCCCCTGGACGGACTTTGAGTCTGTCGTGTGGAGGCCCAGGTGTGCACACCAAGTGCGTTTAGCATTACGAGGAGGAAAGGGATGCTGGCATTAGAATGGCAAAGCAGAGGGGCCATTCCTATCACAGGGACATAGGCTGTTAACAAACTTGGACCCTCGAGTGGAGATGCTCATGAGCTGTGGAAAGAATTATCACTACGGTGTTTTGCTTACAGCCCCAGTACCTGACAACTTGATAGTACCAAATGATGGTGGGCTGAGAGCAGGCGGGGTTTGATTGCTCTTGGGTGCATTAAGCAGACACTATCAAGGGGTGGCGGTACAAAAATAAGGCCTAAATATAACATGATTGGTCTCTGGTGAGCCCTGGCCTTCCCCACAGTTGCAGACCTGAGCCTTAACAAAGGGTTGCTGTCAGAGTGGAACTTATGCAAGGGCAGGTGAGCACGAAGCAGAATCAGGTGCATGTCCAGTCACTAGGATCACTTAGTCATGATGTGCTGCTTAAAATTGAGATTGTCACTGCTTATGTATGTCAAGAACTTTTATTTATCATCATCATCATCATCATCATAAACATCTTTCTTCCTTTTTTTTTTTTGGACCAGGAATCAAACTCAGCACTTGCATTTGCCCAGCCAGCAATTGTGCTGCTGAGCTATATCCTTGGCCTTCATTGTCGTTATTTGTGAGACAGGGTCTTGCTATAGTTCAGGTTGGCCTTGAATGTACTGTGTAGCCCAGGATGGCTGGTGATCGTCCTGTCTCAGCCCCCCAAATGCTGGGACTACAGGTGTGTGCTACCATGCCCAGCTGTTACTGTATTTGGAGCTTTTAAATACCAGTAAAATCAGTAAAGAGTATTCTCAGGGCTGGAGGTAGGCAGATCAATATAGTATACCATCTCAGGACTTGGAAGCAGAAGAATTAGGTTCTACAACCAGTTGTAGCAGTAATTATCCATGTGACTTTGGGCTGCTTGTTCACCCTCCCAGTGATAGGCTTCCCTTTCTTCCCAGGCAGGAAGAGGCCATTGACACTATCTTTGTGCATCCTCACCCTTCTTCAACTGACTTTTGGGCCACTTGGCTTTCTTCTGTTTCTCAAGTAAATGATCTCTGTTTCTCAAGTAAATGATCTCTGTTCCTGCCTCAGGCTGTACAAATAAGGAAAAAGGGGGCACATCCTCAAATAATGTGAACCAGAAATGACATGATACTTCCACTCTTTCATGGGTCTTTTAAGCCTCAGAAACAATTTTCCTTCTTTTGTCCCCTTTCACTTGGGAGAAAAACCTGAATGGGAGAAGTCATGGGTGAGTGGCTCATTTAGCCTGACACAGATATGGTCAGTGTTCAGTTAGTAATGGATCGTGTTAGCCGTCGGAGTGGGGCAATTCTCAGGTACTTTAATCCATTTAAGAAAGTGGCAAAACCACAGAATCGGAGCTGGAGTTTTCCAAAGCTACATTTTTAGTGCGTATTTTCGATTCATAATTCCAGAGTCCTGCATTGTATGGTGTCTCACCTTTCAGTTTACAAAACGCTTTTTACAAATGATCTCATTTGTTAAGTAATTCTATTTTTGTAGATATGAGAGTCTTAGATTTACCAACAGGTGAACTCAGATCTAGAGAAGGCAAATTACTTCTTTGAGGTCCCAAACTATAAACAGTTAGACCTGAGGCCAATCTAAGACTTAAGGTACATCTAGGGTGGTTTCTCTGAGCTTTTTTTCCTTCCAGTCTGTTGGTTCCACGCCCTCCACTCCTTCTAGTTGGAAAGTGTGTTCAAAAGTTTCTCTGACATACTTAGAGGAACAGGTGGCGCTTTTGATCAGTGAGCCTTCACCTAAAGACCATTTACAGTAAGCGGGACCTGCACAGACTGACACATTCATCACCTCACGATTCAGATTGCAGACACTTGGATCTAATCACTGCTGTCCTGGCAAGGGAGCTTTCAGTCTCTTGCAAATGAAAACCATATTCAACTAGCTAGGTCTCGTAAGTGCTGTTTTTATTAATGTGTTTCCAAACACACATTTGTGTAGCTTAGATTTTCTGGAAAGAAAAGAAAACAATCTATTTTTGACTTAATACCCAACTTTCAGAAGAATGGCATTCTAAATGAGATTAATAATGAGTCCAAATCATTGCAATTATCTTAGAAAGCACAGAGGAACGATGCTCCAAACATTTCCTGGGCCAAAATGTGGTTCAAGGTTCTCTTCTGGCAGTATCTAAGGGAACTTTATCCCTTTGCCAATTCCAGCAACCAGCAGGTGGAATTAAGACTGGGCGGGTAGACTTCATTTGCTATTTTATCTTGTTTCCAAAACATCTGTGCTTTGGCTTCATTTTAACTCAGGTGTATTTAAAAAACGCAATGCAATCTTTCCTCAAATTGGGAGACTTCCACTACAGCTGAAATATGTGCAAAGTATATTTAATATAGTCACAGTGAGCAACTGAATTCCTTTTTCTTTTTAGTCTGCAGGGAATTGCAGAGAGAGGGTTTAATTACTCATAGTTTAGTAGATTTGGATTTGGACAGCTCCCCTGGTGGGAGTACAAAGGCCACTTGAAAGGGACTATCTTTTTTGTACTCTGATGCTGTTGTGAAAGGCATTTACTGAGTGAGGCCTAGATAGCACGAGGGTTGGTACGGTCTCAGCTCTGCATGGTTTGGTTATGGGATCTATCTAGAGATGGCCTTAAATATGTACGAGGTCACCATGTCAATTACGCCCACCTGGCTGATTTTTCTTGGTAAAGGCTCTGGTCCTACCAGTACGTTCAGTGGAAACTTTATGGTTTATCTGTGTCAGGTTTATCACTATTACCCAGAATGGGGAAGTGAAGACCATGTATGTACTTTCTAAGTTATTTATTCTTTCGTTTTTGGACAAAGTTTGAGATTTTTTTTTTTCTCATTGAAAATGAGCCCTGACTTTCTAATCCCTCACTGACGGTTGGACACAAGGGTAAGGACAGCTACACTGGTCAAAGAGGGATCGGTCATGTGGAGCACTGCCCTCCCTGCCTTTGGTTTTCTCAGGCTTAGAGGAGGAAAGGGATAGGCGTTAGAGGTTGTGGAGTCGGGTAGGATTTCAGAGGATTCTGCTTTCTGCTACCTGGAGATTTTGGTCCTATTATCCGCACCTTCCATGGAGAGAACTTTAAAGCAGAGTGGAATAGCAGGAAACAGGATTAGAAAGAAAAACGTAGGATTTGCTACAACACACAGCTAGAAGATTACAGTCAACTTCTCCTTTGTTCCTCCTCTTTCTTTTTCTTTTTCTTTTCCTGCTCCATTTGTAGAGTTCTGATCTCAGTTACTATTTCTCCTGCACAGAATTCTCATTTTTTCCCATTCAGTTACCCAGTGGGTAGCAGTATTTTTAGTTTAAAAAAGATACTTGAAGAGACTGAGATTTGCTTGGGGGATGGAGAACTTTGAAGCCTCTTATGGCCTTTCCAGACAAGCCTACAGTGCATACAAGCTGGTGACAGTTTTGCTACCAGGAAAATGAGCTGTGTGTAAGCGGACCTGCAGGTGCCTAGAATTACAACACATCAAATATCTTAGCAGGATAAAGGTAAACAGTGTAACTTACTAACTCCAATGTGATACAGACCTGACAGGCTGAATAGCGATGTTTGGTTTCCTGTGTGATATTTGACAATGGAGCATTCACCCACTTTGTCAAGTGAGACAAGAAGCCAGGCATCAAATGTTTATGTGAGAAAGGGCTTGGAGGTGGGAAGATTTTATCTATTAGCTTATTTTTTTTTTCAAATTGAGGACAGTGCATTTTTCCTCATTTTAATCATGTATCAACCTGGGTCAACTTCTGGATTCTACTGGTTAAAAATGGTTCAAAGCTATTCTTTTTTGTTGTTGTTTTGTTTGAGCAGGGTCTCATTATGTAGTTTAGGTTGACTTTTCACTCAGTATGTGGAGCTCTTAACATTGAACTCGAAGGGATTCTCCTGCCTCAGTCTCCCAAGTGCTGGAATTCCAGGTGTGAGCCACCATACCCAACTCCAAAAGTGTTCATTTCTAATGAATTTGAGGCAAAATGGGAAGTAGTGAGGATAGATCTGATTTATCATATATATTCTTTTTTTTTTTTTTTTTTTTTTTTTTGTCTTTTTCCTTTTTATCGGTACCGGGGATTGAACTCACGACTGCCCGCTTTCAAGGCAGGCGCTTATGCCGCTGAGCTAAACCTCCAGCCCCTATCATATATATTCTTTCAATTTCTTGATAGGGAGATTAAATGTATGGGATGGTTATTTAACCCACACTCTGGAAAAGATGCTATGCTCTGTGGAGTATAAGAATTTATGTTAGAAGGATCTGAGTTCTAGTGCTGGCTCTGATACTCATATAAAATAGGAGAGTTAAGCTGTTGATCAGTATGGTCTCATCCTTTTCTGATAATCTTAGATCACTTAGACCCTAATTTGAGATACATAATTTACTAGTCACTGATTTGAGCACGTTGCTTCCTTTCTCGGTGGCTTGGTCTTCTCCTCTATAAGAAGGATAAGATTATAACTGGCTTGTCCTTGGTTTGTTATGTAGATTAAATTGAGTAATGTATCAAAGCTCTTAGAATAATGTCCGAGCATGGTAAGGGCCTTCTGGATGGTTCCTGCTCTTGTGGAAACTGCAGGGACCCCTTTTCTGGAAACTGGGAGCTCAAATCTTCCAAATCTTCTAGTTCATCATCCAAATCTTCTGGGAGTGTGGCCCATAGCAGAGCCTACCCTCCTGCAGCTGTCATGGGCTCCCAGTATTCCTCGTCCAGGTTTTAAAAGCTGAGGCTGTTCTGATTAAACTAGAGTGAAGGAACATGATTTAGAATCAGAATATTTGAATCTAAATTATTGATCTAATTTTATTGGCTGTGTGTCTTTATCCATTGGGACTGTTATATTAAAATGTCATAAACTGAATAGCTTATTAACAACAGAAATTTAATTCTCATGTTCTGGAAGCTGGGAAGTCCAAGATCAAGGTGCTAGTAGGTATAGATTTGGCATCTCGTGACAGCCCATTTTCTGGTTGGTGTCTTCTTGCCTTAGCTTCACAAAATGGACAAAGTCACGGGGTTTTCTTGGGCATCATTTTATTTTTTTGATAGTGCTGTTAATTTTTATTTTTGAACTATTCTTTAAAAAAATAGCGAGAATAGTTAAAAAGCTACTTCTGCTTTTGTGTGTTGGACAGGTTTGCATGCTTCATGTGCTCCTTTGGCGAGAAAGAATCTTGCAAAACTGTTTAATCCAGTGTTACTCAAATTGAGTTTCATGACTGTCAATTAACCTCAACCAGTAACTTATTAGAAACATAGTCCTGACCTTTTGAATCCGAGGCACAGGAAGTGGGAACAGGGAATATATATTTTATTTTATCTTTTTAAAAATTTACTTATTTATTGTTTATTTTTTGGTACCAGAAATTGAACTCAGGACCTTGTGCTTGCCAGGCAAGTATTTGTGCCACTGAGCTATATCCCCAGTCCCTAAATTTTATTTTAAAGAGAAAAAAAATAATCCCCCAAATTTCAAAACAAGATCATAAGAGAATACCAGTGGTTAATACATTGTGTATCATTGTCTTTAAATTAGTTACTTGGAGTACAAGGTATAGGCATTAAATTATCCAGACTATGTTAGTATAAACCTTTCTTTTCACTGATGTGAGAGAAATTAATGGTATAACCACCTTAGCTATCTTGTATGAGCCTCCCTGTAAAAATTTATTTACTTATTTATTTATTGTGGTTCTGGGGATTGAACCCTGTGCCTTTTGTACTGAGATACATCCCCAACTTCTTCATTTCTATTTTTAAGATAAGGTCTTGCTAAGTTGCTAAGTTACTCAGACTGAGCTTGAACTTGCATTTCTCTTGCCTCAGCCTCCCAAAGTGCTGGGATGGCAGGTACGTGCCGTCATGCCCAGCCTGTTGGGCTTCTTTACAGTAGCGCTAATCCTATCATGGTGACTCTGCCCCATGACTCTCATAAAGGCCCTGTCTCCTAATGTCATCATTTTAGGCATTAGAATTGCTCAATATAAGAATTTTGAGGGATGCAAATATTAAGATTACATCCCAGTGTGAACTTGGGCAGGTCATTTAACTTCACTGAATCTTAGTTTTCTCTCCTGGGTAAAATATAAATCATGATAATACTTTATAGTTCTTGAGATGATCAGTTGAGATAAATATGAATAAGTTTTACAAACTATTAAATTCTAGACTAACATCTCCCAGAGTGTGTTCTGTAAGACACAAACTGGTTTCAACAAATGTTCTGTGAGAAACAAATTATTTGCCAAATCATTTTGCAGGCTGATGCATGTTCAGTATTTCCTGGAGAGTCTTCCTATAACTTAAAATATGTGGCTGTGTAACAAATAACCCTATATCTATTGGCTTCAAACGATGTCGAACATTTATTGTCTCATAGTTCTGTGATTGAGACATAGCTTGACTGGCTGGTCTGGCTAAGAGTCTTTCTAGGGTTGTGGTGGATATTGGTTGGGGCTGCTGTCCTCTGATTGCTTGGCTGGGGCTTGAGGACCTTCTAAGACACCTCACTCATGTGATTTGCAGGCTTCTGGAGGTTGTCAGGGAAGGGCCTCCCTGGGATGTTTGTGTGGCTGGTGTGGCCCCAGAGCAAGTGATTCAGGAGAGGATGGGGCAGGACTGGCAAGATTTTATAGCTTAACCTCAACAAGCTCACATTGCAAATCTACGGTCTTCGTTAGATGTGTGTCTCTACATTGAGTGTCTCACATTTGGAGGGGCTTGGGGTGACCAAGCCCACTTTGGAAGGGAGAAGTGTCAAAAAAATATGAGAACATGTTTTGAAATTACCAATACCATTTTCTTCCTCCTGTCTATTGAGTAGCTACTAAGTGGTAGCCACTGTGTGAATCATTATCTCATATAGTCCTCTTCATACTCAAAAAATCCCCCTGAAATGATTATTGCCCTGTTTAAACAAGTTAGACAAGGAGGCTGAGGCACATAGAGGTTAAATAAGTTGCCCACAGTCACCTGGCAGTGCCATGACGTAACACAAGTCTTTCTGGCTTAACACCTACCTCTCGCCTCTACTTCCTGTGCCTCTCACTGGTAATCTTAAGTATAAAAATCTGTTCACACTGGTTTAGTCCTGCATTTTCACTTAACCCTGGAGCCATGACTCATTTATCTCCATTTCCCTTTTCTGTCACTTACTCGTTGAAACTTTGTTCTAGAAAGACAGCAAGCACGATGATGATTGATATAGAATATAAATACATGTTCTTGTACTAAATCTCAGTCCAACCTTTTTGTGTTATTTGAATACAAAAGTATCCCTTGAACCTGCCTCATGGGGGCATCCTGTGGTGTATAGCCATTAAGGATTCACCCAAAATGATCTCTTGACATACTGTGTTTTTCCTTACTGTGACACTAGAGTTGAATGTAAACGTTCATGGCCCCCCTTCTCTTACATTTTTTTCCAGACACCCTTCTTTTATAAATTTAATGGCTGAGAACCCAAACTTGTTGGGTAAAGACATGAAAATCTGGGAGGCCTCTGGGCAGAGTGGTAGAAACACAGGACAGGATGTCTGCGAGTCTTGTGCCTCGTGTGTTCTGTGACGTGAACGTGCCAAGGTCTGGGTGGTGTGACTGAAACATATCAGAATTCTGCCAAGGCGGCAGGGACAGAGAGGGGCACACACTCCGGGCAGACCCTCCCAGGGAAATGAGGATGGATAGCACTCTCTGTCGTATTTCAAGTAAACATTTGTCTATCTATCTGTCTGTCTGTCTGTCTGTCTGTCTGTCTATCTATCTATCTGTCTATCTATCTATCTATTTTTAGTGTTCTTGTTGCTTTTTCTGTACTTTTTTTTTTTGGTTCCGGGAATCAAACTCTCAACCTCGCACTTGCCAGCCAGGTGCTTATGCTGCTGGGCTAAATCCCTGGCCCTTTTTCTGTACATTTTTGAGAAAATGATTTCCTGGAAGCAGGGTGCCTCTATCTGATGCCTTAGTGTTCCCAGCTTTCCTGTCCTGACACGCTTGCTTATTCCTGAGTACCTCTATACTCTGGAGGGAGTTTTGGAGCTTTGCTGACCTCGGTAGGGGGAAGCGAATACAGTTTTTTTTGAGTGTCACCATGGATTTGAGAATGATCGTAGCTGGATATTGTTGGGTATGTCGTTTCCTCTACCAAATGACAGACAGCGTCTTGGGTGTGAGAGAGGATTAAAGGAGGCTGCCCCAGGCTCCAGTCACATTCCAGAGCCAGCTCTCTTGGCTTCTGTAACCATGGTAACCAATGACCAGCAAAGTCTCAGGATGCCAATATGCCATGGTGCCCACTCTCTGGTTCTTTGGTTTTTTTTTTTTTTTTGTTGTTGTTGTTGTATTCCTGGATTTTGGATTCCCTCTCCTTTTACCTCAGCTCTTAACAATGACGCACTTTGAGAATGGTTTTCTATGTAGTGCTTTTAACTTCCAACTAACTGCATTTCCTGAAACTGTATGTTCAATTTCTTGGTCCATAGTGGCTTTGTTATGACTCAGATCCAGTCACATACACAGGTTTCTTCAGCATTTCCATTTGAACTGTGACACACTGGTCACAAAGCATGGAGAGTACATAGGTGTGATTGTGGCTGTGTCTAACAACACAATCCAGGAACTCGGTGTTTCCAGTAACCCTGCCGTACTTGCACTCAGCTTTAGATTTTGAGATGCTTGCGCATGTTTCCAAAGAACAAAGAAAGCCAATGGGGCAAAGAAAGGAGGGCTCTGATCTGAGAGATGTGAATTTTGCTTCTGGCCAAAAGTTGAGGTGTGAGGATGGGGGTGGGGTGGAGGTCACATGGTGTCAATTGCATTAGGAGTTTTGATTTTTTTTTTTTCCTGAGAATCATGGGAAGGCCTGGGATATGAGGATGACATAATCAAATTTTTATTTTAAACATGTTTTAACCACCCATGAACAACCAATTCAGCAATGTTTTTGGAGAATACCTGTTGTGTGGCAGGCATGGTGCTGGGTGTGGGACTTACCAGGACTATCCATTTCTGGATGTGACAATCATAAGAGTTGATAAAAAAAATATTTAGGCAGCAAAAAGCATTTCTTAGCATCTATGGTTTGTGATAGCCAACTCCAAACTTCTAGTTGCAAATGGGCGGAATAAAGCAATGGCTCTTGCATTGTCAGTTTCTGTTAACTAAAACCACCTTTTCCCTGGCTTTATTACATAGTTTTGCTTCTGTGATAATTTACATATCTGGAGGGAACAAGCCAGTAAAACAAAAGCTATGGCGCATCGATGTTTTCTTTAAATGCTGCTTGGATGCATGTGGCCATCATTCCAACATAATGGGCCTAATAAAAATTGCCAGTGTCCCCTCTACGCCTGCTGTCATTTTGTTTCTTATGTGTGAGGAGGTATTGTGACAGTGACATATTTTTCCTTCGGATATAATGGGACCCCCTGCCAGTCCTGTCCTTGTGGCCTCAGCCCAGAAGGCCTCCTCAAAGCCTGAATTAATGAGAGGCTACGAAGCACCGATCTTTTTTTGGGCCGAGTGAGAACACAGCCTCTATAGGCGCATGAATGACGGCTTGTCAGCCAGTAATCTCTGCATTCAGCCGTAGTTCTAAAGACAACCACAGCAGGGAAGGCTTGAGGAGCCCCCAAAATTCCTGTCCACGCTGACCCATACTGCTTCTTCCAATGATGAGCAAGGTGCCCACAATCCACCCAGCACTTTATTTACCAGCTGTAGTCATTCATCCATCTGCTACTTGTATGTATGAACACTGAGTGTCCTACAGAAAAGGGGCTGGGGACACATAAATATGAAACAAGCCTGAGGCTGTGCACCTGGAGAAATCACATCCTTGGCCACAGATACAGGTGCCTAATCAAGCTCATGATATATATATATCATGATAATGTGTCGATAAAGATGAGGATTAAGATATTGCCTCCAGAGCATATCTTGTTAAAGTGCAAATGGAGTTCCTCAGGGTGACATGATGCCTGTCCAGTGCCCATCCCAATTAGAGAGCTGGGGCAAGAGGGAACAAAAGGCAGCACTGAGATGTGTTGGTGGGCTGGCATAGAGTGAGAAAGAGCCAGTCAGTCTCCTGTAACAGGTGTGGGTGAGGTGCCTTGTCGGGAGTAGACAGAGGGCCCTGAAGGCAGAATATGTGGAGAAGAGTGAGGAAGGATCTCCTGGTCATATTAAAATCACTTTGGACATTGGGAGGGACTTTGGAGTATGCAAGCCCAAAGAGGCTTTTTGGTGGTCTAGATTGGTCAGGTACCTCGCCCTTGCTCAGGCAGCAGAGGGGACAAAGTGCATCTTGGACAATCTTATCTGTTCACCTCCATCGTCTAATACTGCCTCCCAGGTAATACCAGCAGATTCTGGGCATGTTTTTCTTTTTCCATTCCTTTGGGAGAAAGAACCAGGGAAGAGCTATAGACTGGTGGAGCCTGGAACACATTGGCTGTGAGATTTCAAAGTAAATTCTCCGTAGTCTGTAGCAATACCAATGAGAATGTGTACTTAGCCTCTCAGAGAAGACACATTCATTCACTTGCTCCTTGTCATGGCTTGTGTGCAGATGTTCTAACAAATCCTCATGCAGTCATACATGGGGCTTTTACAGAGGAGGCTGGGCCCAGAGTGTGTGGTGCTGGAATTGATTCATGGAGCAGTGCTAGGATCAAGGGCACTAGGATTAAGAGTGCTACTCCTTCTAAGTAGTCTGGAGAAGATACAAGGGGCAGAATGGTGCTGCTAAGGCCTTTTGCTTGCTTGCTTTTGCTGTCTTCTACTTGCCATGAACTGTTTCTCCTCTGTGATGCCCCTCTGCCAAGCCACCCTGCCTCAGAGCCAACCAAATATGGATTGGAACCTCTACAAACTGTGAACTAAATAAACCTTTTCCCCTTTTACTTTGGATATTAAGTATTTTGTCTCAGCAATGAGAAAAGTAACTAAGACACTTGTGAACACTTTCAGAGTACCTTCCATGTGTCAGGCACTATTTCAGGCCCTGGAGATACTATAATGAACAAGACAAAGTCTGTTCTCATGAAATTGCCCACAGAGCCAAAGTTTAGGGACTCTCATAGAGTCAGGTTGACTTCTGTATTTTAGAAATGAGGCACACATTTCACAAATAAAGGGATTAAAAAGTGTTATAAGAAGAATGAAAATGAAGCTGTTCTGATATTATATTGCTCTGCAAAAAACGTTTAGTTTGATAATTGAGTATGGAATGAACACTGATCTTGCTGAAGGTAGCAACATCATATCACAAAATTCAGTGATTTTGAAGAAAGCCTTGGAACTGTCTAGCTTGCATTTAAATTTTGTTAAGAACCTTTGTTAATTAGGACTCTGTGGGTTTCACATATATAGTATTGAGAAGACAAGAGTTTGAATCTTCTCCATACTGATGGCCTGGTGATTAATCTCTGAGGTAAACACACGTGTGTGCGTGCTTTAGCTGATGGAGAATTCTTGCTTTCCACAATTTCCAAAGTGTCTAAATTTACATGTTTTCCAAATAGGGGGCCCTTGGGGCTTCTGTGTGGAATGTGCCAAGTATTCTGTTTCTTGGCTGCACCAGGGCTGTTATGGTGGACAGCAGAGACCCATGGAGAATCACAGAGGTGGACCTGGATCACCAAGGCTTAAGGAGGGAGCAGAATGGGCCATGATATCTGCTAAGAAAGAGACCAGCATTTGTGAGACTCTTATCCCGGATTTGAGGCAGACCAAGCGAGGCCATAGTTGTACAGACAACACTTCAGCCGAATAGAT
The DNA here is from genome assembly GCF_034190915.1 of Cavia porcellus. NCBI lineage: Eukaryota > Metazoa > Chordata > Mammalia > Rodentia > Caviidae > Cavia > Cavia porcellus. Next base: position 15,182,294 of record NW_026947514.1, read on the forward strand.
CTGTAAGATTCATCCTGCAAACAGCTCCCAGAAGATTCAGCTCAGTTTGACACTAGTCCTAGAGATCGAGGGAGCCCTGCCAGTGGCACTCTGCCAATGGTGCCAATGATGCTGATAGCATCTGTCTCTACAGCTGGCTGTGCTGGAGATGAGGTATGTTGTGAGGGAGTGTGCAAGAACTCAAGTGTGCCCCCAGCTCTGCCATTTCCACGCTGCTGATTTTAGGGCTAACATCTCTCTGAGCCTAAACCACCCTACCTGAGACCTAGAAATGACAACAGCCTTATCTCAATGTCTGGTGAGGCTTAAATGTAGCCACCTACACGAAGAACAGAGCCCAGTGTGTGGACACAGGAAGCACCCAACGAATGATGACAGTGATGTTACTGTTAAGGTTCCTTTGCTAAGCATCTTGTAGGCCTCCGCCCAAGTGCTTATTGTTGTTTAACATGTGCGATGTAACTAGTGTGTGTGTGTGTGTGAAAATAACGATTTCATTTTGGGAAGTGAGCAGGCATCCAGTTGCAGGATTTCTGGAGCTGCTTCCTAGTGGCAGCTGCCTCAGTGACTCTGAGAAGGGTGGAGCACATCACCTGGCTTGGGGTTGGTACCCTCCTGTGATGACAGTGTTGCCAATGTGAACGTCCCCGAATGAAGGGGACAGAGGTACACATTCTTGTGGCATTTCTCCAAGTGATTTTATTGGCAGATACAGTGGAGATAATCTTGAGGGTTATAGCGTTTCATTTTGGTCACCAAATCAGACAGGATTCACCCTTGGATGGAGTGAAGGGACACTTCCTGACAATGTTGGTGCCCTCAGTGGCCTCTTGGGGTGTCTCGAAGCCCAAAGTTCTTTCAGTATCCTGGGAGCGTCTCCCTGTCTGTTTCTCCTAGCAGACCCTCTTTGGTTTTGAAAGATGTTCCTCTCCCTGTCAAGCTCAGTCTGGAGGTCTACCATCTCCCTGGGTGCCTGAAAAAAAGAAATCTATGATTTACTCACTGTAGCAACCGAGTCAATGTTGCTTGTTCTGCCAACTACCCTGGATGCTCATGGCTTCTGAATAACCGATGTCTGGGGAGGGCTTCATGGCTATTTTTTTTCTTGAGATAGAGTCCTGCTGTGTAATCCAGGCTAGTTTTGAACTCACTAAGTGGCCCAGGTTGGCTTGAACTCTTGATCCTCCTGCTTTATCCTCCCGAGTGCTGGAAACACAGGCATGGCTCCATCCCTGGCTCCATAGCTATTTGTTTTTTTTAATAATGGCTATTATAAGACGTAATTTACAGACCATAACTTTTGGCTATTTAAAAACATACAATTCAGTGGTTTTTGGTATATTCGCAGAGCTGAGCAGCCATCACCACTGTCTGATTTTAGAAAGTATTCCTGACTCCAAAAAGAAACACCATCAGCAGTCACTTCCCACTTCCGCTCAGTCACTCCACATCCCAGGATGCCACAAATCTTCTGTCTCCATGGCTTTGCCTATTCTGGACAGATTGTACAAGTGGACTCACACAACATACAGATTTTTGTGATCGGCTTCTTTTACTTAGAGTAATATTTTCAAGGTTCACTCATGTTGTAGCATCTGGATCTATTTTGAATGTAGAAATGGGCAGTAATGCAACCTAGTAGTGTTAACTCTATTTTGAACATGAGAAAACCAAGACCGAGAGTGTTTGTAGCTTTCTCATGGCCAGCCTCCTTGGAAGAGTTAATGCACTGGGATTTGCACTGAGGTCTTCCTTGGCTCCCAGACCAGACCTTGGTTTTTCTCATCCACACATTGGTCTCTAGCTGGGCCTCTGCGTCACGCTGAGCACCATCTCTAGGTAGATACCACACTGGGTACAGTGGCCCTGAGCCTTAGGCCTGACTGAACTCTCCTCACTGAGGTGGTCCTGAGAGTTGTTGCCATGGGATTCTGATATCCTCCATCTGCCTTGCGGAGAATATGATTTCTTGGCTTTGTGCTTTTGAGCCATGTGTTGCCCACTGTAGTCCTTCTGTCCTCTTCCTAAGAATTGTGGTATAAACCAGGAATGATAGAAGTGAAAATGATAGAAGCATTTCTGGTTTCTAAGCACAGCAATCTAGTCACCCAGTGTGGTGAAATGTCATTTTTCTTGCCTGGTCTTAAGAGGAGAATGGTAATGAAACACTGTGGAATGTAAGATGCTCCTCTTTCAAACCCGAACCTCCTGCTCAAAGGCCTTTCTGGAATCATGAGACGGGGCATCCATCCTTCAGTTACTGGAGCAGTAGGAAGAAGGTACTGGGCATAGGTGTCCGTGGAAGAGAAAGGCCTGGTAATCCTGGACCCTTTGGAAGGAATCTTCATGGATCATCAGGGAGCTAAGTGGTGTATCATGGTGAGACAGAAACTCCCATGAAGTCCAAGTCCTGCCCTACATTTTCTAAAAGCTGCTTTTCTGCTTGGAAAAAGGCCTTTTTAATCATTAAAAATGCAAGTGAACTTTCCAGGTTGCTTTCTTTAGGATCATCATGAAAACCTTTGACATAAAACTAGTGGGAATTAGCCCGTCACTCAGCTAATCATCTGAAAGTACACGACCATTCCAAGACTTTGGCAGAGGAATATACTTGTCATTTAGGAATTCAGGCTACTGTAGGTTTCTCATGGAAGTGGCCCCATCCCTGGTCTCAGCTGACCTGAGACAGCCCTGTGTGACGTAGCGTACGTGCCGGTGCCTGTCCTTATCCTCTCACTCTCACCATTTCTGCACACGTGGATGGACCGCTGACGCACGGTTCTCTCATGTTTTGGCCTTTTTTCATGACCAAACCCACTTTGCTACTCTCACTGCAAAGCAGAAAGTGCTGGGAAACTGGTGCACTGCACCCTCTATTAAAGGCTGATGGGAGATGGTGCACAAACACCCCCTCAGGATTAGGTGGGAAAACACAGCAATATGTTTTGCACTGGGACCCGGTTTCTCCAGTATAAAAAGCTCCATCTGCTCCTGGTGGTAGATAGCTTGATAGTGTACCTTTTATTGGTTTTCTTGGCTGCCTTCCCATCCCTCTCTCTTCTCGAGTCCTCGGCTGCTTCCTTCACCTCCCAAGCAAAACGCTTGTGTTCAAATCCTTATTGTACGTTCTGCTTCTCGGAGAGCCCAAATGAAGATATATGGGAAAACTTTATCATTCCCTGCTTCTCTCCCTTGTGCCCAGCCAACTGGCTTTGATGATAGGATTCAGGGGAAACAAACCAGTGCCCCACATGCCTGCCTTCTCGTGCAGGCTAAATGGCTCCCAGGGGATCTCATCTAGAGCAAACCAGCAGCCTTTCTCCCAAGACAACTTCAGTACAAATCCCGATGCTGGTAGGCAATCCATGAAGCAGGAAAAGAGCGGCTGAGACTTGACGAGGCTCGTCCTAGCCTCATCAAACCAGTTTGTTTCCATAATACCCTTTCTCAGAAGAGGACAAAATGAAGTACAGTTGATTCTCATTATTTATGATAATTATTAGGTTCTACAGAGCTGTTGCAAATACTGAGCTACAAATGCGAACCATTGCTTCTAGGGGAAGCTCGGGGTTAGGTTCCTGCAAGCCTCTGGTCATGGTTTTCTCATCAATTGAGCAAGGGATAAGCTTGTTTTATGTGTTTTGGTTTAAAGCCATCTTATTTACTCTGTGTTGTTCATCATACCTTTAGTGCTGAGCTCCAGGCAGTAGCATTAGAACTCATGTCTGAATAAAGCTTATCTCATATATATGTCCTTTCTGTGAGGCGTCTCATACCTTGGACTTAGGAAAACACCATGCAGCCCTGAGTTTGGGAGCAATTTTACACAATGAAATCATCAATGAGAAGCACAAAGTGGAGCATGGGAAGTGTAATTTTTACAGTCTGAGAGCTGAGATGAGAATACAGGGTAACCTCCTTCAGTCTCAGCAGGGGACCTGTCAGGTGACTCCCACTTCTTTCCCTGCTCTGAAACATGCCTAAAAACAACCACAAAAGCACCATGAATATTGATTTTGGGGTGACAAATAAATTTCAGCAAGTAGAAAAATTTGTAACAACAGAATTTGCAAGTAATGAGGGTCTTTCTTATCGCACTGTGGACTCAATTTTAATTCAGCATATTTATAAATGCACAAGCTAGACTCTGACAGATTCTGAGATGCTAATGAGATGGTCCCTGCCATTAAAGACTGTCCATTTGGTGGGGGCAGGGAATTACAAATACAACAGAGGCAGAATACACACTCTAGAAGAGAAAGAAGTGGTCCCAGGGAAATGTGATGAAGAGACTTGAGAGTATGAATCAGGAAGAATTTGGAGAGAAGGTACTGAGAAAGGAACTCACGACCTCGCGCTTGCCAAGCAGGATACTTGAGCCAAATCCCTGGCCCCAGGCCTGGATAAGTCTTGAGAAACATTTTCCACGTTGTGCATTTCATATATCACTGAAAAGGAGGTGATATATATATGTACCAGTTCCCCAAGATGACCACAATTATTATGTATTGCAAACATTCACAAATAAATAAAAATATGTGTATATAGTTTTGAGAAAGAAACAGAAAAGCATAATTTGGTCAGAACAGTCTTATTTCCTGTGATCAAAACTGCCAGCTATGTACATCTGTACCAACTGATTTTGTCTCATTTCTCAATGGATGGAGTGTATCTTCTCCCATCTACTTATACTGGGGACCCCTTTGCCTTTGAAGGGTATGCTCTTTTCTCCTGAACTATCAGTCTCTCCCTCTCTACTTGAATGTTCCCACCAGTGAATAAATGGACCTCTGTGGGGTTTCACTATTTTTTTAAAATTTATTTTATTTTTTTGGGGGGGGTTCACTATTGACATTAGTCGGGTTGCAGCTCCATCCCCATAAGTCAGGCTATTAAAAATAAAAATATTCTACAGCCAAATTAGATAGATTATCTCCAAACCCTCAAAAAATGCTTGTTTTTGTTTTTGAGACAGGGTCTTGCTATGTTGTCCATGCTGGCCTTTAACTTACAGTGATCCTCCTGCCTCTGCTTCCTGAGGGCTGGGATTGTGGTCTTTTATTTCAAATATCAATTACTACACTCTCTATCATGTGTTGCACAGTGTCCTGCTGAATGTGGCTTATGTGGTACAAAATTGCCTCTTTAGAGAATTGTGTTTTCACCAAGGAAGGATGTCCTGGGTGGGCTCTGCTGGTTTGCAATGCCTCACCCAGACCTGCTGTTATCACAGCAGCAGAAGCTGTGGACAATGTAAGAGCATCATTGGCTCCAGCAGCCATGGTGTCCTAAAAGCAGGAAGGAAGTGAAGTGGACTTGTCCCTCATTCTTCTTTTTCTTTCTCTTCTTTTCGTCATGGAGGATTCTTATTTTTTGGATGCCCCACACGTACTTCTTACTTCTCAACTCCTAGACAAGTCACTAGCAAAGAGGAATGGTTTTGTCCATCTTGTCTTGGACCAATTCAGGTTCCTCCTTTGAGCTGTCAGTGGGACCCACCTTCCTTCATGCATTGCTACTTAACACAATAAAATAGGGTCTAAGTAGCAGGAGGCGGTGGAAAGAGTCACAATACCAGGTGGTGTCTGCGACATTTTTCTTGACACCTTCAAGCAGTCTTGATGGTTGACCACTTCATCCTTCTTAAAGTACTTCATTCCATCACTTGCTCGTGACATTATTGCCTCTGGGTTTTTTTTTTTTCTACTTTCCTGGCCACTCTGCGATTTCCTGTTGGCTTCTTCTTGCTTGCCCCATCTCACCATGGTTCAGTGTCCATGTACCTAGACTTGAGCATCTTATGGTCTTGTGTGTGGGTTCTCCCAGCTGACTTCAGCTGCCCCATGTCAACACCTCTAAGTGTGCATGTCCAGCTGTCTCCTTGATGTGGTCACACATATGCCTCGGGACGCTGGCCTGCTGCACAGACCAACACAGACCTGTAGACTTTACATCCCAAACCTGCTCTTCCTCCTCTTGGTGAATATCCCCATCACCTGTAGAGTTGCTTAAATGAAAATCATGGGTCCTCTTTTTCCTGCAGTCCATCCACTGGCAAGTCCTGCCCTCCACACCGTGAAAACATATTCATAATTGGTTTGTTTCTACACAGTTCCGCTCCCACCACCCAGGCTCCACCCACATTTTTGGCTGGGTGGCTGAAGTAGTCTTTGGGTCAATGCAGTGCCACTTCTGTGCTCAGTCATTGATTCTCTGTGGAGTAGCCCAAATGATCTTTTACATATAAATCAGAATTCTGTTGCCCTGTCAACTAACACTTCTCCGCTGGTGCCTTTCTCTGCTTGGTGCACTCTCAGCTCTGCTGTGGCCTGCAAGGCCCTAGGCAGGGGCTGCTGCTACCCTCCTCTCCAGAGTGTGTCTTGAGCCATTTCACCTCGCTCTTTCTGGATTTCTTTTTGGTTCTTAAATAAATCAGTTCCTTCTTGCCATAAGTCTTCCGCAGGACCTGTTTATCCTCTGCTTGAGTTCCCCTCCACCAGGATCTTCATTTGACTGGCTCCTCCTCACCTCTAAAATCTCAGCGCAAATGTCATGTCCTCAGAGAAGCTTTCTCTAACCACCCACTACCACCAGGCGCCTTCTGTCATAGTAGTTAGACTTCTTTAAACCCTGCCTATAACTCCCTGAGAAAACTCTATTTGTCAATTTAATGCACTAAAACTAAAAAGAAAATTAATAAAGACACTAAAATAACATCTTCATGAAGTCAAGGTAGGAGAGAGTTTTTTGTCTTTACAGAGCAGAATATATTTATTGGGGAAAAGAAAGCTTCTGTCCCAGAGAGACAGAGGGGTCTTGAGTGAGTTGCCAAAGAACCTGTCTTTTTTAGGGATTTTATAGAACAAAACCACAAGGTGAGGCAGGTCCAAGGTGGGGAAAAATGGGAAGTCATAAGGTGGGCAGGAGGTGGGACAGAACTGTGGTCAGCCAGTAAGATTGCAAGTGTAATTGCTGAGGTAAAGTTGATTAAATCAGGATCATATGGGGAAGTGAGACTTAAGCAAGTGGGTATGAATATAGAGCAGGGCCTTTGCCTGTAGGGAGTTGGGTTAGTGGCTCCTTCTGGCTTCCTCATGGTGATTGATAGCCACTTAGAATATCAGTTTGTCCTTAGGATGTGGGTACATTTGTTGTATCTTTTGTCTTGAGGTCTGGCCCACAGTAGGTGTCTGTCTCCCCTACAGTTACAAGGCATTTTGTCTTCTGCACTAGCTCCTTATCTGACTGCCTATAAAATTTTTTCTAACTCAGCTGCCTATAACATTCTCCATTCTGAACAAGTACCCCAACCTGCTATGAGGGGGTAATGGATGATGACCCTTCTGGCTTCTTCAGGCTGAAGGAGGTCATAGTTGTTGTTGTTGTTTTTTTTTTTTTTATTTAAGGAGAAAAGAAAAAAAAACAGTGAAAGGGTACAAGTTATACAGATTTACAGAAGAAAAAAATGAACAGTAGGAAATCACTAGTTAATGGAGGTCATAGTTGTTGATCAGCAGTCAGAGACACCACAGAGTCTATCTAAAGGCCCTCAATAGACACCAGACATTTTAATCTTGGATAAGTGTACAACTTTAAATCTATAGGAGTCAAAGGCAAAGAAAAAATGAAGTATGCATGGGCCAAATAATAAAATCAACAGGATAACTACAAGTACAGTCAACAGAGATTCCCATCATGAGGGGCTAGAAATGGCTTAGTATAAGAAGGATAAGGAAAAGGTGCAGGGGATTTTAGAATCTGACATGTCATGATTTGTCATCTAGTATCTTGAACAGCTATTGAGATATTAGCAGAGGGTCAGGAATGTACACACAACACGCAGTTTTGACAACTGCACAAGTACCCCCCTATGCTGCTGTTAAAACATCTAATGCCATCTGATTTTGGAGAACGCCTGTCTCATTAACTTTGCTTCTTCATTTAGGAGAGAGAGACCAGCTGTGGTGCCACTTAAGGCCTGCTGAGTATAGTTAGTGAAGGCCTCAATATGTGGCATGACATCTGCTAACCCTAAGAAAGGGACAAAGATAGAGGCTAAGTATTATACTAGTGGAAGACACTTCTGGATCATCTATGTTTAGGTGAGGCAAGTTTGCAGATTTTTCAACTTTCCTGCCTTGTAACCATGCAAATCCTAATGTGCATCTTCCTATCCATCCAAAAGGTATCCAGGGCCACAAATTGGCCCCACAAGACTAATGAGAGCCAGTGGGGGCTTCCCATCTAATTCCAAGGTGGTCAAACCAGTATGTTGCAAACCAGTCTTTAGCCTGTAAAGTTATTGTGTATATACCTTGTTTGGGGGGTGTCTGTCCTAAGTATTTATTGGAGTTAGGCCAATGAGAATAGTAGTGATTCTTTTGTTCCCAGCATAAGGTGATCTTTCTACTGAGATGTCCTATCGTGAGGATTGACCCCATATTTGAACACAGTCATCTTGATATCTCTGGTTGTTGATCCTCAGGATAGGACCTTTACTTTTATTTAATAGGGGCCTCACCAGTGCTTGTAGACAGGCTTCAGTGGCATTGTAAGAAAAATTTATATCCAGGATAATTAAGAGTATAATTTATAGACCATTCCACTACTTTCTAATGGTGGGCTATGAATTATTAAACTTTTTTGTACCTTATAAATATAGTATTTTATGTTATTTTGTTTTATCTTTTTGAGACAGGGTCTCACTATGCAGTTCAACTGGCCTTGAGCTCACTTTGTAACCCAGGCTGATGAATTCACAATGATCCTCCTGCCTCAGCCTCCCAAATGCTGGTATTACAGGCATGTGTCACCATGCCCGGCAATCATTAATGTAGTCTTGTAATTTATTCCAATCATCTCCTTGAAGTGGGGACACCCACCAAGGAAGTCCTGGTGTCCTCAACAAGGGGAGTAGGCTACATTTCCAGTAAGAGGTTTGTTGTAATGGTTCTGTATATTCCTGTGCCCTTCCTGTAAGTGGTGAGGTGATTAGTAAAATGGATAATAGCATCACTTATATGGAGACTTTTTCTCTTGAACAGGAATCTTAAGTTTCTATGGGTTCACAGGAATACGTGGGTGGTTGCTTACCTTCAGTCTCTGGTTACCAGGGCCTGAGCCTGGTGTGATGTATCCAGGAGTCCAGGCCTGTTGTCTTGACAGTGGGAGAAGTTGATAGGATCATAGTGTATGGTCCTTCCCAGGTTGGTCCTAGGGAAGGAGATCATGAGGGAGGGGATTTTACCACTATTAAATCTCTAGGCTGGAATATAGGATTTCTCTTTTCTTTAGGCTGAGCTTCTGTTAGCTGTTGAAGAGTTTGTTGGGATTTAGCCAATGAGATGACGTCTTTTAGTTAGGCATCTGTTTCTCTATCAAGAAGAAAATCATTAGTGAGAACAGGATATCCATAAAGCATTTCAAATGACCTGAGGCCTAGGATTTGAGGTGTATTTCTTATTTTGATAAGAGCTAAGGGGGTTTCCTGAGCCATTTTATGAAGATGTCTTTTTTAGGGTCTCATTTTCTTTTTCTACTTTTCCTGATGACTGTTACCTCCATGCACAGTGGAGGAAATAGAGAATGCTCAGTGCCTGAGACACACTTTGTGTAACTGTTGCTTTAAAAGAAGGTCCATTATCATTTTATAAGCTCTTAGGAAGTCTGAATCTGGGGATGATTTCTGAGACCAAAACTTTTGCCACCTATTTCTCTTTTTCTGTTCTACAAGGGAAGGCCTCAACCTCCTTTGTGAAAGTATCTACTCAGACCGATATGTACTGAAGTTCCTTACTTTTTGGCGTATGAGTAAAACTGAGCCGTCAATCTTTTCTGGAATATTTACCAGGTCTCTATGCCTGGAGAAACTATGGTTTGGTTAAGAGGATTGTTTTTTGGCAGAGTTCACATGTTTTAATTATGTGTTGCATTATCTGGGAAAGTCCTCTGCTTGTGAATAACTTCGAGGCCGTCTGTTGGGTTTTGTCTCTCCCCAAATGAAAGGTTTGGTGCAAAGGCTTAATCATTTTCCATTGACTGGCACCAGGAAGGAACAATTGACCATCATCTGATTGTAACCATCCTATGTAAGGAGCTGGCACCCATGGGAGACAGCCCATTCAATTTCTGACTGGGAATATTTGGGTCAAGTATGATCAAGGGACCCTTCCCAGATTAGGGAAGCCTGCAGGAGGGGCCCTCAAGCAGCCTTTTTAACTACTGTAGCCAAGGTAATCAAGTTGACAGAGAGTGACCAGTGTTCTTGTGTAGCCTTGTAATTCCTTATTTCTTCAAGGAGATGATTGGAATAAATTATAAGGCCTTGAGATGCTTCATCAATTCTCTTTTGGTATCCTCTGCAGTAAATTACTGCCATGTTGGAGGGCATTTAGATGGATAGTAACAGATCATCTGTGTCTTTATGATACTTTGTGGGAGATCCATTGGTTGTTAGATAATTTCTCTTTCTATATGGTCATGTGGGCATGTAATACGAGGAAAGCATATCTTGAATTGGTATACATATTGAATTTTTGTTCTTTGCTGAGTTGCAGGGCCCTGGTAATAGCTATGATCTTTGCTAGTTGAGCAGTAGTCCCACGTGTAAGTGAGGAGCTTTCAGGAGTCATGTAAAGTTACCACCGTGTACCCTGCCTTTATTTTCTCATGTTCCATGAAGGAGCTGCCATCATAGAAGAGAACAAATCAGGGTCTGTAAGGGAGGTGTCCAATGTCTTCTCTGGCTGCATATATATGGAGAAATACCTGTTTGCAGGCATGTCTGTCACCCTTGATTTCTTCCTCTTTTGGCGCAAAGGTGATGGGATTTAAAGAAGAATATGTCTTTATTTGAATGACTGATCCTTCAAGAAGTAGAGCCTGGTGTTAAAGAAGTCATTTGTCTGATAGCCATACGCCCCCTTTGGAAGAAAGAAATCCTGCCACTTTGTGAAGTGTACACACAGTGAGATCTTTGCCTTAAGTCAGCGTGGACGTTTCTAGTACTAAGAGAGCTACAGCTGCCACAGCTCTAAGGCAAGCAGGCCATCCCTTTGTTACAATGTCAGGTAGTCTATTGATTGTTGAGTGGGTCACTGATCCTGTGTAAGCAATCCAAAGTCATACCTAGCCTCTCATTGACGTATAAATTGAAATAGTGTCCTGTGGATAGACTCAAGGCTGGGGCATTTAGAAGCATTTGTTTAAGTTTCTGGAATGCAGTTTGGGAATCAGGTTCCCAGATTAAAATATGGGTATCTGCCTTTTGGGCCTCTTTCTTTTTTAACATTTTTTTTGGTCTTTTTTCTTTTTTATCAGTACCAGGGATCGAACTCACGACCACACACTTGCAAGGCAGGCGCTTATGCCACTGAGCTAAATCCCCAGTCCCCTTTTGGTCCTCTTTTATAAGTTGATAGAGAGTCATGTAATCTCCCTATATCATGATATCTAAAGGTGACAAAAGATTGTAATCCCTAAGAATTCCCTTAGCTGTTTTAAAATCTTGGGCTATGGGAAGAAAGCAATTGATTTAATTTTTTCTTTCCCTAGCCTTCAGGCTCCCTTGAGTGTCATGAGGCCTAAATATTAACCTCAAAGCTGTAAAATTATGCTTTAGATTTATAAATGTTATAACCTTGTGTGCTAGAAATGTTATAACTTTGTCTGCTAGAAAATTTAGCAGAGCACAAGTGCCTTAGCTACAGAGCTCTTCTGAGGAGCACACAACAGTATATCATGTACATATTGTAAGACTGTGACCTGGGAAAACTCAAAACATGCCAAGTCATAGAAAAGCACTTGTCCAAAAAGATGTGGACTATCCCTGAACCCTTGGGGAAGCACTTTCCATGTCAATTGAGAGACCTGATCATGAAGGTTTTTAAAACCAAAAAAAACCTGGGACTGTGTATGTAAAGGAATAATAAAAAAAGGCATCTTTTAGATCTAACACTGGAAACCAACTGGCATCTTCTGAGATCTAAGAAGGGAGAGTGTATGGATTGGGTACCACTGGGTGAATTGGCACTACTGCCTCATTAATCAATCTGAGGTCTTATACCAACTTCCATTCCCCATTGGGCCTTTGAATTTCTAAGACTGGAATCTTGCACAGACTGTTAGAGGGCTCAAGTAAACCTTGTGCTCTTAGGTTATTAATTGTAGGTAGTAATCCTCTCTTAGCTTCGGATCTTAAAGGATATTGTCTCTGGTGAGGAAAAATAGCACAATCTACTGGAGCAGCTCTTATTGCCTACCTATTCTGCCTTTAGTTGCTCATACTTCAGGGTTTATTTCTGTCTCCACTAGGGGAAGGCAGTGTACCTGACCTGGGTGCATATATATTACAGTATTTAAACATGATAAAAATATCTCTCCCTAAGAGGGGAATTGGACTTTCAGGCATCATAGAAAATGAATATGTAAAAAGAAAGCCATTCCAGTTACAGCCTAGGGGTGATGAAAAGTAGTGAACTACCTCCTCTCCAGAGACTCCTTTCATTGAGGTATGATCACTAGAAGGAAACCTAGGGTTGAAAAGAAGGACCAAAAGGCATGTACCAGTGTCCAGCAGGAGGCTAGTTTCTTTTACCTCTCTAGTCATGATTACCCGGGGCTCCTCTGTGGAGATGATAGTTCAGCCTAGAGGAGAGGGGGCAGAGAGTGTCCTGGGGCCCTTCAGTCCTGCTGGACCAGCTGATAGGATGGGTCTGAAGTTTGGGCCCTTGGCCTCAGAGGGCAGTCTGACCTCCAGTAGCCACTCTTGCTGTGAAGCCATGGCCCAGCAGGCTTCTTAGGATGGTCCCAGTTACGGTGACTTGGCTTTTAGTAGTAGCAGGTGAGTGTAGTCATTGAGTTCTTTTGGGGGTCCAGAGAATCAGACTTAGGATCTGTCTCTTAATGCTGCAGCAAAAGAAGCTGCTCTTTCCTGGTTTCTTTGTTTTCTCTTTTTGGCCTACTCCTCATCATGGTTATAAAATACTGAGGAGGTGATTTTTTTTTTTTTTTTTTTTTTTGTACTGGGGGTTGAACTCACAACCTTGCACTTGCAAGGCCAGTGCTGATGTCACTGAACTACTGAACTAAATCCTTGGCCATCTTTTATAACTTTTTTCCTTTTTTTAGTTTTTTTTTTATTTTATAGAGGATAAAATCATGGAAAATAAAACAGAATAAAACCAATCCAAATAAACCAGTATAAGTGATATAGGACTTCAAAACCTTACAAAATCAGCAATAGTTACCATAATGCCTTTTGTTGTCTTCAAAATAGCTGCAGATATCTTCAGACACAGTAAAAATCAAACAGAACAGAATAGAATAGAAACAATAAAAACAAAACAATGAATGCAATAAAGGACTTCAAAACAAGCCGACAGTAAATCCAAAATTGCTACCATAATATATCTTGCTGTCTTTTAAATAGCTGCTCATGCCATCAGATTTAACATAATCAAGCAAAACAAAAAGAATAAAACCCAACCCAAGAAAACAGTGAAAATGATATGGTTTCCAGGCGGGGATCACTCTGTGTGGAGCCTAGTTCTCTCCCCACTGTAGTCCGTAAATGGCAGCTTTTTCTACTATCTGAGGCTGACTGGGAAATGTTTATCTTTAAGAATAATTTGTCCCTCTATTGAGTTATGATCTAGGGAAGTATGTTTTATTAGTGCCTTTTGTAAATGATCTAAGAAGGCAGAGAGAGTGCTCCTTTTTTTCTTGTTGAATAGCTGATCTTTTAAAATAATTGAATGGTTTGGTTCTTATCCTTCTTAGACTTTCAAGAACACATGCTTGGAAACGTCTCCTATTCCAGTCTCCCATCTGGTTACTAGGCCAGTAGGGGTCTTGAATAAGCACTGTTTGGGCTCCAGTGGGAACTGGTGGTTTCTCTGGATGTCTATCTTTTGGCCTTTTAAAATTAACAATATAATATTCATTCCAAATGCAATAGCAGCTCATAATGCTGCTTGTCTCTTGTTAGAAGTCAATGGTTGGTTGAGTAACATTACATTTTTTTCAATCTAGTTCTTAGGTCTGAGTAAATGCTCTGAAGACCTCAATGTACTTATCAGGGTCATCTGAAAATTTTCCAAGATCTAACTTTATCTGTTTTAGGTTACTGAGAGAAAGAGGCACATGAACTCTGAAAGTTCCAATTGTCCATTTGCGTCCGTTAAAGGATATTGCCCTTGAGGAACTTGTATAAACCCAGTTAAGGATGAGTATGGCCTTGCAGAGGCCTGGATTACAGCTGGTCTAGAGGCCCCATCCTAAAGACTGGAAGGGCAAGTAGGGGAAGGTTTAGGTTCATACTGGTGGGTGAGGTTTTGATTAAGGATGTTTTGTTCTCAGATTTCAAAGGATGAGGAGGAGCATTCTCAGGCTCTGGATAGTGAATGTCTTAAGAGCCTGAGGTGCCTGGTTTTCCTGGGGCTCATATTTACATAAATAAGGACTGTTTCTTAATGCAAAGAAAATCTGGACATAAAGACCATTCTGACCATTTCCCCTCTTTTTTACAAAATGTCTCTAGTTGTAAAACAGATTCATAATTAATCCCTCTCTCTATATTCCATTTCAGCTCTAGGGGGTAGGTAGGCTATACACATGTGCAGAGAAATATCAAACAGCTTTTTTTTTTTTAAAACATGTTATGGTTGAATATCTTCCAGTGCTTAAAAATGCGTTCCAAAGGAGAAAGAGACTTTGACATTGGGCTACCCATGTCTCCATTCAATAATCTTGGTTGAAGAACTCCAAATGTTTTATATAGGGGAAAAAACTCCCAGCCTCTGGATGTCCAGTATGAGTTCATGCTGTCTAAAATTGAAGAGTGAATTTTAGGGGCAACAGAAGTTAGGAGCAGAATATACTTACTGAGAGAAAGAAATCTTCTGTCCAAGAGAGGACAGAAGGGGTCCGAATAGGTTGCCCAAGGAGAGTTTTTTAAAGAAGAGCACTTTGATGGGCTGGGGTTCTGTGGAAGAGCCTTGTCTATGTGCTAGACCCCATGCCCAGACATAAGAAAAGGAATTAGTTAGCAGTGTGAAATGCTGTCACAAGGACTGAAGATAGTAATGAGTGCTGTGATGATGATGATAGTGACAGATAACGTATATTGGTACTGTGCACCCTGAAGAGTACCAAGTATTTCCCATGTTATCTTATTTAATCCTGACAGTGTCTCTATTGTCAGAGAATGTTATCATGCTCATTTAACATTGATTTGGGAGGCTAGTAATAGTGTCTGGTACATGGTAGCTTTGCATTAATGTTCTCTATGTAAGGAAATGAATTTTCTCAAGATTCTTCAACTGGTAAAGATAGAGTTGAGAGTTCAGTTTGGGTCTGAATGGACCCGAAGGCTATGTTTAAAACAACTTGTCTATGTTTGCTCAGAGGAAAATAGAAACAAACTTTAACAAACTGAGAAAGGAAATATAGTATAGGAGAGATGACTTCTTATTATAAAAAAATACAATAAATTTCATTTTTAGGCCTAAATCTCCTGAATTTTGGACTGTGCTCAGCTCATTTGAAGCTGTAGTTGAGATTTTTTTTTAAATAACAGTGTTAGGCATAAGTCTAGACTGAGTGATATTCTTAAAATACCTTGGAGATGCACTCTTATGATGAGTTGAGTTTCAGCCTGTGATGAATACAGTGAGAATCTCACTTGGATGATGCTGTGAGTGGGTACATCCTACACAAGATGCTGTGTTTGGCAGGAGCACCCTGTTAGATGTTTTCTGGACATGTTGGTTTTTTTTTTTTTTTTATTTAAGAGGAAAAAGAGAAAAACACAAAACAAAACAAAGCAGTGTAAGGTTACGTATAATACAGAGCTACAAAAAAAAGCATAACAGTAAGAAATCACCTGTTAATAGATTACATGTTATCATCTTGGAAATAGTTGCTCAAATCACAGTATCAAAGAATACAAAGTAGACATTCAAACAGAGAGGACATGTTGGTTTTTGTTTTACTCTATTATGAGACATGATAAATTTAGTACTTGTGGTATGCGCAGTACTCTGGTGGCTGACTAAGACCTCACATTTTCGGGATGCAGTCTTTGCCTTTGCTGAATTCATTTAACTGGGGGTGATGAAACATTCATGTGGGTAAATGCAAAGTCACAAGTGAAAACCACCACTAATATAATTGATGAAAAAGAACATGTACTACAAGCTGGATTAAAATAAGACGTAAAAGAAGCTAGTGGTTTTAAACTTCCATTATTCAGGGGAAAGAATGCACATGGTTTGGTGAAGAACAAGGAGAAGAATAGTTTAAGCTGAGGCAAGATGAAGCTTGTTGTCAAGATTTGCCCAAGGACAGAAACAGCTGAGACATACTGGGGAGAAATCAGTGAGGAGTTTAGGAAAACAGGCTTAGGGAAGTGAGGATTGTCAGAGGGGAAGAGAAATTAGGCTGGCAGTAAGAGTTGGAGATTTCTGAGATCTGCTGTAACTTGAAGAGAGAGAACACATTTTGTGGTGGGTGCATTTGGGAGCAAACCCAGATTCAAATATTCAGATATCATTCATATCAGTATCTATTTAAGCTAATTTAACTTCTAAGAATTTAAAATTAGCTTTTCTTTAAGCAGTGCTAGCCATATTATGTAGTATTTTTCTTTAAATTTATCCTTCCCATTTGAAACAATTACATATAGACTTACCCCAAATATTAGTGCCTATGAAATTATATGTATTCTGTGCTTGTTCTATTTGTTCTAGTATATGTTAAAAATAAGCCCTTGGCTATTGCACAAAGATCACACCTGTGTCACCTAATATTATCTTGTGTATCACCAATCGTTCATGTGCTACATTTGGGAATGCCCAGGATACTGTTATAGCTCTCTAGTTGTGGCATGATGAAATTGAATGAATGGGAGTATGTTAAACTCCCTGTGCTGGAAAAAGTGACACAGGATAGAGAACAACGCACCAATTAGAAAAGTGAGAGGTGGGCTTCATGAGCCCAATCCTAGCTGTGTAAAGCTTTTAAATATGCCATCTGCCATCGACTTTGTCACTGGAGAAGCTGAATGAGTTTCTAGTCTGGAACCAAGGCTTGGAAAACTGTTTTCAAATTCAGTTGCTTCAGCAAGTATTTCTAAGACACCCTGTAATGCTTCTGGGAATATGAACATTATTATGGCTTATGGAGTGATAAGCCAGAAATCAAAGGATGAAATAGGAGTCAGAGTGGGATAAGGACCACAGCAGAGATGCAGTGGGTGTATGCTCAGGGGCTACAG
Organism: Cavia porcellus; assembly: GCF_034190915.1. Taxonomy (NCBI): domain Eukaryota; kingdom Metazoa; phylum Chordata; class Mammalia; order Rodentia; family Caviidae; genus Cavia; species Cavia porcellus. Next base: position 15,199,569 of record NW_026947514.1, read on the forward strand.
GAGGAAGAGTTAATCAAGCCAACTGTGGGGCCCAGCAAAGGCTGCGTAGAAGACATAGCATTTTAGATGGACTTCAAAGGATCAGATGACACAAAAGGCAGAGAGAAGAGAAGGGAGGGAGGATTCCCGCACAGCAGAAGATATCACCAAAACATCAAAGAAGAAAACGGTGGCACTTCTTGGGAAAAAAGCAAGGCTCTAGTGTTCTGGTGGAGAGATGAAGGTGGCAAAGTATCTTGGGTTCTTTCAGGTACCTTAGATACTAGGCAATTAGGAGCCTCAAAAGATATGTCACAAGTAGCAATTCGAAAGAGAAAAAAGGAGAATGTACATAATTTAAATCAAAGAGAAAGATGACTCAGGAAGAACTTTCAACAGTCTGGATGAGAAATAACCAGATTGTGAGTCATTGTAAAGGAGATACGGGCTAGACAGGCGAGGAGTGGAGAAGGGTCTAAATGGTTGATACAGATGACTGGGAACAAAGCCACCCCCTGCATCATCATGGAGTCCATCATTTGTCTTAATTCCAAGGAGAAGAAAACATCATCCACAAGATATTGAGTAATGGGGAATGTTCATTTCACAGTAGGACAGAGAAGATAATGACTATAGTTCCAGTAATGGCTGAGTAAGAGGAGGCAGTCCAGGTGGTAGGTAACTCCTTTTATTTCATCTTTAAGTATACTCAAGGATAAATAGTTGTATAATTTCCACATGGACTTTTATGCCTGAAAGGCATGGGGTTGCACTGAAAATGGACAGTATTGCTGTTGACTTATACAAGGGTAACATGGTCTGGGAAACTGATATGCTGTATTCTGTGAAAAGTCAAAATGCAGAATGCAAATGTGAATGACTCGCTTTTACCCATAAAGTAGATGTTTCCTCTTTAGTTTCCCCATAGTTGGGGAGATGACATGACATCACAGAATTCCTTTATTTTGATCCCTTGTTTTCCACCTGAAAAGGATCTGACAGTCAGTGGCTGAGGATGCAGTTCTTCTTCCCACCAGAAAGGGGTGGACTGTACTGTGATTATGTGTAAGCAAGGAGAAGACAAAGACTTAAGCAGAGCAGAGTCTGGAATTTGATGTTTCCACTCAGAGCAAAGAGAAGAGCATTCCCCTGG